>NC_073262.2:135057500-136480000 GCF_029289425.2 Pan paniscus
TGGTCTAGGAAGGAGCTGCTTCCGCTACCATTTGGCCAACTGTGTGCTGTGCAGACCCTCAGCTTGGAAACAGGTTTCAAGGATGTTCAGGACTTGCCTCGTGTTCATAAAGGTCAGGGGTCGCCTCTTCCCCCCTGCTCCCCTGCTAACTCTGCAGCAGGCCCTGGAC
The DNA here is from genome assembly GCF_029289425.2 of Pan paniscus. Classification (NCBI taxonomy): domain Eukaryota; kingdom Metazoa; phylum Chordata; class Mammalia; order Primates; family Hominidae; genus Pan; species Pan paniscus. Next base: position 135,057,670 of record NC_073262.2, read on the forward strand.
TAATTAAGTCCCCGCAACAGCCCCGAGACCCAGGCTCTGTGAAAGTTGTCAGAATCAAAATGGAGCCACTTTTGTCCAACCCTAAGAGCAACAACAAAATAATGCGGCCGGGTGGTTCTGAAGGAGGGCCCTCCCGCACACCTGCCTATGATCAGAGCCCTTCCAAAGCCTCTGGGAAGGGCACAGATGCCTGCAACAAGACCTTTTTTTATTTTTTATTTTTTGCTGGGACTTTGCAGTTCACTATGTGAGTCACAAGGACGGCTAGCCGGATGCACAAGAACACTTGCCTGATACGCTGTGTCCACTCATAAACTGATGCCGGTTCCTGGGATAAGCCCCTGGAATCAGTGTTCTCTTCCTTTCAAAACAGCTGTGTAGGTGGATGTGGTGGCGAGTGCCTGTAGTCCCAGCTACTCAGGAGGCTGAGGCAGGAGAATTGCTTGAACCCGGGAGGCAGAGGTTGCAGTGAGCTGAGACTGTGCCACTGCACTCCAGCCTGGGCAACAGAGCAACTCAAAAAAAAAAAAAGACAAAAACCAAAAACCGACCATGCACTGCTCCTGTCGCCTTTCAAAGCCCCCCTTGCCTCCCCTCCTCCGATGCGCCCCTAGTTTACTAAGGCCGGGGCTCTGCATGCAGTGCTGCTGCTTATTCCCAGTTAAACTCCATAGTTTTGGAGAGCCTCCCTCTGTTTCTTAAGGTTGACAGGACTATCATCATTCTTTTCGTTCATAGATGAGGGAATTAAGGTTTGGAGAGGTTCCGTTCTGAAGGACACTCAGTAAGTGATGGACAGAGAATTTCAGCTCAGACTCAAAGGCTATTTAATTTACTTCTTTTAAATCCATGCTTCTTAGCACTCAGCTAGTCACGTATCACCTTGACAACTTTTTGCCGTAGCCACATTACTGCCTGTGGTATGATTTACTGAATATTTTTCTCTACATAAGCTCAGATTTGCCTTAAATCTATTAGAAAAGGAAACTTGTAACTGAAAAATGGAAGACCACCATCTCTTGCCATAAACAGAAGCAACTGTGTATTCCACACACACCAAAAGCAGTGTTCTTACAGCCTCCTTAGATGTTTTGAGTCTAAAGCATGCTTTATCTTGTTAAAGGGGAGATGGCAAAGTTAGGGTGGCAGTGAAACTAACCAAAGGTGGGGAAACTATGCAAAGTCCACAAGGCATTTCTTATTTTTTTCTTTTTCTTTTTTTGAGATGTTGTCTCACTCTGTCACCCAGGTTGGACACATATCTGGTTGTCAAGGATTAGGGACAGGGGAAGAGGTAGAGGAAAGAGGTGGCCTGGTTATAAAAGTACCCTGTGGGGTTGGAGCTCTTCAGCATCTCAACTATGGTGCTGTTACACAAACCTACTTAGGTGATAAATTGTATACACACTCCCACACACATGCACACGAATACAGGTAACACTGGGGAAATCTGAATAATAACTGGATTATGCCACTGGGGGAGACTAAGCAAAGTGCACAGACATCTCTTGTACTTTCTTCTTTTCTTTTTTTTGTTTAGACAGGGTCTTGTTCTGTCACCCAGGCTAGAGTGCAATGATATGGTCTTGACTCACTGCAACCTCCACCTCCCGGGCTCAAGTGATACTCCCACCTCAGCTTCCCAAGTAGGTGGAGAGATAATTTCAGCTCACACCCAAAGGCTATTTAATTTATTTCCCGTGGAGGGACCACAGGAGCAGGCCATTTTGCTCCGCTAATTTTTGTATTTTTTGTAGAGATGAGGTTTTTCCATGTTGCCCAGGCTGGTCTCAAACTCCTGCGCTCAAGTGAATCTCCCACCTCAGCCTCCTAAAGTGCTAGGATTGCAGGGGTGAGCCACTACGTAGGGCCTCTTGTATTATTTCCCTTTTTTTTTTTTTTGAGACAGAGTCTCACTCTGCCACCCAGGCTGGAGTGCAATGGCATGATCTCAGCTCACTGCAACCTCCACCTCCCAGGTTCAAGTGATTCTCCTGCCTCAGCCTCCCAAGTAGCTGGGACTACAGGTGCATGCCACCACACCCAGCTAATTTTTTGTATTTTTAGTAGAGATGGGGTTTCACTGTGTTAGCCAGGATGGCCTTGATCTCCTGACCTCATGATCCACCCACCTCGGCCTCCCAAAGTGCTGGGATTATAGGCATGAGCCACCGCACCCAGCTTGTATTATTTCTTACAACTACTTGTGAATCTATAGTTCTGTCAAAAATTCCAACTTAAACATGAAACTCAGGGTGGCTATAAAGCCTCCTGACTCACCTTGACTTTGGAATCAATCAATCAATTAATTGAGGAGACCCATTAGTGAGTCTCCTCTGACTTTCAGCCAAGAATGTTCCTAACTCAGCAAGATGAAGCAGGAGGTAGAGGGAACTAAGGGGGCAACAAGCAGGGGGCAAGGAGGACCTATGAGAGCGACATCTTCCCTGAGAGCCCCAGGACAACCACCGGGAAGCCAGGAGGGCGCAGGCAGGAGGACCCGGGAAAGCTCGGCCTGAGGGAGGCCCTAGGCGTGGTGGGGAGTGGGGCAGGGCAGGCAGAGGCTGGGCAGCAGGTGAGGTTCCCTGGGTTCTGAGGGCCAAGCCTGGGGTTTGAGGTAAACAGGCTCGAGTGGAGAAGGGGCTGCTGTGGTTGGGCTGGGGTGGGTGGAGCTGGAGGAACCTTTTCTTCTTGAACCAGTTTTTGAATTGTGCTACAAAACACGGTACATCAAGTTTACCTCCTTCACCATTTTCAAGTGTACAGGGCGGCAGTGTTGAGTACACGTACAGTGTTGTGCAGCTGATCTCCAGAACATTCTCATCCTGCAACCTTGAAGCTCTGTCCCTATTAAACTCCAACTCTAACCCTAATCCCAACCCTAACCCTAACCCTAACCCATTGCCTCCTCCCTCAGCCTCAGGCAACCTCCATTCCACTTCTGTCTCTATGTATTTGACTCCCCTCGGGACCTCAGAGAAGTGTGTTCATGCGTATTTGTTCTTTTGCACTGGTATATTTCACTGAGCATAATGTCCTAAGGTTCATCCATGTTGTAGCAGGTGTCAGGGTCGCCTTTGTTTTCAAGGCTGCGTGATACTCCATTGTATGTGTGCACCCTGTTTGGTTTCTCCATTTCTCTTTTGCTGGACACTTGGGTTGCTTCCAGCTCTTGGCTGCTGTGGATAATGCTGCTGGGAACATGGGTGTGCAGTTATCTGTTCGAGTCCCTAGTTTGCATTCCTTTGGCTACACACTCAGAGTGGGATGTCTGGACTGAAGCAATACTTTTGAACTCAGCCTGAGGTTACCAAACTCTCTGAACTCCTTATCAGAGGCTACACTTCTGGGTGTTCCCCGGGGCCCATGGAAAACAGACTCACCCCAGGCTCCATCTACCTGTGCAAGGGAACAGGGGTCAACCTCAAGTGCACAAGCTGCTCTGGAAGACCCAGCCCAGGCCTGGCTGACCCAGAGCACTGGCCCATTCCCAGCCTGCGTCCTCAGGACATAGGTGTGGGCACCCATATACACCAAGTGGGTTCTAGGGCAGCCAGGCCACCCAATGTGCCTCCTTTCACACTCCTCTGGGGCTCGTGACATTACGAGCCCTAACCCAGGCCCTGGCCTAGGCTGTGTGTTTCCAGTCTCACCTCTCTTCACACCTTGAATGAGGTGAATGAAGGAGTGGCGACGGGTCTCCCACAAGACACTGCGAGCCACACCCAGTCCCTTCCCTTCAGCAAGCTTGGCTTCAGGTCACAGGACTGGGAGGGGTCAAGATGGACACCAGGGGTGTGGGGAGGGACGTGGAGCATTTACAGCCAGGGGCAAAGTCCTCCCCTGATTTAAACCCAGGCAGCCTGCGCTGCAGCCGGTTCCTGGTGTCCCCACTTCGCCTCCCTCCTGCTGCCCCCAAGACATGCAGGGGCCCTGGGTGCTGCTGCTGCTGGGCCTGAGGCTACAGCTCTCCCTGGGCGTCATCCCAGGTAATGAGGCTCCCCAAGCTGTTCCACACACAGGGCACCCCCTCAGCCAGGCTGACCTGATCTCTACTCTCCCCCTGGCCAGCTGAGGAGGAGAACCCGGCCTTCTGGAACCGCCAGGCAGCTGAGGCCCTGGATGCTGCCAAGAAGCTGCAGCCCATCCAGAAGGTCGCCAAGAACCTCATCCTCTTCCTGGGCGATGGTGAGTGAGCAAGGCCTGTCCAGCCCCGCAGTCCTCACAGCCCCGGCACCCGGGACCTTCAGTGGTTCCAGGACAACCCTGGGGCCCAGGACTCACACATTTCTGCTCCTTCAGGGTTGGGGGTGCCCACGGTGACAGCCACCAGGATCCTAAAGGGGCAGAAGAATGGCAAACTGGGGCCTGAGACACCCCTGGCCATGGACCGCTTCCCATACCTGGCTCTGTCCAAGGTAAGGGCTGGGCCACCTCAGAGTCCTCCAAGCAGAGGAGAGGGATCAAGGATATGGAGTGTGGCAGGAGGGAGGGAGCCAGGACAGCTGGGGCCTAAGTTAGGAGCTGGGAGCAGTTAGGATCCCAGAGGACCAGAACCAGGTCCCTGGTTGGGGTCTGGGTGTCCGCCCCGAAGTAGAGCTCAGGGTGTCTCCGTTCGCAGACATACAATGTGGACAGACAGGTGCCAGACAGCGCAGCCACAGCCACGGCCTACCTGTGCGGGGTCAAGGCCAACTTCCAGACCATCGGCTTGAGTGCAGCCGCCCGCTTTAACCAGTGCAACACGACACGCGGCAATGAGGTCATCTCCGTGATGAACCGGGCCAAGCAAGCAGGTGAGCTGGGGCCCGCTGCGGGGTCAGGACCAGGCCCAAGATCTCGGTCACCGATCCTGACCTCTGTCACCCTCAGGAAAGTCAGTAGGAGTGGTGACCACCACACGGGTGCAGCACGCCTCGCCAGCCGGCACCTACGCACACACAGTGAACCGCAACTGGTACTCAGATGCTGACATGCCTGCCTCAGCCCGCCAGGATGGCTGCCAGGACATCGCCACGCAGCTCATCTCCAACATGGACATTGACGTGCGACCCCAGGGCCAAGGGCTGGGGCTAGGCAGAGGGGAAGGTGGCACAGGCTCAGATCCAGGCAACCAAAAGCCTGATCTGGGTCAGCAGGTTCTGGAGGTGGAGTTGGGGATGTAGAATGTGCAACACAGGCTGGGCCATTCCCACAGCCCTGGGGAGGGGAGCCAGGGGCTATGCATGAGGAGGGGGCACGGGGCCAGCCAGGCCCCCAAACCACCTGCCCCATCCATTGTCCCCAGGTGATCCTTGGCGGAGGCCGCAAGTACATGTTTCCCATGGGGACCCCAGACCCTGAGTACCCAGGTGATGCCAGCCAGAATGGAATCAGGCTGGACGGGAAGAACCTGGTGCAGGAATGGCTGGCAAAGCACCAGGTGATGGGGGCTGGCAGGTGTGGGAGGCACGGCAGGGGGAGGCCAAGTGTGTGGGTCTCAGGGCTGTGGGCTGAAGCCTGGCTCTGTCCCTGCAGGGTGCCTGGTATGTGTGGAACCGCACTGAGCTCGTGCAGGCGTCCCTGGACCCGTCTGTGACCCATCTCATGGGTAATGACCCCCTTCCTGCCGTGGCATTCCTCAGACAGCCTCAGAGGGTGCCATCCGAGCCTGTGTGCCCATTTGCCAGCACCCTCCCGCTCACAGCCTGCCAATCACCACCAAGCTCCTTGTCCCACAGGCCTCTTTGAGCCCGGAGACACGAAATATGAGATCCACCGAGACCCCACACTGGACCCCTCCCTGATGGAGATGACAGAGGCTGCCCTGCGCCTGCTGAGCAGGAACCCCCGCGGCTTCTTCCTCTTCGTGGAGGGTGCGTGGTGGCCCCTGGGGAGTGGAGGAAGGCGGGGCGGGGCAGGGCAGGTTCAAGCATCTCCCCCCTCTGGCCTTCCTGCAGGCGGCCGCATCGACCATGGTCATCATGAGGGTGTGGCTTACCAGGCACTCACTGAGGCGGTCATGTTCGACGACGCCATTGAGAGGGCGGGCCAGCTCACCAGCGAGGAGGACACGCTGACCCTCGTCACCGCTGACCACTCCCATGTCTTCTCCTTTGGTGGCTACACCTTGCGAGGGAGCTCCATCTTCGGTAGGCCTGGGGAGAGTGGCAGGTGCTGCTGCATCAATTATGAGGGTGAAGTTTGAGCCTCAGTTTCCTCCTCTGTCAAATGTGTGTAATGCCGGCACCAGCCCTATAGGGATCTTGTGAGGACCGAGCCCCCGAACAGGCAAAAAGTGGTGGTGCCTGGCACATAGGAGGCACTCCCACAGCTGTGGTCAGCTCAACTACAGGGACCCGCATCTCCCTACAGGGTTGGCCCCCAGCAAGGCTCAGGACAGCAAAGCCTACACGTCCATCCTGTACGGCAATGGCCCGGGCTACGTGTTCAACTCAGGCGTGCGACCAGACGTGAATGAGAGCGAGAGCGGTGAGTGAGGCTGAATGGCCCGTGCAGGGGGACCAGGGTGCCAGGGATGGGGGCATTCGCGGGAGGGGGACGCCGCCTGCCTGCCCTGAAGTGCACTCACCCTCCTACCAGGGAGCCCCGATTACCAGCAGCAGGCGGCGGTGCCCCTGTCGTCCGAGACCCACGGAGGCGAAGACGTGGCGGTGTTTGCGCGCGGCCCACAGGCGCACCTGGTGCATGGTGTGCAGGAGCAGAGCTTCGTAGCGCATGTCATGGCCTTCGCTGCCTGTCTGGAGCCCTACACGGCCTGCGACCTGGCGCCTCCTGCCTGCCCCACCGACGCCGCGCACCCGGTTGCCGCGTCGCTGCCACTGCTGGCCGGGACCCTGCTGCTGCTGGGGGCGTCCGCTGCTCCCTGAGTGCCCCACTCCGGAGTTATCCTGCTCCCCACCTCCAGGCGTCCTGCCCTGTTCCCCGTCCTGAGCCGCCACTTCCAGCGAACACACCCAGGTGTCCTGCCGTTGGACTTTCACCTCCTAGAGATAAACCAGCCTCAGCTGGCGCAGCGGGGCCCTTCTTCCCTCCGCATCCCCTTGAGGGAGCAGCAGCCCAGGGCGCCCTGGGAGCTGAGCCTGGGACTTCCAGGACCTCCCCTCAGGCTGCTCTCTGATTCTTCCTCCCAACCCAGAGACTGCAGATTTGTGCCATGCGGCTGCCTGCACCCCAGACAATAAAGGGACCAAAACCACCCAGCCCCCACCCTGCCTCTAGCCTAAGGAAGACCAAGCAGGCCTGGACCCAGAGACGTCCCCCATCGTGGGACACGACACACCCAGACCGCGTGCCCCACCGTCTTAGCTTCAATCCTGGCAGCACCTGGTAGACCCAAGGACTTGGGTGGATCAGGACACCTGAAGAAGAGAAGCTTCCGGCAACCCTGCAACCCACCCAAGGAGGCTACTGGGGCGGGGATTCCCAGGGGGGCTTTGACACAGTCCTCTGCTGTCTCCCCACTAGGATCATTCCACACCCCTGCACCTGACCAAGGGACCAATGAGGCAGAGGCTTGCCCCAAGTCACAGCCACTCAGATGCTTCCTGCCCCCCAGTGCCCATTCCAGGTCACCAGATCCAAGGAGTGCCTGAGGAGCTCTGGGTACAGGGCAGCAACCCAGAGCCCATGGGCCCTCCCGGGACATCTGGATGCTGGGCATAGATTTCTCAACAAGGAAGACTCCCCTGCCTCCTCAAGGTCTCCATTCTCCTAGGAGACAAAGCAATAATAAAAGGTGTTAGACAATGTAATGCCAGTACTACTTCCTAGGAGAAAAATCATGAGTGAGTGTGGGCACAGTATCTGGAGAGGTGGATAACGCAGGCCAGGAGGTACTGCTGAGGGGCAGATGATTGAGCAAGAGACTTGAACAGAGTGGGGGCTTGAGCAAGGCAGCACAGCAGTGCAAACGCCCTGGGGCAGTGTCAGCAGGTGCTCTGGGAGGCCAAGGGCTGGATCAGAGGGGTGGGGGTGGGTGGGCAGAGTGGGGAAAGCCTGAGGGGTCAGGAGAGCGGGGTGTGCGTGGGGGACTGTGAAGTCTGGTTAGAGGGGTGTGGTTGGAGGTCTTTGAGGAGGGCTGTGACCCGCCCTGGCTGGGAAATGAGCACTCTGGCTGCTGCCAGGAGAAGGGTCTGGTCTTTTGGGCGGAGGGTGGGGGTGGTGGCAGGCCCAGGTGAAAGCTGGGGAAGGAGCTGACTCCAGGTGTTTCTGATCTCCCTCTGAAAGTATTCTGGAGCACCCATCCCAATACAGCCATACTTAGTGAGTACACACCTGCTCCAAGAGAACATTGAAAAGAATTAAATAAAGGTGAAATCAACCACATTTTCCAGCGAATTTTGCAGTATTACAAATTTATTTGTACATTTACAAAGGTGCAAAAAACATCTTGCTTTTGCAAGAAATAGTAACATCATTCAAATGCTTTCTTATTTACTAAAACCTTGAAATAAAATTGTAAAACATCAGTTTGAAGGCCTGACTCTCAGGGTAGTTCTTTTTTAGTTCTGGGTTTTAGTAGCTGTCACAAAAATATTGGAGGACCATGATCCCACTTGTGAATAGCCATAGGACTCCAGCCTGGGAAGCATAGCGAAAATCCGTGTCTAAAAAATGAAATAAAAGGATGAATTTTATGGTATGTAAATTATATCTAAATTTTAAAAAACAGATTCGAATATATAATCTGCTTTCAAGTTTTTTTAAAATGTGTAGGGATCAGGGTTTTATCAGTCAAATACATTTTTGACCACAAAATTCACATGTCAATGAAAACATTCTCAAACTTTGGTTCTAAAAAATGTTTTCTTTGGCATGAGTTTTCATTCCAAGATGATTACTTTCTCATTTTTTCATTGAAAGGACATCTTTACCTTGAAGGAGCAGATGCAAGAAAAGTACAATTATTTTTCAAGCTTTCTCCTGATTGCCTAAAACAGACAGCTCTTGTCATCTCAAAAGTGTCAGCATTTTGGTCTTTAGGAAGGAGGGAGCCCGGGCGCAGTGGCTCACGTCTGTAATCCTAACACTCGGGAGGCCAATGTGGGCAGATCATTTGAGGTCAGGAATTTGAGACCAGCTTGATCAACATGGAAATCCCATCTCTACTAAATATACAAAAATTAGCCAGGCGTGGTGCCGCACACCTGTAATCCCAGCACTTTGGGAGGCTGAGGCGGGCGGATCATTTGAGGTCAGGCGTTTGAGACCACCCTGGTCAACATGGTGAAACCCTGTCTCTACTGAAAAGACAAAAATTAGCCAGGCATGGTGGCGGGGGCCTATAATCCCAGCTACTCCGGAGGCTGAGACAGGAGAATTGCCTGAACCTGGAGGCGGAGGTTGCAGTGAGCCGAGATCACATCACTGCCTCCAGCCTGGGTGACAGAGCGAGACTCCCTCTCAAAAAAAAAGGAGGAGGGAGGTGGGAGTGGGGGTGAGGATTGAAAAATTACCTATCGGGTACAAGCTCATTATATGGGTATTGGGTTCACTAGAAGCCTAATCTCCACCAGTATGCAGTCTACCCATGTAATAAACAAGCACATGTACCCCTGAATCTAAACTTTAAAAAAAGAATATTCACAGGAAAAAAAAAGACTTAATCACAGGGAAGCAGAAACAGACATACATTAAAAATTACTGACAATTTTTTTTTTAAATAAGGAGGGAGGGCCAGGCACGGTGGCTCACGCCTATAATCCCAGCACTTTGGGAGGCCGAGGTGGGTGGATCACGAGGTCAGGAGATCGAGACCATCCTGGCTAACACGGTGAAACCCCCGTCCCTACTAAGAATACACAAAATTAGCCGGGCTTGGTGGCGGGCGCCTGTAGCCCCAGCTACTTAAGAGGCTGAGGCAGGAGAATCACTTGAACCCAGGAGGCAGAGGTTGCAGTGAGCTGAGATCACATCACTGCACTCCAGCCTGGGCGACAGAGTGAGACTCCGTCTCAAAAAAAATAAATAAATAAGGAGGGAGGGAAAGTCAAGCAGAGAGGGAGGGGAACTTGGGGCAACCCTCTTCGGTATTTTGCTATGAAGATAAGTCATTCTGTGTGGCTGGAAAGTTTTCATGGTCCACCCAATCTCCTTACCAAGTATGGGAAAGATTCTACTGTAATGCCACAGTCTTGGCTTTATAACATTAGCCCACTGATGGTCTGCAACATTCTATGCCCTCCAGGCTTCTACCTCTTCCCTGCGCTGATTAGACTGTGGATGAGCCAATGAGTGAGGGGTAAGGGTGAAGCCACCTCTGCACCCTGATTCGTATCCAGAATCCTTTTTTAAAAAACCCTTTCTGAGTAGCTATTCTATCTGTGGTTGCATTTTTACCGTTTTTCCCATATGACATCATTTTTATTAAAGAAGGCATTTACCGTTGGCAATATATCTTCTCTGCTATATCTTCCCTTTAGTGGCTCAAAAAAAAAAAAAAGGAAAGAAAGAAAGAAGCGGTTTGTGTATTTCATTATTGGAATAGAACCTGGCAAATACCTTCAGCTGAGCCATGTTGGGAACATCTGTGCTTTCGGCCCACTGCAAAGCAAACCTCCCACACTGGGTAATTTGCTCTAACATGAGTTTCTTCCAATCTTCGGCAGTGTTTTCTCTACATCTTTCGATGGTGTTTGCTGACAGAGAAATGCCTTTCGGTTTGTCGACAGATCATTTATTGTTCATTGTTTCTGCCATTTTTCCTGCAGCAGAAAGAATAAGTGTCTGCCCATTGGTAGGTGTTTTTTGCTTCATGCTATCATGCAAGAAACTTTAAAAGAGCTTTCCAAATATTTATCATTGCTTAGGGAAATAACTAAGAAGTACTGGGTTGAACAGCACAGAACTTTAAACACCGCTGGGAAAAAAACTGCTCAGGTTTCTCTTCGGTTCTGAAAGCTTAGTTTTAGACACCTTGCCAACCATGAGGATTTCACACTGCTGATGACTTAACAGCTCCAGGCACAAGGCACCCGGGGCAAACTTCAGCAGTAACCACAGAATGGGGGAAATTCAAAGAGTTTTGTTTGCTGATTTTTTATTTTAGGGGCTAACTTCTGGTCAGGTCTGTACCCTGAGCTCAGCCAAGAGTAATAAGGAATTCTCAGCTCTCCCTTCTGCTGTGGTTCACCTGCTCTGGATTTCTGGTGTTCATTGCAGATTCCTTACAGGAATCTTGTGTGAGCCACTTGGCCATTTTGGGGGATGAGTTCGGTTAATACCAGATCATATAAGCCGAGCGTGGTGGCTCACGCCAGTAATCCCAGCACTTTGGGAGGCTGAGGTGATCGGCCATCACCTGAGGTCGGGAGTTCAAGACCAGCCTGACCAACATGGAGAAATTCTGTGTCTACTAAAAATACAAAATTAGCTGGGCTTGGTGGCGCATGCCTGTAATCCCAGCTACTCAGGAGGCTGAGGCAGGAGAATCATTCGAACCCGGGAGGCGAAGGTTTTGAGATGGTGCCATTATACTCCAGCCTGGCCAACGAGAGTGAAACTCTGTCTCAAAAAAAAAAAAAAAAAAACAAGATCATATAATCCATCAATCCACTTAGACGCACTGAACTCTAATCCTCCGCAATCCGCTGAAAGCGTGCAATCCAGAGTGGGTATTGCATCAACCCCTGGTCTCGGGCACCAAATTCCTTTCTTCTGGGACACCAGAGAACTGCGTGGGGTGGTACCTGCATGAAGGGTGAAGGCGCCAGCATGGAACTTGATATTAAACATGAGCTCTTGGGGCGCCCACTGCTCAGGGCTGTGGCAAGGCAAATGGCGAGCTGAGCAAACAGTAGGCACTCAGGAGTGCCTGACATCCCTTTAACCAAACCCCAAGGTCCAGGTGAGTTTTGAAGTACTTGAGTACTGGGCAGGATGCCCAGGCTGAGCAACTCCCTGTGAGCAGGGGTATCTCACTCCCTGCAGAGCACAGACCCCAGAAGGCACCACAGGTTCAGTCCCCAGCAGATTCGAAGCCCCCTGCCCATCGAGTTCCCTTGAACCCCTGCCCCTGCACAGATCCAGTGATTGGCACAGGAAGCCTCCAGATCCAGTGAGAGGAGCACACTCCTGCAGCCTCTCGGGAGGACTCAAGGGGGATCCCAGCTGTGCCATTCTGGCCTGGGTGCTGAAGTTGCATCTGATCATGCCCTGGCCCCACTGGTTCTAGGAACAGGCCTCCCCACCGGGTTAGCAGCTGCATAACTGGCCTCTGCCCCTAGAGGAAGCCTCCCTGAATCTCAGCCTCCCAGAGGGGCTCCAGAGGCCTTCCGGAAGCTGTGTGGGATTTGCAGTTGCACCCCTTCATCTAAGGCGGCCCCAGGGTCTACTGACCCCAGCTGACCATTGACTGCCAGTGCACACACCAGACCCCAACACCAACAAGCAGCTGGAAGCTCCCCTTGATAGAACCTTGCCACTGGGGCTGCCAGTCTTTGCTAATGCGCTTGGCATGGTGCCTGGGAACCAGCCACATGGCTCTTGAGCTGCCCTTCAAGGAGGAAACAGAAGTCCCCTGTCAAAAGATGAGGCCACCATCCACCCTTAACAGGGAGGTGGCCAGGCCCTGGTACCCTGTTCTGGCACTTTCTTTGTTCACCAGATTTGCAAATTTGTTATCAGCCAGCACAGTTTCCCCACCCTGTCTGGGCTCCTTAGAGTAAAGGAAAATTCTCCCCAAGGAGCTGCCTTCAGATCTCTCCACACAGATTCCTGACAGCAGTCCCTGCAATGGTTTGGTTCCACAGGATCATAGAAGCTTTTTAAAATTATTATTTATGCAAAATATAGACAAGGAAAGATGCGATTTGACTGCACCATGTGACAGCTTCTTGGGGATTTGAGCTGCCTGCCGGTCCAATGAACCAGCCGTGAGCTGCTGCCAGAGGCTACGGGATCCTGGGTGGCAGCTGAGGTTGGGGAAGCCAGGAACCCATCTTACTCCCTTGCAACCTGATGAGCTCATGCTGGACACGGGCCCAGCTCGGGACTGAACTGTGTAGCCCCCTGGGCACCTTGAACCTTGCATCAGGGCGGTGGGGAGGCTGGGGAGGAGGAGGCATTCACTGTGACCAGTGGGGTTGCTTTATCTGTGGATGTGTTTATAGCTTTTATTTTATTTGTGTATGTGTGTTTATTCTCTTTTATTTTATTTTATTTTATTTTATTTTATTTTATTTTATTTTATTTTATTTTATTTTATTTTTGAGACAGGGCCTAGCTCTGTCTCCCAAGCACGATCTCAGCTCACTGCAAGCTCTGCTTTCTGGGCTCAAGTGACCTCCCAAGTAGCTGGGATTACAGGTGCGCACCACCACACCTGGATAATTTTTGTACTGTTTATAGAGACAAGGTTTTGCCATGTTGTGCAGGCTTGTCTTGAACTCTTGGGCTTAAGCAATGCACCTGCCTTAGCCTCCCAAAGTGCTGGGACTGCAGGGATGAGCCACCATGCCCCAGCCAGTTTTATTTTATTTTTAATTGATAAATAAAAATTGTATATATTTATGGGGTACAATGTGATGTTTCAATACATGTATACATTGCGGAATGATCAAGTCAGGCTAATTAGCATATCCGCCCCCTCAAATATTTATTATTTCTTTGTAATGAGAACATTTAAAATCCCATCTTTGGCTGGGCATGATGGTTCACGCCTGTAACCTCAGCACTTTGGGAGGCCGAGGAGGACAGATCACCTGAGGTCAGGAGTTCGAGACCAGCCTGACCAACATGGCGAAACCCCGTCTCTAATAAAAATACAAAAATTAGCTGGGCATGATGGCACATGCTTGTAATCCCAGCTACTCAGGAGGCTGAGGCAGGAGAATCGCTTGAACCCAGGAGGTGGAGGTTGCAGTGAGCCAAGATAATGCCATTGCACTCCAGCCTGGGTGACAAAAGCAAAACTTCATCTCAAAAAAAAAAAAAAGTAAAATCTCATCTTTCGGCTATTTTTAAATATACAATACATTATTATGAACTATAGTCACCTTGCTATGCAATAGAACAGCAGAACTTATTCCTCCTAGTAGCTGTAACTTTGTACCTGTTGACCAACCTCTCCCCTTCCCCGTTCACCTCCCCTCTATGCCTGGCTTATTTCACTTCCTCTTGGTTCATCCATGTTGTTGAAAATGACAGAATTTCCTGTTTTTATAAAGCTGACTAGTGTTCCGTTATGTAAATACACCACGTGCTAAAAATCCATTTACCCGTTTAGGAACACTTAGGTTGTTTCCATATCTCGACTATTGTAAATAATTGTGTCATGACCATGGCAGTGCAGACATCTCTTCCGCATACAGATTTCAATCCTTTGGGTATGTACCCAGTAGTGGGGTTGCTGGATTATTTGATACAGGTAATTCTCTTTTTTTTTGTAGAGATAGGATCTCACTATGTTGTCCAGGCTGGTCTTGAACTCCTGACCTGAAGCAGTCCTTCCTCCTTGGTCTCCTAGAGTAGAGGGCTGAGATTACAGGCATGAGCCACAACACCTAGCCCTCCAGGTAATTCTATATTTAGTCTTTTGAGAAACCTTCATACTGTTATCCAAAATGGCTGTACTAATTTGCAATGCTACCAACAGTGTATAATGGTTCCCTTTTCTCCACATCCTTGTCAACACTTACTATCTTTCATCTTTTTTATAACAGCCAATCTAACAGGTGTGAGGTGATATCTCATTGTGGTTTTAATTTGCATTTCTCTGATGATTAGTGATATTGAGCACTTTTCCATATAACTGTTGGCCATTTGTATGTCTTGTTTTGAGAAATGTCTGTTCAAGTCCTTTGCCTTTTTAAAATAGGGTTATTTGTTTTTTATTATTGAGTCCTTTGAGTTCCTTGTATATTTTGGATATTAGCCCTTTACCAGTGTATGATTTGCAAATATCTTCTCCCAATCTTTGAATTGTCTCTTCATGCTATTAACTGTTTCCATTGCTGTTCAGAAGCTTTTTAGTTTGATGCAATACAATTTGTCTATTTTTGCTTTTGTTGCCTGTGCTTTTGGGGTCATATCCAAGAAACCTCTGCCCAGACCCATGGCATGGAGCCTTTCCCCTACGTTTCTTCTAGTAGTTTTATAGTTTCAGGTCTTGCATTTAAGTCTTTATTTTGAGTTGATTTTGTATAAGGGGTAAGATAAAGTCCCCTTTTCATTATTCTGTATGTGGAGATCTAGTTTTTCCAAAACCATTTATTAAGAGACCATCCTTCCCGCATTGTCCAAGACCAGGTAAAGTAGCGCGTGCCTGTAATCCCAGCCCTCTGAGAGGCCGAGGTGGGAGGATCACTTGAGGCCAGGAGTTTGAGACCAGACTAGGCAACATAGCAAGCCCCATCTCTGAAAAAAAAAAATTTTTTTTTAAATTAGCTCAGCATAGTGGCATGCACCTGTAGTCCCAGCTACTCAGGAGGCTGAGGCATGAGGATTGCCAGAGCACAGGAGTTCAAGGTTACAGTGAGCTATGATTGCATCACTGCACTCTGACCTTTTTTATGCTCTCTTAAGTGGGATTGTTTTCTTAATTTCTTTTTCAGACAGTTAGTTGTTAGTATAAAGAAACACTACTGCTTTTTGTAAGTTGATTTTGTATCCTGGAACTTTACTGAATTTGTTTATCAGTTCTAACGGTTTTTGGGGGTAACTGTTTAGGATATTTTATATATAAGATCATGTCAGCAAACACAGACAATTTCACTTCATCCTTTCCTATTAGGATACCTTTTATTTCTTTTTCTTGCCGAATTGCTCTGGCTAAGATTTCCAGTACCATGTGGAACAGAGCAGGCATCCTTGCCTTGTTCCTGATCTTAGAGGAGAAGCTTTCAACTTTTCACTGTTGAGTACGATGTTGGCTGTGGACTTGTCATACATGATCTTCACTGAGTTGAGGAACATTCCTTGCATACCTACTTTGTTGAGAGTGTCTTTTGTTTTGTTTTGTTTTGTTTTTTTTGAGACGGAGTCTTGCTCTGTCACCCAGGCTGGAGTGCAGTGGTGCGATCTCGGCTCACTGAAAGCTCCGCCTCCCGGGTTCATGCCATTCTTCCTCAGCCTCCCGAGTAGCTGGGACTACAGGCACCCACCACCATGCCAGTTAATTTTTTTGTATTTTTGGTAGAGATGGGGTTTCATCGTGTTAGCCAGGAAGGTCTCAATCTCCTGACCTCGTGATCCACCCGCCTTGGCCTCCCAAAGTGTGTTGAGAGTTTTTTTTTTACCATGAAAGGATTGAACTATGTCAAATGCTTTTTCTGCATCTATTGAGATGAATATATGATTTCTTGTCCTTCATTCTGCTAATATGGTGACATCACATTGATTGGCATATGTTGAACCAAACTTGCATCCCAGAGATAATCTTTTTTTTTTTTTTTTTTTTGAGACAGAGTCTCACTCTGTCGCCCAGGCTGGAGTACAGTGGCACAATATTGGCTCACTGCAACCTCCGCCTCCCAGGTTCAAGCAATTCTCATGCCTCAGCCACCCTAGTAGCTGGGGCTTCAGGCATGCACTACCATGCCTGGCTAATTTTTGTATCTTTAGTAGAGACAGGAATTTGCCATATTGCCCAGGCTGGTCTCAAACTCCTGAGTTCAAGTGATCCACCCACCTCAACCTCATGCTGGGATCACAGGCATGAGCCATTGCATCCGGCCCATGGTGAATGATCTTTTTAATGTACTGGTGAATAGGGTTATCTAGTATTTTCTTGAGGATTTTTGCATCCATGTTCATCAATGATATAGCCTGTACTTATTCCTTCTTGTAGTGTCTTTGTCTGGCTTGGTATCAGAGTAAGCTGGCCTTGTAGAATGAGTTTGGAAGTATGCTGTCCCCTTCAATTTTTGGGAAGGGCTTGATAAGAATTGGTGTTAGCTCTTCCTTAAATATCTGGTAGAATTTAACCATGAAGCCATCTCGTTCTGGGATTTTTTTGTTGGTGGTGGTAGACTCTTAATTACTGATTCAATCTTCTTATTAGTTATTAGTCTGTTCAGATTTC
Organism: Pan paniscus; assembly: GCF_029289425.2. Classification (NCBI taxonomy): domain Eukaryota; kingdom Metazoa; phylum Chordata; class Mammalia; order Primates; family Hominidae; genus Pan; species Pan paniscus. Next base: position 135,074,693 of record NC_073262.2, read on the forward strand.
CAATTTTTTCATGATCCAGTATTTAGGTTATATTTCTAGGAATTTATCCATTTCTTCTAGGTTGTGCAATTTGTTGGCATATAATTGCTTATAGTAGTCTCTTACGATCCTTTGTATTTCTGTTATCAATGGTAACAACTCTTCTTTCATCTCTGATTTTATTTGAGTCTTCTTTTTTCTTTATTAGTCTAGCTAAGGGTTTGTCAATTTTGTTCAGCTTTTTACAAACCAACTCTTAGTTTTGTTGATTTTTTTCTATTGTTTTTCTAGTCTCTATTTCATTGATTTCTGCTCTGATCTTTGTTATTTCCTTCCTTCTGCTAACTTTGACCTTAATTTGTTCTTCTTTTTCTAGTTCCTTGAGGCATAATATTAGCCTGTTTATTTGAGATTTTTCTTCTTTTTTGATATAGGCATTTATTGCTATAAACTTCCCTCTTAGAACTGCTTTAGGCTGGGTGTGGTGGTTCATGTCTGTAATCCCAGCATTTTGGGAGGCTGAGGTGAGAGGATTGCTTGAGGCCAGGAGTTTGAAACCAGCCTGTTCAACATAGTGAGATTCCTTCTCTACAAAAATAAAAACAAATTATCTGGGTATGGTGGCACCTGCCTGTAGTCCCAGCTACTTGGGAGGCTGAGGTGGGAGGATTGCTTGAGCCCAGGAGTTCAAGGCTACAGTAAGCAGAGATTGTGCTCCTGCATTCCAGCCTGGGCAACAGAGTGAGACCCTATCTCAAAAAACAAAACAAAACAAAGCTGCCTTTGCTGCATCCCATGCATTTTTGTATATTGTGCTTCCATTTTTTGTTTGTCTCAAGATATTTTTAAGTTTACCCTTTAATTTCTTCTTTGATTCACCAGTTGTTCAGAGAAGCATATTGTTTAATTTCCACATATTTGTTAATTTCCCATAATTCCTTCTGTTATTGATTTCTAGTTTCATACCACTGTGGTTGGAAAAGATACTTGATATTATTTCAATCTTTTTCTGTTTTTTTGAGACAGGGTCTTGCTCTGTCGCCCAGGTTGGAGTGCGGTGATGCTGATCACCACTCACTGCAACCTCGAACTCCCAGGCTCAAGCAATCCTCCTGACTCAGCCTCTCTAGGAGCTGGGACTACAGGCATACACTACCATGTCCAGTGTCTCTATGTGGCCCAGGCTGGTCTCAAACTCATGGGCTCAAGTGATCCTCACGCTTCGGTCTTCCAAAATGTTGTGATTATAGAAGTGAGCCACCGTACCTGGCCAATTTCAATCTTCTTAAATTTGTTAAGACTTATTTTGTAGCCTAATATACGACATACCTTGAAGAATGTTTTATGTTCACTTGAGAAGAATATGTATTATGTTGCTTTTAGGTGGAACGGTCTATATATATCTGTTAGACCCATTTGGTCTAAAGTGTAGTTCGAATCGGATGTTTCCTTATTGACTTTCTGTTTGGATCTGTTCAATGTTGAAAGTGAGGAATTGCAATTCACTACTATCATTATGTTGTAGTCTACATCTTTCTTCAGATCCCTTAAGGTTTGCTTGTTTGGTTGCTTGATTGACTGATTGTAGGGATGGCGTTTTGCTATGGTACCCGGGCTGGTCTCAAATTCCTGGCCTCAAGCAATCCTCCCTCCTTGGCCTCTCAAAGTGCTGAGATTGTAGGCATGCTTCATATATTTAGGTGCTCCAAAGTTGGGTGCATACATATCTGTACTTGTTATATCCTCTTGATGAATTCACCACTATAGAATGTCACTATACGATGACTTTGTCTCTTTTTACAGTTTTTCGTCTAAAGTATATTTTGTCTGGGCCAGGCACAGTGGCTCACACCTGTAATCCCAGCACTTTGGGAGGCCAAGGTAGGCAGATCACCTAAGGTCAGGAGTTGGAGACCAGACTGGCCAACATGGTGAAACCCTGTTTCTACTAAAAATACAAAATTTAGCCAGGCATGGTGGTGCATACCTGTAATCCCAGCTACTCGGGAGGCTGAGGCAGGAGAATCCCTTGAACCTGGGAGGTGGAGGTTGCAGTGAGCTGAGATCGCATCACTGCACCCCAGCTTGGGCAACAGAGGAAGACTCCATCACACACACACATACACACACACACACACACAAAAGTATATTTTGTCTGAAATAAGTATAGCTACCTCTCGTCTCTTTTTTATCCCATTTGCATTGAATATCTTTTTCTGTCCTTTCACTTTCAGTCTATGAGTGTCCTTTAAGGCAAAGTGAGTCTTGTGTAGGCAACATATGTTGGGTCTTGTTATTTTATCCATTTAGCTACTCTGTGCATTTGATTGGAGAATTTAACCCATTTACACTCAAACTCATTATTGATAGCTAATGACTTACTAGTACCATTTTGTTCATTATTTTCTGGGTGTTTTGTAGATCTTTTGTCCCTTTCTTCCTCTTGCTTTTTTTCCTTTGTGATTTGATGGCTTTCTATACTGCTATGCTTGGGATCTGTTCTTTTTCTCTGTTGTGTATCTATTATAGGCTTTTGCTTTGTGGTTACCCTAAGGCTTACATAAGCCATCTTATACTTAACTGGTTATTTTAAGTTGACAACAACTTAACTTTGATTGCACATATAAACTCTACACTTTTACTTCTCCTCCTCCCATTTTATGTTTTTGTGTCACACTTTACATCTTTTTACAATTTGTATCTTTTAGCAAATCTTTGTGGCTCTAGTGGTTTTTAAGTTTTACCTTTTAACCTTTGTACTGGAGATATAAATGATTTACCTGCTGCCATTATGGTATTAGAGTGTTTTGGATTTGACAATTTACTTACTTTTACCAATGAGTTTTATACTTTCATATGTTTTCATATTACTACTAATTAACATCCTCTTCCTTCAGCTTGAAAAACTCCTTTTAGCATTTCTTGTAAAGCAGGTCTAAAACAAAAACCCTCTCAGTTTTTGTCTGAGAAAGTCTTTCTCACACCTTCATTTTTTAGAGACAGAATTGCTGGGTATAGTATTATTAGTTGGCTTTTTTTTTTCCTTTCAGGATTTTGAATGTATCATCCCACTCCCTTATGGCCTGCAAGGTTACTGTTGAGAAGTATGCTGATAGTCATATGGGGGTTCCCTTATACATGATGATTCACCTTTCCCTTGTTGCTTTCAATATTCTTTTTAACTACTGACAATTCGATTACAATGTGGCTTGGTGTGGATCTCTTTGGATTCATCTTATCTGGCACCCTCTGGGCTTCCTGGATCTGGCTATTTCATTCCCTAGGCTTGCAATGTTTTCTGCCATTATTTCTTTGAATATGTATTCTATCCCTTTCTCTCCCTTTCTTCTCCTTCTGGCATGCCAATAATGCATAAGTTGTTAAGATATCTTCAATCCTTTTCATTCTTTTTGCTTCTCATATTAGATAATTTATAGTGGCCTTTGAATTTATAAATTCTTTCTTCTGTGTGATCTAGGCTGCTGTTTATCCTCTTTTTCAGTTCAGTTATAGTATTCTTCAGCGCTGTGATTTCTGTTTAGTACTTTAAAGTAATTTCTGTCTGTTTGTTGAAATTCTCAGTTTGCTTTTGTATTGCTCTCCTGACCTTGGTGAGCATGTCTATGACCATTATTTTGAATTCAGTTAAATCACATATCTCCACTTCACTTGGATTTGTTCTTCACTGGAGATTCGTATTGTTCCTTTATTTGGAATATCATCCCCTGTTTCTTCATTTTCCTTGACTCTCTGTGTTGGTCTCTTTGGATTAGATAGGACAACTACTTCCCTCAGTCTTGTGAGACTGGCCTCATGTAGAAGAATCTCGCCAATCCATTTAACCTGGGATTTTAAGATGTCCCTCAAATCTTTGTGTTTGTCCAGACGGCTACCTCTGTTTGCGGTGGCCCCCTAGAGCTTGGGATGTACTACATCGTGTTAGTACCTAATACCAGTAAGATGGCAGCCAGACTCTAGATGTAGCTGGAAAGGTTGGGTGTTGGATATGTGTTCCAGTTCCTTCTATCTTTACAGTGAAGCTGAGTGCAGGCATTTGTCTCCCACTTTCTCTGCATTAATCTGGGGATAACATCTGTGGCAAATGCCTGTACAGGCATTTGTACAGGCTGCATTCTTTGATCCTGGGGAGATAGCTGCTGACATTGGGCCCACCTCTTTGTTTTTTGTGGTCTAGGGCCACTCAAGAATGCAAAGCCCCATTGAGTCCCAGAGCTGGTAATTAAAAACGCAGTCCCTTAGCTGAGAGCTATAGAAGTTCTGGCACTTGGCACTTGGCCAAACTCCTTTCATGAAGAATGGGTAAGCCTGGATTTATCACCAGGGTGAGCCCGAGGGAAGGCTTATGAAGCACCAAGCTCTGGTTCCAGCTGTCGAAGGGCTCCTGTTCTGTTCCATTGCCCAGTGAGCTGCTTTATGCAAGTTCATTTAGAAGGCAGACCGTCAAGTAGCCACTGGAAGTGTGTGCCGAGAGCCTCTTCTGGAGAGCGAATGGGAACTGCACATTCCTGCCTCTTTCTGCACTGCTCCAAGGGGGTGTACCCCATGGAAGTGTTTACACACTCATCTAAAACCACCACTTTGTTCTGTGATCAAGGAGACTCACATATACCTGGTCCTTTCTGTTCACAGAGCTGGGAGGTTTAGGATGGAGTCCTTTGGGAGGTAGCTGTAAAAGTTGGGGAACTCAATTTTTGGTATAAACCCTTTCCAGGGACAAAGAGGGGGCTGTGTTTTTTTAAGCCCCTTCTCTGTGCTGCTCCTGGGGGATGAAGACCCTGGAAGTGTTTGTTGCACCTGTATAAAAATGCTGCTTTCTTCCTGTGGTCTAGAGAGACACATTCATGCCAGTCCCCTTTGCCCCCAGAGCTAGGAGGTTTAGGATGCAGTCTTTCAAATGGAAGCTGTAAAAGTTGGGGTGCTCTATCTGAGGGAGAAACAGGGGGCCGCTCTTTTTAAGCCCCTTCTCTGTACTGTTCCCAGAGGATAAAGCCACTGGAAGTGCTTGTATGCCCGTATGAAACTGCTGCTTTATTCCTGTGGTCTAGAGAGACTCACATGCGTCTAATCTCTGCTCCCAGAGCTGGTGAAATAAGAGCCAAACTGTGGGGAACTTTAGAGTCAGGGTGCTATATTTAAGGCCCAAACCCTCCTCTCCACAGGGAGAAGGAAGCTGGGGTGATTCCTTCCCAGCTGGGTGGTGAGGTGCCCGGGGCCATGCCCGAATATGCCTCCACTCTCCTAACCATTCAAAATGACTTTCTCCGTTGCTCAATGGGTAGGAGTCTCAACTGGTCTCTGATTTTGTCTTGAGGAAACTGACCTGTGAATAGACCTATCTGGTGCATTTCTGGGTCGGGGGAGATTCAGGAGCTTCCTGTTCCACCATGCTGCTTGGGGTTGGTTTATTTCTGCTACAGCAGAGTGTACCGGCTGTCAGGGAGCAGGGTGGCCTGAGTCAGTGACACAGAGTAAAATAAGCCACACTTGATAGTGGGGGAGTAGGAATGGCCAGGGGAACATGTGGGACAGCACCTCTAAGATGGGCTGCAAACAAGTGAGGGCTGAGAACCCCCAACCCAAGCAGATGGAAAGGAGGCCCCAGAGAGAAGCCCCAACATGAGCCACAACCCATGTCACATGAACAGCAGTAGGGACAAAAAGGGGTATTTGGCTTGGACAAGAGAAGGAACCTGTGGCTCACCTTGGACCATATGAAGAGGAGTCACAGGGCAGGGGTCACACCAGGACACTAGGATGTGGATTCCTGCTCATTCTAAGGACTCTGCGGGAAAGGCCAGGTCAGGACACAGCTAAGGTTGTCCCAAGGGGAAGGGGTCTTGAGAAGTCGCAGTTCCTGCCCCTCATGGTTTTCCAGGCAAAGCTGAGTGTCCGCCTGATGGAGGCTGCAGAGAAGAGCTGCTCTTCTCAGACAGGGATGAAGTGCACAGCTTGCCAAGGGCTCAGTCAGTTATGTGCCATCTATCGTGGACTCCAAAATGCAGTGACAAGTGAGCTTATAGAGCAAGGGCTTCCTTGGGGTGCATGGGCTGTTTTCCATTGTCCTGAAACCTTCTATAAGCAATAGGAAGAAACTATAGATGGCATGATCAGTGGCCTAGGTTCTTCTCCATAAAGTCCTCCCAACGACAGCCTCTTATGGATCAACTGCTGTGCAGTGACTTAGACCCGGGAGGGCCAGCTGCTGACTCCAAAGCCTAAAGGGTCTCAGCTTCTCAAGAAGCCCCCTTTGGCCAGGCACGGTGGCTCATGCCATAATCCCAGCACTTTGGAAGGCCGAGGCGGGAGGATCACCTGAGGTCAGGAGTTCGAGACCAGCCTGGCTAACATGGTGAAACCCCGTTTCTACTAAAAATACAAAAAATTAGCCAGGGTGCTGGTGTGCACCTGTAATCCCAGCTACTCAGGGGCTGAGACAGGAGAATCCCTTGAATCCGGGAGGCAGAGGTTGCAGTGAGCCGAGATCACACCATTGCACTCCAGCTTGGGCAACAAGAGTGGAACTCCATCTCAAAGAAAAAAAAAAAAAGAAGAAGCCTACCCTGCAGGCTGTAGGGAGCTGATGGAAGTATCCTGTGGCCCCTTGCAAGGGGAGCAGGAAGGGGAACATGCTAATTGAAACAAAAACAGATTACAGTCCCTTCTGCTTCTTAATGGATGGTAGACAGTGAAATTCATATCTATAAAAATAACCCTCTGCAGTCTCACTGGTACAGAGGCTGTGGGGATGGGAGAAGGAAAGCTGGACTCTTGAGCCCTGTCCTGCCCTGTCCTGCTGCTGAATGTCCTTGAGAGCCCACCCATGGGGACAGAGACAGTGCTCAGCCTCTGGACAAGCCCAGAGCAGGCAGGGGGAAAGGGAAACTACTCTTTATAATCAGTCCTGGGAAAGTGGGTTCCTGCAACCAGCTTCAGGGAGAGGGGAGGAGCTCAGCAGGGGGAGGGAGGAGAGAAAGAGAGACAGCAGATCTCAGCAGCTGATGGGCCACACCCCCTCTGGCACCCCGAAACTTCAGCAAAGGCTGTGGCCCACCCAGGATTGTGTGGGTGGAACCTGGGGAAGAAATGAATTAGGGTGCTGCCCCCATGGGGGGCATGGAGGTGGGAAAGAACCAGCCCACCCAAGGGGCCATGTGGAGAAACCCAATCTCCCCCCCGCAGAACCTGCCCCCAGAGGCATTCGCATATGAAGGACTCTGGGCTTCCAACCTATTTGGAAATTTAAAATTTTTCAGCCATTTAAAAATACTGTATCTATCGCACTTACCAGCTGAGCCCCCGCAGGGCCCTGGACATCAGGGCCAGCATAGAAACAACCATAGGGATGGTGGGAACTTAAATCCAGACTCCCTGGAGCTAGTTAGAATGACCTGGGGCTCAGGGCTGTTCAGTGGCACCAGATGCCATGTGCCCCTTCCTGGGTATCCCAGAAATCCCAGGGCCACTAAGCTGGAGCTGGGCTCAGCCCCCACATTCACCAATGTCCCCTCTTTGGCCCTAGGATGGGAAGCTTGGGCACAAACCCACCTCTCTGCTGGCTTCAAATCCTTCCTGAATCTGTACAGAGGTGGCACCCACAGGGCCCCCAGGGCTGAGGGGCACCCCCAACATCCTAGGCCCTGAGAACTCTGAGGCAAGCTCGCAGCCGAGGCGGGGGAGCTGTGCAGACCTGGGGAGGAAACAGGGGGGGCAGGCATGCCGATCCTTCATCGTGGCAGCTGCAAGCCAGCGCTTGGGCACCCGTCACCTCTCATCTGCTGATGGCAACACTGGAGACCATACAGGGCTCCTCCCTTGCCAAGGTCACCAGGCAGTAACCCCTGGGCTCAAGTCCTGCTCACAAAGCTGTGGATGGCAGAACCAGGATCTGGTGCAGAGGCTAGCCCCTGAGGATACTGATGGGGACAGCATCACCTGCTGAACTTTGGTACACAGGTGGATACCTGGAAGATTTTTTTTTTCTCAGGTTTTTTTGGTTTGTTTGTTTGTTTTTTGAGGCAGGGTCTCACTCGCACCCAAGCTGGAGTGCAGTAGCGCAACCATGGCTCTCTGCAACCTCTGCCTCCCAGGCTCAAGTGATCCTCCCACCTCAGCCTCCCAAGTAGGTGGGTCTTCAGGGGCATGCCACCACGCCCAGCTAATTTTTGTATTTTTTTCAGAGATGCGGTTTTGCCCATATTGCCTAGGCTGGTATCTAACTCCTGGACTCAAGCGATCCACCTGCCTCAGCCTCCCAAACTCCTGGGATTACAGGCCTGAGCCACCTCACTCGGCTGGATGCCCGGAAGTTTAAGCACAGCTATAAACCATCCCAGCTCCTTTAGTTCCCTGCTTGGCTGAAGATTGCTTTCTGTCATCCCAGTGAGCTGTGCCCTCTTTGTGGGAGAACCTGCCCTCAGGGATGGATGGAACCAGCCCAGCAACAACCCACCTCTCAGCCACTTCTAGAATCACCCAGGAAGGGCCTTCACAGCCAGGCTGATGTCCCCTCACTGAACACAAGGGCAACGGAGGCCAGGTGGGTAGCTATGCTGAGCTCATTCACATTCCTCGACCCCAGTAGAATCACAGTCATCGACAGCCCAATGTGGATCCTAGGATGGGGCCTGGTAGACAAAGAGATGGCTGGGACTATGCCGCGTGCCTGGTCTCCCAGCGGAACACGTGATGCACCCATGCTGACACCTGCTGACACCTGAGCTCCACAAGACCCTGACATGAGCAGTGTGGCCTTGGGAGCATGTGGCCTTGGGGGCATGTGGCCCATCTGTTAAAGGGGCTCCTGCCACTCTGTCCATCTCACTGGGTTATGGTGGGGATGCTCCTAGGGCCTGTCTGAAAAAGCAGTTTGGTAACTAGCAGGTGACACACAGTGCTGCTGGGCATCAGGCCACTTGCTCTGGACCAGCCTGGAAGCCAGGAACCTCATGTCTTGTCCCAGGCACCTCCCTGCACCCGTCCTCACTGCATCCTCAGCAGGGCACAGAGGGAAGGGGCCTGGCCCCAGGAGTGTCCCAGCCTCATTGCATTTCCTGAGCTGGGCAGAAGGGACCCCTGTCTGTTGGTTTTGCTGGCTGCTCACCCCACAGGCTCCCCTGATGCTGAGGCCTCCCCTAAGCCAGTGTGGACACAGGAGGGATTGGTGGTGGGTAAAGCTGGGAAACTGCAGGAGCCCGGGGTGAGGGCAAGAGGGCTGGGCCTGCAGATCCCAGTTCCAACCAGGATCCCAGATCAGAGGGGTGGGGTGGGCCTCGGGGTATGGAGGGTCCCAGACACCAGGCCCCACCCAGGAGGGTGGCAGGAAGAGGACTGTTGTACTGCTCCAGCTGCCCAAGGGACACGTGTGTGCCCAGCTCAGGATGAAAGGTCTGGAAACGGCACCTCCATGGGGCCTGGGGTCCTCCAAGGAGCACGCTGTTAAGGAGCCCTTGACAGGCAGCTCTGAGCCGGGCTCGGTGCCCAGGACTGAGCCTCTGCAGTCTTCCCTGACACCTCGGAACCCAGTGTCAGCTGCCTGCAGACTGCGAGGAAGGGCCCCGCCCCATCCCGGACTGGCCACTCCCGTGGGTATCCTCAGTTCCAGCCTCCTCCGCAGGGCCACGCATGGCTGTCCTGCCCAAGGCTCCAATAAGAAGGACTTTTTAAAGGTCTCTCAAGGCTGGGGACAGGGTGCAGGCAGGCGTTGTCTGAGCAGAATGACAAGAGCTGGGCTGGCAAGAGATTTGCCACTTCCATTCATGAGATGGGGATGGCCACACCAGGCGGTGCCCAGGGAGGGGTTAACCCCTCTAGGCCACCCCAAAGGAAGAATAACAGACCTGGGAGGAAGGGCAGGTGCCTGCTGGTCCCACTCAATTCAGACTCGGGATCCCTGAGTGGGGCTGCCCAATAGGATAATCCCCCCACCCCTGCCGCCCCTCTATGATCAGGCGGGGCCAGCCGGCAGCCTCCAGCCTGGGCAGCACTCCCTGCCTCTGTCCACCCTCCTCATGCCAGGAGCCTACCATTCCTACCAGTCCTCTCCTTTCTGCACCCCAGAAGCCTGTCTCCACACTGGAGGAGAGGCTGAGATGTCCTGTGGGTCAGCCTCACCTCCATGGAAGTGTGGATCGCTATCCCCTTCTCCAGGGAGGCTGAGGCCAAGGGCCAGGCTCAGACAAGGCAGAAGCTTCTCCTACTTCAGACTTGCAGGGGGCATAAGCCCCAGCATCACCCTGGAATGCGGGTCACCAGGCCATGAGGCTGAACTAGGGGTGCCCCAGAACTGGGCAAGAAGCCCTGGGCAAGGCTTTGGGGGAGGGCAGCTGGGCCAGGGAAGTACCGTCGGTTGGTGGAAAAGATAGAAGAGTCCAGGAAGGCTGGACACAGGCGGCCAAGCCAGGGCGACCAGGAGACAAGAAGGTCCTCTCCAGGGTCCCGGTTGTGCTAAGTGCCCTAGCCTCCCTGCAGAGGGCTCTCTCCAGCTCCGCCTGCCCTGGGGACCCGTGAAGAGGCCAAGGCAACAGTGCAGTGATTTATTGACCAGACTTTGCAGCAAGAACACAGCGAAGGTGGGGCCCGTACAATCCAGCCTGGCAGAGGGTCTGGCCCCCTTAGAGCAGAATCTGGGGACCCCAGTATATTTCCCTCACAGCCCCCCAAAGTCCAGCCTCACCCCTGCTCCAGGCCCCTCCTGAAGTGAGGGGCAGCAGGGGGACTGGGTCCTGGAGGGGCTGGAAGGCAGGTGGTGCCCAGAGCGGGGCTGGCACCGGGTGCATGCCTGCCCCGGTAGCCAGCAGGAGGTGATTCGTGCGGGGGCAGTGGGGGCGTGCAGGCGGGCAGCCAGGCTCACCACACGGAACACTTGTGGGCAGGGTTCATGGGTGAGTCCTTGGGACAGTGGAAAGCCCGGCCAAACTCCTCAAACTGGGACACACTGCCCAGCACCCTGAGGTGGGGAGAGACCCACACAGTGTGGGGCCCTGCAGCCACTCCAACCCCAGCAACCAGGGGTGACTTTTATTCCTTCCCATGCCCCCTGATCCCACCCCAAACACAAGGAGTGGACAAGGCCAGGCGGGCAGGTGGGCATACCTGTAGTGCTCAGGGGCATGCTTGTCGGTCAGCACCTGCAGGTAGATGGACTGCGACCGCCGCTTGATGCACCAGTTCTGGGTCCAGGAGCGGGGTGGAGGGGAGGAGGGGGAGATGAAGCCAGGCATCCGCCCCCTTGCCCCCCACCCAGCACACAAGGCGGTAGGCCCCCTCAGCACCACAGGACCATCACCTCTGACAGGACAGGTGATGACAGACAGGCTGTCCATGCGAAGCCTGGGCAAGGCAGGACTGGGACTGACCCTGGATGCCATGTCCCCACCCCAAGGCTCCCAGTCCAATCCCCCACCCGGCCCACCTGGGCAAAGGCAATGAAGAAGAGCTGGTCATGTGTGTACTTGAGCCGGGGCAGTGGGTGCTCTGGGCCGTGCTCCCGCACCCACTTCTGATAGGCCTGGGGACACAGAGAGCATGGACCTGCTATGCCTGCCCACCCTGGGCACCGCTTCTTCTCTGTCCTCCATCTAGGTAGCCCTCCCTGCTCTCCCTGTGAAGGGGGGTCCGTGAATCCTTCCTCTTCCAGGGGACCGTGACCCCAGCACATGCCGTGCCCCACCCCAGGCTAGAGCTCAGCAGGGTGGGCAGGGAGAGGCAGCTCTGTCCCTCCTCTGGAGTCCTCATCAGCCCCCGTCCCTCCTGCAGCAGGGGTGGAGCACAGGCAGGCCGCTCACGTGGTAGGCCAGCTTGAGGCCGCCCATATCTGCGATGTTCTCCCCAAGCGTGTGTTTCCCGTTCACCTGCCGGGAAGGGAAGAGGCCAGGGGGCTGCTTGGGGCCCAGCTGGCCTCCCTCAGGCATTGATACCCTGGGCCCCAGCCCCTAATTCCTACCACCCCTCTCCTTCCCTTGCCCAGAGAGTTTGAGGGGGGGCTCCAACCCTACTCTTTCCCCCCAACCCCCTTGTCCTCCGTAAGTCTGCAGACACTCATTATCTGTCCACGTGAGTGTGTGTGGGAACCGAGTGTGTGTGCAGGGACCTGGGCACAGGTTTTGTTTGGACATGTGCACGTGCGCAAGGGTGTGCGTGATGCTCCCGGCCCGTGCCCCACCAGGCCTGAGGGGCACAAGGGGCAGGTGGGGGTCTCACCCGCTGGTTGTAGACAGTGAAGTTGTCATAGAGACGGACGATGCACTCAGCCTTTCGCAGGAAGCGGCTGTAGGAGGCCTCCGTCCACCAGTGCAGCAGGTTCCCTGAGCGGTCATACTGGCCCCCTGTGGGCAGTGCAGCAGGCTGAGACCCACCCTTACCTGAGCCCCCTCCCCTCCCCACCCACCAGCCCCAGTTAGCCCATCCCCTACCCTGCCTCTCCACTGCCTGTCCTGCCCCCTCCGGGCCATCCCCTGGGGCCCCAACAGGCCTCACCCCAGTCGTCGTAGCCGTGGGTCAGCTCATGTCCAATGATGGTGCCGATGCCCCCGTAGTTGAGAGACCTGGGCCCACAGCAGCAGCATCAGGCCCTAGCCCTCCACCCTCTGAGAGCCCCATGCTGCTGCCCAGGCCCCAGATGTCCCCTGGCCAGGCCAGGAGGTGGCCCAGGGAGGCCACAGAGGCATCCGTGCGGTCCAGGGGCACTTGTGCCTCAGCTTCCTCATGCGCTATGTGAACGCCAGTGGAACCCATCCAGCTGCTTTTAGGAAATCACATCTAACAGAGCTGGCTGGGCGGTGAAACAGGGCTGGAGGAGACAGGAGGGAAACGGAGGCACCTACGTAGGGGTTTCTCCTCCTACCTCATCATTAGTGTTGCGCCACCTTTGAAACATCAAAATGAGCCTCAAACAAGTAAAGAAGACCCCAGGAAGTTACAAATAACAAACCTACACATTTTTCTAAATAACCAAGGATGCAGTGGGGAGCCAGGGTCCACAGCTGTCCTGACTCCTGAACCCAGCTGGGTCTGGGGCGATTGGAGCCACAGTACGCCGACACACACCTGGTAGACAAGGTCTGCAATGCCAGCCCTGCCCTCAGCCACAAACAGGGCAAGCTATGTACTCACTGTGGGAAGTCAGGGTCGTACAGGGTGGGCTGCAGGATGCCCGCGGGGAACACTACAAGAAGGGGGTGCTCAGTGGGAAACCCATCCACTTTCGGACCATGCCCCACCCGGCGTAGGGACACATCCCCTTACCCATCTGGTTCTTGTTGGGTAGATAGTAGGCATTGAGCGCCTGTGGGGGGAGCAGCCACCTGTGGAGGGATGCTGGGGTGAATGGGGGGAACACACTCCCTCCCCAACTACCCTCACATCACAGCTTCCTCGTCAGCCATCTCCTGACAGTCTGGGAGTCACCCTGCCGGCCCCCACCCCATGCCCTGTGCTGGCGTGTGTGCCCCCCATATCTGCATGGCTGTGAGACGATTTGCCCTACCAGCTCCTGCCCTTTCCCCACAACCCTTCCCTGACCCCCAGCTCTGGCCCAGGCACCCACGTGGACTTGTCCACCTCCTGCCGAATCTTCTTAACTGAGAGCTGGATGCTGAAGCGGATGCTGTTCAAGATGTTCTTGAAGTAGGTCTTCTCATGGACCTCAAACTGCAGGAGGCACAGGCGGCACTCAGCGGCAGGCCAGGGCAGGGCTATCTGCAGACTGGGCAACAACCTGGCCGTGCAGGCCACCTGCCCTCCTGAGTGCCGTTAGTAGAGGGGCTGTGGACAGGCTGGGCAGGCAGGGTCAGGGCCCACCTCATACTCCTTGTCCACAGCATCGGGTTTCAGCAGGAAGTCCGGGTAGCCGACCATCACCATCATGTACTGGAGCTGCGGGCCGAGGGCAGGTGAAGGTGGCACCGGGCCTCGGGAGACAGCCCCCCGCCCCCCACCCTACCCACCAAGGAAGGGAGCACTAGGCCAGCCTGGGAGTGGGCTTCACAGTGGGGGAGGCAGGCCTGATCAACTCCACAAAGGCCTCTTTGTCCCTTTTGCTCTCTTTCGCTGGTACACAGTAGGTGCTCAATATATATGGGACCAACCAATGACACTGGGTCCCCCCTCACCTTGGCCCGAGCAGCAGCCCTGGTCTCGGCGTCCATCCAGTCCAGCTCCTCCAGGCGCTGGCCCAGGATGTACTTGATGTCTTCCACTAGCTGCTGCACCTGCAGGGTCAGGGGTCAGGGAGCAACGGTCAACCCAGCAGCCTGGTCTATCACTCCTGGCAGGAGGGGTACCCCTGCCTTTAAGCACCACTTTCTAAGCCCAAACCTCATTTCTGAACACCAAGAGGATACTTTGGAGGTGGGGATCCAGGCCCTGCACCCATGAGGGCTCACAAGATAGAGGAGGAAACTGCCCCAGCAATGACCACAGACATCCCTAAGGCCACGCCTCCCAAGCATGCCTAAGAAGGTGGGCTGGGGCCTGGCAGGGAGGTCTGCCTGCAGTTGATAGTCCACATAAGCTTCCTGGAGGAGGAGGCCTGTGGAGGAGCAGCCTGGGGCCTCAGAATCGGCTGAGTACTTAGCAGGGCCTGGTCCCCCTGCCTGCAGGGGACATGTGGGGCTCCCCATATTAGGACCATGGCCTTGGGAGGGCTCCACCCTCAGTTCAGCACCATCCTCCTCACTCAAACAAGGGCAACCCACCTTGGCTTTGCTGGCAGCTGAGAAGTGCTCATGTACAAAGAGGGCGCCAAGCGCCATGCCAAAGTGGCGATTGGCCTGGCCCAAGCAGACCCGGGCCAGCTCCTGTGGCTTGTCGCTGCCCTCCATCTCCCGTGCCAGCTCGTGCAGTGCCTCACGGAATGGCGGGGACAGGTGCTCACTCAGGACCACCACCACGCGCCACACCAGGTAGTTGTGCAGGACCCTGGGGACCAGGTGAAGCCAGTGGGTGTCCAGACGGACATGCATGTGGGCCACCAAGGGCACCACCCCTACCTGTGCCCGCCAACCTGTGGCTGGACCCAGGACCCAGACAGCCCCACAAAGAAGGGACAGGGGGTCATCCCAGCTATGCAGAGCAGAAAATGTAAAGCCCACCCAGCAGAGAGATCCAGCGTGCAGGGGAAGGACCTAGTGACCGCTGGGCAGAAAATGCCAGATCTGCAGCCATACCGGTGGGGTGTGGAGCGGATGAGCTGCGACACCTGCTGCATGTAGTCTGTCGCCAGCAGCACCACCTCCTCTTCCTCTGAGAAGTCCTCCTGGAAGATCTGGTCTAGCAGCCACTTCCACCGCAACTGTGAGACCAAGGACAGGGACAGTGAGGCTAGGGTTGGCAGGGGCCACAGAAGACAGGGAGAGAGGCAGAGAGAGGCAGCGAGGGGACATGAGAGTCCATGGCCAAGGAAGGGTTTGCCCATCTCTGGGGAGAGATGACCCTGTAGTCCCAGCAGCAGCATTGCCCCCAACCCTGCCTGCCCACGAGGACTGGGCCACACTCACGTGGGGGGTGATCTTCTGCAGCTGCCCCAGCGTCACCTTGTTGTACATGGAGCTGACATCTCGCCGTAGGTCGTCATACTCTGACACAGTGAACTGTGGGGAGAGATCACAGCTGACCCAGCCCTGCTCCATGATGCCCTCCCTCAAGTCCAGGGCAGCCTCCAGTCCTGGTCTGCTCACGTTGGCCAGCCGCTGCTCCACCTGCAGGATCTCTTGGGCCTTCTGTTCCACAGCGTCTGCACCCAGGAGGCTGAGCACTCGCTCCATGAACACCCTGTATGCTGCCAGGATCTGCACCAGGGGAGGGGGCTCACCCAGGGACAGGGACAGGCCTAGCCTGGATCCACCCCTCCTGGGGCCCCAGGCCTTCCCTGCCTCCCCATCCCATGCCCCAGCACCTTCTCACTGTCCTCATCCTGAGCGAGGTAGAGGGTCCTCTCTGGCAGGGTGAGCCCATCCTGGTCAATCTGGTGAGGGAGACAGGGGCCAGAGGTCAGAGGCCCACACCTCAGGTTCCCTAAACAGAGGGAATTCCCACTCCAATGCCCAGAGAGCAACCAGACATCCATGAGTACAGCCCCAGAAGCACGCAGACCCCAGCCCCTCTTTCCACCCAGACGAGATGGCCAAAGCCCCATCCCTGACTGTCCCAGCCTGCGGACGCCCAATCTTACCCCTGTACGTCTGCACTTTCCTTATCTGTCCGGGGCATTCGTAGGTCCCCCACTGACAGTTGGGACCCCTAGCTTTGGGGCCAGCTCCAGACCTCGCGGAGATGTCAACCCAGCCCGCCGGCGCGCCTCTCCCTCCTGGCCCTCACTGCCTGCCAGAGGGCTGGGAAATTGCGGCTCCCGCGGCTCCTCTAAACACCGCAATTACCCCAGGGAAATTACTTGCGCCCTCCTCCAGCGCTCTGCCTCTGTGCGCTCCCCTCCCCTCCCCTCTCCTGCTCGTCTCTTCCCTCCTCTCCTCTCACGCACCCGCCTCCCGCGCGCAGGGACCCCTGGGCAAGGCCACTGCGCCCCGGATCCGCGGCCGCTGGCAGGGCGCTCAGGGGGCGCACTCACGCGGATGACGTAGCGCGAGGAGTTCCTGTCGTCCAGGCTGACCGTGAGCGAGAAAAGCGCGGCAGCGCTGTACACGCCCTGCGCCTTGTACAGCAGCCGGTTGAGGTCCCATCGCGCCGCGACCCCCGGACGCTCCTCCGCGCCGCCCAGGTCCCAGCCCCCGCAGTCCTCGATGACCTCCAGCATGGGTCGCGGGCCCAGTCGCTCGATCTCGCGCATGTCGAGGCACGAGCGGAAGAAGGCGCGCACCTTGCGCTGGGCCGCGCCGCCAGGCCCACCCCCGGGCCGCGCCAGCAGGCGCCGTAGGCGCTCCTCGTTCTGCTCGCCGATGGCCGCGATGGTGCCATAGGTGAGCTTGTCGTCGGGGATGGCGTGGCGCCGCAGCCAACCGCCGCAGGCGAACGAGTAGAAGTCCTGGCATGGGTCGATGCTGGCGTCCAGGTTGGCGGCCAGGAAGCGAGCGGCGCGCGCGAAGGCCTTGCGCTCAGGGCAGCCCTCGGGACAGGCGCCGCCGCCGGCCGCGACCGGGCCCAGGTACTTGAGGGCCAGCATAGCCGCCAGAATGGCGCAGAGGCCGGCGGCGAACACCAGCCCCGACAGCAGGCACACCTCGCGCCGGTTCCAGTGCGGCAGCCCGGACCGGGCCCCGGTGGCGCTGCGCGCAGCGCCCAACGGGAAGCCCGGAGGCAGGGAGGCCCCGCGCGCGCCCCCCGCGCCGCAGCGGCTCACGTACTTGACCTCTTGGAACTCATCGTAGTGCGCAGTCAGCGAATACGGGGGCTCCATGGCGCCGAGGCCGCCGCGGTGCAGACCTGGGCCACCTGGGCTACGGGATGTGCGTGGCCGCCGGCCTCCTCGTGGGCCTCCGCATGGCCCTGGGGCCGTAGCTGCGGGAAGGGCGGAAGCAGGCTCAGGAGGCGCCGCAGCCGGATGGGGCTCAGGGTCACCGCGAGGAGGGACACAGGCCTGGGTGCAGAGGCCCCAGCCGCGGGCCTCATTCACTGCGGAAACCAGGGACTATGAGGGTTCGGCGGGGCCACCACCCCCGGGTGCACAGTGGAGTCTTCCCCCCTGTCCCCTCCCTGCACACACTTGAGGGCCGCAGGGTTGGGAGGGCTCTTATTGGAAGCAAGAGGCGCCAGGCAAGGGGCCTGGCACGTAGTGGGCCTTCATTGAAAGGTCGTCCCTCTTCCCCTTCGCCTTTCTTTTCCACGACCTGCCCCAGCCAAGGCCGGATGGAGTGGGGGAAGGAGCGGAGGCTGGAGTGAGGAGGTGCGGTCAGGGGCGCGTCTATGCGACACTTTCAGCTCTCCGCGCTGGACCCAGACAGACGCTCCGCAAAGCGGCCAAAGAACCAAACTTTGTCCTCGCGGAAGTCCGCGGGATCGACCACGCCAACCCCGCTCGCTGGCTCCTTCTGCTTGGTGGCCCGACGGCCCACTCGCCCCTTCCCTAGGGGCGCGCGCCAACGCCCCAGGGTGGCGGACACACAACCCACCCCCTGGACGGCCCTGA
Source organism: Pan paniscus (assembly GCF_029289425.2). NCBI lineage: Eukaryota > Metazoa > Chordata > Mammalia > Primates > Hominidae > Pan > Pan paniscus. The sequence goes on from NC_073262.2 coordinate 135,092,769, forward strand.
TGGAGAACCCGAGACGGGTTCCCTCCCCCCACTCCCACCATCTCTGTCCCCGCCCCGAGCCACTCCTGGCTTCAACAGGTTCTCCCCAGAACCCAAACTTGGGCGAAGTTTCACCCCCGGCGGGGAGCGAGCTGGCTGGCGACCCCCGAGCCCCGGCGCCGTGCGGCGCAGTCCGCGGAGCCCGAGAGCCGAGCCCAGGAGCCGCAGCCGCAGCCGCAGCCGGAGCCGCAGCCGAGAGGACGCAGACAAAGCCGGGAGGCTCCGCGCAGTGGCGGCGGCGGCGACGGAAGTGGCCGCGATGGTGGCCTCAGCCGCAGGGACTCGGGCGCCACTTACCCGGCAGGTGCGCGCCCGAGCCGGCGGTGACCGAGCGGGTCGGGCCCGAGCGGGGGCCTGAGCCGCAGCGCAGCCGAGCGGGCGTCCGGTGTCTCCCAGCGCCCGCCGCCTCCTCTGCCGCCGCGCCGAGCCCGCCGCGCCGCCCGCCTGCCGGCCCGAGGGAGGGGGCGCGCCGGCGGCTCCACCCTCCTCCGCCCGCCCCGCGCGCCCCTCCTTCCTCCTGCGTCTCTCGGGCCACCTGGCAGTGGGGCGGCAGCGCGGACGTGGGTCGGCGGCCGCGGAGACAGGCTCCCGGGGGTCGTGCGCGGGCTGCGGTCGGGGACTCCGGGTCCAGCCGCGTTCCGAGACGAGTGAGGGCAGCGAGTACTCCCGTGAAGGGTCCCCTCCGATCCAGTGTCCCCACTCCCAGCCGCCCACCAGCCGGCTGGAAAGGGGCTGGAGCTGGAGATGAGGAGCCGAGGACTCCTCCGAAGGGCTGGGGGCGGTGTCAGTAGTGCCTGTGTCTGCCGGCACAGTCCCTGGCGCAGAGCGCACCTTCACTAACCGGCTTTTTTGTCCTCCTTGGAACCCCTGCCCTGGATGGGCTCTCCACTAGGGCTTCTGGTTGGCCTCGCTCCCTTCACCTAGCCCCTGGTGAAGGGAGCTCAGCGGGGACTCCTGCAAGAAGAGGGCTGGCCGCCCCCTTCCCCATCCTCCCCAGCCTTGGGTGGCCCTGGCACCACGGCTCAGGGAGTCCCTGGCCCAGGTAGGAAGAAAAGGCCAAGAGAAGAATGAGCGAAGTCTCCCTGCTGGAGCCAGGGAAGGCTGGAGCCTGCCCCCTCTGGCCAGCAGCCCTAGGCCTCAGACAGGCCCTGAGCCTCAAGACCCTGGTATGTGGACTGATGGGAGGGCAGGCTGGGTGCAGGGACTCTGAATTTACTCACCCCCTGCCTTTTTCCAGGTGAACTGGCTTTTTAAATGTGGGGCCTCCCCACTGCCTGGAGGCAAAGCCCTCTTCTACCTGCCTGCCTGCCTTGGCCAGACAGCCTGGCCCTAATGGGACACAGAGAACTTGGGGCTCCTTGGAAGACTGATACTGTTTCTGGAATCTCTGCTTTCTCTGCCCTACCCTGCCTCTGGTGTCTCTAGCAGGAGACCCCACAAAGCACCAGCCCTCCCAGGTCTGCCGGCTCCAGCCCGTAGGATTGGCCTAAACAATGTGTGAGAGCCATGGAGCACCATCTCATAAAAATCACAACAAGGTAGGGACTCTGATAACCTACCCATCATCCTGTTCTCCTCCTCAGGGTCTGTGCACCTGCCCAGCTCCTGAGCCCTGGCCCTGAGTGCCGGCCTCTGCCCCTGTCTTGCCTCTCCCTGCCTGTTCATCTCTCCATCTCTAAGCCCCCACTCTGGATACCCTGCCTCCATCTCTGGCCACCCCAGGGTTGTCCTCTGCCCCATGCATCCTTCTTGGGTCCTATTAATTCTAAAGAGGAAAAATGGAATTACTTATAATGTGGTGATTCCATGAAGGGGGGAGGGGAGGGCGGGGAGGTGGCAAAGTGGCTCTTTGTGCTTTTAATCTGCATTTTTCCCTCAATGTTCCCGTCTCCAGGAGGATAATTTTCCAGCCTTTTCAGGCCCTGATTGGTATCATTTCTCCAGCAATGACAGCTTTTATTTTCCCCGAAATGAATGCCGTGAAATTTCCAAGAAATGTAAAAATGGATATTGTCTCAGAGAGCCGACTCTTCCGACAGAAAGGCACAGAGGCAAACACGCTTCCCTAGGGACTCTTCTGCTCCAGTCCCGGGGGTGGGGTGGGGGGCAGCCCCCAGGCCCTCAGTCTCTCCTCCCTCCTTTTGCCCTCCCTCATCCCTTCCTCCTCCCTCCCGGGTCAGCTCTGGGACCCCCCTTCCAGCCACCCTCTCCCAGACTCAGCTGCTATTGGTCTGCTCATGGGCCTCCCGACTCCCTGCCGGGCGACCTGCCTGGCTCCACCTCACCTTTTCTTTTCACATCGCATCCCCCAGCCCCGGGCTGAGAGCAGCAACCAGGGCCTACAGGAGTTGACTTGGAATTGGGCCCTCTGACCCCTCAGTCCTGGCCACCCCACACAGACTGCCAATAAAGAGAAGTCAGAGGCCCACCTCCTCGACTCTCCGGCACCTTCTCTGTAAGGGAAGCTGGCGCTGTAGGGGAGTAGGCACCAGTGGTCTGGCCTGTAGCTTGCTCACTCTTTTGGGGGATCTCTTCCTACCCCTAATTACCAAGATGACCCCATGACTCATGAGAAAGAGAATGACAGGCCACAGTGGTGCCCAGCTAAACCCAGTCAAGCCCTGAGTGAGGCAGCTGGGTGCCCAGCTTCAGGGAGCAGTTGGGTGCTGCCAGAGCTGCCTTGGAGAGAAAAGTCCCGAGGGGGTGCAAGGGGCAGAGATGAGGGGTTCAGAACCTGACTCTCTGTCTCCTCCTTGACCAAGGGTAGATCCCAGCAACTCTGCCGAACAGGGCATCACTTGGTTTGGGTTCTGGACATAGAGCCCTCCCTGAGGACAGTGTGCTGTCACCAATAGCTTGCATCTGTTGCATGTTCACCATGTGGGCTGCTAAGTGCCCTGCTCTGAGGTGGGGCTGCCCACCTAACGCCGGGCCTGGTCCTGACCAGAGCCCATTTGTGGTCAGACCCGCTTCTCTCCTGCGGCCTGCATGTGGGTGGGGATGAACCCCTTGCCCTGCCTCGGTGTGCTGCAGCAGGGTGTCAGCTCCAGGACGAGCCCCGCCAGCCTCCACCCTGTCCAACCAGGCCCTACTCCTCCCCTGCAGATCTGTGGTATCTTCTGAGCCCTAAAAACACGCCTCCAGCCAGCTTCCTGTCCTCCACCCGGCCTCTCGGGGCTCATCCCATCTATTATTCACAGCACAAAATGGATTTTTAATTTGAGAAATGAAATGACTCTCCCAAGTGGCCGGGGTGGCAGGGAGGGGGTGGAGGAAGGCCGGAGCCGCCGTGGCCGCCACAGCCGCCACGGTGCTGACTCAGGTTCATCTTGGAAAGCTCGGGGCCCACAGCCGAACTGAGAGACCCCAAAGGCCCAGTACCCCACCACTCTGCCCCAGGCCTCCAGTCCTCCCCATTGCTGTGACCAGGTGGGGTGACGGGTGCCCGTTGGTCCTGCCTGAGCCTCCAGTGGGGCCTACCTCTGGCAGGGCAGTCGGGGGGACAGCTGGATCTGTCCTCCACTGGCTTTCAGATTCCTGTGCCTCAAGGGCAGCCCTTGGGCTCCCTGGCCTGGCCTATCACCTCCTCACACCCCCCGGCCCTCCTGGCCTGGCTTCCTCCACCCTGTCCAGACCTCTGGCTGAGCTCCTTTGCTAGGTCCTGACCCCACACTAGGCCCACTCCGGCCTCGACTGCTGGCACTGGCCTCCACTGCTGGACACCTGGCCTCCACTCCAGCCTCCACGGCAGAACCTCTCCTCACCCCTCATGGTGGAGCTCAGGCATCTTAGTGTGGCCCACAAGGCAGGGCCTCCTCCTGGCTCTTCTCTGTCTTTGTCCCTCTCTGCTTCCCCACCCCCATACCTCCCTCTTTCCTCTGGTCACTCTGATCTATTTCCATTTCCCAGAACATGGCTGGCTCTGTCATCCCTCAGGCCTTAGCACTTGCTGTTTCAGCTGCCTGGAACACCCTTCCTCCCTCCCCTCTTAGAGTGGCCAATTGCCAACCATCCTTCAGGGCCACCTGGAAGTGGCCTCTCCCATCTGGTCAGGTGCTGCCTCCACAGGCCCCTACTCCACCGGATGCAAAGTCTCTCCTATGGCAGCCCCTGTTCTTCCCCTCCAGGTAGCCCGCGGCCCCTTCTGGAGCCCAGGACAGGGGACGCATATGATAAACTCAGGTGACGGCCGTGATCAGTTCATGGAGATGCCCTGCGTGAAGTATCTCTCAGCACCAAGCCATACACCAGGCACAGCACCCAGGCAAACCTGCCCAGGCTCTCAGATCCTGAACACCTTTCCTTTGCTCTGGAACCCACCAGATGACAAAGTGGGGGCCATTTTCCACCCTCCTACACCCCTCCTCTCCACTCTGAACCCCGTGGTAGGCTTTGTCCTCGCCATGCATAGACTCCTCTTGGGGTCACCTCCCAACCTCTGGAGCAATGTTGTTTCTGCACAAGAAACATGTAAATATTCTCTTGTTTTAAAATATTGAAGCCACACAAGTTTGTAGAGGAGAAACATGAAAGTCCTCGTTCACGCAGCCCCAGCCCTCCCAAGGTAAGGCCAGGTAGGCTCTGCGACCACTGCAGGGGGAGCCTTTAGGCCCACCTGGGTATCACTTTATTTTATCGTTTTTTTTTGTTGTTGTTTTAGAGATGACGTCTCGTTGTGTTTCCCAGAGAGAGTGCAGTGGTGCAATCATACCTCCCTGCAGCCTGGATTTCCTACGCTCAAGTGATCCTCCCACCTTGGCCTCCAAAGTAGCTGGGACTACAGGTGTTCCTACCATGCCCGGCCAATTTTTTTTTATTGTGTAGAGACTGGAGTCTCGCTATGTTGCCCAGGCTTGTCTTGAACTCTGGGTGATCCGCCTACCTCGGCCTCTCAAAGTGCTGGGATTACAAGTGTGGGCCACTGTGCCCAGCCCTTATTGATTTATTTTTAATAAATAGGACACAATAGGATGGATGGTTGAGTGCCTCTCCTCCCCATGTGGCCTGTGCTAGTGTTTCCAAGCCAGAGGTCCTCGGGGTCACCCTCTGTGACTGAGGGATACTTAGGTTGTCTCACTCACCCCATCTGGTCTCCAAATCCTAAGGCCTTGGCCCAGAGTTTTGCCTCGCACTCTCCCTCTCTGCCCGCCCTGTCCCACCTTCCCTGCCTCCTGCCCTTCCTCCATCCCCTGGATGCTGTGCCCAGGTGTTTGGCTCTGGTCCCAGGTCCCACCCACACCTGCTGGCGCTGGAAACTCACTGCACTCCAAACCCAGCCTTGGAAAGACTTCTCACCTCCTCCTCTCACTCTTATCCCTTTCCTGTCTCCAGCTCTGGCCCCTCCTCCTCCCTTTCTTAGTGGAGAAGGGGGTCTCTCCCTCCTTGCCTACCTGGGTGCTGCTGCAGTTCTGCCTGTTCCCAGCCACAGCCTCTGTGTAGCCATGGCCACTGTGGCTTCTGAGGCCTCCTGGGTGTGGTCCCCTCATGCTCCCCTGAGTGTCCCTCCTCTACCAGCATGGCATACTCATAGTACAGCCTTTGTTCGAGCTGTCCCCTCTGCCCAACTTCTGTGTCCCCAGACCTGTGTCCCTCCTTTAGGTCCATCTCAAGCTTCCAGGATCCCCCTGACAGGCCCCCACCTGAGGAAGCTGCCCATGGGCCCCTGGCAGGGAGGGATGCATGCCCCCCAGTGCCCAGCCCGGAGCCTGGCACGTGACCCCAGAGCAGGGGTGCCCAGAGCCTGGGCCAGGCTGAATGGAACAAGGCCCCAGCTCCAACCTGGACAGGCCTGTCGCCAACTGTGGGTGGAACAGCCACTGTCACATGCGGAGCGGCTCCCAAGCGCCATGCTCTGCGCCAAGACCTCTATCCCCTCCACACTGAACCGCACGCTGAGTAAGCCCACGAGGGAGCCCTGTCGTTGTCCCCAGTTTACAGAGGAAGAAACTGGGGTGCATAGAAGGAATGGAAGATGCCCAGGTTCACGCAGAGAATCAGTACTGAAACGGAGGCTTGACCCTGTGTCTGCTGCATTCAGAGTCTCAGGGCCATGCACACTGCGAGCTGGGAGATGGAAGAACAGCTCTGCAGAGGGCAGTAGGGCACTCAGGAACCCAAGTGACGGCAGCTCGGAGCCAGGGTCCCAGCCTGGGACCTCAGGCCCAGAAACTGTGTTGGAGGTGCCAAAGGTGGCTTTGCTCAGTGACCTCAGGAGGCATCTCAGGGCCTGCAGCCGGGACCTTGGCCTCCTTTCTGATGTTGCCACCTCCACAGGCCCTTCCTGGATTTCCCTATCTGAAGAGGCCAAGCCATTTTCTATCTGTGGCACTGGGTACATCCCATACCGCATTTGTCCCTACCTGACGTTATCTTGTGACTCGCTATTTTCACGACAGTCTCTCTTCCTCGGCTCTGCTGGAACCCTAGATTTTCCTATTGCCTTGTCCTTCCTACCCAACCTTTAAGTGGCAAGGCCTTGGCCACAAGGCAGGGAGTCAGGAGTGGGGGCCAGATTTGCAGAGTCAAAGTCGGATGGTGGCTATGGGGGACAGGAAGGAGGGGGCAGTGGAGAGTCTCCGGCCAGTGGTCTCTAGCCCTGACAAGCAGGTCCCTTGGGCTCCCCATCTGATGGACAGGCCACGACAGGAGCTCAGCTCCTGCTGCAAGAGGGATGCAAATGAGGCTGTGGGGGCTGGGGACACCCCTTCCTGTCAGGGTCTCCATGGCACATTGCCTGGGACTGCAAGGAAGGGCAAGCCTGGGACAGGCAGAGAAGCCTGAATGGCCTGGAGGGCCTCTTCCTTGGCTGCCAGGGTCCTGGGCCTGCAGTCCCCTCCCCCAGCACTCCATCATCATTTCAAGTGATTGGAGCTGAAGGGGATCGTTAGCTAATTAAAGCTGAGGCCACTAATTGTCCCTTTTGGAGAGAGAGCAGGGCCGTGCAGGAGAGGAGACAGAGGGTCTGGGGAGGGGGATATTGGCAGGCGGGGGGCTGGGAACAGGGCCATGGCCCCTTGTGGGGCCTTCTTCCAGACTGTGTGCTTGAGGGGTCAGGCATTGTCAGAGGCTCCTTAAAGTGGGTAAAGGACTAGAGAAGCAGATCTGGCGCTCCCGTGATTCACCCTGCGTCACTGTGAATATCAGTGCCCACCTCTGCCCCACCTCTACCCACTGCCACCCACCCTGGGGCTGTGGGCTGGACAGCACATGGCGAGGCCTCCCACAGGCCTCCTCCTCTGTTGTGTTGATAGATCAGATTGGAGGACGGGCAACTGGGTACAAGGTTCCCCCAACTCCAGCATGGCCCGGAGCAGGAAGCCTGGGTGCCAAGTTTCTGCCTTCCCTTCCACCTGTGACAGCCTCTTGGGGAGGTGCTCAGGCCTGCCAGGAGTAGCCAGCTGCAAGGTGCATATCCACATGTCACCGGAGAGTGCCAGCTATGCCTGGGGCTGCCCCTCAGCCTGGCACCAAGCTCCCCTCTTGGCAAGAGGTCCCAGAGCCTGTGACAGAACTACCAAAGAGGGTTATTAGTTTTGTATTGCTGCAAAACAAAGTAGCACAAACATAGCTACTTACAACAGCACCCTTTTATGACCTCACAGTTTCTGTAGTCAGTGGTCCAGGCACGGCATGCGATTCTCTGCCCATGGCCCCACTGCGCCAAATCGAGATGTCGGCTGGGGATACGGCGCTCATCTGGGGTTCAGGGGCCTCCTCTAAGCTCAGGGTTTGTGGCAGAATTCAGTTCCTTGAAGTGCTAGAATCAAGATGTCCACTTTGGGGTTCTGCTGTCAGCTCCCAGAGGCCCCTCCATTTCCACAGCCAGCGATGGAGAATTCCCTCCAGTGGACTCTTCCACTTGCTTCAAGTTTCTGTTTTCCTCACACTGACCAGCCCGGGAAACTCTCTGCTTTTATTTATTTATTTTTTAAGAGACGGGGTCTCACTGTATTGTTCAGGCTGGTCTCAAAACTCCTGGGCTCAAGCAATCCTCCCACCTTGGCCTCCCAAACTGCTAGGATTACAGGCATAAGCCACTGCACTTGGCAAAATTCTCTGATTTTGAAGGGCTCATGGGCTTAGGTCGGGCCCACCCCAATAATCTCCTTACCTGAAGGTCAAGTCTTTTGGAACCTTAATCACATCTGCAAAATCCCTGCACACCAGTCCCCAGATTTGTGTTCAGTGGAATAGCGGTGGGATGCGCATGTGTACACCGGGGGCCGGGAATCTTGGGGGCATCTTAGGAGTCTGCCTACCACAATGATGTGGGTCAGAGAACAAAGACAGCGCTGAGGATAGAAGCAGCTGACTTCCAGGCCAGGCCCTGGGCATTAGTGCTGAATTATCTCATTCACTCCTCAGGACAATCCTAGGAGTAGGTGCTACTATTATCCCATTTTACAGAGGAAGCAGCTGAGGCCCTGAGAGATTAAGTGACTTTCACAGTCACACAGCCGGTAAATGACCACACTGAGAGATTAGGGGTATGTGGGGTCTGATCCAGACCCGGCTGTGTGTTCTTAGGAAAGTCATGTACCTGCTCTGGGCCTCTGGGAAATGGATGCTGAGGTCTGTTCCCCATAGACAAGTGGGTGAGACTTGGGGCCATGTTGCAGGGACTCAGCAGTCTAATCTGTGCCTCCACCACAGGTAGCTGGCATCTGTGACACCCAATGAGCTGGGGTCCCTGCTGTCAGCTGTCCATTCACTGCCAGTCTGACTTCTTTTTTTTTTTTTTTTTTTTGAGACAGAGTCTCACTCTTGTCGCCCAGGCTGGCGTGCAGTGGTGGGATCTAGGCTCACTGCAACCTCTGCCTCCCGGGTTCATGCGATTCTTCTGCCTTGCCCTCCCGAGTAGCTGGGATTACAGGCACCCGCCACCACGCCCGACTAATTTTTGTACTTTCAGTAGAGATGGGGTTTCACCATGTTGGCCAGGATGGTCTCAAACTCTTGACCTCAGGTGATCCACCCTCCTCGGCCTCCCAAAGTGCTGGGATTGCAGGCGTGAGCCACCTCACCTGGCCCAGTCTGACCTCTACAACCCAGTGATGATACTCCCTGACATTGAGGCTGGGAGGCTTCACAGTATAGGAACCCCAAGATTAATGGCCAGGAAACTGCTGTTCCTCCATGGGGGCTGGGCCCCTAGACAACTGAGTGGAGGCTTGCAGACCTTTGCCCAGGGGTGGTCGTGCGTGTCTGTGGGGCGGGTCCCTCCTACCCCTGGGGCCTGGCTCTCCCCACTCATCTGGCTGCAGCTCTGGAAGGTAGGGGACTGCAGAGGTGTCAGTGGCTGCCCACTCCCCCTCCCATGAGAAAGGCTGTCAGCGCCCCATAGGCGGCCTCCCCCCCAGCCTCCACCCCCATGCTTCAGCGGCCTCCCTCAGTAATGGGGCTTTATCATAGCATGCATTAGCTAAGGCCTGCTGCCTGCAATTATCCCTTCAATCAGCCACCCACCACCCACCGCCCCCAGCCTCAGGCCACCCATGGGGCCACCTCACCCGCCCTCCCTGCCCCATCCCCAAGTACAGGTGCCCAAGTCTCTGCAGATGGACAGAGCAGTGACCCCTGGCAGCAGGCGCCTGGGGCAGGGGCAGCCAGCGGACAGAGAGCTACTGCTCAGGGTCACAGGCAATTATTTTAAAAGCCTGTTGCAGGAGAATGCGCTGCCTGTCCAGCACAGCCTGCTCATCCTGAGGGTTGCACCGCCCCAGGTTGCTGCCAGGCTCACGTGCACACACGGGTGTTCACACGTGCCAGTCATGCACACAGGGACGGGCACTGCCAGGGCACACGTGGTGTGGATGCAGAGCCCTGTGGTCTGCACGCAGACCCCAGAGAGATGGGGTCCTGGCCACCCTCGAGGTCTGCGCAGAAGGAGGCCCCACTTGCCCAAGCAGCCCTCGTCATTTGGGGGCTTTCCCTACAGCCCCTGGCACCCTCCCACCCCCATCCCCAGCACAGACCACCTCCTGACCTTTGACTCGCCCACCCCACGCCTGGGGTACAGGGACGGGGGCCTGAGCTGAATGGGAGGACTTCCTGTCACATCCAGCCTCACGCTGGGGTTGCGAGGAGAAATAGGCGAGAAGGCGGACCTGGCTGGGGGAGTGGAGGAGGGGACCGCTGTTGTGCTGTGATTCTCTCTAATTGCTGTTTTGCTGAGAGGTAATTAAAATCTCTTTTTATTTCACACGTCAGAGCCTTCGCTAGCCTGTGGAGAGGGCGCAGGGGGAGGCTGGGGGGTGGGGGCAGTGGAGAGCCGGCGCATGGAGGGGTCAGGGAGGTGAAGCATCTGAGCCCAGCCTGCCTGCCAGGAGCCCCCAGCCCTGCCCGGGCCTGGCCTATGACCATCCCGGGTGCAGCTCAGGCCAGGGTCTATGCAGCCCATCAAAGCCAATGAAGGTCATGATAATGAAGTCAGTCAGCAATGTCTCTGGGGTGCCTCCCAGGTGCAGGTGTTCTGCTGACTGCCCAACCTGTGAAAAATACAATCATGACCCTATGTGTCGGGACAGAGATAAAGCTGAGACTTGGGGAGATTACAAAACAGCCAGGGTTTCTTAACCTATGGCTCTTCAGTGGTGGAACTGGATGTGAACAGGTCTGACTCCAAACTCGGAAGCACCGCAGCCGCCTGCCCATCCAGCCCACATAACTGTCTCCTCCTGTGGACCCCACTTGAGGTCCACAGCCCTACCCTGACCCTCCTCAGAGCCCATGGGATGGGCCACAGCCTTGGGACTCCTGCTCAAGACCCATGCACCAGTCCATGCCTGCCACTCTGGACCCCATGATCACCTGCTGACAGGTCCTTTGGGTCTGGAGAACCGGGACTCACATCGGCCACCAGGACTTTTGGATGCTTCCCAAAGACCTGGGAAGGCCAGGGGGCCATGGCGAGACCAGAGCCCCGACCAATGCCCAGCCAGGGTCAGGCAGGAAAGAAGAGAAACCTCTGCCTTCTCCTGGGCTGGCTGGAGGCAAGGGGGTTAACAGTAGGTGGGGTAGGCACAGGATCCACAGAGAAGCACCCTTTGGCTTCATACCCCTGCATCACCAAGCTTCCTATGTGCCTTGCTGTCTTTCTTCACTAGACCTGAATTGCAGCACCCCATCCTTGTCATCCTCCCCTTTTCTACCACCATCAGCACCATCACCTTATCTAGATCATCCTTTTCGCCTAATTCCCCAACATCATCACCACCTCCATCATCATCATCATCATCATCATCATCATCATCATCCCTTTCAACAAAATCGTCACCACCATCATCGCCATCAGGACTCACCTTGTACCAGCACTGTTGCATCTCACTGAATCCTTGCAACACCTACCAAGGGGCAGGTACCATTATTATCCTCCCACTTTGCAGGGTGAGGAGACCATAGCTTACAATGAAGGGGCTTTTCCAAAGTCATGACCAGGAAGTGTCAGAGGTAGGACTTGAACCTAAACTGCTTGACATCAGAGCCCAAAGTCATAACCACTATACTTTACCACAGTCCATCAAGGGGTTCTAAGGAATCAAGCTGGGGGAGGGGGGCAAGGGGGAAGGAAAGTGGGAGAGAGCAACTTGCCACTTGGACTACTCAGGAGCAGCAGCATCAGAGGCAGGCCCTCCCTGCAGCCAGCCTGTGCTCCACCCCCGCCGGTGCGTGGCAGTTGTGCCCAAGCCTCCCTGGCTGAGCTTTCTACCCTGCAGAGTTGCATAGAGGGGATGTTAAAAGGGACTATGTTGACTTGAGAAGCTGAATCCTAGTTTTGTCTCCAGTCAGATGGAGGCCAGCTTGCCCCACCTCCCTCAACATCCCCTCACTTCTGGGCCACGGCTGGCTCTGGGGGCGCTCATTCACCTCTCATGGGTGGCGGCCAGGCTGAGGATGGACAGTGTGTTCGTTTGGGCTGCTACAGCAAACACGACGGGCTGGGTGGCTTCAACAGGGTGCGTGTATCCTCACAGTCCTGGCGGCTGGGTGTCTGAGACCAGGGTGCCAGCACGGCTGGCTTCCGCTGGGGGCCTCCTGGTTTGCAGATGTTGTCCCCTGGTTGTTTCCTCCCACGGCAGAGAGCAGAGGGAGGAAGCAAGTTCTCTCCCATCTCTTCTTAGAAGGGCACACATCCCATCATGAGGGATCCACCCTCACGGCCTAATCACCTCCCAGAGGCCCCAACTCCAGAGGCCATCCCACTAGGAATTAGGGCTTCAACATAGGAATTTGGGGGACACTAATATGCAGTCCACAATAGACAGTGAGGCCAGGGCCACGCGGCAGCCCAGCCGGACCCTTAGTGGTGTCTCAGGACAGGTTATGGCCAAGAGAAGGCTCTTTCCTCAGCCTGCCAGCCTCCCTCTCTTCAGCCTTCCTTGTCCCCAGCCACAGCCCAGGGCATTGGCCTTGAAGTATTGTTCCCCTAGGGTGGTTGGAGTGGGCAGCCATATCCCCAGACACGAGCCATCTGATGGGGGTGCTGAGGTGGGAAATGGGGGCCCGGGGGACTGCAGAGTAAGAATTGGGGGTCCCTACTACCCATCTGATGGGGGTGCTGGGGTGGGAAATGGGGGCCCGGGGGACTGCAGAGTAAGAATTGGGGGCCCTGAGGCCCACTGGCAGGTGCTCACCTCTTACAGGCAGGGATGAGGACCCATGTGTGCAGGCAGCTGGGTGGACTGACTCAGAGTTAAGCAGATCCGGGAAGCAAGGGACAGAGGGAGAGGGGAAGAGGCGAGGACTGCTGAGCAGCCCTGAGAGGAGAAGCCGGGGCTTCCTGGGGCTGCAGGAGTGGGGTAGGGGCTGTCTCAGCTGTGTGCAGCAGCCTGGGCCTGGGGGTAGGGAAGGAGCTGGTCCATCTCTGCATCCCCAGTGCATAGTGCTGGCACTAGGAGGTACTTCATATGTATGGAAGGAAAGAATGAATAAACACATTCTCAGGATTCAAACTGTTCTGACAGGACACGACACCTATGGAGGTGCTCCCCATCATTGAAGCAAAAGGGTTGAAAGCCCAGGCTCTGAAGTCAGAGTGATCTGGATTCAATCCCAGCGCCACCCTCCACTAGCTGTGGACAGGTTACTTAGCCTCTTTAGGCCTCAATTCCTTTGCCCCAAAATAGGGACAGTCATATCTACCCAGGCTAGATTTAAGTGAGATGACTTCCAAAGAGGGCAGAGAAGAGCCTTGTCCCCATCATGGGCAGCTAGGGAGTGGCCCAGTGTGGGCAGTCCTTGTCCAAGCCCACCCCTCCCTCCAGGAAGGAGGGAGGACAGCCAGAAGCCCTGAGCTTCCCTCCCCATCCTCCTCCAGGCCCTGATCACTTCCCACACCCATCGTTTCTCTCCACAAGGAGAAACTGGGCACGGCTGACCCCAACGAGATGAAGTTCCCCTGCCAGCTGCTCCAGGGCAGTGAGAAGACCCCCAGGGCAGGGCCAGGAGGCAGGGATGAGGGCAGAGACTGCAGGATCAAGGATCATGGGGTGTTTGGGGCCACTGGGACATCTGGGAAGGGGCCCCACAGAGGCCAGTGGAGTCCCAGAGCAGAGGGTGAGTTTTCTCCCTGCTACCTGCTGAGTGACCCTGCTTGAGCCCTTCTGGTCTCTAAGCCTCCATTTCCTCATCTGTAACATGGGAATAATAACAGGACCAACCTCTCAGGGCTGTCATGGGGTTTATGAGGTGATGCTGTGAAAGTCTCGAGTGGTAGCATGTCTGGCACACAGCAGGGCCTTAGCCACACACGCACCCACACACATGCATACACATATATGTGCAGAAACACACACAGGGCTGGCTCTGGAGCCCCTTCCCCCTGCCCCTGGCACATCTGTGGTGCTGATGCTCTCCGCTCTCCCCTCCTGTCAATGTTCCCTGCCAGCTAATGGACCAATTTTTTAGCATTACGGAGATTTGGCCAATTTGGCGGCCTTGACAGAAAGGCGCACAGAGAACTGTTGCCTGGGGGCGGGGCGGGTGTGGAAGCCAGGGTGGGAGAGGAGGAGGAAGATGGGAAGGAGAGGGGCTGTGGGCTCCACCACCTTCGGCCTGCTGCCAGCCCAGCCCCTCCTAGTCCAGGCAAGGCGGGGTGGAGCCACTGCAGAGATCACAAAGATAATTAGCCCTACTTATGGGCCCCTCCTGTGCACTGGGCCCTGTGCTAAGCACTTTGCATATATTTTCTCTTTTAATCCTCCAATAACCCTATGAAGTTGGTTCTATTATTTGCTCTATCCTTCCTGGTGTGGAAACTTAGACACAGGAGGCTCGGAGCTTGCCCAAGGTCACAGAGCCAGGAAGTAAGGGAGCTGGAATGGAAGCTGAGGCTTGAAGCCAGGCCTCTTAACCATAACTGAGCTGTTTTTAACTAAAGGCTGAAAATTAGGACAGGACACCCTCCACCTATCCACTCAGCCCCTACCGCCCACCCCCACCCCACCTATCCATTCCTCCACCCCAACACACACAGTCTCCAGGAGCCTCGGCTGTGTCACCAGCCTCTCAGAGCTCCAAGGGCAGGGGATCCCTATCAGTGACACATGGGCCTCATTTCCTTCTCGGGCTGAGGATGCTGTCACACCTCAAAGACCCCCAGAGCCAGCTCTTTCTCTGCAGGGAGAGAGCCCTGGGCACCACAATTGCTGGGCATGGGCAGGGTTCCCAGCTCCTGGCTGGGCTCTCCTCTCCTGCCCAGGCTGTGGACTGAGGTGTCCTGGCCAGCTGTGGCTTTCAGGGCCCCTCCTGGGGTCAGTGCCAGGGTGGACGTGGGTATCAGCTGTGTCCTCCATTAAACATTCAGGGCCCTTCTGGGAGCAAGGAGGCAGATCTGCCAGGGAATGGGGGAGGGGCGGGAGGAGGGGGAGGGGAGGGCTGCCACGGGCGAGGGGAGGGCTGCCACGGGCAAGGGGAGGGGGCTGCGGAGCTCCGTGCATTAAGCGATCAGAGAGCACAATATTTCATTGCCGGCAATCGCAGCCAAGACATCAACTACTTGGGGAGAGCAGCCTTAAAAGCCTTTTGATTTTATTTCTTCCACTTTATTTTTTTTTTCCTTTCCCTTGCTGGTGTCCTTGACAAGGCTTCCCTTCCCCCTATCCTGCCCCTTCCCCAACCCCAGCTGTAATGCTCCTCAGGGGCCCAGAAACCTGGCTGGGGAGGGGCTGAGGCTATGGGCTCGGCTTCTCTAAGGCTGAGAGGGTCCCCCTGGGGCCTGCAGCACCCCCAGCCAGACCCAGGACTATGTGTGCGCACGCGTGTGTGCAGGTGTTGCTTGGAGACTCCTGTGCCCTTGCGTGCATGTATGTGTCCCTGGGCACCACGGCGTGCATATCTGAAGTATGCTCCTGCTGACACACACCTGTGTGCGCACAGGCCCCCGTGTGCACACGTGTGTGCATGCTTGGGTGTCAATGTTCACGCGTGTATGCGTGCGTCCTCACCGTGCATGCGCCCACAGAAAATACCACCGAAGTAAGAGACGGAAGAGACGGGAGGTTGGGGGGAGTGGAGGGGGGTGGTGTTGGGGGAGGAGAGGGGGGCGGGGAGGCAAGATCAGACGACAAAGAAAGGGAAGGCAGAGGCGGGGGCCGGAGGGAGGTTTATCCGTAGGAGTCAGCCCAGTTGGGTCAAACTAAGGACCCAGTGCAGACCCCGAGGCCCAGAGACACAGGTGTGCGCACAAACACGCACTCTGCGGAAGGCCGGGGCGGGCCTGGCCGCTGCGGGACTCCTGGCCCGGCGCCCTTGACGTCAGCGGCTGGGCCGTGACGTCACCTCACCGCCCCCGCCGCGCTCCCGCCCCCGCCCGCGGGCACTCAGTCTCCGCTAATGGCAGGCGATGGGGAATGGCACATCTGTCTTGCCGGGAATTAGTTCATTGAATCAGGCGGCCGGAGCTGCGGCAGCGACCTTAGCCCTGGCCCCAGGGAGGGGTCTGGGCGGGCGGCGGAGGGGAGGTTCAGGCTGGAGGGCTGAGTGCGGGGACGGGAGGAGGGGACTCACCTGGACTCGCGAGGGGGACTGAGCGCTCTCCAAATATAGGCCAATGTCCCGCTCAGCCTCCCTCCCCCAGCACCGTGAGGACCGAGGCCTGGGGCCTGGCGCCCGCCTGGTGGACCTTGGGGGCAGGCTGGGGACCGGGCCCCTGCGGGACGCGGCGCGGCAGGACGCTCCCCGCGCCTTTCTTTCTGCACCTGCCCCTCGGGGTGGGTCCCCCTCTTTACCCTCACTTCCCCCCGCGGGTGCCGATAAAGGCGGCTAATTCCCGAGCCCGGGGAGGGAGGGGGTGACTGTTCCAGTCAACACTTCCCCGCGCTCTTCCCCGACCCTCCCAGAGCGTTCCCGCTGCTCAGGGCGAGGAGCAGCTGCGGCCAGTTTGTCCTAGCGGTTTAGGAGGCAGGGAGGTTTCCTCCAGCCTGGAGCTCTGGCTCGGGCCCTCGGGCCCCAACACCTTCCCGCTGAGACCGCGGGCGTTGTCCCTGGGTCTCCCTGCCTCCATTTCCCCCACCTCCATTCTGGTTACCCCTTCCCCCCACTCTTTCCTTCCTAACCCATGAGAGCACTGGAAAGATGCTAGAAAGTCGGGCTTCTAGAGCCCCAGCCCTGCCTCTTGTTCCTGCGAGACTGTGGGCAGGTAATTTAGCCTCTCAGCCCCTTTCATCTGACGCTGGGAAGTAATGAGGAGACCCCACTTCTCTGGGAAGTTCAATGATATGCGTAAAGGGCTTAGAATTAGCAGATTCTGGTAGCCAGTACGTTACGGTTTTGCACTGGGGAGGCAGAGCTGCCGCGGGAGTGTGGCTTCTCTAGAAAGATCCCTGGGCACTTCGGTGATGAAAGTACCACAGTGAGGATTGTGGTGATGCAAAGGGCGGAAGAGTCTGGTGGGGCTGCCAAGTGGGCCAGGCTGGGGTCCCTCGAGATGGAGTCCCTTGAGATAGGGAGTCTCACCCACACCAGGGATCCCACCCCAAACTCAGGCTTCGCCTCCCTCTGCTTCTACCAGGTTGTGACACTGACCCACTGGGCTTTTCACATTACTTCCACACCTTTGCTTGGCCCTTCCCGCTTTCACCCATTGGCAACTTAATTTTGAATGCTTAATCCATGAACAGTATCATCCCCATTTCACAGACAGGAGAAGGTTCAAAGAGGCAGAGGTTCAGAGAGGTTAAGTGACTTGCCAAAGACCTCACAGCTATGACATGGCATAGCTGGGATTTGAACCCAGTGCTCTGGCCTCAAATGTCAACTACTCTCTAATATTCTGCCTCACCTCTGAGAACCACTTAGTTGCTAGGAGACAGCAAGCTGGCGGTTACTATGGGAACTGGGCTGATGTGGAAAGTGGAGAGTTGGTGTCCAGGCAGCAATGAGAAGGCTCCAGGTAGGTTCCACACCCCTCCCCTGTCCCTTCCATGAAGGCAGCCCTTGGCGTTCAGCTCTGGGTTCCAGATGGCACATGTCCTGATGGGACCTGAGGGAGGTGCAGTGATGGTGAGTTACGCTGGACACTGCCCTGGCAAGCCAAGAGCCCTGGTGGAGGATGTGGTCCCAAAGATGGTCGCCTGAGGGGCGAGACAGGCCAGAGAACCTCATGATCCTGCTTTCCAGACATTTGCTACAGTCACACCCGCCCTGCAGACAGTAGTGCAGAGCAGAGCCTTTCCTTGTGAAATAAGAAAAAGGGAAGGCAGGACCATGATGGGGCACAGACCCATGCCAGAGAGTTCTGGACCCAGGAGAACACCTCAGTTCTGTCAACTGTAAAATGAGAATGATACCAGCCCCTCTCTCATAGTGTGCTGAGAAAATTGACAAAGATACAAAGCACTATGTCTGACACATAGACTTCACTGACTGTGTGACCTTGGACAAGTCACTTAGCCTCTCTGAGCCTCTGTAAAATGGGGATATTAATAGGACCTGCTTTATAGGGTTGCTGTAGGGATTCAACATGTGCGTACAGGTAAAGGTCCTCCCAGGCTTTAAGGACTATCTACAGTGTTTGCTGTTCTGTTTTTGTTTTGTTTTGTTTTTTGAGACAGAGTCTTGCTCCGTTGCCCAGGCTGGAGTGCAGTGGCACAATCTCAGCTTACTGCAACCTCCACCTTCCAGGTTCAAGTGATTCTCATGCATCAGCCACCTGAGTAGCTGAAATTACAGGAGCGTGCCATCATACCCAGCTAATTTTTGTATTTTCAGTAGAGACGGGGTTTCACCATGTTGGCCAGGCTGGTCTCAAACTCAGCCACAGGTGACCCGCCAGCCTTGGCCTCCCACAGTGCTGAGATTAGAGGCACGAGCCACCATGCCCGGCTGGCTGTTCTGTTTTTACAGTAGATCTCCCCAGCCCCAGGAGTCCAGGTCACTCTGAACCCCCATGCTTTTCTCTCTTCCTGTCTCAGGAGAAAAGCCTCCTCCTGCCCCTAACCTTTTGCCAGGTGCATGAGGAGGAGCTGAAGTGAGAAACAGGACACTCTGAGGCCCCAGGCCGCCCCTACTCCAAGGCCTGAGGTCCCTGCCAGGCCACACTTCAGGGACCCGGAGACTGGGAGGCTGCGGCAGCAGGGAGTGAGGAGTGGGGGCAGCGCTGGCAGCTCCATTTGCTCCTGGCCAGCCTGTCAGTCCCTTAATCTGATCCCGGAGGAGCAGTGCAGAGGCTTCACTCTGGATGACAAACGAGGAGGGGAGAGTCCTGCTCTGCCTGGACTCCGGGTGAATAATGGCCTTGCATTAAGATATTAGGTCGGGGCGACAAGAAATGTGCCCTCCCTTACATGGCTGTGAAGAGCCCAGAGAGGGGGAGGCTTCCTGAGGACTGAGCCCCTGGGAAGGGCCGGGGGAGTGGAGGGATGTCCGGAGAGGGCTTGGGAAGGGGGAGGGCGGGGTGAGGGACACAGAGACAGGCCACGGAGATGCCCAGAAACAGAGACACCGCAGGGAGAGAAGAAGCAGAAAGGGAGGGTGACGGGGGGAGACAGAGGCTCCCTGAGAGACAGAAAGA
This sequence comes from Pan paniscus, assembly GCF_029289425.2. NCBI lineage: Eukaryota > Metazoa > Chordata > Mammalia > Primates > Hominidae > Pan > Pan paniscus. The sequence goes on from NC_073262.2 coordinate 135,111,817, forward strand.
GGAGCAGGGGTGTCAGAGGGAGGCAGAGGCAGAGGCCCAGATGAAGGTGGTGGGGAGGGAAAGGGAAGGAGAGAGGAAAGAAGGACAAAGAGACAAACTTGGCGGGAGGGGAGCAGGGGGAGGGGGGAGGCCCTGCGCTCACACAGGGCAAGGATGTCTCCATCAGGGGCTTCAGATTCCCACTGGGGGCTGTGTCCCTAGCCCTCCAGGGAGGGCCAGGCTGGAGACAGAACTTCAAGGCTGGCCGCTTGATGTCCCTCTACTTGATCCTGAGCCTCCTGGGTGGGGAAACACTGGCTGGGGATGATTGTCCTCTCAGAAGTGGCTCAGGCGAACGTTCTGGGCTTCCAACCACAGGGGCAGCACCCTTCTGTGGGCAGCCTGCTTCTGGAGGAGAGGGGTCCTGGCCCCCAGGGAGGGGGGACACAGGGGCCAGCCAGAGGGTGAGCCCCAGCTCTGGGCTCCTGCACTGTTCTGCAAGCCCCATATCCCACAGCCTGAGTCCTGAAATGCAGGGCTGCCTGGGTCAGGGACCTCTGGAGATGAGCCAGGCCCAGAGCAAGGCGTGGGGAGAGTGAAGCCTGGAGAGAAGAGGCTGGGAGAGCAACTCAGGCAGAGGGGATTCCTGACAGGCTCTGAGGGGAGCCTGCCTCTCTGTCACCACAATTCAGCCTCCCTGGCCCCCACAGGCCCGGGTACAAATCCTAGCTCCATCCCTTTTTGTTCTGTGACCAGGTGCAGGTTGTGTGACACACGGTGCCTCACTCAGTGGCCCCGCGTGAAAAGGGGGATGATTATGATTATAGCCCCTCCTGCATGCAGCTTCTGTGGGGGTCACTGAGCCTGTACCTGGAGGATTCCCGGAGCCAGGACTGCCATGGGCTAATGGTTCAGCGAACCCCACAAATCATCATTCATCTTATTATTTCTCTAGGCCCAGCCATGTCTGTGTAAACAAGATGATACTGAAAACAAGTCCCTGCACCTCCTTTTTCTTCCATTCTCCCCAGCAGCTGAGAGTCCTGACTCACCTTGCCCAGACCTGAGAGTCCTGACTCACCTTGCCAAGCCATCCACCTATCCACATCTCAATTGCCGCATCTGCAAAATGGGTACACTGTGAGGCTCCATGGAAGTGGTGTGGGTAAGCACTGAATGAGGCCCACAGAAGCCTGGTTCAGATGCCCTCTGCTCTGAGGACCCCTCTCCTCCAGAAGCAGGCTGCCCAGGGAAGGGTGTTGCCCCTATGGTTGGAGGCCCAGCACATTTGCCTGAGCCACTTCTGACAGGACAGCCATCCCCAGCCAGTGTCTCCCCACATGTGCACACAAATGGGGGAAGGACTGGGAGCCTCCCAGAGTGGAGATGCTCAGGCACAGCTGTCAGGTGAGGGAGACCCCCCAAAACCAGGCCTAGGGCCCCATGTACTTGGGAGTAGAGGACCCCTTCCCCTGCAGCCCTAGCCCCTCCTCATCAGGACCCCCTTCCCCTGCAGTGCTAGCCCCTGCCCTGCTCAGCTCACGGAGCTGCCCGCTGCAGACGGCCCCCACCTGGTGTCCCGCTGTGCTGTTGCCCCTGTGAATTGCTTAATAACTGTTGAACAAGGAGGCTGCGGCGTTGGTAGCGGACCCTGCACTGTGCTCACTTGGGATTGCACATGTGGGCAAAGCTGCCTGGTGGGCAGCTTGAACAGAGAGGGGGTGATTTGGAAACAGGAAAGGCAGCTTTGGAGAAGGAGGGGGGCAGAGTGGAAAGATAATGGGGAGTCAGGAAAAGCAGAAGGCTCACCTCCCTGAGCCCCAGAAACCTCCGAGGCAGAGAGGCTGTGTTCTGCTGGGTAGGCTGAGGGAGGAGGGTTGGGCTTTTCATGGGGAGATGGGTACTGGGGCATCCACACCCACTGAGATTTTCCTTCACGTGCCCCAAGATCTCTCCCTAAATCTCCTGGCTTGGACCCTTTGGTTTTATTTAGCTCCCAGCCCTTGTGGGGTCCTGGAATTTGGCCCAGGGCTGCCCAGGACTTCCTAGTCCTTCGAGGCCTGTGACTCTCACTGAGCGCCACCAGGAGGCACCCCCACACCTGCTCACACAGGTGGGCCCTGGGACCCTCCGGCCTGGCAGGTGGGGAGGAGGGGCTTCCTCAGGGTAGAGGTGGGGAGGGTCTTCGGGCCTCAGGCCTTGCGGCTCAGAATCCAGCAGTTCACTGGTTCAGCGGGGAACCAGCATGTCCCCACAAGGTGATCATTTATCTCTCCTGACCTCCCAGTGCTTCTTGCCCTGACCACAGACCCCTGCCCCCCAACCAGCTCACACACACACCCACAGCCACACTGGGTGAGTGACAGGTGTCCCACCAGAGACTCGCTTCCCAGTGCCGCTGCAACTCCATCCACGGTCAGCTTTTCTGGTCACTCCCTCAGTCCCTACCCTCCAAGTCCTTGGCCTTAGTGTGGGCGGAGGGCCAAGTCTGGGGCCCGGTAGGGCCACACCTGCTGCACACCCTCTTCTCTCTGAGCCTCCATCGCTTCCTGAAGGTTCCATGGACCAACTGTTCCTAAACATGGTTTGTTTGGACTCATCTGGCACTTTGATACTTTGATATTCAGTCGGCACTGCCAGGCCACCTCAGGTTGAGGTAAGGCCTGAAGTCACTGTGTTTATCCCTGAACCAGCTCCCTACCCCAGCACCTCCAGTCATGTGCCCTCTGCCCTCCAGAAAGAAACAAAGTCCCTGAAATATCTTTACTTTTTTTTTTTCTGTGGATAATACACCCATATAATTAAAAAATCAAAGCAATTCAAAGTTCCACTCCCATTCCCATGTACCTGGTTTCCTCTTCCACCCCATAACCCCAGGGGGCTACTTTAATTCTGTGTGTAGTCTAAAACAAATTATGTGCTTTTCTTTTTGTCCTTTCTCACACAAAAAGTAGAATGTTCCTCATTTGAGTACACTGTTCCTCATTTTGTTTTCACTTAATCTATCTTGACGTTCTTTCCACAGCAATAGATTCCTCATTCTTTTTTCACAGCTGTATAGTATTTCATCTCTCTCTGTCACCCAGACTAGAGTGCAGTGGTACAATCATAACTCACTGCAACTTCAAATTCCTGGGTTCAAGTGATACTTCAGCCTCCTGAGTACGTAGGATTACAGGTGCATGCCACCATGCCCAGCCTATTTATTTACTTTTATTTTTATTTTTGAGACAGAGTCTTCCTCTTTCACCCAGGTTGGAGTGCAGTGGCACAATCTTGGCTTACTGCAACCTCCGCCTCCCGGGTTCAAGCAATTCTGGTGCCTCCGCCTCCTGAGTAGCTGGGATTACAGTCGTGCACCACCATGCCTGGCTAATTTTTGTATTTTTAGTAGAGACGGGGTTTCACCATGTTGGCCAGGCTGATCTCGAATTCCTGACCTCAAGTGATCCACCTGCCTCAGCCTCCCAAATTTCTGGGATTACAGGCATAAGCCACCGCAGCCAGCCAATGCCTAGCTAATTTAAAAAAAAATTTTTTTTTTTTTTCAGATATGGGGATCTCGCCATCTTGCCCAGGCTGGTCTCAAAACCCCTGGCCCCAAGCAGTTCCCACCTCAGCCTCCCAAAATGCTGGGATGACGGGCATGAGTCACCATTCCCAGTCTCGTACACAGTTTATTCAACTCAGTCCTTCCTCCATCACTACCTGAGTTGTTGCTACTTTTCTTTTTTGCTCTTTCTGTCAATGTTGCAGTGAACATCTTTGTACATCTGTCATTTTATAACTGTGTTTTTATACATATCTGTAGGACAAAATGCTCTGAAGTGAGAGTACTAAAGAATAAGAATGCGTGAGACCAGGTGCGATGGCATGACACTTTGGGAGGCCGAGGCATGAGGATTCTTGAGCTCAGGAGTTCAAGACCAGCCTGGGCAATACAGCTAGACCTCTTCTCTATAAAAAAATTTTAAAAATTAGCTGGATATGGTGGCAAACGCCTGTGGTCCCAGCTACTCAGGAGGCTGAGGAAGGAGGATCACTTGAGCCCAGGAGGTCAAGGCTACAGTGAGCCGTGGCCACGCTATTGCACTCCAGCCTAGGTGACAGAATGAGGCCCTGTCTCATTTAAGAGAAAATAAAAATTAAAAGGAGAATAAGGGTGTGTGTACTGTGGGTAGGTATTTGTGTAGGCATTGTCAACTCTCACTGTGACTCTCCTAAAAGCAATGAATGAGACTGTTTCTCAACAGACTCACCAAAATCAAACTGTTGGATTTTTGCCATAAATTCACTTGTGTTCAGTGCCCTCTCCCCCAGGAAGCCTGCCCTGACCTCCAGAGTGTAAGCAAGCCCCTTCCCCTGTCCCCAGCACTCAAGGCTTCTCCTACACAGCGCCGTGTGCATTTGAGATGACTTACATAGTCCTTACTTTTTTTTTGATGGTTTTTTTTTTTTTGAGACAGAGTCTTGCTCTGTCACCCAGGCTGGAGTGCAGTGGTGCAATCTTGGCTCACTGCAAGCTCCGCCTCCCGGGTTCACGCCATTCTCCTGCCTCAGCCTCCCGAGTAGCCTGGCTAAATGTTTTGTATTTTTAGTAGAAATGGGGTTTCGCCATGTTAGCCAGGATGGTCTCGATCTCCTGACCTCGTGATCCACCTGCCTCAGCCTCCCAAAGTGCTGGAATTACAGGCGTGAGCCACCACACCCGGCCAGTCCTTACTATTATTACTTCTTTACCATTTGTCTACCACCAGGCTATTAGCTCCATGAGGGCAGGGACTGTGCCCCAGTTCTCAGTGCAGCATGGGCATGTCATAGATGCTGAGCACACCTTTGTCATCTGGGACAGCCCCCTGTGTGCCCAGCACCCTAGCAGCTGCTTTGGCTGGGTGGCCTGAGCTGAGCCCCTCAACAACCTTCTGAGGGAGGCCCTGGTATTAGCTCCACTGAGCAGGTGAGGAGACGGAGGCTCAGAGACAGGAGGTAGTTTGCTCAAGGACTCACAGCTGGCCAGCTGGGAAGTCCTTACCCCTCACCCCCACCCCTCCTGCCAACATCCTGGCTTGATTTCTTCCCTGCTCTGGTCCGTGGGGTCCCCAGTCCCCAGGAGGCGTGGTCCAGCCCAGGTCACAGTAGCAAGCCCAGGATCGGCCCCTCCACACCACCTGCAGTGATGCAGAGCCAAGCTGGGGGGCCAGCCTGAGTCCCCAGGGGCCTTGTCAGCCTGCGCGGTCAGGTCCCCTGTGCAGTGGTAGTGGCAGGGACCACAGTGACCCTGGTAGCCATACAGTTGCTACAGCCCTTTCCCGGAGGCCCCGTGGCTGTGCTGGCTTTGTGCCCAACTGTCACTCTGTCCCCAGTGGCTCCTCATGCTGGCTGCCTGCCTCCCTGCCTCCCATTAATCATGTGTGCGGGATTTATTTTCTCCAGCAATTTATTTCAGCAAATGCAATCTGGGTGTGCCCGCAGGTGGGCAGGATGCTCCGTTGCTGCCAGAGTCACAGAGCCCAGCTTTATTGTCAGGCTGACAGGCATGATTCACCAGCGAACACCCCCACCGCAGATGCCAGGTCTAGCCAAGCCCTGGGGCAGGATGCTAAGGACCCCTGGGACTGTTGCCACCCCCATATCACTGTGAACCTCAAAGTCCTATAGGCCTGGGAGCCCAGCTTGCCCCACTCTCTTTATTGGTTTTGCTGCCCCTACCAATGCTAGCTGGCTAAAGGGGTGTAGGGGAAGATTAGCCCTCCTGTCCTTGGCCTAAAACGGGCAGCCAGAGGTCTCTTCCGAGGATCCAGGTGGTGGCTCTTTTCAGTTTCCTGACCTGGGGAAGGAGGAGGTCCTTCCTCTGGAGCCCCCTCCTCCCCAGAACTGCTGGGCAGCCCAGACCTGATTCCCATGACAGTCACGGAGGGAAACAATCAGCTAATGCAAACCCTGCCACCCCCTCACCATCCCCGCAACACGCATCCTCCTTTCGGGGGCTCCCTTTCATTCCTTAATCACCCCATGCCCCTCTCTCTAGGCCACCAAGTGTGGCCTCCCTGGGGCTAGGGAAAAGGACGTGGCTTTCAGGCCAGGACAGGAGCAAGTGGCTGCTCAGCTATGATTTCAGGTCCTGAGACACTGCTGCTCCCAGTTATCTGCCCACTTACAGGCCTTGGAAGTAGAAAGGGAAAGAGCTGTGGGCAGGGGTGGGCAGGGACCCTCCACTTGGTCTGGCCCTCACCAAGCCCTTTGCAGCCTGCACCCACTCCCCCCAGCCCTGCAGTGTTTCCAGGGGCCCAGACCCTAGCCTGCGGGCACCTGCTTCCTCTCTTAGTATCCCCCAGGTTCATCCTGAGGCCCCGCCCCCAGCTTGCCCTGCCTGGCCAGGCTGCCTCTAATGCGGCAGATAATTTCTGCTGTCGCAAAGCCATTACCCTGCAAATGGGCTGACTCCAGCATGTGTGCGTGTGTATGAGTGTGTGTGTGTGTGTTCCCGTGTGTGTGCATGCGCACGTGTGTGCAGGGGAGGGTTGGCTGCGGCAGGCAAAGCGCCTTGTTTATGCCTCGCTCATCACTGTAATTGCCTTGGGGGATTTATTGGCGTTGTAAGCTCTCCCTGCACCCTACATGGCCTCCACCTGGCCCTGAGTGATGAGGCTGGGAGCTCTGGGCAGGGGGCTGGACATGCCCAGCGGGAGGGCAAGTGAGGCCTTGCGGAGGGCCCCCTGACCTATGCACCCACCCCTTCCTGCTCCATGCCTGGTAGCTGGACATAGAAGGAGATAGTAGCTGGTGCACCCCCACGAGGCCTCCCCAACCTCAGAGGCTCTGAGGAGGTTGCCAGTCTGGGGGTGCAAGATGGATGCAGAAGGGACACTGGCGAACTTTGGTGGCACCCGTGTCTCTGGTTTCTCCTCTTCCTCTCCCCTTTAGGTCCTTCCCATCATCTGCTGGCCCCAACCCCACGCCTATGTGTCTTCTCAGCTGTTCTGCCTCACCCACTCCTGCCTCACACAGCTGAGTCCCCTGCAAGGGAAGACAAAGCCTCGGCCCCAACCGTTTCATCCATTTCAAGAAGCTTCAACCTTTGTGTGGCTACCTTAGCAAACCCCTGCAGGGTTAGCAGTCAGAAGGCACCTGTGGACTCCCAAGGCAGGGCTGGGCAGAGGTTGAGGGTGTGGCCTCTGGCAGCAGGCAGAACAGCCTTCCATCTCTTCTCCAGTTCCTAGCAGTGTGGTCTCAGCTAGGTCAATCAACTTCTCTGAGCCTCAGTGGCCTCATCTGTAAAATGGGTCTGATGACACCTGCCTTAAGCAGTTATTATGAAGGTTTGATACATTGTAATACATCGAACTACATGAAATTCCCTTTACTCAACCAGCTTTTGATATTAATGAGTATTTACTCGGTGAAATATTATATCAATAAACTGTCTCATTGAAAAGATTTCTACTTGGTGCCTGTCCTTTTCTTTTTTACTCTTGATGTTTCGTATTTGTATAAATGCTACCTGCTGATTTTAAAGAATTCAAATAACACAGGAAAGCACGCAGAAGAAAGTGAAAAGCAACACACAATAAAATAAACCTCAATTTCAGAAATTAAGCCATCATTAATAAATAACCACCATTTCCAGAAATTTCTTTTTACATTGATGCAGATAAAAGTTTAGAGAGATAGATTGCTAGAAATTTGCTGTAAGGAGGGATCCTATTGAAAATTTTAATATGACTTATTAAATCTAATTTGAGTTTATGTTGGCAGCAGTAAATGAAGCAACCATGAAGAGAACCACATGATTCCAAGAACCATCTCTACATCAGAGAGATGGTGTTTTCTAAAAAGATCATCTGAGGCTGGGCGCGGTGGCTCATGCCTGTAATCCCAGCACTTTGGGTGGCCGAGGTGGGTGGATCACTTGAGGTCAGGAATTTGAGACCAGCCTGGCCAACATGGTGAAACCCCATCTCTACTAAAAATACAAAATAAGCCGGGCATGGTAGCACACACCCATGCTACACAGGAGCCCCAGCTACTCAGGAGGCTGAGGCACGAGAATCGCTTGAACCTGGGAGGCAGAGTTTGCAGTGAGCCCAGATCATGCCACCGCACTCCAGCCTGGGTGACAAGGGCAAAACTCCATCTCAAAAAAGAATCATCTAAGTTAACAAAAAGATTTGAAAGCAATAGCAATGGGAAATACTGATCAGGGAGAGTCTACTATGTAGGAGGAGGGGGAAATGTGAATAGTAGCATAGAAATTGAAGGTGTTAAATTAGCAAATTTCAAAGAAACACAGCCGTCAGCCAGACTGAAAAAAAGGAAAGGAAACTTATGGAGATCACAAGAAAAAAGACAAAAGACAAAAAAGAAGAACAGGAGAGGAAACAAGCAAAATTGTGAAATGGTTTGCATTCTTTTATCACAGGATTGAACAGTGGTCTTCAGTGGCATCAGTGGTGGTCTGGATGTATCCGTGCCCAAAATATTGAGTGAGGGGAGGGCGGGGAGGCCAGGGGTCTCACCTACTAAGGAAATCCCTGGATACAGTTCCAGGATCACTCCATTCTCAGAGAACCATAGAGCCTGCAGGCGCCCCAGCTTCAGCAGTGCTCCCTCGTGGGCTAGACAGCACCCCTGCCTCTTCAGAGCCCTCTTAAAGTCAAATACAGGCCAGGCATGGTGGCTCATGCCTGTAATTCCAACACTTTGGGAGGCTGAAGCAGGAGGATTACTTGAACCTAGAAGTTCAAGACCAGCGTGGGCAATATAGCAACAAGTTGTCTCAAAAAAAAAAAAAAAAAAAAAGCCAAGTTCAGCCCATGGGGAATAGGGAAGGTCAGAACAGAAAGCAAAGCTGAAAAGCTGAAAGGGACAGGCAATCCATGAGGAAGGCCCCATGGGGAGAAGCGAGCCCCTACTCAGACAAACTAGGGCCCAGGCCACACACAACCTGGGGAGCCGCCGCCCCTTCTGCAGTTTCGCATCCCATCCTGTCTCATTCTCTGCTCTCCCACAGCTCCCTTGCTGTCTCCCAAGCTCAGGCCCTCCCTGCCCTCTCTATATTCATGCAGGGAAACAGCACTTATCGATTCCGTCACATTTACAAAGAGCTGATCTAGAGCAACGACCACAGTCCCTGGCAGCCCTTTGCAGGAGGCCTAACTGTGTCAGCTCCTTGAATCCCCACCAACAAGATGGGGGTTACTAGCCCATTTCCCAGATGAGGACATGAGGTTGAGAGAGGAGAAGTATATTTGTTTCCGAGGGCTCCTGTTACAAGTTACCACAAACTGGGTGGCTTCAGACGACAGAAATTTATTCTTTCACAGTTTTGGAGGCAAGAAGTCTAAAAACAAGGTGTCAGTGGAGCCCTGCTCTCTTGAAGCCTCTCCAGGAGAACCTGTTCCATGCCCTTCTCATAGCTCCAGTTATTGCTAGCTGTCCTTGGCATTCCCCAGCTTGAATTGCATCCCTCCAGCCTCCGCCTCTCTTGTCACATGACATTCACTTGTGTGTCTCTGTCTCTGTGTCTTCTTGTAAGGACACCAGCCTATTGGATGAAGGGCCCGGTGTGACCTCATTATTAACTAACTACAACTGCAGCAACCTTATTTCTGAATAAGGTCATAGTCTGAAGTACTGGTTGAACTTCCACATGTCTTTTTAGGGACACGATTCCGCCCATAACAGGAAGAGATTCACCCAAAGTCACATGGAGGTGCAATTGAATCTCCATGCCAAGCTCTGAATCATGGTCTCAGGCCAAGAAGACCTTACCTCAACCTCCCCTCACACCTTCATGGGGCAGCCGCACTGTAGTCAGCAAAGCTGGCCTAGCTGCAGGTCCCACCCTCCCATCTAGGGACACGGCCCCAAAGGCAGCCTGCTCAGCTGCTGCTCCCACTCTGCCTTTTTTTCTTTTCTTTTTTTCTTGAGACAGTGTCTTGCTCTGTCTCCCATGTTGCAGTGCAGTGGCGCATTCTTGGCTCACTGCAACCTCTACCTCCCAGGCTCAAGTGATCCTCCCACCTCAGCCTCCCTGAGTAGCTGGGACCACAGGTGCACGTGAACTTGCCCAGCTAATGTTTGTATTTTTTCTTTTTTTTTTTGTAGAGACAGGGTTTTACCATGCGGCCCAGGTTCCTACTGTGCTTTTGTCCACTTCATTGGAGAGGCCTAGGAGGTCAGGGGAGTTTGGGAAGGAGGGAAGGACAAGCACCTCCATGACATGGGGGGTCTTCAGGAGCTTGGAAGAGGAAGGCCCTTCCCCAAAGGACAACTGCAGAGATGCTGCATCATAGGTGGGTGCCCTTCCAGGTGCCGGCTGTCTCCTTTCCATTTCCAGAGGCCCAGCCCTTCCCACATTCATTCCTCGTCTGAGGAGGCTGCAGGACTGACTCATATCACCTAAGCCCACTGGAACCTCCTGACAGGAGCCTGCTGGGGTTTTCCAGAGATAACAGTGACAAGGTCCAAAGTTCTTTCCCTGTCTCTTCTTGAAAAGGGAAGGTTGAGACCAAGGCTTGCCTCTGCCTGTGGAAGGATGGAGATGGAGCATCTGTGACCTCGGAGGACACCCAGGTGTGGAGAGAGGGCCTGCAAGTGACAGATCAAGACCTCTCTCCTCCCAGGGAAGAGATATGGAAGCCTGGAGTGGAGGCAGTGAGGGAGGAAGAGGAGAACTAGGGGCTTTCCTGGTCATCTTTGCATCCTTCCTGCAGCCTGGACTGTCACCAGGCCCCACCCAAAAGGAGAAGAAAGAGGGAGAGCCTGGGACAGCAGGGGTGGGGGTGAGCTCTGCACCTCTCTGAGCCACATTCTCTCCCTGTATCTGGAAATAGCTGCCTTAAATTCCCCTCAGAAAGCATTGCTTCTCTTTGCCTGACACAAACTTGAGAGAAGAGGAACTGCTGGGCCTGCCAGAGGCGGGCAACCGGGACTGAATAGGCTAGGTGTGGCTGTGAGAGCAAGGTCAGCAGAGCATGGACAGGGAGCTGGCAGGGGAGGGGAGACCCCAGCACTGCTTTGGGCAGGTTGAGATTGAAGTGCCAGGAGGCAAGAGATGCAGCCCTGGAGCAGGGGAGGGGCCAGCGCTGATCTTTTTTTTTTTTTTTTTTTTTTTTTGAGATGGAGTCTTGCCCTGTCGCCCAGGCTGGAGTGCAGTAGTGCGATCTCGGCTCACTGCAACCTCCACCTCCTGGGTTCAAGCAATCTCATGCCTCAGCCTCCCAAGTAGCTGGGGTTATAGGCGCCCACCATCACGCCAGCTAATTTTTGTATTTTTAGTAGAGATGGGGTTTCACCATGTTGGCCAGGCTGGTCTCAAACTCCTGATGTCGAGTGATCCGCCTGCCTCGGCCTCCCAGAGTGCTGGGATTACAGGCATGGCCACCGCATCTGGCCGTCAGGGCTGATCGTTCATTCATTTAGCGCATGCGTGAGTCGGACTCTGGTCTAGATGCTGGGACAGCACGGAGCTGGACAGACAAACCCTGCACCCTGTCGTCCAGCTGGGCACCGAAATGTGAGCCTCTCCCTCTTACCAGCTTCCTTGACTCCTGATCAAGGAATTCAAATTCCATGATTCCTCCTGGGACCTCATCTGTCCGTTCCAGCTTGGCTGGGGAAGTGAGGGAAGCTGCTGTGCTGTGCCAAGGCCCCCCTCCCCTGTCCTGTTTTCCTATTCACTCGGGGAAGGGTCCATAGAGGATGGCATGGATTTTGGCAGGTCCCTGGCATTGAGCTGCTCGCTGGGAGGAGGTCTGGGGCCAACTGCTGGTACCCTTTTAACTAGACTATAGGAGACTGAGCCCCTTATAACAGCCAAGAATCCCCATCAACATCCTGCAACATAGGAATAAATACTCTAAAGAAAATACAAAGTCTGAGGCCAGGTGCAGTGGCTCATGCCTGTAATCCCAGCATTTTGGAAGGCTGAGGTGGGCAGATCACTTGAGCCCTGGAGTTCCAGACCAGCCCGGGCAACATAGGGAGACCCTGTCTCTACAAAAAATTTAAAAATTAGCTGGCATGGTGGTGTATGCCTGTGGTCCCAGCCACTCAGGAGGCTGAGGCAGGAGGATCACTTGAGCCCAGGAAGTCGAAGCTGCAGTGAGCCGTAACTTGTGCCACTGCACTCCAGCCTGGGTGACAGAGTGAGACCCTGCCTCAAATATAAAGAAAGAAAGAAAGAAAAATAAAGAAAATAGAAGACGGTTGTGTTATAGAGAATGAGACTGCAGGGATAGAGGCCTGGAAGTCTCTCCATCACATTCCAATGGAGGAAGCAGACAGGGAGTGAGTGCACGCTTAAACAATAATAAACAAAGTAATGTTATGAGGTGGGATTTTAATGTGGCTTCTAAGAGGTAACCTGTGCGGGCGGATGAAATTGAGCCAGACTTGGTTGGGTGGGTCCATACAGAAGAGAGGAGAGGGCTCGGGACCCAGCTGTGGGCACAGGAATCAGAGAACAGGAGAATGGGGTTAAGCAGAATTGCAGTCCACGCAGAAAGGTCCCTCCATTTTCTTTGGCAGTGGCTGGATTCTCACCCTGCCTCCCACCTGAAGACCAGAGGCAGGAGGGAGGCCCAGGGGCTCTGTGTGGGCTTGCTGTGACCTGGCCTGTGTGACTCGGCAAGAATGGGCAGGACATACCTTCCTGGAGGGATGCCCTAGGGGAAGCGTCCATAGAGCTGCCTGGGTGGCTGGCTCCATCCCTAACCCCTCAGCTTGGATGCAGTAACCTGCAGGGCAGAAGCTCTGTTGAAGCTCTGTCGAATCCTCACAGAGGCCTGTGAGGATTTCCCACCCACCTTCTCTGCTCCTGGGTCCCCTGCTTTGGTGGCTCTTACTGGGAACCACAGGCGATCTTCCTTTGGACACTTTCTCTGTTTATGCTAAAATTCAAGCTGTGTTGAGCTAATGCCTTATCTACCAAGATTGTGGAGGTCATGGATAAAAAGATACCCTGCAAGATGGACAGATACTCTGGTGAATAGAGTCCTTTCCAACTTCACCAAATTCACTCACCAGAATCATCCGCAGACAGTATTTTCAGAGCATTCCTGAAGTAGAGGTATTGTCATGGTGAGGTGCGGTGGTAACTGGGGAAAGGGGTCCTTAGCATGGTGTGCTGGTGACTGTGGAACAGCTGGCTCTCCAGGGGGAAAGAGCCCCGGGTCATAGCATTTGCTGATAAATATTCCCACCAGTTCACCTCACATGAATTGGGGAGCCTGGGCAGCGCAGACGGGCACTATCCTGCCCCAGGTGGTAACTCAGTCCCAGGAGAGCTGTGTGGCCCTGCCCATGAGACTCCAGAGGACTCCAGAAGAATCCCACTGCCAGATCAGGGTCACAGAACAATGCCGGACAGGCAGAGCGGGCACCGTGCAGGGCCAGGGGGTCTGGGAGAGCGTCAGAAGCTGCTAGGGCCTGTCCTCCCGGAACTGGGCCACTGTGGGCCTTTCATCTCCCGCCTCCCTTTCTGCGCCACTCCTGCGGCTGCCTGCCTCTGCCCCTTCCCACCCCACCACCCCCAGTGCGGCAATTACGGCGCTAATTAGGCTGCTTTGATCATCTTTAGAAATGGCCACATTGGGGAGGGACTCTGCCAAGCAATTAGGGGCAGAGGGGTGGGGAGCTCCAGGGCTTCCTCAGGGGGTGGGGCTGCTGAGAAACCCCAGACACCCCCTGCCCTCCTCCCTCCAGGAGTGTCTGCCCCGTCATAGCTGTAAGCTCCTCAGGGGGTAGAGGCAGATGGGGATCCCCCCCCATCCCAGCCCTGGAGCCAGGGCCCGCCCCCACCCAGCAGCCCCCCTCTGCCTGGCCTGCAGCCCAACCGTCAGCTCTTCTTCCCTGTCTTGGCCCCTTTGATGGAGCCGCAGAAACAAGGGCTCCTTTGACAGAAGGGGGGCTCAGAGCTGGGATGATGAGACTTCAAAGGTGAAGGTCAAGCCCACTACCCCACTCCTCCCCCAATCTTGGCCACCCTCCCGTGCACCCCTCCCCCAGGCTGTCCTCTATAAAGACCCTGCAGCCCCATTCCCCTGTGGGCTCCTAGGAGTTAAGGGCCAGGTGAGGGCTGACCAGGGAGGCGGGTAATTTTGATGTAAGAGAACGGGGTCAGATGATTTGAGGGACAAGAATTCAGTGCCTGGGGGCCGAAAGGCAGCAGAAGGCGGGCACCAAAGGATAGGCACCCGGAAGGTGGACGCCGAGGAGGAGAGAGGACGGGGGTCTCTCACCCCAGCTCCTGGTCACCATGCTGCTGGCTGTGCTGCTGCTGCTACCCCTCCCAAGCTCATGGTTTGCCCACGGGCACCCACTGTACACGCGCCTGCCCCCCAGCACCCTGCAAGGTAAGTCCAGGCTGGTCTGAGAGCCGCGGAGTTGGGAGGAATGTAGAGGAAGTGGGACCCTGGGCGGGCGGGGACAGAAGAGCTTGTCACCCCCACTCATAAGGACCTTTGGCCCCTTCTGCCCACCCTGCTGCGAGAAGGGGCCAAGAACTGAGATATAGGTGGGAGAGGAGGGGTGTGGCGGGAAAGGGAAGGGGAGCTGTTGAGCATGCCGAAAGGAATGGAGAGAAGGCCCCAAGAAGCAGAGAGAAACGGCCCAGGGCAGCACCCCGCCCTTGGCTGTCCCGGCCGAAGGTGGGCCACTCAAACACAGCTACTTTCAGTCAATAAAGCTGAGTTCTGCGATGTCTGTATCTTTGGGGTGGTGTCTTTAAAAAAATTTGTGAAGGAAAAGCACCTTTCAAAGATCCCAGTCCAGCTCAGTTGAATTAGGGAGACATCTTGGGCTGAGAACCTGGGACCACCGGCTCTGAGTGCTGGGCCCAGCGTCCCCGGGGCTCACTTGCCTCCTCATTCTGTCCCAGGCTCGTGGATCTCCCGAGGCAGGGCTCAGGGCTGGGGCCAGGAGGATGAGGCTGAGGCTCTTCCCCAACCACGCATGATTGTGTGCCCCCTGTCCCAGCAGTTCTGTCGGCCCAGGGGACTCAGGCGTTGCAGGCAGCCCAGAGGAGCGCCCAGTGGGCAATAAACCGAGTGGCGATGGAGATCCAGCACAGATCGCACGAGTGCCGAGGTGCCCACCCTGCCCCCCGTGCCCCAGTGAGCTTGCTGCCTACCCTGGGCCCATTCTGCTGCCTCTGTCCCTTCCCTTCAGTCTTCACTCCCCTCTTGGGGGCAGAGACTGTGTTGGGCCGCAACCTAGACTACGTTTGTGAAGGTCTGTCTCTCCGAGTGGAAAGGACACGCTAGGCTTGGGGCATGGCCTGTGCAAAGGCAGGGAGGCGGAAACACTCTGGGCTCCTGTGGTGACCCGGAGAAGTTCATGGTTGCTGAAATAGAACCCGTGTGGGCTGGAGGGCTGAGCGCAAAAGGAGAGATGGGGAGAGAGAGGCTCGGCCCAGCCTGGGGTGAGGACAGGCGAGAGGGCAGCAGTGAGACTCAAAGGTCTGTTTCTCTGCAGGATCTGGGCGCCCCAGGCCTCAAGCTCCCCTCCAGGACCCACCTGAGCCAGGTGAGGCTGAAAAGGCTCGAGGGGGCAGGCCTGAGAGCCGGGTGGGCCTCGAAGGCGAGGCTGGCCAGAACATGTCCCTCGTGACACCCCTTGCCCCTTTCTAGGGCCGTGCGGCGAGAGGCGTCCGAGCACTGCCAATGTGACGCGGGCCCACGGCCGCATCGTGGGGGGCAGCGCGGCGCCGCCCGGGGCCTGGCCCTGGCTGGTGAGGCTGCAGCTCGGCGGGCAGCCTCTGTGCGGCGGCGTCCTGGTAGCGGCCTCCTGGGTGCTCACGGCAGCGCACTGCTTTGTAGGGTAAGTAGGACCCCCAGGCCTTGCCCAGCTGGGGTCCCCGGCGCTGGGCCCCGCACCTGCCGGGTTGTCCGGCGGGCGACGCGCGGGAAAGGTGGTCTCTGCTGCCCCCTGGCGGCGGCCGGCCCCGGGCTTCCCCGTCTCAAGGCGCCGCGCCCGCCCCGCCAGGATGCCAGCCCGGAGGGGGTGGCACGGCCGGGCGAGTTCGCCCCCTCTAGGACGGGACCCCTCCCCGGCCCGCCCTCCGTGCCCCCAGGTGGAGAAAGCCCGGCATGCGGGCGGAGGGTCAGGGTCTCCGAGGGGCCTGCGGGGTGTGCCCCTGTCCTTCCTGCGTCTCAGCTGCCGCTCGACCCGCAGCGCCCCGAATGAGCTTCTGTGGACTGTGACGCTGGCCGAGGGGTCCCGGGGGGAGCAAGCGGAGGAGGTGCCAGTGAACCGCATCCTGCCCCACCCCAAGGTGAGAAGGCAGTCCCCAGGCCCCCAAGGCTGGGCACCGCACCCCCACCCGTGCCTCCTTGACCCTGCGCCGCCTCCCCCTCCTCAGTTTGACCCGCGGACCTTCCACAACGACCTGGCCCTGGTGCAGCTGTGGACGCCGGTGAGCCCGGGGGGATCGGCGCGCCCCATCTGCCTGCCCCAGGAGCCCCAGGAGCCCCCTGCCGGAACCGCCTGCGCCATCGCGGGCTGGGGGGCCCTCTTCGAAGGTACTGGGCGTGGGTGAGCCGGCGCGGGGTGGGAATAATTGGGGGTCCGAGGTAATAGAGTGTGGGGAGGCCGGGTTGCCTTGGAAAAATGCTGCCTGCTCTTTCAAAGGGGGAGGAATCAAGGGGGGTGGTGGGAAGGGGACCCTCAAGGCGGGGCTCTTGCCCTCCAAACCTGAGCCTTCCACCCCTTCCCTGCAGACGGGCCTGAGGCTGAAGCAGTGAGAGAGGCCCGTGTTCCCCTGCTCAGCACCGACACCTGCCGAAGAGCCCTGGGGCCCGGGCTGCGCCCCAGCACCATGCTCTGCGCCGGGTACCTGGCGGGGGGCGTTGACTCGTGCCAGGTATGAACCCAGTCTGATGAGAAAAGGCCGGCTGAGCCTTCCCAGGGCCACTACGGCCTCTTTTCCTTCCACGTCTGTCTGTCACTCGACTTCTCTGAGCCTCTCTGTCCTCATCCCTAAAATGGACACAAGTGGCAAGCTCACACCTGCCAGGCGTAAGGCAGGCGTCATAGGGGGCAGGTGAATGCAGCGTCCTCTCTCTTGGCCCCGCAGGGTGACTCGGGAGGCCCCCTGACCTGTTCTGAGCCTGGCCCCCGCCCTAGAGAGGTCCTGTTCGGAGTCACCTCCTGGGGGGACGGCTGCGGGGAGCCAGGGAAGCCCGGGGTCTACACCCGCGTGGCAGTGTTCAAGGACTGGCTCCAGGAGCAGATGAGTGGTGAGCGCCCTCTTTTCCAATGCCCCGTCCCCAGTGCGCCAACGGACAACCGTGGGACAAGCCCGTTTCCACCCGGCCCATGCCCATTCCCAGCTCCCTTCTGCCTCGGGAAAGCCTGTCTCCTTCCGGGGAAGGAGTGAGGGGGCTAGGGCCCCAAACAGAGGGTGAGCTGACCCCTGTCCCGCCCGCAGCAGCCTCCTCCAGCCGCGAGCCCAGCTGCAGGGAGCTTCTGGCCTGGGACGCCCCCCAGGAGCTGCAGGCAGACGCCGCCCGGCTCTGCGCCTTCTATGCCCGCCTGTGCCCGGGGTCCCAGGGCGCCTGTGCGCGCCTGGCGCACCAGCAGTGCCTGCAGCGCCGGCGGCGATGCGGTCAGTTCTGTTCACCCGGACCCGGACGGGGGGCAGAGGGGAGGGGGCCTGGCCAGCCTCTGACCGCCGCTCCGACTCCTGTCCGGTCCGCAGAGCTGCGCTCGCTGGCGCACACGCTGCTGGGCCTGCTGCGGAACGCGCAGGAGCTGCTCGGGCCGCGTCCGGGACTGCGGCGCCTGGCCCCCGCCCTGGCTCGCCCCGCTCCAGCGCTCAGGGAGTCTCCTCTGCACCCCGCCCGGGAGCTGCGGCTTCACTCAGGTACCCCGCGCCCTCCAGCCCAGCTTAGCCCTGGCCCGGCCCCACCCGCGCGGCAGAGCCACTTTCTCCGCCGAGGCGGTACCCTAACCCTGTGCCTCCCCAGGATCGCGAGCTGCAGGCACTCGGTTCCCGAAGCGGAGGCCGGAGCCGCGCGGAGAAGCCAACGGTAATGACGCCCCCTGCCGACCTTCAGGAGGGGATAGGCTGAGGGCCTGGACGAGGTCGGAAGCGCTTCTACTGCAGCTCCGGAAAGCGCTTACCCCATGGGGCAACAGGGTGGACTCGTTCTCCCCTCCCCGCCATAGAGCGTATGACTCTTTTGGAGTACTTGTGGTTTTAGCTCTCATCAGTGTCAAACAGAGATGCTTTGCCTGGTGTTACTGCTTAACTTCTCCGAGCCTCAGTTTCCCCATCTATAGCATAAGAGGATAAGTGTGTCCCCTGGAAGGCCATCCTGAGGTGCTGGTGGGAGTGCCACCCCCAGTTCCATACAGCAACCGTTCATTATTCCCGGGGCCTCTCCTCTTCCTCCAGGCTGCCCTGGGCTGGAGCCCCTGCGACAGAAGTTGGCTGCCCTGCAGGGGGCCCATGCCTGGATCCTGCAGGTCCCCTCGGAGCACCTGGCCATGAACTTTCATGAGGTAGGTCCCCAGGCTTCCAGACTCTTTCACGATGGCCTGGGAAGGCTGAGACCCAGCCCAGGGAAGATGCAGAGGGCCCAGCCCCGATACCCTCCCAGCAGCCTGGGGTCGCCTCTGCCCCAGCTCTGGGGGTAGGTAGAGGGTCCGAGGGGAAGGGAGTGGGGCCTGCGGAGTGCGAGCCAGGCCACTGGGGGTGGTGGTGGGGAGAGTGAGTAGAGGGGTGGGTGGGAGTGTCCACGTGAGCGGGAAATGAGCAGGGTTTCCAGGTCTAGGTGAGAGTTTCTGGGGCCCAGGGGGAGAGGGGGTGACCTCTGGGGTTTCAACTCAGGAGTGAGTTTCTGGGCCCCTGATCCCCACTCCTCCGTCTGTAGGTCCTGGCAGATCTGGGCTCCAAGACACTGACCGGGCTTTTCAGAGCCTGGGTGCGGGCAGGCTTGGGGGGCCGGCATGTGGCCTTCAGCGGCCTGGTGGGCCTGGAGCCGGCCACACTGGCTCGCAGCCTCCCCCGGCTGCTGGTGCAGGCCCTGCAGGCCTTCCGCGTGGCTGCCCTGGCAGAAGGGGAGCCCGAGGGACCCTGGATGGATGTAGGGCAGGGGCCCGGGCTGGAGAGGAAGGGGCACCACCCACTCAACCCTCAGGTACCCCCAGCCAGGCAACCCTGAGCCATGTCTGGGCCCCCAGCCCCTGGGGAGGACCTGCTGCTCCCAGGGGCTGAGAGGGGTTCGGGAGCATAATGACAAACTGTCGCTGCCCCAGTGGCTGGGTGTGTGTGGGTGGGATGGGGCGGGGGTCCTGGGCCCCCCGTGTCTTCCCAGGTTTACAATCAGAGAATCACAGCTGCTTTAATAAACGTTATTTATAATACACGGAAACAACTCTGGAGCTTTCTTGGGATGGGACCTGGTGGGTGGACATTCAGTCTCAGGGGTGGGGCCCAGGCAGGGCTGCCTCTGGAAGCAGTTGGCAAGGGTAACAGAGGCTGGAAAGGGGCTGTGAGGCCCCCATCTGAGCCTATCTCCCGCCTCCTGAGAAGCAGCAGCAGCTGGCCTGCCTGTTGCCCCGCCCCCGTGCATGGCTGCCCAGCGCTGGCCCCAGTGCCCAGCATCTCCGCCCAGCACCCCACCCCGGCCCTCCCTCCCCACCCCCCGCCTCCGAGCTGCGGGGAGTCCCAGCCTGGGATCTTTGCCTCATGTCCTTGGGCTCCTGCCCTGGCTGGCCCGTCCCCCACTGCCATGAGGTGTCAGATTGTGTTTCCGGCTGCCTCTTCCCGTTGACCCCCTCCTCCCCCAACACCTGTCCCCTCTCCCGCCCACCCTCATTCCACAGCCCTGTAGACAGGAGGGGCAGATGCATGTCCCAGTCAGAGGGATGGGATGGAGGGGCCAGTGCTGACACTGGGGCTGCTGGCTGCCCTGGCGGTGTGTGGTAAGGGAAGACACCCTCCCCACCCTGGGGTCCCCCGTGATGCTTACCCAGGCCCCACACCGCATGGCTCCTCACTCACTCCACTCCCACTCTGCCATCTCTCCCTGTGGGGGGCCGCCTTCTGGGGTCCCCACTCCC
This sequence comes from Pan paniscus, assembly GCF_029289425.2. Classification (NCBI taxonomy): domain Eukaryota; kingdom Metazoa; phylum Chordata; class Mammalia; order Primates; family Hominidae; genus Pan; species Pan paniscus. The sequence continues at coordinate 135,131,866 of NC_073262.2, forward strand.
AGGGAGTGGTTGGGTTCCCCCCTGCTCATCCCAACCTCTTGGTCCAGCAGGACCTCAGGGCAGCTTCCTTCCTGAGTCCCCTGCCCAGGGCCCCATTCAGTCCTTGTCCCTGACCCTCCCCAGGCAGCTGGGGGCTGAACGAGGAGGAGCGGCTGATCCGGCACCTGTTTCAAGAGAAGGGCTACAACAAGGAGCTCCGGCCCGTGGCACACAAAGAGGAGAGTGTGGACGTTGCCCTGGCCCTCACACTCTCCAACCTCATCTCCCTGGTGAGAGGCCCTCCGGTGCTGGGTTGGGAGGGAAGGCAGGGATGGCTTTCCAGGACCAGGATAGCCATGGAGGAAGCTAGAAGCCCCCACCTGGCCTATGGCCACTCCCTTCCTGGGAAACGTGCTGCGGCTGCTCTGTGCCCTGAGAGGCTGCTGTCCTGCCCCTCCAGTGTCAGCTCTGCAGTGTCCCCCAAACACACCCATAGCATGCCCCATCTGTGACACACTTCAGAGGCCACCAGTCCTCTCTGCTCCCTGGCGGCCTACCCACTCCTGACTGCGAGTGATCAGGGCCCAGATGCCACAGTTTCCCTGGGTGCCAATTGACAGTGGGTGAATGTAGGCTGGGTGTGGTGGCTCATGCCTGTAATCCCAGCACTTTGGGAGGCCGAGGTGGGCAGATCACCTGAGGTCAGGAGTTCGAGACCAGCCTGGCCAACATAGTAAAACCTGATCTCTACTAAAAATACAAAAATTAGCCAGGTGTGATGGTGTGCGCCTGTAATCCCAGCTACTAGGAAGGCTGAGGCAGGAGAATCGCTTGAACCCAGGAGGCAGAGGTTGCAGGTTGCAGTGAGCCGAGCTCGTGCCACTGCACTCCATCCTGGGCAATTGAGCAAGACCCTGGAAAAAAAAAAAGAGAGAGAGAGAGAGAGTGGGTGAATGTGTGCGGATAAAAGAATGATATGGCCCTGAAGGATGGCCCTACCGTCTAATTACAGAAAGAAGTTGAGGAGACCCTCACTACCAATGTGTGGATAGAGCACGTAAGAATGCCCCTCCCAGCCGGGCGCAGTGGCTTATGCCTGTAATCCCAGCACTTTGGAAGGCCGAGGGGGGTGGATCACAAGGTCAGGAGATTGAGACCATCTTGGCTAACACAGTGAAACCCCGTCTCTACTAAAAATACAAAAAATTAGCTGGGTGTGGTGGCGGGTACCTGTAGTCCCAGCTACTCGGGAAGCTGAGGCAGGAGAATGGTGTGAACGCAGGAGGCGGAGCTTGCAGTGAGCCGAGATTGCGCCACTGCACTCCAGCCTGGGCGACAGAACAAGACTCCGTCTCAAAAAAAAGAGAATGCCCCTCCCAGAGCCAGTGGGGTCGGGGAGGGAATGCAGGGCACCAGATTGCTTCTGCATGGAGATCCCGTCTGCCTTGGACACTGTTCTCCAGGAGAGGTTGGTGCCTCCCTACAGGGAAGCCCCAGGCCCAACTGTCCTTCCCCCACCTAGTGCCCTCACCAGCCCTGATGTCACCTTCAAGTGGATTAGGATTCACATGTTGGAAAATTGCCACTTTATCTTGATGTTTATTAGAAAACATTCTCCTCCTGCCTGTCAAAAGTCCACAGTACAGACACAAATCGTCTATGCTCACAGTAGAAATAATGCTCCCTTAGTTGTGCAGTGAGCATCCTGCACAGCTGTCCATGACAGACCTGAATCCGCACTCTGTACCTGCCTTCCCCAAACCTCTTTTGTCACAGCTCTCAGACCCTGTTCAGTCTTCTCTCAGGGAAGTGGGGGGAGCCAGGAGCCTGGATGGCTGCAGAGTGCACTGGTGACATGCCTTTGGGATTCCAGGGCTGGACAGACAACCGGCTGAAGTGGAATGCTGAAGAATTTGGAAACATCAGTGTCCTGCGCCTCCCCCCGGACATGGTGTGGCTCCCAGAGATTGTGCTGGAGAACAAGTTGAGCCAAGCCCTCCCTGACCTCCCCTCTGTCACCCTGCCTCCTTCCCTTAAGCCTCCTCTGCCTCCCCCAACTCTGCCAGTCGTGAGTGGCCAGAGCTTACTATGGTTCTTGTCCCTGTCCCCCAGCAATGACGGCTCCTTCCAGATCTCCTACTCCTGCAACGTGCTTGTCTACGACTACGGCTTCGTGTACTGGCTGCCACCTGCCATCTTCCGCTCCTCCTGCCCCATCTCTGTCACCTATTTCCCCTTCGACTGGCAGAACTGCTCCCTCAAGTTCAGGTGTGCCCATTTCTCCAGCCACCCCTCACCCCAAAGCACCCTGCCAGAGGCCAAAGAAGGTGACTGAAGCGCCCTCAGACAGAGGCCCCTGCCCTGTCTGGATTAGTGCTGCCCTCCCCACAATGGTCCTCCCTTACCAGCCCTTCCCCACTCTGTGGCCCCAGCCACTGGCTGAGTGTCACTCTCTGCCCATTGCCCTCCCCAGTTCCCTCAAGTATACGGCCAAAGAGATCACCCTGAGCCTGAAACAGGATGCCAAGGAGAACCGCACCTACCCCGTGGAGTGGATCATCATTGATCCTCAAGGCTTCACAGGTGCTGGGAACAGCCGCCAGTGGGTGGGCAGGTCCCTCAGACACACACAGACACACTGGCCCTGCCCACCCCAGAGATACACACGTGCACACACACACACACTTAGGACACCAATACACAGCTACTCACACACGCAGCTAGACACAGAAGGGCAGACACATACCTGCCCACAGAGGAGCACACAGACACTCACACTTCCTGAATGCAAAGCTATCCCAAAGGCAGAGAGAGAAGGTGCCAGGGCCCTCCCCATGCCTCTGCCCAGGCCCGGAAGTCATGCTTCTCCCACATGAGATGCCTGTGGCTGACAGGGGTTTAGTCTTTCCTGTGCCTGGTGAGCCCAGGGGTGTGGTTGGCATGAGGGCTGTGTTATCCTGATGGGGGTGTCTGCCACCCCTCCTGACATCGTCATCCCCGATCTGTACCCAGGCTCGGATCCTCCATGGGGCCTACCACTCGCCCTGTCCATCAGAAGGGACCCTGTCTCACTGTCTCAGGCTGGCACATCATGGCAGGGATAGTCTTACTGTCACTGGCTCATTATCCCCAAGGCCCAGGCCGAGGAGTGGCTCAATTAATGTCCAGGAGGCTTTTCTTTGTTACTCAGGAAGACAGGCTCAATGTCTGAGAGCATTTGTTTGACTTGGTGTCTTAATCTGCAATACCTGTTTTTGGCTCGTGTATCTTTTGAGCCAAAAGATACTCCTTATTTGAGTTCTGTATGGCCTCAGCTTCTATTTTTTCCGAAAAGATAAAAAAGAAATCAGTCACAGAGGAAGATTTCCCCTCACAGATGGAAACTTCCATCCTGACCCCCCAGGGAATGACACCCACCAACGGGACCCCGTAGACAGCCCATCTGCGTCTCTGGACTGGCTTGCCCTGCCCAGCCCCTCATTCTGTCCCCAGGCCCTGCCTAGCCCCCTTGGCCTGGCCTGACCCTAAGATGTCCATGTGCCGCCCTCAGAGAACGGGGAGTGGGAGATAGTCCACCGGCCGGCCAGGGTCAACGTGGACCCCAGAGCCCCTCTGGACAGCCCCAGCCGCCAGGACATCACCTTCTACCTCATCATCCGCCGCAAGCCCCTCTTCTACATCATCAACATCCTGGTGCCCTGCGTGCTCATCTCCTTCATGGTCAACCTGGTCTTCTACCTACCGGCCGACAGTGAGCCTCCAGGCCCCGTCCCCTGCTCCCCCTCCCCAAGCCCACCTGAGCACAGCCAGCCCCAGCCCTGCCCCCTCACTTCCTCCTGGGAGCCACCTGGGGTCTCCATTCCTGGAGCTCCCTGCCTGGATCCAGGTGTGAGGGCCAGGTGGCCACCCAGAGGGAGGGCTGTATGATTCTGGGCAACATCCCCAAATGGACAGGGCAGGGCATCTCCAAGATGCTACTTCCCACGGACTCTCAGAAGAACTGCTAAACTGTCCCTCTGTCAGGGCAGAGACCAAGTCCCTCATGGTCACCAGTGTGTGACCGTGGGCCTGGCACACAGGAGGCCCTCAACTGTTGAACCAGTGGGTGAATAACAGGGTCTCTAGGACAGTAGGGTGTGAGGCAGAAAACCCATCTATGCTCACCTGACTCTATGAGGCAGTGGTTTACAAGTTCAGAATATTTACTATGAGCAGGGCATAGTGAGTCCCAGGGTCAAAGGCCACCCAGCCCCTGCCCCCGGCAGGACTTGAGGAGGGAGAAGTGGGGCACCTTCCATCTGCAGTGGGGTTGGGAGGGCTTCTAGAGGAGGTGGAGTTTGAATGGACTTGAGCAGGATTGGGTGGGGCTACCACAGGCAGGAGGAGCAATGCCAATAAGGAGGGGGCCAGGCAGAGGCTGAGGGGACCTCAGCAGGGGAGCCCCCCTTCCCGCCCTTGCCATCACGTGCAGGAGCTCAGGTGGGAAGAGCAAGACAGCACTGGGCTGGGGTCTCTGAGTGAGGGGCTGGGAGTTGGGGTGTTATCCTGGTTCTACAAGGACAACCTGGCGCTTTCTAAGCGGGGAATAACGCACGCAGGTCTGTGCTCCAGGAGGGTTCAGTGGCGTGGGTGGGTTGTGACAGCTGATTTTCATGAGCACTTACCCAGTGCCAGGCAGAGTGATGCGTGTTAAACACACTCTGTCACCACATTTAACAGTTGAGAAAACTGATGCACAGAGAGGTTGGGCTACTTGCCCAAGGTCACCCAGCTAGTAAGTGGCAGAGCTGTTATGTGCACCCAGGCACTCTAGCTCCATAACCCGTAATTTTCATCAGGGTATGATGGTACTACAGAGGTGCCAGGGGCCACAGCGGGACCCTCTAGGACCGGTGCCCCAAGGTCACAGCTGGACCCTCTAGGACCGGTGCCCCAAGGTCACAGCTAAGTGTGGCTTCCCCAGGTGGCGAGAAGACATCAGTGGCCATCTCGGTGCTCCTGGCTCAGTCTGTCTTCCTGCTGCTCATCTCCAAGCATCTGCCTGCCACATCCATGGCCATCCCCCTTATCGGCAAGTGAGTGACGCTCAAGCCCGGCCTCACCCTGCTTGCCAGCCCAGCCCTGGGAGCTCCAAGCTGAGTGTTTGCCCACAGGTTCCTGCTCTTCGGCATGGTGCTGGTCACCATGGTTGTGGTGATCTGTGTCATCGTGCTCAACATCCACTTCCGAACACCCAGCACCCATGTGCTGTCTGAGGGGGTCAAGAAGGTGAGTACTTGGCCCGGCGCAAAAGCTCACCACTGTAATCCTGGCACTTCAGGAGGCTGAGGCGGGAGAATCTCTTGAGCCCAGGAGTTGGAGACCAGCCTGGGCAACATAGAGACACCCCTGTCTCTATAAACAATCAAAAAAATTAGCCAGGTGTGGTGGCGCATGCTTGTATTCCCAGCTACTCAAGAGGCTAAGGTGGATCACTTGAGCCTGGGAGGTCAAAGCTGCAGTGAGCTGTGATCACGCCAGGGCACTCCAGCCTGGGCGACAGAGTGAGACCTTGTCTCAAAAAAAAAAAAAAGAAATGAGCACTCTCAATAGCCAAAAGCTGGAGACTGAGCCAGGTACAGTGGCTCACACCTGGAGTCTCAGCTACTCGGGAGGCTGAGGTGGGAGGATCCCTGGAACCCAGGAGTTGGAGGTTGCAATGTGCTATGATCACAGTTGCACCCCAGTCTGGGCAACAGATCGAGACCCCATCTCTAAAAAAATAAAATAAAATGAAAAGCAGGGGCCGGGCGTGGCAGTTCACACCTATAATCCCAGCACTTTGGGTGGCTGAGGCAGGTGGATCACCTGAGGTCAAGAGTTCGAGACCACCCTGGCCAACATGGTGAAACTCCATCTCTACTAAAAATACAAAAATTAGCCAGGCGTGATAGTGTGCGCTTGTAATCCCAGCTACTCGGGGGGCTGAGGTACGAGAATCGCTTGAACTCGGGAGGTGGAGGTTGCAGTGAGCCGAGATCTCACCACTGCACTCCAGCCTGGGCGACAAGAGACAAGAGCGAAACTCTGTCTCCAAAAAAAAAAAAAAAAAAAAAAAATCTGGAACTTGTCCAAAGGCCATCTGTAGAATGGGTAAAGACACTGGACATATACTCCCACGGGAGTGCTGCTCAGCCGTGCAGAAGCACCTGCGGCTGCTGCAGCCCTGCACGTGTGAACCTCCTGGCACAGTGTTCTGTGAAAGAAACCAGATGCAGCAGCACATGCTGCAGGCCTCACTTTGTAAGAAGTTCAAGAACAGGCCAAATCAATGTTTGGTGATGGAAGTCAGAATGGTGGCTATCTCTGGGGCTGGGAGGATACTGAGTGGGGGCAGATGTGAGGGAGATTTTTGGGGATCATGTTCACTATCTCATCACTGGTGATTTACCCAGTGGAATGCATCTGTAAAAATTCACCTAGCTATATACTTAAGATGTGCTCATTCCACTGTATGCTGCAACTCAGAAGGAAGAAGGGGAGGACTGAGTGCAGGGTGCTCAGGAGGGGGCTGCCCTTGCCTCTCGGCTGCTGCAGGGCCAGCTGGCTGTTCTGGGACAGCTGAAGGCAGTTTAGCAACTCTTTTTTTTCTTTTTTGAGATGGAGTCTCCCTCTGTTGCCCAGGCTGGAGTGCAGTGGTTCGATCTCAGCTCACTGCAACCTCTGCCTCCCAGGTTCAAGTGATTTTCATGCCTCAGCCTCCTAAGTAGCTGGGATTACAGGCGCCCGCCACCATGCCTGGCTAATTTTTGTATTTTTAGTAGAGATGGGTTTCACCACGTTGGCCATGCTGGTCTCGAACTCCTGACCTCAAGTGATCCACCTGCCTCGGCTTCCCAAAGAGCTGGGACTATAGGCGTGAGCCACTGTGCCCGGCCTTAGCAACTCTTTTTGTCTTTCAGCATTTGATGGGGGAGACTCTAGCATTTGGAGCATTTACCTTAGTTTTTGGTCTTTAATTAATCATTTTTAGTGAATGGGTTCTGCTCCGCACCATGGGTGATGTGGGAGAGCTGGAAGCAACCTGCATGTGCATCAGTAGGAGATCGGGGAATCAATGACAGAGTCAGACGGGGGAGCACTTTGTGGCAGCCAGGAATGAAGTCACAGATGTTAGCATGTGTAAAGGTCACCCCATGCTTGTAAAATGGCCTTTTTGGCCAGGCACGGTGCCTCGCCTGTAATCCCAGCACTTTGGGAGGCCAAGTCAGGCGGATCATGAGGTCAGGAGAGCAAGACCATCCTGGCCAACATGGTGAAACCCCATCTCTACTAAAAATACAAAAATTAGCTGGGCATGGTGGCGCGTGCCTGTAGTCCCAACTACTTGGGAGGCTGAGGCAGGAGAATCACTTGAACCTGGGAGGTGGAGGTTGCAGTGAGCCGAGATCGCGCCACTGCACTCCAGCCTGGTGACAGAATGAGACTCCGTCTCAAAAACAAAAAACAAAAAACGAAAAACAACGCCTTTCTTGTGGCCCCTTGACACGGCCCCAGCTCTTCCTGGAGACCCTGCCGGAGCTCCTGCACATGTCCCGCCCAGCAGAGGATGGACCCAGCCCTGGGGCCCCGGTGCGGAGGAGCAGCTCCCTGGGATACATCTCCAAGGCCGAGGAGTACTTCCTGCTCAAGTCCCGCAGTGACCTCATGTTCGAGAAGCAGTCAGAGCGGCATGGGCTGGCCAGGCGCCTCACCACTGCACGTGGGTCCCCGCTGGTCTTGGTTTTCAGCCCATCTGTGGGAGGTGGGTGGAGGCAGGCCTCACACCCACTCTGGCCCCTCGTCTGTAGGCCGGCCCCCAGCAAGCTCTGAGCAGGCCCAGCAGGAACTCTTCAATGAGCTGAAGCCAGCTGTGGATGGGGCAAACTTCATTGTTAACCACATGAGGGACCAGAACAATTACAATGAGGTAAGGGACCACAGGATTGCCATGTACAGGTGTTCAAGTAGGGCACTGATTAAGTGTATTCTATCTTAAGAGGGCAGGGTTCCCCTTAGAGGCACACACCAACTTAGATGAGGGAGTTAATGTGACACAGATTCCAGGCCCCCCCCCCTACCCCGGGGAGAGAGAACTCCTGGCTGGCACCCTATAGCAGCACTGGGGCCAGGCACACACACAGGCACACAGCTCCACCCTGTCCAGGCCACACTCTGAGCGTCCCTTAGGATCCCTTCTTTCTCCCAGCTGCCAATCATTTTCTGTCCCTACTCAGTTCCAAGCCTGATACTCCAGACAGAACCAGACATTTTAAAGGTAGCCATATATGGTTATTCAACATTATACAACTTCTAAAAACTATCTCTTGAGAAAGGGCACCTTTTCCCAGTTCACATATGGGCTGGCAGCAGCCCTGACTTGCTGAGATGGGGGAGAAGAAGAGAGGGGTCTATCCACCTTCCTCAGCCCCTAGGAGAGACCCCTGGGCCTCAGTTCCTCTCTAGCCCCAGAGCCCTGTGCTACAGCAGAGAGGGAGGCTATGGTCTGTTCTCTGCCTCCTCAACAGAGTGATCAGCCCTGCCTGTGGCCAAAGGGGCCTGGGACCTTGCTGGGGACAAGCCAGCATTATCCTGCAAGCCCGAGGCAGCCTCTGCAGGCACACTGAGCCGCCCTCTGCCTCCATGGCTGGGCCCCAGCTTGGGGGTGGGGCTTTGTGGCCTGAGGCCCTTCTCACCCCACTCTCTCTGCCCCTACCCGCAGGAGAAAGACAGCTGGAACCGAGTGGCCCGCACAGTGGACCGCCTCTGCCTATTTGTGGTGACGCCTGTCATGGTGGTGGGCACAGCCTGGATCTTCCTGCAGGGCGTTTACAACCAGCCACCACCCCAGCCTTTTCCTGGGGACCCCTACTCCTACAACGCGCAGGACAAGCGCTTCATCTAGGGTGGGCCTGTGGGGGAGTCAGGAGACAGCAGGGTCTGAGAGAGGAGCCACGGTCCCTAATGACACCCACTCCTAGCCCTGAGGCTCGTGCCCCTCAGACTGGGGAAGAGTCCAAGGAAGGGAGGGAGCAGCCACTCCTCAATGCTCAATGGCTCCCCTGAAATCAAGACAGGGGCCACCTGAGACGGTCTGAGGGTGGACATTGGCTACAGCGGGTGGGCAGGACGATTTGGGGGGAGGCCTGAGGCTGGCTCAGGGGCCAGGGGGGAGGCCACTCAGGGTGGCCTCAGGGGGAGAGCTCTGATAGGGGTGAGACAGATAGGGCCCCTTCTCTGCTTCTCCTCCCCCAAGGTGTGGGGTAGAGCAGGCAGGAATCTGCGCCTTCACTCTCTGGCCCCTCCAGCCTCCCTCTTCCCACCTACCCTTCAACCTCAGGCTTCTGAGGCCTCACCTGGGACTGAGGTTGAGGACACCTCCCTCCCTCCAGACCCCAGAGTATCCTTTCCTAGCTCTTTCTGCCTTGACCTCTCTGCCTAGGTCCCTTTGGGAAGTTGAGGACTGGAGTGGAAAGGTCAGGATCGACATCCACAAAGACTTGGGGTCAGCCTGAGGTTGCACACACAATCCTAGAGGACCAGAATGCAGCACCTCTCCCCAAAGGGTCCCTGCCCCCCAGCACCTACTCCTCTCCAAAGTAGGGTTGTCATGCATTATTTGGGGCATACATATTCTAAAAAATCATTCCTTGTTTCTCTGAAATTTGTCCCCTATTTTTATTTGCTAAATCTAGCAACCCTATCCCAAAGGCAGCCTCCACTTAATCTTATCCTGAGGGCCAAAGGCCAAGGCTGCAGGAATTGGGAGACAAGGGTCTGTTTGTATGGCGGTCCACCTCCAAGATGGCCCCAGTGATGCCCAGTATTCACACCCTTGTGCAGTCCCCTCACTCTGTACCAGGGTGGGTCTGGGTAACCAATAGAATGAGGCAGAAGTGATGGTACCTCACTTCCCAGATTTGGTTAGGAAAGACACTATGGCCTCTTTCTTGCTCATTAGCCCTCATTCTCACATCAGTTGGATCTCTCACTTTGAGGAAGCCAGCTGGCATGTTGAGGAGCCCTATGGAGAGGCCCACATGGCAAGGAACTAAGGCCTCCTGCCAACAGCCACGTGAGTGAATGTGGAAATGGATCCTCTGCCCCAGTAGGGCCTTCGGATGAGATCACAGCCCAGTAGACATCTTATGTGCAGCCCCATGAAAGTCCCTAAGCCAGAACCACCAGCTAAGTGACTCCTGGATTCCTGACCCCCAGAAACTGTGTGAGATAATAAATGTGTGTTGTTTTAAGTGACAACGTTTTGGTGTCATTTGTTACACCAGCAATGTGACCTTGAGTGAGCTGCTCCTCATCTCTTACCTTCCATCTTCTAATCTGCAAAATGTGTGTCTAGTAAGTCCTAGTCATGGGGTGTTGTGAAAATTGAATTTCTAGTAGGAGCATTTTCATGTGACCTGCACATTTAATGGGTGGTGATTTAACCCATTTCCCTCAGGGGGGAATTGGTGACCTCATTAACTCAGATATACAGAAGGTGAGATTTTTAATGTTTAGATGTAACCACGGAAAAAGAAAAACCATTTAAAACCAAAACTGACCCTAGTAACTTCTGCCTTCCAGCATGAACTATTCACAAAATTCAAGGTACAAATCTTTAATTGTCCTGTCTAAATAGGAAAGCCAGTTTGTTCTCACACCTGTCAGGTGAGCAGGAAGTCTGAGACTTCCCCAGGAATAGCCCATCAACTCAGGGAGGGTCCGTCTTGTGCACAGAGATGAGAGTCTAGGGCCCTCAGCCACAGTCTTTGCTTCTCTCTGCCTCACGGTGGCGCTGCTGGCAGCAGGTCTTGGTTCAACCACCAGGTGAGTCCTCAGTTCTATTAGGCCCTGCTCAAGTGGCTGTGGACTTCCAGAGAAGACAACCCCAAAATGTCACACAAAACCAGGGGGGGGGGTGCCTCCTGCACAGGCTCCCAGGATCACCACAGTTTCCACCAGAGGCACCCACTCCCCCAGCACGGTGGTGCTGTCAGGACTGGTCCACTCTGACTGACATGGAACTCCATCTTCTGTCCCCAGGAAGCCATGCTCACAGGCACAGCTTTCCGGGAAGCCAGAGAGTGTTCCTTACTCTCCCCAGACCAACAGGGCTACCCTCTCTCTTTCAATGGACAGCGAATCAGTAATACACTGGCCTGTGAGGAACAGAAAGCTCAAAGAATTTTAGCTTAAACACATAAGGTTTCCTTTTTCTCACATAGTAATAATAGGGAGGCAGAGGTGATCACGTTGGCTCAGCTGTCTAACAAAGCTATCAGGGACCCAGGCATTTTGCCATCTGCCCAGCCCTGCCTCCATGGCAAGTTGGCTTCTGTCCTCAGACCTGTTGGCCCCACTTTGTGAGCTGACAGCCACAGCTGCACACTTAGCACCTATGTTCAGGCAGAAAAGGGCCAGCCATTTCTGACCCCTTTCATCAAGAAGCAAAACTTTTCCATAGGCCGGGCACAGTGGCTCACGCCTGTAATCACAGCACTTTGGGAGGCTGAGGCGGCTGGATCACCTGAGGTCAAGAGTTCAAGACCAGCCTGACGAACATGGTGAAACCCCCTCTCTACTAAAAATACAAAAATTAGATGGGCGTGGTGGCGCCCGCCTGTAATCCCAGCTACTCAGGAGGCTGAGGCAAGAGAATCGCTTGAACCCAGGAGGCAGAGGTTGCAGTGAGCTGAGATCGAGCCATTGTACTCCAGCCTTGGCGACAAGAGTGAAACTCCATCTCAAAGAAAAAAAAAAAAACAACTTTTCCATAAAGCTCCAGTAGACATCCCGCAGGTCAAAACATCACATGGCTAGCCTATCTGAAGGGAGACTAGGAAATGAGTATCTTGCTCTACCAGCCATTATAACAGAGGGTGGCAAAGGAGAAGTAGTGTTAGACAATTCTACAGATGATTTTCTCTGAATGGGTCCTGTCCCTGCACACGTAACCCCTGCAAGAAACTTCCATTCCTCATTGATGATTTACCCTTCGGAGAACACCAAGAAGGCTTCTAGGCCGTCTCTCCCAGAGGAGAGAAAGGGAGAAAACAGGAGGGTGGGGGGTAGGGGATGCAGGGACAGGTGGTCCACTGTTTGGCAGTGCTTCCTGATCATGGAGGCCATTGAATTTGGTAAAATGTGGGCATGGAGGAGAGTAAAGAGGTGGAGAGAAACTGGTCTGCAAAAGAGGATAAGAAAACTGCATCTAGGGGGACCAGAGGGCAAAATGGAAAGGCAAGGGTCTCAGAAGTGAGAAGGAAACGAGGGCTTTGTAAATTCCAGGAAAAGTGGGCCACACAGAGAGAAGCTCAGTGGGGGGGATGCCCAGGGAGGGGGAAGCTCAGGGAGGAGGAAGCTCAGAGAGGAGGAAGCTCAGGGAAAGGGAAGCCCAGTGAGGGGGAAGCTCAGCGAGGGGGAAGTTCAGGGAGAGGGATGCTGAGTGAGGGGGATGCCGAGTGAGGGGGAGGCCGAGTGAGGGGGATGCACAGTGAGGGGGATGCCCAGTGGCAGGCCAAGATGGGCGGATCACTTGAGTTCAGGAGTTCAAGACTGGCCTGGCCAACATGGTGAAACCCCGTCTCTACTAAAAATACAAAAAAGAAAAAAAAAAGAAGAAAAAAAATTAGCCAGGCGTGTTGGCGCATGCCAGTAGTCCCAGCTACTCAGAAGGCTGAAGTAGAAGAATCAAAGTGGAGGTTGTAGTGAGCCAAGATCGCACCACTGCACTCCAGCAAAAAACAAACAAAAAAACCCTCACATGCCTACCCAACAGCCTTCACACCCACCGAAATCCTGACTCCCTGGAGGGAGTAGGAGGGAGTCCACCTCAGCTCTCTCTGGAGCCGCTGTCAGGTTCCTCGGCGACCTGCCTTCCCTACCACACCCAGCTGGCCCTGGCTGTCCTTGGCCCCCATGTGGAACATGGAGGTGGGGCTGGGACAACTGAGCCCGAGTTGGGGCTGGAAGGTGGATGTCTCTTTTGGGGCAGACGGGGCCCCTGTCTCCCCTCTCCCACCCAGGTAACCTGAGCCCAGCATTGTGTCCATCCTGGAACAGCTGACAAGGCTGTGGTCAGACAGCTGGTGGGGCTGGGCCAGGCTGGCCGGGCTGGCTGGGCTGGCTGGGGTGGGAGTGTAGGCTGTTATATGACACCCAGAGCCCATCTCTCTCTGCCCCAGACCTTGGAGCTGTTGTCCCACCCCTGTCACTGCAGAGGGCTGAGGCACCATGCATGGGGGCCAGGGGCCACTGCTCCTCCTGCTGCTGCTGGCTGTCTGCCTGGGTGGGACACAAAGGAATCTCAGCCTGGGGAGTCCCAGAGCTGGGGTCCACAGCCTCAGGGGATGGAGGGTCTGAGGGCTATTGGGGCCTGCCCTGGACCCAGTTCCCTGAGTTCCCACTTCACACCCCCAGGGCCTCCCCACTCTTTCCGCCTCCGAGCTCCTGCTAGGCTCACGCCTGTCTATTGCAGGGGCCCAGGGCCGGAACCAGGAGGAGCGCCTGCTCGCAGACCTGATGCAAAACTACGACCCCAACCTGCGGCCCGCGGAACGAGACTCGGATGTGGTCAATGTCAGCCTGAAGCTAACCCTCACCAACCTCATCTCCCTGGTAAGCCGCAGGATGGAGGAGGGGTCAGCGCACCAGGCCCTGGGACCTGCTGGGGATAGCATGGGGCGGCTCCAGCCACCAAGAGGTTGGAGGGCCCTAAAGCGGACAGGCTGGGGTCTGGAAAACTCCCATGGTTGTGGGGGGAGTACTATCAAGAGGCTGGGGGATGCTTGGCCCCATTGGTGGCCTGTGGGGACTTGCAGTGAAGTTGGGGGCTGAGCCCTCCATATTACACCCTTGCACCCCCAGAACGAGCGAGAGGAAGCCCTCACCACCAATGTCTGGATAGAGATGGTAAGAGGCCACCCTGCTACCCTGCTTCCATCAGGGGTCCCACCCCACCACCCCAAGGCCTCCTGAGAGTTGCCTGCCCCGTTCCTGCCTCTTCTGTCCTCTTGGGCTGGATGCCCACTCCTAGGGGTGTGGTGCAGCAGAGGGCAGAGGCCTAGCAACTGCCCCTCCCCCTGCAGCAGTGGTGCGACTATCGCCTGCGCTGGGATCCGCGAGACTACGAAGGCCTGTGGGTGCTGAGGGTGCCGTCCACCATGGTGTGGCGGCCGGATATCGTGCTGGAGAACAAGTGAGGAGGGGGTGCAGGCAGGGGTGTGGGGGACAAAGGACACAGGGTCTGGGCCCAGCAGAACAAGGGGCTCTGGGAAAAGAGAAAGATGAGCAGAGGGTGCAAATCGGGCACCTGTGGGGCTAGGGAAGAACTGGATGGAGCAGGTGCCGAGGGCAGGGCCCTGGGTATGCCCTCTGACCCCAGGGCCAGCAGACCAGACCCTACGCCAGGCTCCATCTCCTCTGGGCTGGGCCACCTGGGTGGGCTGCTCCCTTCCCTGTAACGTGGGGCCACTGACGGGTCCTATAGAAGCTGGCGAGAGTCAACAAGACAGGCATGAAAAGTGCATCACTCGGGGGCTGGCACATGGTGTGGGCTTAACATGTTAGTCGCTATTATGACTATTATTATTATTATTATTATTATTATTATTAAAACAAGAGAGAGAAAGATAAGCAGAAATTAGGAGGTGGTGCCTGAGGAAGTCTGTCTGGGGCAGGGGGTGGCAGGAGGATTGCTGGGGGGACCTAGTGATCCAGGTGGGAACCAGTCAGGGGGTGACAGGCTGGTAGGGACTGGTGTCCCCAGGCCCCTATCCACATGGGGCACAGGGGCTGGTCTGGGGCTGGGGTGTCGGGGGCTGAGTCCACAGCCTCATGGCCTGGCCTGTTCTGTGCATACAGCGTGGACGGTGTCTTCGAGGTGGCCCTCTACTGCAATGTGCTCGTGTCCCCTGACGGCTGTATCTACTGGCTGCCGCCTGCAATCTTCCGTTCCGCCTGCTCTATCTCAGTCACCTACTTCCCCTTCGACTGGCAGAACTGCTCCCTTATCTTCCAGTGAGGCCATTTATTGGGGAGGATTAAGAGAGCTGCTCTCAGAGGGGCCTGGGCAGTGGTGGGGTAAGGCCTGGGCAAGGCTTCTGGCCTTGGCTCTGGCAGCACCTAGAGGCCTGGCTCCATCTCCCCTGGGCCTCTGTGCCCATCTCAGGCTAAGACACCTGAAGGTGCCCAAGCTCTCCCTGCTAAGCCCGAGTCCCCTCACTCATCCTTTACTGCCTCAGTTTCCTCGCCTGTGCCCCAAGGGGAGACATTCACGCCTGGGGTGCGTGGGTGAGAAGGCACACATGCACACAAGATGCGTGTCTGCGCACACACGAAACCACTGCACACTCCAGGCCCACAGGGAGGCAGGGCTGTCCTGTGAGAGAGGGGCCCTGGCAGGGAATCCAGCGGAAGCATGTATGCAACCAAGCCACCCTGGGGGTCTCTGGGTCTGTTTCCTCAAACCTAAGTGTGGGGAGGAGGGCCCGGGGGAGGGTTCTCCTGTATCTTAGAGGAGCAGTCTTTCCATGAGCAAAGCTGGCAGGGAGACTCCCCTCTGTAGACACAGGGGCCCTCCTCAGGTAGGCATGTATTTTCTACATTGCCATCATCAGCCCCTCCTGCCAGACAGCAGTGGGAGAGACAAATGCAGAGTGACCCTGGGCCCATCAGCCAGGTGAGGGCCCTGCAGCCTCCTGGGCCTTCAACTCCATCTTCCTGACCCCAAAGAGCCCTAGGTCCTCCTGCTCTCCATATCTCACCAGTGGGGTTTTATAGAGAACTCAGAAGCGTGGGGCTGCATTTTGTTGAAGAAAAGCTGCCCACACTTGTCCCCAGAAGGTCATCCCCATGCAGTCGTGGCAGGTCTACCCGCTCACATTTAGCCTCTTTCCTCGGTGACTCCCAGGTCCCAGACTTACAGCACCAATGAGATTGATCTGCAGCTGAGTCAGGAAGATGGCCAGACCATCGAGTGGATTTTCATTGACCCTGAGGCCTTCACAGGTAACCCCCACCCAAGGGCTCCCCAGGCAGCCTCATCCAGGGCTCCTGCTGGACCCAGCTGTGGTCAAGGCTGGACCAAGGTCAAATCCCTCCCATGTAACTCAAAATGAAAACTACAGCAAACCATAAAATATGCTTTTTAAAACGTCCAACAAAGCTCTGACTTTCCTCATGATAATGACTCCAACTTTACAAGAGGCTCGAGCATCCAATCTCCCACCCCACTTCTGTCCCTCAAGGGTGCCTCCCCTGCTGGTGCTCCTTAGGGCACATGCTGCCCTTGCAGCTGGGTCACTCGGCTGCAGGGATCTGCCTAGCTCACACTTCCTGTGCCCACTCCTGCCTGCCTGCCTGCCCGCAGAGAATGGGGAGTGGGCCATCCAGCACCGACCAGCCAAGATGCTCCTGGACCCAGCGGCGCCAGCCCAGGAAGCAGGCCACCAGAAGGTGGTGTTCTACCTGCTCATCCAGCGCAAGCCCCTCTTCTACGTCATCAACATCATCGCCCCCTGTGTGCTCATCTCCTCTGTCGCCATCCTCATCTACTTCCTTCCTGCCAAGGGTACCTGCAGCCTATGGGAAGGAGCCATCCAGTAGCACAGGGGACACCTGGGAGGCCAGGGTGGGCCCTGCCTGGGGAACAGAGTGGCATTACGACCCAGGACAGAGGCAGCGGGCTACTTCTGGGGTAAGGGGTTCCTCTGTGGGTGGGGGAGGTAGGAACCTGCTCTGAGCGCCTCTCGGTCACGGGTAGCTGGGGGCCAGAAGTGTACCGTCGCCATCAACGTGCTCCTGGCCCAGACTGTCTTCCTCTTCCTTGTGGCCAAGAAGGTGCCTGAAACCTCCCAGGCGGTGCCACTCATCAGCAAGTAAGGCTGGTCTTCATGTCCACCCGCCTATCCCACTCTCCCTTCTTGGGAGCATGATGGCCTCCTGCATTGCCCTCTTGCCCTCCATCCACCCCCCCATCCTCAATTCAGGAGGCCTGAGGGGGGCAGCCACTAAGGGTGGGGGTGGCATCATGGTGTGGGCTGCCAGCTCCTGCCCACCCCACCCGACAGGTACCTGACCTTCCTCCTGGTGGTGACCATCCTCATTGTCGTGAATGCTGTGGTTGTGCTCAATGTCTCCTTGCGGTCTCCACACACACACTCCATGGCCCGAGGGGTCCGCAAGGCAAGGACCCTCCCTGCCCACTTCAACATCCCGCTGCCCGCTCCCCTACGCCTCCCTCTCGCACGCCCTGGCCGTACTCACCTGTGGCATTCCACAGCACACCCATCCTGGGTGTATCTGGAAGCATGGACCAAAATCGATTACAGTAATACAGGAATGAAATTGCTTCCTAGGTGCCCGGGATATTACAAATGTTAATGTATTTCATCTTCATAAAACCCATATCACCTCCAATTACAGATGAGGACGTTGAGGCGCAGAGAGGTTAAGTAACCTGCCCAAGAAAGTGCACTACAAAGTCGAAAAAGCAGGAGTCTGCCAGGGCAGTCTGATTCCAGTCTGTGTGATCTGTAGCCCACCTGCAGCCTTCAGCTTGGGCCCTTGTTGCACATGCAGATTCCCAGGCCTGCCCCAGGCATTCTAGGCCAGAATAGCATGAGGGCTAGGGGCAGGAATCTGTGTTTGTAACAAGTGCCCTGGTGATTCTGATGTGCACTGAAGTTTGGGGACCCAGGCTCGTGTCCAGTATAGAAAGCTTTACCAAGGCCACGTCACTGCCCCGGTATGCTGCCTCCATGGTCCCTAGCAGCACAAGCCCTTCACGCCAACCTCTGGCTTCTGCTCTGAAGCTCGGCCTGCTGCCCTAGTGAAGCCACCCCCTCTCTAGGTGTTCCTGAGGCTCTTGCCCCAGCTGCTGAGGATGCACGTTCGCCCGCTGGCCCCAGCAACTGTGCAGGACACCCAGTCCCGGCTACAGAATGGCTCCTCGGGATGGTCGATCACAACTGGGGAGGAGGTGGCCCTCTGCCTGCCTCGCAGTGAACTCCTCTTCCAGCAGTGGCAGCGGCAAGGGCTGGTGGCGGCAGCACTGGAGAAGCTAGGTGAGACACAGCAGGTGTGTCTGGGGACAGTCCTCCCCTGGGACCCCAGCTGGGGAGCCAGGCACAGCAGATGAGTGCTGGAGAAGTGCCCAGGTCAGGGAGAGAGGAGCTGGGGTCCCTAAGGAGAAGCCATCTTCTCTGCCTGTTTCTCCTCCATTCTACTCCCAAACCTTATCCTTTCTCTTTATCAGAGAAAGGCCCGGAGTTAGGGCCGAGCCAGTTCTGTGGCAGCCTGAAGCAGGCTGCCCCAGCCATCCAGGCCTGTGTGGAAGCCTGCAACCTCATTGCCTGTGCCCGGCACCAGCAGAGTCACTTTGACAATGTAAGCTGAGTCAGGGTGGGGTGGAGGTGGAGTGAGTACCTGGGCTTGGAACCGTGATAGAGACAGGATGAGTGGGGTTGCCAAGATAGGGCAGTGGGATGGAAAAACAGGAGGCCAGGTGCAGTGGCTTACATCTGTAATCCCAGTACTTTGGGAGGCCGAGGCGAGTGGATCACCTGAGGTCAGGAGTTTGAGACCAGCCTGGCCAACATGGCAAAACCCTATCTCTACCAAAAATACCAAAAATTAGCTGGGTGTGGCGGCGGGCACCTGTATTCCCAGCTACTCAGGAGGCTGAGGCAGGAGAACTGCTTGAACCTGGGAGGCGGAGGTTGCAGTGAGCCAAGCCAAGATCGCACCACTGCACTCTGGCCTGGGTGAAAGAGTGAGACGTGAGACTCTGTCTCAAAAAAAAAAAAAGAAAGAAAGAAAGAAAGAAAAAGGAACAGGGGCGGGGGGGCACCTCAGGGCCAGGGGGCCATGGAATTAGCCACCAGTTGGGACCCGGACATAGGTAAGAAGGGCCCCAGGAAATGGAGACATGGGCCTGCTGGAAGCCCAAGATGAGAACAGGACCCAGGGAAGACCTGGTGCCGCCGCTGGTTATCCCACACCTGCCTCCCACCCTCAGGGGAATGAGGAGTGGTTCCTGGTGGGCCGAGTGCTGGACCGCGTCTGCTTCCTGGCCATGCTCTCGCTCTTCGTCTGTGGCACAGCTGGCATCTTCCTCATGGCCCACTACAACCGGGTGCCGGCCCTGCCATTCCCTGGAGATCCACGCCCCTACCTGCCCTCACCAGACTGAGCCAACCAACCACTGCGGGGCATGTGGGAGTCACACACGTGGGTCACACTGAGTCTTATCAGCCACGTTCTCCTACTGAGGTCCTAAGTGTGCTCTTTGGGAAGTGCCTTTCAGGGCTGTGTGAGCCAAACAGCCCTGAGAAAAGCTGGGAAAAGAGTCTGAGCTGGAGTCCGGGAGTGGCTGGGGGTGGGCTGTGGTTAGAGTGTCCTGCTGCAGTCAGCACACACGCAGGATTGGCTAGCTCATCCTGGCACCAGCCACTCCTCCACTCAGTGCACTCCCCTCACTTAGGCAAAGCATTATTCATTCCCATCAGTCTGAAGCCCGAAGGACTGTTTTGTATAATACCTTCGGGCTTGGGACTGGCTCCCCTTTTACAAGTTCTCCCTGAAAGAGGGCAGTCACGAGAGGTGTGAAGAGTAGCAGCCGATGCTCTCTCCAAAGCAGGGCAGCAGCCCATGCCAGCTGGCATCTCCCCCCAGTGCCTTCTGGGTACAATAAGCACCCAATTCTCAACAGCCCCAGTGGCCTTTCCATTCATGCGCATTTTTCTGCCACTGACCACAAGACGATTTCCTGAGTTTTGTAATCCTTTTTTTTTTTTTTTTTTAGTTTTTGATGTGTTGTTGTTGTTTTGTTTAGTTTTGAGATAGAGCCTCACTCTTGTCATGCAAGTTGGAGTGGAGTGGCATGATCACGGCTCATTGCAGCCTCAACCTCCGGGGCTCAAGCAATGCTCCTGCCTCAGCCTCCCAAGTAGCTGGCACCACAGGCATGCACCACTACACCCAGCTACTTTTAAATTTTTAGTAGAGATGAGGTTTTGCTATGTTGCCTAGGTTGGTCTTGAACTCCTGAGCTCAAGTGATCCTCCCACTTGAGTCTTGGGATTACAGGCATAAGCCACTGTACCTGGCCTCCTTTTTAATTAAGAGCTCCTCACAGCAGTATGGACAAGCAAGAGTCATTATTCCCCATGTTATATAGGCAAATTGAGCCTAGAGTAAGCAGGACTCCACACAACAGTGGTGGTTAAACAAGGTTTGAAGTCCAGAATTCCTGACTCTGACCCAATCTGACACTCTAAGATTCTACGGCCTGAAAAACAGGCCCTTCTTCCCAAAGGATGGTTAAGACAAGGAAGAGCTAGGCAAGAGGAGGTGTGGAGTTAACAGAGAGCCACTGAGCTCTTCATTCCAGGAGGAGACTTTGACTGGCCTCCCTTGACCCCACTAATCAGGTAGTAAGGCAATAAGCTGGGGTCTTCCTGGGGGAGAGGCAAGGTCCTGCTCTGAGATTACAGCCAGCACACGAGTTTGGCTGGTAACCAGGGGACACCCTTGGGCAAGTCACCTATGCTCCCTGAGGCTGTTCCCTCATCTGTAAATAAGGTGCAAAAAATAATCCATTCCTGGCCAGGTGTGGTGGCTCACACCTGCAATCCCAGCACCTTGGGAGGACAAGGTGGGCAGACTGCTTGAGCTCAGGAGCCCACGAACCCAGGAACCCAGCCTGGGCAACATGGGGACACCCGGTCTCTACCAAAAAATACAAAACTTAGCTGGGCGTGGTGATGCATGCCTGTAGTCCCAGTTACTCGGGAGGCTGAGGTGGGAGGATTGCTTGAGCCCAGGAGGTCTAGGCTGCAGTGAGCTGTGATCATGTGACTGCACTCCAGCCTGATGACACAGTAAGACCCTGTCTCAAAAAAAAAAAAAAATTACAAAACTGAAAAAAGAAAAGTGAAAGTGCCACATAAAGGCCTGACAACAGGATATGCTGGCAGGAGGGGACCTTGGAAATATGCCCTCCCTCCAAGCACAGGATTGCTGTCTTTGGGATTCAATCACCAGCAAGTTCATATTATTTACTCCAGTGTGAGTCTGGGTCTGTGCATGCACAGTGTGTTTGAAGCAAGAGCAGAGTCAGAGCTATAGAGAACTAGAGGAGTTAGGGAGAGTGGGGGAGAACTTCAATCAGGGAGGGAATCTGACGACAGTGGGGCCATTTCCGGTTCCCACCAGCCCCTTACTAGTTGTGTATCTGGCACAAGTCTCTCAACCTCTCTGAAAGCCTCAGAGGGCAGAGGATTAGCTCCTTGTACACAATAAACACTCAAATGTTAACATTAGCTGCCATTACTATAGGTTACTGTCTCATGGGATCCATACAGCAACCTAAGGAGGTAGGTCGAGGCATACCTCAAAGACATTGCAGGTTCAGTTCCAGACCAACACAAGAAAGCAAGTCACATGAATGTTTTTGGTTTCCCAATGCATATAAAAGTTATGTTTACACTATACTGTAGACCAGCAAGAGTGCAATAGCATTGTCTAATAAAACAATATACATACCTAAATTTAAAAATACTTTATTGCTAAAAAATGCTGATCATCAATCTGAGCCTTCGGTGAGTCGTACTCTTTTTGCTGGTGGAGGGTCTTGCCTCGAGGTTGATGGTTGCTGACTGGTCAGGGTGGTGGCTGCTGAAGGTTGGGGTGGCTGTGGCAATTTCCTAAAATAAGACATCAGTGAAGCTTTTCGCATCAGTTGACTCTTCCTTTCATGAAAGATTTCTCTATAACATGCGATGCTGTTTGATAGCATTTTGCCCACAGTAGAGCTTCTTTCAAAATTGGAGTCAATCCTCTCAAACCCTGCTGCTGCTTTATCAACTAAGTTTATGTAATATTCTAAATCCTTTGTTGTCATTTCAACAATGTTCACAGCGTCTTCACCAGGTGTAGATTCCATCTCAAGAAACCACTTTCTTTGCGCATCCATAAGAAACAACTCCTCATCTGTTAAAGTTTTATCATGAGATTGCAGCAATTCAGTTACATCTTCAGGCTCTACTTCTAATTCTAGTTCTTTTGCTATTTCCACCACATCTGCACTTACTTCCTCCACTGAAGTCTTGAACCCCTCATAGTCATCAATGAGGGTGGGAATCAACTTCTTCCAAACTCCTGTTAATGTTGACAATTTGACCTCCTCCCATGAATCACGAATGTTTTTAATAGCATCTAAAATGGTGAATCCTTTCCAGAAGGTTTTCAATTTGCTTTGCCCAGATCCATCAGAGACATCACTATCCATGGCAGCTAGAGCCTTATGAAATGTATTTCTCAAATAATAAGACTTGAAGGTCGAAATTACCCCTTGATCCATGGGCTGCAGAATGGATGTTGTGTTAGCAGGCATGAAAACAACATTAATCTCCTCGTATATCTCCATCAGAGCTCTTGGATGACTAGGGGCATTGTCAATGATCAGTAATATCTTGAAAGGAATCTTCTTTTCTGAGCAGTAGGTCTCAACAGTGGGTTTAAAATATTCAGTAAACCATGCTGTAAACAGATGTGCTGTCATCCGGGCTTTGCTGTTCCATTTATATAGCACGGGTAGAGTAGATTTAGTATAATTCTTAAGGGCCCTAGGATTTTCAGAATGGTAAATAAGCATTGGCTTCAACTTAAAATCACCAGCTGCATTAGCCCCTAACAAGAGAGTCAGCCTGTCCTTTGAAGCTTTGAAGCCAGGCACTGACTTCTCCTCTCTAGCTATGAAAGTTCTAGATGGCATCTTCTTCCAATAGAAGGCTGTTTCATCGACATTGAAAATCTGTTGTTTAGTGTAGCCACCTTCGTCAATGATCTTAGCTAAAGCTTCTGGATAACTTGCTGCAGCTTCTACACCAGCACTTGCCGCTTCACCTTGTGCTTTTATGTTATGGAAATGGCTTCTTTCCTTAAACCTCATGAACCAACCTCTGCTAGCTTCAAACTTTTCTTCTGTGGCTTCCACACCTCTCTCAGCTTTCATAGAGTTGAAGAGAGTTAGGGCTTTGTTCTGGATTAGGCTTTGGCTTAAGGGAATGTTGCGGCTGGTCTGCTCTTCTATCCAGACCACTAAAACTTTCTCCATATCAGCAATAAGGCTGTTTCGCTTTCTTATCATTCGTGTGTTCATTGGAGTAGCACTTTTAACTTCCTTCAAGAACTTTTCCTTTGCATTTACAACTTGGCTAACTGTTTGCCGCAGGAGGCCTAGCCTTCGGCCTATCTCGGCTTTTGACATACCTTCCTCACTCAGTTTAATCATTTCTAGTTTTTGATTTAAAGTGAGAGATGTGCGACTCTTCCTTTCACTTGAGCACTTAGAGGCCATTGCAGAGTTATTAATTTGCCTAATCTCAATATTGTTATGTCTCAGGGAATAGGGAGGCCCAAGAAGAGGGAGAGAGATGGGGAACAGTCTGTGGGTGGAGCAGTTAGAACACACACAACATTAAGTTCCACGTCTTATAAAAGACGCTGTATGTGGCACCCCAAAACAATGACAATAGCAACATCAAAGATCACTGATCATAGATCACCATAACAGGCACAGAAATCATGAAAAAGTTTGAAATATTTTGAGAATTACCAAAATGTAACACAGAGACACGAAGTGAGCACATGCTGTTGGAAAAATGGCGCTGATACAATTGCTGGACTCAGGGCTGCCACAAACCCTCCATGTTTTCAGAAAGCCCTATCTGCGAAGCGTAATAAAACGAGGTATGCCATAGTACAGTGGCGCCCCCCCGACAAAGGAAAGCCTCCGGGAGGTCAAGAGAGATACCAGAGAGTGCGTCCCGCACTGGAGGAAGAGGAAGGTTTTTACCAAGCAGCGAGTCCAGAGCCCGCGCTGTCAACGACGCGGTGCTGCCTTTTTTCCGAGCCGCTGCGGGAGGGGGCCAGGACACGCTCCCTTAGGAGAGCGGGCGGGTCACAAGGACCTGGACAGAGACAGAACTGAGGCCAGCAGCCAGCTCCGCCGCTGAGTCCAGCCCTCTGCGCAGCCGCCCTGGGCTGGCGTCCCGAGATAGCCGCTTCCAAACCGGGCCTGCGCGCCGACGTTCCGCTGCGCCCCGCGCAAAACCGGAAGTACCCGGGCCCAAGGCTGAGGGACCCGGTGGAGCGGAAGTCACCCCCTGAGGCAGTGGCGACAGCGGCGGCGAGAGGATGAACAACAAGTTCGACGCGTGAGTGGCTCGTGGCCGCCCCCGGGGCCCCTTCCCCGAACAGTTCCCCCGCGCCCGCCCCCGCTGGGGCTGGGGCGGCGCAAACCCTGCGGCACCGGCTTCCCTGCTGGGATCCGGCTGCGGCCGGACCTGGCCTGGGCTGGCGGGGAGGAGGGGGCTGGGGAGCAATGGATACCGGAGTCCCGGAGACCCCAGGGCCGTCCGAACCGAGGGCGAAGAGCTGGGCCCGGGGGAGGGGTGGCTGTGCCGCCCGGTAGGGGGAGATTTTCGGACGCCCCGCCCTGGTGGATGCGGATTGCCTGCGACGTGGAGGGGTGGGGACCTCGGCGGTTTGGGTGTTTCCGCAGTCTGGCAGCGCTGCCTCTGAATCCAGCTTTCCCCACACACTCCCTCTCCCCTCTGAGCCTCAGTTTTCTCATCTGCAGAGTGGGGACGGTAACACCCTTTGTCGTAGAGTTTGGAGGATGCAATGAGGTAATGTGGCTGCTGCCCTGGACGCGGTGGAAGGCTGGCTTAGGAATTATCTTCCTGAGACTCTTCCTACTTTCCTTCTCCTCCCCTTCCCGTTCCCGTCTTCCAACACACTCGCCAAGACCTAAGTATACTTGTTGCCCTCTCCTGCCCGCTCCGGTTTCTAGTTTCAGCATCAAACAGTTTGGAGGTACAGAGAGAAAATGCAGAAGTATTTTTACTTATCCCCCTCCAAGGATTGTATCTTGAGGTAGAATATGTTCCTTCCTCTCTTCTAGTAGTCTAGTAAATCGACTGTCTCTTCATCCGAAAACCTGGATTTCTAGTCCCAGATTCACCACTTACCATCTGTTTGACTGTAGAAAAGTTACCCAGCCTCTAAGCCATTGTTGCTCAAACCACATTAGTGGCTAGTACCCTGCTGCCACACCGGGGTGTGATAAGGGTCAAATCACACTCAGCAATGCTTAAAGATGCTTGTGAACATTGCTAACTATTGGGATATAAACGTAAAGTGGAATTACTATTAGTTTAGGTTGTGACCTGGTGCATTTGATGGGAAATTGGGGTGTTTCCAATACGGAGAGTACTGTGCAAATTCAGGGAATACTGGATTTCCAACACTCCAGGCAGGTAGGTCCTCAGGAGTGTTTTCTGGTTGCTGAGAGGTCTCTGCTACTTGAGAAAGTCTTTGCCCGACCTCTTCTCTATCCTGCTGTTTAACTGAGCCTGTCCCTCTACGAACCTCTCCCCCGCTGCCGCCCCATTTCATCTCTGTTGTAAACCCTGCAACAAATAGCTCCAGATCCAAATCCTGCCTCAGTGGAGCTTTCTGGAACCCTTATACCCCTTCCTCCACTGATTGGAACAAATCAAATGTCATCCTAAGAAGACATCTTATGGGTCATCTAGCTCAAGCCTA
Source organism: Pan paniscus (assembly GCF_029289425.2). Lineage (NCBI taxonomy): Eukaryota > Metazoa > Chordata > Mammalia > Primates > Hominidae > Pan > Pan paniscus. Next base: position 135,157,477 of record NC_073262.2, read on the forward strand.
CCCAAATCATTTGGGAGTCTGCAGTAAGAATGGTAATAATGGACTTCCACAGGGATCTTGCTAGGTATTTTTCATATATATATATATTTTTTTTTTTGAGACAGGGTCTCGCTGTGTCACCCTGGCTGGAGTGCAGTGGTGTCATCACAGCTCACTGCCCACTCAACCTCCCGGGCACCAGCAATCCTCCCATCTCAGCCTCCAGAGTAGCCGGACTACAGGCATGTGCCACCCTACCTTGCTAATTTTTTTGTATTTTTTGTAGAGACGGGGTTTCGCCATGTTGCCCAGGCTGATCTCGAACTCGGGCTCAAGAGATCCACCCACCTTGCCTCCTAAAGTGCTGGGATTACAGGCATGAGCCACCACCCCCAGCCTCATATGTTATTTCTACTCTAACAATTCTGTGAAGGGGATCTTGTTGTCTCCTTTTACAGATGAGTAAAGTGAGACTCTGAGGTTAAGTAATGTCCAACACAAAGGAAGGGCTATCCCTGGTTTGTTGTGTAACCTTGGTTCAAGCACCTCTTGAGAAAAATTAAACTTGCCCTCTTTTTTTTTTTCTTACCTCTTCTACGATTGAAGAACCTGGGTCATTTTAATTACTTTGAATTATTAACTATTGTATTGAGCCAGAATCTTTTAACATCTGCCCTCTAGCATTGCAGGGGAAAAAAGAAAAAACAAGCTTTCTTTCATTTGAAATTAGCAATTGAAAACAGCACTCCTGCCCCTAGTTTTATTTTTTTATGTTGTTTTTCATTCAGAAATTCTGCGGTGTTTAGGCCATTGCTGCATATTTGGAGTCTTGACCACATTGCTCTCTCTAGTAATCTGCACTTTTTACCACATTGCTCTTAAGGACATGTTCCAGTTTGCCAGAATCCTTCCAGATGTCCAGTGGCTGGAGCTGAGTACAGTAGTATATAATCTAATGGGCTCATATTAAAGATTAGCTCTAATCTCCGTTACTGTATGGACTCAACTTCTCTGAATGAAACCTTTGATTGTAATTGCTTTTGTGGAGAAGGGGTAGACCTATCAAGTCCTTAGATCTCATTGCCATTGATCCTATTGATACGTAAAACCGTAAGATGCTTTCACAAAAACTGCAGCCCTGACTTAAACATAGTTTTCAGATCTACACAACTGTACTTGATTTTGTCCGTATTCTACATCATTTGCTTTTTATTCTATATCGTTAACTTTGGGCCCATTCCTAACTATTGTCTAAACCACTTATTTGGCACTCATTGCTTTGATTCTATAGACCCATTCATTAAACGGAGATTTTTTTTATGCCACTGTCTGATGGTGAGGGTATAAAGATGAATTGAACCAAGGTCCTGCCCACAAGGTATTGGTCTAGTTCAGAGGGTGAGGAAATACGTGGGCAGAAGCTTAGCAAGCTAACTAAAGTGCCTCTCAGTCTGGACAGTCTCAGAGTTGCTAACTGCCTGAGTTTAGGGAGCACTGATTTTTCAGTCTGAGTTGTATCTTGACTCAAATCCAGCTTGAAGCTGGGAAGAGTAGCTTGTAAGATTTGCCTTAAATGTAGGCTTAGAGGGCAGAGTGGTTGGTTAGTTCCACTCTCAGGTAATAAAAGCACCAGATATAGGTCCATTAGGGTTCCCATTTACTGTCTTAGAAAGGAGCCCTAAGTGGTCCAGGGATCACAGGAGCATGGTTTCTTCTCTGACAATTATTTTTGTTTCCTGGTAGTGATCAGCAGCAAAACCACTAAAAAGAAAGGAAGGTATATACTTTTCTTGGGTCTAGCAAAAACAAGATGCTGGGATGACTGTACCCCTCTTCAACCAAGATCTAAATGCAAGGGACCCCAGAGGCTATAGTGGGAGTTGGAAGCTAAGAAGAGAGGAAAAGGGTTTGCATCCCAGGGGTGTGCCCTAAAGAAGAGAGTTGTCCTGGGCCTAAGCAGAAGAACCTTTGAGATGTTTTTGATCAGGAGACAGAACTGGCCATGAGAGTATAGCTGGAACAAGTACAAACATTTATATGGGCAAGTTCAGAAGAGGAGACCCCAACTCAGCCTAGGTTGGAAGAGGTTAGGAAATGTTTCCAAGAGAAAGTGGCCCTCAATCTGAGTCCTGTAGGACAAGTTAACTAGGCAAAGAAGGACTTCTTGAGGAGAGACCACATGGTGAGCATAACAGAAGGATAAAATGGGGGCACCAAAATTAGGGTGATACAACTGGAGTGAAAAGAGTTTGTTGGGACCAGGAAGGAGATGATATTGGGACATGTGAGCAGAGCAGGGGCCTTTGCACCATGCTGAGGCGTGGGTATATCTGTGTACCTTTTCTCCTCAGCTAGGTTCTTGGGGACAAGCACTCTGGTAGCTCATACACACCATAGATGCTTGGTAGATGTTGGTAATTTTTAATCTGTAGATCTTGTGTGCTAGACAGGCTCCTTTTGAAAAGGAAACCAAATGTTTAATAAAGGGGAAGTTTAATAAAGGGGAAGGGAATATCATAAGTACAGATGATGGTCTCCTGGAAGTCCAGGGAGGCTGAATAAAACCAGAGAGATGGTAGCATTAGCAACAAAATGAAACTCCCCTCCATTTTCTCTGCTCATCTGCTCCATTCTCTTATCTCATACTGGCTTTCTCTGCTTTTGCTCATTGTCTTAATTCTCTCAGGGCTTTTCTTGCATGGGGCCCATATGGCTGCCCCAGCTCCTGAGTCTATGATCTTTCATCTCCTGGATGAAATGCTGAGGGGAGGAATCTGCTCATATTTTTGAGCAAGGCTCTGGGGCATAGGTTATTGCCCAGGCTGGACTACCCTTTGGTCAGGTGCACTTCCTAGTTGTGTCTTGACCAGGGTAGGGATGGGAAGGTTCATGGCACAGGGCATAACCTCCTGGGTATATCCTACAGCTAGGGCTGTGAAATGGGCAGAGCAGGCACCCCAACATGTGACTAGCTCATTCATTCTAATATTTATTGGATACTTTTAATGTACTAGGCACTGGGGATTCGTGGGCAAAAAAAACCAGACCACAAATACAAAGTACCCTGCAACATGTTTATGTGTCAGCATAGGGTAATATCTGAATTATAACTGGAGCATTTCTAGTACCATTCTTGAGAACTGCCTAATTTCGTTTGACCACACATATAGTTATTGGGGCGAGAAAGATGATTGGAGAGAAGATCTGTGATGAATTAATGGTCCAGCCCTAGAATAAATGGCTTTCTTATTGTCTTTGCAAACTCACCTTCCATTTATCTTTTTGTCTGGATCCGGTGATTTTAGGTGTACCTGAAAGCCTTGGGGTAGTTTCACTGCTCATGAAAGGGTAATCCCTAAAGTTCATTTGACTCTGTGCTTATGAAGCAAGAACACATTTGTTCTTTCTTTCAGTCATTTATTTTTCCTTTTGGTTTACCATTTATTCAGCATCTTCTAGTGCCGCATGTTAAGGCAACATCTTGCCCTGGGTGCTGGAGATACCGAGATGAAATAAGACACTGCTCTAAGGGAACTCTCTCTCTAGTAGGGAAAGCAGACATGGGAGGAATGGTGTGACAGACCGAAGGGGTGGTGTTTGCAAATGGCACCGATACGGCAACATAGATTGCTAGAGGAGGAAGATCCTGGCTGGCAGGAGTCAGATTCTAGAGGATCTTACATTTTGCTATACTTTATCTTAGAGGGTAGGGCATCAAAAAGCGAGGGACAGTTGAAAGTTTAAAGCATGCAAGTTAAATGTCAGATTTGCACTTAAAAAGATAATGCTAGTGAAAGGATGGATAGAGAGTGAGAGATTTGTGTCAGGAAGACCACTGAAGAATTTATTATATGATTGACGTGTCAGGAGAAGAGGGCCTAAACTAAAGTAGTGACAGTGAGTGTAGAAGAGGTGGTAAGGAGAAGTGGCAAAGCAGATAGTACGTTTTTAACCTTCATTTGAAATGCCAAAGCATTAGAGACTCTTCTCATTTTTTTTTTTTTTTTTTTTTTTCTTTTGAGACGGAGTCTTGCTCTTTCGCCCAGGCTGGAGTGCAGTGGCCCGATCTCAGCTCACTGCAAGCTCCGCCTCCTGGGTTCACGCCATTCTCCTGCCTCAGCCTCCCGAGTAGCTGGGACTACAGGCGCCCGCCACCACGCCCGGCTAATTTTTTCTATTTTTAGTAGAGACGGGGTTTCACCGTGTTAGCTAGGATGGTCTCGATCTCCTGACCTCGTGATCCGCCCGCCTCGGCCTCCCAAAGTGCTGGGATTACAGGCGTGAGCCACCGCGCCCGGCCTCTTCTCATTTTTTACTCCATTTTTGGCAGGGAAAACAATCCCTTAAACTGTATACCTTAAACATTCCCTTTAACTGGTTCTTTGTGTGGCTTTTTAGAAAACTGAAAGACAGTGCTTTGTGGAGTTCACAAGTTAGCTGATGGGTGTTTCGTTTTTGTTTAATCCTAATTTGCCTGTCTGTGTTATTTTGCCCTTCTCACATCTCAGGGCCTGAATTTGAGTGACTTTGGGTTGGTTACATAGTAGTTCGTATGACCTGGTGGCTTTGTTAGGTAAGCAAGAATTGACTTCGTCACAGAATTGTATTGTGTTGCCTTTCCATTCAGTTTGAAAGATGATGACAGTGGGGACCATGATCAGAATGAAGAAAACAGCACACAGAAAGATGGTGAGAAGGAAAAAACGGAACGAGACAAGAATCAGAGCAGTAGCAAGAGAAAGGTGAGTGTTGGCTGCACAGATGTAGTTGCCTTTGAACTTGAGGCTTTATTATCTTGTGGAATCTGTTTATCTGGAAGATACCAGATTAACTTGATGGCATCCTGTGTTGGAATATCTGACTTTGTTCTCAGAAAAACATTGTGCAATCATGGATGTTCATTTTCAGACCTAGAACTTTTCTCTTGCCACAGAATCTTGAGATGCTGCCTTGCTTTCAACGTTCTCCTAGCCTGAGATGGAGATTAGTCCTGGAGCTTAACAAGGCTGTTAGCTGCTTCATAAGCCACTGCTGAGTGTTTCAAATCCTACATACCCCTTGAAATTGTAGACAGTTTAGTCAGCAATAGTCTAAGGTGAAAGTGACTTGGAAAAGGGAAAACTTAGGGAATGAGAGAGAAAGAGAGATCAATTTTTTCCTTGAAATATCAAAGCAGGCTGGGTGCCATGGCTCATGCCTGTATCCTAGCACTTTGGAAGGCCAAGATGGGTAGATCACTAGGTCAAGAGATCGAGACCATCCTGGCCAACATGGTAAAACCCCATCTCTACTAAAAATACAAAAATTAGCTGGATGCTGTGGCGCGTGCCTGAAGTCCCAGCTACTGGGGAGGCTGAGGCAGGAGAATCACTTGAACCCAGGAGGCAGAGGTTGCAGTGAGCCGAGGTCGCGCCACTGCACTCCAGCCTGGCAACAGAGTGAGACTCCGTTTCAAAAAAACAAACAAAGAAATATCAAAGCAATCACTAATTCATTTATTCTACAATATTGAGTAACCCTCCAAGGGCAAGCCATTTTATGCTAGATGCTAAGAGGACACAAAGGTGAATGAGACTGTGGAAGGGGCTTACGTTTAATAGTACCAATAATAATACTGACGTCTGTTGTGCACGTACTCTGTGCCAGGCACTGTGCTCAGCATTGTATATCCACTGATTGATTTGATCCTCTCAGCAGTATTGTGAGATGGTTGTTACAATTTTCCTCATTTTGCAGGTAAGAAGATGAGGCACAAACAGGTTAAGTAACTTGACAGTGATGAATCTCATAGAGGAGGCAGTGCTTGGACTGGGCATATGCTGAGATAAGATACAAACATGAATACCTATTATATGAGGGAGAAAGTTACAAAGGCCATAAGAACACAGGTAAAGTGTTTCAGGAATTTAGAATCAGTTAACCACTGAGGAAATGTACTGTGTAAGCAGAATCTTTGGCACATTGCAGATAGTTGAGGTTGTATATCCTTTTTTAATTGTGGAGGTGGTAAGGATTGACACTGCAAAATGTTCTCTCAGTCTCAGACCACGTGACAAATGCCCAGGACTAACACACCTTCTTTACTTCCCAGGCTGTTGTCCCTGGACCGGCAGAGCATCCCCTGCAGTACAACTACACTTTTTGGTACTCCAGGAGAACCCCCGGCCGTCCCACGAGCTCACAGAGCTATGAACAGAATATCAAACAGATTGGCACCTTTGCCTCTGTGAGTTCTTGGTGAATTAATGGAGTGTGCCTTGATAGTTCGTTCATGCCTGTATTGATATGATGTTTATTTACTTTCCTAGTAACCTATTTAAGATTCTGGTTTTCTTAATTGACTGACCTGAGTCTCCGGAGTCAGATTTGTTCATTCTTAGGTTTCTCACTAGATATCCATGGTTAGCATGTAGGTATCAACAAATATGAGAATTGTAGAGTTGATCAGAAGGGCATAATACAAAAGAACAGATTTGGGTTTTTTTATTTTTATTTTTATTTTTTTAATTGAGACAGAGTCTCTTGCTCTGTCTCCCAGGCTGGAATGCAGTGGTATCATCTCAGCTCATTGCAACCTCCGCTTCCTGGGTTCAAGCAATTCTTCTGCCTCAGCCTCCCAAGTAGCTGAGATTACAGGCATGTGCCACCACGCCCAGCTAATTTTTGTATTTTTAGTAGAAACGGGGTTCTACCATGTTGGCCAGGCTGGTCTGGAACTCCTGACCTTAGGTAATCCACCCACCTTGGCCTCCCAAAATGCTGGATTACAGGAGTGAGCCGCTGCACCTGGCCCTGTTTTTTTTTTTTGGTTTGTTTTGTTTGCTTGTTTTTTTTTTTTTTTTTTTAAGTATATATTTATGGAGGCCTTACTAAGTTCAAAGTGTCATGGATACAGAAGTTTATAATACATGGTGTCTATCTTCATGAAGTTTGACAGTAAAGTGAAAAATTTTGAAAGTTTTGCATTTAAGAACCTCCCATTAGGGTTTTGGCTATGTTAATGATTATGCATAAAATATCTTTTTCCTGTGTTCAGAAAGAAAATGAAATCTCTAATAATTGCTTTTGTGGGTACTGGCAGTCAAAGAGCCCAGACTGTCTCATCTCTCTCCCAGGTGACTTGGTTTGTGTACCCCAAGGATCCATCTGCAACTAACACCACTCTAGTTGAACAAAGGTTATTATGTACCCAGTGTGTGCTGTACATTCAATCTCTGGGCAGAATCAAATGTGGGGTTTGTCATTTTCTTGAAATTGGTGAAGTATTAGTCCTGTTTAAAATGCAGAAACTAGAAAAGAATACTCCAGTAGGAAATACTACAACAAACTGCTAAGGAGGAAGGACATATAATACATACTTTATTTGTATAATTTCCTTCCAACATTATGATAGCCCTATGAGGTCAGTGATATTATCCATGTTTTACAAATGAGGAAAGTAAAACTTGGGTTAAGTGTCTGATCTAAAGTCTCAAGTTATGGTGGGGCACGGTGGCTCATGCCTGTAATCCCACCACTTGGGGAGGCTGAGGTGGGAAGATTGTTTGAGCCCAGGAGTTTGAGACCAGCCTAGGCAACGTGATGAGACCCTGCCTCTACAAAAAAAGTTTAAAATTAGCTGGCTTGGAGAAAACGGGAGCATTAAAAAAAAAAAAAAAAAAAAGGCTGGCCATGTTGGCATGTACCTGTGGTCCCAACTACTCAGGAGGCTGAGGCAGGAGGATCAGTTGAGCCTAGGAGGTTAAGACTACAGTGAGCCATTTTTGTGCCACTGCACTCTAGCCTGGGCAACAGAGATAGATCCTGTCTAAAAAAATTTTTAAATTCTCGAGTCAGTCATAATTCACTGGATTAAGTCGAGGAGCCAGTATAATTGAAACTCAGGTACAGAAGCTTCCAGATAGCTGAACACATGGAGGTGCCTGGAGGGTGGTGCGCCTAGAGGGGACATAGAAGCTCCCTGAACCTTCCTCCATACCTTCCCCCATACCTTGCCCTACACATCTCTTCATCGTATCCTTTGTTTATAATAAACCAGTAATGTAAGGTACCAAGACAATAACTGGGGAAAGAATCGTCTTTTCAACAAACATTGCTGAGACAACTGGATTTCCAGGTGCAGAAGAATGAATTTGCATTCCTTCCTGACACCATACACAAAAAGTAACTAAAAATGGATCATAGACCTAAATGTAAGAGCTAAAATTATAAAATTCTTAGAAGAAAATATTAGTAAATCCTAATGACCTTAGGTTAGGCAAAGCCTTCTTAAGTAACACGCTAAACGCACAAGCAGCAAAAGGTTAAATACTTGGCTGGGTGTGGTGGCTCACGCCTGTAATCCTTGTACTTTGGGAGGCCAAGGCAGGAGGATGACTTGATCTCAAGAGTTTGAGACCAGCCTGGGCAACATAGTGAGACCCCATCTGTATAGGATATCATCAAAATTCAAAACTTTTCTGCTTCAAAGGACGCTATCAAGAAAGTGAAAAGATAGCCTACAAAATGGGAGAAAATATTGCAAATCATATCTAATACTTGTATCTAGAATACTCTTACAACTCAGTTATAATCTGCTGAATATGAAATCAACATCATTACTATGCTGAGCTGATAAAATTTCAGCCTAAAACAAAGATCTTGTTTAGTTCGCCAGTGCTATCTTAGAATCAGCAAACTTAGGGGTTTTGTAATAATAAACTACCTTGTGCACTTGTTCATATTTGGTTCAATAAATGCTTGTTGAATGAATTCAAGGCCTAGTAGGCTTCTAAAAGGAATGAAGGCACAGATCCTGTCCTTGGGGAAATAAGATGTGCCCAGGAATTTCTAATACAGGGAAGACAATAAGTGATACTATGGGAAAGGCATTTAGAGTGCTCTTGGAGTTTGGAGGAAAGAAGGAATTGATTCCAGTTTGGGGAATACTGCCTTGGAAGAGATGGGTTTAAGATTGATTTTAAAGAATTTGGCCAGGCCTGGTAGCTCATGCCTGTAATCCCAGCACTTCGGGAGGCCAAGGTGGGAGGATCGCTTGAAGCCAGGAGTTCAAAACCAGCCTGGGCAACATAGTGAGATCTTATCTCAAAAAAAGATTTTTTTGGAGTAATTATGCATACTTCTTGCATTCTTATTTCCCTCTTGTGAAAAAAAAAGCATATAAGAATTTACCCAAATTGTACGAGGAGGGTTTTTCTTTTGTTTCAGTGTATATGTTAAGGAGTGGTTTATCATCAGGACTATCTTGGGTTAAGGCTTCATCCATGCTCACTGGATGTGTGACAGTATTTAAAGTCTGTCATTTTGACTTTGTAGGTCTGGACCTGAAAAATAGAAATAAAGTCTGTCGTGTAATTCAGGTCACTAGGAAATGGCTCACAATATTAAATGCATCACAGATAAATAATTACATTATGAATCCTTTTATCAAATTGAAAGCAGTGTTTCCCAGTGATTCTTAGCCTAATCATTAACAACATTTAAAAGTTCTTGAAGTCAGAGTGACTAGGAAGGCATCATCTTGAAATGGAAAGAGCACTAGACTTGGTAATCAGAGCTCACCTATTCTGATGCTTGACCCTCTTGGTTAGAGCAACTCAGTCCTGAAACCTTTCTCAACTATAAAACAAGTTGTTGACATGATTTCTGAGGTCCTTTCGGCACCTCATATTCTGAGTCTGTGAATGCTTATTTTTTTTTGGTTTCAATTAGAACTGTCAAATCTTTTAAAGTTTAATAATATTTCTCAGGCCAGGCACAGTAGCTAATGCCTGTAGTCCCAGCACTCAGGGAGGCCAAGGAGGGAGGATCACTTGAATCCAGGACTTCAAGACCAGCCTGGCAACAGTGTTAGACTTCATCTCTACAAAAAAAAGTTAAAAAATAGCTGGGCATGGTGGTGCCCACTTGTGGTCCCAGCTACTCAGGAGACTGAGGCAGGAGGATTGCTTGAGCCTGGGAAGTCGAGGCTGCAGTGAGCCATGATCACACTGCTGCACTCCAGCCTGGGTAACAGAGCAAGACCCCATCTCAAATGATGAATGAATGAATGATAGTCTCGAGCTGTTTAACTTCATCTCTCTTATGGTTTGCATATAAGATTGTGCAGTGGGGCTGGGCGCGGTGGCTCACGCCTGTAATCACAACACTTTGGAAGGCCGAGGCAGGTGGATCACCTGAGGTCAGGAGTTCGAGACCAGCCTGGCTAACATGGTGAATGGTGAAACCCCATCTACTAAAAATACAAAAATTAGCCAGGCGTGGTGGTGTGTGCCTGTAGTCCCAGCTACTCGGGAGGCTGAGGCAGGAGAATCGCTTGAACCCAGAAGGCAGAGGTTGCAGTGAGCTGAGGCAGGCTGCACCATTGCACTCCAGCCTGGACAAAAAGAGCGAAACTCCATCTCAAAAAAACAAACAAAAAAAGATTGTGCAGTGTAGTTGTAAGATTGGGGAGACCAAACTGTTAAAGTGATTATTGACTGGGGAACTGGAGATGGTTGACATACTTTGTCCTCACCAAGCCCCTTTCAGTTCCTTATTCACAATGAGCCACTAGTGGGTGTACTTGGTTCTAGTGGGTATATGTGGTTTTATTCAACTATGTTAGGGTGGATAAAGGTTTACATTATTGCCGATTGTATTCATAATGACCATTTACTATTCCGAGTCACTACATGCAGCTAAGCTTAGCAGTTGCTGAGTATAAAGCACTGCCTTGAAGCCCTATAGATGGCATTAGTTCTGACTTCTTTTTACCATGTAAGATGCATCACGTGTGCTTGTGCTAGAGAGGAACTAAAGGGACAGCCATTTCACGCAGTGTAAGGCTGATTTCTCCTTAGGTGCTCCCCATATCTAGAAGTATGACCTGAATCTTTGTCTACTCAATACCCATTGTCAGCTCCATAGTTGTGGTATCTTGCTGTATGTTGATTTAGAGCCTGCTCAGCAGTTTGGCAGATACCAGCTATTTCTCATTGGAATGTTCCGTGTTTTCTCTTTCCTCCTAAAGTATGCCTCTTCACTGGCCAGTACTTACTACGTATCCTCTGTGAATAAGGAAATAATCTTTCCTATCAAGACACTAGTGAACCTGTAGTCCCAGCTACTTGGGAGGCTGAGATGGGAGGATCCCTTGACACCAGGAGTTAGAGGCTGTGATGAGCTATGATCATACTGCTGCGTAGACCCTGTCTTTTTTTTTTTTCTTTTTTTTTAAGGGGGGGGGTGACACTAATGAGAAAAACGGGACTACTGTGATGAATACAAATAAGCATATACTTGATGGAAAAATATAAATCTAGTTTTCTCACGGGATTGTGAAGGAGTGGCAAGGAGAAACATAATTTTTCTAGCTAAGAAGAGGGCCTTAAACCCTAGCTATGAGAAGCTAAGTCCTGTATGATTTTGGATTGGCCTGGACTTAGCAACAGCACCATGATGTGGAGTGGTATGTGTGGTACATGTGGTTGATTCTATCACTTATGCTTAGTAACTAAACAGGTCTAAGAGGTATTTACATGTGGTTGATTCTATCACTTATGCTTAGTAACTAAACAGGTCTAAGAGGTATTTCATTCAGCAAATGCTATATTTGCCAGTTAAACAATCTTTCATCGGTAAGTGATTTGGTTCTAAAAAATGCATTCAGGCTGAGGCTGTGTGACACTTACATACCTCAAGGCTAAAGAGTTTCCATTGTGCAAAAACCTGGTCCTCTTACTGCACGTGATGACTACCCTGCAGCTTGAGTGGGAGAGTGCGTATTAACATGGTTTCACCAACTAAAGCTCCTGGCTGAGGCTTGCATTTCTCACCAAAGATTTTATTCTTGAATTGCCAATGTTACATTTTTTATTTTGTCAAACTAGATGGTATGTTTTTCCTCTAATATGTCTTCCCTCACAACGCCACACATGAAAATGAGTCCTCTGAAAAGGACAGCCTGTAGTATAGTGTCTTCCATGCTTATGTTCTTAACTAAATCTCAACCTTGGGATGCATTCAAAGAAAAGTAAAAGACACATCTTTTTTACTCTGGGGTCTTCTCTCTGCAGGTGGAGCAGTTCTGGAGGTTTTATAGCCACATGGTACGTCCTGGGGACCTGACAGGCCACAGTGACTTCCATCTCTTCAAAGAAGGAATTAAACCCATGTGGGAGGTAAGGACTAATGGCTTCTGACTGCTTTTTTGAGCAAGTTTGGGTTTTTTTGTTTTGTCTCTTAGCCCTGCCAAGGTTAAAAGTATTTTATTTTATTTGAGACGGAGTGTCGCTCTGTCACCCAGGCTGAGCGCAGTGGTGCGATCTCGGCTCACTGCAAGCTCCGCCTCCCGGGTTCACGCCATTCTCTTGCCTCAGCCTCCCTAGTAGCTGGGACTACAGGCGCCCACCACTGCGCCCGGCTAATTTTTTGTGTTTTTTAGTAGAGACGGAGTTTCACCGTGTTAGCCAGGATGGTCTCGATCTCCTGACCTCGTGATCCGCCCGCCTTGGACTCCCAAAGTGCTGGGATTACAGGCGTGAGCCACCGTGCCCAGCTGGTTAAAAGTGTTTTAAGGTCTCTCAAAACTGCATCACTCTCCAGTATATCCTTGGAACCCGAGCCTCTAGAGAAATGCACTGATGCCATTTTTTTGTCTGTGTGGGTTCGTGCTGGGTGTTTTTTAAAGACTGTTTTATGACTAAAATGGTATTAGAACATTAAAGGATTTTTGTTTTCAGTTACCTTTATCCTTATAGAACTTGTTTGTGCGTGTGTGTAATATTTTTACATAGTACACATATGATTAAAGTGGGTAAGAAAATAAGTTTAAAGGCAGGAACTGGAGACCTAGAACTGTTTGCAGAGCCAGTATTCGGCTGCGCCCTGGTGTAGTGCATCTTCTATTCTGATGCCATGGCATTTTTCGAGAAGACAAATGTGGTCACATCCATGCCACCCATCTTACACAGCTCCTCATTGCTCACATGATCCTGCACCTCATTTACCTTTCAAGCCTCATCTCCCATCATCTCTAAATCTTCCCTTCCCTGCAGGTGGACCCTCCTGTCAGTTTATGCACAGACATGTTCTTCCCAGTGCCCACAGTGCCCTTCAGCTGCTTTTCCTGACTCACTCCTGTTGACCTTAAGATCCCAGCACTTTGGGAGGTCGAGGTGGACAGATCACCTGAGGTCAGGAGTTTGAGGCCAGCCTGGCCAACATGGTGAAACCCCGTCTCTACTAAAAATATAAAAATTAGCCAGGTGTGGTGGCACACACCTGTAATCCCAGCTACTTGGGAGGCTGAGACAGGAGAATCACTTGAACCCAGGAGGTGGAGGTTGCACTGAGCCAAGATTGTGCACTGAGCCAAGATTGTACTGACTGTCACTACATACCAAGTACACAGACATGAAGCCCCAATCTAGTTTTTTTTTTTTTCTTTTTTGCGATGGAGTCTCCCGCTGTCACCCAGTCTGGAGTGCAGTGGTGCGATATCGGCTCACTGCCACTTCTGCCTCTTGGGTTCAAGCGATTCTCCTGTCTCTGCCTCCTGGGTAGCTGGGACTACAGGCACATGCCACCACACCCGGCTAATTATTGTATTTTTAGTAGAGACAGGGTTTCACCATATTGGCCAGGCTGGTCTCGAACCCTTGACCTCGTGATCTGTCTGCCTCGGACTCCCAAAGTTCTGGGATTACAGGAGTGAGCCACTGCGCCTGGCTGAAGCCCCAATCTCTACTCAGATCCAGTCCAGTAGAAGAGACAGCCAAGGATATTAATTACAGCAATGATACTGTAATTATAAGTGCTGCTGTTAACAGCTATGCACACTATGTTAAGGAAGAACAAGATAGTTGGAAACAGTCAAGAAGTGGGTCTTTTTTTTTCTTTTCTTTTTTTGAGATGGAGTCTCGCTCTGTCACCCAGGCTGGAGTGCAGTGGCACGATCTCGGCTCCCTGCAAGCTCTGCCTCCCGAGTTCACGCCATTCTCCCGCCTCAGCCTCCCGAGTAGCTGGGACTACAGGCGCCCATCACCATGCCCAGCTAATTTTGTTTTTGTATTTTTAGTAGAGACGCGGTTTCACCGTGTCAGCCAGGATGGTCTCGATCGCCTCACCTCGTGATTCGCCCACCTCAGCCTTCCAAAGTGTTGGGATTACAGGCGTGAGCCACTGCGCCCAGCAGACATTCAGTACTTTTAGCAAGTAAAGGGATGATCTGTGCTTGAAATATGACATCATTTCGTTTTGATTCCTAAAGTATTTCCAGTAAAGGGGATTATTTTTAAAAGGTCTGTTTAGCCATTTTAATAAATGGCTTATGCCAAGGATCCCAGCCTTGTTTTTCTTTTTTTCCCCATTTCTTCTCTCCCTAGTCCTACCATCAGTTTTTCTATAGAGTTGAATAATTGGAAAGTGATATGACTTCTTAGTGTTTAAGAGATTCTTGGCTTTTTACTGCCTTCATACAAAAAAAGGCTGTGAAACCATATTTTAACTTCAGTGCTTTCTGTCTTTTTACAGGATGATGCAAATAAAAATGGTGGCAAGTGGATTATTCGGCTGCGGAAGGGCTTGGCCTCCCGTTGCTGGGAGAATCTCATTTTGGCCATGCTGGGGGAACAGTTCATGGTTGGGGAGGAGATCTGTGGGGCTGTGGTGTCTGTCCGCTTTCAGGTAAGCCACCCATGAGCCAGGCTGGTTTCTTGTGTTGCCTTTGCTCTCCTCGCTGCCCCTGATTTGCTTTGATGATTTCTTCTGTTCCTCTGGTAGGAGGACATTATTTCAATATGGAATAAGACTGCCAGTGACCAAGCAACCACAGCCCGAATCCGGGACACACTTCGGCGAGTGCTTAACCTACCTCCCAACACCATTATGGAATACAAAACTCACACCGACAGCATCAAGTACGTGTTGGGGGGTTATGGGAGGACGTGTCCCTAAGCTTAGTATAAGTAGATCTGTAGTTGGGCCCAGAGGAATATGGCCGGACAGGAGACTTACTTGTGGAGAAGGGACAGACCAGGCCTTCCCTCTAGGGCTTCTGGCTACTTGCTGCAGTTCTTTGTCAGTGAGGCTCCCTGCCACCTATACTACCAGGTGCTTTGTAGCAGAGAGAGCCCATCTGCAGAAACCCAGTTGTACTACCTGGGCTTGCTTAATTTCTACAGGCTGTCTTGTCTTTCATATGCTAACCACTATCTTAAAATGAAAGACAAGTGCTTTTCTTTTTCTTGCTGTTTTTTAAGATAATTTCACCCTGCCCACCCTCACCCCACTTCTGCATGTCTTTTTAACTTGTTAGCTTCAGTCTGTTTTCTTTGTCCTGGGATACTGACTACTTATCAGGAATGACTCCATTTCCTTGTGTATAGAGCTGACTCTTAGAAGAAGGGGGATAGTGTGTGTGTGAGAGAGCAGAATCAAAGGGAAGCATGAAGGCCACAGGGAAAATAAGCTTTGCAATCTCCCTAGGACTCAGGGAAATAGAGCTCTCTGTCCACAGTGAGAATCACTGTTAGGCTTGCTCCTCAGTGATTGAGTGTCAGAAGTAAGCTATTGTGAAAAAGTGTAGGGAGTGGCTGTCAGATTGTCTCAAAGCTGGAGGGAGAGCTAGCCAGCTAAGAGTTAGGACTCTTAGGTTTAGTTCTCTCATATGGCCCCATACCAATATGTGCCTTTGACAAGTGTCTTTGCAACTTTGCTTCAGTTTCTCCATCTGTAAAGTGGGAGACAGTACTTTATCTAAGAACGCTATTGTGAGGCTGATTTAATCTTTAACTGAGGGTCTTCAGATGGAGAATGCTTTTACGGGGCCAAGTAGTAGTATTGCTATCATCATCATCATCATTAGTAAGAATATCATCATGTTGTTATTATTGAAGGCTAGTAGTGAGCCCAGCAATTATGTTCAGCAGACAGACCATTTGGGAATCTCTTTCCCATGCATTCATAGATAATGTTGAGTGGAGTTGGCTTAAACCAGCTAAGTGCCAGTTTTTAAGTGGGAACACTGCTATGGGAGTTGGTCCATGATCAAACGGCTGGCATGACTCATCATAGTCACCAACAGTTATTAGCCAGCCATGGCCGTGGTTGCTTGCCTTAGCAGTCCTGTGTTAGCATTGTTTTACTCTAGGCACATTTTTCTTATTCTCTATTCTGGGATAGAAGTAGTTTCTGACTTCTAGCCACGTTCAGTCCAGGCTGGAGAGATCTACACCTGTTTCTAGGATTCTTGTTTTCAAGGTTTCTGAATATCCCCTACTCCCACTTACCCCCAAAATAAGCTTTTTACCTGGATAGGAGAGGGAAAGAGGTATTTTTCATCAATTCTCCCCTTCTCTGCTCTTCTCCCTTTCTAATACCATAAGGCAGTTCTTCGTGACTTTTACAGAAACATATGTACACGTCCTTACAGAGTTTAGGAGAGCCTGTGGGCTTTTTGCCTTAGTCTGCTAGAAAGACTGGCCTGCTGCTCTCTGCTTTATCCAGAGGTCTGCCTCTGGGACTTCAGCCCTGTAGCTGTAGAGACCAGAAGACCAACCCTCTTTGAGACCCAGATGCTACTTTCCCTTGCGTCCCCCTCTCTTTCCTCTCCCAATGAGCCAACCTTTTGCACTTCCACTAGAATGCCAGGCAGGCTGGGCCCCCAAAGGCTCCTTTTTCAAAACCTCTGGAAGCCGCGGTTGAATGTGCCATGACCCTCTCCCTCTCTGGATGGCACCATCATTGAAGCTGGCGTCATCGGAGTCTCTTGTTCTGTTGGCGTGCTACCTGGAAGATCCTTCTGTCCTGGACAAGAGGAATTGGAAGAGCATTTTATGTTTTAAGAACAGGCTGACACGCAGCAGCTACAACAACAGCTGAGATCACTTAATAAATGGTGCTAAACTAGCTTGTCTCATGCTCTTGCTCTTTATGGTGCATCAAAGATGTGGCCTTTCGGACTGACTGTCACCATATTAAGGGATGGCACAGACTTTTCCATGGAGGGCCATCCGGGGAATGCAGCCTCATTTCCATAAGCCCATTGTGTAGTGTCATGTGGTATTTTGTTCCAGGACTGCTGAGGCCTGACATAATAAGGTGACATCTAGCTTAGAAAATAAGACCCCATTTTCTGGTACTTAAATTTGAGTTCCCATCTAGTCACGCCGATGACCAGAACAGAGTGATTTCTGATATAGAATTCAGCTTGAAAGTCTGTTCAGGTTGGAAAGGGGGATCCTTGGCCTTTGCTTCGCTGACTTCCATTCGCCTTTACTTCAAAGAAATCTCTTGCTTGGAGGTAAATCCCTGCTTCTGTCTGTGTGGCTGTGTGTATATAGCTTCCTTGCTTTGTGCTAATGGGGTTTTCTCGCTGGTGCCAAAGCTGCCCAAGCCACAGCTCTTTTCCAGCCTTCTCCCTTCTGCTTTCCCTTTAGAGCCAGGTCATCTTCCTCTTTGAGTCAGCCCTGCTTGCAAGATCTCAGGGTTACAGCCCTTCCCTTTCTCCTGGGCCCGGTGTTACTGCACATCAGGATCTGGGGTAGGGGAAACGTCTTCATCCCGTGTGAGTTTGCTCTGTAGGATATCTGACCGTAGCACGTACGGACCCCTTGTGTGCTTTGTGGCTTTGGCTTGTATGTGCTGCAGCTTGGCCTTTAGGCCCCTAACCTGCATGTAGAGTTTCAGCAAGCCTCATGCTACTTTAGGTTTTCTTAGGAGCTACCACCAAAAACATAATAAACAATCATTTTTTTGCAAACACTGGGTCAGTCTGCCTGAGAGGATCTGTGAAAGTGTCTGTGGACTTAAGGTTGAGTTTTCCAGAGTGGCTGTTCCACTTTGGCAGTGATACCCTGTGCTTGTACCATCCTGACTTACCTCTGATCTCCATGTGGCCCAAGATCCTGCATAACACCTATTAGGATTAGCACTGTGGGCTCAGTATTCTAGGGGTGTTTGTGTCATTGCATCTTTGTTTATTACATATCCAAAATTGGTTGAAGTACCTATAAAATGAGAGATTTGCTGGAATATGGAAAGGCCCATTCTCTACGTTTTTAGTATTTGTCAAAGAATTACCTTCTCTGGCCCTTTCCCTCTTGCCTTCAAAAATTGTTACATACATTAACTTTAATTTCAGCTGTATTGTAACTGCTCCAGGGGATAGGCTTGATGTCACCTCCCAGAGTAAGAGTTGATTAGAAGCACCAAACTGACCTTGAGACCCTTCTGATCCTTGTCAATATGAACAAAAGTCAGAACTATTTCTGCTTTCTTCTATTCCTTGTGGCTCTTCCATGGATATGACTTTGTTTGAGCCAAGGAACAGCTGCTACTGAGACTTAAGAATTCCAAGGAGGCCGGGCGAGGTGGCTCACGCCTGTAATCCTAGCACTTTGGGAGCTCGAGGTGGGCAGATCACAAGGTCAGGAGACCAGCCTGGCCAACATGGTGAAACCCCATCTCTACCAAAAATACAAAATTAGCCGGGCATAGTGGCAGGTGCCTATAATCTCAGCTACTCGGGGAGGCTGAGGCAGGAGAATTGCTTGAACCCAGGAGGTGGAGGTTGCAGGGAGCTGAGATTGCACCACTGCACTCCAGCCTGAGCAACAAGAGCAAAACTCCATCTCAAAAAACAAAGAATTCCAAGGAAAATGAAGAAAGAAGGAGCCAACATTTGTTTTCTTCCGAGTACTCTGGAGATAGGGCTGCTGGTGGTGAGGGGCTTTTAAGAGTAGCTTAGATTTTTCAGTCAGGTGTTCCTGATTCCTGCTTGCTATTTTTGGCCCAGTTCCCAATGTCCTTCTTCAACCGTTGGGTTTTTCCAGCCTTTCCCCAGTCACACTGCTTGTGGCCTTTTCCTGCTGTTCCCCTCAGTATGCTACAAGGCATTGCCTGCCGCACAGAGCAGGCGGGTGATGAGCTGCTGTGCTGCAGAGGGCTCCTGCTCTTGTTTATTGCTGACAGTTCATTCACCCCTAAGACGTGGACAACTTGTTAAACTGAGTTCTTGCTCGGGTCATAGCTCCTTTTAATGAGGCCAACTAGTAGTCGAGTTTTCATAGATGTGGGTTCCCCATATTCTCTGCTTTGAGGAGAAATCTCATAATACAGTCAGAATCGTGGGGCTACCAGGATAAAACTGGGCTCGGAGCCATGTGAAACAGCAATGTCTTTTGTGAAGAAACTCCTCTTTGGATTAGTCCCACTGATTCCTTTTGCGCATCTAGCCTGGAATGGAAAAGGAAAACAGGCCAAATTCCCATAGTGGGCTACAGCACTGGGAAAGACTGGCCCGGCTTCTCTGCAGGAGTGGAGGGTGGGTGATTCTCTTTATTCCTTTATCTTAGAGAAGAGACAGGTCAAAATGTGGAGGCTTTCCCACATCTAGATATCATTGTATTTCAACACTGAACTTTTATAGGCAAGGACCAACCCATTCCCTTCTGGCATGGCTAAATCATAGTCCAGTAGCACCAGGTTACCCCAGCTTAATTGCTGGCCTGGCTTTGCATCTGTGATATGTACCACCGAACTGGTAGGCAAAGCGAAGAGAGCCCAGATTAGCAGGAGGCTGAGCCCCTCCCTAAGTATAGAGAGCCAGTGAGCGCAAGGCTATGAACCTTGCAGCCTTTGGGTAGAGGTAGGGGGAAGTGTAGAATTGCACAGGATTTGCTTTCTGGTACATGAGATGGGCCAACAGTGGTCTTAAAAGAGCTCTTTGTTCCTCTGTCTTTTGAATCTGTTCAGAATTCCTTGTTGCCTATATTAATCTCTAATTAATTTTTTCTGTTTTTAGAAACTCCAGTCATGACACTTCTTACATTTAACTTGTTCTTTCTTTACCTTTAAAAGAAGGAAGTTTTAATATTACCCAGTATGCCTGGAATGCCAGATGGAAAATAGCTAGACTATTCACACCTAGTTTTAGGTGGTAGATTTGCCTCTTGGCCGAGCTGTGGGCCTATGAGAATAAGAGTGATTATACCAAAGATTATGGCCCACTATTTTATTTCCACTGAATCCATGTGAAGAAATTTCTTTTTTTGTTTTGTTTTGTTTTGTTTTTCTGAGATGGAGTCTCACTCTGTCACCCAGGCTGGAGTGCAGTGGCACGATCTCTGCTCACTGCAACCTCTGCCTCCTGGGTTCAAGCGATTCTCTTGCCTCAGCCTCCCGAGTAGCTGGGATTACAGGTGCCCGCCACCATGCTTGGCTAATTTTTTGTATTTTTAGTAGAGACGGGGTTTCACCATGTTTGCCAGGCTGGTCTCGAACTCCTGAACTCAGGTGATCCGCCTGCCTCAGCCTCCCGAAGTGATTACAGGCATGAGCCATGGTGCCCGGCTGTGAGGAAATTTCTTAACCCAGGTTCTTCATGTTGAGGTTTAACATACAGTGAAGAGACTGATGAAGAAACTGGGAGGGGAATGTAATACTGGAATGAAGTAGGAGGGAGCTGTGAAGTCCGTATTTCTTCAGGTTCTTGACAGAGAGAACTGCTCGGTGTAGGCTAGTGTAAGGATGGCCCTTCCTGGAAATAAAAGGATAAATGACATGAAGCTTCAACACAGCCATGTAATTTCTTGTTGACACCTAAGTGGTTTAAAAAGGAATTTAAATCTCAGCATTACAGTGAGGGGTTTCCCTGGGTCATTGCCAAAGCATTGGATTTTGCTTTGCCCTTGTCTTCATTTGGAGTAAAGAGTCAAATTGCCTTCTGATGTCACTCAGGGATTCACAAAGTACATCACATCACCATCTTTCCAGAAAGAGCTCTGAAACAGGTGTCTTGCTGTGGACACTGAGTTTGGGAATTGACAAAGACTGGCACACTTGTTTGGCATTGTTACATTTTTCCTTAATTTAGTTAGCACATACACTAGGAGCTTTGGTAATAATTCTCTGAAGAAGCCATGAACTGCAGGTCTACCTCCTCTAAGAGGTAAATGGTTAACTTATAAATGTAGTGTATTGTCACCCTGGGTACTGTGTCACCAAATTAAACCAAGAATGGAGTAACAATAATGAGGAACTTCAGACTTAGAGGCACCATATTTTATATATAATTCCCAAGGAACTCCTCATTTTGGGGCTGAAAAGTGGCTAGGGCTTAGGTAGGAAATCAGCTCCCCTGAGAAAACTTGAGTTTGAGCCTCCAGAAGCATAGGGGGTCTGATTTTCTCCTGTGACTAGTCCAGCAGTCACCAAGAGTCTTTTCTCTGTAAGCGAAAGGCCACGTACCCCTTCTGTCACATTTCTTATCCCTTCCCAACCCTAATTTCATAGTTAAGCTAGTCAGCATGAAAATTGTAATGGGCATTGTTCCCTGGAAATTTTGAACTGCCGTGACTTTAAATTTTCAGATAGTAGTTACATAAGCACTTAAGAAACAGGTGGAACCTGACACATTGAAGGTCTGAGTGTAGAAGGGTTAGAAGGTCGGAAATATGAAAACAGAGTGTATACTTTCCTCCTTGCATCTTTAGACATCATAATGCTGTTGGGAACTGGCCTTTACCCTCAGTGAGGCCTGATGAAGAAAAATTGTTTCTACCACCTGTGCACACATAGCCAAGGCAGAAAGTACAGGGAGTGCCACTGTAAATTGGAAGTGTTTTTGGTGACAGTTGAGCATCAGCTCTGACCTTACTGGCCTCCCCTGGAGCCTTGTTGAAGGAACACTGGTGCAAATCCTTGAGGGAACAGGGGCAGACTTCTCAAGTGAAGCAAGCAGAAGTGCCCGCTGGCCCTGAAAGGGTAGGCTGCTCTGCTCCTCGGAAAGGAAAGTCCAGTGGGACCTCGCTGCTCTGCTCCCAGGTACCTGTGGCTCCACTCGGCTTGGAGGGCATCTGAAGGGGGATGTGGGGTTATTGTGTCTGCTCTCTGTGTTCAAAAGCTTTTGATCTGAATGTGCTATTGTGTTTTTTGTCTCTGGTTTGCCAGGGCCTGGGAGGAGTTTCATGGCCTGGTGAACAGCAGCGGCCGCTGATCGGACGCTCCCCCTCTGTCTCTCACACTCAGGGTAGGGCCTTGTCTATCTTCTCTGTAACCCTGTGACATACCTCTCATCCATAGGACCCCTCTTCCCATTTACCCCCAAACTTGCCTCTGCCAACATTGAACCTCAGAGAAAAATATAAGTCCCAAACCACTGGATTCTCATCCTCCCTGGGTCCCATGTCTCCTGGTGAACCCCTGAGCAGGCTACTTCACCTTATTATGCCCCTATTTTCTCATCTGGAAAATGAGGCTTCATGGATGAACAAGTCTCTGAGATCTCTTTTGATGCTAACATTTCATGATGGTAAATGTGCCACAGATGCTTTTTCTTTTTGCTCAAATGTGGCCATTTTTAAGCCATCTGGCAATGTCCTGTGAGTAAAAGGGCAGTTCCACAGGCCCCAACATGAGTTACATGAGAGGTATGTCTCCTGTTTGCTGGTGTCATGTGTCAGTTGTGAGGAAACAGTAATATAAATTCAGCGTTTCAGCAATGTCAGTAACGGGGCTGGATTTCAGGACTGTGTGAGTAGCAGTTGTTCCAAGCTGTACTTTCACTAGACCAGCACAACTGTACTAGTAGGGAGAGGCACTGAGGTACAAAGACTGGGCCAACTAAAGCACTGACTTTGGGAATATTTGTATTTCAGTTAAGAGAGTATCAAGTCCATGTTTGTCTCTGTAGCAGAGGGAGCTGGGTAAATTTATTCTGAATGAGAGGAATGGATGAAAGGCCAATATCTGCATGAGCTAGAGATGACAGCCTTTTCCTGGACATGAAACTACCCCTGCCACTAACATCCCTAAGAAATAGAGTAGTTCTAAAATTGGAACAGAACATGTCAACTGTAGTAGCTACCTCAAAATTCCCCCTTCCCTAGAAGGAGACGAGCGTTTTCCAGAAAAGGAGACCTGCATCCCTCCTGTGGGCTAGAAGAGACAAGATGACACTCTGAGGGACAGCAGCAGGTGGCCAGGGGCCTGAGACATGGGCTAGAAGAGACAAGATGACACTCTGAGGGACAGCAGCAGGTGGCCAGGGCCTGAGACATGGGCTAGAAGAGACAAGATGACACTCTGAGGGACAGCAGCAGGTGGCCAGGGCCTGAGAGCTCAGGGGTGTAGGTATGATATACAGATAAAACACAGTTGCAGAGTTCCTGCACACACAAGTGATGCCACCCATACCTTTTTTGTTTTGATAGTTTGATTTCTTTATTATAAATTCAGTCTTCTGGTGGCTTAAAATTTAAAATGATTCTCTTTAAGATATAGTCAACATTAGTGCCTGGTATCATGGCACACGCCTATTGTCCCAGCTACTTGGAGGCTGTGGTGGGAGGATCACTTGAGCCCAGGAGTTCAAGGCCAGCCTGGGCAATATAGTAAGACCCTTGTTTCTAAATATATGTCTGTGTATGTGTGCATATATATAAGTGTCTGTATATATAGTCAACATAGAATTCAAGGAGTGCTGCTAGTATACACAAAGAGGGAGGAAAAAGGTACCAGCTTTAATAGTAGATAAATCATTGATTTTTAGGCTAAAAAATAGTAAATATTTGAAATAAGATATTAAGTTAAATTTTCAGAAGCCAGGTGCTATAATGGAGCTGTTTTTAAAATACTACCATATTTAATTATTTGTAAGATTTTTTTGGCTTTTAATATTTTTTTTCAATCCTGTTCCTTCTATAAGCCTTTTAATATTCTTAAAATTGGGGTGCTTTGCTGGGCGCAGTGGCTCACGCCTGTAATGCCAGCACTTTGGGAGGCCAAGGCGGGCAGATCACGAGGTCAGGAGATCGAGACCATCCTGGCCAACATGGTGAAACCCCGTCTCTACTAAAAATACAAAAATTAGCTGGGCGTGGTGGCACACACCTGTTGTCCCAGCTACTTGGGAGGCTGAGGCAGGAGAATCGCTTGAACTCAGGAGGCGGAGGTTGCAGTGAGCCAAGATCATGCCACTGTACTCCAGCCTGGCAACAGAGCGAGACTCCATCTCAAAAAAAAAAAATTGGGGATGCTTACAGTGAATGTGATTTAAAAAGATTTTGTCATAGTTTAATGGGCAGTGTTTACTTCTTAAAGTACATAAAATGATGTACCTTTAAAAATTGATGGCATCTGAGGTTCAGTGAAAAGTCTTTAAAATGAAAGCGGAATAGTCAGAATGGAAGAAAACTCAAAATAACTCCCACCCCTCTTGGCAGATTTAATCCCCTAGGAAAAATATCTTTGAATTGCCGTAAAAAGTCATATATTTGCATAATTGCCATTTTGTGGTCTCTTTGTGGCCCCCGTGTCTTTTTTATACAGTGTGGGAGGCAGACGAAGAGAACACTCGTGGTTCAGGTATTTTCCTTAAAGCACAGGCTTGGAAGTCCGTGAGGAGTGTTTGAATTTAAACCAAAAATTATTCTGAAAGTAGGGGGGAAGAATGAATTTACACAGCAACAACAAAAAATCCACTCACTTCATTGTCTTAATAGACTTGAAAAGGACTTCATGTCGCATTTCTGTTGATTTAACCTCACTGTAAGTGAAAGAGATGTTCGAGAAGATATGCATCCCTGGCTTACGTTTGTTGGGTCTGCCATTTTAGAGGCCCCTTAACATTTTAGCCCTCTCTCCCTTTTCTTTTCCTCCAAATAGATCGTGATCTATAAAGAAATTTGGCAGAGAAACTGCTATTTAAATAATTCTTCATGAATCACAAATATTTTTCCTCAATTTATCTGCTATTTTATGTCATTACCTGTGACTGTTAGTATTTTAGGACAATTTCATTTGACTCCTGTTGCAAATAAATGTTGCCCTTTTAACTATGACTTCAGTAAAACTCTCAGTGAGCTGATAGGAGAGGATTCTGATTACTTAGCTGTCTAGGCTGGTATACACAGAGCAGTGAGTCTGTATTGTTGGGAAATGAAGTTGGAATAAAATAAAGTTGAAGACGAGAGACTGGAATTTACCTCACTGAAACTAGAAAGAGTTTGCAGCTTTACTGAATATGCAGGGAGAGAAGAGGAAGCCAGAACTGGCGTGGGGTGTACAGCTAATGGCCAAAGAATGTTCTCCTGAAGACCATGTGCACTTAGGTCTACGGGACCCCTCAGAGCCAGTCTTCAGAGCAGAGACATAGGTAGCCTTCCTCCTTGGATGACTCCCAGCTTTCACTTGAGAACCCAGAATCACTCAGGTGCCTTTGCCAGGCACCAGCACAGTGGCAGTTAACTCCCAAGAGAGGGGAGGACATTCTGAATGACCACTTTGCCCCCCTGTCATCCATTTTCAGGAGTTAATCTCTGCCGTAGTTCATTGTTTTCAGAGTTGGAACTTGTCCATTTCTCTAAAAGTACTAAAAGATGACCATTTTAAGGTAGAGCAGATTGGAAAGCTGTTTCAGAGTATTTGGACAACGATTTTCCCCAAGATACCTGGGAATGTGAAGTTGGAAGCCAGTCTGAATGGGGCTCTCGGATATTTCTGAGACATCATCAGGACAAAGGAACATCTGGTAGAGAAATAATTCTTTTTTTTTCTTCCAGCATTGTGGGACTGTCAGCTTCTGTGTCCTCTTTGGTGTCCTAAGCATAGCCCATGTGCTGTCACAGCTTTGCCAGATTGCTAGAGGGCTAGCTTTCAGGAACTCACTGTGGATTTGCTAAATTTTAGTTTGCTTTTAAAAGAACAGAAGCACATTGTTTTTTAAGGGGTCGCCTGTGGCCTCTGCCCCTTCCTTTCTACATTCTCCCTTTCTCTGCCTCCTAATCTCTCTGCACTGAGCCTAGGGTGAGGGATGTGATGGAGTATCACTTCCCAGCTGGCTTGAGGTGAACACATTCCTCAGACCAAATTTGGCATCAAGCTGTTCTCAACCCACTTTTTTAAAGAAGGCTGGACCAAAGCCATAGGGCATCACTGCCACCAGCCTGTGTTAGTCTGTCACTGTCAGGAGCAGGCCACCCCCATTTGCTGTTCTGTTTTCCTCTTAAATCAAACTGGAAAAACTCAGCCGGATTCTCCTGGCTTTTCCTTTACTCTTCTCCTCCCCCTTTTCACTTTGCAAGTGGACTTTAGAATATGATTTCTTAGGTTTTCTGACTATAAAGTGGTCTATATTAACAAAAATATTAAGTATCTGAATGAGGCTGGGCACGGTGGCTCACGCCTGTAATCCCAGCACTTTGGGAGTCTGAGGTGGGCGGATCATGAGGTCAAGAGATCAAGACCATCCTGGCCAACATGGTGAAACCCTGTCTCTACTAAAAATACAAAAATTAGCTGGGCGTGGTGGCGCACACCTGTAGTTCCAGCTACTTGGGAGGCTGAGGCAGGAGAATCGCTTGAACCCAGGAGGCGGAGGATGCAGTGAGCTGAGATTGTGCCACTGCACTACAACCTGGTGACACTCCATCTCAAAAAAAAAAAATCTGAATGAGAAAGTGTTTTTAGAGCTCTCCAGTTTATCTGCTACAGAGAAAGAATTTATTTCTGGCCCACCTAGTACAATAGAGAAATTCTTCCAAAAGATAAGATGACCTGCTTATGGTAATGATTACCCTGAAAATCCTTTTTCCGTCACTAAACAGCTGAAAGAGTTGGGGCCAGACACTTGCCTGCCATCTCCTTTACTCCAAGATAGATAATTGCCCAAGTCAGCAAATTCTCTGCTCCTACCTTCCCATATCCCTGCCTTTCTAGTTTCTTTTAATAAGAAGAGCAGAATCCCTCCTGATAGACTTGTGGTGTCCAATGATTAGATGGGCATAGAGGTGCCTGTAAAAGGGAAGAAATGGAACAGAGCCATCTGTTCCTGTGAAATCACTTTCTTTAGTATTAAGTGTAGGTACAAAAAAAGTGTCTTTTGTAATGCATCTCTGTAACACAGCATATTTTCCCTAAGAGAACTCAGAAGTAACACACACACACACACACACACCAGTTATGCTTGCTTTTCTCTGTGTTATGATCAGATATGTTCCTTATCCTTTGCTAGCTACTTGTGGCATCTCAGAGGGGTCTATCCTTTTGAAAAGAATTTTTAAAAAATACCATTAGCCTTTTAAAAAGATGACCACCCTATTAACTTTGTTTTCAACCTTCAGCTCTTTAGTTGAAGATAGTTGAAGTGCTAAGTAGCCATTGATAAATGAACCACATGGTCATGCATGCCAGCTATAAAATACCAGTGGACTTTTGAGATAACATCAGTTTATTCCCAGCCTGAGTTCACCTATACCAGCTCCAGTTTTTCTTCTCAGTTCTTGTCTGCAGTCATTCTCTTTGTGTAGTCGGGGGCTGTTGGTCACTGTCAGCTGACCGCTATCATGGAGGAGGATCTGTTAGCCAGTAACAGAAAGAAACTGCTGTTTGGCTGGGCTGAGCATATTCTTTCCTTAGCACATATTTACTCTGAACCAATTGCCATATGTCCCATTAATTTTAACAATTTTAAGATAGGTCAGGCTGAGCTTGTAATCCCAGCATTTTGGGAGACCATGACAGGAGGGTCACTTGAGCTCAAGAGTTCAAGACCAACCTGGGCAACATAGTGAGATACTAGGTCAGTTAAAGCCAGAGCTTCTAGAATGTCCCTTTAAAATCAAAGAGAAATAATGACTCCAGAATCCAGGTAAAATTTTCTGACAAATTGAAGTCCACAGCACTGGGCAAGGGCAGCAACCTTAAAGTCCCTGCCAGCCTGAAATGTTGAGACTCAGATGGTGACAGGACCTGCTAAGATGTCATTAGATTTCTAGGGTGGGACAGGAAAAGTCACTAGTGGCTGGTCAAGCCTGTCTACATCCAATAAAAGGCAACTAAGAGGACACATATTGGGATCCCCCACATACATACCACACACACACACACACACACACACACACACTTTCAAGAATTAGAGCCATGTTTCTAAAGTAAAGTGAAAGGTACCCAGATTTTACTTCCTGGAATATCCTTTCCTTCTGTAAGCAGCTCTAAGTTTTAAACTGAGGATTCTTGGTTGGTTGGTTGGTTGGTTGGTTGGTTGGTTTTTTGTTCATATAAGACCAGGTGAATCATACAATGTTTTCAAAAGTGTGTGTTAGATAAAAAGAAAGGGGGGGAGAGAGAACATCTCCTTCTCAGGCTTCCTCCATCTGCCCAGTTTCTAGTGTGCCCCTTCCACCTCCACTGCCCCATGTAACCACTGTTGTTGGTTTCCTGTGTAGCCTTGCAAAGTTTCATAATGTATATATGAGCAAATATGAACCTATAACCTTGTTTCCCTACCCCCATTTACACAGAAGGTAGTATATTGTGTGTACACACTACACCTTAAGCTATCAGTTTATCTTGGAACCCTTTCCACAGTAGTAGAGAGCTTCCTTGTTTATTTCTACGAATGTGCCCTAGCATTAATATTTAACCGGTCCTCTCTTGATCGGCATTTGAATTGTTTCTAATCTTTTGCTGTTGCAAAAAATTGACTGGAAGTTTTGCAAGGGACTTGGGAGGTGGGTTGCTGTTTTGGCATTAGATTGGCAAGTGAAGAAGGCCCCGGGATATGTCATGGAGACCCCGAGGGCTGATGAGTCAGCGTCCCCCTGTATATGTGTGCTTCTGTATAGATGATCCTTGTATTGAACACTCTATTTTCTCCCATTTTTTTCTTTCAGGGACAATTCAAGCTTTCGAAATACAAAAATCACATTGTGAGAGTACACAAGCTGGCAATAATCCTTTTCTGTATGTGTGTGTTTGTCCGAAATGGATGGGAGGCCTCCAGCCAGTCCTTCCATTGCTCACTGAAGGGACGTCCCTGAGCCGTGCGCTCTCCTTTTGCACTCATTCCTGGAGGACGGATTCCGCTACACACCCTCCAGCATCGCTGACTTTATAAAGCGGAAAAACGGAAAACGTGACTTTGTAATAGACAAACACTGTTTTTTAATGGGGTTCCGTGGGGGGGCGTTCAGCCTTTCTGTTTGCTGTGTGCTGTCCAGATGCCTCTTGGGCGTCCTGTTCTCTTCCCGTGTTGTACGAAGGGTACCGTGGCCACGTGTACATGCCAGAGCTGTTGATGAGAGTTACCAGTATTATGAATGAATGTGCATCCAGGAAAAGCGTTCTGTTGGAGAGTCCCAGAATAGCTGTAAATGCTCTCTTCTAGCCCTGCCATTAAATTATTGGGACATTTTGTTTCTTTCTCTCCCCTCCTCCAAGCCCACCACTTTCTGAAGCTGTGTTACTGATGTGATGACTGTCCAGGATTTTGTATCATCCCCTGCCTTATGCCCTCCGGTCTCCTCTCCTGTGGGACTCTCTCCTTCTTAGGCACAGCTGCACTTAGAATTGTAATCCAGTGGCTCTTACTGGTTTCACTGAGGCAGCTTAGAGGGAATGCCTTAGTAAACTGAACTGGAGCAGAATCTAGTTTGATTAGGAGCTAGATTATAATCTAGGTTCCAAGTACAGAATTTGGAGCTAAGGACGGTGACTGAAATCATTTTCCCATATGAGCAGACCCTGTGTGTCAGGCCTGTTTCCCATATGAGCAGAGCCTGTGTGCAAGTCTGTTTCTGGCATGTCCCTCATTGAGGAAGGGAAGCAAAAGCTGGTTATTGCCAGGCCTATTAACACTTAATATGCAAATTCTATCATCCTGAAACTGGGGCATCTGAGGAAAAGGTGACCTTGCTGGATGGCGTTATTTGCATGGCTCTGCCTGTCTGCAGTGGTTGAGTCCTCATCACCTGGTATGTGTATGAGCAAATGTATGCTGATCGTGATGCCCAGGCAGAAACCTCTTGAAGACTGCTGCAGGCATGCTTTAAAAATGACCAGTCACTCATCAGAGAAGCTGGGTGATCTGACTCCAGAAGGACTGAAGTCAGAGAAGTCAAAAGAGCACCTAGGATTCAAATAAATAGCGTCAGAGTCCTATAGCAACCTCCAAGTAGCACCGTCTTACTTGGCTCTTGTGAGCAAAGACTGCAGTACCTTAAATTAAGGCCTCTCTTTAAAACATATCCTTGAAGACTAGGGGATCCTTGGCCACCTGGTCTCAGAGAAATCATATGAGAGTAACAGGCATTTCCTTATTGTATTTGTACTACACTCTTCCTACTTTTCCATTCCTGAACACCCTCTAATTACCACTGTTTTGGGGATGCTTTTTTTCTGAAAGAACGGGGAGTACAGGGGCCAAAAGGGAGGTGCTTCTATTACAGGTCAAGATAGATTAGATAAGAAGATCTAGCAGTGATTTAAACTCCAGGAATATGAAGAGTGCATTCTGGTGTCCAGACAGTTGTGAAGGGCTCGGCAAATATAAGAGCACCATTGGCTACATGGAGAGCAAAGGCTGTCTTTGAAGACCCCAGGGAGGTCTTCACTTTTGCCTAAATTCAGATTTGCCATGAAAATTCCAAAGAGAGCAGATATTTGGATTTGCCCTCCTTTGGGCATCTACCTGACTGTTGTGTGTGTGGAAAAGTCAGTGTGTATGTGTAGAGTGTGCTTAGGAGTGAGTGAGTGGTCAGGCCTCCTGGCTAGGTGTGTTGTCCATAGTTTTGTTGTTGTTGTTGTTGTTCAGAGTTTTGAATCTTACGTTTTCTAGAGCTGCTCATGTTTTACCTTCCTTTTTGTCGTTGTAGTATTTGACAGTTGTCTTTTCCATCAAAAACATACTGGCCCTAGGCTGGTTAGAGCAAGGGGTTATGCCTGTTAGGCAGCATCTTACGCCCAGTGTTCTCCCAGATATTCTGCCTAACAGGTTTAAGTAGGAGATTAAATAGTCAGTTTATCTAAACCCTCTATTTTTCCAAACTAGCTTGAGAGGTCTTTTCATCTATTTTTACTCCATGGGCCTCTGATATGCTGAGATGTGGCATGGTTATGATTATGGTATCACCTGTTACAGAGACAAAGGGATAAAGGTCTACCAGGGCCAACGTAACCAGAATGTGAGGAGAGTGAAGAGTCGGTCTCCGCTTTGCACAGTACCAGAATGTGAGGTTGCCACTGGAGAGCGGAGAGTCGGTCTCCACTTGACACAGTTGGAGCTGTTCTCCTCTAACTCCTTTGCTGGGTTTTCTGTTTGAAATTGGCCCCTACTCCTGTCCAGCCCTTTACTGGGTTTTCTGTTTGAAATTGGCCCCTGCTCCTCTCCAGTGTCTGCTTTTTGAATCCTTCTGTTCATGTGTGTGTGTGTGTGTGTGTGTGTTCCCTGTGATACTGGCAGTGGCAATAATTTTCCACCCAGAGAGAAGCTTGTGGTCCACAATGCTCAAAGAATGAATTTCCAAGTATTTGCCAGTGGAAACGGAGCAGAGGCTATGACAAGAGTGATTTAGTGTTGCACTTTCAGAGCAATTATCTACTGCAGTAATAAATGGAAAATATCAGCAAGAACCAGGTCGTGGACTTGTCAATACAAGGGAACCGGGGGTACTGTTACTCATTCTACCCTACAGTGTATGAGTCCCAATCTTAACTGCATTCCAAAACAAAATATGTGGAATAGTCCAGGCAATGTCAATCTCAATGACACAAATTTATTGTGAAAATATTCTCTAATTGATATTAATCATTGCCACAATTCAGTTTACATTTTTATTATCAAAATATAGTTGGTAACGCTCCTTAACTTGGGATAAGGAATATTGGAATAGAAGAAAGTTTAAAGAATTTGATTTTACTGTAAGAAATCACTCGGCTTAAGCTTGGAATGTTTTAGTTATATTAAGTATCTTAGCCTAAAGAGGGACACATGGGGCATGCCGATGGCTGGTGCCCACATGAAACACTGAGGGAGAAAGAGGCTTTGCTGAGCCTCAGTTATTGTTGACAAAGGATTTAAAACAATACAGTCTTGAGACTTAGTTTCTGTAGATAGAAATCTCCTCTCTGTGTCTATCAGTCATGGTCCAAATAGGAGACAGAAACCATGCCAGTTATTTCAACAATATGATAAAAAGAATTACTGACACAGGAACCAAAAAAGCAAAAAACCCACACAAGAATTAAGGAAGTAGCAACTTCCAGAAGTGCTCTGAGGATGGGTGTTGCTCACCTGGTCCTGGGTCTTTGAGCCCATCATGAAGCTGGTTCTGAGCAGGTCAGAAATGGCAACTGGGATCACATGCAGCTGTGAGAGCAAACTGCTGCAGCAGTGCTGACAGGAACGGGAAGGAGCACGCCCCTTCTTCCTGCAGCATGGAAGCTTCCCTCTACTGGAAAAATCCAACAGGATGCCAGCTGCGAAGCAGAAATGTTTGCAGAGTTCTGTCGCTGGTATCACAAAAGCAGAGCTAAAAAGAGCGGGTGTGGAACTGAGAGACGAGCTTCCTAACTGGCACGGCCCATTAGCCACTCAGCATCTGCGCACAGCCTTCTACACTTTTGAACTTCTGTCCCACCACAAAAGCAATTCTTTGTGCCCAAGGAGATGTAATTAATTGGAAGCTGTTACCCTCTCTCAAAAATGAGGACATGTAAAGCTCACCAGTCACTGTCAATCTCTGAGCTGTGTTGACTTTTCTAATTCAGTTTCAATCCCATCTGAATAGAATACAGAACAAGAGAATGGTACCTAAACACTAAAGGGTAAAGTTTACTTCCAGCAAAAATTGCATGAAATAATGAGAGAAGAAAATTGTGCACATAACAAGCAAGAATATGTACATCAGCCGGGCGCGGTGGCTCACGCCTGTAATCCCAGCACTTTGGGAGGCCGAGGTGGGTGGATCATGAGGTTAGGAGTTCGAAACCAGCCTGGCCAATATGGTGAAACCCCATCTGTACTAAAAATACAAAAATTAGGTGGGCGTGGTGGCGCGCGCCAGTAGTCCCAGCTGCTCAGGAGGCTGAGGCAGGAGAATCGTCTGAACCCAGGAGGAGGAGGTTGCAGTGAGCTGAGATAGCGCCACTGTACTCCAGCCTGGGCGACAGAGTGAGACTTCGTCTCAAAAAAAAAAAAAAAGATTATGTATCATCTGTAATGATCATGAGGCTGTAGTTACGTATCACTTTCTTTTCCACTGCCTATTCTGTATTTCCTTTGCCCTCAGCCAGGATCTCCGCTGGTCAGGATTCTTTTTTTGGTACGGTTGATCCAAACCTTTATTCCTAGGGTGTCTGAATTAGTTGTCCTTCCTTTGTTACAGTCTTTCGTTTTTGCTATTTGTAAGAGGGACCTCAGAAAAGTATGGATTCTAGACAGTTCTCCCTGCCCCTAGTATGCAGCAGCATTTGTTTCCCCTTGGTAATACACCCGAGTCAGTAAACCCCTTATTTGCTTGTTGGTTCAGTGCCCAGAAGGGCCCAAAACAGTAGGTGACCCTCAATGTACAATTCAGTGAGCCGTTGTCTTGTGTTCGCCGGAAGCATTCCTCCTGTAAAAACCAAGCCCTCCAAACCAGCAGAACTCCAGTTGAGGGGACAGGTGAGAGGAACCACTCCTACTTCTATCCCTTGATTCCTGGACCCGTGAATCCTGGTTATAGGAGAGACAACACATGCAAAGCAGAACCTTGGGGGCAGCACCCAAAAGTGGTCTCCCAAGTGGTGCTGTAACGGAGTCTTCACGAGGCCGTTTCACTCTAATGTTTGTCCGGCTGCTTCCTCCTGCTGAGATACGTGGTATGACTGTGATTACCTGGTCACAAGCCCATTGCCTCACTTTATTTGCTGTGAAATTTGTTTCTTGATTAAAAGCAATATGGAATACATGCTGGTGAATAAGGCATTCCCTTAGTCCACAGGTGATCATGCTGGGAGAAGCAGGAAACGCAAATTCACATATAGAATATGCATCTATTTACCTGGTTTGCTAAACGGCAATGGAACTAATCCAGCACCATCCAATGGAACCTCCAGTTCCTCCAATGGAGCTAATCCAGCACGACTCTCACTTTTTTGGAGCTGTGTCCCCCAGCTACCTGGATGGTCACATTCTTTGGTATTTCTCATCTCATGTGATTGCCCTGGGCCCCAGGTCTGCTTTCCCTTGATTGCAGTCTTATCTGATGTCAGTTGAAAGCCTCAGCCAAATCCTGTCCCCCAGGCCTATTTCCATGAGAGCTCTAACAGCTTCCCGTCAAGATCGTTTTGACTCAAACAAATATCTTGGGGAAAAAAAAAAAAACTGTCTCCATTCCAACAATTTGTAGAAGTACAGCGCACTGATGGGTCACCTGCAAGAGAGCAGGGTCCACAGGAGGCCTCTGCAGCCCTCAGAACGTCCAGCACACTGTTACCTCCCATCCAGTGGGCTGGCCAGTGTGGCAGGTCGGGTGAGTGGGAGATGAATAGGAAGCTATAGGCTGTTCCCTTGAGGAGCTCGCAGTCCAAAGGGGAGAAGAAGGAATGCAGCAAATAGAGGCAAGAATGCCTCCAAGAGGATTGGTGGCTCAGGTGTAGTCCATGTGGGCCAAGTCCAGTGGGCAGGTCACCTTTGCTCACCTGGACTCCAGAAGTACAGACATGAGGCCAGTGGGCTTCATGCTGGAGATGTTGCCTATGGGTGAGAGTAGTATCGTATATAGTAAAGTGTACCATTTATTGAAAACTGCTAGACACTAAAATTACACGCATATTTCATTTAAATCTCACAAGAGCCCTGTGGGTTCCCCATTTCACAAATGAAGAAACAGGCAGAGGTTAACACAGAAAGTCACTCACCATGTAAGGGCAGAGATGGGACTTGACTTAGAATTCCAGAGCTCTTAAGCCTGCCACACTGATAGATTATAGCTCACCTAGTCTGCAAGTCATTATTTTGATTGTTGGGAAAGAGGGCTTCGGAACAGATGAGGGCCGGTAGCTCCAAAATGACTCTTGCTGCTGCAGTGTGATCCTAGTAGATCAGAGGCCCCACCCCACTGGCCAAGGAGGATCAAGAGCCATGAGCAAGGCAGCTCCCCCTGGGGCTCTGGGAATGGCCAAGAGGGCACAGGGATTTGCCAGCAAGGTGACATTTTCTGTCCTTTCCCCTAATCCCACACCCTCCTCCTGGCCTGAGTATTGGCCTTACCCTAAATCATGGCTTGTAGGTTCCAGGCGTCTCTGTTCCCTATTTCCACAACCAGACTTCCTTAAAGTCTCTCTGCACCAACCCCCGCCTTTTGTTTGTTTGTTTGTTTGTTTTTGCATTGTTTATGGAGGTCCCTGGCGGGGTTTTGCATTGTTCCCCAGACTGGTCTTGAACTTGAACTCCTGGCCTCAAGTGATTCTCCTGCCTCAAGCTCCCAAAGCTGGGGTTACAGACAGGCATGAGGCTCTGTGCCTGGCCTCATTTAAAAAAAAAAATTTAAGGTGAGGTCTTGGTGTGTAGCGCAGGCTGTATTTGAGTGATCCTCCGGCATCAGCCTGCTGAGTCGCGGGGATTATAGGCACATGCTGCCATGCCTGGCTCTGCCCAAATTATTCTCTCCACATTTGTCCAGCGGGCCCTGTCAGACCCTCTCCGTGAACTGTATGGGAAGTAAAACTCCCACGCTGAGAGCAAAACTTCCCTTTCTCCATCTCACCCAACCTCTTCCTTGTAGTAAACATAGACAATAGTATTTCACACCAGGGCCTGCCCTCTACCTTGACGTCTCTGTGAGGAGGCAGGGGAGGAATGCTCAGGGCACCTTCTACCTGCCATCCTCCACGCTTTCAGTCAGGACCCTGAATGGACAGAGAGAGAGGCATGAAGGCCTTGTCCCCTGTGAGCCCAAGAAGGCAGGTAGGTTAATCCAACATCCCCCTCCAGGTGACTTTCCTCCTGTCCCTGACAAGAGGACTGTTAACGTTGACCCAAGAGCCAGAGCCCTGCCCTGTGGCCTCGTGTGCTCTTCGCAGGGTCCTAGCCCCCCGACCCCCGTCAGGATGCTTCCAGAACATGGTAAGAGCCCCTGCAGAGGCTGAGCTCATCTGTGGCCGGGCTGGCCGGGCACCACCCAGCACCAGGCTCCTGGAAGGGTTTGGAGGTCCAGCCTCCCACCCCATGCTCTCTGGCTCGCAGTGCCCACCATGCCCTGGCTCCAGCCACCCTGGCTGACTCACTGCCAGGCTCCTTTGCTGTCATCAGTTCTGCTGCAGGTTCACCTCAGCTCACTCCCGTCCCACCCACAGGCGCACGCACACCTCTGTCTCCTGACCAGTTCCCACTTCATCTCCGAGTGATGTCCAAGACCCTTTTACAGAGGACAGGTGGCTGGTCCCTCCTATGTGACAGAATGGCCAGTGGCCCTCGGAGGAGACCCTGCTCCTCATCTTAGCACAGTGCTTCTTGGGAGGTTCTAATGGGCAGCCCAGGTCAGGACTATGATCTTGGAGAGACCCTCCTTCATTACTGCCTCTGGACCTATGCCCTGGCCTCCTTGGACAACTTCACACACACACATCCCTAGTATCTTCCCCACATCTAATCAATGTGCTCCTGCCCCCTGCAACATCCTCACCAGCCCCAGCCCATGTCGTGCTCACGCCATTGAGCCTGGCGCTGTTGAAGGACTTCACGTGCTTCTTCATTGAAAGCCCTGCCACATCAGTTTTGACTAGATTTCCCGGGGCTCCACAGATACATCCTTGTGCCCTGCTGTCATGCCATTCGTTCCCTGCTGTAGAAGGCCCTCACTCCACCCTTCACCCTGCCCACCTCCACCACCCTTCACATATTGCCTCTTCCAGGCAGCCCCTGGTCCCCTCCCGCCCTAATCATGGGCACCTCCTATTTTCCCACAGCACTAGGCCCAAGAGACTGGAACTGCAGGTGTCCTTGTCTGTTCTGGCTGCTGGGATAGGTTCCAGGAAGGCAGGGGCCACGCCTCCCTCATCTCTGAACAGGCCTGACATGGATGCTGGCTGCGGAGAAATTCCTGCCAAAAGCAGATTTATAAAATGCCTTAGTCATCGTGTGCTGTTCCACCCAGCACTGCCTCTCGCTGAAGAACTCATTTCACAGCAAATGAAGTGCAGCAGTGGGCTTGAAGGAAACCTAAATATTTCTCTCTAAAATACTGAGTATTACATAAGCGTAAAACACTACATAAATAAACTAATTAAAATACTGCCGGCCAGGCGCGGTGGCTCACACCTGTAATCCCAGCACTTTGGGAGGCCGAGGCAGGCGGATCACCTGAGCTCAGACATTTGAAACCAGCCTGGCCAACATAGCCAAGCTCTACTAAAAATACAAAAATTAGCCGGGCGTGATGGCTCATGCCTGTAATCCCAACTACTTGGGAGGCTGAGGCAGGAGAATCACCTGAACCCAGGAGGCAGAGGTTGCAGTAGCCAAGATCATGCCACTGCACTCCAGCCTGGGCTACAGAGTGAGACTCCATTTCTAAATAAATAAATTAATTAACAAATAAATAAATAATAAAACAGTGTGATTGTTGGGCTGAAGAAGGCTAAATGCAGGGGGGCACTCAGACTTTCTCTCTGCTTGCCCGATGGCAGGACGGCAATTCACAAAGACGAGATCCTTCTACCTCCCCTCCAGCTTTCCTGTGTAAAAGCAGAGATGGAAAATTTCCTCAAACAACTTGCTCATCAACTCAGAGATGGTGCCAATGGGACCAGGGAAATTTGGGAGCTAACTTTACTCCCTTCCCAGAGTTTTCCTGCCTTTGCAAGACTCTCCTTTGTCATGTCACCACTCCAAGATTTATGGCTTTTCACCGGGCGCTGTGGCTCAAGCCTGTAATCCCAGGACTTTTGGAGGCTGAGGTGGGCGGATCACGAGGTCAGGAGATCGAGACCATCCTGGCTAATACAGTGAAACCCCGTCTCTACTAAAAATACAAAAAAATTAGCCGGGTGCGGTGGCGGGCGCCTGTAGTCCCAGCTACTCGGGAGGCTGAGGCAGGAGAATGGCATGAACCCGGGAGGCGGAGCTTGCAGTGAGCCGAGATCGCGCCACTGCACTCCAGCCTGGGCCACAGAGCGAGACTCCGTCTCAAAAAAAAAAAAAAAAAAAAATTACGGCTTTTTGATAAAATACTATTTAAGGCAGAGCTTCAAGCCACTGCCTTGAGAGCTACACCTTTCAACTGAGGCTCCTCCCACATGATGTAAACTGTGCGCATTAACATAAAAATGACTTTTCTCTTGTTAATCTATCTTTTGTCACAGAAGGCTTGTTCCAGCTATCAACTTACGAAGGTAGAGGGAAATTACATGTTCTTCCCTCAGGCTCATGTTTATGAAGGTCCCTGGTCTTACTGGTACCCCATCATCCTAAAGCGGGAATGTGAGAGCTACTGACCTCTATGATTGAGTTTTGTTCACTGATAATTAATAAATTATTGCTATTTGTAGCATTTCACAGATCGTTTGCTTGCATTTGCCAGGTGTGTGTGTGTGTGTGTGTGTGTGTGTGTGTGTGTGTGTGTATATATATATATATATATTTTTTTTTTTTAACATAGTCTTGCTCTGTCCCCCAGGCTGCAGTACAGTGGTACCACCTTGGCTCACTGCAGTCTCCACCTCTTGGGTTTAAGGGATCCTCCCACTTCAGCCTCTGGAGTAGCTGGGATTACAAGCGCACACCACCACACTCAGCTAATTTTGTATTTTTTGTAGAGATGAAGTCTCACTATGTCACCCAGGCTGGTCTGGAACCTCCTGCACTCACGTAATCCTCCCACCTCAGCCTCCCAAAGAGCTGGGATTACGGGTGCAAGCCACCATGCCTGGCTTTATAATCTTATTATCTTCAAATTATGAAGGTTTTACTTTCTCCTTTCCAACTTTGCTACCTCTGTTTTCTTTGCCTTACCTTATTGTGCGGGTTAGCACCTCCGGTACATTGTTGATTTACGCTGGTAACAGTGGGCGTGCTGTCTTGTTCCTAACTTGGTGGGAATGCCTCTAGGAGTCCCCATTAAAGACAATGCTGGTTTTGGAGCTGAAATGTATTCTGTCCTGTTAAAGAAGAGAAGAGCCGCGCGTGGTGGCTCACACCTGTAATCCCAGCA
The DNA here is from genome assembly GCF_029289425.2 of Pan paniscus. Classification (NCBI taxonomy): domain Eukaryota; kingdom Metazoa; phylum Chordata; class Mammalia; order Primates; family Hominidae; genus Pan; species Pan paniscus. The sequence continues at coordinate 135,196,410 of NC_073262.2, forward strand.
CTTTAGGAGGCTGAGGTGGGCAGATCACTAGGTCAGGAGTTCGAGACCAGCCTGGCCTGTTCATGGTGAAACCCCATCTCTACTAAAAAAATACAAAAATTAGCTGGGCATGATGGTGCACACCTGTAATCCTAGCTACTCAGGAGACTGAGGCAGGAGAATCGCTTGAACCCAGGAGGCAGAGGTTGCAGTGAGCCAAGGTCCCGCCATTGCACTCCAGCCTGGGCAACAAGACAGAAACTCTGTCTCAAAAAAAAAAAAGAAGAAGAGAAGAAAAGATTTAAAAGTTGTATGGGAGAGTATATGGATGTACCATCTTTTTGTAACCTAATTTTTCTTAAGAGATGAGATCGAGGTCTCGCTAATGTTGCCCAGGCTGGAGTACAGTGGCTATTCACGGGCATGACCATCGTGCACGACAGCATTGAACTCCCAGGCTCTAGCAATATTCCTACCTCAGTCTCCCAAGTAGCTAGGGTTACAGGGGTTCCCCTTTGTGCCTGGCCCCATCTACTGATTTCATGAACATTTCGATTGTTTCCAGTATTTTGCTGAAAGAAGTGAATGGCTTGGTATATATACCCATCATTTTGCATGTGTAGGATCAGTTCTAGAACCGGAATTGTTGGGCTGTGTGATGGTTAATTTCATGTGTTAACTTGACTGGGCCAAGGAGTGACCACATAGCTGGTAAAACACGATTTCTGGGTGTGTCTGTGAGGATGTTTCTGGAGAAGATGAAGATTGGAGTTGATAGACTAAGTGAAGATTCACCCTCACCAGTGTAAGTGGGCATCATCCATCCATTAAGAGCTGAACAGAACAAAAAGGCAGAGTAGGGGCAAACTTGCTTTGTCTTCTTGAGCTGGGATATCCATCTTCTCCTGCCCTCCAACATTGGAGCTCCTGGTTCTCGATCCTGGTTCTCAGGCTTTAAGACTCAGACTGCATTTCCCAGGCCCTCCAGCTTGCAGGCGGCAGATGGTGGGACTTCTCAGCCTCCTTAATCACCTGAGCCAATTCCCATAATAAATCTCCTCATATATATACATATATGCTGGGTCAAAGAGTACATGATATTTGATTTGATAAATATTGCCAAATTGCTCCCCAGGTTAGGCTCTCACCAGCAATGCATGTGTTTTATCTCAGCTCCACAAAGAGAATATATTATAAAATTTAGATTTTTGCTAATCCAATAGGTAAAAAATGGTATTTCAATGTCATTCTTTTTATGAGTGAGATTGAGTTTCTTTTCATATATTTAAGGACAATTTGTGTTGGGTTTTCTGTTCGTAACTTGACAATTTTTCTATTGAGTTGGTGGTCTTTTTCTTATTGACTAACAGGAGTATTTTATATATTAAGGAGATTATCCCTTTGTTTGTAATATGAGCTTGACCAGAGCAGGAACCAACACAATCAAATGAGGAGTCCAGGATGGCTTACCCGATGTTATAGGATGAGGCCTTTACCGTGCTGGTGGCTAAGGGTAGGCGAGAGAGTCAAAGATGAGTTGTATCTGAACAGGAAAACCTGTTGTTCTGCAGGCAAGCTTGGCTCTAAAGTGGCTGCCTATATAACTTATTTTGGAGCCTCCAGGATATAAGCAGCCCAGGTACCAAGAAGGTGATGCAAGCATTTTGCCTCTCCTCCTAGTGGGAGGAGTTCCAGCTGCCTCCTGCTGGTGGGGACTGATGACCTGTCCAGCTCCACTGTCTCTTGTCCCTCTGGACTGGGTGAATGAGGATTCTGGCCATGAATTGCTGATTTGCTTAGTTCTGTCCTCTGTCTAATGAGCATTATCTTCTATGGACAGTCCTTTGCTCTGGTCTGCTGGGGTGTTGGGTGATTTTATTTGCTCTCCTTGAAATCACTGACCAGCAGCACTGCAAGTGTTCTTTCCAAGCTTGTCTTGTTTTGCCCAACGTGTTTTTGCATCCAAAATCTTGTTGCTATGTATCTGAATGAATCAGTCTTTCTTTTTATGGCTTCTGGAGACTGACTCATACTTGAAAGCCCTTTCCTGTAAAACCTGGATCTATTTATAGAGAAGACTAAAGGTTTGAAAGAGCCATAGGGCAGGGGGTGGGGAGATGGAAACCCACTACACCTGCACACAAGGATGCTCGGGGAGTGCCGAGGGCATGGATTGGTGGCTCAAACCAGGAAGGAACTAATCCAGTCTGGATCCCCAGGTTCAGGAATTGGCAGAGCTGGTGGGCTGGAGACAGAGGGCACAAGCTGGAGACGGCCCCAGTCACGGTACCTGAAGTGATTGGCCAAGGGGCCTCAGCAGGTGAGGGAGGTTATGGCAGTGTAACAGGGAGGGTTAGGGGTTCTGGGGGCCCTAGTGAGGCAAACAGCAGGTAGCATAAGAGTCAGAAAAGAAGATGACTAGAAGGAAAGTGATTCCAGAAAAAGCAACTTCAGGTGATGGCAAAGGCCAGAGGACAAGCACGGGAGAGGATGGCTGGTAGGCCGGATGCTTTAGGCCAAGGAACCACGAAGGCTGGGAGATATGGGTCCGGGATGTCTCCCAGGATGATGACGTGTTGAAGCTCAAAGGAAGACCAAAGCCAGGGTTAAAGCCCGCCGTCACCATCGCTTAGCTCAGCACAGCTTAGTCCTGATGGTGCCTTATAATCGGCAGGGTCTGGACCCGGCACCCATGATTCCAGTGTCAGCTGCAGTTATAAATTGCTGTCCTAACTTATGTCCCTGTTAAGCTTTCCACTGAAGTAAGGAGCATGAATTAAATGCAAGAGACCCTGTCAGTTCATCTTAGACCTAACCACATGGACTTCCTAGCCTTTTCCTGGTGCCTCAACAATCACAGGGCAGCCCAGTGCAGGTGCGGTGCTAACAGCCCAGACCCGATTTCCTAGTCCCGGCTCTGTTTCTGCTTAGTTGACATCACTTGCAGCCTCAGGGTGGATCCAGGATGAGCTTGGGCGCAGAAGGGTCATTCTGGCAGCACATCAGCTCATCTTGATGACTCCAGTGTCAAGCAGCAAAATGCCTGCAAGGTCAAGGGTACGTGGAGATGAAAGACTCTGAAGTCATCAGGGATAATTGCCGTTTACTGTAGCCTCCCAGCAACCTACAACATTAACTACCACCATCACAGCCTTCAAAACTGCATGAGACTAGAATGAACCATGTAATGCTGGATTAGAGTAGAACGTAGCCTACAATCATGTTTAATAGACACACACACAGATAGATACAGACATATAGATTTGTGTGTATATGGGGGTTAATATAGGTAGACATATTCCCTAGATTTGTCCTCTGAGACAGACTAGAGGCAGTGACACCCAGTAGCAATGAGTACACCTTACACCCAGATCTTGAGACGGGGTCTCTCTCGCTGTGGCCCAGGCTGGAGTGCAGTGGCGTGATTTTGGCTCACTGCAACCTCTGCTTCCTGGACTCAAGTGATTCTCCTGCCGCAGCCTCCCAAGTAGCTGAAACTACAAGCACATGCCACCATGCCTGGCTAATTTTTGTATTTTTTGTAGAGATGGCGTTTTGCCATGTTACCCAGGCTGGTCTTGAACTCTTGAGCTCAGGTGATCTGCCCGCCTCAGCTTCCCAACATGCTGGGATTACAGGCATGAGCCACCGCACCTGGCCCTAGATCTTGGTTTCTAAATACAGTTATCCAATACAAGGAACCAGACTCCTTGGTAAAAGAGCTGATTATAGGGCTGGGCAGGAAAAATATAAGATAAGCCTGGAGCATTTTATAGAGCCGGAAAGTTAAGGAGTGCTAAGAACAAGGCCCAGCGCAGTGGCTCACTCCTGTAATCCCAGCACTTTGGGAGGCCAAGGTGGGCAGATCACCTGAAGCCAGGAGTTCAAGACCAGCCTGGCCAACATGGTGAAACCCCGTCTCTACTAAAAATACAAAAATTAGCTGGGTGTAGGTGGCACGTGCCTGTAATCCCAGCTACTCCAGAGGCTGAGGCAGAAGAATTGCTTGAACCTGGGAGGCAGCGAGGTTACAGTGACCCAGATTGCGCCACTGCACTCCAGCCTGGGCCATAGAGTGAGACTCTGTCCCCCCGCCCCCCGCCAAAAAAAAGTGCTAAAAACAAAAACCAGCAAAGAAACCACATTGATGGGACATGTCAAAGGGACACAGAAGCCACCTGAAAGTGCCAAATGGCCAAAGCTGAAACAATTGAGCAACCAAGTAAAAAGTGGTATTGGATTATAGCTCAAAGGATAAAATAAATGTCTTCGAATACGTACTGATGTAAAATAAATAGGAAGAGCAGACAAATCATCTGTGGAGCATTCTAAATCCTGTGTGGAATAACTTCATTCCTTCAGTGTTGGCTGCATACAGTGACTCCCTTCCAGCGAGTGCAGCGTGGAAAGGAGATCACAAGTGTAAAGCTGAGAATGGAGGAAGCTGAGCAATCCTGCCTCAGCCAGGCGGCCAGGTCAGCAGTGACAGGGAGAAGTCACATGGTGGTGTGTACCCTTGACACGGTGTGATGAGGGAGGCACTTTACTTCTGTGGTCTTCTTTCTAAACACGCCCAACCCCAGTCTAATCGTGAGAAAAACATTAGACGAATTTCAGTAGCGAGAGAGACGTTCTACAGAACACTGACTGTATTCCTCAAAGCTTGAGCAGCCATCGCAGCAAGGAAAGTCTGAGAAGCTGTCCCAGCCAGGAGGAGCCTCCGAAGACAGGACAACCGGGTGTCATGTGGTATCTGGATGGGACCCTGGAGCAGAAAAAGGACATCAGGTAATAACTAAGGAAATCTGAATAAAGTATGGACTTTTTTTTTTTTAAGAGACAGGGGTCTCACTGTGTTGCTCAGGCTGGAGTGCAAGTGGCTATTCCAGGCGTGATTATAGCACACTATAGCCTCAGATTCTTGGTTTAATGGAATCCTCCAGCCTCAGCCTCCTGAGTAGCTGGGACTAGGTGCACGCCACCACACCTGGCTCAGAACACTTTATTTATTTATTTATTTGTTTATTTATTCATTTTTAAGAGGGAGTCTCACTCTGTTGCCCAGGCTGGAGTGCAGTGGCACAATCTCGGCTCACTGCAACTTTCGCCTCCCAAACTCAAGCGATTCTCCTGCCTCAGCCTCCCAAATAGCTGGGATTACAGGTGCACACCACCATGCCTGGCTAATTTGTGTGTGTTTTTTAGTAAAGACCGGGTTTCACCATGTTGGCCAGGCTGGTCTCAAATTCCCAGTCTCAGGTGATCCAGCCGCTTTGGCCTTCCAAAGTGCTGGGATCACAGGCCTGAGCCACTGTGCCCAGCCAGAACACCTTATTAATAAATGTTACAGGCAAGATCTGCAAATGAATGCTAAAAATAGTGAGTAAGACTTCAAGGAGAAACAGGATATTTCCCATAGCCTCCAAGTATCTCCCCTGAAAATATTTCTAATTACAGTGATGGTTTGAATGTATGTTTACAAATATTTGATATTCCTCATTCCAGGAGAGGGAGCTTAATTCCCCTCCCCTTAAATATGTGCTGCTGGAGCCATAAAAAAGGATGAGTTCATGTCCTTTGTAGGGACATGGATGAAGCTGGAAACCATCATTCTCAGCAAACTATCACAAGGACAGAAAACCAAACACCGCATGTTCTCACTCATAGGTGGGAATTGAACAATGAGAACACTTGGACACAGGAAGGGGAACATCACACACCAGGGCCTGTCGTGGGGTGAGGGGAGAGGGGAGGGATAGCATTAGGAGATATACCTAATGTAAATGATGAGTTAATGGGTGCAGCACACCAACATGGCACATGTATATATATGTAACAAAACTGCACGTTGTGCACATGTACCCTAGAACTTAAAGTACAATAACAAAAAAAAATGTGCTGCTGGATTGGTGACTTGCTTCTAATGAATGAGAGCAGAAAGGGAAAAGCAGTAATTTAATAGTGGAGGAAACTGGCAGACACCACCTTCGCCAAGTGGTCAGAGTCAACAGCATCAGTGAGGCAGGTTGGCATGGCATGCCTCGGGAGGATGCGCTGAGAGAGGCAGTCACCTGTGAAGTCTTCTTCCCCCGAATCCATAACCTTAGTCTACTTATGAGACAATGTCAGACATACCCACACCAAGGGACATTCTACAAAATGCCAAAATACCTGACCAGCACTATTCAAAAGTGTGAATGTCATAAAAGACAAGCAAAGACCTAGAAACTGTCACAGATGAGTGAGGAGACCTGATGACTATGATCTGGAATCTTGGATAGGATGCTGGAACAGAAGAAGGTCAACCAGGGAAATCGGAATAAAGTCTGAAGTTTAGTTAGCTGTAGTGTACCGATGCTAATTTCTTAGTTTTGATCAATGTGCCATATTTAGGTAAAGTGGTAACATTAGGGGAAGCAGGGTGAAGGGTACTTTGGAACTCTATGTACTATCTTAGCAACTCTTGTGTAAGTCTAAAATTATTTTAAAATAAAAGTTCAAGTTGGACCCTTTGGCTCCTGCCTGTAATCCCAACTCCTCTGGAGGCCGAGACAGGAGGATCACTTGAGCCCAGGAGTTTGAGACCACCCTGGGCAACATAGCAAGACCCCATCTCTTAGAAATTTTATTAAAATTAGCCAGGCATAGTGGCGTGTGGCTGTAGTCCCAGCTACTCAGGAGGCTGAGGTGGGAAGATTGTTTGAGCCCAGGAATTTGAGGCTGCAGTGAGCTATGATCAAGCCCCTGCACTCCAGCCTGGGCAACAGATCAAGACCCCATCTCTAAACAAATAAGTGAATTACATTAAATTAAAGTACAGCCAGGCACGGTGACTCACGCCTGTAATCCCAGCACTTTGGGAGGCCAAGGTGGGTGGATCACGAGGTCAGAAGATCGAGACCATCCTGACTAACCTGGTGAAACCCTGTCTCTACTAAAAACACAAAAAATTAGCCAGGCATGGTGGCACGTGCCTGTAGTCCCAGCTACTAGGGAGGCTGAGGCAGGAGAATCGCGTGAACCCAGGAGGCAGAGGTTGCAGTGAGCTGAGATCGCGCCACTGCACTCCAGCCTGGGCGACAGCGAGACTCCGCCTCAAAGAAATAAAATAAAATAATAAATTAATTAGTAAGTACAAAAACTTACACAGTGGTATGCTTGATTTCAATGCTTGGCTCTTGCTCTAAAGCAGGGCCTGGGTTCCTGCTCTCCGAACTGGCTCCATTAGTACCGGCACCAGGGCATTGTTGGCTGACAGGCCTCTTATTCAGGGAGAGTCTGCCTTTTGCTCCAACCCCCAGGCTCCATCTACCCCTCCGCATGTCCTGAGTCAGCATAGAGCCTGCAGGTAGGTGAGAGCCTGCAGGTGCTTTAGCCCCTACCATCTAGGCAAGCTCAGCCTGACAGCAAATGAATGAGAGCCCCACTTGGCACAGGGAAACATTTCCATGAGCTCAAGTCAGAAAAGTACATGCCTGGCCAGGCGCGGTGGCTCATGCCTGTAATCCCAGCACTTTGGGAGGCCGAAGCGGGTGGATCACCTGAGGTCAGGAGTTCAAAACCAGCCTGGCCAACATGGTGAGACCCCCGTCTCTACTAAAAATACAAAAATTAGTCAGGTGTAGTAGCTTGCATCTGTACTCCCAGCTACTTGAGAGGCTGAGGCAGGAGAATCACTTGAACCTGGGAGGCAGAGGCTGCAGTGAGCTGAGATCCCGCCACTGCACTCCAGCCTGGGTGACAAAGCAAGACTCTGTCTCAAAAAAATAAAAAATAAAAAAGTACATGCCTATGAGGCCTGATAGGATCCCCGCTTCCCTGATCTGTGGCAGGGTGCACACTAAGCAGGAGGAGAAGCGGTGGGACCCAAAGTGTCAGGTGGTAAAGAGAGGGACCCCACAGAGGAGATGGGCAGTCCCGAGAGTGGAAGGCATGGCCTACTTTGCCCATCAGGGAACCCCTCTCGACCCCCCACCTTGGGTGGGCTCTGGGTGATCCACACACGACAGGTGGCTAGAGTCCAAAATAAGGAGAGAACTGCCTCCAGCTGTGGGTCACTGGTGAGCCACAACTAATGGTCAGACTGTCCCCTCCCAGGTCAAGGGCATGCTAAGGTGGTGACGGGTCAACCAAATCATGGAAAAAAGTTCGAAAAAAGGCACCACACCAATCCTAGGCTGACTCTCTAGGACAACTGTTGCTAAGATGCCAGTCCAGAATGAGCTGAGGCTTGCAAAAACCACCAAGAGCAGTACTGTATCTTTTAATTGATGATCAGAGCACAAAAGAACAAGAGGCAATTGATGTGAGATTAACACAGGCAGACAAATTGCCTTCCCTGTTGGAAAATGGGTCATCAGTGTGGAAAGGGCGGGCTGCTCAGCATGGGTGCAGACGAGAAGTCATGCCTGGGAAATCATGGGTCCCAGCACTAACCCAGGTGGGAAAAGCTACACCCAATTCTCCAGAAGTGGGGAGGGGGTGTCAGCTACCTCTCCAGGGGCTGCTGCTCAGTGATCCAGCGGAAGATCTGAAGTCTCGGAGGCACCCCAGCGGTACCACCCACTGCACAGCTGAGGCCCTGAACCCCTCTAGCCCTGAGAAGGGAACAGTGCCAGAGGAATGGTTTCAAATATCTAAATGATCAATCATGGAAAATGGCCTTGTGTGTGGAACTAGCACCTCTGGGTAGAAGTTACAGTGATGAGGCTTTAGGTTTAAGAAAAGCTCCCTGACCATTTGAGCTGTCTAAAAATGGAGTGGCTGGCTCAGGCATTGCAGGTGAAGAAGCAGAGCCCGGAAGGCCACCTGTTAGGGGATTTGCTGAGATGCCAGTGGTAGACCCAAGGGTAGGCCAGATGACCTTTAAGGCCCTATTCAGTCATGAGATCTGAGGGTCTCAGAACTGAGACTGGGGGGAGCTTAACAGCCCCCTCTCCGGCAGCTACCCCAGCCCTGGGAATGCAGTGGTGTCAAAGGGGCTGTCGCAGCTGGTGACTTAGGCCCTGGCACCAGTGGCAACCTGGCAGACTGCCGGTTTGGCCCGGAAGGTGCTAAAGATCCCAGCTCTGAGCCCCTGGCCTCCTGGGAAATGTGAGCAGCTTATGGATAAAAGGATAGCTCTGTCTAGCTTCCCAGACCGCAGCTGCCAGGATGGGGCCAAAAGGGGTGATTTGACCATCCACAAGCTAGACAGGAAATCCCTCAAGACACGGGTCAACATGAAGGGACATCAGATCCCAGCGGCTCCTGCACCTGTCCCACCCCCGCCCTATCTCCCAGGACCCAGGGCTCCAGCTAAGCACCTCCTGTGGCCACCATCCTTCTGCAGCCCCCTCCCCCAGGCAGCCTGGCGCCTCGCCCCCTCCCATGGAATGTCCTGCTCTACTCACTTCCCCACCTCACCAGGTGGCCCCAGCGCCGGCATTCAATGCCTCCTCTCCCTGCAAAACTTCTTTTTTGAGATGGAGTCTCACTCTGTTGCCCAGGCTAGAGTGCAGTGGTGTAATCTTGGCTCAATGCAATCTCCGCCTCCCAATTCAAGCGATTCTCCTGCCTCAGCCTTGCGAGTAGCTGTGATTACAGGCATGCACCACCACGCCCAGCTAATTTTTAGTAGAGATGGTGTTTTGCCATGTTGGCCAGGCTGGTCTCGAACTCCTGACCTCAGGTGACCTGCCCACCTCAGCCTCCCAAAGTGCTAGGATTACAGGCATGAGCCACCACTCCTGACCAACTTTTTTTCCTTTCTAAATGAAGGACATTTTTCCTATTTCAAAAACAAGACAAAAATTAGACAAACTACAAATTAGACAAACTATGATACATTCATACAATGGAATATTATTCAGTGATTAAAAAGAAATGAGCCATCAAGCTATAAAAGGACGGGGAGGAAATGTAAATGCACAATGCTAAGTGAAAAAAGCCAATCTGAAAAGGCCCCATTCTGTATGACTCCAACGGTGACATTCTGGAAAAGGTAAAACTATGGAGACACTATGATCCAGTGGTTGCTGGAAATTGGGGAGAGGGAGAGAGAGATGAACAGGTAAAGCACTAGATTTTTAGGGCAGGGAAACTATTATTCTGTATGCGACTATAAGGGTGGGTACATGTCATTGTCCATTTCTCAAAACTCACAGAATGTGCAACGCAAGCAGCGAAGCCTCATGTAAACTAGGGGCTTTAGTTAGTGATGGAGCATCAGCACTGGTGAACCTGGAGAGGACGTGGAGGTTCCGCCTTTCTTCCTGCGTGCCTCGCCCTGTGCATCTCTTCATCCTTTGCGACATCTTTTATAATAAACCAGCAAACCGATTTCCTTGAGTTATGTGAGCTGCTCTAGCAAATTTTTTTTTTTTTTTTTTTTGAGACGGAGTCTCGCTCTGTCACCCAGGCTGGAGTGCAGTGGCGCGATCTTGGCTCACTGCAACCTCTGCCTCCCGGGTTCAAGCAATTCTCCTGCCTCAGCCTCCTGAGTAGCTGGGATTACAGACGTGCGCTACCATGCCCTACTAATTTTTGTATTTTTATTTATTTATTTATTTGAGATGGAGTTTCGCTCTTGTCGCCCAGGCTAGAGTGCAATGGCGCAATCTTGGCTCACTGCAACCTCTGCCTCCCGGTTCAAGGGATTCTCCTGCTTCAGCCTCCCAAGTGGCTGGGATTACAGGCATATGCCACTACGCCTGGCTAATTTTGTATTCTTAGTAGAGACAGAGTTTCTCCATGTTGGTCAGGCTGGTTTCGAACTCCTGACCTCAGGTGATCCACCTGCCTTGGCCTCCCAAGTGCTGGGATTACAGGCGTGAGCCACCACGCCAGGCCAATTTTTGTATTTTTAGTAGGGATGGGGTTTCACCATGTTGGCCAGGCTGAACTCCTGACCTCAGGTGACCCGCCTGCCTCGGCCTCCCAAAATGCTGGGATTACAGGCATGAGCCACCACGCCAGGCCAATTTTTGTATTTTTAGTAGAGATGGGGTTTCACCATGTTGGCCAGGCTGAACTCCTGACCTCAGGTGACCCGCCCGCCTCGGCCTCCCAAAATGCTGGGATTACAGGCATGAGCTCCTGCACCCAGCCTGCTCTAAAAATTAATCAAACCTAAGGAGGGGTTCGTGGGAACCCTGATTTATACCCAGATGTTCAGAATCAGGTAAAAGAACCATGAGTTTGCAATTGGCATCGGAAGTGAGGGACAGTCTTATGGGACTGAGCCCTCAACCTGTGGGATCTGAAACTGTCTCCAGATAGTGTCAGAATTTCATTGAATTAAGGGCCTCATGCGGTGGTTCACATCTGTAATCTCAGCACTTCAGGAGGCCAAGGCAGGTGGATCACTTGAGGCCAGGAGTTCAAGACCAGCCTGGCTAACATGGAGAAAACTCATCTTTATTTTTTATTTTTAATGTTAAAAAAAAAGGAAGAATGTAATCGAATTAGAGGACACTCAGTTGGTGTTCACTGCAGAATTGATTGATTGGTTTTTGTGTTTGTTTGAGACAGGATCTCGCTCTGGCACCCAGGCTGGAGTGCAGTGGCTCATTGCAACCTCAACTTATTAGGATGAAGCAATCCTCCTGCCTCAGCCTCCCAACTAGCTAGGACTGACTACAGGCGCATGCCACCATACCTGGCTAGTTTGTTTGTTTGTTTGTTTTTTGAGATGGAGTCTCACACTGTCCCCTAGGCTGGAGTGCAGTGGCATGATCTCGGCTCACTGCAACCTCCGCCTCCCAGGTTCAAGTGATTCTCCTGCCTCAGCCTCCCAAGTAGCTGGGACTACAGGCGCATGCCACCATGCCTGGCTAATTTTTTGTAATTTTAGTAGAGACAGGGTTTCACCGTGTTAGCCAGGATGGTCTTGAACTCCTGACCTTGTGGTCCACCCACCTCGGCCTCCCAAAGTGCTGGGATTACAGGCATGAGCCACCGTGCCCTACCACTGGCTGGTTTTTAAAAAAAAAATTTTTGTAGAGATGGGGTCTCACTTTGTTGCCCAGGCTGGTCTGGGAACTCCTGGGTCGAGAGCTCCTCCCACCTCGGCCTCCCAAAGTGCTGGAATTACAGCTGTGAGCCGCTGCACCCGGAATATTTTCTTCCTACTGCACTCTCAACAATACAAAATCTTCTATGACCTCGGGTTATCAAGAAATGTGTGTGAATTTCTCCCCACCAAAAACCAATCAATTGGCTGGGTGTGGCAGCTCACCCTTGTAATCCCAGCATTTTGGGAGGCTGAGGTGGGAGGATCGCTTGAACCCAGAAGCTTGAGACCAGCCTGGGCAACAAAGTGAGACCCCATCTCTATTAAAAAAAAAAAAAGAAGAAGAAGAAAGAAGAAGAAGAAGAGGAGGAGGAGGAGGAGGAGGTGGAAGGAGGAAGGAGGAAGGAAGAAGAAGAGGAGGAGGAAGGAGGAGGAGGAAGAAAGAAGAGGAAGAAGAAGAAATGAAGAAGAAAGAAGGAAGAGGAAGAGGAGGAGGAGGAGGAGGAAGAGAAGAAGAAAAACGACTAAGTTTTCTTGCCCTCGCGCTCCTCGGATGACAATGCTTTGGCTTTTGTGAGCCTTTTGTTTTATTTCGTTTTGTGGAGAGGGTGGTGGCTCTGAGTTTTTTGGCTTTAAATCATGATAATTGTTGCCTCTCCCTTTCCCAGTCATTACACTACTTTATTTTTGTGTGTTATTGCGTTGGCCACAATATCCAGAAAAAAATGTCAAATGATTGCAGTGCCACTGGGATTTATTCCTTGTAGACTGAACTTCAGTGCTTCTAGGATTTCCTACAGCTACCTAGAGAGGATTCTTCTTCATATTCACTCAAGGAATCATTCTACTGCTAATTTACCAAAAGTTTCTATCAGGGGTGGATGTTGACCTTCATCAGATGCTTCTTCATAGGTACCAAATGATCTTTTCCTTTAAAAAGACAGTTTCCTGTCCCCTTCTATCTTTTATTCGTCTTACCCTTCACTGATTTCTCCTTTCTCAGCTAAAAACAGCTGCTCGTGGCCACCTCCTTCCTTCTTGATTTTCTTCCCTCTCCAGCCTCTGAAATGAACGCTCTGGGCCAGCAGACACCACTCTTTTGCCACCGCTCTCTCCTGGAGCCTCCAGCCCACCCTGCCGGGTTCTGCATCGTCCCTGGCCTGGAGAACACCCTTCTCACTCTCATTTCAGGGTGGGTCTCCTGATCTCCTGCCTGGGCCATGGGTCAGATCCTCCCCTCTCTGCTCCTCCATCTCAAGCCAACAAGACCTCAGGTGGTCGTCTTCTGTGGTACCCAGGCTCTTGTCTCTCTCCCTACCTGCCCAGTAGACACGAGACTTCACTGTCACCCCACATTCAACATTCAGGGTCTGAAACACGGCTCATCCTCTTCCCTTCTCTTCCAGCTTCCCACTTCCCACAGCTCAGCAAGATGGGGAAACACACATGCCTGGGACCAGGAGCCTGAGGCCTCTTTCTCTCCCTAAGTCCTGGCGCTGACACCACGCTTCCCACAGTGCCCTTCCCCTTCAGGCCCGGCAGGCTCTTCCGAGTACATAAGCTCATTCAAGCCTTCCCAGCCCTGATAGCCAGATCATTGTGGTCCCATTTTACAGATAAGGAAGCACCTTACCAGCCTAGGCATCTAGTAGGCGCAGAGGCCAGGAAGGAGGTGCCCCAGCCGACCCCGCCTCCAGGGCTGGCCGGTTCCAGCGTCTTCTCACCACCTTTGCTTTCTTCCCCAGAGGTGATGGAGTCAGACACCCAGATGCTATGCCAGAGTCCCCTGTCTTAGTGGGATGTTAAAGAATTAGGGGCCAGGCTGCGTGCAGTGGCTCACATCTGTAATCCCAGCATTTTGGGAGGCTGAGGTGGGTGGATCACCTGAGGTCAGGAGTGCGAGACCAGCCTGACCTATATGGTGAAACCCTGTCTCTGCTAAAAATACAAAAAAATTAGCCAGGCGTGGCAGCACGCACCTGTAATCCCAGCTACTCGGGAAGCTGAGGCAGGAGAATCTCTTGAACCTGGGAGGCAGAGGTTGCAACTGAGCCGAGATCATGCCACTGCACTCTAGCCTGGGCGACAGAGGGAGACTCCGTCAAAAAAAAAAAAGAGGCCGGGTGTGGTGGCTCACGCCTGTAATCCCAGCACTTTGGGAGGCCGAGGCGGGTGGATCACGAGGTCAGGAGTTTGAGACCAGCCTGACCAACATGGCGAAACCCCGTCTCTACTAAAAATACAAAAATTAGCCGGGCGTGGTGTTATGGGTCTGTAATCCCAGATACTCAGGAGGCTGAGGCAGGAGAATTGCTTGAATCCAGGAGGCGGAGGTTGCAGTGAGCCAAGATTGCGCTACGGCACTCCAGCCTGGGCAACAGAGCGAGACTCTGTCTAAAAAAAAAAAAAAGAGAGAGAGAGAGAGGGAGGGCGGGAGGGAGGGAGGGAGGGAGGGAAGGATTAGAAACCAAGTGATCAGACAGTTTGCTCTGTGGCCCCCCAGCTTCCTCTCGCCGTAAGGACGTGGCTCCTCAGTACCAGAAAAACACTGCTGAATGAATGGATGCATACATGAAAAAATGCTGTGGGTATGATATTCGGTTCGGGGCCAGGTGCGGTGGCTCACGCCTGTAATCCCAACACTTTAGGAGGCCAAGGTGGGAGGATCACTTGAGGTCAGGAATTCGAGACTAGCTTGGCCAACATGGTGAAACCCCATTTCTGCTAAAAATACAAAAATGAGCTGGGTGTGGTGATGCGCGCCTGTAATCCCAGTTACTCGGGAGGCTGAGGCAGGATAATCGCTTGAACCCGGGAGGCGTAGGTTGCAGTGAACCGAGATTGCGCCACTGCACTCCAGCCTGGCCGACAGAGCGAGACTCCATATCAAAAAAAAAAAAAAAAAAAAAAAAAAAAAAAAAAATCGGTTCTGAGCAAATTTCGAGTCACTGACAAGGCGGCGGTATCCAGCAGAGGGCGCGCCAGGCGCCAGCACCAGGCCCGAGGACGCCTGGCTCATCCCCAGGCCGGCTTCCGAGAGCCCCGCTAAGTGCAGGCGGATACCCCGGCCTTGGCGGCTGCTTGCCTTTCTCTGTACTGTCCCTGTGAAGGCCAAGATCTATAACGCTGACAGTCCCCAGACATACGATGGGAGAGTTGCAGTAAGTGCTCTTTAAATCCCCTTTCACCCTTGAGAGTCTACGATTTTCGACGTTTTCCAGGCGATTTTTACTCTGGTCCAGAATAGGTGCGCGGTAATTCCTGGCTTTCGCCACCGGAGGGCACTCCGGGCCCTCGCTTCCCTGCCCCGCGCACGGTCTGCAATCGGCTGGGCTTTTAAGCCTTCTCCGCGCCGGCTGGTCTCCCAGAGAATCTAAACTCAAAACTCTTGAGAGACACCCCAGCCTGCAGCAATCCCAGGGTGTGCTGAAGTCCCCATCGTCCTCCCCTGGAATGTCAGTGAATGAGGAAGGTTTCTTTTTTTACTCACCGCCATCCTCCGCCCCCAGTCGTGGGTAGACCCGGCGCTGGGGCTGGGGGACCCTGAGCAGGTTCCTCACCTGCACCGACCCTCATCTTTAAAGTTGGGGTGCGACCGGGCGCGGTGGCTCAGCCTGTAATCCCAGCACTTTGGGAGGCTGAGGCGGGCGGATCACAAGGTCAGGAGATCGAGACCATCCTGTGGATGGTGAAACCCCGTCTCTACTAAAAAAAAAAAAAAAAAATTAGCCGGGCGTGGTGGCGGGCGCCTGTGGTCCCAGCTACTGGGGAGGCTGAGGTAGGAGAATGCCGTGAACCCGGGAGGCGGAACTTGCAGTGAGCTGAGATTGCGCCACTGCACTCCAGCCTGGGCGACAGAGCGAGACTCCGTCTCAAAAAAATAAAATAAAAATTAAAAAAAAATAAAGTTGGGGTGCACGGAATGGGCCTCAGTGGCACACCCCAATCTGGAGACACATCATAACTTTTTTTTTTCTTATTATGTTTTTTCTTTTGAGACGGTCTGGCTCTGTCGCCCAGGCTGCAGTGGCGCGATCACGGCTCACTACAACGTCCACCTCCCGGGCTAAAGCGATTCTCCCACCTCAGCCTCCCGAAGTGCTGGGACTACAGGTCCAGGCCACCACGTCTGGCCCATTTTATTTCTAAATGGCTCATGCCTGTAATTCCAGCACTTTGGGAAGCCAGGGCAGTCGGATCACTTGAGCCCAGGATTTTGACACCAGCCTGGGCAACATAGTGAGATCCTATCTGTACAAAAGATTTAAAAATTAGCCAGTCGGGCTGGGCGCGGTGGCTCAGGCCTGTAATCTCAGCACTTTGGGGGGCTGAGGCGGGTGGGGATCACCTGAGGTCAGGAGTTCAAGACCAGCCTGGCCAACATGGTGAAGCCCCGTCTCTCCTAAAAATTAAAAAAAAAAAAAAAAAAAAAGTAGCCTGGCGTGGTAGCAGGCAACTGTTACCCCAGATACTCGGGAGGCTGAGGCAGGAGAATCACTTGAACCTGGGAGGCGGAGGCTGCACTTAGCCGAGATCGCACCACTGTACTCCACCCTGGGTAACAGAGCGAGAATGTCTCAAAAAAAAAAAAAAATTAGCTGGGTGTAGTGCCATGCGCCTATAGTCCCAACTAATCAGAAGACTGAGGTGAGAGAATAGCTTAAGCCCAGCATCAAGGCTGCAGTGAGCTGTGATTGGGCCACTGCACTCCAGCCTGGGCAACAGAGCAAGACCCTATCTCAAAAAAAAAGGAAAGAAAATACAGGCTAAATTTTTTTTTTTTTAATTTAAGGTTAGGGCCAGGCGTGGTGGCTCACGCCTATGATCCCAGCACTTTGAGAGGCCAAGTCGGGAGGACAGCTTGAGTCCAGGAGTTCTAGACCAGCCTGGGCAACACAGCAAGACCCTGTCTCTTTTTTTTTAATTAATTAATTAAAAGTCAAATAAAATGAATTGAAGATAACCACTAACAAGATAATATGGAACTACAGTCCTCAGTATCTGAGGAGGCACTGGTTCTAGGACTCCCATACCAAATCCATGGAATCAAGTCCCTTATATAAATTGCTGTAGGCCGGGCGTGGTGGCTCATGCCTGTAATCTCAGCACTTTGGAAGGCCAAGGCAGGCGGTTCACTTGAAGTCAGGAGTTCAAGACTAGCCTGGCCAACATGGTGAAACCCCGTCTCTACTAAAAATACAAAAATTAGCCTGGCGTGGTGGTGCACATCTGTAATCCCAGCTACTTAGGAGGCTGAGGTGGGAGAATCACTTGAATCCGGGAGGCGGAGGTTGCAGTGAGTCAAGATTGGGTCACTGCACTCCAGCCTGAGCGAGACTTCATCTCAAAATAAATAAATAAATGAACTGGTGTAGTATTTGCATATAACCTACATATACTTAAATCATCTTTAGATTACTTATAATACCTAATACAATGTAAATGCTATGTAGATAGTTGTCCTGCTGTATTGTTTTTTATTTGTATGATTTTTATTGTTATATTTTTTCCTGAATATTTTTGATCTATGGTTGGTTGAATCCCATGGGAATGGGGGGCCAATTGTACTTGGGAAAAAGAGAAAAAAACACTTGATCAGCATTGCAAAGAGAGGGAAAGAAAAACCAGAAAACAGCCGGGCCCAGTGGCTCACGCTTGTAATGCCAGCACTTTGAGAGGCGGAGGCGGGCGGAAAATGAGGTCAGGAGTTCAAGACCAGCCTGGCCAATATGGTGAAACCCCGTCTATACTAAAAAATACAAAAATTAGCTGGGTGTGGTGGCTCATGCCGGTGGTCCCAGCTACTCAGGAGGCTGAGGCAAGAGAATCGCTTGAACCCAGGAGGCTGAGGTTACAGAAAGCCGGGATCGCACCACTGCACTCCAGCCTGGCAACAGAGCAAGACTCCATCTCAAAAAATAAAATAAAATACAATGAAAAAGCATTTTGAAACATATCACTATCACAATACATTTGAATGGATGAATCTCTTCTATTACAAGACCAAAAAAATGTTTAAAACATGAGATGCATAAGTTCTTTTTTTTTTTTTTTTTTTTTTTAGATGGAGTCTTGCTCTGTCACCCAGGCTGGAGTGAAGTGGTGCAATCTCGTCTCACTGCACCCTCTGCCTCCTGGGTTCAGGTGAGTCTCCTGTCTCAGCCTCCCGAGTTATTGGGATTACAGGCGCCCACCACCATGCCCGGCTAATTTTTTATATTTTTAGTAGAGACAGGGTTTCGCCATGTTGGCCAGGCTGGTCTTGAACTCCTGACCTCAGGTGATCCGCCTGCGTCAGCCTCCCAAGGTGCTGGGATTACAGGCATGAGCCACTGCACCCAGCCAAGATGCATGAGTTCTTAAAGTGAAAATGAAGTGTTTGCAAACATAGTCTGATCAGGGAAGGCAAGGTCAAGTGAAATATAAATTTTCACTTCAATTATTCGTTAGTTCCTTCCTTCATCATTTTGTTGCAGTGCCTAAGTGTGCCAGGCATGGTGTTGGGTACCAGGGATTCGGAGATGAATTGACTAAAGCCCCCCTAAGTGGCCCCCCAGTAGGAAGGATATCTGTCTTGACCAGAGTTAAACCCAGAGACAACCAAGGAGGAAGTCTCGGCCTCCTCACCTGAGCCACACTCAGCCTCTTCCACTCCCAAAGGCCTCCTGCTCCTTCACCTTCAGCCCAGCCCAGGCATCTCCCTTGATGCAAGACTCACCCAAGATGAGACGGAAACAGTCCCGACACACAATCAATCCTCACCTTTCTGGCCTTACCTTTTGGCACACAACACAAAAACTCCAGGTGTGCCCTGAGGCCTCTGCAGGGACCCGGCCAGGGGAGTGGTGGCTGAAGCTCCTCCGGGTCTGCCTTCTCAGAGGAGAGAGTAACGTGGGAGAAGCACCGTTTGCCTTTGATACTTACCAAGGTCACTGTGGTTGCTCCCTGTGGAATGACAGGGGCAGCGTCCCCAAAACACTGGCTCCTTCTCCAACCCTCACACATGCATTAAACCCCAAAGGTGAAAGGAGAGGGCTCAGGGCACAGCGCCTGTCCCGCCACATACCAGGAGGGGCTGCGTAGTCCTTGTGGGTTCTCCAAAGCCCGAGTTGGGGAAATGGGGACCCTTCAGACAGGGTTGCCTGTGTCTGTCCCTGTTTGTTTATATCAGAGCAGGTTTGTTCTGCCAGGCTGAGGCCCCAGGCCCACCTGCCATCAGCTCCTTGTGGAGATTGGGTGTGGGAGTGCCCCTCTGGGGACGGAAAGCCCTCCCATCCCTGAGGCTGGGCCTATCTGGGGAGTAGGGGCAGGCGAGCTCCGCCAGCCACTGAGGAGAGAGGGCCTGGTCAGGACCCTGCCCCTGTCATTCCACAGGGAGCAACACACAGGTCTCTAATAAAAACACAAAATTCGCCAGGTGTGGTGGCACATGCCTGTAATCCCAGCTACTCAGGAGGCTGAGGCAGGAGAATCACTTGAACCCAGGAGACGGAGCTTGCAATGAGATAGCACCACTGCACTCCAGCCTGGGCGACAGAGTGAGACTCCGTCCCCCCGCCCCGAAAAAATATACTGGGCTGGCAGGGCATGGTGGCTCACGCCTGTAATCCCAACACTTTGGGAACCTGAGGCAGGTGGATTGCTTGTGCTGAGGAGTGCGAGACCACCCTGGGCAACATGGCAAAACTACGTTTCTGTAAAAATTAAAAAATTACCTGGGTGTGGTGGCATGCGCCTGTAGTCGCGGCTACTCAGGAGGCTGAGGTGGGAGGATCATCTGAGCCTGGGGATGTCAAGGCTGCTGTGAGGCATGATCGCACCACACACTCCAGCCTGGGTGACAGAGCAAGACCTGACTAAAAGAAAATACTGACATTAAGCTGGGCACAGTGGCTCACGCCTGTAATCTCAGCACTTTGGGAGGCACAGGCGGAAAGATCGCTTGAGGCCATGAGTTCGAGATCAGCCTGGGAAACATAATGAGACCTCATCTCTACAAATTTTATTTTTACTTAGCCAGGCGTGGTGGTGTGCACCCATCGTCCTAGATACTCAGGAGGCTGAGATGAGGGGATCCCTTGAGCCCAGAAGGTTGAGGCTGCAGTGAGCTATGATTGTATTACTGCATTCCGGCCTGGGCAACAGCATGAGACTATGTTGCCCAGGCTGGTCTTGAACTCCTGGCCTTGAGAGTTCCTCCCACCTAGGCCTCCCAAAGTGTGGGATTACAAGCGTGAGTCCCTGCGCCCGGCCTCCAGGGGCTTCTTGATAGAACAAGCATCCTGGGGGTCGGGGGGGGCATCCCGATTAGAAAATGTCCCTCCTGAGTCTCTCTGAAGCCCTAAAGCCAAGTGAAGACCCCAGCTCTGCATCTTGGCCCACAGTGGATCTTGAGAGGGGGCCATGGGAGTTCTTATCATCGATGAGACGTTCTATCACTGGAGGACCCCAGTCACCTGAGAAATGAAGAAACGGGTCAGAGGACTCGACAGGGATGGGTGGGCCAGCGGTGCCCCCAGCTCTGCACCGCGTGATGGAGCCTCTTTTGCATTTGCAGCTCCCTCCCCCGGGGCAGAACAGTTCTGTTTGTCTTCCCAAACCTCAGAGATTCCAAGAACGAACGAAATCTGATACCCCTAAGGCAAGAACAGTTCCAGCCCTATTCTGCCAACAGGAAGCCTTTGCCCACGCCCAAGAGAGAGGGCAAGTGAGAGGCCCCCGCCCCAGGGTTCCCACCAACCTTCCAGGGGACACCAGGAGCCATCTGCCATGTGGTTCCCGCAGCAGCCAGCAGGGGGCAGCCTGTCAAAGACTTCCTGGGACCATGTTGCCCCCGACTTGTGCAGGTTCCCACAGGCCAGCACCCAGTGTGGAAAACAGCATGTGGTAGCAGGGGGTTAGGTGTCCGGCATGAACCAGCCTGGCCTTTACCTTTTGGGTGTTTTTCCTGTCTAGCCCACCCAAAATGTGGAAACCTTAACAGCAGACATGGATTATGATGTCAGAGTTTGGGTTTTTTTAGGAGTATTGTTATGTTGCCCAGACTGATCTCCAACTCCTGAGCCCAAGCGATCCTCCCAACTGAGCCTCCTAAGTAGCTGGGACTACAGGCACCTGCCACTGTGCCCAGCTTGATGTCAGTTTGTAGCATTGCAACTTTGCTTTAGCCTAATTTCTGAGCAATACCCAATCAGCTAGGCCTGGAGCACCATCCCCACACTGAATTTCTCCCTCTTTTGGATATTTTGTGGACATTAAAAGCAAGCATGGGCTTCAAAAGACACCCAAAAGCTGGGAGAAAATATTTTAATAGACAAACCACAGACTGGGAGAAAATATTCACAATCTATGTATCTAGTAAAAGACTTGTATCCAGAATATATAAAGTACTTTTATAACTCACTAAATAATAAGACAAACATCTCAACAGAAATGGGCAAAAGATTTGAATCAACATTTCATCAAAGAAGATATGTGGAAAGTCACTAGAGACATGAAAAACGGACCCCATCATCAGACATAAGGGAAATGCTCCTTGAAACCACAATGAGATGATACCATTTCCACCCCATTGGAGTGGCTGCAGTCCGAGAGGCTGACCACACCAAGACTTGTGAGGATATGGAGCAAGGCAGGCTCTCATGCGCCGCTATTGGAAATAGAAAATAGTACAACTACTTTGGAAAACAGTTTGGTAGTTTCTTTTTTTTTTTCTTTCTTTTTTTTTTTTTTTGAGACGGAGTCACACTCTATTGCCCAGGCTGGAGTGCAGTGGCGTGATCTCGGCTCACTGCAACCTCCACCTTCTGGGTTCAAGCAATTCTCCTGCCTCAGCCTCCCGAGTAGGTGGGACTACAGGGATACACCACCACGTCCAGCTAATTTTTGTATTTTTAGTAGAGATGGGGTTTCGCCATGTTAGCCAAGCTGGTCTCGAACTCGTGACCTCAGGTGATCCACCCGCTTTAGCCTCCCAAAGTGCTGGGATTACAGGTGTGAGCAACTGTACCTGGCCAGTTTCTTTAAAAAATTGAAATGTAACATTTAGAGCATACACTATCCCATTCCTAGGTAATTAACCACCCCCTGCCCCCCACCAAAAAATATATGAAAGCATATGTCCAGGCCAGGCGTGGTGGCTCATGTCTGTAAGCCCAGCACTTTGGGAGGCCGAGGTGGGTGGATCACTTGAGCCCAGGAGTTCGAGACCAGCCTGACTAATATGGTGAAATCCTGTCTCTACTAAAAATATGAAAATGAGCTGGTCATGATGGCATGCACCTGAAATCCCAGCTACCCCAGAGACTGAGGCAGAAGAATCACTTGAACCCGGGAGGCAGAGGTTGCAGTGAGCCGAGATCACGCCCCTGCACTCCAGCCTGGGCAACAGAGCAAGACTCCATCTCAAGAAAGAAGCATATGTCCACACAAAGACTCAAACACAGAGACGAAAATTTCCACAGCAGCTTTACTAGTAACAGCCCCAAAATTGAAAACAACCCCAATGCTCACCATGAATAATGAGTAGATAAGCAAATTGTGGACTATCCATCCAATGAACTACTGCACAGGGACAAAGAGGAACCACATACACACACACACATACACACACACACACATACACACACACACATACACACACACATACACACACACACATACACACACACACACACACATACACACACATACACACACACACACATACACACACACACATACACACACATACACACACACATACACACACACATACACACACATACACACACATACACACACAAATACACACACATACACACACACAAATACACACACATACACACACACACAAATACACACACACAAATACACACACACAAATACACACACACATACACACACACAAATACACACACACATACACACACACAAATACACACACAAATACACACACACATACACACACATACACACACACAAATACACACACAAATATACACACACACAAATATACACACATACACACACAAATATACACACACATATACGCACACACATACACACAAATATGCACACACATACACAAATATACACACACATATACACACACAAACACATACAAATATACACACACAAAAATATACACATACCCATATACACACATAAATATACACACACGTACACACGTGAATATACACACACATACATATACACATGTGCACATACACATATACACACAAACACACACAAACATACACAAACACACACACATACACATGCACACACATACATATACACACATGCACACACATTATACACACATATATACACACATACACATGTATTATACACACATACACATACATATGTACACACATACATATACACACACATTTACACATATATACAAACACACACACCTATACACACACACATATATATTTCTAAATACAGTTGGCCCTTGAACAACACAGGTTTGAACTGCATGCCTCAAATTATACTCAGATTTTTTTTCAGTAAAAGTGACCCTGAGTGTGCCTGCCTCTCCTGCCTCTCCTCCCACCTCCTCCATCTCTTACCCCTCTGCCTTCTCTGAGACAGCGAGACCAACCCCTCCCCTTCCTCCTCTGCCTCCTCAAGATGGAGACAACCAGGATGAAGACCTTTACAATGATCCACTTCCACTTAATGAATGGTAAATAGAGCTTCTCTTCCTTACAATTTCCTTGATAACGTTTTGTCTTCTGTAGCTGACTTTATTGTAGGAAAGCAGTGTGTAGTACACAGAACCCACCAAATACGTCTGCTTTCTAATCCCCTCAAGAATTAGAATGAGTGGATTGTTTGGCAATTGTGGAGTCCCAGGTTCTGGCAAAGGAGCTGAGTGGTCTTTTAAAATGTTTTTATTTTTAGTTTTAAAAATCATTTGGCCAGGCGCAGTGGCTAATGCCTGTAATCCTAGCAATTTGGGTGGCTGAGCCAGGTGGATTGTTTGAGCCCTGGAGTTCGAGACCAGCCTGGGCAACATGGTGAAACCCTGACTCTACAAAAAATACAAAAATTAGCCAGGTATGGTGGTGCACACCTGTAGTCCCAGCTACTCGAGAGGCTGAGGCAGGAGGATCGCTTGAGCCCAGGAGATGAAGGCTGCTGCGAGCCGAGATCGCACCACTGCACTCCAGTCTGGGTGACAGAGTGAGACTGTGTCTCAAAAAAGAAAAATGATTTGTATTTATTTATTAAAGATGGGTCTCTCTTTGATACCCAGGCTGGATTTGCTGTGGCAGGACTATGGCTCACTGCAGTCTCCACCTCCTGGGCTCAAGCAATCCTCCCACCTTAGTCTCCCAAGTAGAGGGGACTACATGCACCCACCACCACTTACAGCTCGAAATATGTGTTAACTGACTGTTTGCGCTATAGGCAAGGCTTCTGTCAATAGCAGGCTATTAGCAGTTAACTGTTGGGGAATGAAAAGTTATATTAGGATTTTTTACTGTTGGGGGGGGCATCCTTAACCCCCTGCATTGTTCAAGTGTCAACTATAGTGTGTGTGTGTGTGTGTGTGTGTATTTACGTATTTTTTCTTAGAAGGTCAAGGTTGATACTGTATATACGCACCAGAGTAACCATAATTCTCCCTCTTCTTTCGCCTTTACTTTTAAATAGATTTGGTGCTCACCTCGACCTTCTGCAGCTTTTCCCTGCCTGCTCTTGTTTATGTGGATTGACCTCTGGATGGTACTGTCAGGCACAGAGGGGTTTTGTTTCTTCAAGAGATCACGGGCCTGCATGCTCTGAGAGTCTGCAGGACACCTGACCTTTGAAGGAAGGCTTTGCTGAGTAACACTTTTTAAAAAATAGTGTAGTCATTTTTTAAAAATACATTTTCTTTTTCTTTTCCTTTTTTTTTTTTTTTTTTTTTTTTTTTGAGATGGGGTTTCGCTCTTGTTGCCCAGGCTGGAGTGCAATGGTGCAATCTCAGCCCACCACAACCTCCACCTCTCGGGCTCAAGTGATTCTCCTGCCTCAGTCTCCCGAGTAGCTGGGATTGCAGGCATGCGCCACCAGGCCCGGCTAATTTTGTATTTTTAGTAGAGATGGGGTTTCTTCTTGTTGGTCAGGCTGGTCTTGAATTCCCGACCTTAGGTGATCCGCCCACCTTGGCCTCCCAAAGTGCTGGGATTATAGGCGTGAGCCACGGAGCCCAGCCCCTAAAATACATTTTTATTGAGGCGCAACATTGTTCCAGCCGTTTGTTGTGGTATAACAACACCTAGAATCAAAATTTTAGTGGCGTGCCATGTTCACAGCCGACTTACTCACACGGCCAAAAGGTGGAAACCATCCAAGAGTCTGCCAACAGATGAATGGAGAAATCAAACCTGGGGTATAGAGAAAACGCAGTGTTACTCAGCCTTCAACAGGGAGGAAATTCTGACACCTGAGACAACGTGGATGAACCTTGAGACATGCTCAGTGAAATAAGCCAGTCACAAAAGGACAAATACTGCACGATACCACTTTATTTATTTATTTATTTTTGAGACAGAGTCTCACTCTGTCGCCCAGGCTGGAGTGCAGTGGCACAATCTCGGCTCACGGCAACCTCCGCCTCCCGGGTTCAAGCAGTTCTCCTGTCTCAGCCTCCTGAGTAGCTGGGATTACAGGCACATGCCACCACGCCCAGCTAATTTTTGTATTTTTAGTAGAGATGGGGTTTCACCATATTGGTCAAGCTGGTCTTGAACTCCTGACCTCAGGTGATCCACCCACCTCGGCCTCCCAAAGTGCTGGGATTACAGGCATGAGCCACCGCGCCTAGCCACATGATGCCACTTATACGAGGTCCCTAAAGTAGTCAAATTCAGAGAGACAGAAGTAGAACGGTGGTTGCATAGGGCTGGGAATGGGGGATGGAGAGTGGGTATTTAATGGGTAAGAATTTCAATTTTACAGGATAAAAAAGCTCTGGAGATCTATTGCACAGTAATGTGGATGTACTTAATACTGCTGAAATGTACACCTAAAAATGGTTAAGATGATGGTAAATTTTACCTGTAATTTACCACAAATTTAAAACATAAACTTAGTGGCATAAAGCAGCCACCCCCATTGTGTGATTTCCTGGGTTCCCTGGTCAGGAGTTTGGGCACAGGCAAGGTTGCCCTTCTCTTGCACTAGGATGTCTGAGGCCTCATCTGGAGGCGACCCTAGTGACTAGGGCTGGAAGGGCTAGAGACAGATAATCTACTTCCAAGACCATGCGTTTACTCACACGTGTGGGACCTGGGCTGGGATTGCCCAAGGACGGGCTCTTCGGGGCCCATTGACTGGAGCCCTCCATGTGGCACTTTCAGCATGGCAGCCTCCAAGCAATCAGATTCCATTCGCGGTGGTTCAGGGTTCCAAAACAAGTTTCCCCAGCAGGTAAGGCCATGTGGCCTTTTATGACCTAGTCTCAGAAGTGACAAAGTCACCACTTTTATGAATTGCTTCTTTACTGCAATGTACGTACTTTAACAAACTTCAGCATCAACAGTGAAATGTTATGTGTATGCTGGTAAACCCTTAACTCGGTATGTATCAAGAATGCTGGCCGGGCGCGGTGGCTCACGCTTTAATCCCAGCACTTTGGGAGGCCGAGGCAGGTGGATCACGAGGTCAGGAGATCGAGACTATCCTGGCTGACACGGCGAAACCCCGTCTTACTAAAAAAAAATACAAAAAAATTAACCAGGCGTGGTGGTGGGCGCCTGTAGTCCCAGCTATTCGGGAGGCTGAGGCAGGAGAATGGCATGAACCCAGGAGGCGGAGCTTGCAGTGAGCCGAGATCGCCCACTGCACTCCAGCCTGGGCAACAGAGCGAGACTCCGTCTCAAAAAAAAAAAAAAGAATGCTTCCAGGGCTGGGCACAGTGGCTCATGCCTGTAATCCCAGCACTTTGGGAGGCCGAGGCAGGTGGATCACCTGAGGTCAGGAGTTCAAGACCAGCCATGGTTGTCTCTACTAAAAATACAAAACATTAGCCAGGTGTGGTGGTGGGTGCCTGCAATCCCAGCTACTCCGGAGGCTGAGGCAGGAGAATCGTTTGAACCTGGGAGGCAGAGGTTACAGTGAGCCAAGATAGCGCCACGGCACTCCAGCCTGGGTGGCAGAACAAGACTCAGTCTAAAAAAAAAAAAAACAGAATATATTCTAAAAACCCTTATAACTCAACAGTAAAAAGATAAATAAACCAATTTAATTTAATTTATTTATTTATTTGAGATGGAGTCTCGCTCTGCCACCCAGGCTGGAGTGCAGTGGCATGATCTCAGCTCACTGCAACCTCTGCCTTCTGGGTTCAAGTGATTCTCCTGCCTCAGCCTCAAGAGTAGCTGGGACTACAGGTGCATACCACCGTGCCCGGATAATTTTTGTACTTTTAGTAGAGATGGGCTTTCACCATTTTGGCCAGGCTGGTCTGGAACTCCTGACCTCAGGTGATCCACCTGCCTTGGCCTCCCAAAGTGCTAGGATTACAGGTGTGAGCCACCATGCCCGGCAATAAACCAGTTTTAAAATGGACAAGGGATTTGAACAGACATTATTCCAAAGAAGATATACAAATAGCTAATAAGCACAGGAACACGTGCTCAACGTTATTAGTCATTAAGGAAATACATGCAGCTGGGCGTGGTGGCGTGCGCCTATAATCCCAGAACTTTGGGAGGCCAAGGCAGCTGATCACATGAGTCCAGGAGTTTGAGACCAGCCTGAGCAACATGTTGAGACCCTGTCTCTACTAAAAATACAAAACTTAGCTGGGTGTGGTGGCATGCACCTTGAAGTCCCAGCTACCCGGGAGGCTGAGGTAAGAGGATTGCTTGAGCCTAGGAGGTAGAGGCTGCAGTGAGCCATGATTGCACCACTGCACTCCAGCCTGGGTGACAGAGCAAGACTCTGTCTCAAAAAAAAAAAAAAAAAAATTTGAAAAAAGGGAAATACATGCTACAACTTGAATGCACATAATGCATACTAAAACATTATGAAGCATGAAAGAGGCCAGACACAAAAGGTCACATATTATATAATTATTTTGGTATGAAGTAACCGGATTGGCTAGGCGTGGTGGCTCATGCCTGTAATCCCTGTACTTTGGGAGGCCAAGGTGGGTGGATCACCTGAGGTCAGAAGTTTGAGACCAGCCTGACCAACATGGTGAAACACCATCTCTACTAACAATACAAAACAAAAATTAGCCAGGCATGGTGGCAGGCATCTGTAATCCCAGCTACTCCGGAGGCTGAGGCAGGAGAATCGCTTGAACCTGGGAGGCAGAGGTTGCAGTGAGCCGAGATCGCGCCATTGCACTCCAGCCTGGGCAACAAGAGCAAAACTCCGTCTCAAAAAATAAATAAATAAATAAATAAATAAACAAACAAACAAATAAGAATTAACCAGAATGGGCAAAATTGTAAAGACAGAAAAGCAGATTGGTTGTTGCCAGGGGATGGGAGGAGGTGGAAATAAAGGGTGATTTCTTTCTTTCTTTCTTTCTTTTTTTTTGAGATGAAGTCTCGCTCTTTTTCCCTAGGCTGGAGTGTGATGGCGCAATCTCGGCTCACGGCAACCTCTGCCTCCTGGGTTCAGGTGACTTTCCTGCCTCAGCCTCTGGAGCAGCTGGGATTACAGGCGCCTGACACCATGCCCGGCTAATTTTTGTAGAGACGAGGTTTCACCATGTTGGCCAGGCTGGTCTCGAACTCCTGACCTCAGGTGATCCACCTGCCTCGGCCTCCCAAAGGCTGGGATTACAGGTGTGAGCCACTGCGCCCAGCCAAGAGTGATTTCTTAAGGAAGTACTTGGTATTTTTCTGGAATGATGAAAAAATTTTGAAACTAGAAAGAAGTGATGGTTGCGCAACACTAGGAAAGCTCTGGATGCCACTGAATTGTACGCATCAAAATGGTGAATTGGAGCCTGGTGCAGTGGCCTGGAACTGTAATGCCAGAAACTCAGGAGGCTGAGGTGGGAGGATCACTTGAGCCCAGGAGTTCAAGGCTGCATTGAGCTATGATCCTATGATCAGGCCACTGCACTCCAGCCTGGACAACAGGGCGAGATCCCTGATTCAATTAAAATAAAAAATATATATTAAAAAACAAGAGAATGCACAGGCTCCAGGGGTATGAGCCACTATCGTATCAGCAGGGTCTCACTCCAGATGTGGCTAATACAAGTCTTTCTGTGATCCATAGCTTTATCAATAATCTAAGCTTGATTTGCTAATTAGCATAATGATGTCTTTTTTTTTTTTTTTAAGAGACAGAGTCTTGGCCGGGCACGGTGGCTTACGCCTGTAATCCTAGCACTTCGGGAGGCTGAGGCGGGTGGATCACGAGGTCAGGAGATCAAGACGATCCTGGCTAACACGGTGAAACCCCGTCTCTACTAAAAATACAAAAAATTAGCTGGGCATGGTGGCAGGCGCCTGTAGTCCCAGCTACTCGGGAGGCTGAGGCAGGAGAATGGCGTGAACCCGGGAGGTGGAGGTTGCAGTGAGCAGAGATAGCGCCACTGCAGTCCGGCCTGGGCGAAAGAGCGAGACTCCGTCTCAAAAAAAAAAAAAAAAAAAAGAGACAGAGTCTCACTCTGTCTCCCAGGCTGGAGTGTAGTGGTGCAATCATAGGTCATCACAGTCTTGAACTCCTGGGTTTAAGCAATCCTCCTGCCTCAGCCTCCTGAGTAGCTGGGACTACAAGTGTGTGCCATCACTCCTGGCTGATTTTTTTTGGTAGAGACAGGGTCTGGCTATGTTGCCCAGGCCTTATTATTGTTTTGTAAGAGCTTCCCTTTCCTTTAAGATTCTGGGTACTTTGATACATTTATTGAAGATACCTTCTCTAAGTGTACATAATTAAATTAAATCTTGAAATACATTTTCTTGGAACAGATTGCTCTTAACTGAAACTGTAAATAGGTGAATGTTTTGCTGCAGATTCCAAAAAAGCCAAACCATCCCCACTCATCTCTAGACCCAGTGGGCCTTTGTCTAAGGATGTCACAGGCCATAATTCCCAAGCAGCAGCCACATTCTTAGAAAGGCTGAGGAACTGGGTTCCACGTTCTGGGGAGGTGTGGACACATCTGCTTAGGAATATAGGAGGAATTTGGGACAGGGTGAGGGAGTCTTGGGGTTCTCTAAGAGGGAGGGGCAAGGATGGCAAGGAATGAAGGGGAGGAAGAGCTGAGCCACACAGCCAATTCGGAATGGAAGCAGTTGCTAAGGCCAAGGTTTTCCAAAAGTCAAATGGAAGTCATTGTCATGCAGCAATATGGCTCCCTGCTGTTTCCAAACCACCCTGACTGCTGTGGGCTTTTGAAATCATGAATCATGAGTGGCTGAGTGGCTGTCTGCATAGCAGGGATGTGGGTGAAGGCTGTAAGGTGCTCCCTCCAAAATTGGCTTAGTCTGTGCCTGCAGATATGAAAGGGGTACACAGAGAATCTCTGGTGGCTGGAACCAATTTCCCCCATCCCCAACCTCAGCCACCACCTGTGCTGAGCCTGTAGCAACAGGGACACAGCAGCAGAGTGACATTTACTGAACAGCTAAGTGCTTTACAGGCCATCGATTGTCACAACATCCTTCTAAGTCTTGTGATTGGTATTCTTTCATTTTTTCTTTCTTTCTTTTTTTCTCTTTGAGATGGAGTGTCACTCTGTCGCCCAGGCTAGAGTGCAGTGGCGCAATCTCAGCTCACTGCAACCTCCACCTCCCGGGTTCAAGCGATTCCCCTGCCTCAGCCTCCTGAGTAGCTGGGATTATGGGCACCCGCCACCATGCCCGGCTAATTTTGTATTTTTAGTAGAGACAGGGTTTCACCATGTTGGCCAGGCTGGTCTCGAACTCCTGACCTCAGGTGATCCACCCGCCTTGGCCTCCCAAAGTGCTGGGATTACAGGCGTGAGCCACTGTGCCTGGCCCAGTTGGCATTATTTCTATTGCATATATGGGGAAATTGAAGTTCAAAGAAGTTAAGTAACTTACTCCAAGTCACATAGCCTCTGAGTGACACAGCCAGGATTTATACAATTCCTCTCCTCACCCCTCTGTGCCCATGACAGAGGGCTCCTGGTTGTGTCCGAAGGGAAGAGCCAGGATAGTTTATTATTACCAGAACTCAAAAGGTTAATTTGTCCTGTGCTGTATATAAAAACTGCCAGAGAATTTGGGGAATTGAATGAAGTATCGTCTCCCCAAACTTCCTTAAGAAATGCTCCCGTCAGCAGGTGCCTAGCACGAGGCAAACCTTTGAACTTTGGACATGACCCTTCTCTACAAAGGGTAGACAGCCCTACCCACTACCACGGAATTCCTGCTGCTCAGGACCCAGACTTGAACAATAAAAGACATCTGGGGCCGGGCATGGTGGCTTACGCCTGTAATCCCAGCACTCTGGGAGGCCGAGGCAGGCGGATCACCTGAGGTCAGGAGTTCGAGACCAGCCTGGCCAACATGGTGAAACCCCATCCCTATTAAAAATACAAAAAATTAGCCAGGCATGGTGGCAGACGCCTGTAATCCCAGCTACTTGGGAGGCTGAGGCAGGAGAATTGCTTGAACCTGGGAGGCAGAGGTTGCAGTGAGCTGAGATCACACCACTGCACTCCAGCCTGGGCAATGAGAGCAAAGCTCTGTTTCGCTGGGGGCGGGGGGCGGGGGAAGACATCTGGGAACTGGGACCAGTGGGTTTTATTTATTTAGACCCCAGGTCTAGCATCCCTGGAGCCTGGGTCGGATTTGTGTGAATCTGAACACCTTGGTGAGAGGTGAGGGAGTAATGAGGGGGGCAGATTTCAGAGGAGAAGTAATGGAGGCCAGAGATGAAGCCTGATCAGAGCCGCTCGGTGGTGGGACGTCCTCTCCAGTGAGGGTTGCAGGAGAGGCAGCAGCTGCTCCGGTTTGCCTTCTGGGCCTGAGCTATTCCACGAGGTTGCCACCAGCTGCACGTGGCTATCAGGTGCTTGAAATGTGGCCAGTCTGATTGAGATGAGCAGCAAGTATAAAATACACCCTACATTACAAAGCCTTGGCGTGAGATAAAGTAATGTAAAATATCTCATTAATAGTTTTATATTGATTACATGTAGGGATGATAATGTTGGACATATATTGGATTACATTAAATGTTATTAAAATTAATTTCACCTGTTTTATTTTTCTTCCTTTACTTTTAAAAGCATGTGGCCACTAGAAAACTTTTCTTCTTTTCTCTTCTTTTTTTTTTTTTTTTTGAGATAGGGTCTTGCTCTGTTGCCCAGGCTGGAGTGCAAAGGCACGATCAGGGCTCACTACAGCCTTGACCTCCTGGGCTCAAACGATCCTCCTACTTTGGCCTCCCGAGTAGTTGGGACTACAGGTGTGTGCCACCACACCTGGCTAATTTTTTATTTTTTGTAGAGATGGGGTCTCACTATGTTGCCCAGGCTTGTCTCAAACTCCTAGACTCAATCCATCCTCCCACTTCAGTCTCCCAAAGTGCTGGGATTACTGGTGTGAGTCACGGCACCCGGCCTAGAAAATTTTCAATTCAAAATTACAAATGAAATTGCTCATTCTGAGGCCGGGTATTGTGGCTCATGCCTGTAATCCTAGCACTTTGGGAGGCCGAGGCGGGTGGATCACCTGAAGCCAGGAGTTCGAGACCAGCCTGGCCAACACAGTGAAACCGCGTCTCTACTAAAAATACAAAAATTAGCCAGGCGTGGTGGCAGGTGCCTGTAATCCCAGCTTCTCAGGAGGCAGAGACAGGAGAATCGCTTGAACCCGAGAGGCAGAGGTTGTAAGTGAGCCAAGATTATGCCATTGCACTCCAGCCTGGGCGATAGAGTGAGTCTCTGTCCAAAAAAAAAAAAAAAAAAAAAGAAGAAGAAGAAGAAAGAAAGAAAGAAAAAAGAAAAGAAATAGCTCATTCTATTTCTGTTGGACAGCGCTGTCTTCGACCAGTCCTTCCTGCCTGCGTGAGTGAAGGGAGGACAAGTGGGCAGAGGGCTGAGCTCCTTCAGAGGAAAGCATTACCTCCTGGCCCCCCAGGTGAGAGCTGTGTGCAGGCCTGTGCAGAGAAGGGGAGGAGAGAGCAGAATCACCCCAGGGGCCAGAACCAAGAGTTGACCGACCAGATGTAGGGACAGACAGCTGGGAGGATGGAGCTTCCTAGGGCAGTGCCAGCCCCTGAAGGGCATGGGTGGGGACAAGATGGGGCCAGGTGGGTCATCTTCTTATAGCCATGCCCAGGGCTGTGGGGGTGGGGTCTGCTCTCCCTCCCTCCAGCCCTTTAGGACTCATAGGTTTTTTGCTGCTCCTGTCGGGTGAGGAATAAGACTGATGTTTTCTTTATTTTGGAATCCTTTGTTGTTCTCTTGATTCTCTGAGCCTGTGGGGAGCTGAGCCTACCCAGGGAACCCAGGTCTTTGCTAATCAGCCCCCTGGGGGTGCTCCCTATCAAGTCCCTAAAGTCCCCCAGCCCCAGCTTGCCCCCCAGACCACAGACATGGATGACAGGAGCCACAGGGGGCTTTGGGAACCAGGCCTCACCTGGGGGTTAGAGCCTGTGGGTCTGGCTTGGCGCCTGGAGTCTAAGTTTAAAAGCTCCCCTGTTCTTGATGCCTGATTCTCTGATTCTCTGCCAGGAATTTCTCCAGCAGCTGTGCCAACACAGGGGTTCCAGGGCCTATGCCAGGGGGCACCCTTGTGTCTGGCTTGCTGGGATTCATTTACACAGTCTGTGCTAATAAAAGAGATGGGGAGAACCGCATTTAGCTAGTGCCTGGGGGCTATCCACTGGGCACTGGCAGCCGAGCCGAGCCGGGGAAAGTTGTGTGAATCACTTTAAGGGTTTCCCAAATGTAAACAAAGGCTTGAAACTTGCCCTTGAGGAGACATCCCTGGAGGAAAGGTGAAGTCATTGAGGGCTATCTAGAAACATCTATAGGGAAAGAATTAGAGGAAAGGACACAATTGCCAGAAGATGCTGGCAAAAAAGGAGGAATTCCACGCTTACAGCCTCTGTTTTCCAGTTCTAGCCCTCAATTCACTGTTAGACTCCCTCACTTTCTGCTGGTCATGATTTAAATGTCACCTACTCCATGATGCCCCTCCTGGTCATTTTACCTAAAATTACAACTTGCCCCACCACTCCCGACACACTTTTCTTAGATGCTTTTCTGACTTATTTTTATCTTAGTACTTATCATCTAAGATAGATTTTTATTTATTTTGTTGACTATCTGTTTCCCCCATTAGAATGTGGGCCATAAAGGCAGGGATTTTGTATTATTTTGCTGGTACTGGGTTCATATTTGTTTGTTTTTTGAGACAAAGTCTCACTCTGTCACCCAGGCTGGAGTGCAGTGGCGCAATCACAGCTCACTGCGGCTTTGATCTCTTAGGCTCAAGCAATCCTCCCACCTCAGCCTCCAGAGTAGCTGGGACTACAGGAATGCACCACCATGCCTGGCTAATTTAAACCTTTTTTTTTTTTTTTTTTTTGGCAGAGATGGGATCTCGCTATGTTGCCCAGGACTGGTCTTGAACTCCTAGGCTCAAACAATCCTCCGACATTGGCCTCCCAAAGTGCAGGGCAAGCCACCGTACCCGGTCTGACTTCCTATTTGTTGATTGAAGCAATGTATGCATGCCTGAATATATGAGATTTTTCAACTTCCAACCCAAAAGCTGCTTAGGATGGGAGTCTACCCTCTGCTCTTTGCAATACTGTGTAGATAACAAAATATAGAAATGACCTTTAATGTCCACCAACAGGGACAGGTTAGTTAACGTATGCTACACACAGAGAACAGAATACTCAGCTGCCAATAAAAGAAATAAGGTAGATTAATGATTCCTCAAAGTGCTCCACATACCTCTGAGAACCATTTTCATAATACTAAGACAGTATTTGCCTTTTTCAATGTGTTGACATCTGTACCCATGATGCGAAAGGAATGGTGGGTAAACCTGACATCACCTTAGCCTGAATTAAGGCAGTGGCATCAAACTATACCAGGAGTTATTGTACTCTTCACCATCATACACTCCTCATTTAAAAAAAATTAATTGCATTTAAGAATGTCCTTGAGGCTGGACGTGGTGACTCACACCTGTAATCCCAGCATTTTGGGAGGCTGCGGCGGGAGGATTGCTTGAGCTCAAGGTTCCAGATCAACCTAGGCAACATGGCAAGACCACGTCTCTACAAAAATACAAAAATTAGCCAGGTTGGTGGCATGTACCTGTCTGTAGTCCCAGCTACTTGGGAGGCTAAGGTAGGAGGATTGCTTGATCCCAGGAGGTTGAGGCTGCAGTGAGCCATGATCACAACACTGCACTCCAGCCTGGGTGACAGAACAAGACCTTGTGTCCAAAAAAAGAAAAAAATATATATATATCCTTGATGAAGCAGGAAAATAGTTTTTAATTTTATTAAATTTTGAGGCTGGGCATGTTGGCTCACGCTTGTAATCCCAGCACTTTGGGAGGCTGAGGCAGGCGGATCACTTGAGATCAGGAGTTCAAGACCAGCCTGGCCAACATGGCGAAACCTCACCTCTATAAAAAATACAAAAAAATTAGCTGGGCGTGGTGGTGCATGCCTATAATCGCAGCTACTCTGGAAGCTGAGGCATGAGAATTGCTTGAACCCGGGAGGTGGAGGTTGCAGTGAGCCAGTATTGAGCCACTGCACTCCAGCTTGGGTGACAGAATGATAACTTGTCTAAAATTAATTAATTAATTAATTAATTTATAAATTTTGATCCTTAAGTACACACCTTTTTAATATTTGGTGTAATGGATGGAAAGTGAACATAAAGCCCTTCTGCTGCAGATGAAAGTCTGTTAGTCATCTTGAGAAAAGCATTTGTGCTGTTGTTTGTGAGCTGAACTAGCTCCCCTTTCAGGAAACATGAATTTTGCCTGGAAGCACAGCTGACAATCCATGGCTATTCACAGCTGGGTATTCAGAGACACTGTCTAGAACAATGAACAAAGTGAGCCTGTCACTTCAAGGTAAACAATTGATAGTACTTTCCAATAACAATAAAATGTGAGCTTCAAAGAAAAACTAGAATTTTGGGCCGAGCATGATGGCTGTTGCCTGTAATCCCAGCACTTTGGGAGGTCAAGGCAGGAGAATCACTTGAGCCCCAAGTTCAAGACCAGCCTGGGCAACATAGTGAGATCCTGTCTCTCTCTCTCTCTCTCTCTCTCTATATATATATATATATATATATTTTAAATTAGCCAGTTGTGGTGGCACACACCTGTAGTCCCAGCTACTAGGGAGGCTGAGGTAGGAGGATCACTTAACCCCAGGAGTTTGAGGCTGCAGTGAGCTATGATTGTGCCATTGTACTCTAGCCTTTGTGACAGAATGAAACCCTGTCTTAAAAAAACACAAACAGAAAAAAAAAAACAACTAGAATTTTGGAAAACTTTAATATCATGTAAGTAAAATATGTCAACATAGCCAATGGTACAAAAATATGCATAGGTCATGGATCTTAAATGTGCAAGACAGAGCAACAGATTTTTCTGAAACAGAGTACGTAAAGTTTGTTCATGTACTTTCAGTTTCCACATTGCAACTAAACCTCAAGAAATCACTACTTGCCTGAGCTTTGGTGTCATATCAAAGAAGAATATCCACCATTATCTGAAAAGCCTATTAAATGACACCTCCCTTTTTTCAGCTATATATCCAACTGTATTTCCAGCGACCTGTGGAAGATTGGATTTTCCTCATATACTTCAAACAAAACAAATTGCAACAAATCAAATGCAGAAGCAGATGTGATATCTAACTATCTTCTATTAAGCCAGATGTAGAAGACATTTGCAAAAGACATTTTTGCAAATGTCTTCTATATTTGCAAAAGACACTTGCAAAAATGTAAAACAACGCCTCTCTTCTCTCTTCTTATCAATGTTATTTATGTTAATATGTAATGGCTTATTATTATATTATTTTTAAACTAAGATTTATGGAGATATAATTCACTTATCATAAAACTCATCCTTTTTTTGTTTTGTTATTTTTTTGTAAAACTAATCATTTTGAAGTGTACCATTCAGTGGTTTTTGGTGTATTTCCAGAGTTGTAAAACCATCATCACTATCTAATGTTAGAATATTTACAATTTAATGAGGCACGGCAGGAAGAAACATGGAATGAAGACTCTGCACCAAAATGAAGTGCTTAACAATGTTTTATTTATTTACATTTATTTATTTATTTGAGATGGAGTCTCACTCTGTCGCCCAGGTTGGAGTACAGTGACGTGATCTCGGCTTACTGCAACCTCTGCCTCCCAGGTTCAAGTGATTCTCCTGCCTCAGCCTCCTGAGTAGCTGGGATTACAGGCACCTGCCACCAAGGCCAGCTAATTTTTGTATGTTTAGTAGAGACGGGGTTTCACCGTGTTGGCCAGGCTGGTCTTGAACTCTTGACCTCAAATGATCTACCTACCTTGACCTCCCAAAGTGCTGGGATTACACATGTGAGCCACTGTGCCTGGCCATGACATGAAATGCTTAACAATGTTTATAAAAGTCAAAACCTTTTGCTCTAAAACAAATCAAAATCCTGAAATTTTGACTTGTTCAAGAAAGAAGTTGACAATCCAAAAACAAGTGGGAGGGAATACCTCTAGGGATGAAAGCAGCCCTGGGGTTTTGCTCTTCCCTTTCTGGAATTTAGTTCATTCTGACTTCTTTGTGACTTGCAGATCAGACTTTCCCACAGGACTCAGAGGCCTGTACTGACCTATCGGGGCTGAAAGAGAAATCTTTTCTTGTCCAGATGCCACAGAAATGGACTCAATTCCGCAGGGATTTGAGACTCAAATCTCCATTCCGACTCAATTCTGCAGGGATTTTCAGAGGGCGGGCAGGCAGATTATAACATCCAAAAAATGGCCACAATTTCTCCCTGGAGAGGTAGGGGTCTATGATCCCTCTCCTCGAACTATGCTCCCTCCCCTTTGTCACTGGCTTGGCCTATAGAGTTCAGCTATGTGACTTCTGAGGCTACATCACAAAAGGTGACACAGCTGCTACCGGACTCTCCCTCTTGGAAAGTCTACCCTTGGAGCCTAGTGACCATGTTGCGAGGAAGCCCAGGCCACATGGAGAGGCCACGTGTGGGTGTTTCAGCCAATAGCCCCAGTGAAGGGCCCAGCTGGAGCCGGCACGGATCCTGGGACGTGTGAGGGAGGGAGTCTGCAGGTGGTTCTTGCCTCCAGCCTTAGCGCAGCCCCCTGCTTTTGATAAGTGTATTAGAGCAGAGATTTCCCCACAAAACTCTGCCCAAATTGGACATCTGTGAGCAAAATAAATGTTTGAAGCCGCTACATTCAGGGATGGTTTGTTACATAGCAATAGAACTGAACAAGAAGTCTTGGAGTGAAAACAATGATTTTATTTTCCCTGGGAAAGGCAGAACCTCCTTTGGCCACCCCAGAATGTTAGTGAAATAAATGAGCTCATGGGATGACACAGACAAAACATTTTCAGCTGCTCTACAGCAAAAACATCCGCCCTCCATTCTTCTTCACTATAAACAAGAACTTTCATTTTCTGATTACAGTTTTATACATTCATTGTAGGAAATTCAGAAAAATGAGATTTTCTTTTTCTTTTTTTTTTCATATGGAGTCTCACTCTGTCTCCCAGGCTGGAGTGCAGTGGTGCCATCTTGGCTCACTGCAACCTCCGCCTCCCGAGTTCAAGCGATTCTTCTGCCTCAGCCTCCCGAGTACCTGGGACTACAGGTGCGTGTCACCACGCCCAGCTAACGGTTGTATTTTTAGTAGAGATGGGGTTTCACCATGTTGGCCAGGCTGGCCTGGAACTCCTGACCTCAGGTGATCCACCCGCCTCGGCCTCCCAAAGTGCTGGGATTATAGGCATGAGCCACCACGCTCGGCCAAAAAAAAAATGAGAATTTAAAAAATGAAAATGAAAATTATCTGGACTCTTAGCATTTATAACTGTTAATAATTTGCCCCCTTTAGTTTTTTTTCCATATATAGATATTTGTTTTACAAAACATGGGTCATATTTGTACAGTAAGATTGATATTGGCCCATGATTCAACAAGCATGTTTTTTGTTTGTTTGTTTGTTTGAGACAGGGTCTCTGTCGCCCAGGCTGGAGTGCAATGGCTCGATCTTGGCTCACTGCAATCTCCACCTCCCAGGTTCAAGCGATTCTCCCACCTCTGCCTCCCAGGTAGCTGGGACTACAGGCACATGCCACCATGTCCAGCTAATTTTTGTGTTTTTATTAGAGGCGGGCTGTCACCATGTTGTCCAGGCTGGTCTTGCACTCCTGACCTCAAATGTTCCACCTGCCTCAGCCTCCCAAAGTGCTGGGATGACAGGTGTGAGCCACCACAGCCGGCCCACCAAGCATGTTTGAGTCTTTGTCAGGTGCCCGACTAGACACTGGAAAAGAGGAGAAGGAGAACAGGCTTTGAGCTGTGGCCGTAACGGTGACCACCTGGAATTGTCACTAGTGAGATACTAACACTTCATTCTGAGGGGTGGCCAGGTGTTGCCTGGTGAATACTGTGGGCCTGTGCTATTTTCCCTCAGGGGCGGGACATAGCTCAGAGGACGTTCTGTCTGGGCTGGGTGCCTGGTGGACACAGCCCTCAATCTTTGCCCCTTGCAGATGATGTGCCTTTTGAGAGGCACCAGGTGACTGCTCACATTATGCAAGCGCATTATCTAAAAGCACTCCCTCATTTGGAAACACTTCAATGAAAAAGTGAAATTTTGTTCACAATCCACTCCCATTAATTTCAGAATTTTCAAGGCTGGGCACCGTGGCTCACCCCTGTAATCCCAGCACTTTGGGAGGCCTAGGCAAATAGGATCAATTGAGCCCAGGAGTTCAAGACCTGCCTGGGCAACATAGAGAGATCTCATCTCTATTAAAAAAAAAAAAAAAGAAAGAAAGAAAGAAAGAAAGAAAAGAAAAAAAGTCATTTTTAATTTTAAAAATTTTCAACATTATATTCATAAATAAAAAGAGCTGTTAGATTTTTTAACACGAACTGTTGTAAATTTCAGCATGTAAAAAATGGTTTAAAAATTCTATTACTGGCCGGGCACAGTAGCTCATGCCTGTAATCCTAGCACTTTGGGAAGCCAAGACAGGTGGATTCCTTGGGGCCAGGAGTTCAAAACCAGCCTGGCCAACATGGTGAAACCCCGTCTCTACTAAAAATATAAAATATTAGCTGGGCGTGGTGGTGGGTGCCTGTAATCCCAGCTACTTGGGAGGCTGAGGCAGGTGAATCGCTTGAACCTGGGAGGCAGAGGTTGCAGTGAGCCGAGATCGCACCACTGCACTTCAGCCTGGGCAACAAGAGCAAAACTCCATCTTAAAAAAAAAATTGTATTACCTACTCATGCAAAGTTTCTCTCTCTCTCTCTCTCTTTCTCTCTCTCTCTC
The DNA here is from genome assembly GCF_029289425.2 of Pan paniscus. Taxonomy (NCBI): domain Eukaryota; kingdom Metazoa; phylum Chordata; class Mammalia; order Primates; family Hominidae; genus Pan; species Pan paniscus. Next base: position 135,236,871 of record NC_073262.2, read on the forward strand.
TCTCTGTCTCTCTCTCTCTCTCAGACAGGTCTTACTCTACCACCCAGGCTAGAGTGCAGTGGCATGATCATGGCTCACTGCAGCCTCCACCTCCTGGGCCCAAGTGATCCCAAATAGCTGGGACTACAGGTGCATACTACCACACCTGGCTAGTTGTTTTTTATTTTATTTTTATTTTTTATTTTATCTTTTTTTGTACACAAGGTTTTGCCATGTTGCCCAAGCTGGTCTCAAACTCCTGGGCTCAAGTGATGCGTCTGCCTCTGCCTCCCAAAGTGCTGGGATTACAGGTGTGAGCCACCGCGCCCAGCCCCAGAGTTTCTTGTTGATGGAGACTATTAAGAATTTTGAACTTTTTCTTTCTTGAGGAGAGCTCGATGGAATAAGAACATTTAAAACAAAACGAAACCAGCTGGGTGTGGTGGCTCATGCCTATAATCCCAGCACTTTGGGAGGCCGAGGTGGGAGGATCGTCTGAGGCTAGGAGTTCACAACCAGCCTAGCCAACATGGAGAAACCCTGTCTCTACTAAAAATACAAAAAATTAGCCAGGTGCAGTGGTGGGCGCCTGTAATCCCAGCTACTCAGGAGGCTGAGGCAGGGGAATCACTTGAACCCAGGAGGCAGGGGCTGCAGTGAGCCGAGATCATGCCATTGCACTCCAGCCTGGGAAACAAGAATGAAACTCCATCTCAAAAAAAAAAAAAAAGTTTTTAAAATATAAAATTAAAAAAAGTTTTTTTAATTACACAAAATTTTTGACCTTTTTTCTCTGAAATGTGTCACATAAAGTGGTCAAAACAGATGTGACAACAAAGCCAACCTTCTAGTCACCACCACCAGGTCAGGAAGTGTAGCGCCCCGTGATCTATTTGCAGGGTTGCCATTGTATATGTAAAACCCGTATTCTCTGTACCAAGTCAAGTTGTTCAGTAGGAGTGTTAAAAATGTTTATACTTTTATTTTAAAAACGTATTTTCCTTTATAACTTTTTAAAAATAACATTTTAACCCAGGTCCCCCGCATGCCCTGCACTCGCATGCCAAAGGCTGGTCCCTGGGTCTCAGACAACCACAGTCCAGCGGGGTCACTGACCTGCCCCAGTCATCAGCCCATGGTGGGTCAGAGCAGCGTCCGTGTTTACAAGATTCTCAACGCCTGGCTGATGTAACAGCCGCATCAGCCTTCCTTGGGGAGAATGACGACTGTATTTGTTTTTACCCTCTTGTTAAAAATGCTGATTTAATTTTCAAGCTTCTTTTCCTTCTTTCCTTTCTTTTTTCATCCCCCTCTCCCTCCTTCTTCTTCGTTTATTTTTAGAGCCAGGGTCTCACTCTGTCGCCCAGGCTGGAGTGCAGTGGCCTGACCATGGCTCGTTGCAGCCTCGACCTCCCGGGCTCAAGCCATCCTCCTACTTCAGCCTCCTGAGTAGCTGGGACTACAGACGAGCGCCACTATGCCTGGCTGATTTTTAAAAAGTTTTTGTAGAGACAGTCTAACTATGTTGCCCAGTCTGGTCTCGAACTCCTGGGCTCAAAAGATCCTGCCACCAACACCTAAGTGTTGGGATTGCGGGTGTGAGTCTCCGCGCCAGGTTTCTTCTCTTTTCTTGTGCGTTTCACGCAAAAAAACCCGAGTCCCTGAAGCTACGCTGCTTTCCTGCCTCTAGGGAAAACGGGAGTTTTTTCTGCTCGTTTGCTCTCCCTCTTTTTTGTTTGCTTATTTGTTTTTAGTATTTTTAGCATGTTTTGGAAACATTTCGTTTCAATGAGTGTTTGAAAAGCAGCTCCCCCGCCCCGCGCTCCGGGCGGGCGCCTCCCACTCCCTGACCCCGGGGAGGGTGGGCACCACTCCCAGACGCGGGGGACGCGTGGATGTCGCTCGGGGGCGCTCGCCTCCCCCACCCAGCCTGTCCCGGGCCGCGAGCGCTTCCAGTCGGGTTACTTCTGGGGGACAAGAAAGGCACCGCCTGAACGGTCGAGACGCTTTTTCCCGCTACGGTTTTCCCCGGAGCTGACAGGGGCAGCAAGGTCGGAGTTGATCCGAGGGTCCCTGCCTGGTCCCGGGGGGACGGTCAGCCTCCCGCCCGGAGCCGCGGGGAGAGGAAGCAGGTCGGGGTCTCCGGGACGCGCAGACACCCAGACACCGGCGGCCTCCTCCCACCAGGCTGGCAGTCCCTGAGCCCTGGCGCCTCCTTAAAGCCGCAGCTCCGCCCCGCCCGCCCCGCCCGCCAGTCTGTCCTCAGACCCTCCCAACCGCCGGGTCCCCGCCGCCTCGGCGGAGTGGTGTAGAGCCTCGAGCCTGCGAGGAGCGCGCCGCCCGCCAGCTCCCTGCGCCCCGTCCCGCGTCCCCGCGTTCCCGCGTCCTGCGATCCGCCGCCATGGCCAGTGAGGAGCTGGCGTGCAAGCTGGAGCGCCGGCTGCGGCGCGAGGAGGCCGAGGAGAGTGGCCCCCAGCTGGCTCCCCTCGGCGCCCCAGCCCCGGAGCCCAAGCCCGAGCCCGAGCCCCCCGCCCGTGCGCCCACGGCCAGCGCCGACGCGGAGCTGAGCGCCCAGCTGAGCCGGCGGCTGGACATCAACGAGGGCGCTGCGCGGCCCCGGCGCTGCAGGGTCTTCAACCCCTACACGGAGTTCCCGGAGTTCAGCCGCCGCCTCATCAAGGACCTGGAGAGCATGTTCAAACTGTGAGCTCCCGCTGCGCGCCCTTCGCCCCCGGGACCAGGGAGGGAGCGGGAGGGCTTTCTGGTCCGAAGTCCCGGGCCCCGTTTGTGTGGGGAGGGGTCCCGGGGTGCAGGTAGCATTTGGCCCCACGCAGCCAGATCTTGCGTGCTCGGGTCTATCTCGGCGCGGTGGGGGACGGGGCCGAAGAGGGGGGGACACCAGGAGCAGGAGCTCTCCGGGACGGAGCCCAAAAGTTCTCGGCGGCTGCCGGCCCCGAGTTCCAGGTCCCCCAACCCCGACCACTGGTCCCGCCCCCTCCGCCCGCCAGTCCGGAGATTTGCTCCGAAAGCAACTTCTAGGAAAGGGAGCCGTCGCCGCGCCTCACCTGCCAGCTTTCACTGTATCCCCCCAAGGGAAAAATTAGCCCCTGTTGGCCTTTTATCTTTTAAAACAAAAGGGGAAAGTTAATCCTTGGCTGCAGCGCGGGGTCTGATGAATGAGAGGAGGCCGAGAACGGGGAGTTTGGTAAAGTCGTTGTAAGAGATTCAGGACTTTCCTGGAGCAGGCGCGGCCCGGGAGCCTCCTGGGGGCGCGGGGAGCGGGGGCGGTTGTGGGAACCGAACTTGGCCGCTGGCACCGGTCCGGCGGGGGCTCGTTGCGGTCCTGCTCTGTGAGCCCCAGTGCGCGGGGAGCCGCTCACCTGGGGAGACACTGAGCCAGAGGCAGGCGATAGAGACCCACTAGTCCACCTCGTCGCCTGGAACCTCCGGGGATCTCAGTTTCCTCATCTGGAGAGTGGGAGCAGTAACGGTCCCTGCCTTTTAAGGCCGAAAAGTATTTTGCACCCGGTAAGCTCTTAACCGAGCTATTAATATTTCCAGAATTGAGCCGAGACCGGAAAAATGCCTGGGGGAGCTGAGGCCGCCGGCCAGGTCATGCTTGGGCGTTTTTAAAAGCGCATGGAATGTGTTTGCCCTCCGCGTGGAGGTTCTATTTAAAGGCGCTGTGACTGGCGCTGCGTCGCCTGAGCCTCCGCTGCCCCTGCATGGAGGTTTGCAGAGCCGGCACCTGGGAGCCTCCGCCTCCTCTGCCTCCCTGACACCCTGGTTTCTTTGTCTGGCTTCCAGGCACTGATCTGTGGCGTTTTCTGGGTCTAGTTTGGGCAGTTCAGGAAGGCCGAGTGGTGCTAAAGAATGCGGCTGGGGCGAAAATGGAAAAGCAATGGGTGAGGCAAGGTTTGTTGGAGCCCTTTGATTTCTCTGGGGTAATGCCTTTCATGGGAAGACTGCCCTGGCCGGGCTGCTCCCAGACCCCACCAGTTCCTCCCAGTCCAGCTGGATTCAGGGGATCTTGGGGAGGGACCTTTATCTTCAAGTTTTCTTGTGGCCACTCAGGCTTCTTTTGTTTTTCCTATAAAACAATCTTTGGAAAGATCAACTTGTAGTTGACTACCTAAGAGTGATAAAAAGAGTCCATATGCTCAGAGGGTCTTGGGAGACGAAGCAAGGTGGCATCTGTGAGCAAACAGGTACTGGACCAGGATCACGCAAAGGGGAGCCGGGCACAGTGGCTTACGGCTGTAATCCCAGCACTTTGGGAGGCCGAGGCAGGCGGATCACCTGGGGTCAGGAGTTCAAGACCAGCCTGGCCAACATGGTGAAACCCCATCTCTACTAAAAATCCAAGAATTAGCCGGGAGTGGTGGCGCGGGCCTGTAGTCCCAGCTACTCGGGAGGCTGAGGTGGGAGAATTGCTTGAACCTGGGAGGCGAAGGTTGCAGTGAGCAGAGATCACACCATTGCACTCCAGCCAGGGTGACAGAGGGAGATGCTGTCTCAAGGGGGAAAAAAAAAAGCTAAGGGGAAGGCAGTGTGTGGCCTGGGATCCCAGCAGAGCTAACAGTTCAACCAGTACTTGGTATTTCTTTCTAGGTTGAGTTTTCTGTCACTTGCAACCAAAATTGGCATAAACAAAACGGGAATAATTTGGCTGAGGAAACCAAAAAGCCATCACTAGCTTCAGGTGTGGCTGGATCTAGGAGCTTAGGTGCTGCCATCAGTGCTTAGTTTCTCTTTTTGTTAAGCCACCTTCCTCTCTGCGTTGTCCCCGTTCTCAGATGGCTCATCCTTGGTGGTGGTGGTATGGCCACAACAGCTTAAATTAATAACATAAGAATGTTAAAAACACTAAAGAAAATGTAACACACCAATTTGTTTTCTATTGGATTACCTTCCAGATTTTACTCATGGCAGCAGCAGTCTTGTGAGGCTGTGAAGAGTGAGCACTTGGAGGCAGGCTTCCTGGGTTCAAACCCCAGCCCCACCACTTGCTACCTGGAAGGTTCCTTGGGCAGCTTATTTAAAAGCTCTGTGCCATCAGTTTTCCCTTCTGTCAAATGGGAAAGCACAGGACCTGCCATGTGGGGTTATTGTGGGGATTAAATTAATTCATGTATGTGATGCATTTAGCTCCATGTTTCAGCCTATGGTGAAGGCCAGGTGGATTTTAGCCCCTAATTTTTAGATTATCACATATCCGTAATTTGGGTAAATGTGCACATTTGGCCCAGTGTGGTGGCTCACACCTGTAATCGCAGCACTTTGGGAGGCTGAGGAGGGCGGATCATGAGGTCAGGAGTTCGAGACCAGCCTGATCAACGTGGTGAAACCCCGTCTCTACTAAAAATACAAAAATTAGCCAGGCATGGTGCCACAGGCCTGTAATCCCAGCTACTCAGGAGGCTGAGGCAGGAGAATCTCTTGAACCTGGGAGGTGGAGGTTGCAGTGAGCCGAGATCACGCCATTGCACTCTAGCCTGGGCAACAGAGTGCGACTCCGTCTCAAAAAAATAAAAAAAGTACACATTTTGTGTTGTCCTTTTTTGTTTAATAATTCACTTTGCTGAGTCCACTTTATCTTTTGAACCTGATTTAGCCCACAGTTTGAGCTGTGGAGTGGTGACCTGGCCTCTTGGTGAGTTCCGGGTCCCCGTGGGACTGTGTGCTTTGCCCTTCCGGGTTCTGCGGAAGGAACTCGTTAGCTCCTCTGCTGCTGGGTGAGGTCGTTTGTTTCTTAGAGCTGCCTGAATGAAATGCCACAAAGTGGGTAGCATAAAACAACAGCAGTATATCCTCTTATAGTTCTGGAAATCAGAAGTCTGACAAGTCTGAAACCAACGTGTCAGCCGGGCTGTGCTGCCCTTGAGGCGCCAGCGAAGACTCCTTCTGTGCCTGTTTCCTGGCTTCTGGTGGTTGCCAGAATTCTTGGTATTTCTTGTGGTATGGGCGCATCACCGTAATCTCTGCCACCCTGAGCACCTGGTGCTCTCCCTGTGTGTGTTTCTGTGTCTTCACATGGCCTTCTTTTTTTTTTTTTTTTTTTTTGAGATGGAGTCTCACTCCATCGCCCAGGCTGGAGTGCAGTGGCGCGATCTTGGCTCGCTGCAAGCTCCACCTCCTGGGTTCATGCCATTCTCTTGCCTCAGCCTCCCGAGTAGCTAGGACTACAGGCGTGCACCACCATGCCCAGGTAATTTTTGTATTTTTAGTAGAGATGGGGTTTTCACCATGTTGGCCAGGCTGGTCTTGAACCCCTGACCTCAAATGATCCACCCGCCTCAGCCTCCCAAAATGCTGGGATTACAGGCGTGAGCCACCGCGCCTGGCTTAAGAATTTCACTTTTAAGCAGTTTCTAGATTCACGTTCTGATGTCGCCTTAGTTCATTGGGCCCCTCGCAGTATATAACCTGATTAGACCAGTACAAAGTACACCCTGTCTTTTTGTTTGGGGCTAGAAAGATTCATACAGATACTGGGAGATATGCTTTGATCGTTTAAATTTGATTTTCCTATTTAAAAGTATTTGGCTTAGGGATTTCTTACATTTTCAAGGCTTAAAAAAACTGGATCCTTCCCAGCCTCTGAGTTTGTTGGGTTCTTGGAGTGGTGTCCTTTGTGAGTCCTTAGGACCTAACAAATGAGGCTGGCTCCTAAATGGTGTGTTGTAGAAGAAAGAGTGTTTTCTAATGAGTGTGGGAAGCCAGAGGCACCATCAGCCCGGCCAGAGAAAGTTCCCTCTCCATTTCCAAGCCTGTTACTGGATAGCCTGAGCCAAGAGAATAGTGGCCTGATTTTAAAAGAATGAGAAGGCCCAGAAGAAACTGACTCTACAGTGTGTATCCGTGGCTGTAATGTGAGCTGGTGGAGCAGTCAAGGTTAGACAGGAAATTTTAATTACCCTGGACTTATCTGGAGGCCTCTTTCAAAGGGAGGCAATGAGGGCAGCCACTTAAAGGCAGGACCCCAATGCAACATCTTAAAATGCAGCTGCAAGGTTTTTGCAGCATACTAAAAGCTTGTGTTTTAATTCCCCAAAGAGAGGGTGGGAAGAGGAACATTTGGCTATGGGAAAGTTGTCTTTTTCTTAAGAATCTGAAACGGTGATGTCATGGATGTCCTGCCAGTGCCAGAGTCCCGCGTTACCAAGACACCAGTGAAACCCAAAAAGGTGAGGCTGTCGTGGAATTCTTCATTTCTCGTCCCCTCTCCTCTCCCAGTTTCTTTTTCTCCTCCTTAGTCTTGTCTCTAAAGGAGAGAGAAGCGGGTGTAGATTTGGAAGGCTGGGAATTTTCCAAAGAGGTAAAGTGAGCCCTCTTAGGGAGGCTTACTGGGGAGGTGGAGGTGAGGCTGCCTGCATACTGGCATCCTGATCTTTTGAGTGAATTGACTCTAAAAATGGGAAAGATGGGTGGAAATAAAAGGAAGAAGTTAAGTGCTTTCTTTTTCCTTGGAGAAAGGCAAGAGGTACTGACTTGTCCTGGCTATAGCTTCAGTCAACAGTGATCACCTTAGATGTGAAATTTTCTCACCTGCACTGGAGTTTGTACATTTGACAATTTTGAATTGGGGGGTAGGGTAAGAGGACCTAGGGCTTGTCTGAATTCTGGAGGATAGCTTTAGGTCAGCCTTCTGTTTTGGGTCTTAGTCTCTGGCAGAAAGACCCCATGCCTTGGAACTGTGTCTTAGACGGGTTTAAGTGCTGGCTGCTTTTACTTGCCAGCACGCATGATTAACCCATGTAGGAGGAGCTGGAAGGAGCTTCCACAGTTGCTGGTGGGTTTATCTTTGTAGGGAGTTCCCTCTTCCTCCTCATTCCTCGCTCCACACCTCCCTCTCCCTGGGATGTCTCCTCCACCATCCTTGTTACAGAGCCATCAAATTTTATGAGAATTTGAATAATGGAAATTTGAAGTTGAGTGATGAAAACAGTTATTAAAGTGTTACATTATACAAAAAGAGAAAAGTCCTTTCCCCCTTCTCCCTTGCGGGATTATTAAAAAGTGCCTGATTTCAAAGCTGTAAGGTCCAGGAGACTTTAACTTTTTTTTTTTTTTCTTTTCTCAAGACAGAGTCTTGCCATGTTGCCTAGGCTGGTCTTGAACTCCCAGGCTCAGGTGATTCTCCTGTCTCAAAGCGCTGGGATCATAGGCATGGGCTACTTCGCCTGGCCAGACTCTCTCTCTCTCTCTTTTTTTAAATGTTGTTGTATACCAACCAAACTAACTTTATACCCTCAGCCCTGTGGTACCCCCTGGACCAACTAGTATATAGGAATACTTCTTCCATTGACCTGCAGGGTGTTTGATTGGCATGGGGCTATGTTCTGCATGGGTTCATGGTGTGGCTGAGTTAGTGGGTCTCCAAAGATGTGCCGAATGGCCTAAGAGTCCACAAATCAGGTCTTGGGAGCTAGAGGGTGCCAGGCTGTCTACAATTGATATTCATCTTAGTTAGGAGCCCAGCACACCCTCAGGGCACTGACATCTGGGGTTGGCACACGTTTGTCTTTAGCTTTAGACTTCACAAATCTCTGTATATCATGTGCAACCTCACACACTCACACATGCCTACCTGCGTGCTCACACACTAGCTCACTCCCACAGCCACTCTTCGGGTGAGGCTGTCGCGGACTCACCTGTCGTGACTCACCGCACTTGGCCTCCTCCACATTTCACAGTCCTCCAGAACACCCCTCTATAGCCTCCTCCTGCTTCTGTGTCCCCTGAGTGTTGGTGGCCAAAGGGCATCATTGATCCTAAATTCTAGACGCTTCTTGGCAGGAATAACCTTGAGTTATTGGAGCATGGACCATGATCCTCCATTCCCAGCAAGATGAAACCTGACCTGTGGTCAATGACCTGCCAAGACATGGCCTTCCACGTTCCAAGGCTGCAGAGGTTCTGTGGTACCCCCGGTCCAACTGGTAAACAGGAATACTTCTTCCATTGACCTGCAGGGGATTTGATTGGCATGGGGCTACATTATGCGTGGGTTCATGTCGTGGCTGAGCTAGTGGGTCTCTAAAGATGGGCGAATGACCTAAGAGTCCACTTAGGTCTCCTCCAGTGTTCCCAGCTCTGGGCTTCTGTGGCCAGCACTGTCCATATGTCTGCTAGTGTGTGCTCCTGTGGTACCATATCATGATGATGATGACGATGATCACCATGAGCCCCTTTCCAACCTGCTATGAGCTATTCATTCACTCATTCATTTTTTCATTCATTTAGCTAAGCACCTGCCAGGTGCCAGATTATACATACTTGTATAATCTGGAAGGGTCTTGGCCCTTGAGAAGCTCAAACAAATGCTGACAGCAAGCTGGATGTAACATGATGCTGTTTGGATGGGAGGGATGTCACTCCCCGAGAAGCCACCGACCACCCACATACAGGACACTCCAGTAGCTGAGCAGACCCTGAGAAGATGTGGGAGTTGGGGACACTCTGACCTCAGGCTGCTGCATTCAAAGCAGGGGCTCCTGGTCGTTCTGGGCACAGCCATGGAGGAGCAGCCACCAAGGACTGTGAAGGGATTCAGGCCCTGGGTGGAGGCAGCAGGGAAGGCCCTTGGGATGAACCTCCTGGAGACAGAGAATGGGGGCTGAGAACTTGATCTCAGTGGTGAGTGCTTGACCTTGGATGGCAGAAGGAGGGCAGTGAGGGCTCAAGGAAAGGAAGCTGCAGCCATCGGGAAGCAAGAGCCTTCTCATGGTGGGAGTTAGTATTATTATTACTATTTTTTGAAACAGGGTCTCTCTCTGTCACCCAGGCTGGAGTGCAGTTGCACAGTCTTGGTCCACTGCAACCTCCACCTCCTGGGCTCAAGTGATCCTCCCGCCTTAGCCTTCTGAGTAACTGGGACTACAGGCATGACCACCACGCCCAGCTAATTTTTGTATTTTTTGTAGAGACGGGGTTTTGACATGTTGCCCAGGCTGGTCCTGGGCCCAAGTGATCCTCCCACCTCTGCCTCCCAAAAGTGTTGGTTACAGGCATGAGCCACCGCACCTGGCCACAATCGGAGTTACTGAGAAATGGAACGAAAGGTCTTGCAAGGTGGTGAGCTGCTTTCTCTGGAGTTTCATTAGAAGGGAGGTACTCTGACTCCCTGGCGTGAGAGGCTTGCAGTTAGGAAGGGCCGAAAGCTTATGGAGGCTAGGAGATGGGCTGTGTGACTTCCAAGATTCTTTCTAGGCCATGGGTGGGCAAAGTTGTTCTGTAAAGGGCCAGATAATCCATCTGTTTGGCTTTGGGCCCTAAGGTTTCTGTTGTCCCTCTGCAGCCTGCCATTGTGATATGAAAGCAGCCACAGGCAATATGCAAATGGCACGGCATGGCTGTGTTCCTGTAACACTTGGTGAGCATGATTTGGCCTGCAGGCCCAAGTTAGCCAGCCCCCACGCTAGGCAGTCGCTTTAGAATCTTGAATCCAGAGCCTGATCTCATTTGTCCCCTTTCTCACTTCTCGGCCTTTCCTCCCATCAGTGGCCTCAGGTCCAGAGGGGACACGGTGGAAGCCTGGTGTCCCCCCAGTTGGGTAGGCAGCATAGTGAGGCCTGAGTTCCAGGACCCCAGAGTTGCTTTTGGAAGATTAGCACTGGAGAAGGAGCAGGACCTGCATCTTCTTCTTCTGCGGGCTGAGGAAGCCTCGCAGCTGGCGCTCACAGCTGGAGTCCCGGGGTAACACTCCCCACCCTAGGAAGGCTTGCCTTCCTATGGCTTCCCCTAAGAGGTGGTCCATGGTGTGTTTGAGCTTAAAAACTCCCAATGAAAAAGACAAATGAGGCCGGGAGTGGTGGCTCACGCCTGTAATCCCAGCACTTTGGGAGGCCGAGGTGGGTGGACCACAAGGTCAGGAGCTTGGGACCAGCCTGGCCAATATGGTGAAACCCCGTCTCTACTAAAAATACAAAAATTAGCAGGGTGTGGTGGTGGGTGCCTGTAATCCCAGCTACTCGGAAGGCTGAGGCAGGAGAATCACTTGAACCCGGGAAGCAGTGAGCCAAGATTGCACCACTGCACTCCAGCCTGGGCAACAGAGCGAGACTCTGTCTCAAAAAAAAAAAAAAAAAAAAGACAAGTGAGAAACAAAAGCTAATTAGCCTTGGGTGTCTGCTTAGCCCTGTGGTTGGAGCAGGAGCTCTTGACCTCCGGTCTTGGAACTCTCGCCAATAGTGTGTGGAATTGCACTCTCACACCTGCTGGGAGACCTTGCTTTTCAAGGGGGTGTACAGCTCCTCACCCCAGAAAAATTTGAGATCTGCTGGTTTGGAGGGAAATGGGAGATAAGAATCTTACGACTTAAGGAAAACTTATTTTTTGTTATCAAATTATAGTGTTCCCCATTGAAAATTTCCTTTAAAACAGTAAAGATCTTTAGGAAGTAGAGAGTGGAAGCCGATGCTGTTCTGTTCCCGAGGGTCACCTGCAGCTGTTCCCGAGGGTTACCTCCAGCTGTTCCCGAGGGTCACCTGCAGCTGTTCCCGAGGGTCACCTCCAGCTGGTTGGGTGCATGTTCTTACACAAGATTGTAAGAGACGATCTATGCTGTTCTGCCTGTATTACTTGGGAGGCCTTTGGCTCAAATGATGGAAAACTCTGCCCCAAACTCACTAATGAATAAAGAAATGGATCATCTCATGGATGAGGGTGTCCAGAGGACAAGGGTGGCCCTGGGGCAATGGTTGGTTGCTGCTGTCATCCAGGACTTGGGTTCCGTCCTCTGCCACCCTGTGTGCTGGCGTCAAGGTGGCAAGGTGTGAGTTTCCCCGAGTCACATCAGCTGCGACAAAATCCAGATGCAGGAAAGACCTAGGGTTCTTCTAAACAATGAGGAAATTAATGTGTAACCAGCTAGAAGTGAAAAAAAAAGATAGAAAAAATAAACAATGAGGAAATCTTCCTCTATGTGTGCCCCAAGCCGGCCTCTGGCATCCCATAACCAGCCCATCCGGGGTAGTTTCCATTCCCTGAGGGATGGAGCCAAAACTGGGTTCTGTTAGTGAGGAAGGAGAGGTAGGTTTTTACTGAATAACGTTCCAGGGCTCTTTTCTGTCCATCTGTGTGCTTTGTTTTTGTTTGTATTTTTTTTTTGTTTTTTGAGACAGGGTCTTGCTCTGTCACCCAGGCTGGAGTGAAGTGGTACGATCATGGCTCACTGCAGCCTTGACCTCCTGGGCTCAAGCCATCCTTCTGCCTGAGTCCCCGCACCCCAACACCTGGCTAATTTTTTTTTTTTTAGTAGAGACGGAGTTTTACCATGTTGCTGAGGCTGGTCTCAAACTCCTGGGCTCAAGCAGTCTGCCCACCTTGGCCTCCCAATGTCCATCTGTGTTTTTTTTTGTTGTTTGCTTGTTTGTTTTTGTTGTTGTTGTTTGAGGCAGTCTTGCTCTGTCACCCAGGCTGGAGTGCAGTGGCAAGATCCTCGCTCACTGCAACCTCCACCTCCTGGGTTCAAGTGACCCCCCTGCCTCAGCCTCCTGAGTAGCTGGGATTATAGGGCGTGCTACCACGCCCAGCTCATCTGTATTTTTGTGTACATGGGAGGGACTTTTGATGTCAGGCTTGGTTTCTGGAGGCCAGGCAGGGAGCAGCCCATTCCTGGGGGCTCCCGAAGGCCAAATGCACAGGTCTTTCCTGCGGAACATCATTTTCACTGGGATTCCCTGTGATTTTTCTCTTGCCTGTGGGGGTGGACCCACAGCTAGGAGTGCTGTGTGTGCAGTTGGTGCTGAGTGGGCTGTCTGTGTCGACCGCTCCCAGGCCAGCTTTCAGGGAACCCCTCCTTCCATCTCATGTTGCCCTTCCTCCCTCCAAAGAGCCTGGCATGGTGGGCCCGCCCCCTGGGTTTGGAGGGCTTGATCATTCTGCCTCACCCTCCTGACTGCTCACTGTCTTAGAAAACGTTTGGCTGCTACCCTGTGTCTCCCCAGACCCCCTCCCCAAACCTCTTTTATTCTTTTTCTCATCGGGGGTGCCATGCCCCTGATTTCGTCTCCTCTTAGAAGGGGCTCCAGCTGCTATCTTTGGCCAGGAGTTGCCATGCCTTGATGGTCCTCATTCCTTTAGTGGCTCCTGGGCTTCTGTGGCTAAGGGCACCTCTGTTGGCTTGGAGGCCTTTGTGTAAGTCAGGTGTGAGTGTGTGTTGGCAGGTGTTCAGGGCTGGTTTTCTTTTCTTTTTTTTTTAATTTTTTTTTTTATTTTTGAGACAGAGTCTCACTCTATCGCCCAGGCTGGAGTGCAGTGGTGCGATCTCGGCTCACTGCAAACTCCGCCTCCCGGGTTCAAGCAATTCTGTCTCAGCCTCCCGAGTAGCTGGGATTACAGGCACCTGCCACCATGCCAGGCTAATTTTTTGTATTTTTAGTAGAGATGGGGTTTCACCATCTTGGCCAGGCTGTCGTGATCCACCTGTCTTGGCCTCCCAAAGTGCTGGGATTACAGGCGAGAGCCACTGCACCTGGCCTAATTTTTTTTTTTTTTTTTTTAATTTTTAGTGGAGACGGGGTTTCTCCATGTTGGTCAGGCTGGTCTCAATCTCCGGACCTCAGGTGATCCGCCCACCTCGACCTCCCAAAGTGCTGGGATTACAGGCGTGAGCCATCATGCCTGGCAATTTTTTTTTTTTTTTTTGAGAGATAGGTCTTACTATGTTGCCCTGGATGGTCTTGAACTCCTGGGTTCAAGTGATCCTCCTGCCTCAGCCTCCTAAAATGCTGGAATTAGAGGTGTGAGCCACCATGCTGGCCTGCTTTTATTTTATTTTTTAATCTTAGCCTAGCACACCCTACTCCCAGTCATGTTGCTGAATGAAGGTAAATTCTTTGGTTTTGGAGCTCAGACCTGGGTTGGCAGTGACAGTGGCAGCATCCTTCCAGGCCAGGCAGAGCCCTGGAGCGGGCCACATCCAAGGCAGACACGCCTCAGCCCTCTGCCACGGGTCAGGTTTGCAGGAAGTAGGAGGATGGCCTCCTGCCTCGTGCCCAAGGCTGGCCACTCTGCCCCTTCTGGGTGGTGAAACAGCAGAGACCCCCACCCCACAGGGCCGTAGCTGATCCCAGCTCTAGGGTTTGACATCTCCACCCCCAGGTTTCCCCAGCACCCCTCACTGAGCACCCACTGTGCCTTGGGACAGCCCTGATCAAAAAAATCTGGCTGCTGACAGCCCTCACTCTTTGCCCATGAGGACCTAGTGAACTCTGTTGCAGCCTTGGAGAAATGCTGGCCTCCGATGCTGTCCTGTTTGGCTTTGGTGGTGACAGGGTCTCTGCCTCCTCTCTAAATGCGTCTTGCCCCTCCACCCTATAATGGCTGACTTCATGGAGCATTGGGTATCCCTAATGCCACCTAACAGCCCCACTGACTGTGTGCAGGGCTGTGCTTAGCGATTTCCACATGGGAACTCACGCTTCACGACACTCCAAAGGAGGTACGATATCAGACCCCATTTCACAGATGAGGAAACTGAGGCACAGAGAAGCCAGGGAACTCGCCTAAAGTCACACACCTTGTAAGCGGTAGAGCTGGGATTTGAACCCAAGTGGCCTGCACTCTTGTCCAGTGTCACATGCCCGTCTCACTAATGTTATTCCCACCTCCCAGCTTTCCAGCCTCCAAATCTCAGCCATCCTCGACACCATCCCCTGCATAGCCAGGCAGGGCCTTGGCTGGCACAGTCTCTGCAGGCAGCCTGACCTCCAGGCCCTGTTGGACCACCTGCCCTGAGCCTGTAGTAGCTGCCTCAGACCTGGCCTCCCCCATCCGTCCAACATGTTTTGGCCGGGCTCACCAGAGCCCAAGATGTCATTACCTTGCTTCCCTCTTCACAAGTTATTTTGGGTTGGGGTGGGGCAATATACAACATTCAGTAGCTCCCTATTGCCCAAGGAAAAAAGTCTAGACTCCTCATGTGGACCCTTAAGGCCCACTCCAGTTGGCTGTCACAGTCTTCTCTCTCTCTGGTTCCCCCCACCCAGGCCTTGCTCTCACTGAGCTGAATGGCCCCCACAGCCTCTCTCCTGTAACCCTGCAATTCCCAGTTGATTACACTTAGGTCTGTCCGTTGTCTGTTATTGCTGATTCTCTCTTTTCTCTTCTCTTCTCTTCTTTTTTTTTTTTTTTTTTTTTTGAGACAGTGTTTCACTCTGTCACCCAGGCTGGAGTACAGTGGCATGATCTCCGCTCACTGCAGCCTCCGCCTCCTAGGTTCAAGCTATTCTCCTGCCTCAGCCTCCTGAGTAGCTGAGATTACAGGCATGCGCCACCATGCCCAGCTAATTTTTGTATTTTTAGTAGAGATGGGGTTTCACCATGTTGGCCAGGCTGGTCTTGAACTCTTGACCTCAGGTGATCCCCACCCACCTCGGTCCCAGAAAGTGCTGGGATTACAGGCATGAACCACTGTGCCCGGCCGGTTATTGCTGATTCTTATGAGGCTCCCCCACCTTCCAGAGTTTCCCTGGGAAAGCAGAGACAGAATGTTCATGGCTGAAAGTGGCTAACCTCTTCCTGCAGTCCCCACGCCCAGCCCAGGGCTTGGCCCAAGGCCATGGCAGAGTGGGCACCTTGACCTCTGTGGAGGCTTCTGAGCTCTGCCAGCTGTAGCTGCACTGAGGCCCTGCTGACTGCTGAGAGGAGCTTCACAGCTCCCCGCGGCCATGGGAGGTAATGTGAGCCTTCAGTGGGGTCATGCGGTTCCCTCCAGCAGAGCCACTGACCCACACGGGCACACACCTGTGAGACCTGGAAAAAGGTAAGTGACCACCTTCTCAGGTTGTGCACAAGACCTCATGATCACTCGGTGTGCAGTCATGGCCTTAATTAGGGCACTTATGTTCCAGCCCAGTGTTCTTTCCACTGAGGGCTGCTGGGTTTAAGGTGATGTGGGCCTGGAGTGGAGAAAGCAGGAAAAGGTCCTGCTGCCAGCAGTGGGTGGAGAGGAAATGTCGAGAGCTGCATGGGTGGCAGCCCAGGGTGTCCTCATCTCCCACTTGGGGTGATGGCCTGGCGCCCTGTAGTCCGCTTGCGTTGGGCTGGCTGCCCTGGCCTGCTCTGAGACCTGTGCCCCCTGGGCCGCTGCACACCCCCTCGTCGGGGCCTCCCTCTGGCCGTTTCCTTCCCTGACCTTGGCACTGCTGGAACTGCACCAGGCACAGCCCAAATGGAGTCTAGTGTGGAAACCCTGTGTTGTTTGGGAACATCTGTTCCCTGATATCCACAGGGCTCCTGGGAATTCCAGAAGAACTAGGTTTCCAGGGGCCCTTCCAACCCAGTTTCCTGGCCCCTCAGGACTCTCCTGTTAGAACTTTTTTTTTTTTTTCTTTTTTTGAGACGGAGTTTTGCTCTTGTCGCCCAGGCTGGAGTGCAATGGCATGATCTCGGCTCACTGAAACCTCTGCATCCCAGGTTCAAGTGATTCTCCTACCTTAGCCTCCCAAGTAGCTGGGATTACAGGCACCCACCACCACACCCGGCTAATTTTTGTATTTTTAGTAGAAACGGGGTTTCACCAGGTTGGCCAGGCTGGTCTCAAACTCCTGACCTCAGGTGATCCACCCACCTCGGCCTCCCTAAGTGCTGGGATTACAGGCATGAGCCACTGCGCCCGGCTTCCTTTCAGAACTTTTATGCAGACCTGGCAAGGTGGCTCACCTGGCAAGGTGGCGAAACTCTGTCTTTACAAAAAATATGAAAAACTAGTTGGGCATAGGAGGTACGTACCCGTGGTCCCAGCTAGGCAGGAGGCTGAGGCGTGAGGATTGCTTGAAACTGGGAGTTGGAGGCTGCAGTGAGCTAGTATCACACTCACTGCAGTGAGTGAATAAGCCGAGTGTTTGGGGCACAAGGAGAGCTGGGAGTTTATCGGACAAAAGTGGCTATGAGTGGTTTGATTGGATGATGAAAACTTTGGGTCAAAGCTTTTGTATCTCTGAGTCCCCTGGCCCTTTTTCAGAGCCTGCCCACCCTCAGTCTGCATGCAGCTAGAGCATTGGGAGTGACTGTTTCCCAGCCTGCAGCTGGTTGGGCAGGAAGGAGGAGCAGGTGATTTGACAGCTGGGGAGGACCCACACAACCAGAGAAAACTAGAAACTCAGAGAACCTTGCAGGCAGGGATGTAGGGAGAGGGACTACAGTCCTGTGACCTTAGGGAGTCTCCGAGGCTCATCTAGATAGGCACAGCTGGGGACACCCATAGGGTAACCCCAGGAGGGCCCCTGGGAAGACCACCTGCCGGTGGGTGTAGTCTGAGCTGCCCTTCTCTGCCTTGAACGTGCCCAGGGGCTGTGGTGTGGGGGGCTTGTGAACATGCAGGCTCTGATTCAGCAGGTCTAGGGGTCTCGGTAGAACTTGAGACTGCATTTGTAACACTCCTGGGTGACCGTGATGCTCTGGTCTGGGGACCTCACTTTGTGGGGCCAGCTCCTGGCTGTTGAAAAAGGCAATGCGTGATTTCTATTCCAAGGCTTTCTGTGTGAAGAGAAGAAGGTACTCTTGTGTCCTGGTGTCCCTGAGATGCAGGCAACCCCCTCCCATCACTAAGGCGTGTTCTGGGGCACTGCTACCCTCCTGAGAACACCCTATCTGAGAGATCCCTGGGGAGTTTCCAACAGCTGAACCTCTGGTGGACAAAGGCTGGCCAGCTTCTTTTTCCATGAATGGCAGGATAATTCCTGGGAGGGAAGTTAGAAAACCAAGAAAGCCCGGGGCTCTCTGCACAGTGGAAGCCAAGAGAATAAGTGACTGACTCATGGACCTGAAACCGGGAGGACGCCGGAGACCAGCCATTGTCCCTTGCTGCTGTCCTCTTGCTAGCTGGCCCTGGGTGGGGTTGGGGTCAGAGTCACCTCGGGCGCTTTGGCGGAT
Organism: Pan paniscus; assembly: GCF_029289425.2. Taxonomy (NCBI): domain Eukaryota; kingdom Metazoa; phylum Chordata; class Mammalia; order Primates; family Hominidae; genus Pan; species Pan paniscus. The sequence continues at coordinate 135,254,730 of NC_073262.2, forward strand.
CTGGGGGCTTTCCCAGGCAGTGGGCACGCACAGCAGCAGATGGTCAAGCGGCCCACACAGTCACGCCTCACTCTACCGCTCAGTGGTGGCCTCAACTAGTAGATGAGTTGAGAAGCCTTTTCCAGGAGACCTGGGGAGGCGGGCCTTATCCTCTGATAGGGCTGGGCCCTAACAGTCACTCAGGAATGGCTTTGTGGAGCGGTAGCACAGTGACCATGGCAGGTGGCGGATTTGGGTTTCCCCAGAAAGCTAAAGATGAGGCTGTCTGGGACAAGTTGGGTGTGGGCAGCTTGTTAGAGTGGAAGCCCTGGGAACTGTCTGCTTCCTCATGACCGCAGACAGGTGCTACTTTAAAAAAATAGCCTCCTCACCGATAGCTTACCTGGGCCCGTGTCCTGTGCAAGGGGATGATTTCCTTTGGGCCCCTCGACCACTCTGCAAGGCACACAAGGCTCATGGCAGTCTCAAGTTACAGATGGGGCCAAGTCTCTCCCAAGAGGGTGGTGGGGCTGGTTTAGAATCTTTCCAACTGCCAGTGGAACCAGAGTCTCCCCCTAACAGAGTCTGGAGACTATAAAGATGAAAGGGACTGAGCGTGGTGATACATGCCTGGAGTTCCAGCCACTTAGGAGGATCTCCTGAGCCCAAGAGTTCTGGGCTTTCTGTGCTCTGTGCCCATCGGGTGCCCACACTGAGCTCAGCATCAATACGGTGACTTCCCAAGAGGGGAGGTGGGGTTAGGGGGGATCACCAGGCTGCCTAAAGAGGGGTGAACTGGCCCGGGTCAGAAGCAGCAGGTCAAAACTCCCGTGCTGGTCAGCAGTGGGATTGCTCCTGTGAATAGCCACTACACTCCAGCCTGGGCAACATAGTGAGGCCCTATCTCTAAAAAGTAACAATAGCAAAGATGAAAGGAACTGAGAAAATGGAAAATATGGGAAAAGGCCACACGTCCACAAGGAAGCTCTAGGATGCAAACAGGGGTGCAGGGTCTTTTTACGGGTAGTTTTTCTTTACTGTTCTGGGTTGCCTTTTTTTTTTTTTTTTTTTTTTTTTTTTTAAGAAGGTGTTTCATTCTCATTGTCCAGGCTGGAGTGCAGTGGTGCAATCTTGGCTCACTGCAATCTCCACCTCCCAGGTCCAAGCGATTCTCCTGTCTCAGCCTCCTGAGTAGCTGGGATTACAGGCATGCGCCACCACACACGGCTAATTTTGTATTTTTAGTAGAGACGGGGTTTCACCATGTTGGCCAGGCTGGTCTCGAACTCCTGACCTCAGGTGATCCGCCCGCCTTGGCCTCCCAAAGTGCTGGGATTACAGGCGTGAGCCACCATGCCCAGCTGCCTTTTTTTTTTTTTTTTTTTTTTTGAGACTGAGTTTCACTCTATTGCCCAGGCTGGAGTGCAGTGGTGCGATCTTGGCTCATTGCAACCTCTGCCTCCCGGGTTCAAGCAATTCTTGTGCCTCAGCCTCCCAAGTAGCTGGGATTACAGGTGCTCACCACTATGCCTGGCTAATTTTTGCATTTTTAGTGGAGATGGGGTTTTACCATGTTGGCCAGGCTGATCTTGAACTCCTGACCTCAGGCAATCTGCTCGCCTCAGCCTCCCAAAGTGCTGGGATTACAGGTGTGAGCCACCACACCTGGTCTATTCTGGATTGCCTTTAATTAAAAATATATATGTATATGGATTAAAGTTTAAATTATAGGGAAAAAAAGAGCTAAGATGTTGGCAGAGAAGGAGCTGGGAGCTCAGGGGACTCCAATAAGCCTGACAGCATTTGAAAGATGTAGGCTGTAGGGAGAAAAAGGAAAGACGGTGATCGTTTGAAATAAGGAGGGAGGGATCCAGGGTTAGGCCAAGCATGTGGGGAGAAAGCAGGCCCCGGTCAGTTGGGCCCAGGGCTGGGGCTCTGTGGGGTCCCACTGGGGCCAGGGCCTCCCTCCTGGACTGAGGTTCGTCCTCCCTCCCCAGGCCTCCCGCTTTCAGGTGCTCTGGGGCTGGGAAGGGCATCTCTGCCCGGGGGAGGGGTGCCAGGCGTGCTATTCTGTGGGGTTCCCTTTCTACATGGCTGGATTCCAAATTGCAAGGAATGTGATAGCATTTTCATGGAAGGAGAGGGAGCAACAGACCTTTCAAGAATGAAGAAAATAAATCCACCTGCATTTGCCTTTCCCAGAGGCTCAAAAGTTTGATATAAGATCATCTGTTTGCAGGTAGCCTTGTCTTAAGGGGCTTTCACACTGCAGTTGCTTGGAGAACCTTCTAGCAGGTTAAAGATAAGTGTTCCCCCTTACCCCGGTGTGTTTGGCCCTGGACCCTACCTGGGAGGCTGAGCCCCTCACTCCCAGCTTCCTTCAGCCACACCTGCCTGTGTGATGAGCACATTGAGGATTCTTTATCTTGTCTATTTTCCTTTATCTTTTCAAATACCTAACTCCAATACAAAAAATTAGCCAGGCGTGGTGGCAGGGTCCTGTAGTCCCACCTACTCAGGAGGCTGAGGCAAGAGAATCTCTTGAACCCCGAAGGCGGATGTCGTAGTGAGCCGAGATTGCGCCACTGCACTCCAGCCTGGGCAACAGAGGGAGATTCCATCTCAAAAAACAAACAAACAAAACAAATATCTAAGTCCAGTTTCTGTCTTTGTGAACTATTTTGGAGGGGCAACTTTGGCATTATGAGGACTGACCTGAAAATCAAGTCTCACTTCCCTAAAACCCAACTCCTCTGGCCATATCACCCAGCCTGGGGCAGAGCTGCGGGTTAGGGGGTCAGGCTGGGGGTCCTCCTTGGGCCTGCTGATCTTGGGCTGATCCACCTTGGTGGGCCTGTTTCTCCATCAGCCAAACAGCACCACACCCCTCAGAGGAGCCTTGAAGGATTACATCAGATGACATTCATTTGAAGGGTATGGCTGGTGAGACTGTTTCTCCGAATGTCTGCAAGGCGGCAACATCAGCATTCCTCTTGGCGAACAATGAATTCCTTTGCAATTGTCGGTAGCCATGGGACCATGCTTTGAGGCCAAAATCAGAATCCACAAATATTCAGAAACGTGACTCCTATCATTTCTGTCTACATCTGGAGAGATAATTGCCAAATGTCTAACTCTCACAGTTACAACAGTGACCTGGACATGGGGACACTGAGCACACACTGTGCCTTCTCTAGCCCCTTCCAAGTTCACGGGTACATCGTTCCTACTGTACTCAAAAGCTTAGCGTCTGCTTGAAACCCCGGGTTCATTCTGATCCCCAGGAATTCACTTACTTCAGTTTTCACCATCTATGAAGCGGGGCTACTAATAACCACTTCACAGCACTGCTGTGTTCAATGAGGTAATTTAGGACAGTGCCTGGCACTTCTAAGCTCTCAGGCAACCATAAAGGCAGGCGGCTGTGATTAATTCTTCACAGGACTGTTGTGAAGATCAAAAGGATCAGTACATGAGACAATGCCTCGTGAACTGCCAAGCCGACCAGTTTTAGTTACTACATGTTTGGAACCCTGCTGTGTGCAGTGCCCTAGGTAGACATCAGGCATTTTGAGAGAAGCAGATAGAATAGTGAGATGATGAAGATATGAGGTTTTTCCTGCCTGTCTTGCAAATCCAGGTCCTAAAGGAAGTGACTAGACAAACCCTCCAAGGGTCACTTTGAAGAGATAAAGATAGGTTTCTGGTGTATATATCCTGGCTCCATAGGAGAGGGGGTGCCACTGATGTAGCTTTATTATTTTTTTTTCTTTTTATTATACTTTTTGTTTGTTTGGTTGGTTGGTTTTTTCTTTTTTTGAGACGGAGTTTCACACTTTGCCCAGGCTAGAGTGAAGTGGTGTAATCTCGACTCACTGCAACCTCTGTCCCCTGGGTTCAAGAGTTTCTTCTGCCTCAGCCTCCTGAGTAGCTAGGATTATAGCCACCCACCACCATGCCTGGCTAATTTTTGTATTTTTATTAGAGACAGGGTTTTGCCATGTTGGCCAGGCTGGTCTCAAACTCCTGACCTCAGGTGATCCACCCGCCTAGGCCTCCCAAAATGCCTACAAGGCATTACATTGTAATCCTGTAATCCTACAGGATTACAGGCATGAGCCACTGTGCCCAGCTGGTTTTTTCTTTTTTCAAGATGGAGTCTCACTCTGTCGCCCAGGCTGGAGTGCAGTGGCATGATCTTGGCTCACCACAACCTCCGCCTCCCAGGTTCAAGCAATTCTGCTGCCTCAGCCTCTCAAGTAGCTGGGATTACAGGCACGCACCACCAGGTCCAGCTAATTTTTGTATTTTTCGTAGAGATGGGGATTCACCACGTTGGCCAGGTGGTCTTCAACTCCTGACCTCAAGTGATCCGCCCACCTCGGCCTCCCAAAGTGCTGGGATTACGGGCATGAGCCACCGCTCCCGGCCTGTGGTAGCTTTAGAGTCCTGCCAGGACTTAAATAAAGGGAACTTGGCTGATGCTTCCAGCAGGAACAAAAGAAAGCAGCCCTGACTGAGCAGCTGGGATTGAAGGGGGTGGTTGGCTCAGGATTCCTTTCTCTCCTGCCCTTCTCCCCTCCACATTACATGCTCATATCTCCACACTCACTTTATTCCTGTACCCAGCTGGTGGCTCTCAGCAGAACACCAATGGCCCTTTTCCTTCTATGGGACTTGCCCACTGGGCTAGTGGGCTTCTGTTTCCCAGCACATTCTCTCCAAAGGAATTGAACCAAATTTTCTTGCCCATTTAAAGAAGTTGGGGCCAGGCCCGGTGGCTCAGGCCTGTAATCCCAGCACTTTGGGAGACCGAGGCAGGCAGATCACCTGAGGTCAGGAGTTCGAGACCAGCCTGACCAACATGGAGAAACCCTGTCTCTACTAAAAATACAGAAATTAGGTGGGTGTGGTGGTGGGCACCTGTAATCCCAGCTACTCGGGAGGCTGAGGCATGAGAATCACTTGAGCCCGGGAGGCAGAAGTTGCAGTGAGCTGAGATTGCACCACTGCACTCCAGCCTGGGCGACAGAGCGAGACTCCGTCTCAAAAAAAAAAAAAGAAAAGAAAGAAGTTGGAATTCCTTCAATATTTCCTAAGCTTGCCAAGGTCTTTTCTGACATATTTGACTTTTTTTGTTAGGCCTGGAGAACGTTGCAGGCTTTGGGGCCTGAAAGGAAGGTTTCCCAAGTCTTCTAGACTCCTCTCAGTTCGAACCCCAGAGGTAAAAGGATGACTTTTCTTTTCTTTCTTTCTTTCTTTCTTTCTTTTTTTTTTTTTTTGAGACAGAGTCTCACTCTGTCAACCAGGGTGGAGTGCAGTGGCACAATCTTGGCTCACTGCTACCTCCACCTTCTGGGTTCAAGCAATTCTCCTGCCTCAGCCTCCCGAGTAGCTGGGATTACAGGTGTGGGTATCCGCCACCCCACCTGGCTAGTTTTTTGTATTTTTAGTAGAGACAGGGTTTCGCCATGTTGGCCAGGCTGGTCTTGAGCTCCTGACCTCAGTTGACCCTCCCATCTCAGCCTCCCAAAGTGCTGGGATTACAGGCGTGAGCCACCGTGCCCTGCCAGAGGATGGCTTTTCTCATCCCCCTCCCTGTGTTGGGGAGAGCCTCTTGTCCCTCACATGTGACAGCCCCTCTGTGTCTGCGGGAGGCTGTGCTAGCTCCAGCTTATGTGGGCTGGGAAGCCGTCTCCCTGGTGCTTCCTCTCCCAGCTGAGGACAGATTCCTGCCTATTCCCTGACCTTTACTTATCCTCCCATCTGCCTAGTCAGTTTATCTCCTGTTCCTGGGCGCTGCTGTCTCCTTACACCCAGGCTTTTCAGTTCCTCCCTTACTCGCTTCACTCTCCTTCCTTTCTGCTCACTCTCTGTTCATGTCCCAAATGATTGGCGTGTCATATGCACCACATTGATCACTTCAGCCTGTTCTGCGAATTCTGTTGGAACACGCTATGTGTGCTGGGCAGTGAGCGGTGGGCAGAAGACATTTATCCAGACTCTTGGCACTGAAGGCACCTTAGTGGTCATGTTTTTCTTTTTTAAGAGATAGATCTCACTGTGTTGCCCAGGCTGGACTTGACCTGCTGGGCTCAAGCAGTCCTCCTGCCTCAGCCTCTGGAGTAGCTACGATTACAGGTTCAAGCCACTGTACCTGCCCTTAGTGGTCATTTAACTGGGCCACCCCTTCTAAGGCTGACTTGACCAGAGAAGTGCTTCTCAGAGGGTTTCCTTGAAAAACCGCATTGCCAAGGTACGTCTTCTCAACAGAAAATCCCCAAATGCAGAGGACTGTGTGGTCAGATGAGTCTGTGTGCTCTGTTTCCCTCTTGTAAGTTTTGGACACATACGGAAGGCTCTGGAAAGTTCCACACTGAACCTGTTTACTTTGACTGGGACTCCGTGTAACAGAGACTGTCCCTCCCAGCCGGTTTGTGCAAGCTCTCTTTACTTCTCAGGTCTAGTTCCAGTTGGCCGTTTTGCCAGAAGGCACTTCCTTGCACTTAGCTGAAGTCTGTCTCACCCATTTCCATGCACAGAGCCCAGTTCTGGCAGCCTTTGGGCCCCTGGGCAACATCTGAAGGCAGCTCTTTGCCAGATCCCACTTGTTCCTTCCACCTCTGTCCTGTCCTTGTGTGGGGTCTTTTTTTTTTTTTTTTTTTTTTTTTGAGGCGGAATCTTGCTCTGTCACCCAGGCTGGAGTGCAGTGGCACGACCTCGGCTTACTGCAAGCTCCGCCTCCTGGGTTCACGCCGTTCTCCTGCCTCAGCTTCCTGAGTAGCTGGGACTGCAGGCACCTGCCACCATGCCCGGCTCTTTTTTTTGTATTTTTAGTAGAGACGGGGTTTCACTGTGTTAGCCAGGATGGTCTTGATCTCCTGACCGCGTGATCCACCCGCCTCGGCCTCCCAAAGTGCTGGGATTACAGGCGTGAGCCACCGTGCCTGGCCTGTGTGGGGTCTTAAGTCCATTCGTCTTCTTGGCTGCTTCCCACTGACCAGGCCCATGGCCTCCCTGAAGTGAGAGGTCTGTGTGGAGTGGGGCAGACCATGATGAGGTGGGTAGAACTGTGGCCCCTGCATTCAGGATTCAGGACTTTTTGTACTTGCCACTATGATTTATTTCGCCCATGAGTTTTCTGGCAGCCTCCCTGACTCACTGTAGGGTCCCAGTCCCCTGAAGGTGTGGTCACAGGTGCAAGTGAGCGCCATTTCTCTCAAAACCTGTGCTGGGAAAGTCAGTCTGGGGGGGTCTTAGTTTTAGGACCTTGCTTTTTTTTTTTTTTTTAATTGTTTTGGGACAGAGTCTCACTCTGTCACCCAGGCTGGAGTGCAGTTGTATGAACACGGCTCATTGCAGCCTCGACCTCCCAGGCTTGAAATGATCCCCCTGCCTCAGCCTTCTGAGGAGCTGGGACCACAGGCACATGCCACTATGCCTTGCTAATTTTTTTATATTTTTGAAGAGACAGGGTCTCACTATGTTGCCCAGGCTTGTCTTGAACTCCTGGGCTCAAACAGTCCTCCCACCTCAGCCTCCCAAAGTGCTGGGATTGGAGGCATGCACCACCGCTCCCAGCCAGTACCTTGCATTTTTTAAAAATTGTGGTGAGATATACATAATGTGAAATTTAGCAGTTTTGTTTTGTTTGAGACAGGGTCGCATGCTGTCACCTAGGCTGGAGTGATCACAGCTCACTGTAGCCTCAAACTCTTGTGCTCAAGTGATCCTCCCCCCTCGGCCTCCCGAGTAGCTGAGACCGCAGATGTGGGCCACCACATTCAGGTACTTTCTTAATTTTTTTGTAGAGATGGGGTCTTGTTTTGTTGCCCAGGCTGGTCTGAAACTCCTAGGCTCAAGTGATTCTCCTGCCTGGGCCTGCCAGAGTGCTGGGATAACAGGCAAGCCTGACTGCACCCAGCAAAATTCACCATTTTTAACCATTTTTAAGTATAGAGTTCAGTGGCAACAACATTGACATTATTATGCAACCATCACTGTCATCCATTTCCAGAATGTCTTCACCCTCCTAAACTGAAACTCTGTCCCCATTCAACACTAACTCCCCATTCACCTCCCCAGCCCTTGACAGTCACCATTCTACTTCTGTCTCGATGATTTTGACTACTCTAGGGACCTGATAAGTGAATTCATACAATGAGGTGCCCTTTTTGCGACTGGCTTATTTCACTTGGCACAATGTCTTCAAGGTTCACCCATGTTGTAGCCTGTGAGCATGGGTCAGAGTTCACTTCCCTTTCATTGCTGAATGAAATTCCATTGTTTGTATAGATCACATTTTGTCAATGGGCATTTGAGTTGTTTCTACCTTTTGGTGACTGTGAATAATGCTGCTAAGAATACTAGTGTCAGCCAGGCATGGTGGCTCACGCCTGTAATCCCTGCATTTTGGGAGACCGAGACGGGCGGATCACCTGAGGTCAGGAGTTCGAGACCCACCTGGCCAACATGATGAAACCCTGTCTCTATTAAAAATACAAAAAATTAGCCGGCCATGGTGGTGGGCGCCTGTAATCCCAGCTACTCGGGAGGCCTGAGGCAGGAGAATCACTTGAACCCGGGAGGTGGAGGTTGCAGTGAGCTGAGATCGCGCCACTGCACTCCAGCCTGGGCAACAAGAATGAAACTCCATCTCAAAAAAAAAAAGAATACTAGTGTCCAGACATCCATTGGATCCTATGGTAATTCTTTGTTTAGGACCTTGCATTTTTCTTTCTTTTCTTTTTTTTTTTTTTTGAGACTGAGTTTCACTCTGTCACTCAGGCTGGAGTGCAGTGGCGCGATCTCGGCTCACTGCAACCTCTGCCTCCCAGGTTCAACAGATTCTTCTGCCTCAGCCTCCTGAGTAGCTGAGATTACAGGCATGCGCCACCATGCCTGGCTATTTTTTTTGTATTTTGAGCAGAGACGGGGTTTCACCATGTTGGTCAGGCTGGTCTCGAACTCCTGACCTCAGATGATCCACCCACCTCGGCCTCACAAAGTGCTGGGATTATAGGCATCAGCCACTGCACCCAGCCAGGACCTTGCATTTTTCTTTGCTATATTTTATCTGTGGACATCACACCAGCTTGCTGAGATCTTTTGGGCCTAGATTCTGCCCCAACTTTGTGTCACCAGCAAATCTGAGAGTCAGCACCCTTTCCAGGTGGCTTTAACTAACAGCCGGTCCGCCTAATTGTCTCCATACTTGTTTATCTTCCCCATAAGGGCCTGCTAGAGGGCATTGCTCACCCTGAGTGGTGACATCAGGTCAGCTGTGGTTTTCTGTTAGCTCAACTTGACAGTAACGTTTCACAACTAAATAAGCATGTGACCCAGCATCCAATCTTGGGTATATACACAAGAAAATGGAAATATATGTCCAAACACTTGTATATGAACGTTCAAAGCAACACTATTCATAAGAGCCAAAAGGTGGAAACAACAAAATGTCCATCACCTGATGAGTGAAGAAACGAAGTGTGGTATATTGATACAGTGGAATATTGTTGGGCTACAAAATGTCCACAAGAGGCAAATCCATAGAGACAGAAAGGCTAGTAGTTGCTGGGGGGTAGGGGTGGCAAGAGGAGAGTGGGAAATGACTGCTAATGGGTATCAGTTTCTTTTTAGGGTGAGGCAGACGTTCTGGAATTACATGGTAATGATGTTGGCACAACCTGAATATACTAAAAATTAATGCACTGTACAGTGAATTTTATGGTATGCTAATTATATCTCGATAACGCTGTCCTTTAAAAAAAAACTTAGAAAACAGGGAAATGAGGTCCATCCTCAAGTCATTTTCAGTGAACCCATGGAAATTGTTGCTTCCCTTCTTAAAGTGCTCACAAACCGTCCTCTGGCAACACTAGATCCTGGGCTGGTGCATCTGTGATTCACATACTCTGCCCACTTCTGGGAAACCCAGAATCACCTTGCTTGTTTCCAGATCTGGAACACCTGTCTCATCCTTCACGGTTCCTCAAAGCTCACCAACAGCCACCCAGTGATCTTGTCTGTGTCCTTTAGTGCTTTGCAATGTAGCTCTGCCAGCAAGGAGGCTGCACTGAGCACAGAGCTGCTTGAGTAAGAAGTAGCCAGCATACTGTTAAAGTGAGGGCACTGAGAAAAAAAACACAAGAAATAAAAATAGAAGCACCCACCAGAGGAAGGTGGTGGATGCTAAGTCCCGGAGAAGGATGGACAGTGGGTGCTGTTGGAGAGCCGTGGGGGAAGCAGGTGGCTCCCTGAGCTCCTGGGCACAGGAGGACCATAGAGGAGGGCAGGGAGGGGGTGGCTGGGGGGGAGGAATGGCACGAGTTGGCCACTGTGGCTGGAAGGGAGCCTGTCAGGGATTCCTGGGCCTCCTCTCCAGCCTGACCTTGGGAGCCTTAACTACTGCCAGCCCACAGCACTAGATTCCTAGGTGCCCACAGGCTACATTTCTTGGCAGGTAGTGGTTGTTCTCAATAATGGTGGGTTTTTGTTACTGAGGCTGTGTTGGGGAGAATGCAGACGGGCAATGAGTGGATGAGTCAGTTCTCAAACAGCAATAAAGAAAAACCTGAGACTAACTAATTTATAAGAAAAGTGGCTTAATTGGCTCATGCACAGTTCTGCAGGCTGTACCGGAAGCATGGCAGCTTGTGCTTGGCTTCTGGGGAGGCCTCAGGAAACTTACAACCATGGCAGAAGGTGAAGGGGGTACAGTACTTCACATAGCCGGAACAGGAGCAAGACAGAGCAAGCGGGGAAGTGCTGCACACTCACACTTTTGAACAACCAGGTCTTGCAAGAACTCACTCACTATCACAAGAACGGCACCAAGGGGATGGTGCAGAACCATTAGTGAGAAATCCACCCCCATGATCCAACCACCTCCCACCAAGTCCCACCTCCAACACTGGGGACTACAGTTCGACATGAGATTTGGTGGGGATGCAGATCCAAACCAGATCAGTGAGGAAGCCTGATTATTTTAATTTTTAAATTTGTGTTATTTATTTATTTTATTTTATTTATTTATTTATTTATTTATTTTTGAGCCGAAGTCTCGCTCTGTCGCCCAGGCTGGAGTGCAGTGGCATGATCTTGGCTCACTGCAATCTCTGCCTCCCGGGTTCATGCCATTCTCCTGCCTCAGCCTCCCAAGTAGCTGGGACTACAGGTGCCTGCCACCACGCCCGGCTCATTTTTTGTATTTTTAGTAGAGACGGGGTTTCACCGTGTTAGCCAGGATGGTCTCGATCTTGTTCTCCTGACCTCGTGATCCACCCGCCTTGGCCTCCCAAAGTATTGGGATTACAGGTGTGAGCCACTGCGCCAGGCCTCTTTATTTTTTTAAGAGATGGGGTCTCACTACATTGCCCAGGCTGAATGCAATCAAACTCCTGGGCTCAAGTGACCATCCCACCCCAGTCTCCCAAGTAGCTGGGACTACGGGTGGGCATATGATACTATACCCAGCCTTATTTATTTAATTTTTAAAAAATTGTGGTAAAATGCACTTAACATAAAATTGACCAGGCCAGGTGTAGTGGCTCATGTCTGTAATCCCAAGACTCTAGGAGGCCAAGGCGGGCGGATCATGTGAGGTCAGGTGTTCGAGACCAGCCTGGCCAACATGGTGAAACCCCGTCTCTACTAAAAATACAAAAATTAGCTGTGTGTGGTGGCACACACTTGTAATCCCAGCTACTTGGGAGACTGAGGCAGGAGAATCGCTTAAACCCAGGAGGCAGAGGTCGCAGTGAGCCGAGATTGTGCCACTGCACTCCAGCCTGGGTGACAGAGCCAGACTCCGTCTCAAAAACAAAACAAAACAAAAATTAGCTGGGTGTGGTGGCGCACACCTGTAATTCCAGCTACTTGGGAGGCTGAGGCATTAGAATCACTTGAACCTGAGAGGCGGAGGTTGCAGTGAGCAGAGATCATGCAGCTTCACTCCAGCCTGAGTGAAAGAACATGACTCTGTCTCAAAAAAAAAACAAAAACAAAAAAAACAAAACCTCTGACCACTTTAACCACGTAAGTGGACAGCATTAAGTACATTCACATTATTGTGCTGCCATCACCACCATCCATCGCCAGAACCTTTTTCTCATCTCAAGTTGAATCTCTATCCATTGAACACTAACTCCCATGCCCCTCTCTCCCAGCCCCTGGCAACCAATCATCCACTTTCTGTCTCTATGAATTTGACTACTGTAAGAACATCGCAGAAGTGGCACCATACAGCATTTGCCTTTCTGTGGCTGGCTTGTTTCACTTAGCAGAATGCCCTCAAGGTTCACCCGTGTGTAAGCCTTCCCTTCCTTTTTATTGCCAAATAATATTCCCTTGTATAAACATACTATATTTCATTGTATGGATATACGGCTATACCCCCACCACCACCCCTTTTTTTTTTTGAGACAGTCTCGCTCTGTCACCCAGCCTGGAGTGCAGTGGTGCAATCTCGGCTCACTGCAACCTCCGCCTCCCAGTAGCTCTCCCACCTCAGCCTCTCGAGTAGCTGGGATTACAGGCGTGCACCACCATGCCCAGCTAATTTTTGTATTTTTAGTAGAAACAGGGTTTCACCATGTTTGCCAGGCTGGTCTACAAACTCTTGACCTCAGGTGATCCGCCCGCCTCGGCCTCCTGAAGTGCTGGAATTACAGGCATGAGCCACCACGCCTGGCTGGATATACCCCGTTTCGTTTCTCCTTTCTTCTGTCCGCGGACACCCGCGTTGTTTCCACCTTTTGGCTGTTGTAAACTGATTTGTTTTTAGAGCAAGGTGTTCATACCTGAGCAACAAGGGGTCTCTGGGTGGCGGGAAATGCTTGAAGGGAGGAGAGCCAGGGGGTCTGTGGAGAAATCCTGTAATGGGGGAAGTAGCTTAGAGGAAGCAAGAGCACACAGGGCTGAAGATGGCTGGGCCAGGAGGGGACAGGCCCAGTCCCACCTGGTGAGGCTGGGTTTGTTTCCTGGCTGGGGGCTGGGGGGCCAGTCAGCAGAGGGGCGGCCCTGTTAGAGGACAGAGTCAGAGCCCTCTTGGTAGACACGGCTGTTCAGAGCTGGAGACAAGACGAGCGAACCAGAGGGGAATCATGAGCCAGAGTCACGATTCTGCACACAGGGGTGGGAAGCAACTTCCCTAGACCTGGGACGGAAAGGCGGGCTGTTGGGAATGGCTGTGGGAGAGAACCAGGGGCAGTGACCAGGAGGAGGCTCCTGGAATTGCCAGCCCTTCCCTGTGAACATGCTGGGCGTCAGGGGCCAGCTCCTCCAACCCCTCCAGTGTCCAGCATTAGGAGGAGGTGCTCGCTTGATGTTTGTTGACTGAAACTGGGGGAAATAAAGGTAAACAAAGCATGTTTCTCACCCTCCAGAAATTATGGTTTAGTTGAGGAGATAAAAGACATGAAAACCAACAGGTAGTACAAGATCTGCTTTGAGTCATACAAAGCCCTGAAGCGCTCTGAGGAGAGAGGGGTTCCTCTGGAGCAGGTGACCCACATTGGCCTCGCAGAGCGGGAGGTATTTGAGTCATTTTTCAATGAATGAAGCCAAAGGAATTACATGTTTGGGAGACTAACGAGTGTCCTTTCATCCCGGTCATGCATTCCTTTGACCCTGCAGGTATGACGCTGGGCGGGATGGCTTCATCGACCTGATGGAGCTGAAGCTGATGATGGAGAAGCTGGGGGCCCCCCAGACCCACCTGGGCCTGAAGAGCATGATCAAGGAGGTGGATGAGGACTTCGATGGCAAGCTCAGCTTCCGGGAGGTACCTGCCTGCTGTGGCCCTGAGCCCCTGTGGGGTGCCCCGAGAGGACCTTCAAGTGTACAGCGCCCCTGGAGCACAAATGGGTTTGGCCTCTCCAGAGCGCTGTTTGCGTATCTAACCTGCAATTCTGCTTTCAAAAATACCTTTTAGGTGACAGCTAACCCCAGTGCTGGCCTGGAAAAAGCAGCATGGGTAGTAGTATAACCTCATTTGAGTAAAATAATAAGAAATTTGGCGATGTTCACCAAAATATTCATAGTGGATATTTATGGGGGCAAAATGTTGGTGCTTTTATAATGTTATGCTTTTTTATATATTAAAGCTTTTCATTTTTTAACGTATTTTTAAAATTTTTTATTTTTAATTGTTATGGATACATAATAGTTGTACATATTTATGGGGGACATGTGATATATTTTATTTATTTTTATTATTATTTTTTGAGACAGTCTCACTCTGTTGCCCACGCTGGAGTGCAATGGTGCGATCTCAGCCCACCGCAGCCTCCACCTCCTGAGTTCAGGCGATTTGTGCCTTAGCCTCCCAAGTAGCTGGGATTACAGTGTGCCACCAGGCCTGGCTAATTTTGGTATTTTTAGTAGAGATGGGGTTTTGCCTTGTTGACCATGCTGGTCTCAAACTCCTGGCTTCAAGTGATCCTCTGCCTCGGCCTTCCAAATTGCTGAGATTACAGGCGTGAGCCACCGAGCCCAGCCTACATGTGATATCTCGATATAAGCATACAATGTGTAATGACCAAGTCAGGGTAATCTGGGTACCCATCACCTCCAGCATTTATCATTTCTTTGTGTTTGAAACATTCTATTCCTTTTAGTTATTTTGAAATATACAATAATGCGTCTTCTTTGCTTATCACCCAGGCTGGAGTGCAGTGGCTCAATCCTCAATCATGGCTCACTGCAGCCTCGACCTTCTAGTCTCCATTGATCCTCCCACCTCAGCCTCCTGAGTAGCTTGGACTATAGGCACATACCACCACACCTGGCTAATTTTTTAAAAGTTTTGTAGAGATGAGGTCTCACTGTGTTGTCCAGGCTGGTCTCCAACTCAGCCTCAAGCAATTCTCTTGCCTCTGCCTCCCAAAGTGCTGGGATTACAGTCGTGAGCCACCTTGCCCAGTAATTTTGAGAATAATACTTCTTTATATTTTCGTTTTCATTGTTTATTCATTTATTTATTTATTTACTTGAAACAGGGTTGCTCTGTTGCCCAGGCTAGAATGCAGTGGCATGATCACAGCTCACTGCAGCCTCAAACTCCCAGTATCAACCCATCCTCCCACTTCAGCCTCTTGAGTAGCTGGGACTACAGAAATGTACCACCATGCCCGGCTAATTGAAAAAAATTTTTTGTAGAGATAGGGTCTTGCTATGTTGCCCAGGCTGGTCTCCGACTCAGCCTCCCAAAGTGCTGGGATTATAGGCATGAGCCACCTTGCCTAGCTACTTTTTATTTTTATAGCATGCAAAAATCGTTTATTTTTTATTAAAAAAAATTTTGTGGTTGTTTATAGAAACAGAGACTCACTTTGTTGCCCAGGCTGGTCTCAAACTCCTGGGTTCAAGCAATCTTCCTGTCTTGGCCTCCCAAAGTGTTGGGATTACAGTGTGAGCCACTGTGGCCATCCCCAAAATAGTTTTTTTTTTGTTTTTTTTTTTTTTGAGATGGAGACTCGCTCTGTCACCCAGGCTGGAGTGCAGTGGCGTGATCTCGGCTCACTACAAGCTCCGCCTCCCGGGTTCACGCCATTCTCCTGCCTCAGCCTCCCGAGTAGCTAGGACTACAGGCGCCTGCCACCACGCCTGGCTAATTTTTCGTATTTTTAGTAGAGACGGGGTTTCACCATGTTAGTCAGGATGGTCTCGATCTCCTGACCTCGTGATCCGCCTGCCTTGGCCTCCCAAAGTGCTGGGATTACAGGTGTGAGCCACCACGCCCGGCCTATTTTTTAATTTTTTGAGACAGAGTCTCACTCTGTTGCCTAGGCTAGAGTGCAGTGGTATAGTCTTACCTCACTGCAACCCTTACCTCCCAGGCTCAAGTGATCCCCCCACCTCAGCCTCCTGAGTAGCTGGACCACAGGCACGTGCCACTACACCTGGCTAATTTTTTCAAAAGTAATTTTATAAAGGGTCTTATTCTGTGCCTGTGGAGCCCCCTCACCAATAGTCCAAGAATGGACTTGGTCTTTGAACCTCTGAAATTGCAGGCAAAATTTTGAGATACTGGCATCCCACCAGGAAGAGTGCATATGGCATTCACAGCTGATCCCCAAATGGCTAAGAACGTCTGAGAAAGCCATTTCTATTTTAGGGGCAATGTCTCAAGACTATCAGGAGTCTTCCATGGCAAGGATGCCACCCCACAGGGAAGGGAATTTCATGTGTTAGATGTGTCTTTATGAGTTTTATCAGAAGGCCTCTAGATGTGTCATTTGGCACCTGTATTATATTAACTTTTTTTTTTTTTTGAGACAGAGTCTCACTCTGTTGCCCAGACTGGAGTACGGTGGTGCGATCTCGGCTCAGTGCAACCTCCACCTCCTGGGTTCAAGCGATTCCCCTGCCTCAGCCTCCTGAGTAGCTGGGACTACAGGCGCATGCCATCATGCCTGGCTAACTTCTGTAATTTTAGTAAAGATAGGGTTTCACTGTGTTGCCCAGGCTGGTCTCGAACTCCTGGCCTCAGGCAGTCCACCTGCTTTGGCCTCCCAAAGTGCTGGGAATATAGGCGTGAGCCACTGCACCTGGCCTATTATAATAATTTTGATGATAATATGAGATTAAAGGCTCAGAGCATCTGAAGTCTTAGTCATGTCTCAGCTTCAGCCCTTAGGAGCTGGGAGTAGAGGACTGTCCCTGCTTCCTGGTGTTTAATGTTATTCCAGAAACGTTGGAGTACTGGCACCCTGGTTTTTTCATAGTTCACTGCAGCCTCTCACTTCTGGGCTCAAACAATCCTCCCACATCAGCCTCCCAAAGTGTTGGGATTACAGGCATGAGCCCCCACACCCAACTAGCGCCCTGGTTTCTGATGTGAGACTTTGGGTCAAGCGTTGGTCTGTCTAGGCTACAAGTTCTTCCTGGAGGTCTGCAGCAGAACTGGCAGCCACAAGCCCCTCCCTCAGCCATGATGAACTGGGCTTGTCCCTTGCTTCTATAAATCAGCTCCAGAATCTTCCACCTTTGCTGAACCTGAGATACGATTCACAGGGCTGGGCACGACCCTCTGGATGATCTCATCCAGCTTTGCATGCCAGAGCCAAGGAGCTGAAGGGCCACAGAGATCTGGATTTGCTGGATGTGGGCTGTGGCCTCCGTGCCACTTGGCCTGCCCTATCACCACCACACTTGTCTTCACAGCTGCCCTGTTTGGCTCCTGCTGGGGTACTGGCTCTTTCCAGCCTGAATACCCCTGGAATATAGAAGGCAGAGACTTTTGCTTTGGTGAAGCTTTGGAGTAGATTCTGGGGAGAGAGCTGTGGTGAGCTCTGGGAACAGGAGCTGAGAGGGTGTTTCGTGGCTTGCAATTGCCAAATGAATTAAGATGCATTCCGCCTTCTGCCCTGTTGTACTCAGGGGCCAACTGCAGGTGCTCCTCCCTGAAT
The DNA here is from genome assembly GCF_029289425.2 of Pan paniscus. Lineage (NCBI taxonomy): Eukaryota > Metazoa > Chordata > Mammalia > Primates > Hominidae > Pan > Pan paniscus. Next base: position 135,272,120 of record NC_073262.2, read on the forward strand.
CCATGATGCTTGGTTAGCTTTTGGCTAACTGCTGGTTTGGCCAGCAGATGGTAGACATCAGAGTCTTGGAAATCTCCAAAGGGTTCCTGTGATTGGTTTGCACCCCCGTTCCAGAGCTTCAGGGACATTCACAGTCTACCCTTTGTCAGTTCCAAGCCCAGTCCCATCTCTAGTAGCTGCACCAGGCATGCAGGCCTTGGGAGTATAAGGACATGCTGCCACTCATACTTTCCTGTTCCATTATTTCACCGTGCTGGTTTCCACCTCTGCTTAAGGCCCTAGTGGACCAGGGCTGTGTTTACAGACTGAAAAGAGCATGGGCTGTCTACTACACAAAGCTAGGTCCCCAGAGTGAGATCTTTTACTTCTGAGCCTCAGTGTTTGTGTCCTTAAAATAGCGGTGTGAATAGCTCTCCCCGCTATTGTGACCATTGTGAAAACTAAGTTCTCTTTCTGTGCCTTTTACAAGCTAGGAAGACATTCCTAACTGGAAACCATATTTGCTGCCACCTTGTTCTTGCACTTCCAGCTTCTGAAACTGTGAGAAAATAAATTTCTGTTGTGTGAGCCACCCAGACTGCACAATTTTGTTAGGGCAGCCCAAGCAGACGAATACAGTGGCCCCTGGAGCCTGGCTGTGCTGGGCCGCCCGCCTGCCTGGTCATGGTTGATCAGACCATGGATGGACCGCTGGTCTGACCAGGCCAATCGAATTCTCTCTCTCAGGATTTTGAAATTGGGGCTGAAGTGCTCCGGATTGGCTCTGCAGATGGCTGTTCTTGGAAGGATAATGCAATGTGGGGTGCCCACTTTCTACCATGCGGACCGGCATGAGAGATGGAGGGGGAATCTTGCCTCCAGTCCTAAGAGCTTTGCCTCTCCCAGTTCCAGTCCTCCTCTAGGCCACTGTGTCTCGTCCTTGGGTTTTTGAGACATCTTATTTTATTTTAATTTATTTATTTATTTATTTTGAGATGGAGTTTTGCTCTTGCTGCCCAGGCTGGAGTGCAATGGTGCAATCTCACCTCACTGCAACCTCCGCCTCCCGGATTCAAACGATTCTCCTGCCTCAGCCTCCCAAGTAGCTGGGATTACAAGCATGCAGCACCACACCCGGCTAATTTTGTATTTTTCTTTTTAGTAGAGACAGGGTTTCACCATGTTGGCCAGGCTGGTCTCAAACTCCTGACCTCAGGCGATCCACCCGCCTTGGCCTCCCAAAGTGCTGGCATTACAGGTGTGAGCCACTGTGTCTGGCCGAGACATCTATTTTAAATAATGAATACCTCCTTTTTGCTTAAGTGAACAAGTTTATTTCTGTCACTTGCAACCTAAGAGTTCTAACTAATACCGTGGGAGTGTTTGCATCATCAGCCGCAGCCATGAAGTTAAAAATTCCCTGAGTGTATCAGAAGCATCCATAGCTTGCGTGTGAAAGGGCTTTTTAGCTTTGTTAGTTCTCTTGCTGTCTCTTTGTTTTCTACCTCTCCTTCCCTCCCCGTCTTTCTTCACAGTCACAGCTAGGACAGTTTCCAATTCTTCTACCACATGCCCGGCTTTGTGGACTATAAATAGGAAGACAAACAAGGCTGGGCAGTTGGATAAATTGTCATTTAGGGCGGTTGGTGATTGTAACAAAATTAAATGGAAATGTCTGGCATGCTTCATGGAAGTCTGGGCGCTTTCAGCTTGAGCTGAGTTTTTTCCCTTCTTTAACTGGCTGGGGTAGGGGATACCCCTGAGGTGTGACAGGGATGCTGCTGGTCACCTGCTGACCTGGCACAGTGAGTGGATGCAGTCTGGATCTGCCCCAGACCTGAGGGTTCAGAGGAAACAGCTCTGGGGAAGGGACCCGTGAGGAGAGCTTTCCCTCATGTTTCCAGTTCATGAAGCCCGTCCGTAAACTGTCATCTCCACTCTGGATTTGAGAAGGCCAAGCCTCGGGGATGGCGAGAGTCCCTGAGGTCACCTGGGTGGGCACTGGCTGGGGGTGGTGCTCTGTCTTCTCTTAAAAAATATTTTGTTTTATTATTTTATTGTTTATTTATTTATTTGAGACACAGTTTCACTCTGTCACCCAGGCTGGAGTGCAATGGCGCGATCTCGGCTCACTGCAACCTCCACCCCTCAGATTCAAGCGATTCTCGTGCCTCAGCCTCCCGAATAGCTGGGATTACAGTTGTGTACCACCATGCCCGGCTAATTTTGGTATTTTTAGTAGAGATGGGGTTTCACCATGTTGGTCATGCTGGTCTTGAACTCCGGACCTCAGGTGATCCGCTCGACTCAGCCTCCCAAAATGCTGAGATTACAGGTGTGAGCCACCACGCCCAGCCAGCGCTCCGTCTTTTCACAGCTGCCTGTCTGGGTCCCAGAGAGCACTGGCCTGGTGGGGCTGCCTGTTCTCTTTGCCTCGTGGAGCAATGAAGTGGGGCCTTCTGTGAAGGAAATGATTTAAGGATAGCAGGGCACGGAGTGACCAGTATGTCAGTCCCTCTCTCCACATGCCTCTCATCCGCAGCCCTGAAGTCTGCTGCTTCGATCTTTTCCACCCCTGTGTCACCATCCCCTTGACCTCCAACCTATTCTTGGGGGGCCTGGCCTCCTCCAAGGGGCCTGTCTTCTTTCAAGTCAATGTTCAGGTTCTGATAATCCACAGCAAACTGAGTCTCTGCCGGCCTCTAGTGAGAGAGTTTGAAGCTGCAGGTGGTTGAACATGGCTGACCATCGGCCTCTCCGTGGGCATCTTGCTGTGTCTCTTGCTTTGTATTTGACAATATCCACGGTGGCGTTAGGACCCTGAAGGGAGCAATAGGAAGAGGGTGTCTTACAAGGCATTTCGGGGATGCGGTGGTTGAGCCTCTCACCGACATGAAACACACTTCCCTCTGGGGATTGAGAGCCTTGGTAGTAATGATACTCAAGTGAGGATTTGGAAGGCCTGTAGAAGTTGCTTAACCTATCACTCTACTTTAAGTAGTGTTCTTTTCCCTTTTGAGAAGGCTTTTTTTTTTTTTTTTTTTTTTGAGACAGAGTCTTGCTCTGTAGCCCAGGCTGGAGTGCAATGGTACGACCTCGGCTCACTGCAACCTCCACCTCCTGGGTTCAAGCGATTCTCCTGCTTCAGGCTCCTGAGTAGCTGGGATTATAGGCAGGCACCACCACGCCCGGCTAATCTTTGTATTTTTAGTGGAGACGGGGTTTCACCATGTTGGTCAGGCTGGTCTCGAACTCCTGACCTCGTGATCCACCTGCCTTGGCCTCCCAAAGTGCTGGGATTACAGGCGTGAGCCACCGCACCTGGCGAGAAGGCATTCTTTTAGGGAAGAGGGTTATGAAAAAAGACCTGGAAACCTGCAATTTTCCTGTGGGTGCATACATTTTAGGTAGCACCTGAAAACCTAGAGAGAGCCTCTTTCGATGATGGCTTGGAACATATCAGTTTATATTCTTTCCATATGGAAAAATAAGTCATGAAGCTTAGATAGCAGTTGTTTAAAGAAGAGAACTAAAAAAGCCACAAAATTGCCTTGGGAGAGGACAGGAAGATGGGGAAATTGCCATTTAAGTTTGGCCAATTTATAGCTGGGCACGGTGGCTCATGCCTGTAATCCCAGCACTTTGGGAGGCCTGAGGCTAGGAGTTCAAGACTAGCTTGGTCAACATGGTGAAACCCCATTTCTACTAAAAATACAAAAATTAGCCAGGTATGGTGTCACACTCCTGTAATCCAAGCTACTTGGGAGGCTGAGGCGGGAGGATCACTTGAACCCGGGAGGCAGTGGTTGCAGTGAGCCGAGATCGAGCCATTGCACTCCAGCCTGAGCAACAGAGCAAGACGCCATCTCAAAAAAAAAAAGGTTGGCCAATTTATTTATTTAAAAGTTTGTTCTTTGGAAGCCTGAAGATTAATTAATTCAGGTCACATTTTGAATCTGGAGGAGGAGGGTGGATTATTCAACAAATGATGCAAGGATTACTAACCAACCATTTGGAAGAAAATAAGGTTAATGATTAACCTCACATGATAAATAAAAATAAATTTCAGAGATTAAATATTTACATGGTTAAAAAAAAAAAAGAAGCCATAAAAGTTGTAGACAAAACACAGGTGGTTGTTTATATAACCTTGGTGCTGAGGAAGGTTTTTCTAAGCATAACACTATATGTAAAATTTTTGAAAGTTGAAAATTAGCATAAACATACTTAAAAGGCAAGTGATAGAGCTAAAATATTTGAAACATACCAGGTTCTATGAAGATCTTTAGCAAACGGTAAGAAAGGCAAACAATCTAATGCAAAAATGAGACACACAAGAAAAATACAAGTTGTTAAAAAAACATTGGAAATATTAAATTATTTAGTTTTTAAAAAATAGTATATACAGGTTTATTTGATTTTTCTTTCATCACTGTAAACTAGGATGCTGCTAATTTTTTTACTTTCATAGATAATGTTTAAACCATTGAAGGAATGTTTCTGAAGGATAAATTCCCACCAGTGGAATTAATGGTTGGAAGGCAAAAAGCATCTTATTTTCAGTAAACATTTCCAAAGTGCCCATCAAGGCCAGGCACAGTGCCTCACACGTGTAATTTCAGCACTTTAGGAGACTGAGGCAGGAGGATCACTTGAGACCAGGAGTTTGAGACCAGCCTGGGCAACGTAGAAGACCCTGTCTCTACAAATTTAAAAAAAAAAAAAAAATTAGCCAAGTGTGGTGGCACACGCCTGTGGTCCCAGCTCCTCAGGAATCGGAGGGCATAGGACCACCTGAGCCCAGGAGGTCAAGGTTGCAGTGAGCTATGAACACACCACAGCACTCCAGAGCGAGACCCTGTCTCAAGAAAATAAATAAATAGGCTGGGTGCGGTGGCTCACACCTGTAATCCCAGCACTTTGGGAGGCTGAGGCGGGCGGATCACCTGAGGTCAGAAGTTTGAGACCAGCCCGACCAACATGGAGAAACCCCGTCTCTACTAAAATACAAAAAAATTAGCGAGGCATGGTGGCGCATCCCTGTAATCCCAGCTACTCAAGAGGCTGAGGCAGGAGAATCACTTGAACCTGGGAGGCAGAGGTTGCGGTGAGCCGAGATCGCACCATTGCACTCCAGCCTGGGAAACAAGAGTGAAACTCCATCTCAAAAAATTAAATAAATAAAAAAGAAAATAAATAAAAGTGTGAGGGTGGGGGGCAGTGGCTCACGCCTGTAATCCCAGCACTTTGGGAGGCCGAGGCGGCCAGATCACTTGAGGTCAGGAGTTTGAGACCAACCTGGCCAACATGGCGAAACCCCGTCCCTACTAAAAATATAAAAATTAGCTGCACATGGTGGCACACACCTGTAATCCCAGCTACTCGGGAGGCTGAGACATGAGAATCGCTTGAGCCCAGTGGCAGAGGTTGCAGTGAGCCGAGATCATGCCATTGCACTCCAGCCTGGGCAACAGAGCGAGACTCTGCCTCAAAAAAAAAAAAAAAAGTTTGAATCGGTTTACACTCTCAAATAAATATGAGGGTGCCCATTTCCCTATAGCCTTGGGAAAAATGGGCATGTTTTCATTTTTGACAATCTGATGAGGGAAAAAAGTAATTTGCCACATGCACACATAAACATCTTTCTTAAGTGATTGGCAGAGTGACTTCAGCTTGGACCAGAGGGCTGGTTATGAATCTGTCAGTGAGACTGACTCTGGTTCCCTAATTTCTTTCCCCTGTAGTTCCTGCTCATTTTCCACAAGGCCGCGGCAGGGGAGCTGCAGGAGGACAGTGGGCTGATGGCGCTGGCAAAGCTTTCTGAGATCGATGTGGCCCTGGAGGGCGTCAAAGGTGCCAAGAACTTCTTTGAAGCCAAGGTAGGTGCTTAGTTCCTTCTGTGAGGAGCAACCACTCCCAGCCTTCACCCTGCCCACCAGACTGCAGCTGTCATTTTCATCTCAGCAGAGCACACCTGCAGAAACAGACCAGGAGGGTCCTCCAAGTCCTCTGCCAACCAGCAAGTGGGTGCCAGTCCACCTGAGTTCAGACTCTGCCTCCTCCATCTCCCTACCCTGTCCACTCTGAGCCTCGGTGTCTTCATCTGTATGATGGAGGGGTGACAATAGAATTGCCTGAATGATTAAATGAGTTCATGTACATGAAAGCATTTAGGAAGTGCCTGGCTCACTGTGAGCCCTTCGTAGGTGGTATGGGCTGTTGGGACTCTTGTGGAGTTTTGTTTTAGTTTATTCTGGAAGCTTGCCCAGAGACAGAGTGCCTTGGTGACATATCCTGGCCTGCCCAGTCCCCTAAGCAGGACTCTAAATTCTTACTTCTCTTTGAGGCTGCTTGGAGACAGATTTCATCATCTCTCTGCCATGCTGAAAGCCCAGTGCTCTCATCTGACAGTGTCAGGGACAAGCCAACCACTCATTGTGCCTTAAACACTGGCACCATGTGTCCAATAATGAAAGTGGTTTAGTCCTTCCTTCCTGACTTAACATTGATTCAGCCCATCTCCAGCAAAGCTGGGCACCGCATTGAGCTCTAAGATACAACTCCTTTCTAAAGGCGAAGTGGTCATAACTGTTGCCCTTCCCAGGGCACACACATAGTCCAGTGAAGAAAGCAAGTGCCACAATGACACAGAGAGGGTAGAGAGGAGGGAAGGGCTATTTTGCAGGGATGGGTCTTCTCCATCCATTGAGTATATAACATGCAGATGTCTTATGATGCCTTGGGAGAGGTGCTAGGGTTGAGAGCCCGAGCTTAGCAGGACAGTTTTCAGTCCACTGCTCCAGTGCAAGGTGATACGTGCTCTAGTTGAAGTAGGTTTGAGTGTCTGGGAATGTCTTAATCTGGGTATTCAAGACCTGTTATGATCTGGCTCTGATCCCTGCTTCAGCCTCATCCACCCCCTGCAAATGCTGCCACGCCTTTCCCAACTGGATCTGCTGTCCCCTCTGCCTGAACGCCCTACCCAAATGCCTCTGCCTAGAAAACTCTGCTTCATCCAGACCCACATTGAAGAGTTCCCTCCCCTGGGCTGCTTTCCCTGACTGTCCATCCTCTTCTGTGTGCCTCTAGTACACATGGAAGTGGTGTTATAATTTATCTTTTCAAGGCACCCTTAGATGCTTTTGGTAAAAGTATAAATTAACCCAGCTTTTTATTTTATTTTACTTTTTGAGATGGAGTGTCGCTCTGCCACCCAGGCTGGAGTGCAGTGGCAGAATCTTGGCTCACTGCAACTTTGACCCAACTTTTTGTAAAGCAGTTTGAAACTAACTATTCACATTTTATATTTTTCCCTTCCAGAATTCTACCTCTTAAGACGTCTTCTTTTTTTTTTTTTTTTTTTGAGATTGAGTCTCACTCTGTCTCCCAGGCTGCAGTACAGTGGCACGATCTCGGCTCACTGGCACCTCTGCCTCCCAGGTTCAAGCAATTCTCCTGCCTTAGCCTCCTGAGTAGCTGGGCCTACAGGCGCCCACCACCACGCCCAGCTAATTTTTGTATTTTTAGTAGAGACAGGGTTTCACGACATTGGCCATGCTGGTCTCAAACTCCTGACCTCGTGATCTGCCTGCCTCCGCCTCCCAAAATGCTGGGATAACAGGCGTGAGCCACCGCACCCATGCAAATGCACATACATGTATGGACAAGGATTTTCATACAATATTGTTAGTGATAGAGAAAAATTAGAAATAACCAAAACTTCCACTATCAGGGAAATGAGTTCATTGTGATATACCCACACATTTGCACACTCTGCAGCTGTCAAAAAATGAGATGCAGCTGCGTGTCCGTGTGGACAGATGTCCAGAATAAATGAAGCAAGACAATATGCTGGAAACCTAATTTTGTAAACATGAAATCCAACCTGGATCATTATATGCCAAAGTATTAGTAATAGTTTTGTCAGAGGGACTTATTTTATATTTTTGTAATGTTTTACAATGAGTGTGCATTATTTTTATAACTGGAGAAAAGATGAAAAGAATGACAATAAAAATTCTTACAGCTCGTTATGTTTATAGGTCTGCCTCCTCACCCAGACTCAAAGGCAGAGTAGGTATGATATCTTTGTAATTACAGTGCTTGGTATATAATGGCCCTCAATAAACATTTGCGTGGATGACAAATGGAGGGCATCATCACTGGATTTGGGAGAGGGCCATAAAGGAGCCACCATTTGTGACAGATGTTCCAAGATAAATGGGGATTCACCTTGTAATCAAGGAAGGGAGGGCGTTGTGATCGTGGGAACAGCAAGTGGAAGGCTCCAAGGCATAGAGGGTGAGGCGTGTTTGGAGGCTGGAGAGGCGTCCCAATGTGAGGATACAGGATGTGTGAGGGAGCAGGGCTGGTGACATGGCCGGAGGTGAAAGCCAAGATGCAAATATGGTGACCCCAGCCTGGCCAACATGGTGAAACCCATCTCCACTAAAAATACAAAAATTAGCTGGGTGTGGTGGCGCACACCTGTAATCCCAGCTACTTGGAAAGCTGAGGCAGGAGAATTGCTTGAACCCTGGAGGCGGAGGCTGCAGTGAGCCGAGATCGTGCCACTGCACTCCAGCCTGGATGACAGAGCACGACTCCACCTCAAAAGAAAAAAAAAAGAGAGAGAGAGAAAAGGAAGGAAGAAAGGAAGGAGAAAGAAAGAGAGAAAGAAAAGAAAGAAAAGAAAAGAAAGAAAGAATATGGCGATCAGGAAACTGGGCCAGCACTTGCCACCCTTTGGCACACCATGGCACATGTGGTCTATGACTCTGAGATAGGATGGCTCCCAGCTACACTAGACGCTATTGGACAGAGAGCTCCAGCCTCCCTGAGGCTGAGAGGAGCTCCTCTCTGGGCACCTGGTTGGGAAGGTCAGGCCTTCCCCCGACTGCTGAGTGTTAGAACCACCTGCACACCGGCTTCCCAGGCCCACCCACATCCACCTGGGATTTCTCCAAGGTGGGTTTCAGGAAACGTGTAGTCGATGGAGCTGTGACATGATTCCGATGCACAGCCGCAGGTGCAGGGGAGCCGTTGAGTGTTTGAGCAGGGCCTTGACGTGATCAGGGTGGGCACTACCAGGACACACTTGCCTGGGGACAGTTTAGACTCAGGGAAGTTTTCACAGATGTCCTGAGAAGAATTGTGGGTCCAATAAGGGTAGGGACAACCAGACTAGGGAGGAGGAGGAGACAAATTGAGAATTCTCTAGAAGTCTCAGTGTTCATCACCACTCCATTGGAGGAGGGAGATAAGTGCCATGAGGTTTGTAAGGAGGGGAGTTGATGATATTTTTCATCAAGACCAGCCTCCCAGGCCAATTGCAGTGGCTCACATCTGTAATCGCAGCACTTTAGGAGGGTGAGGTGGGAGGATTACTTGAGGTTAGGAGTTTGAGACCAGCCTGGCCAACATGGTGAAACCCCATCTCTACTAAAAATACAAAAATTAGCCGGGCATGGTGGCATGCGCCTGTAATCCCAGCTACTCAGGAGGCTGAGGCATGAGAATCGCTTGAACCCAGAGGCAGAGGTTGCAGTGAGCCGAGATCACGCCGTTGCACTCCAGCCTGGGTGACAGAGCAAGACCATGTCTCAAAGGAAAAAAAAAAAAGCCTGGCCTTCCCCTATTCCCAGAATGGCTGTGGTTTGAGGAGGAAAAGTTATGAACTGGGTTTGGTTTCAAGTGTGAGGTGACTTCAGGCACGGGAAAGGCGTGCCCTTTCATTTGAAGGCCATCATGTTGGTTGCAAATAGTTTCTGATCACATCCTGTTTGACCAAACCTGGTGACTCCTGGCTGCATGGGAGGTTAGGGAATGTCTTTTTTTCTGGGATCTGTCTGCCCGGCTGTAATTATGCCACTAGGGAAGATGAGGATCCTATGTGTTGAGGGTCATGGAGTAATTTCTTCCACACATGCCCAATTCTGAACCTGCCATTGGAAAACGCTGGAATATCATTATCTCAACTGGGCTCTCCTGGAGCCGGGGGTGGAGTCAGTCTCCCTTAGGCCCCTGGGCCATGTGTCAGGCCTCATAGCAAGAAATAAGGCAGGAAGTGGGTGCTTCTGGGCACCTCACAATATAGACCACAGGAGCTAACTTCACAAGATACAAGTTGAAACCAAGGATTAGAGATTGACCTATGGTAGAACAGACTGGTGCCAGGACTGTGGGGAAGGCTGGCATTTAGGCCTTTGGAGAAGAAGGTGTAATCAGAGGTATAAGGAAACCCTGGGGAAATGCTATTTTGGAGGACAGGAGCAGTTTTTAGAAGAGATTAGGCTGGGTGCAGTGGCTCACACCTGGACACTTTGGGAAGCTGAGGCAGGAGAACTCCTCAAACCCAGGAGTTCAAGGTTGCAGTGAGCTATGATCATACCACTGGACCACAGCCTGGGCAACAGAGCAAGACCCTGTCTCTAAAACAAAACAAAACAAAACAAAAAGCAAACAATAAAAGAGAGTTTTTCGTCCCTGCCTCTAGGGATTATAATTCCATAAGAGTAAAAGTGACCTGGTGCAGTGGCTCACATCTGCAATCCCAGCACATTGGGAGGCCAAGGTGGGAGGATTGCTTAAGTCCAGGAGTTTGAGACCAGCCTGGGCAACATGGCAAGACCCCATCTCTACACACACACACACACACACACGTACACGCACACATCTTTCTATAACACACACACACGTACACACACACATCTTTCTATATAAGCATAACTCTTGCTGTTAATATTATCAGAGTTACCTGTCTTCAGAAATGGACCCCTGTGAAATGCAGGGGGAATTTAGAAAATGGACACTGTGATTTTTCATTGAAATGGGAGCATCCAGGCCTGGTGCAGTGGCTCATGCCTATAATCTCAGCACTTTGGGAGGCTGAGGTGGGAGGATTGCTTAAGCCCAGGAGTTTGAGACCAGCCTGGGCAACATAGTGAGACCCTCTCATTACAAAAACAAACAAAAATATTAGCTGGGTATGGCGGGTGCATGCCTGTAGTCCCAGCTACTCAGGAGGCTGAATTGGGAGGAACACTTGAGCCTGGGAGATTGAGGCTGCAGTGAGCCATGACTGCACCACTGCACTCCAGTCTGGGTGATAGAGTAAGACCTTGTCTCAAAAAAAAGACATTTAGAAAGCTGAGAACTCTGCTCCAACTCCCCCGAGACAGTTAAATGTTGGGAAATGTAAGGATTACTTCTTCCCTTGTCCTCCAATGTTATAAAAAGAATGCAAACATATTTAAAAAGATAATATCATATTCATTCTCTGAAGCCATTGATTCTGATAAAGTCAGATAAAAATGACTTTATTAGAATAAAGAAAAAATTATATCAATTAGAAAAAAGAATTATATCAATGAATGTAGCTCTAAGGATCTTAAAACTTCAGGGGCCAGGAGCAGTGGCTTATGCCTATAATCCCAGAACTTTGGGAGGCCAAGGTGGGCACCTCACTTGAGTTTAGGAGTTTGAGACCAGCCTGGCCAACATGGTGAAACCCTGTCTCACTAAAAAAAACAAAAATTAGTTGGCCGTGGTGGTGTGTACCTGTCATCCCAGCTACTCGGGAGGCAGGAGAATCACTTGAACCTGGGAAGTGGAGCTGAGATCACGCCATTGAGCTCCAGCCTGGGTGACAGAGTAAGACTCCATCTCAAAAAGAAAAAAAAAAGAATCTTAAAACTTCAAAAAATGGAATGCAGTGATTACATTTAAGGAGATAGATGTTAAAACTGTAAGAATAATTTGAAAATGTTGCTATCATAGGTTATCAAGAAAAAAGTCATTTAAATTAAATATCTCAAAGGTATTTGGTAAAGTTTAATACCCATTCATAATAAAACATTTTAAAATAAGAAAACAATGCTTCTTTAGCACGATAAAAGAATATTGGCCGGGCGCGGTGGCTCACGCCTGTAATCCTAGCACTTTGGGAGGCCGAGGCGGGTGGATCACCTGAGGTGGAGAGTTCGAAACCAGCCTGACCAACATGGAGAAACCTCGTCTCTACTAAAAAACAAAATTAGCTGGGCGTGTTGGCACATACCTGTAATCCCAGCTACTCGGGAGACTGAGGCAGGAGAATTGCTTGAACCTGGGAGGCGGAGGTTGCAGTGAGCTGAGATCGCACCATTGCACTCTAGCCTGGGCAAAGAGAGCCAAACTCTGCTTCAAACAAACAAACAAACAAAAAAAACAAACAAAAACAAAAAAGAAAAAGAAACATCTCTTTCATGTGGGAACTTAGGATATGAAGACGATTGGGAGAATAATGGGCTAGCAATAAAAGGTGTTGAGACAATTAGCTATGCACTTGTGAAGATAAAGTCAAGTCCCTACTTTATACTCTGCACTAAAAGAAGTGCACTTAGATCCTTTTGCGGTTCATAATGTGATGACTAGGTTTTCATGTCCATGTGTGAAGTGCGCCTTCCTCCAATCCTGTTAAGATGTCAGCACATTTGCCTTCTGACAGGAAAGAAAAAAAAAGTGAAATAAATGAGCTTATTTTTGTGGCTTAAGGGGCCAAATGAGAACACAAAACCATAAAGGTATTAAAAGGAAATTCAGGAAAAGGGGTTTAGAAGCTCGGGGGTTTAGAAGACCTCCTTAAACATGACATAAAATGCAAATGGCAGAACGGAAATGGTTGATCAATTTGATTACATCAAAATTTTAAATATGTATATCGTCCCAAATGCCTTAAAGTTAAAAGACGAGCAAAAAACTGGGAGAAAGGAACTAAAATATTATAACCAGAGACTAATACCTAGTATTTATGAGGAAAGTAAATATTCTTTTATCTTTTTTTTTTTACCTTATGTAAATAAATGCAAATTGGGGCTGAGCTCAGTGGTACATGCCCATAATCCCAGTGCTTTAAGAGGCTGAGGTGGGAGAATTGCTTGAGCCCAGGAGTTTGAGACCAGCCTGGGCAACATAGAGCAACCCCATCTCTACAAAAAAATTGAAAAAATTAGCCTATAGGTGGCATGCACCTATAGGCCTAGCTGCTCAGGATGCTGAGGTAGGAGGCTCGCTTGAGCTCGGGAGTTCGAGGCTGCAGTGAACTATGATTGTGCCACTGCACTTCAACCTCAACCTGGGGGATGGAGCAAGACGTTTCTAAAAAAAAAAAAAGGAACTGCAAATTTAAAAATAATATAATAACTGAATAGAAACGTGGGCAAAGGATATAAATGGGCAATTTACAAAAGAGGAAATAAAAGAAGATGCCAATTTTTTGGCTATCTGATTGGCAAAAAGTAAAAACATTAATGATAACCTTGGCAAGGTTGTGGGGAAATGAGAGCTTCCAGTTCATGATTGTGGGTGTGTAAATCGGAGCAGCTACTTTGGAGAGCAATTTAATAGTCTATTTAAATAACGTACATAAGGCTGGGTGTGGTGGCTTATGCCTGTAATTCTAGCACTTTGGGAGGCTGAGGCAGGTGAATTGCTTGAGTTTAGGAGTTCAAGACCAGCCCGGGCAACGTGGTAGAACCCTGTCTCTACTAAAAATACAAAAATTAGCCAGGCGTGTGATGACGTGTGCCTGTAATCCCAGCTACTTGAGAGGCTGAGGCAGGAGGATCGGTTGAGCCCTGGAGGCAGAGGTGGCAATGAGCTGAGATTGCGCCATTGTACTCCAGCCTGGGCAACAGAGTGAGACTCTGTCTAAAAAAAAAAAAAGTACATACTCAGCGTGTTTGGAAATTTTATAAATTGAGACACACACTCACAGAATCAGTTCTAGAATAGAGGATTTTTAGATGGGTTTATCTGATATGATATTATTGAAGACAAGTTGTTAGATTTAAAATACTCAGATGGCACCAAATTCCATTCACAATACCAACAAAAACATGTAATATCTAGAAGTAAATATAGAACGATTGATTTAGTGAGCAACATAAAGGCATAATTGAATGAAAACTGAGGCATTCAGGGAAAACTGTATTTTTAAAAATTATTATTATTTTGAGATGGAGTCTCACTGCAGCCTCGACCTCCAAGGCTCAAGCGATTCTCCTGCTTCAGCCCCTGAGTAGCTGGGATTAAAGGCACACGTCACCATACCTGGCTAATTTTTGTGTTTTTAGTAGGGACAGGATTTCACCATGTTGGCCAGGCTGGTCTCAAGCTCCTGGCCTCAGGTGATCCGCCCGCTTCAGCCTCGCAAAGTGCTGGGATTACAGGCTTGAGTCACCGCGCCCAGCCCAGGGAGAAATGTATTTTAAAGGTATCCCTTTGCCATAGACAGATGGATGCAATTCCAATAAAAATCCCATGAGGGGACTGGGTGCAGTGGCTCACGCCTGTAATCCCAGCACTTTGGGAGGCCAAGACTGGTGGATCACCTGAAGTCAGGAGTTCGAGACCAGCCTCCAGCCTGTAAATTTTGTAAAAATACAAAAATTAACCAGGCATGGTGGCGTGCACCTGTAGTCCCAGCTACTCGGGAGGCTGAGACAGAAGAACTGCTTGAACCTGGGAGATGGAGATTGCAGTGAGCCAAGATCACACCACTGCACTCCAGCCTGAGCGACAGAGCGAGACTCCATCTCAAAATAAATAAATAAATAAATAAAAAATAAAAAAAAATAAATCCCATCAGGGGATTCATTTTGGTTTGCCTTTTTTCCCTACAATTGAACAATATTAGTGTGAAATTAAAATAATGTAAAAATGGTTAATAAACTGGGATGTTAAACTGTATCCTGAAAAAAAAAGTCAAGTAGAATGACCAACCCCAGCAAAAGAAGCACATGGGGGCACAGCAACAAATACAGTGTTGTGTTAGAGATGGTGTCTGCGCCAACAGAAAGCAACTTCTGAAGGCCACACAGAAAGAGTGCTTGCTGGGGTCCTGCCCTCCGTGGGCCCACATTCCCTTGTCTCTAGGTCTGCTGAATGGGCTGTTGGCTCAGGTGTCAGCAGCTCCAGGGTCCTCTGCCCTCCCTTACTCGGTTGGTCTGTGTCTGCTATTTCTCTGCAGGTCCAAGCCTTGTCATCGGCCAGTAAGTTTGAAGCAGAGTTGAAAGCTGAGCAAGATGAGCGGAAGCGGGAGGAGGAGGAGAGGCGGCTCCGCCAGGCAGCCTTCCAGAAACTCAAGGCCAACTTCAATACATAGTCCTGCTGACCTTGCCCTCTGCCCACAGCTGTGCCTCACAGATGCCCCGAGAAGAGATGACTAGGCATCTTCATCACTGCTGCCGGTCCCCTCCCTGAGCCAGCATCTCCATCCACCACCCCGTGCCAGCTCCCATGCCAGCCTTCATTCCTCCCAGTGTCCAAGCCCCTCCAGGAGGGTCCTGGGGTGGGCCAGATGCCTGCCCACCTCTGTCTCCTGCCTCTGCTCCTCCGCCCTACTTATAGCCAGAACTTGTATCTTCTCAGCAACCTTCACTTTGTCCTTGTCCCTTTACCACTCCCCATCAAAGAGTAGTCTGCTATATCAATTTGTGTAGATACGTCTGTCTTTTTGGGTCCTCAGAGAAAATGCCCATTTTCTCGGAGAATTCTCTGCACTCCTCTCTGCTTCCCATTCAACTTCCCTGTTCTCATCTTTGGTAGGATTCTGCCAGTTGCTTTTGCATCTTCTGTTCCTGGGTAATGGTGGGTCTTAATGGAGGCTGGGTGGACCACTGCCCGTCCACTCTTCAACAGGAGGAACAGCATGCCACCACGGTAACACACATTAGAGAAAGGACAGAGGTCTACTCCTTCCTGCCACCTTTCTCCTGGCCCCTTAGCGCTCCCCCAGTCCCTCCCTCTTCACCTTGCTCCGTCTATGTCTTCCCAGCTCAGCCTTTTTCCCACTCTTAAATACTGTACTACTTCACTGTAAGAACGAAAGAATAGTTAGGATACCAATGAGTAAAAGGGTTCCTGTTCACTCTGACTCTGTGCAAATTGTATTACAGTAGACCGCTGACATTCCCAAGTGACAGATCCAGGGCCTTTCAAACATCCCCAAAGTCATGGCCATACTCACCATTAGCCAGTTTCTAACATCTGTTTCAGGGTATCCAGCTGTAGATGTTCTTACCCCCCATACTTGTGAGTTCTTGGGGTTGCTCACAAATACTAGGGGTTTTTGTTGTATTTTTAACAAATATATCCTAATGTCATATTTATTCTCTTTTGTAACTGCTGTCTTTACAATAAAGAAATCATCTGCCTTTCTATCTTACAGCTATTTCTTTTTACATTGTACAAATAACGTGGCCATCACATCAATGTGCCTGGAATTTTCTTGAATTAAAGGAGAGAGTAGAGTATTTTCTATAGGAGCCAAGTCCCATCCAGGGCTTCTGTTTGACATTGAGTCCTGAAGTACAGTTAGAAATGGGAACTAGAGGTCAGGCACAGTAGCTCACATCTGTAGTCACAGCACTTTGGGAGGCCGAAGTGGGCGGATCACTCGAGGTCAGGAGTTCAAGACCAGCCTGGTCAACATGGTAAAACCCCATTTCTAGTAAAAATATAGCCGGGCATGGTGGCGCACGCCTGTAATCCCAGCTGCTCAGGAGGCTGAGGTGGGAGAATCCCTTGAACCAGGGAGGCAGAGTTTGCAGTGAGCAGAGATGGTGCCACTGCACTCCAGCATAGACAACAGAGCAAGACTCTATCTCAAAAAAAAGAAAGGAAAGAAATGAGAACTAGAGGGCTGGTTTTCACTCTATACGATTCAGAGTACTGAGCTTATCAGTTGCACTCCCCTTCCCTTCTGTGAGGATGCCTTCAGCTGCAGGGAAAAACCATAGCTTCATTTCTTTTGCATCCTAGATCCCTTGAAACTGTGATGACAGCCAATGCCCCTCCCTCCCATGTATAATCCAGGATATTTGGGCTACCCATGCAAGGACCTCTGTCCCAAGAGAATACCCTTTGCTTCTCAGGAAGGATCATTCTGTTTTATACAGACCCAAGACCTATGCTTTGCAGACATCATTTTTCTAGCTGGTGTCACCCTCTAGTCTCCCCACCAGAGGGGAGGGACATGAAAAAGGAGTGGAGAGATTCTTACCATACGATCCAGCAATCCTGCTCCTTCCTATTTCTTCAGATTACATGAGAGCTTATGTCCACGCAAAAACCTGCACATGAAGCTTTTGTTTTTGTTTCTGATTTTTTTGAGACAAGGTCTAGCACTGTCACCCAGGCTGGAGTGCCGTGGTATGAAGATGGCTCACTGCAGCCTCAACCTCCTAGGCTCAAGTGATCCTCTTGTCTCAGCCTCCGAAAGTGCTGGGATTACAAGCATAGGCCACTGTGGCCGGCCTGCACATGAATTTTTATAGCAGCTTTATTCATAATTGCATAGACTTGGAAACAATCAAAATGTTCCTCAATAGGTGAGTGCATAAACTATGATACGTCCGCACAATGGAATATTATTCAGTGATGAGAAGTATTTACCAATAGAAAGAAATGAGCTATCAAGTAATGAGAAGACATGGAGGAAACTTACATGCATACTGCTAAGTGAAAAGCCAGTCCTAAGCTGGGTGCAGGACGCTTGCTCATAGTTCTAGCTGCTCACGGCTGAGGAGGAAGGATAACTTGAGCCTCGGAGTTTGAGTGCAGCCTGAGTAACACAGTGAGACCCCATCTCAAAAAAACAAAAAAAGCCAATCTGAAAAGGCTATATGCTATTTGATACCAACTATGGTATGACATCCTGGGAAAGGTGAAAGTGTGAAGACATTGAAAAGATCAGTGGTTGTCAGCGAGGAGAGAGGGAGGGATGAATAAACGCAGCACAGAGGACTTTTAGGGCAATGAAACTTATTCTCCATGATGCTATCGATGCTGGTGGATGAATGTTTTATACATTTGTCAAAACCTATAGAATGTGCAACACAAAGAATGCACCCTAGGCTGAGTGCAGTGGCTCATGCCTGGAATCCCAGCACTTTGGGAGGTGGAGGCAGGAAGATCACTCAAGCTCAGGGGTTTGAGACCAGCCTGGGCAATATAGTTAGATCCTGTGTCTACAAAAAAACTTTTAAAACGCCAAGCTTGGCCGGGAGCGGTGGCTCATGCCTGTAATCCCAGCATTTTGGGAGGCTGAGGCAGGGGGATTGCTTGAGCTCAAGAATTTGAGACCAGCTGGGGCAATATAGTGAAACCCCATTTCTATCAAAAATACAAAAAAATTAGCTGGGCATGGTGGCAGGCATCTGTGGTCCCAGCTACTTGGGAGGCTGAGGCTGAGGTGGGAGGATAGCTTGAGCCCAGGAAGTGGAGGTTGCAGTGAACTGAGATCGTGCCACTGCACACCAACCTGGGTGACAGAGTGAGACCCTGTCTCAAAAAAAAAAAAAAAAAAAAAAAAAGGCCAAGTGTGGTGGCATGCGCCTGTGCTCTCAGCTACCCAGGAGGCTGAGGTGGGAGGATGGATTGAGCCCAGGAGGAGAAGGCTGCAGTGAGCCAGGATCATGCCACTGCACTCCAGCCTGGATGACTGATTGAGAGCCTGCCTCAAAAAGGAAAAAAAAAAAAGAATGCATCCTAATATTAACCATGGAGTTTAATAATGCATCAATATGGGCATGTCAATTGTAACAAATATACCACATTAATATAACATAATAATAGGGAATGGGGAGTTAGGGTGAGAGGGGTACATGGGAACATGTACTTTTGGCTCAGTTTTTCTGTAAACCTAAAACTTCTCTAAAAAATAAAGTCTAGGGTAGGCGTGGTGGCGGCTCATGCCTGTAATCCCAGCACTTTGGGAGGCCTAGGTGGGTGGATCACCTGAGGTCAGGAGTTCGAGACCAGCCTGGCCAACATGGTGAAACCCTGTTTCTACTAAAAATACAAAAAATTAGCTGGGAGTGGTGGTGCACGCCTGTAATCCCAGCTACCCGGGAGGCTGAAGCAGGAGAATTGCTTGAAAACTGGAAGGTGGAGGTTGCAGTGAGGTGAGATCGTGCCACTGTACTCCAGCCTGGATGACAGAGCAAGACTCCATCTCAAAAAGATACATAAATAAATAAATAAATAAATAAAGTCTAATGGTGAAGGAGACGAGAAAAAAAGGCTATTCATTTAAAAAAGAAGGAAGAGAATGGAGATAGCAGTGTCATTACTTGAAGCATCCGTTTGCCTTTCTGGACAAGTGGGCCCACATAAGAGCTAAAACTCTCGATTGCTTGTCACAAATTGTGAAAATAAAAATAAATAAATAAGGCTGGGCGCAGTGACTCATGCCTGTAATCCCAGCACCTTGGGAGGCTAATGCAGGTGGATCACTTGAGGTCAGGAGTTTGAGACCAGCCTGGCCAACATGGCAAAACCTCATCTCTGCTAAAAATACAAAAAAATTAACCGAGCGTGGTGGCGTGTGCCTGTAGTCCCAGCGACTCGAGAGGCTGAGGCAGGAGAATCCCTTGAACCCAGGAGGCGGAGGTTGCAGTGAGCCGAGATCACACCACTGCATTCCAGCCTGGGTGACACTGTCTCAAAAAATAAAAATGAACAATAAATAAATAAAACTTTTGATTGCAAGCAATAGAAACAACTTCTGATTGCAAGCAATAGAAAATCCAACACGAAAGGACTTCAGACAAAACAGGACACGTTGGGCCATGTCACTACAAAGGCCAGGTAGAGGATGTCGTTCCTCCCTCTTGGCCACAGAGTCCCCGGGAGGCCGCTCCCTTGTGCCTCCCACCCTCCATCTCCAGCGCCATGGTCACAGCTCAGACCTTCATAGGTTCCTTCCTGGGTCTCTACCGCGGGCTCCTCATTGGTTTCTCTGCCCTCATTATACCCTGATTGTCCGCTTTGCAGCTGGAGTAATTCTTAGAAAATGCAAACCTGTTCTTAACATCTCTCCTTCAATTTTTGATTCCCCACTTTCAGGAGCTGGCCCCAACTCATCCCTCCAACTCCATCTTTTGTCTCTCCTCCCTGCCCTGTCTCCTTCCA
Source organism: Pan paniscus (assembly GCF_029289425.2). Taxonomy (NCBI): domain Eukaryota; kingdom Metazoa; phylum Chordata; class Mammalia; order Primates; family Hominidae; genus Pan; species Pan paniscus. The sequence continues at coordinate 135,292,055 of NC_073262.2, forward strand.
AACTCTACACTCCTGGTATATGCGATGCCTAACTGTTCCTAGAAAATTCCACACCTCCAGGCTTTTGCATATGTGGTTTCCTCTGCCTGGCACTCCCTCCCTCCCTTCCACAGGTGGACTACTTCTCACTGTTGAAGACTCAGCTCAGAGATTATCTTCAGGAAGCTTCCTTGATGCTTCCAGGCCAGGTAAGGTGTCCCTTCTCAGGGCTCCCATTTCCCTGAGTTTCTCTCTACTGTAATCCTGACAGCTTGAGTCAGTAGCCATCTCCTTACTTCTCAGCCCCCCTGTTTGGACTGTACTCTTTGCAGGGCAGGAAGTTTGCCTTGCCTATTGCTATAGGCCCAGCATGCTGCGTGGCATGTAGCAGGCAACCTTGCATGTTGGTTTCACAAGGACATGCCAGGTTTGTTAAAGCAGACAGATGGGCAAGGCAGGATCATTACCACTGATGTCAGAGACTTCTGCGTACTCCACCATGAGAGCCTGAGGGGCCAGCTCTGAAAGTGGAGACTGGCTGGGTGTGATGGCTCACCCCTGTAATCCCAGCACTTTGGGGGACCGAGGCGGGTGGATCACCTGAGGTCGGGAGTTCGAGACCAGCCTGACCAACATGGAGAAACCTCGTCTCTACTAAAAATACAAAATTAGCTGGACAAGGTGGTGCATGCCTGTAATCCCAGCTATTTGGGAGGCTGAGGCAGGAGAATTGCTTGAAACCGGGAGGTGGAGATTGCAGTGAGCCGAGATCGTGCCACTTGCACTCCAGCTTGGGCAATAAGAGCGAAATTCCACCTCAAAAAAAAAAAAAAAAAAAAAAAAAAAAAGAAAAGAAAAGAAAAGAAAAGAAAGGAAAGTGGAGACAGCAGAGCTTGTGAGAATATCTTTCTCACTGGAAGAGAGAGAGGTCACTCCCCAGGGCCCTCCTTTGACTGAGCAATAGGAAAAACAACACACCAATTAGTCTTGCCTAGGCCCTGGAGGCTGTGTGATCTAACGGAATTTGGACTCGAACACTAGGCAAGTAACTGAACCTCACTGAGCCTCCATTTTCTCACCTGTAAAATGGGCATGATGGTGACCTACCTGGCAGATTCCACGCCTGCCATATATTTAGTGCTCAGGACACATGGGTTCCTCTCTCTCCCCTCCCTCCCTCCACTACTGTAACTCTGTCTCCTCCTGCGCCCTGAGTCTCTACAGTTAGGTCCAAGAGTCTCAGGCCAGGGTAGCCCAGAAGTGCTCAGTCCTGGCTGCTGTCTTGGCCACAAGTGCAGATGCCCATGGACCCATGTTCTCTGTTATTTTGAGACCCCTTTTCTGACCAGCCCAGGGGAATTTCTGCCCGTCTGCTGGCTCACTTGCATGCTCCTGGCGGCTGCCAGTTACTGAATGTGGCCTGACAGCTGTGGTTTTGTCGCTGCTCAGATTTCTCCTTGCTCACTCTGCCTGTCCACGAGGCCAGATGCTGGCACATCACTGCCCACTTGGACTGACAGTACTATACAAGAATGATGCCTTCTGGGTCCTGTGATGGCGGTGGGGCTCTCGGGAGCCAATTCAGAATTCTACAATTTAGAAGGGCTGGGCGTGGTGTCTCATGCCTGTAATCCCAACACTTTGGGAGGCCAAGGCAGGAGGATTGCTTGAGCCCACGACTTCAAGACCAGCCTGGCCAACACGGCAAAGCCTCATTTCTACAAACAAATACAAAAAAATTTAGTCAGGCATGGTGATGGGCACCTGTAGTCCCAGCTACAAGGAAGGCCGAGGCAGGAGGGTTACTTGAGCCTGGGAAGTCAAGACTGCAGTGAGCTGAGATCACACCACCGCACTCCAGCCTGGGCGACAAAGCAAGATTCTACAACTTAGTGAGGCATTAAGGATGAGACCTCAGGAGGGGTCAATTTTTTGTTTTCTTCCACTCCTTCCCAAAACCAGTGGCTTTTGGCATTCTGCCATGGGGTGTTGAGCATGTATATTGCTGTTGCCATCTTGTTATTAGTAGTATTTTTTCTTTTTCTTTTCTTTTTTTTTTTTTTTTGAGACAGGGTGTTGCTCTGTCACCCAGGTTGGAGCGCAGTGGCACAATCTCAGCTCACTGCAACCTTCGTCTCCCAGGCTCAAGCGATTCTCATGCTTCAGCCTCCTGAATAGCTGGAATTACAGGCGCATGCCACCACGTCCAGCTACTTTTTGTATTTTTGGTAGAAGTGGGGTTTTATCATGTTGGGCAGCCTGGTCTCGAACTCCTGAGCTCAAGCTATCTGCCCACCTTGGCCTCCCAAAGTGCTGAGATTACAGGTGTGAGCCACTGCACCTGGCCTCTATTTTTCTTTACAGAGGTAATCAAGTTAAAGCTGTTGCCTTGTTGGTTTTTTACTTATTTTTATTTTTGTAGAGACAGAATCTTGCTCTGTCACTCAGGCTGGAGTACAGTGACGTGATTATAACTCACTGCAGCCTCAAATTCCTGGACTCAAGCGATCCTCCCACTTCAGCCTCCCGACTAGCTGGAACTATAGGCACAGGCCACCATGCTTGGCTAGCTGTTGCCTTTTTGAAGGGCAATTTGGTAGACGGTTAAAATTAAAAATTGTATTTGTATTAGTTATTTATGGTTATGTTAACAAATCACACCAGGACTTAGTGGCTTAAAACGATGATTAATATTTATTATCTCACACAGTTTGGGGCCAGGAATTTAGAAGCAATTTGGCTGGGTAGTTGGTTTGGGCTCAGGGTCTCTCATGAGGCTGCAGTCAAAATGTCAGCTGGGGCTACAGTCATCTGAAGGCTTGACTGAGCCTGGGAGACCTGCTTCCAACATGACTTACTCCTGTGATTGATGCTGGCTATTGGCAGGAGGCCTCAGTTGCCTGCCATGTGAACCTCTCCATGAGGCTGCTTGAGTGTCCTCACAACATGGCAGCTGGCTTCCCCCAGAGCAAGTGATACGAGAGAGTAAAGGGCAAGCCTTTTAAGACCTAGCTTCCTGAATCACACTCTGCTATCTACTAGTCACATAGGTCAGCCCTATTGGCAAAAGTCATTAGGAGCCATCTTGGAGGCTGGCTACTTTGGAATCAGAGTTCTTAATTGCAAGTAATAGAATCTAAGCCAGACTGATTTAAGCAGAAAAGGAATTGATTGAAAAGACATGGAGGAGTCCCCAGAAGCACCAGCAGGGCTGGGGGGTGCAGGCTAAGGAAGCAGGCAGGAGGCCAGGAGGCTGGGACAGCAGCCAAAAGCACACCATGGGAAACAGCTGCTGTCCTGGCTGACAAGCATGCCGTGGTGTCCTGCTTCTTCAGGTCATTTACTTCACATCAGAGTCTGAGGCTGAGCCTAGTCACATGCCCACTTGTCAGGGGTGGGACAGGGGAGTATCTGGGCTTTTTGTGCTCTGTAAGGGGAGGCAAGCTCTGCCAGCCACCAAGATTCTCATTTTCTACAAACATGGGAAAGAATTTCAGTACTTCAACTGAAAGTAATTCACTATTTCAGTTCAGCAGAACTGTCATAAAGAATGGCAGGTGTCCACTGTGGAGATACTCATGAGCTTTGGCCCAGAAATTTATCCTATAAGTAAGAAAAAAAATGAACAAGGATGCATTTAAGGGAATAGTCATTACAGTGTTGTTTGTAATAGCAAAAATACTGGAAACAATCAGCATATCCATCAGCAGGGGATCGGTTCAGTATATTAGGTACATCCACGTAAGCGTGCACTGCTAGGCAGCCACTAAAAAAACATGGATGCCACCAAGACATCTTGTTTCTTGGAAACAGGCCAGGAGCAGAACAGCACGCATAGTAATGCTCAGGTGTTTTGTTTTGTTTTGTTTTTTAGTTGGGAGGAATAAAACCATGTGTATTTGTCCTTTCTCACATTGCTATAAAGAACTACCTGAGGTTGGGTAAGTTATAAACAAAAGAGGTTTAATTGGCTCACGGTTCCACAGGCTATATAGGAATTATGGCTGGGGCAGGCCTCAGGAAACTTACAATCATGGAAGAAGGTGAAGGGGACGCCAGCACAAAGCAGGAAATGCTACAGACTTTCAAACAACCAGGTCTCCTGAGGACTCTATCATGAGAATAGCAAGGTGGAAGTCCGTCTCCATGATTCAATCACCTCCCACCAGGCCCCTCCTCCAATATTAGGAACTACAATTCAACATAAGATTTGGGTGGGGACACAGAGCCAAACCATATCACTATCTCTCTACCCAAGTAGACTGTAAGCTTTATGAGGTGGGTGATCAGGTGGATTTGGGGGCAATCATTGAATCTCCAACACTTAGTGGTACTGAGAATGAAGGAAAATGCCATACTTGTTTTTTTGATTGTTTGTTTGTTTTTGAGACAGAGTTTTGCTCTTGTTGCCCAGGCTGGAGTGCAGTGGCATGATCTTGGCTCACCACAACCCCCGCCTCCTGGGTTCAAGCAATTATCCTGCCTCAGCCTCCCGAGTAGCTGGGATTACAGGCATGCACCACCATGCCCAGCTAGGTTTTTTTTTTGTTGTATTTTTAGTAGAGACAGAGTTTCTCCATGTTGGTCAGGCTGGTCTTGAACTCCCAACCTCAGGTGATCCACCCGCCTCAGCAGGCGTGAGCCACTGCGCCGAGCCCTTTTTTTTTTTTTTTTCACTCTGTTGCCCAGGCTGGAGTGCAGTGGCACGATCTCGGCTTACCACAACCTCTGCCTCCCAGGTTCAAGTGATTCTCCTGCCTCAGCCTCCCGAATAGCTGGGATTACAGGTGCCCGCCACCACGCCCAGCTAATTTTTGTGATTTTAGTAGAGACGGGGTTTCATCATATTGGTCAGGCTGGTCTCGAACTCCTGACCTCAGGTGAGCCACCCGCCTTGGCCTCCCAAAGTGCTGGGATTAAAAGTGTGAGCCACCGCGCCTGGCTGGAAAATGCCGTACTTGTTAACGCATGCAACATTTTTGGGGAGACCACACAAGAAATTGATGGAAGGAGAACCTGAGGGTGCTGGATAGGTCTTGCGGCAGGGAGGATTTAAATTTTTTCCTTTATACGTTTTTGAACTCTAAAAACTATAAAACCATAAACACGTATTGCTTCAGTACTACAATGACTACTACTACTACCACCACCACCACCACAATTGTTAATAACTATTAATAAAAAAGAGAGGGGGCTGGGCGTGGTGGCTCACGCCTGTAACCCCAGCACTTTGGGAGGCCAAGGTAGGTGAATCACCTGAGGTCAAGAGTTTGAGACCAGCCTGGCCAACATGGTGAAACCCTGTCTCTACTAAAAATACAAAAATTATCCGGGCATGGTGGTACATGCCTGTAATCCCAGCTACTAGGGAAGCTGAGGCAGGAGAATTGCTTGAACCCTGGAGGCGGAGGTTGCAGTGAGCCAAGATCGTGCCACTGCACTCCAGCCTGGGCAACAGAGTGAGACTCCATCTCAAAAATAAATAAATAAATAAATAATAAATTAAAAAGAGAGGGGAATGTCTGGCCACAAAGAAAACAAGAAGAGCAGTTGAACATTCATGTGGGAACCCTCTGGGACAGCAGAACTATGAAACCCTAAAGATGGAAAATACTCAGATAAAAATTAATAACATTTTGGGATGCATCATGGGACATTAGGTGAAATGATACATTTATTGTATTCCAAGGTTTTTTTAAAAAATGATTTAATGTCTCATACATTCAGAGGTTGGAAATGAGAAAAGAATTAAAAATATGCAATTACTTTTATAATAAAAAAGTTTTTCAAACATAGAAAGTGGATTTCTTTTCATAGTTATTGTCTGCATAACCTTTCTTGTTTGTTCAGTTCTCTGGTACAATTATCTTTTTTTTTTTTTCCACCCAGGCTGGAGTACAGTGGCATAATCATAGCTCACTACATCATCAAACTCCTGGACTCAAAAGATCCTTCCACCTCAGACTCCCAAGTAGCTGAAACTACAGGTGTGTTCCACCACACCCGGCTAATTTAAAAACATTCTCTTTATTTATTTAGAGACAGTCTTGCTCTGTTGCCCAGGCTGGAGTGCAGTGGCACGATCTCGGCTCACTGCAACCTTCGCCTCCCACGTTCGAGTGATTCTCACGCCTCAGCCCCCAAGTAGCTGGGATTACAGGCTCGCACCACCACGCCTGGCTAATTTTTGTATTTTTAGGAGAGACGGGGTTTCCCCATGTTGGCCAGGCTGGTCTCAAACTCCTGGCCTCACTAAGTGCTGGGATTACAGGCGTAAGCCACTGTGCCTGGCCTAAAAACATTTTTTTTTTTTTTTAGAGATGAGGTCTTACTATGTTGCCCACACTGGTCGGGAACTCCTGGCCTCAAGCAATCCTCCTGCCGCAGCCTCTCAAGCAGCTGGCATTACAGGTGCGAGCCACCAAGCATGGGGAACACAGTTCAATCCATAACAATGATGTTCTAGCTACTGTTGCTATTAACAAATTACCCCAAAACATAGTGGCTTAAAACACCCATTTTATGATGCTGATGGATTTGGTGGATCAGGAATTCAGAGAAGGCACAGTAAGGATGCTTGTCCCTGCTTCATGATGTCTTAGGCTTTGACATCTGAGGGTGACTAGACAGCTCAGGGCTGGGATCACCTGGTGAGATTTTTCACTCAGACGTCTGGTTGTTGATGCTGTCAGCTGGGACCTCAGTTGGGGTTAGTGATGGGACAACAATGTGGGCCTCTCCATGTGGTTTATGCTTCAGGCAGCTTCAGGGACTGCCAAACTGTTTTTGCTTCAAACAAGACTGTTTCAGGAAACAAGGTGAAAGGCATATCACCTCATGATCTAGCACTGAAGTCATGTCATTTTACTTCTACCACTTTCTATTGGTGATAGGGTCCAAGGGACTGGGAATTAGACTCTACCTCTAGAAAGGATAGTGAAGGTGCTAGAAAAGTAAGTCAAATGGAAGATATTGTTGCAGCCATCTTTAGAAAAATACAATCTGTCACAGGTGATGACCCCTGGCAATTTTTTTTTTGAGACAGGATCTTGCTGTGCTGCCCAGGGTGGAGTGCAGTGGTGTGATCCCAGCTCACTGCAGCCTTGACCTCCCAGGCTCAAGCAATCCTCCTGCCTCAGCCTCCCAAAGTGCTGGGATTACAGGTGTGAGCCACCTCGCCCAGCTATGTGCTCATAACAAATTAAACTTGTTTTGGATTAAACTCCTTACCCTCCTCCCATCCTCAAATGATCTATTATTCTCAACTTCTGTTTCTATCAGAGGTGTACTACGGCTAAAACTTTATTATCCCTGACAAAAGCATGCATCAATCTACGTTGTAATTTAATACCACTATTTAGTGAAACACTGGAAAGACAGAGTTACTAAAAGGAGAAAAGGAAAGCACCCTTCCTGAAGAGTAGATAATCAAGAATCGATTGGGTTTTATTGGTGTTTGTTGAGCATTTACTGTGTGTCAGGGCAATACCAGCTGCAGAGGTTGCTGGATGGAATAATGCAACACTCACAATGGTTAAAAGCTGGGATTTTCTTCAGCTTTTTTTTTTTTTTTTTTTTTTTTGAGACAGGGTCTCACTCTATCACCCAGGCTGGAGTGCAGTGGCACACAATCTCAGTTCACTGTAACCTCTGCTTCCCAGGCTCGAGTGATCCTCCCACCTCAGCCTCCCAAGTAGCTGGAACTACAGTTCTACATTATCATGCCCAGCTACTTTTTTTTGTATTTTTAGTAGAGATGGGGTTTCACCATGTTGGCCAGGCTGGTCTTGAACTCCTGAACTCAGGTGATCTGACTGCCTCAGCCTCCTAAAGTGCTGGTATTACAGGCGTGAGCCATCGTGCCTGGCCACTTGTATATATTTGTCTCAAGTTGCAGAACTGTGCACTAAAAGTGCTAAATTTTATTGTGTGCAAATTATATCTTAATTTAAAAAAATATATGTATAGGCAATGTACAGGTGGCATGGCATCAGAGAGGTGGCATGACAAGTTGGTTAGGGACATGGGTTCTACAATTTGCCAGCCTGGGCTTGGAAATCCTGGTTGAGATTTGGATATGGTAAGCACTTCTCTCAAAAGCCTGGTTGGATTGCTCCATAGCGCTCTTACTAGGATCACATGAGACAGTGCAAGGTGGTCAGTACATAACAAGTATTAGTATTACTTTTTTCCTTAAAAATAACAGCTCAAGGGGTAAATTCTCTGGTCTAATGGAGGCACAGAGGCAGTAACACATGGACTGGCAGGAGTTGCAGGTTGGGGAGAAGTGGGTAAGTGTTGGGAACGGCATTGCAGCAGGATGGAACAGCATGTGCAAAGGTTAAAACATAATGTCATGTTTACGAATCTTTCAACATGGGCCTATCTGGAGCACTTAGTTCAGGGGGAAGATCAAGGAGAAGAGAACAACATGGATGATGGGTAGAGTTCTTTTTGATTGTTTGTTTTAGATACAGGGTCTTGCTCTTTTGCCCAGGCTGGAGTGCAGTGGCATGATCATAGCTCATTGTAGCTTTGTATTCCTGGGCTGGTGATCCTCAGCCTCCCAAGTAGCTAGGACTGCAGGTGCATGCCACCACGGCTGGCTAATTATTATGTATTTATTTTTTTTTAGAAATGGGATCTCTCTATGTTTTCCCAAGCTATGGGGGTAGAATTCTGCAGAATGGGACTGTGAAGGGCTCCTTTGAGTTTCTGTATTTCTAACAAGTCTCCACGTGATGTTGATGCTACTGTACCACTTTGAGCGGTAAGGGTATAAAAGTCAAGGGAAGAAAGTGTTTCAGAAGGCCGGGAGCGGTGGCTCATGTCTGTAATCCCAGCACTTTGGGAGGCCGAGGTGGGCGGATCACCTGAGGTCGGGAGTTCAAGACCAGCCTGATCAATATGGAGAAACCCCGTCTCTACTAAAAATACAAAATTAGCCGGGCGTGGTGGCATATGCCTGTAATCTCAGTTACTTGGGAGGGTGAGGCAGGAGAATCGCTTGAACCTGGGAGGCGGAGGTTGCGGTGAGCGGAGATCACGCCATTGCACTCCAGCCTGGGCAACAAGAGCGAAACTGTCTCAAAAATAAATAAATAAATAAATAAATAAATAAATAAAGTGTTTCAGAAAGTAGGAAGTGGCCAATCATATTGAAGACAGGGAAACACGAAGTCAAGATGAGGACTGAAAGACTCCAGTTATCAACCTGTAGGATGGGGTGTTCTTAGGGCAAGCAGTAGGCAGATAGGAAAGGACAGAAGCCACATCGGTGTGGTTGATGATTGCATGCCAGGTGTGGAAGTGGAGAAAGTGCATATAAACAATTCTTTGGTGCAGCTTGGCTTTGAAAGGGAACAGGGTCGCAGGAGGGAGAATTGGTGTTTTTGATTGTTTGTTTGTTTATTTGTTTTTTTCGAGACGGATTTTCACTCTTGTTGCCCAGGCTGGCATGCAGTGGCGCGATCTTGGCTCACCGCAATCTCAGCCTCCCGGGTTCAAGCGATTCTCCTGCCTCAGCCACCCAAGTAGCTGGGATTACAGGCATGCGCCACCATGCTCGGCTAATTTTGTATTTTTAGTAGAGACGGGGTTTCTCCATGTTGGTCAGGCTGGTCTCAAACTCCCAACCTCAGGTGATCCGCCGCCTCAGCCTCCCAGAGTGCTGGGATTACAGGCGCGAGCCACTGCCCGGCCGAGAATTGGAGGTTTTTGTTTTTGTTTTAGACGGAGTCTTGCTCTGTCGCCAGGCTGGAGTGCAGTGGCGCGATATCGGCTCACTGCAACGTCTGCCTCCCCAGTTCAAGCGATTCTCCTGCCTCAGCCTCCCGACTAGCTGCGACTGCAGGTGCGTGCCACCACGCCCGGCTAAATTTTTTTTTGTATTTTTAGTAGAGACGGGGTTTCACCGTGTTAGCCAGGATGGTCTGGTCTCGATCTCCTGACCTCGTGATCCGCCCACCTCCGCCTCCCAAAGTGCTGAGATTACAGGCGTGAGCCACTGCGCCCGGCATGAGAATTGGAGTTTTTAACATTCCATTTTAAGATGGGAGACACAAGTAATCTTTAAAGCTGACAGGAAGGATCCTGTAGGAAGGAAGAAGTTGGAGACACAGGCAAGAATGGGATGCCTAAGGATAGAGTTGCTAGATTTAGCAAACACAGGACGCCCAATTAAATTTGAATTTCAGAAAAACAACGGTTTTTCAGTGTGTGCCCCAAATATTGCTGGGTGTCTTGTATTTTATCTGTCAATTCCAAAATAGTTCATCTCTAGGTAAAAGGGTTATAGCCCCAGATGTCCTAGGAAGGAATCAGAGCTCTCAAGTCCTTTCCAGCTGTCCCAGTACAACACTCTGGAATGAATTCCCAGTTCTACCAGAACTGTTAACAAGTAGAGAAACTGCTTTGAATTTCACCTTTTGCGGCTTTCCCATTGGCTCTAGGATGGCAACTGCGAAGAAAAATGCCGGACTAAAAGCTGTGGAAAAGTTCTAATTTGGAAAACCAGCCCGCAAGTGATGCAGAGGCTTTTGAACTGCAAAAGAGCTCTGGGCGTACAGGACAGTGAGTCACAGGGTGCCTGGTCCGGGCCCAACCTTGGACACCAACACCACTCAACTCAAGGGCAGGTACCCGGCTGCTGCCAAGGGGTCAGCGGGAGCCTGCGCACTGCCACGGCCCCGCCCTCTTCCAACCTTTCATCCGGGTCTCGGGCAGGGGCGTGTCTGGGCAGAGGGGCGGGTGGTGGCGGAAAGGAAGGATGTCGTGGGAGACTGGAGAGTGGGGAGGGAAGCGGGAAGGGGCGGGGGCGGAGCAGGGGGCGTGGCGGAGCGGGAGCGCGGTCACGTGACGTGCGTGGCGACGTGTCGGCCATCTTGTGTTGTTGAGGCTGAGGACTGACTGGGGTTCTGAGACTCCCTGTCCCGGACCGCAGGTAACCAGCCATTCCGTGTCGCTCCCCTGCCCGGCTCTGCTCCGCGCCCCGGCCCCGCCGCCGCGTCCCGGGCCGCCTGTGTCTCCGGTCCGCGCTCGCGCCCCTGCCCCTCCTGCCCGAGCTGGCCCGGCCGCATGGACACCCACAGGCCGCTCCGGCCGGCTTGGGCCGTCAGGCGACGGGACAGGTCAGGTGCAGGGCCGGAGGGAGCCTCCTCCTGGGCGAGGGGCGCTGAGGGCCCTGGCGCGTCACGGCCGCGAGGAGCCGAGGAGCCCCTAGGCCAGGGCCTCTTGGCGTTGCGAGGGAAGCCGAACAAGGCAGGAGGGTTGTGGGGTGGGCAGTGTCAGGCCGGCTTGCTCGGAGCTGGAGGGCTCGCCTTCCTCTGCTTGCTTCTCCGGGCCAGACACCCGCCCAGTCTCGGGGTGGCCCGGTAACAGCTGCTGCGGCCAGACAGCTGCTCCTGCCGGCTCTCCTGTCCACACCTGGTCCCTGGGAGGCGCGCTCCTGCCTTCCCCACAGAGCATCTGGACGGAGGAGACTCCTTCCGTGGCGAGAGTACTGGGTCTGGACCAGGCCTGAGGCGAGGTGCAGCCACCATGATCGGAACCTTGGGACCGAGGCTGGGAAAGTAGAGCCCATGGCAGCCTTGGGGACCCAAATGTTCACATCAGGTTGAAATGGGCATTATCCTTAAGTGTCAGCAGTTTCCAAAAGCACTCTGAATACTTGTTTTGCGACTGAAACATAAATCAAGCGAACAGGGAATGGGGGCATGAAAGAAGCAGAGCGTATGACCGTGTTTGGGAAGCAATAACGTTGCTTTGCAGTTAATTATTTAGTACTGTGTTTTTTATTTTGTTGTTTTCGTTTTCCTGCAAGTCAAAGCACTTAAACACACGTAGTCTCTCTGTAAGAAAGGTAAGTATTCCAGTTTAACTTGCAAGAAATTGAGTATGGGGCTAGAAGCTGTGAACAGCTTCCTTTCTAGAGCTACATACATTGAATTAAGGCAGTTTTGATTCCCAATGTTGTGCCTGGGGAAGGTATTCTTTCCTTATATAGTATTTCCTTTTTAGAATCAAATGACTTCCTAGCTTAGAAAAAAAAATTTTGTCATTCTTTCTGTACATTAATTTTGATCCTTCTAATATTTGTAGCTTTGGCCTTATTTTGTCCATTTTGCCTAGAACACAAATACTTTCTCTTATTCATTGATGGTTTTACGTGTTTTACTAGTTGGTGTAGCAGTTTCTGATGTGCTCAAACTGGAATATGTACTTTGCTTTTACATCAGATGTTGACATCAGAAGAGGACACTAGAAAAGTATTTAAAAGTGGCACGTAACTGGAAAAATGTCACATGATGTTTCTTTCGAAATTTAACATCAAGGAATACACTGGTGATGGTAGTGCTTCACCAGAAAGGAGAGGGCTTCATGACTTTGTGGTACCTGACAGCATTTGAGACTCTTGAGGCTGGGGAGGGAGAAGGAACCATGTGCTCCCATTCATTTGTTTATTCATTCATACATTCATTTATTTGACAGATACCCTGTTGAGCACTTACTACACTGTTAAGTACTGGGAGCAAAACAGACCAAACAATTCCTGTCTGTATGGAATTCATTTCTAGACAGATAAATAGGTAAAATACTTGATGTAGTGGTAAGCGATGTGAAAGAAAAAAATGAGTCAGGGAGATAGAATAATAGGGGTTTGGGGAGGGGTTAATCTTAAGTGCCCTGAGAAGGCCTCATGGAGAAGCTAACACTGGAGGAAAAACCCAACAGAGGTGAAGGTGCTGTTTCTTTAGCTATACTGGGGTAAAAGTGCTCTAGGCTAGGGAGCAGCAAGAGCAAAGACCCAGAGACAAAAGCTTAGGAGCGATTCAGGAGTAGACCGGGAAAAGCATGGAGGCTAGCCTAGGCTGAGAGGCTAGGGTGAGTGGGAGACTGGTGGGAGATGTGTGTACTTACTGTTTGGTACTAAGATGAGATGGATTATTTGCTATCCTGAATTCTTTTTTCTTATCTCTTGTGATTCTTGGAAAGGGAAATCAGATTCTGGAAATTTGGGCCAGCAGCCAGCCTCCCCAACCCCCTTAACTCCCCTCCCCATCCGCTAATTTGGAAAAATTTAGGATGCTCAATATTTCAGGAAATTATAATGAATTATCTTTCTCAAAAGTAAACGTTTTAAAATGAGATTGATGATAAACTGCTTGAAAGTACTTTTCAAAAGCAATTGCTTTACAAGAAGGAGGCTCTTTGGAGATTTCAGGATATTTGAAAATGTAGGGAAATTAGAAATTTTCCTTTCACATTTAGACACATGATTAAGGAACATACCAGGAAGAAAGGTGGAAACAATGTATTAACTCAAATTATCCTTAATCTGGTTGGTAAAGAATTTTTCTTAATACTGTGCTGTCCAGCCCGGAGACTCTTCCTCTAATTCATGTGTGTATCCTTTACATTTTACACGTGTAGAACTTTTTGTGCTGAGTTTTTTATTCCTCCACTTTTACCTTTCAGACTAGTTCTCTAGTCTGATACTTAATAGACATATTTTTTTGCAAAAAACATTTTCTGATTTCCTTCCAGTTTATCTCCATATTCTTTTTACTGAGCTTTCATAAATGTCCTCTTTCATTTTAGTTCAGCTGAGGAATTTTAATATTTTGGTTTTGAAATGCTTTTGCTGGTGAGATGCATATGTGAAAAACACTTTGGAGTAGGTTTGCCTCAAAATCATGAGAAGATGGAAATTACAAGGTCAGTGTGTGAATGCAACTCCTTGGCTAAAAGGGAGGCATAGTGATGGTAGTGATGAGGTAGTGTTTTAACTAATTGCCTTTCTTCCTCTTGTTTTTCTATTGTGTTTTTGAAATGACATTTCCAAATTATGTCTTTGATGTCATATCAGCTCATTTGTTTTCATGACTCTGCATTTTAATACTCCATATTGTCTCTTCTGTTTTTGTTGACCTTCACATTGGAAGATGACACTGTTGATAGTGATTGCTATCTGGGAGAACCTTTTTGGGTAAAAAGATTACTACTGTCGCTTTTATGATTGCCCTTCTGTAGGATCTTTGACTTGTGCCATTTTCAAATTCTGACTTTGTTTGCAGTTCTCCATTAGCCCCTGCTGATTAAATTTCCCATACTTTCTGTTTTATTCTATTTCTTATAGATTATAGTGGGACCAGTCTCATTAGGTTGAATCTACAGCCTATGTTGGTGTTAACCCAGGTCTCTTAGAGGCAAGTTAAATGTCCATTTTCCTTCAGTTTAAATTACCATGGCATATTGTTTGGTCATTGTTGTAAAAGTCTGAACTCAAGCTTTTTTTCACTGCTTGATTCCCACTAGGGTTTTGTGGTGATAAAGTCCTATGGTTTTTGCATGGGAGAGTATTTAAGAATAAAAGGAAAAATATATAAAATGAAAAAGAAATAGAAGTTTAAAATAAGATTAAAAAGTCCTAGAGTTTCCATTCATTTTTAATACTTTGAAAAATTACATCTCTTTAAAACTAGAGATTTTTATTTCATGTATAAACTTGCTTATAGTTAGCATTGCAGTGTTTCTTGACCAAATATTGTTTTTACATTTTATTCATGCTCTCAGATGAATGAGAAATATACTAAATTAATTATGTAGGAATGTAAAGTGATACCTTTATTGAATTGCCTATAGTTTTGTGTGAGGTTGAAAGCAGAGAGAGGTTTGAAAAACAAAGAATGTTCTCTTAATTGACCAAACTTCATTTTATAAAAGTATTTCAAAGTATTACATACTTCCATACTTTAAGTAAATAAGGAACACAATTTTATATTTTCTTGTTAACTATGGGGTTTCATTAAGCTTAATTATTATTATTATTTGAGATGGAATCTCACTGTGTTGCTCAGGCTACAGTGCAGCGGCCTGATCTTGGCTCACTACAGCCTGTGATAGATCAAGACCCTGTCTCCTGGGGGTTTGGGGTTGCAGTGAGCCGTGATTGCACCGCTGTGCTCCAGCCTAGGTGATAGAGCAAGACTTTCTCCAAAAAAGACAGGGTCTTGCTCTGTCACCTAGGCTGGAGGGCAGCGGTGCAATCACCGCTGACTGTAACCTCAATCTCCCAGGCTCAAGCCATCCTCCTACCTCAGCCTCCTAAGTAACTGGGATTATAGGTCCATGCCACCACATCTGGCCAATATTTTTTGTAGAGATGGGGTCTCACTATGTTGCCTAGGCTGGTCTTAAACCTCTGGTCTCAAGTGATACTCCCGCTTCAGCTTCCCAAAGTGTTGAGATTATAGGCATGAGCCACTGTGCCCCACCAAGAATGCAATTTGAGAAAGTCACATCCACTTCTGATTTAATTTTGCAAAAAAAGTAGCCATGTTATAATGTCCAAAGGTCATCCAACTTTACCCACTGAACTGTGTAATTTTTTAAGGGCAGGAGGAAAGGGAAGAAGAAATGGATAATAAACTCTTCTTTGGCTGGGTGCAGTAGTTTACACCTATAATCCCAGCACTTTGGGAGGCTGAGGTAGGAGGATCACTTGAGCCATGAGACCATCCAGGGCAACAGAGGGAGACCCCCATCTCTAAAAAAGATTTTTAAAAAATTAGCTGAGTATGGTGGTGCACGCCTGTAGTCACAGCTACTCAGGAGGCTGAGCCCAGGAGGTCAAGGCTACAGTGAGCTCTGATTGTACCACTACACTCCAGCTGAGGGAACAAAGCAAGACCCCATTTTGAAAATAACTGGCTGGGTGCAGTGGGCCATGCCTGTAATCCCAGCACTCTGGGAGGCCGAGGTGGGCGGATCACTTGAAGTCAGGAATTTGAGACCAGCTTGGCCAACATGGCAAAACCCTGTGTCTACTAAAAATACAAAAATTAGCTGGGCATGGTGGTGCACACTTGTAATCCTAGCTTCTCGGGAGGCTGAGGCAGGAGACTTGCTTGAACCTGGGAGGCGGAGGTTGCCTTGAGCCCAGATCGTGCCACTGCACTCCAGCCTGGGCAACAGAACGAGACTCTGTCTCCAAAAAAAGAAAAAAAAAAGAAAAAAAACTCTATCTGTCTCTATCTAGTTGCTTTCCTGTAGTTAATGAAATTGTCAACTTTAATTGTTAATTATTGTTCTTTGACTTGTTGGTAGCAGTAAAGCATCATTTGATTTTAGCCAAGAAACTATTTGAAGATACTATACTTCAATTCACTCTTGTCACTTGGAATATCACAAACTTGTGGATTTTTAAGATATTGCCCCAACAGAGCATTAAAGGCAGGTTGTGATTTTGCACACTTGGAGCTTTGCTCCCTGGATATTTTGGCAATGATCATATTTCTGAGGGCTCAGTGATTATTTGCATAGGATGCATATTGCTGTGATGCGGCTTTTGTTTTTCTGTTAGATATATATTTTTTGAGATAAGGTCTCACTCTGTCACCCAGGCTGGAGTGCAGTGGTACAGTTGCAGCTCGCTGCAGCTTTGACCTCCCTGGGCTCAGGTGATCCTCCTACCTCAGCTTCCCGAGTAGCTGGGACTACAGGCATGTGCCACCATGCCTGGCTAATTTTTGTAGAGGTGGGGTTTTGCCATGTTGCCCAGGCTGGTCTTGAATTCCTGGGCTCAATCGATCACCGGCCTTGGCCTTCCAAAGTGTTAGGATTACAGGCATGACCCACTGTGCCTGGCAGTAGGTTTTAAAAGTTAATACCAAGTCCCTATAATGGGGTTTTGAATGAAAACCCCAAATAATGACTTCCCTGAAACCCCATGGTGGTCTTCATTTGACAGCTTCATAAGAATCACTTAGGACTTTTGTTAAAAAATATAGTTTTCAGTCCCACTGTAGAACTACTGAGACTTTCTAGATGTTAGGGAACCTAGTTTATAAATACACCAGGTGATCTACTCTTTTAACAAGGTTTGGAAGCCATTTTCTGCAAAGTATATTTATGATGAAAGATTGTACTTTTAAAGTTTCCTAAGAGGTTGCTGGGTGATTTATATTAATATTTTTATTATTTACAGCGTTAAAAGGATCTGAACAAAGTCTGCTCAAATCTCCTGCTGTGAACCAGCAGAATTTTTGAACAGGTAAGTGTGGAAGGGAAGCACAAAGCCTGAGGGCTTTTGCAAATAGGTAATTTCTGCTTTTAGGTTTTAGTTATTTTTGCCCTATTATTTCTCCTGAGGTTTTGGGTAGTGAGAAGAAACTTCTTCCCTGGTGCCTGTCAGATCCTTTATGAACAGTAAGAGTAATATACCCTTTCTGCATTGACCCTGGTGTGAATTTGTGTCTTAAACTGTCATAATAATTTTTTGTTGGCAAGAAACAAGGAGGAATGCTTTGGAGGCAGGAGTACTGTAAAGAACCAAAGAGCAGTTGACTTCATGAGGGACATGAACCAGAAACTGGGAAGCTTTCAGGAGCCATAGTACTTGTAGATAGCACTTTTTTACCAGCTGGCCAGTGTCCTCTCTTGTCTCTTTTTGTCCTGCTTTAATTGTATTTGTGCTGTCTGACCTTTTCTGCTTTAACGAACACAAACTCATGGTAGCAAATGGCCACTTAATTCTTGGAGCCACATATGAACTTAGGCTCTAGTGCCAGTAGCCAATTGATGCTAGCACAGTGTTCACATTTCAGATTCTTGGGAGGGGGAAATTTGGCTGGTTGAACTTGGTTCAGTTCTTTGTCATTGATCACATTAGTTATGGACATAGGGTTGGAGTCTAGAAGTGCAAGCACAGTTAGCTGAAAGGTCCCACTCCTAATGGTAGGGGCAGGTCTCAGAGAAGGTAGAATGGTGACTGTTCTAGGTGGACTCCCAGAGAAGCTTCTTTTTCCTTTTCTAGCATTCTAGGAAAATGTCCTGTGTATGGCTCTGCGGTTTTGATTTATCTGTTCTAAAGAGTTAACATACATGCCTATCTATCTTTTGGTGAACGAGGCCAGTAGGTCTCACCAAGCATTCTTGTTGAAATTTATTAGTGCTGTTTTTTGTTTGTTTGTTTGTTTTTTAGACAGAGTGTTGCTCTGTCGCCTGGGCTGGAGTGCAGTGGCATGATGTCAGCTCACTGCAGCTTCTGCCTCCCAGGTTCAAGTGATTCTCGTGCCTCAGCCTCCTGAGTAGCTGAGATTACAGGTATTCGCCACCACACCCAGCTAATTTTTAGTAGAAATGGGGTTTTGCCATGTTGGCCAGGCTGGTGTTGAACTTCTGGGCCCAAGTGATCCACCCGCCTTTGCCTCCCAAAGTGCTGGGATTACAGGTGTGAGCCACCACACATGGACTTCTTAGTGCAGTTTTTAAACGAAAATTCTTGGTTTTGGAGGTTCAGAGGAGTGGCTGGGTAAAGGTTTAGCAAGCAGACATAAGCAAAGGAGAAGTTTCATGTGGAAAATTTCATTGGTTATTTCCATTGATTGTTTTTTATAAATTTTAACTTCTGGATATTTTTTATAGTATTAAGCTACACTTGAGTATTAGGAAGCCATATAGAATTCGCAAGGTCCAACTTCATAGACTCTATTCACATTATTAGAGTAGTAGTGGGGACCGTTACTTTTGGGAAAGGATCAGTGAGACAGTATAAACTTTTGGAATAATACATTTTTGTATTCCAGAATTATTAGATAATACTAAAGCAAACTTTTTTAATGGAACATTTTGAAGTCCTGTGTATTTATTTTTATTTTTTTATTTTTGTTGAGACAGAGTTTCACTCTTGCTGCCGAGGCTGGAGCACAATGGCGTGATCTCAGCTCACCGCACCCTCCGCCTCCTGGGCTCAAGCAGTTCTGCCTCAGCCTCCCGAGTAGCTGGGATTACAGGCATGCGCCACCACACCCCGCTAATTTTGTATTTTTAGTAGAGACAGGGTTTCTCCATGTTGGTCAGGCAGGTCTCAAATTCCCGACCTCAGGTTATCCGCCCGCCTCGGCCTCCCAAAGTACTGGGATTACAGGCGTGAGCCACCGTGTGTGGCCTTTATTTTTATTTTTTGAGATGGAGTTTCACTCTTGTTGCCCAGGCTGGAGTGCAATAGCACGATCTTGGCTCACTGCAACCTCTGTTTCCTGGGTTCACGCGATTCTCCTGCCTCAGACTCCCGAGTAGCTGGGATTGCAGGTGTGTGCTACCACACCCGGCTAATTTTTTGTATTTTTAGTAGAGACAGGGTTTCACCATGTTGGCCAGGCTGGTCTGGAACTCCCGACCTCAGGTGATCCACTTACCTCGGCTTCCCAAAGTGCTGGGATTACAGGCATGTGCCACCACACCCAGCCCGTTTATTATTGTTTATAGCTCATATATACTTGGTGACATCTAATTGCTTAACTAATATTTCATTACTTACATTTTGCTATATTAGTATGTCTAGATTTTTGATGCAAAGGCTAGGAATTAATAAAAGTGATTTATTAATGAGTGATATGTCTAATGACAGCCCACAGATGTGACTTATGTTACTTTTTTTCAGCCAGGGTTGTTTTTAGCAGATTGTAGCTGAATTCATTTTTAAGGTAGAAGAGTTCTTTCTCATATTGTACATTTTCTTAAATCTGGGTGTTGACATAAGACATATGCAGAGCTTTGTGAGGTTTAAAAGGATTTCTGCATAATTTGTGTAAAATTGTCACGGGCTGAGCACAGCGTGGCTTACATCCGTAATCCCAGCATGTTGGGAGGTTGAGTCTGGAGGATCACTTGAGCCCAGGAGTTCAAAACTAGTCTGGGAAACATAGGGAGATCATGTCTCTATGAAAATAAAAAAGTTTGGCTGGGCGTGGTGGCTCACGCCTGTAATCCCATCCCTTTGGGAGGCCGAGGCAGGCGGATCACTTGAAGTCAGGAGTTTGAGACCAGCCTGACCAACATGGCGAAACCCTGTCTCTACTAAAAATACAAAAATTAGCCGGGTGTGGTGGCACGTGCCTGTAGTCTCAGCTACTTGGGAGGCTGAGACAGAACATAATCTCTTGAACAAGAGAGGTGGAGGCTGCAGTGAGCCGAGATTGAGCCACTGCACTCCAGCCTGAGTGACAGAGCAAGACTCTGTCTCAAAAAATAAATAAATAAATAAATAAAAATAAATAATTAGCTCGGTGTGGTAATGCATGCCTTGGTCCCAGTTACTTGGGAGGCTCCCTTAGGCCTGGGAGTTTGAGGCTGTACTGAGCCGTGATTGCACCACTGCATCCCTACCTGGGTAACAGAGCAAGACCTTGTCTCAAAAAAAAAAAAAAAAAATTTTTTTTTCACAGGATCTAGGGAATCCCTCTGTGGAAAAAATGGCTTATGGTAAAATTCTCAAATGATGTGGCAATGTTGATGGCATTGTAATTTTTCCTAAAATATTTTGGTTTTGCTAATTTTATTCTTTTCACTAAAAGGAGGAAGAAAGGAGAAGGAGAAATGTTTATATTGTTCAGAAACAGTAGGAAGAATGATAGTAATAGCAATACGTTTTCTTCCTGTAGTGATATTGTGGCTAGTATCTTCTTCGGGAACAAAGCGCCTTTTATTCAAGTTCTCCTGGGCCAGGAGGAAGTCTTGGGAGCTCTGGTCTCTTCATTATTGGTCCTTTGGTTATACAGACTGACAAGGAATTGGCAGAAGTTTGTGAGGTTTAAAATTCCTCCTGTACAACAAGAATTTGGTTGTACAGACTGACAAGGAATTGTCTTGGTACTTTCTACTTGATAAATCATGGCTTAGGTCTTAAAGAGTAGCCATATCCACGGGCTCTCATGATCAGTTTCTTGGGAACTGATGTGTGATGCTGCCCAAACCATGACCAGATGTCTTCAGTGTAACTGGATTAGCAGCCATCCTGCAAGATCAGTGAATCAGAGAGCCTTACTTTAGATCTGGAATCTGACCCTCTTCTTAGCTTTTTGTATTACTTCTACCATTGGGAATTTTTTTTTTTTTTTGAGACAGAGTTTCGCTCTTTCATCCAGGCTGGAGTGAAGTGGCGCCATCTTGGCTCACCGCAACCTCCACCCACTGGGTTCAAGCGATTTTCCTGCCTCAGCCTCCCTAGTAGCTGGGATTACAGGTGCGTGCCACCATGCCTGGCTAATTTTTGTATTTTTAGTAGAGACTGGGTTTCACCATGTTGGCCAGGCTGGTCCCGAACTCTTGACCTCAGGTGATCCACCTGTCTTGGCCTCCCAAAGTGCTAGGATTATAGGTGTGAGCCACCATTCCCAGCCTTTTTGTATTTTTTTTTTAATTAAAAAAAATATTTTTTTTGAGACAAGGTCTTGCTCTGTCCCTCAGGCTGCAGTGCAGTGGTGTAGTCACAGCTCACTGCAGCCTCGACCTTCTCGGGCTCAGGTGATCCTCCCACCTCAGCCTCCTGAGTATAGGAGTACAGGCATACACCACTGCACATGGCTAATTTTTCTATTTTTGTAGAGACTGGTTTTTGCCATGTTGCCCAGGCTGGTCTTGAACTCCTGGACTCAAGCTATCCTCCCGCCTTGGTCTCCCAAAGTGCTAGGATTACAGGCATGAGCCTCCATGTCCAGTATTTGCACCTTTATTAATGAAGTTTCCCATAATGTATTATAAGAACATACACTCTTCCTTAATTGAGGGCAGACTATGTTGTTTAATTGTGTGGTGCAAGGGGGTGGGAGTTTGGGGACAGTGAACAGAATGGGAGATTGAGAAAGGGAAAGAAAAGTGACATTGTACAAAATGAATTCCTCTGAAAATTGCAAGGAACTGGAAAAAAAAAGCAATATTGAGTACCATATCAATATGTAGTGAAAAGCTTGAGGGCTTTTGAACAGTGAGGTGTGGGTTTGATCTTTTGTCACTTGGCCAGGTGCAGTGGCTAACATCTGTAATTCCAGCACTTGCAAGGCTGAGGCAGGTGAATTGCTTGAGTCCAGGAGTTGGAGACCAGCCTGGGCAACATGGCAAAACCTCATTTCTTTAAAAAAAAAAAAAAAAAGTAGCTGGGCATGGTGGCATGGGCCTGTAGTCCTAACTACAGCCTCACTGCAGCCTCTGCCTCCCAGGCTCAAGTGATCCTCCCATTGCACTCCAGCCTGGGTGACAGAATGAGACTCTGTCTCAAAAAAAAAGAAATTTTTTTTCTGGCCAGGTGTGGTGGCTCACACCTGTAATCCCAGCACTTTGGGAAGCCGAGGTGGGTGGATCACCTGAGGTCAAGAGTCGGGACCAGCCTGGGCAACATGGGGAATCCCCATCTCTACTAAAAATACCAAAATTAGCTGGATGTTGGTGGTGGGCACCTGTAATCCCAGCTACGCGGGAGGCTGTGGCATCAGAATCTCTTGAACCTGGGAGGTGGAGGTTGCAGTGAGCTGAGGTTGCACCACTGCACTCCAGTCTGGGTGACAGAGTGAGACTCCATTCCAAAAAAAGAAAAAAAAGTTACTTGTTACATGTAACTTTAGACAGGTTAACCTTTTGGAGCCTAACTATCCTTATCTGTAAAGTATGTCCTGTGGTTATTGTATCAATGAAAAATCTAAATATAATACCTGGCATGCATTAAGTAGGCTCTCAGTGAATGGTGGCTTTTATGATTGCTATTACTATGTAAGTAGGTAAATTTTGATTGCAAAATTTCATCTTTTAAATTGGGTTTTCTTTTTAGATACAGGGTCTTGCTCTGTCATGCAGGCAGCTTGCTGCAGCCTAGAACTCCTGAGCTAAAGTGATTCTCGGGCTTCAGCCTCCAAAGTAACTGGGGCTATACGCGCGGACCATCACACCAAGCCAATTTTTATTGCATTTTACTTTTTAAAATTTTTTCATAGAGGCCGGGCGCGGTGGCTCTTGCCTGTAATCCCCACACTTTAGGAGGCTGAGGCCGGCGGATCACGAGGTCAAGAGTTCAAGACCAGCCTGGCCAACATGGTGAAACCCCGTCTCTACTAAAAATATAAAAATTAGCCGGGTGTGGTGGTGCGGGCCTATAATCCCAGCTACTTGGGAGGCTGAGGCAGGAGAATCCCTTGAACCCGGGAGGCAGAGGTTTCAGTGAGCCGAGATTGCACCACTGCACTCCAGCCTGGGCAACAGAGCAAGACTCTGTCTTGGAGGAAAAAAAATTGTAGAGGTGAAGCCTTAAGCCTGGTCTTGAACTCCTGGGCTCAAGTGATCCTCCCGCCTTGGCTTCTCAAAGTGCTGGGATTAGAGATCTGAGCCACTGTGCCTGGGCTCCAGCTGATTTTTAAAAAGTTATATATTTATTTATTTATTTGAGATGGAGTCTTGCTTTGTCGCCCAGGCTGGAGTGCAGTGGCGTGATCTCAGCTCTGCCTCCCGGGTTCATGCCATTCTTCTGCCTCAGCCTCCAGAGGAGCTGGGACTACAGGCACCCGCCACCATGCCCAGCTAATTTTTTGTATTTTTAGTAGAGATGGGGTTTTACCATGTTAGCCAGGATGGTCTCGATCTCCTGACCTTGTGATCCGTCTGTCTCGGCCTCCCAAAGTGCTGGGATTACAGGTGTGAGCCACCGCGCCTGGCCTAAAAAGTTATTTTAAGAGGGGATCTCGCTATGTTACCTAGGCTGGTTTAGAACTCCTAGCCTCAAGCAGTCCTCCCACCTTGGCCTCCCAAAATGCTTGAGATTACAGGTATCAGCTACCATACCAGCCATCTTTGTGCGTTTTGAATAGACATGTCAGTGAGTTCTGTCTGTGGGTCTTTTGTCTTTAAAAAAATTTAAACCCAGCAAATGTTTAATGATTGCCTTGTGCCAGGTGCTGGACTAGCCCTGGTGGTTGAGCAAAACACATATTGTTCTGTCTTCATAGGCTTTACAGCCTAGTGAGAGAGGCAGTCAAACAATCATTTAAGTAAAATCCAAAATGTGAAAAGTCTTTCTGTCCTTGGAAAATGTACAGTTTGAAAACACTAGATACTTTTTGAATAAGTGTCACATTTTGGATCTTGGTGTTCTTTTTTTTTTTTTTTTTTTCTGGAGACGGAATTTCGCTCTTGTTTCCCTGGCTGGAGTGCAGTGGTGCGATTCTCGGCTCACTGCAACCTCCGTCTCCTGGGTTCAAGCGATTCTCCTGCCTCAGCCTCCCAGGTAGGTGGGATTACAGGCACCCATTACCATGTCCGGCTAACTTTTTGTATTTTTAGTAGAGACAGGGTTTCACTATGTTGGCCAGGCTGGTCTCGAACTCCTGACCTCAGGTGATCCACCCACCTCAGCCACCCAAAGTGTTGGGATTACAGGTGTGAACCACTGCGCTTGGCCAGATCTTGGTGTTCTTATTGTCAGTGATATTGTATGCCCTTTGATATGCTCTCTAGGGTATGTATGTATGTTTTAAGTTTATTTATGTGTTTTTTATTTGTTAATTTTTTTTTTTTTTTAAAGACAGTGTCTTGGTCAGTCACCCAGACTCAAGTGTGGTGGTGTAGTCTTGGCTCCCTGAAACCTCTGCCTATCCTCCCACCTGTACCTCCTGAGTAGCTGGGACTCCAGGCGTGCCACCATGCCTGGCTAATCTTTTTTTTTTTTTTTTTTTGTATTTTTTTATAGAGGTAGGGTTTCACCATGTTGCCCAGGCTTTGTCATTTTTTCTTCTTTCTCTGAGGTAGATGTTAATCAACTGTTTGATCTTAGGATCTCTTTACCCTCTTAAAAGTTATTGAGGGCCCCAAAGAGCTTTTGGTTTTTTAGTTATATCTATCATATCAAGAAATCTAAAAAGTATTAGTTCATTTAAAAATAACAAACTCATTACATGCTAACATAAATATATTTTTAATATGACATACCTATTTTCTAAAACATTTCTAAAAATGTGTTGATAAAATTGGCATTGTTTTACCTTTTTACAGATTTCTTTTATGTCTTGCTTTATAGAAGGCAACTGGGTTATATTTACTTCTGCATTCAGTCTGTTGCTATTTATTACTTTGGTTGAAGTATATGAAGGAAAATTATCCTCACAATGATGTATATATATATACATATATATATATAGTTGTAATAGAATTTCAATAGCTTTTACAGATAATTGCAGATATTCTTTGATATTACACTAAAATTCAACCAGCAGTGTTTTTTTTCTTTTTTTGTATTTTTAATTTTTATCGCTTTACTTTAACACTGCATCACCAAGTAGTTTTTTTTTTTAAAGGTTAGTTTCAATATGAAATCCGAGTTATATCAATAGTTTGTCTTCTGTAAATATAAACTCCATTTGTCTATCTTCCATGTTGAATGGATATCTTACATTATACAGTATCAAAAAATCACTTTCATTGAAATCAGCACTTATCAGAAAAGCCTTTAAATATTGGAAAACTTTCTAACTCATGGTGACGAATAGAAACTTTCCAAAATTCCAATTTTTGCTTGAAAGGTCAAATTTTATAATTGGCAACAGGTACTCTGAATTGTTTTTGTTGAAGTCTCATTCATTTTGAAAAAAAAAGTCTGCTACATATCCTAGTCTGGACACCCATATTGTGTGCAGCTATTCTTTCAAGTCAAAATTATGTTCCGTGAAAAAAAGCAGCTAGTTGAGCTTGTAACCCAAAACAATTGCATTAAATATCCTTCTACATGACTTTGTATGCAGTAGAAATGCATATTTCCCATTTCATCATGTAGAATATTAAAAAGATGTGTTCCTAGGGATCAAGATTAATACAATTAATAGTTTTTATTCCCTCGTCATGGGCATTCGTAATAAAAGTGGCTTTTCCCCCCTCTCTCTTATGAGTACATGCCACATGGCAGTGAAGAATATAGTGACTGCTGGTACAGTTTGTTGCAGTTAACTTCAGTCATGCTATAGTGCCAGCAGTTTTCCCCATCACTGCACAGTCTGTGCAAGTGTCAACACATTGAAAAATGCAAATAATATTTTAGTTTTTGCAATAGAAGATTCTCAAACTAGCAAATGAGATCACAATAGTAGTTTATAATAGTATTATTAAAAAAACACATCATGGATGCCCTGAAAGAGTTTGGAGGTCCATAGATTGTACTTTGTAAACTGCTGCTTTGAGGAGTGGAACACGTTTCAATGTTACATTTATATATGTTACATTGATTTTTTAAAAAACGATTTAAAAACATAAGTGTTTGAACTTGGAATAAACATATCACTGAAGGTTTTTAGATATTACTGAGTTTTTAGTGCTAAGTAGATAAGAGTTTGTTTATAAGTTAGGATGAGTTATAATTTTCTGCTATGAAGAAAATGGTTCTATGAACCTCCACCATCCAGTACTATAACTACTAGCCAGTTGTGTCTGTTGAGCACTTGAGATGCTACTAGCTGGTGTGACTGAGGAACTGCATTTTTAAAAAGTGTAGAAAAAACTTCTTCTTTTTTTTTTTTTTTTGAAGTGGAGTCTTGTTCTGTTTCACAGGCTGGAGTGCAGTGGCATGATCTCTGCTCACTGTAACCACCGCCTCTTGGGTTCAAGCTATTCTCCAGCCTCAGCCTCCCGAATAGCTGGGATTACAAGCACCCGCCATCATGTGCAACTGATTTTTTGTATTTTTTGGCAGAGACAGGGTTTCACCATGTTGGCCAAGCTGGTCTTGAACTCCTGACCTCAAGTGATCGGCTGACTTTGGCCTCCCAAAGTGCTGGGATTACAGGCATGAGCCACTGGGCCTGGCCTTAACTTCTAAATTTTAACTTTTTTTCTTTAATAATAGGCTTTAGTTTTTAGAACAATTGTAGATTTACAGAAAATTGAGAAGATAGTGCGGAATTCCAGTTATTAACATCTTACATTACTATGGTACATTGTTATAATTAATAAACCAATGTTGATACATTGTCATTAATTAAAGTCCCTCATTTATTTACATTTCCTTAATTGTACCTAGTGTCTTTTTCTGTTTCAGAATTCCATCCAGGATACCATGTTATACCTAGTCATGCATCCTTAGGCTTCTTTAGCTATGACAGTTTCTCTTGTCTTTCCTTGTTTTTGATGACCTTGACAAGTTTGAGGAGTACTAGTTATTTTGTAGAATGACTCTCTTTTAGAATTTGATGTTTTTCATGATTAGACTGGGGTTATGGATTTTTTAGAGGAAGATGACAAAGTGTCATTTTCATCATATTAAGAGTATATATGTCAGCATGATTTATCATCCTTGATGTTGACCTTCATACTTTGCTAGGTTTGTCCACTGTGAAGTTAGTTATTCCCCCTGGTGCCCTTGAGGAACTGATTTTTTTTTTTTCTTTTTTTTTTTTGAGACGGAGTCTCGCTCTGTCACCCAGGCTGGAGTGTAGTGGCGCGATCTCGGCTCACTGCAAGCTACGCTTCCCGGGTTCATGCCATTCTCCTGCCTCAGCTTCCAGAGTAGCTGGGACTACAGGCACCCACCACCATGCATGGCTAATTTTTTTGTATTTTTTAGTAGAGACAGGATTTCACTGTGTTAGCCAGGATGGTTTTGATCTCCTGACCTCGTGATCCGCCCGTCTCGGCCTCCCAAAGTGCTGGGATTACAGGCGTGAGCCACCATGCCGGACCGAGGAACTGATTTTAAAATTTTGGTTAATCTTAATTTAACTTTACATAGCCACATGTATGTGGCTAATGGGTGCTGTGTCAACAGTACATTTGTAGATAATGTTCTTCAGTTTTAAGTTTTAGCTAAAACTTTAACATCTGTTTTAATACCTTTAAAGAAGGTAATTTAACATAAAAAATATTAAAGCTTAGTCTTGGAATACATTGCTTTTTTGGGGGGTGCAGTCTATTTACTTTTAGTAAGTTTAGTCTTTTTAAAAAAGAACTTTTCTGAGGTAAAATTTACATACAATAAAATACCTTTATTTTAAGTATACTCATTAAGTGTACATTTTGATGAGTTTTCAGAAATGCACACACTGATGTAACTGTTACTGTAATCAAGATATGTAACATTTTCATTATCCCCAGAAGTTTCCCCCAGCTGTTTTGTAGTCATTTTTCCTCCTCCACCACTGTTCTGTTTTCTGTGACTTATTGATTAATATTTGGGTCTTCTAGAAATTCATGTAAATGGAAATCATATTTAGGTCTGGCATCTTTTTTTTTTTCCTATTTTAATACTTTTATGTTCAGGGGTACATGTGCAGATTTGTTACATAGGTAAATGCGTGTCATGGGGGTTTGTGGTATAGATTAGTACCCATTAGTTATTTTTCCTGATCCTCTCCCTCCTCCCACTCTCCACCCTCCACCCTCTGAGAGGCCTCAGTGTGTGTGGTTTCCCTGTGTGTCCATGTGTTCTTATTTAGCTGCCACTTTTAAGTGAGAACATGCGATATTTGGTTTTCTGTTCCTGCATTGGTTTGCTGAGGATAATGGTCTTCAGTTCCATCCATGTTCCTGCAAAGGACATGATCTTTTTCTTTTTTATGGCTGCAGGATCTGGCATCTTTTGCTTAACATAATTATCTGTGATTCATCCGTATTGCTGCATGCAAATAGTTTGTTTTTTAATGCCAAGAATTTTCCAAGGTATGACTTTACAGTATTTGTTCATAACATTATTTCTGAACATTTGGATTGTCCTCAGTTTTGGGCTATTAGAAGTAAAGCTAACCTTAATTTCATGGCATAGGTAATGATTCAGAATTGTATTGGGTTGCAGTGTTTATCACAATACTGTAAATTAGAAATTTAAATTCCTGTTAGGAAGGAGAAAAGCCAGCAGTAATTGTAATTACAGATAAGCAGTATCTGTAATTTTTTTGAAGACATGCCATAGAAAGAATAATTCACATAGAAATAATGTTTTGCAAGGTTTCATGTATAGTGGACGGGCCAGGTAGATGTAGACAATTCCTTGGACTTTTGTTGGCTTTCTGGGAAAAAAAAAAAAAAGTTCTTTGTTAATTCCTTAGGTAAAATGTTTAGTAATAAAGTGAATATTGAAGCCTAAGTTTGCTTCATGAAGTTTTGTCATCAGTAAATGTGTTAACAGATCATATTTTAAAAGTTACTCAAAAATGTTGGTGTATTTATTAGTGAAGAGATTTAGTATTGCCAGATGAGATGGATGCCGAAGGAAAAGGTGTTTTCTGCTATAATAGATGGGAGAAGAATTTCCTTTTTTTTTTTTTTTTTAAACCTTAAAATTCATCTTAAACCAAGTTAAAGTTGAAATGAGTGATAACTTTTATGACATTTATGTTGGGACTGTAAAAGTATTTCAACAGGCCAGGCCTATGCTTTTTGGGATAATTAAAATACATTTTGTTATAAAGTAATTAAAGAATATTGCAAGTTATGAGAGTAGAGGACAAATCATTAATTTCACCTCACTAATATTCCTTTGTCTTGTGTTCTTTTTGCCTTTTTTTGGACATATGTATAACTATACTGTGTGCAGATGTTACTATAGCTGTCTTTTGTTGAGTGAATGTGCCACTTTTACAAGATTGCTTCCAGTCTTTTACTATTATAAGTAATGTGGGTCCCCCTCATGTTTGGACTTTTCCTTTTCATCTTCTTACTTAGCTGTTTTCTGACATTTGAAAAAAAGCATTTGAAGATCTACATTCTTTTAGCCTAGTAAATGAGTCTTGCTTCATTTAAATGTAGGCCTCTTTATGGTCTTAGGAGCTGACAGATTTGAAGATTATTTTATCAAGATAATGGTGTTATTTGTTTTGTTTTTTTTTTTGAGACAGAGTCTCACTCTGTCACTCTGGCTGGAGTGCAGTGGCACGATCTCAGCTCACTGCAACTTCCACCTCCCGTGTTCAAGCAATCCTCATGCCTCAGTCATCCCTACTAGCTGGGATTGCAGGCATGTGCCACCACACCTGGCTAATTTCTTTTTGCATTTTTAGTAGTAGAGATGGGGTTTCACCATGTTGGCTCAGCTGGTCTTGAACTCCTGGCCTCATGTGATCTGCCGCCTTGGCCTCCCAAAGTGCTGGGATTACAGGCATGAGCCACTGCGCCTGGCCAGTGTTTTTTTTGTTTTGTTTTGTTTTTTCTTTTCTAATCGCAAAAATTTAAGCAGGGAATGAATTTAATATGTTATCGGAAGACATTCATTTAAAATAGTTTAAATAGCTTTGTTTCACGCTCACTGAAGTTTTTCTTTGATACAGGGTCTCACTTTGTAGCCCAGGCTGGAGTGCAGTGTCATGGTCACAGCTCACTGCAGCCTCAACCTCCTGGGCTCAGGTGATCCTCCAACTTCAGCCTCCCCAGTAGCTGGGACCACAGGCTAGCACCACCACACGTAGCTAATTTTTGTTGTTTTTTTTTTTTTTGTAGTGATGGGGTTTTGCCATGTTGCCCAGGCTGGTCTCAAACTCCTGGGCTCAAGCAATCCAGCTGCCTCGGCTTCCCAAAGTCCTGGGATTACAGGCGTGAGCCACCATACTTGGCCTTGAAGTATTTGTAATTGCTAAACCATTTATGATTTATTTAACACAACTGGAGCTGGGCATAGTAGCTCATACCTGTAATCCCAGTGCTTTGGGAGGCTGAAGCAAGAGGATCGTTTGAACCCAGGAGTTTGAGGTTACAGTGGGCTATGGGCACAGCCCTGCACTCTAGCCTGGGCAACAGTGTTGAGACACTGTCTCTAAGAAACAACAATAATAATTGATAGGTAAAATATGGTAAATACATGCACAAATGTGAAGTTTATAGTTCAATACATTTTTACATGTACATATACATGTATATGTACTTTTGTAGTCACCACTTAGATCATGATAGTGAACTTTTCCAGCACTCCAATTCCCTCTCCTTCCTGTTTAGTAGTCTCCTCTTCCCATGATGAGTACTTTCCTGACATCTATCATCATTTATTATCTATTTGTCTTAGTCTGTTTGTGTTGCTATAAAGGAATACCTGAGACTGGGTGATTTATAAAGAAAAGAGGTTTATTTGGCTCATGGTTCTGTAGGCGGTACAAGAAACATCTGCTTCTGGTGAGGGCTTCAGGCTGCTTACACTCATAGTGGAAAGCAAAGGGGAGCCAGTGTGTGTAGATCTCATGGTGAGGGGAGCAAGAGAGAGAGAGAGGAGGGAGGTGTCAGGCTGTTTTTAACAACTAGCTCTCTTGGGAACAAATCAAGTAAGGACTCACTCATTACTGTGAGAGTGGCACCAAGGCATTCATGAGGGATCTGCCCATAATCCAGACACCTCCCATTAGACCTCACCTCCAGCATCTGTGATCAGATTTCAACATGAGATTTGCAGGGGTCATATACCCAAACCATAGTACTCTTCTTGAACATCACATAAAAGGAATCATACAGTATATATTTTTTTCTAGCCAGCTTGTTTTTCTAAACATGATATCTGGGTGATTTCACAGTATCATTGTGAATATCAGTAATTTTTTTTGTTGTTGTTGTTTGTTTTTTGAGACGAATTCTCACTCTGTTGCCAAGCTGCAGTGCAGTGGCAAGATCTTGGCTCACTGCAGCCTCACTGCAACCTCCACCTCCCAGGTTCAAGCTGTTCTCCTGTCTCAGCCTCCCAAGTAGCTAGGATTACAGGCGCCCACCACCATGCCCAGCTAATTTTTGTAATTTAAGTAGAGACAGGGTTTCACCGTTGTTGGCCAGGCTGGTCTCGAACTCCTGACCTCACACGATCCACTCACCTTAGCCTCCCACAGTGCTGGGATTACAGGCGTGAGCCACCGCGCCTGACTGGTTCTTTTTTTTAAACTGCTGAGTAATATTTCATTATATGAGTATACTGCAGATTGATTTGCCTGTTGATGTACATTTACATTGATGGACATAATACCCAAATGTCAGTTTTTGACAATTATAAATAAAGCTACTATGAATCTCTTGTCTTTTGGTAGAAATATAACTTCAGTTTCCTTGGATGTATGTGTAGCAGTTTGTTATGGGATCACAGGGTAGGCATACAGTTTAGATTTAATGGATATTGCCAATTCTTTTTGAAGTAGTTGAACTAATTTGCACTAATAAAGTTATTAATCTTGTGTTATCTTAATCCAGATCTGGCTAAACTAAAAATCGCTGGCTGCTGTGGTGGGGACAAAACTACTGATTCGTTTAGTATATGTGGAGAGTGCTAGAGGAGTTGGTCTTTTTTCTGCTTTTGGAAAAACGTAGGTAGGCAATGGGAATGGGGGCAGATTCAGGTTCCTTGGTATTCATTCTGTGTTAGTTTTGTGGCAGACTATACATAGTACTGGCTGGACTCCATCCCAAATTTTGCCATATTTTTTCTGGGTAAGTTTTGCATAGCTAGGAAATAGAGATTTGTAGTAGCACTTTTTTTTTTTTTTTTTTTTTGAGACGGAGTCTTGCCTTGTTGCCCAGGCTGGAGCACAGTGGCGTGATCTCGGCTCACTGCAAACTCTGCCTTCAAGCAATTCTGCCTCAGCCTCCCGAGTAGATGGGATTACAGGTGAGAGCCACCGTGCCGGCCACATAATTTTTATAACAAAGATCCAGGGGGTTTTCAAAGATGTGTATGTTTTGAGTTCTTAGTGGAATAGTGGTGGTAGCTAATCTGTCTTCAAGACTTCTGGAAAGCAGTATTCGGGAACACTGTGAAAGTTAAGTATCAGACACTGTGCTGGAATCTGACTCAGCACCTACTTTGGCTTCTCCTTGCTGATTTTACCCACATGGGACTTACTACGTAGATTTGCCACCTTTTTTGTTGAAAGTGATTTCCTGAGCTCAGAAGTTGCTTGGTTCCTCTAGGCTGTTCCAGGCTGTAAGAAAATGGCAGGCTAAGAGGGAGAGGTCAGAGTCTGTCTTTTCTTTATTGTAAACTCAACAATAAGAAGGACCTAGGTTGATTTCTTTTCTTTCTTCTCCTGTGAAAATGTACTCAGAGGCCCACAAAGTGATAGATGAGGTCCCAAAGAGGAGATGAATAGTTAAAATAAAGAGGAAGTCATGGAAATTATAGACAAATATAGGGAGAAAAAGAAAAATAATTATACTAATAATCAGATAAAATAACTTACAGTGAGGTCTAAATTTAGCTCAGTTATTTAGAAGTTGACAAAAAGTCTAGCTTATATAATATTCACTGTCAAGTACAAGGATACAATTTATTGAAGAAAAGACAGCTTATTGGTATTATTGCATAAGGAATATATTACTTGAAGTCACTTATGTGTAATTTTGAGTAATGGACAAAGTCTGAAAAAGCAGTTATGTAGAAATATTCTCTCAGCTGTTTTTTTTTTTGTTATAGATTAAGTTCTAGGGTACATGTGCACGACGTGCAGTTTTGTTACATAGTTGTACATGTGCACAACGTGCAGTTTTGTTACATAGTTGTACATGTGCCATGTTGGTTTTCTGCACCCATTAACTTGTCATTTACATTACGTATTTCTCCTAATGCTATCCCTCCCCAAGTCCCCCATCCTATGACAGGCCCCAGTGTGTGATGTTCCCCACCCTGTGTCCAAGTGTTCTCATTGTTCAATTCCCACCTGTAAGTGAGAACGTGTGGTGTTTGGTTTTCTGTCCTTGTGATAGTTTGCTCAGAATGGTGGTTTCCAGCTTCATCTGTATCCCTGCAAAGGACATGAACTCATCCTTTTTTATGGCTGCATAGTATTCCATGGTGTATATATGCCACATTTTCTTAATCCAGTCTATGATGGACATTTGAGTTGGTTTCAAGTCTTTGCTATTGTGAATAGTGCTACAATAAACATATGTGTGCATGTGTCTTTATAGTAGCATGATTTATAATCCTCTGGGTATATACCCAGTAATGGGATCGCTGGGTCAAATGGTATTTCTAGTTCTAGATCCCTGAGGAACTGCCACACTGTCTTCCACAATGGTTAAACTAGTTTACACTCCTACCAACAGTGTAATATATATATATATATTTTTGTTTGTTTGTTTGTTTTTTTGAGACGGAGGCTCACTCTGTTGTCCAGGCTGGAGTGCAATGGCGTGATCTCAGCTTACTGCAACCTCTGTCTCTCAGGTTCAAGCAGTTCTCCTGCCTCAGCCTCCTGAATAGCTGGGATTACAGGCATGAACCACCATGCCTAGCTAATTTTTGTATTTTTAGTAGAGACGGGGTTTTGCCATGTTGGCCAGGCAGGTTTCGAACTCCTGGCCTCAATCGATCTGCCCACCTCAGCCTCCCAAAGTGCTGGGATTACAGGCATGAGCCACCGTGCCCTGCCTCTCTCAGCTGTTTTTAAGTCAAGTCTTTAAAATATGTGATAGACCTACTTGTTTGAAGTCCTTATCCCTAGAGTTGGAATAGCCAAAGAGAGAAAAGGCCAGAGGAGGGAGGGAAGAACCCGATCATCTTCTCTGTCAGAGTTGCTTTCAGCATGAGAAAGATATGCTAATAGGGTGGTCTCAGAACTAACAATATTTTGCCCACATTCCTTCAGAGGCACTGTCTTTTTCTGACTCCTTCCTCAAAGGTTTGAGTGCCCCTGTCTTTCAGAGATGTGAGGACAAGTTCTCTCAGAATTCCTGAGACCTGCCAATTCCACTTTGCCATGCATTCCTGTCATCTGTCATTGTCCAGAATGAAAGTCCATCTGATCTTCATACCACTCAGAGTTTCTTCTTCCCTTGACCAAATCTCTTGTTTAATTCCTAAGGCTTTCCTCTTGAATTCTCTGAAATGTTATTTTTGTGTTAAACCTCTCCCTCGTGTTCATAAGATGTTTTTTGGCTTTCTTGTGGTAACTTAAGCCCATCTGCCCTGGTAATCTTACCTTCCCTTTAGCCCTCTGAGATTAACAGTAGATTTTCTTGCACTATGGTATGTCAGGATGCAGAATCAGGGTCTTCATCCTTCTCCATTCACAGGCTCATTCTATTCCTTTATTAGGGTGGCTCTTCTGCCTAGCTTGCTGTTGTTCCTTTATGCAGTTCTTTAATATCCTTTCACACATTTTCTAGTTTAGGTGATAGATCATACACGGTCAGGTTAGCCATTTTTTCTCTATCTTTGTGCAAAACTCTCTTTCCTCTGAAGTTCATGCTGTCTGACAATGCATCTCTCTTCTTCCTTATTATCAGAAAAGGACCCTGTGGTCTTACCCTTTGATTCATTGTTTTTTCTATTTTTGTCTCTGCCATTATCCTGAGGTTACTTTAGAGTCTATGTAGCTGATCCATCTGGTCCTCCCATGTTCC
The DNA here is from genome assembly GCF_029289425.2 of Pan paniscus. NCBI lineage: Eukaryota > Metazoa > Chordata > Mammalia > Primates > Hominidae > Pan > Pan paniscus. Next base: position 135,327,137 of record NC_073262.2, read on the forward strand.
TGGTTTCTTGTCTTTTACTTTCATCTCTAGTTCTACTAGTGCTTTCATTTTTATTTCTACTATACTTGCTTTTTGGCATTACCAACATCTTAAATTTGTCAACTCTCTTCTGTTTTTACACCCTTCCCCATAGTGTCTAAATCACACTTCTGCCAGTACCCTCTACTTTGCCTTCTTATTCTTCCCTTTACCGTGCTGACAAAACCCTAACCCTGGTTTCCTGTGGGCTCTCTGCCCCATACTCAGGCTGCTAAGTTGGAGAAAGAAGCCCACAACCACCTTGCAGATTAGCTTCCCTCTTGTATTAGCCCATTTTCATATTGCTGTAATGAACTGCCCGAGACTGGGTAATTTATGAAAGAAAGAGGTTTAATTGACTCACAGTTTTTCATGGCTGGGGAGGCCGCAGGAAAGTTACAGTCATGGCAGAAGGAGAAGGGGAAGCAAGGCACCTTCTACACAAGGCAGCAGGAGAGAGAAGTGCTAACCGAAGCGGGAAGAGCCCCTTATAAAACCATCAGATCTGATGAGAACAGCATGGGGGAAACCGCCCCCATAATTCAGTTACCTCCCCCTGGTCTCTCCCTTGACACGTGGGGTTTACAGGGATTACAATTAAAGATGAGATTTGAGTGGGGACACAAACCCTAACCATATCACTTCTCTATCTTTATTGGGTCTTTAGAGATACTGTAGCTAAGTGCAACAAGGTGTCCTGAATTGGAGACTGGCACAGAACAAGGATGTTGTTGGAAAAACTGATGAAATCTGAATAAACTCTGAAGTATAGGTAATAGTGATGTACCAATGTTGGTTTCTTAGTTTTGACAAAGTATTGTGTAATGTAAGTTGTTAACATTAGGGGAAACTGACGGTACCTTCTGTATTATCTTTGTAGCTTTTTAAACTATAATTTCTCAAGTTTATTTAAAAAAAACAAGCAAACTCTAGCATAGAACACAGCAGCTATCAATTTCTTTAGTTTCCTCAAACGCTACCTTATCATCTTCTCTGTCATTTGCCTACTTTTCTGAGAAGATTGAAGCCATCAGTTTGATGAATTCCCCTCAGTTTCCTTTATTTTTGTTTTTTTGTTGGTTTGTTTATTTTAAAATTATTTTTTATGTAAGTTTTGTAGAGACAGGATCTTGCTGTGTTTCCCAGCCTGGTCTCAAACTCCTGGGCTCAAGCAATCTGCCTACCTCAGTGTCAGTGCTGGGATTCCTGGCATGGACATTAGCTTGGCCTCAGTTTCCTTTTAAATTCCCCTACCCCCTTCAATAAAACTCTACGTAACCTTGGAAGCATTCTAAGTCATTTGGATCTACTTTCCTCTGGTTACAAGTAGATAGGAGTAGTTTTTGTTTCTGTTTGTTCTGTGAAACCCTAATACTTCCTGCCTTCTCAGAGATTTCATTTACATAATATTTTTATTGAATTGTTAAAATTCACCTTTTGACTCTGCTAGTAACTTTCCATTGGGGATATATCTAAAACAAAAAAATGGAAATTTTCTTTCCATTCCTTCTCTTCTCTCTTCCACAGCTAAGATTCTTTTCTTTTTTTTTTGTGACAGAGTCTCGCTCTGTCACCCAGGCTGGAGTGCAGTGGCACGATCTCGGCTCACTGCAACCCCGCCCCCTGGGTTCAAGCGATTCTTCTGCCTCAGCCTCCCGAGTAGCTGGGAGTACAGGTGCACGCCACCATGCCCAGCTAATTTTTGTGTTTTTAGTAGAGACGGGGGTTTCAACATATTGGCCAGGCTGGTCTTGAACGCCTGACCTCGTGATCCACCTGCTTCGGCCTCCAAAGTGCTGGGATTACAGGTGTGAGCCACTGTGCCCGGCCTTTTTTTTTTTTTTTTTTGAGATGGAGTTTCGCTCTTGTTGCCCAGGCTGGAGTGCAGTAGCATGATCTCGGCTCACCGCAACCTCCGCCTCCCGGGTTCAAGTGATTCTCCTGCCTCAGCCTCCTGAGTAGCTGGAGGCTTTTGCAGGCTTTTGCCACCACGCCTGGCTAATTTTTTGTATTTTCAGTAGAGACGGGGTTTCTCCATGTTAGGCTGGTCTCGAATTCCCGACCTCAGGTGATACGCCTGCCTCGGCCTCCGAAAGTGCTGGGATTACGGGTATGAGCCACTGTGCCCAGCCTTCCATAGCTAAGATTCTTATTTTTGAGATGGAGTCTTGCTCTGTCACCCAGGCTGGAGTGCAGTGGTGTGATCTCAGCTCACAGCAACCTCTGCCTTCCGGGTTCAAGTGATTCTCCTGCCTCAGCCTTCTGAGTAGCTGAGATTAACAGGCGCCCGCTGCCACACCTGGCTAATTTTTTTTTTTTTTTGTATTTTTAGTAGAGACGGGGTTTCACCATGTTGGCCAGGCTGGTCTCGAACACCTGACCTCAAGTGATCCACCCATCTTGGCCTCCTAACGTGCTGGGATTACAGGCGTGAACCACTGTGCCGGCCTCACATGTAAGATTCCTGAAAGAGTTGACTGCATTTGTGGTCTTCCCTTCTCACCTCCCAGTCATGCCTCACTCCATTGAAATCTGGCTTTGTCCCCATGGCACTCCTAACTGCATTCTTCAGATCATCAATAAGTTAGTTTTTGAAGCCAATGAAGAATTTTCAGTCTTTCTCTTTTTTGGCTTAAATATCTGAAACATTTTTTTTTTCCTTTTAGAGACTGTCTCGCTCTGTCACCCAGGCTAGAGTGCAGTGGTGCTATCATAACTCACTGGAGCCCTGATCTAGGCTCAAACCATCCTCCCACCTCAGCCTCCCAAGTAGCTGGGACTAAGGCAAGTACCACCATACCTGGCTAATTAAAATTTTATTTTTTTGTAGAGATGAGCTCTCACTATGTTGCGTAGGCTGATCTCAAACTTCTGACCTCGAGTAATCCTCCTGCCTCAGTCTCCTAAAGCTTTGGGATTACAGGCGTGAGCCACGGCACCTGGCCTAATATTTGAAACTTTCAAATACTTCCCTTAAAAAAAATGTACCACTACCATCTTTGTTGTATGCACAAATTAGAAACTTAATAGGAAAAGAGAATTATCCATAATCCTACCACTTAGAAGTATTAACATTTTGGGGCATATCTATATATATCCAGTGTATTTTAAAATATTTTAAATATAATCATATTCTCTGTATTCTGTAACTTGTCTTGAACACTTAATATGTTGTTGGTAACCTTTCATGTCGGTGAAGTTTAGTTACTCATCATCTTACTCTTCCCTACTAGATTGAATTCATTCTCCTCCAGGTAACTATCCTCAGTCATCTTTCTAAAGTACAGATTTTGTCCTGGAAACTTTCCTGCCCAAGTCTTTTCATAACCTTTAATTTCCCTTGGAATATGAAATGCAAAGACTTTTGTGATGTAGCCACTGCTTTACCAATCTTCACATTAGTTTTTTAGCCTGTTGAACAAATTGATTATCTTCCAAAAGAACCTAGGTCTTTCTTCTTTACCCTTTCCTGCACCTCCCCCTGTCCCCCTTTATCCTTAAAGACTGCCTCATTCTTAGTATCTGGTTTTTGGAGCCCTTATAATACAGGTTTGACCTTGTGTGAGCTGCTTAACTTTTCTCTGTGCCTCATTTCCTCATCTACAAAATTGGGCCAAAGAATCTATGTCAAATTAAGCGAATACATACGAAGCACTTTGAACTCTTAGTAAGCACATAGTTAGCTCTCAATAAATGCTAGCAAATACTATAATTCAACAGATCTTCAGTGTTATGCTTCTCATTTTAGGATAATCTTCCCAGTATTCCCAGAGCTTACTTTGCATAGTTCATTGTAGTCCTTATCACATGGTACTCATTGTTTTTTTATTAGACTGGCGCCTTGAGGGCAGGAGTTATCGTATTCCTTGTTCATAATGCATCCAAGTAATCTGGTTAGGGGTTACCAGATAATATTAGCAGTATCCATTAGATTTTTATGTTGGATCAAAGAAAATATTTCATGGGATTTTGTTTAGAAAATCTACCCTTATTTATATATTTCTGTATATGAAGTGTGTTATTCTGTAGAAGAGGTGGGGCTACTTGTAAAAGTTTGGAGACTGGGAGAGCTCAGGACATGGATCCTTTGGCCAGCCCTTCAGGTGGCCAGTAGTAGTAATGGCTTTTTAACTTTTTGCAGTTTGGAGTTTAAAAGGTAAGCAAGATGAGGCTGGGCGCCGTGGCCCACACCTGTAATCCACCTGTAATCCACCACTTTGGGAAGCCAAGGCGGGTGGATCACTTGAAGTCAGGAGTTTGAGACCGGCCTGGCCAATATGGCAAAACCCTGCCTCTACTAAAAATACAAAAATTATCTGGGTGTGGTGTTCGGCGCCTGTAATCCCAGCTACTGGGGAGACTGAGGCAGAAGACTCACTTGAACCTGGGAGGCAGAGGTTGCAGTGAGCCGCTATCGCACCACTGCACTCCAGCCCCAGTAACACAGCAAGGCTCTGTCTCAAAAAAAAAAAAAAAAAAAAAAAAAAAATCATATGGGAGCACACCCTTCTCCCCACCCCCAAATACCCTTTGTTAAAAATTTTAAAAAGAGCAAAGTAAATAAGCCACAGTGGTGCATGCCTATAGTTTCAGCCACTGGGGAGGCTGAGGTGGGAGGATTGCTTGAGCCGAGGAGTTCAAGTCCAGCCTGGGTAACAGTGAGACCCTGTCTCAAAAACATAAAAGTTAAAAAATAAATAAATAAAAGACTTTTTTGTTTTTTTTTGTTTTTTTAGTTTTTAAATAGGTCCTATAGCTTTTGAGGATTTGAGATTTCTACTAGGTTAAAATTTATTTTAAAATATATGTGACAAGATTTCGAAAGTACAAAAAGATAACTCAATGGAAGATAGATCTTGCCCGCTCCATACCTCTAGTTCTTCTTTCTAGAGGACTATCACTTAGGTGAACTTCAATTTTCTATAAAGAAATCATTATGCACTAAGCAACTGTGATTTTAGAAGTCTGTCTAGTAGAGATAAAAGCATAAATATATGAATAAAAGGTTGTTTATTGCAGCATTGTTCATAAAGGCAAAAAAGTAAAAGTCATCCATTTCTGTGGAATGTTACACAGCTTGCTTTTTTTTTTTTTTTTTTTGGGGGCGCAGAGTCTTGCTGTGTTGCCCAGGCTGGAGTGCAGTGGCACGATGTCAGCTCACTGTAGCCTCTGCCTCCAGGGATCAAATGATTCTCATGCCTCAGCTTCCTGAGTAACTGGGATTATAGGCGTGCACCACCACACCCAGCTAATTTTTTGCATTTTTAGTAGAGACAGGGTTTCACTATATTGGCCAGGCTGGTCTTGAACTCCTGGCCTCAACTCGATTCACCTTCCTTGGCCTCCCAAAGTTCTGGGATTACAACATGAGCCACTGTGCCCGGCCCATCATACAGCTTTTAGAAACTGCAACTTAACTCTATATCTGTTTATTAGAAGTTTGTCCATGCAAATATATTGAGAGAATTGCCTGTCTCAGAATAAGGTATATAGTATGATTCTTGCTTTATAATAGCAAATAGCTAATCCCCTTTCCCCACCACATATATGTGAACATGTTTGTCTGAATGTGAAGTATGGAGGGATACACACTAGGCTGTTAACATGTTTACCTCAGGAAATGGGAATAGCGGGGAGGCAAGAGTAATTATGAACTTGGAGGTTAATATGGGTCTATTTTAGTTACAGAGAATGTGGTGAGAATAGTACCTCAGGGGGAGAAAACTAGAGTCAGTGAATTTGAGTTTAGTGAAGGGTTTGGGCTAGAGATCTCTACCTCTGTGGTCTTTCTCTTCCTGTATCAGCCTGTACAGTGATTGCTGAGGCTTTGATCCTGTTCTTTCTTAAGATTTCTGCTTTGGGGTAGCCTTATTCAATTTTTGATTGTAACTCTATGGATTCACTTGCATTAAATCTGTCTTTCTATTCTGACTACTCTTCAACTCTAGGTCTTTTGGATACTTCCTCAGTCAAGCACCTTGCACTTACTTTGTTCAAAACCATCCTCGTTATCTGTCTCCCCAAATTCGTTTTTCTGTTTTCTGCTTCCTTTTAGGCTTTATAATACACATTTGAAAAATACCCGCAACATTGAGTCCTATAGATTCCATTCCATTTCTGTATCCTGTGTTTTAGATTTTCCCTTCCAGAGGGAGCAGTGCTTTTACTACTTTGGGAACTATTTTATGGAGTAGGTGTTTGAATAGATCCTTGGTTTTGTATGAGCCATTCTAAGGGAGGGAGGTCAGGCTTCTGGGGGAAGGGTATGTCATAGCACAACTAAAGAGGAAGGAAAATGCAGTGGACGGTAGAAAGTTCTCATTTGGCTTTGAGTTGGGAGGTGAAACAATAGGAGATTGAGTTGGGGGAGGGAGGCATGGGTTGTCAGATTGACGATACATAGTAGGTTCGATTGGACTTTTTTAGAGGAGTGTAGGCCATGATCAGAAAGGTGCCTTAGGAAAATTGATCTTGAGGCCCAGTCAGGGAAGCAAATAAGAACTTTTGTTAGAATAATCCAGACATGCATTAATAGAATTTGGACTATAATGAAAGAGGAATCTTGAAGAAGTAGGCTAAATTTGAGACAAAATGACTGGATATAAGGGATGGAGTAGAGAGAGTTTCAGATGATCTAGGCTTTTGAGACTGGCTGACCAGTAAACTGAAAACAGTAGTGCCTTGATGATATGATCAGTCAGTGATCCCATGCCACATTGGTCATGGGAGAAAAAAATCAAATTTGTAATTAATTGCAGGGGTGGGATCATCTCTCCCAGCTAGTGGCCGGTTACAAATTTGTGGGCAGATATTTTAATTGCTGTTGTTAAAATGACACCCCTACTCTCTGCATGCCCTCTTTGCCATTCCGTAATTTAGAGGGAAATAAAGATGGGCAAAGAAATATCAGGATAGTGCTGGTAATGGAGGAAAAGGGAGGTCATAGTTTCAACAAAAAACAGTCTACAGAGGCAGGGTAGCATGATGGAGCAGAGTGTCCAGAGTCTGGTTCAAATCCTGAATTGCTTTATAAACTCAAAGCCCTTTCCTTTTCCTTTTCCTTTTCTCTTTCCTTTTCCCTTTCCCTTCTCTTTTTCTTTTCATTTTCCTTACTGGGTCTGGCTCTGTTGCCCAGGCTGGAGGGCAGTGGTGTGAACAAGGCTCACTGCAGTCTCGACCTCCTGGGCTCAAGCAGTCCTCCCACCTCAGCCTCCCAAGTAGCTTGGACTGCAGGAGCATACCACCACGCGCGACTAACTTTTGTATTTTGTGTAGAGATGAGGTTTTTGTCATGTTGTCCAGACTGTTCTTGAACTTCTGAGCTCAAGTGATCTGCATGCCTCAGCTTCCCAAAGTGCTGAGATTACAGGTGTGAGGCACTGCATCCGGCCTCCAGAGCTGTTTTCTAAAGGTTACAAGTCTTCTAGGCGTTTGAGCTGAAAACATTTGGATAGTTGGGGTTTAAATGTTGCCCTAAGCTGCTTTGAATCATAAAGAAGAATGAGCAGAACACTGTTCTGAGTAATGCAGGTCTCTTTATTTGATAATTAAATAACTTGGTTTATTATTTTTAGGTTTTTTTTTTAATTAACCTCTCAAGCTTTTATTTAAATGCCGTGACCCAGGATGGATTTTAGATTTTGTTGAAAGCAGCCACATCCATGGACTGCACATAGTCCTCAAAAGCAGTGATCTGCTTCTCCAGCATATCTGTTCCAACTTTATCATCTTCAACTTCACAACGTATTTGAAGTTTCTTAATTCTGTATCCCACTTGAACTAGTTTAGATGAGCCCCAGACTAAGCCATCTGCTTGAATGCCTCTGATGCACTCCTCTAATTTTGCCATATCTGTCTTATCCCAAGGTTTCACATCTAGTAAGATGGAAGACTTGGCAACAAGTGCAGGTTTTTTGGCTTTCTTCGATTCATATTGTGGAAGGTGTTCTTCCCTTAGCCTCTTCGTTTCTTCACTTTTCTCCTCCCATCAGCTCCAAAGAGATCAATGTCATCATCATCTTTACTATCTTTAGCTCCTCTTCCTATAGTGTCTTCCATATCCACAGGACCATACTTGACCAAAGCTTTCTTCACTCCTGGAAGGCTGGCCTTTTCTTTTTCGTAAGACTTGATGTGATTATACCAACGAAGGGCATAACACAAGTCAGCAGGCGGTGGGCCGGACGCTGCTTCAAATACTGCCACATCTGCTTGTGATGGCACATACCCCTCGATGTAGCTCTTGTCCGCCAGGTAATTGTTGAGCACCTGGAGGCCGGCAGGGCTTTTCAGGTCTCTGAAATCCATGGCATCAGCTGTACCTGAGAGCTGAGGAGCAGCAGAAAGAGCTCAAGTTGTGGGCACCCTGTGCTGAAAGAGGAAAAAAATATTCTTAGGTTTTTAAGAGCTCTTCAGAAATCTTTACTTTAGGGGCCGTGTGCGGTGGCTCACGCCTGTAGTCCCAGCACTTTGGGAGGCCGAGGCAGGTGGATCATTTAAGGTTGGGAGTTCGAGACCAGCCTGGCCAACATGGTGAAACCCCGTCTCTACTAAAAATACAAAAATTAGCTGGGTGTGGTGGCGCATGCATGTAATCCCAGCCACTCAGGAGGCTGAGGCAGGACAATCACTTGAACCTGGGAGACGAAGGTTGCAGTGAGCCAAGATCATGCCACTGCACTCCAGCCTGGGCAATAGAGCGAGACTCAGTCTTAAAAAAAAAAAAAAAGAAATCTTTACATTAGGAAATAATTTTCTTACAGAAACCATGTTGTAAATGGTAGTTGGGTTCCCAGCTCAAGACATTAAAAAATCTTCTGAGCTCTTAATGGTTGTACATTGTAGTAGTTTTGTAGTACTCAAAGATTTATAGGTGCAATGATAAAGTGGACCCAAACAGAATTTCCTTGCTTGTTGTTGTTCCTTAGATGCTGCTTGAATCTGGGGCTTCGTTTATATTTCAAGACTGCTGCCTGTAGGAGCTCCATCTGTATCATTTGTGTTAATAGTGACCCTGGAGTTTTGTACTTCCAGAACCTATGTGAGCATATGTGATGGCCTTGTAGTAAGTTAAAGGGGAAAAAATTAAATCACTAACAATGAATTTAGTATTTTCACAAATAGCAAATACTTTGAATTTTAGTTGAGATTTACCTGCTTTATAAATTCAGTCTGATTTAAATCCTGACTTGCTTTATAAATGCAGAGCCATTATTCAATGCTCTAAAATCCTCTATGGGTTTGAGTTTAAAACATTTGGCTAGATGGGGCTTAAAATGGTGGTAAAACCGCTCCTTCAGGATGTTTAGTATTAAAGAAAAACCTTACAATTGATGTGGTCTCTACAGCTCTAGTTGATGTAGTCTCTTCATCTCTTTGTCATCCAAGTAGGTCCACATACTTTTAGAAAACACACTGAATTGATTTATGTTACAAAAAGTCATAAGACTGTTGTGTAAGCAGTGATGCCTGTTTTAGTTTAACAGTGGGCACCTTTCCTGGGGTCTGATCATTGCTACCTTGACAAGTCATTCATTTGGAATGTACCATAATTTTAATTGAATCTAACATGTGTCAACTATAAGAGTAATCATTTTGTGCATTACTGAGAAAGAAAGGAATACTGCCAAGAAGACTCCGGCACATCTGGCACAGGCTTTTCTTGTTAGAATTATTTTATATTTTTTAAAAAAGCTCTGTTAAACTTATTTAGCAAATAAGAATGGATTTTTATTAAACAGTGTATCCTTCTATTGCATGTATGAAAATGAAAATAGAAGTAAAATAAATTTGTTAAGATAGTCCTAAGATTTCTGGGTATTTAGAGTCTGACTTTTCTAAATCACTTTTCAACTTGGCATCATAGAAGTCTCCTGCTTTCTTCCTCCCTCTCCCCACCAGTCATTCAAAGTATTGGTGATGCAGTAGTTAAGGGAATGCTCTATTACTCTGTCATCAATTTAAAATTTAGTCGTTTGATGCTTGTGAAAATTTTAAGAGCAATATAAGCTATTTAATTTTTAATCCCTTTTAGTACTTCAGGGCTGCTGCATGTGGTCATATGGGTTGTGCAGTGTCATCAGTATCGGTAGCAAACCATAACAGACTCCATTGGCTTGTGTGTTTTTCCCCCCTTTCTTTCTGCGGTCCTGTAAATCACTTGGAATCATTCTTTGAAGGATGAATAGTTACTTCACTAATACTCCATGGCTGTATTTGCTTCTTTTCTGTTATACAATAAATTTAGTTTTGATACAGAATCATATTATTTTGAAGACATTTAAAACAGCAGTTTAAAAAATTGGCCCTTGTTCAGACAGCTGTAACACAACTCGCACCCAGCCAGTAGCAGTTGTAACTTGGCATCAGTTTTAAGATGCATTCTAATTTCAGAGAAATTAAAATGTTAAAAATAGTGTTTTCTTTTTTATTTTAATTTTTAAATTTTTTTTTTTTAATTGAGACAAGGTCTTGCTCTGTTGCCCAGGCTGGAGTGCAGTGGTGCAATCACGACTCATTGTAGTCTCAAGCTCCACAGCATAAGTGATCCTCCCACCTCAGCTGGGACTACAGGCTCGCACCATCATGCCCAGCTAATTTTTATATATTTTTGTGGAGACAGGGTTTTGCCATGTTGCCCAGGCTGGTCTCGAACTTCCGGGCTCAAGCGATCCATCCACCTTGGCCTCCCAAAGTGCTGGGATTACAGGTATGAGCCACCATGCCCGGCAGTTATGTTTTCTTTGAATCACTAGTTGTTTTAAGAGATGAGGAGGGGCGGGGCGCAGTGGCTCACGCCTGTAATCCCAGCACTTCGGGAGACCTAGGCAGGCTGATCACGAGGTCAGGAGATCAAGACCATCCTGGCTAACATGGTGAAACCTTGTCTCTACTAAAAATACAAAAATATTAGCCGGGTGTGGTGGCACGTGCCTGTAGTCCCAGCTACTTGGGAGGCTGAGGCAGGAGAATGGTGTGAACCTGGGAGGCAGAGCTTACAGTGAGCCGTGATCACGCCACTGTACTCCAGCCTGGGCGACAGAGCGAGACTCTGTCTCAAAAAAAAAAAAAAGTGATGAGGAGGGGACTAAGTTTACCTCAGTTTTAGTCTGGTTTGCACCTTTTGTGTGGTGGGGGAGCAGGGAGTCAGGGTCAAGTAAGAACAGGATAATCTCCCTTGGAGTCTGCTTGGTTGACACAGGGCTGGAAGTACCTTTCAGAAGGAAGGCAGATAAATGAATAGCTGATTATGAAGGTTAACACACTTTTACTTTGCTGTTTCTAAGCTTTAGACATATTTGTAGTTTATTATTTTTTAGATCATTTAAACAGAGGCAACAGGGTGATAAAGGGAGAGAATCCTTAACTTGGTCCCCAGTGCCGTGTGTGAGGTATCTTAGAGATATTTTACAGTATACAGTTGTCCCTCAGTATCCATGGGGATTCATTCTAGGATGTCCTTCAGATGTTAAAATCCTTGGATGCTGAAGTCCCTAATGTAAAATGGCATAGTGTTTGCGTATAACCTATGTACATACTTCTGTATACTTTAACACCTCTAGATTACTTATAATGCTTAATACAACATAACTGCTGTGTAAATAGTTGTTCTGCTGTATTGTTTAGGGAACAATGACAAGGAAAAGAAGTGTCTATACATGTTGGTACAGACGCAATTAAAAAATTTTTTTCCATCCGAGGTTGGTTGAATCCATGGACCAGAACCCATGGATATGGAGGGCCAGTTATATTTACAATTTTTATAGTATTTTCCATTTTTTTAAGCTCTCATATCTTAAGATTACTTTTGAAATGTCACTTGTGAAATTCATTAGTTTATTATTTTAACTTGACAATCTGAAGCAACTTTTAAAAAATTTATATTTTATTTATTTATTTAAAAACTTTTTTTTTTTTTTTTTTAAAGAGATGGAGTCTCACTATGTTGCCCAATCCAGTCTTGAACTCCTGGGCCCAAGCCGTCTGCCTGGCTTGGCCTCCCAAATTATAAATTTATTTTTATTTATTTATTTTGTAGAGACAGGGTCTCACTCCATCGTCTAGGCTGGAGTGCAGTGGCAGGACCACAACTCACTGCAGCCCCAAACTCCTGGGCTCAAGTGATCCCTCCACCTCACCCTCCCAGGCAGCTAAGACTACAGGCATGTACCACCATGCCCAGTTGATCTTTAACATTTTTTTTTTTTTAGAGACCACGTCTCCACCTCCTGGGCTCCAACGATTCTCCCATCTCGGCCTCCCAAAGCGCTGGAATTACAGGTATGAGCCACCTTGCCTGGTGGTTCCTGGCCTGATCCAAGATAATTTTTAAAAGAAGCAGTAGGCTCGAGAGGCTGAGACAGGAAGATCATTTGAGGTCAGGCCAGGAGTTCGAGACCAGCTTGAGCAACATAGTGATACACACTGTCTGTTAAAAAAAATCACTAGGGTGTAAAGTGCTAATAAGCAGAAGGTGAGGAGAGTTGTGGCAGAAGCTGTGTGATAGGTAAGGAGGGTCCTTATTTTAATAATCTTTGATGTACCTCATGGTGATAGGGGAGTCATTACTAGGAAGTAATAGGAACTAAAATGTAAATCTATTACCTTTCATTCACTCCCCATTGTTCCAGGGATAAAGGGAGAAAATCCTTAACTTAGTCTCCAATGCCCTGTGTGGTCTGTTCCTACCTCTCTCACTAGCTTCATCTTAAACTGTGCCTCCTTACCCCAGATTAACATAGAAAGGTGGGGAGTCAGAATATAAGGGTTGATTTATTCATTTCACTTTGCCTGCTATATTATTGTTTTAAGTAGGAATTTCAAAATCTCATTTTTGTGACTCTAGTTGAGAGGAGCATAAATAAAACACTGTCTAACTGTACTTTCTGGCCTGGAATTCCACATTTAATCTCAACTAATCATATGGAGATATTTTTCTCGTTAACAGGTTTCTTCACATATAAAAATCTATTGTAAAAATACGGAAAAGAATGGCAGCGGAAACGCAGACACTGAACTTTGGGCCTGAATGGTGAGTTTTCAAAATCTCATCTTCTTTGATATTGGATGACTAATACAGTAGTAAAGTATTTGACAGGTGCTAGGTGGTTTATAAATGTGCATGTTTTTGAAACTTTTGCTTTATGTGCCTCGCTGAAAACAATGTGTTAGTTCAGGAATAAATTATATTTGGTAAATGAGTGTATTCTATACTTAATTAAAAATTTTTTTTCTTTGTCTGGTTATATATGTAATGATGGCGGGAGTCCCACCCGCCCTAGAAAATAATTTTCTTTTTATTTGAGTCGTTGTCTAGGTGCACATACAATTTTATGTAAGTATAATTATAATATTTTTATGTCTGTATGTTTTCTGCTACATTGTTTTATCATTGCTATTCATAGATTCATTTGAGAAATAGTTTTCATTGAAGTATTATTTGAAAGATGGGCTAGGCAGGTAGTTCAGTATTATACTGGCTGTTAACAGTAGCCTATCTAGGATTCAGTTAGCATTGGACATAATAACGATTAATTGACCTTTGAGTCTCTTACAGATGTGTTTGGACCCCGAATATGGAATTCTCATGGAATTTTGAGATCCATCACATTGTAGTGTGGCTTCCCCCCCTCCCCTCCTTCCTTTTTCCCCAAAGTTGGTGATTGAAGATCCTCTCTTCAGTGGCATCAATAATAATAATTACTTTTTCTATTCAAACCTCGGGCAACCCCTTTGGTAATATCAGAAGTAGTATCTAAAATAGATAAATTGGATTTGTGTCTTAAACTCTTGGTTGTTCAGGTGGGAGTGGTTCAATAAATGATGCAGACTTCCTGTAGTAACTCTATTTGAGGAGTCTTATTAACTTATCCTATTAGAAATATTTCTTTTTATTAATATATGTAACCTCGAAGTTTTCTTAACCTTTATAGCCAGCATTTGGAGACTGAGGAGAAATCACTATTTGAAGTTCTAAGAACTGATGGAACTCCTGTATTTTGAGAGTTTATTTAGAACATGTTAACCTAAGTAATGCTGTACTTGTTTTAGTTATTCCTTTATATTTTTAAAATGATTTTCTTATTATCAAATTAATATGTTTCTAAAAAAATTAGAAATAACTAGTAAGCCAGAAATAATTTCAGCATCCATGGTACACACTGTAAATACCTTGGTGTATCTTTCCAGGTGGTTTTATGTATGCTTATTTGTGTATATATACATTTGTTTTTTACAAAAATGGGATCATACTGTACCTTCAGTTTTGTAGCCTGCTTAAAGAAATAACCAAATCAGAAACATCTTTTTTTAATCAATAAATATTTTCTGTTGTATTAAATGGTTGCATTGTATGGATGTACCATCATTTATTCAACTAGTCTTCTAGATGTGACATATAGAAGCTGTTCTTGATTTTTCATTATAAAAATATTTTTAATGAACATTCTTATAGTTACATCTTTATTTCTACCTTAATTCCTTTTATCAGGTGGATTTAAATTCCTATAAGTTACTTTCTTAGCCATTTTTTGTGCAACTCATCCGCCTTTATCTAGAATTTGTAACTGCTTCTCTTTTATATTTACATACCCTCATGTCTGTTTCTTTATAAAAACATGGTTTAAATTGTCAGCTAATTTAAGGAAGTTGTTTTTTTCAGCATCCTGCTGTTTATAGGTAACAGAAAGGGAACACCAGGAATTTAGACACAACAACAGAGAAAAGAAAAACTGATGATATTTTAGAATCAATACACATTTAGCTTGATGCCTAATATTATGGGTTGGCAAACTATGGCCTGTGGGACTGTAAAGTTTTTGTAAGTAAAGTTTCATTGAAAGACAGAGACGTCCATTTGCTTCCATATTTTCTGACTGCTTTCATGCTACAGTGGCAGGGTTGACAGGCCATTTGGTTCACAGAGCCTAAACATTAATTCTCTGGCCCTTTGGAGAGACAGTTTGCTGGCCCCTGCCCTACACCATGAGTTCTCAAGGTCATCTCAGTGTAGTATTGAGCATCTTTCAATAGTATCTTACACATCCTCCTTTTTGTTGATCCTCTGAAGTTTTGTTTGATGGTATTTCACTTGATTGGCTCAGTGTTTTGTACAAAATTTGAATTGAGGTAGCCTTAAACAGAGGGCAATCACCATTTCCATCCTTAAACAGTAGCCTCACCTAATTGTACATCTGTACAATTGCAGACATTAGAGCTTAGGAGCATTCCCTTAGTCATCTGAAATGCTGATGCACTGAGGAATGCAGGTGTAAGTAGGCATAGTGCCCTATTTGTATCATCTGTCAAAATTCCTTCTGGCAAAGGGAATATATGAGGCCCTTAAGTAACCCAAGTAATCCTGAGCTGGAAAGTTGCAGTAGAAGTAGAGAGTACTACCTTATTTTTCTTCACATATGACGTTCTTTGTGAAACTTGAGGTAAAGAGCTGTGCCCAGGGTACTTGAGAATCAGGATTTAGATTGTTAACATCGAACCAGTGTGCAATTAACTCTAAATGAGACAGAAGCACTAAGTGATACGGTGTTTATTAAGGTCATCATTTTTGTGAATAATGTAAAACATAATGTTCAATAAGGGATACTTAAAAATGAAGCAATTTATTTGTATCTGGGGGCAGTTGTGAAGATGGGAGAAAATTGAAAATTTTGGTAGGAACAGACCATGAGTGGCTGTAAGCTTTAACTTTTTTTTTTTTTTTTTTTGAGATGGAGTCAGCCTTGCTCTGTCGCCCAGGCTGGAGTGCAGTGGCACGATCTCAGCTCACTGCAACCTCTGCCTCCAGGGTTCAAGTGATTCTTCTCCCTCAACCTCCTGAGTAGCTGAGATTACAGGCACCCACCACCACGCCCAGCTGATTTTTATAATTTTAGTAGAGACGGGGTTTCACCATGTTGGCCAGGCTGGTCTCGAACTCCTGACCTCAGGTGATCCGTCTACCTTGTCCTCCCAAAGTGCTGGGAGTGCAAGCATGAGCCACTGCGCCCGGCCAAGGCTTGAACTTTTTAAGGTCTGTGGAATCATTAGGTCTTAGATTATTTTTCTACTTAGAATAAAAAAGTATATTGCATTATCATCAGAGCAGTTTAAAAGGGTATGATACATTCAATGCCAAGTATATCCTGTCTAGATATAAAGCAGTAGTGTCTTTCTTTAAGCCTTTCCTCAAATGCTGCCACCTTAGACCTTTCCTGACAATCTATATAACCCTCCACCCTTTACTCCCTATCTCTCTTCCTTGCTTAATTTTTCTTCATGTTGTATATCAAAATGTAACATGCCAAATATTTTACATATTTATTTTATTGTCTATATCCTGTCTTTCAACCCCCACTAGACTGTGAGCTCCATTGAGGGCAGGTACTTTGATATAGATTTTTGTACAGTTTGTTTACTGCTGTATCTCCAGTGCCTGGCACATAGGTACTGAATAAATATTTATTAAATGGATGAATGAATTGTTGGAAAGTAAAGTTGTTTTTAATGTTTTGCTATTGTAAATGATATGTATATATACCCTTGAACAATTTTGTTTTTATCACTGATCATTTTATTTGGATTAATTTCTTGGAAGTGGAATTATTAAATCAAAAGTTTTATTTTTAAGGCTTTGGATGATATATGGACAGTTTGACCACTATAAGGATTTTATGAATTGAATTGTCATCTCCTGTGTGTTTGCTCTTGACAAAACACTAAGCACCGTCTTGATAATTTTTTTGGTGCTAAACTCCTTAGATTTAGGTCTTTCAGAGTTTTTTTGTTGTTAGTTTCATTAACAAAATTAACACACTTATTCTAGAAAATCTGGAGGAAACAGTACAAGAGGAAAAAGAAAAGGGTTAGGTATGGGCTGGGCGTGGTGGCTCATGCCTGTAATCCCAGCACTTTGGGAGGCCGAGGTGGGCAGATCACCTGAGGTCAGGAGTTTGAGACCAGCCTGGCCAACATGATGAAACCCCATCTCTACTAAAAATACAAAGTTAGCCGGGCATGGTGGATTGTGCCTGTAATTCTAGCTACTCAAGAGGCTGAGACAGGAGAATCGTTTGAACCCAGGAGGCGGAAGTTGCAGTGAGCCGAAATTGTGCCATTGCGCTCCAGTCTGGACAACAAGCCTGGGCAACAAAAGCAAAACTCCTCCCCCCCCCCCCCCCAAAAAAAAGAAAAGGGTTAGGCATGGTGGCTGGCCCTAGGCTCCCAGCACTTTGGGAGGCAGAGGCATGAAGATCACTTGAGCCCAGAAGTTCGAAACAAGCCTCGGCAACACAGTGAGATCCTCTTCTCTACAAAAAAAATTAAAAAAAAATTAGCTGGGCGTGGTGGTGCATATGTTTGGTGTCAGCTACTTGGAAGGCTGAAGTGAGAGGATCACTTGAGCCTGGGAGGTCAAGGCTGCCATGACTGCGCTGCTGCACTCCAGCCTGGGTGATAGAGCAAGACCCTGTCTCCCAAAAAGGAAAAGAAAACAAAAAGACCACCAAAGGGAAAGATCTAAGTTACCCTAATCCTACCACCCAAAGTAGCTTTGCTAACGTTTTGGTTTCTATTGTATTTGCAAATGTATCTTCAAGATATTTAAAAAACAAATATTTAGGCCGGGCGTGGTGGCACGTGCCTGTAATCCCAGCACTTTGGGAGGCCGAGGCGGGTGGATCACTTGAGGTCAAGAGTTTGAGACCAGTCTGGCCAACATGGTGAAACCCCATCTCTGCTAAAAAAAAAAAAAAAAAAAAATTACAAAAATTAGCTGGGCATGGTGGTGTGTGCCTGTAATCTTGGCTACTGGGGAGGCTGAGGCAGGAGAATTACTTGAACACGGGAGGTGGAGGTTGCAGTGAGCTGAGATCATGTCACTGCACTCCATCCTGAGTGACAAAGCGCTACTCTGTTTCAAGCAAACGAACGAGTATTTGGTGATTTAAAACACTTTTGAGGATCAAAAATCTATTCAGTCGAGTGTGGTGGCATGCACCTGTAGTCCCAGCTACTGAGGAGTCTGAGGCTGGAGGATTGCTCGGGCCTAGGCATTTGAGACCAACCTGGGACAACATAGTGAGAACCCATCTTTAGAAACAATAAACAAAAAGAAGACTACCCAGATAAGTCTAGATAAGGACTTTATTATAGGCAGAATAATTATAGACATTACCTGGCTTTCTGGGAAGGAGCCAAGAAAGCTCCTTTGGGAGTTTCCTCTGTCTCATCTCCTTGGTCTTAAGGAAGTTTTCCCAGGTCTTTCCTTGCAAAGAAGAGGGAAGTACTTGTTTTCTTCCCCAAAGTATTTTATTTATACATTTGTTAAAATAGTTATGGCCTTGTGGTGTATCTGTATATATATTTGCGCCTTACTCTAGAAGAGCTAATTCCATTAAGAAATGCACTGTATTTCTCTCTTTTGGTAAGCCCATTGTTGAGCTTAGTGTACTGGACGTTGGCATTAATATTTAGTTAACTAATTTAGTTAATAAATGAATGTTGAATGAAGCCATTAGGGTCTTATGGGAGACGGGTAAGAGAATGCAAACCTGAGATTGATAGCTTCCTATCGATAATTATGGGATTATGTGAAAAAGGAGAGAAGTTCTGGAGGATGAGATGTGTTAATATTTCCAGTTTTCAGAAAGGGTAAAATATTTCTATGTAAACTGAAGGAGTAGTAAATTAGATGTTTTTGAGGGGTGTATTTTGGAAGCAAATATTTGTTCAGAAAACATTTTATCAAATGCTTGCTGTGTTTTATGTCTTGGGTTAGGTGCTAAGGCAATAAGGATAAAAATACATGGTACCTACTCTTTAATGGGGAAGCTGACACTAAATAATTTCACTTTGTCATAATGCTGTAAAGGAATTATAATGCAAGCGCATGGGATATTCAGCTGCCTATCTGATTTTTCCACTTAGATGTCTTATAAGCATCTCATACTCTATACTTTTCCAAAACTGATCTCGTTAGTTTTGCCTTTATATTTATTTCATCTTAATAGTATATGTGCCTATTTGCTCAAGCTAGCAGTCTCAGAGTTATCTTTGATAATTCCTTTTACTTCTCTGTTCCTATATCGGGTCTGTCACAACATCATGTCAATTTTATCTTTACAGTATCTCTGGAATCTGTTCATTTCTCTGAATCTCTATTGCTATCACCTTAGTGAAAGTTGCCACCATTTCTAACGTAAATTTTTGCACCAGTGGCCTACTGATGTTTCCTGGCTTCCTTTTTTTTTTTTTCTTTTTTTTTGTTTGAAATGGAATCTCACTCTGTCACCCAAGCTGCGGTGCAGTGGTGTGATCTCGGCTCACTGCAACTTCTGCTTCCTGAGTTCAAGCGATTCTCCTGCTTCAGGCTCCCAAGTAGCTGGGACTATAGGCATGCATCACCACGCCTGACTAATACTTGTATTTTTTAGTAGAGATGGAGCTTTACCATATTGGCCAGGCTGGTCTTGAACTCCTGACCTCAAGTGATCTGCCCTCCTTGGCCTCCTAGAGTGTTGGGATTACAGGTGTGAGCCACTGTGCCCGGCCCCTGGCTTCCATTTTTGTCTTCTATTTGTTTTCCTCACAGCAGTCAGAGAAATCTTAAAATGTAAATTAGATCAAGACTTCTCTAAAATCCTTCAATATCTCTATGTCCACTTATATGACTTTATTATATTCTTCTACTAGCCTCTTAGTTTCATGAAGGCTGGACAGGAACTTGTGTTTAGCAAGGCCTTGAGGATCTCAAATTCTCTTTTTCCCTCCCTTCCTCCGACTCTCTTTCCAGCTCTCCTTATTCTTCCTTTCTCCTTCCCACTTAACCTCTCCTTCCCAGCACCTCTCTCTACCCTGTTGGTGAAAAAGATTAGGAAGAATATTCCTGATAGCAGAAAGGACGTGTGTGAACATAAGGCAAGGAACTGATTTAAGAGAGGAACTTCATGATGCATAATGTTTACCTTTATTATGTGAAGTGTGGGAGATAAGAGCTTGGAGGCAGCCCTTCTGTTAACAAGGCTTGGATTTTATTGGTCATTGTGTGCCAGTGAAAAAAGAATTGGGGCTGGGCGCAGTGGCTCACCCCTATAATCCCAACACTTTGGGAGACTGAGGCGGGTGGATCACCTGAGGTCAGGAGTTCAAGACCAGCCTGACAAATATGGGGAAACCCCATCTCTACTAAAAATACAAAAATTAGCCAGGTGTGGTGGCGTGTGCCTGTAATCCCAACTACGCAGGAGGCTGAGGCAGGAGAATAGCTTAAACTTGGGAGGTGGAGGTTGCAGTGAGCTGAGCTGAGATCGGCCACTGCACTCCAGCCTGGGTAACAGAGTGAGCCTCTGTCTCAAAAATAAGTAAATAAATAAATAAATAGTTCTTAGTAACGCAGGAGATTAAAACTAGTAAAATCGTTCAGGATGCATTTGCAGCAGTCCAGGTGGGAAATAAAAGTGTGAATAAAAATTAGGTTAGTTGAATCAGGGGAAGCCTTGAGAGACTGAGGATTTAAAACTAATAGGACATGGTAATTGGGTATGAGAGATGGTAGAAGGTGAGGAGTAAAGTATGAATCCCAGATTTTTAATCCAGTGGCTGATTAGATTGGGATGTCCTTAACTATGTTTGAGAATATGGGCAGTGAATGGGTTGGATGAATAAGTTGATGAGTAGGGTTAGGGTTTTGGGCATATTGAACCTGATGGGCTTTACATGGTTGTGTATGAAAGCCTGACTATAGGAGAGGTCACAGCTGGACTTGAGAATCACAAGCTTACATAGAAGTGCCTTTTGACTCCCACACCTTCACACATTGTTTATTGACTATCCAAATTGCTTTCATAAGCTGAAGTTTGGATTTTGGACAACACTTACCAAGCGAAGATTTTGGGAGTATCATGGGGCTTTGGGGGGCCTGCTGCTGCCACTTATTTACTACCCATGGTAGAATTGGCAGTGTTGAGGTTATTGATGAACAGTGCAGGAGCTAGTGGAGTGGCAGGAGAAACCAGGCACACTGCGTTTTGAAGTGACTGACAAGCGAGGAAGTAGAGATGTTTCTAGATGAAGAGGAAAGATGAACAGTGCATAGCTAGAAGGGAAATGGCTGTATCAAAAGTTTTAAACAAATGAAGAGATATGTTTAGAGACAGACGAAAGCACATAGGGATTAAATTTCTAGAAGAGAGGGTTGTATGGAGGAGATAAAGATCATATGTGGTTTTTTTAACTTTTAGGTTCGGGGGTACATGTGAAGGTTATGTAGGTAAACTTGTGTCATGGGGGTTTGTTGTACAGATTATTTCATCACCCAAGTGTTACACCGAGTACCCAGTGGTTTTTCCTGCTCCTCTCCCTCCTCCTGCCTTCCACCCCCAAGTAGACCCCAGTGTCTATCATTCCCTTCTTTGTGTTCATGAGTTCTCAGGTGGATTTTTAGTGAAGAATATTACCCAAATATGTTTTAGCTTTTCTAAGTATCTGTAGGTGAAGAGGGACTTGGAATTGAATTTGTCGATTATTGAATCATAGTACAGCCATTATCCTAACTCAGGCAACTGTCTTTTAGTTTGAGTTACTGCCAGTTTGCCTCAGTTTCTTTTCATAGCACCTGAAGGAAATCTCTGATTGTGTTATTGTGTTATTTTTGTATTTTTTAATTTTTGGAGACAGAGTCTCACTCTCAGCCAAGGTGGAATGCAGTGTTGCGATCATGGCTCACTGCAGCCTCTACCTCCTGAGGCTCAAGCGATCTTCCCACCTCAGCCTTCCAAATAGCTGGGACTACAGGCATGCACCACCATGCTCTGCTAATTTTTTTTATTTTTGGAGAGACAGGATCTCACTATGTTGCCTGGACTGGTCTCAAACTCCTGGTCTCAAGTGATCCACCTGCCTCAACCTCCCAAAGTGCTGGGATTACAAGCATGGGCTACTGCACCTGGCCTGTGTTACTCTTAATAAATCTGGTGACTATAAGAAATGTTTAGTCTTGGGCATTGGAAAACATTGGTGATCCATTGGAAGGGACAGGGTGGTGAATACATTTGAAATCTTATTGTGAGCAGCAATTGAAGAAATTAGGAATGTTAGGCCATGAGAAAGAGTCTTTGGGGAGACATGGTGATTATTTGCCAATACCAGAATGATTTTCATTTGAAAGAGTGCTTAGATGTGTACTCCAGTGGTAGAAACTGTTGGGAAACATATTGGTTTGGTGTTAAGGAAGATATTTTAAAACAAGTTCTGATAAAATATATGTATATTTTAAACTGGCTGTTTTAAATAGGATTTTGAGACCTAATTGTTGGAAAGATTGTGGTTTTTTTTCTTTCTTTCTTTCTTTCTTTTTTTTTTTTTGAGACAGGGTCTTGCTTTGTCACCTAGGCTGGAGTGCAGTGGCTGTTCACTGCAGCCTTGACCTCCCAGGCTCAAGCAGTCCTCCCACCTCAGCCTCCTGAGTAGCTGGGACCAGAGGCATGAGCCACCATACCTGGCTAATTTTTGTATTTTTTGTCAAGATGGGGTTTCATCGTGTTGCCCAGGCTGGTCTTGAACTCTTGTACTGAAGTGATCCACACTCCTTAGCTTCCCAAGTGTTGGGATTACAGGTGTGAGCTAACCTGCAACCGGTCAATTGTGGTCTTTTTAGTAATAAAAACCTAGGTTTGAATCTTTGTTCTGCTGCCTGTGACTGTGGACAAGTTGTTTAACCCTTCAGCTTTATTTTTATCTGTTATGTTTGGGTTGTTGTGAAGGTTAAATTAGATTAAATGAGCTAGTTCACGTGTGAAATTTTCAGCTTCAGTGTTCAGTGGATATTAATTCCACTTCTTCAGTAAAGAGCCCAACTTTACAGGAATCTAATAAAAAGCAGTTTCTTGGAAGGTACTGGGGTAGTTCCTTTCTTCTTGGAAGGAGTGATTGTACCATTCCTTTGTGGGTATGTTGTTTGCTTACCTGGTTGTTTAACTTGTTTTATGGGGGTTGAACTAAATGACCTCCAAGCCCAAGAATATTTGGAAAGGAAACAGAGTAGCAGTGAGCAGTCCCAGAACCCAGGTTGTGGTATTTCTATAAATGAAAGCGAATCCAGGGCTCCCTGGAAATGATTGATTTCAGGTCTGAGGCAAGAAAAATACAAGATGAACCTGGAACATTCTGACATACCAGATAGAAAAGAAGCTGTTAAAGACTGCTAGGGTCATGTCAAAAGGACCCAGGAGCCAACCTGAAGAGTCTCTCACTCTTCAAAGATGAGACAGTTTGAACACTGTTAATAATTGCTGTGAATTGAAATATATTAATAAAATAATGTGTTACTGTTGGACACTGTTGGAAGGTGCAAGTGAACCTAGTCGTTATTTTGAAAATAAATAAGAATTAAGGCTTTTTCCCTCCCTTCTTGTATTAAGCAGTATTATTCGGTAACTATACCAGGTAGTATAAGAGGAAAATTTCTCTTTGCAGAGGTATTCCAGCTAATACATAAGGGAGGAATGAAAGAATATAATCACTTACAACCTTAGTGAACTTAGGGAACCAAGCATTGATCATAAATTACTGCAAGTATCACAAACACGTCATCACAATGTGTGCCTCTTGATGGAATAACATACCACTACATACGAAGTATTGCCAAAAAAGAACCCAAATTGATGAAAATCTCAAAATCTCTATACTCAGTCACCAGTTTACATGAAATGCAAAAGACAGAAAAATGTTTAATTATATCATGGATAAAATCAGCAAAACCCAGACTTTAAAAAAATGTTTTGGGTCAGGCATGGTGGCTCATGCCTGTAATCTCAGCACTTTGAGAGGCCAAGGTGGGAGGATTGCTTGAGGCCCAGAGTTTGAGACTAGGTTGGGCAATATAGTGAGACCCTGTCTCTACAGAAAATACAAAAATTAGCTGGGCATAGTGGTATGCACCTGTAGTCCTAGCTGCTCAGGAGGCTAAGGTAGGGGAGTCCCTTGAGCCAAGGAGGTCAAGGTTGCAGTGAGTTATGATTGTACCACTGCACTCCAGTCTGGGTGACAGAGTGAGACGCTGTGGGGAAAAACAAATTCTTTGAGAAATAACATTCTTAAATATTTATGGATGGAATGCTAAGCCGAAACTTTTCTTCAAAATAATATCAAAGGAAGCTTAGATAAGGTGGTGGAAAGAGCAGGATTTGCCATGGATTGTTGGTTTTGGGGCTAAGTGATTGGTACACGGGAGTTTGTCATCTGCTTTTTGGTGCATTTATGAAAATACAAAAATTTTCCACAATAAGTAAAAAAAAAAAATCCCACCCCAACAGTCTCACTTTACTAATGCATATTTTTTCTTTAAATATTACTTTATTCTTGTAAACACATTTTACTGTTTACTATGCATATGCTATTTTTAATAATGTGCACATATTTACTGTGTTTTACTTGGCCTTCATATTAATATTTAATGTGTCATAATTTAGTAGATTATTCCCTTCTTTTTTGCTTTGTGAATAAAGCTTAGCAGTTTTGGGCACATATTTCAATGCTTCTATTGAATTTTTCCTTAGTCTAAACTAGAATTAAAGTAACTTGGTCCCTTTCAAGCTTGATATCAGCTACTCCTGATGTTAGTTTTTCCACTTGCTGTCTGACACAGTGCTGCAGTAGAATCTTACTCGCCATTTTTTGCTGAAGTTTTCTTCCCTGTCTTTTTCCCCATAAAAATATATTATTTTAAAATTAAACAAAATAGTCCCTTTTCCCCAAGTTCTGTTCTTTAGAGGCAACTTTTCTTATCAGTTTGGAGTATATTTTTTATTTGTCTTCTTAGCAGTAAATGTAGTTTTCAATTTCTCTTTGTACTTTACTGCATTTTCAGATTCTCTACACTGACCATTAATTGCTTTTATTAAAAACGTTGTGAAATATTTCAGGCATATAAAAATATAAATTGTGATAAACACCCGTGTGTTCATTGGCAAGCTACAAAAATAAAACATTGGAGGTACAATTAAAGCTGCCTTTATAATCTTATCTTTTGCAGATATAACCTTATTCTGAATGTTGTATTTGTCAATTTCATGTTTGTTTCTATGCTTTTGCTGCAGTTTGTATGTCTTGAAACAGTATAAACCTAGCTGCAGGTTTATGCATTTTACATAAAAATTATCATTACTATAGGCTGTGTTTTGATTTTTCTTTTGTATAGCATACTTTATTAAATATTTTAGCTATTACCAAATTGCCAAATAATTAAATAATTAGCTATTATCAAATCATTCTTTGAAGTGATTATTTCAGTTTATAATACCACAAACACTACTTGAAAGTTTCCATTGTTTTACATCCTTACCAACACCTGGTATTATCAGACTTATTAAGTTTTATGAATCTAGTGAGTGTAAGGTAGTATCTCACTTTTGTTTTAATCATATGCGCCTTTTAAAATTTGGAAAAATGTGTCCCTTTTTCATTCTCTAAGCTTCTGGGGGACATAGCTGTGATGCCTTTTAAGTTAAGGAATTGCCACATGGTTGTCTAGTTATCTCTCAATAAACTGCCCTTTTAGTGTGCCATGGCAAAAGATTGTATTAAAGCTAAAGTCTGATACTTTGAGATACTAGGATTTCTTTTTGCTCTTCTAAAGAACTAAAATGAATTTTTTTTGACAGTGTATAGTATAAAAAGTCTGTAGCACCAGAACATTTGACATATTCTCTGTCTTTTCTATTCTAGGCTCCGAGCTCTGTCCAGTGGTGGGAGTATTACATCCCCTCCTCTTTCTCCAGCATTGCCGAAGTATAAATTAGCAGATTATCGTTACGGCAGAGAAGAAATGTTAGCACTTTTCCTTAAAGACAACAAGGTAAGAAAGTAGGAAAAGAGTTCAAAATTGTGAATGAGACTTTGGGATATATACCATGATGTACTGATACATGAAAGCAGGCTTCCCTGCTTTGAAGCCTGCAATAGTTAACAGAGGATCTTCTAAGTGTTATCACACACTATATTTTAGGCAGCTTCATGGAAACAGGAGAGTAGTCAGCACTTACTGCCTTCTCTAGCTAACTTCCTCTTAACCCCCCTTTCATGTCTATTTGTATCCTAGTTCAATGGCTAAGAAATGAAGAATTTTTCCTTTCTCTTTATTGTACCTCTTATCCTACTTGCCACTTAAAAATAAAGAGCCAACAGGAGGAGCACCTTCGGCTGTATAAAATTTTCAGTGGAGACAAAACCTTAAAATGTAACACTACATTTGTGTCACTTAGATCAAAACTGAAACAGTGTAAAATATACTTTTGTTATGACTTTTATCTTACTCACTGACTAGTAAGAAATAATATTTTGTATTTTTTCCCAATATACTTTTTTTTTGAGACAGAGTCTGGCTCAGTCACCCAGGCTGGAGTGCAGTGGCGTGATCTCGTCTCACTGCAACCTCTGCAACCCAGGTTCAGGTGATTCTTGTGCCTCAGCCTCCTGAGTAGCTGGGATTATAGATATGTGTTACCATGCTTGGCTAATTTTTTTGTATTTTTGGTAGAGATGGGATTTCACCATGTTGGCCAGGCTGGTCTCCAACTTCTGCCCTCAAGTGATCTGCCTGCCTTGGCCTCCAAAAGTGCTGGGATTACAGGCGTGAGCCACAATGCCCCACCTCCAGTATACTTTGTTTTTCAGTGATCGAGAATTTCAAATTTTAATGATGGTTGCTAAGGACACATACAGTTGCTTATAAAACTCTCCTTATCATCTTCTGCTTTGCATTTAATGTAGAGACTTTTATTCCTCTACTTTGTGCTCTGGTATAGCAGAGTTAGTGCTAAATCCAAAAGTGGCAATCACTTGAGAAGCTGGGGAGTATTGACTGGGGTTTTTAATATTGACTCTCTCAAAATGTATAAGGACTATAGAAGTCAATTATTGCTGAATAAGCATTAATCTGTATTTATAATAATCAACAATAAATAGAAGAGTATTCTTTCTTGGATTTATCTTCTTGTATTTCTTCTTATTGCAGAAATAGCATTAATCTCGTAATCATGTGTTTGGTCCTACAGATACCTTCAGACCTTCTGGATAAAGAATTTCTGCCTATCCTCCAGGAGGAACCCCTTCCACCATTGGCTCTGGTACCCTTTACAGAAGAAGAACAGGTTTGTGATTAGCTCTGAGCCCCAGCAAACTCTTATTCTTTTCCTGCTAAGGCATGAAAATAGGAAGTTACTATTTATGCTCTAAGGATTATCCTGCATCCTCATAGGTCTGCTTTCTTCTATTTCTTGGTATGTTGATGCTTATTAGTTGACTAGATTTTGCTGTAGTATCTGTAGCTTTTGAGTATTATTTGGAAACGTTTGTAGATCCTTAAGGACATTGGGAACCATCCTTTAAAACTTACTCAAGTAGAGAGGAAGAGTGATTCTTGGGGAGGGGAGAAAATCATCTTTGCAAATAAACAGATTTTCAGAAGTAATTGCCAACCTGAATTCTTACCAGTGCATTTTACCACTAAGGGAAAAATGTAGATCTTCAGTTCAAAATGCATTCAAAACTCTTCTGTCACCAATGTGTGTGTGTGTGTGTGTGTGAGAGAGAGAGTGATGTGAGAAAGTAAAACTTGTGGGCTGGAAAGTAGCGAATTTAGTGTTGTTCCTGTTTATAGTGTATTTTGTTCTGTGCAAAGAAAATAAAAGAGTTTCTGATTTCAAGGAACTTCTGATAACTGTAGAAAAATGGAAAAATAAGCCTTATTGGAAAGCTTGAATGTTACTTTATGGGCATCCATACGGGACGAAGAGAATCCAGGGAGCCAAAAATACATCTTTTTGACTCTTAAGGAAAAGGTAAAGCAAGAAGTAATAAAAATCTTTTCAAATACTCTATGAAATATTAAAATCCTGGGCATTGGAAAGAGAATTTTTCAAGAGGGTTTTAAACTATGAAATTTTGAACGACAAAAATGTTGGGGCCAGACGCATGACTCACACCTATAATCCCAGCACTTTGGGAGGCCGAGGTGGGCAGATCACCTGAGGTCAGGAGTTCGAGACTAGCCTGGCCAACATGGTGAAACCCTATCTCTACTAAAAATAAAAAAATTAGCCGAGCATGGTGACACACAGTTGTAATCCCAGCTACTTGGGAGGCTGAGGCAGGAGAATCGCTTGAACTCGGGAGACAGAGGTTGCAGTGAGCTGAGATTGCATCACTGCACTCCAGCCTGGGCAAAGAGTGAGACTCCATTAAAAAAAAAACAAAATGTTGGCATATGTCCTTTACTTGAATACCTTCTGTACACTTGGTACAAAAATGCAGAAGTGTGATACACAGAGGAAAATGCACCTTGGACATGGCTGTAGCCAAAGGTCTTCCTGGCAGAGGGGTAAAAACTGAGCCCTAGGAATTAGGGTAAAAAAGAATCCTGCAATTCAACTAATATTTTAATCCTTTCCATGCCAGCTGCCCCCTTTCCCAGAGGCTGCAAGTGTTAGCAATTTCTTATGTATTTTTCCAAGTAAATATGGAAATATATTTTCCTCCTTTTAATACAAGTGATACGGTTCTGTACTTCCAACATCAAGTATTTTTATTGAAAGAGTTCCCTGAAGATTTGGAAAAATTTTTTCCCATCGTTTTTGTTTGCATTTCTTTGCCTGTAGCAGTAAACAGTTGTTTTTCAGATGTTTATTCATCATTTATATTTCTGTTAATTTTTTTCTTGCCTTTGCCAATTTTTCTTTTGGGATATTCATCTTTTTCTTGTTGATTTATGCTATTTATATGAGCTCTGTGTGTGTGTGTGTGTGTGTGTGTGTATGTTTGTGTGTGTGTGTATTTTTTGTTTACTTATTTAGATTTTCTATTTTGAGCTAGGTTCTCACTCTGTCATCCAGGCTGGAGTATAGTGAGGGTCTCACTCTGTCACCCAGGCTGTAGTACAGCGGCATGATCATAGCTCACTACAACCTTGAACTTCTGGGCTCAAGGGATTCTCCTGTCTCAGCCTCCTGCATAGCTGGGAGTACAGGTGCATGCCACCGCATTTGGCTAGTTTCGTTTTTTGTAGAGACAGGATCTCGCTCTGTTATCTAGGCTGGTGTTGAACTCCTGGCCTCAAGCGATTCTCCTACCTCAGCCTCTCAAAGTGCTGGGCTTACAGGCATGATCCACCATGCCTGGTCTGGCTCCTCATATTTTAAAGTCATTGACCATAGCTGTGCCCAGTAAGTTTTCTAAATGTTAAAATTGCATTTATGATTTTATTTATTTCTTTTTCTTTTTCTCTTTGAGACTGAGTCTTGCTCAGTCACTCAGGCTGTAGTGCAGTGTCACAGTCTCGGCCCACTGCAACATCTGCCTCCTGGGTTCAAGGGATTCTTGTGCTTCAGCCTCCTGAGTAGCTGGGATTACAGGCATATACCAACATGCCTGGCTAATTTTTATATTTTTAGTAGAGACAGGGTTTCACCATGTTGGTCAGGCTGGTCTCAAACTTCCTGAGCTCAAGTGAATCCTCCTGCCTTGGCCTCCCGAAGTTCTGGGATTACAGGCGTGAACCACCATGCCTGGCCACATTATGATTTTAAATAAAAAGGCTAATTTTATGAGCTTCATATACCAGTTTTATTCTTTTGTGATTATTCTTTTAATTTTTAGCTATTTATATATTATTTTTAAAAATTCCTTTTTATGTTTCTTTAAATGATTTCCTAGATTTCTTAGAGACTAAATGTATCAGAAGAGGGAGGAGGACATGCTACTAGTTACCAAAATGTGGTAGACTTTTTTTTTTTTTTTTTTTGAGACGGAGTCTCGCTCAGTCGCCCAGGCTGGAGTGCAGTGGCGCGATCTCGGCTCACTGCAAGCTCCGCCTCCCGGGTTCACGCCATTCTCCTGCCTCAGCCTCCCGAGTAGCTGGGACTACAGGCGCCCGCTACCACGCCCGGCTAATTTTTTGTATTTTTAGTAGAGACGGGGTTTCACCGTGTTAGCCAGGATGGTCTCGATCTCCTGACCTTGTGATCCGCCCGCCTCGGCCTCCCAAAGTGCTGGGATTACAGGCGTGAGCCACCGCGCCCGGCCAAAATGTGGTAGACTTTTATTCAACAGAATGAATAATTGAATTACCCAGAAACATCTTGTAACATTTTAAAGAAATTAGTGTGTAGTAAGTACACAAATCATTTGGAAAATCAAAAATTATTTTGCAAATGTTGCTTGGGATCTGTTGGTTAACTGCAGTTAACCAGTAATAGTTGGTTAACAATTTAGAGAAGAGTAAAATTAGGTATGCACTACACCTATACACCAAAATTAGTTCTAGAACAACTAAAGGAATATGTTTAATTTTGTTCTTATGATAGAAATGTTTATCTTAAGGTCTGTATTCTGTGATCACAGCGTCTTGATGCAAGGATTGGGAGGTTTTCACTGTAGCCACAGAAGATCATCAGGTCCGTTTTGAAGGCATTTAAAATGCACCATTGGGATTTCCTGATGCATATTTGGTAGCCTTTATCATTTACCAAATATGTTGGAATAGGACAGTGCTTAAAGCTGGCAAAAAATTCATAAAAAATTTCATGTTTGTCCTTTGAATGATCAGGTACCCCTTCAGAGATTAGTATTGACTAGATCTTCCTAGACTAGAGTTTTGTATACCTTTTCTTTTGGTACTTCTAGGGAGGTAAATACTTTAATAACTTAAAGCAGGCTTCTTGCTGCATGTCTTGTTTGCTGAAGTTACCTGAAATACGTATTTTTAAAGTATACTGACATACTCATTCTCCTTCTCCCTCCATGTATCTGTGTATCAAATATAGTGAGAAAAAAATGCATTACACCTGCAATTTAGGTAGCTGTTACAAGACTGGTGTATTTTATTTATTTGACATCAAAGAAGTTACTTTATTCATTCTTTTTTTTTGAGACAGAGTCTCACTCTGTTGGACAGAGTCTCACTCTGTTGCCCAGGCTGGAGTGCAGTGGCGCGATCTCGGCTCACTGCAAGCTCTGCTTCTCGGGTTCACGCCATTCTCCTGCCTCAGCCTCCCGAGTAGCTGGGACTATAGGTGCCCGCCACTGCACCTGGCTAATTTTTTGTATTTTTAGTAGAGACGGGGTTTCACCGTGTTAGCCAGGATGGTCTCGATCTCCTGACCTCGTGATCCACCCGCCTCGGCCTCCCAAAGTGCTGGGATTACAGGCATGAGCCACCGCGCCTGGCCTATTTATTCATTCTTGATAATACTTGTATATATACCTAACAAAATTCAAAAAGCACATAATGAAAAGCAAGTCTGTGACTCACCCAAACTCTGCCACCTATTACTCTTCCTCAGAAATAACCACTATTTCCATTTTTTTGTATTCACTTCCAGGGGTGCTTATGGTGTCTACAACTATCTGTATATTCCCTTAAACACTATTTCACACACACACACATAAATGGTAGCATGCTGTGCACACAGTTCTACACTTGACAGTATGTATGTATGTATGTATGTATTTATTTATTTATTGAGACAGAATCTCACTCTGTTGCCCAGGCTAGAGTGCAGTGGTGTGGTCTTGGCTCACTGCAACCTCCGCTTCTCGGGTTCAAGTAATTCTTCTGCCTCAGCCTCCTGAGTAGCTGGGATTATAGACGCCCGCCACCACGCCTGGCTAATTTTTGTATTTTTAGTAGAGATGGGGTTTCACCATGTTGGCCAGGATGGTCTCCAACTCCTGACCTCAAGTGATCCGCCTGCCTTGGCCTCCCAAAGTGATGGGATTACAGGCATCTGCCACCATCCTTGGCCATTTTTTGTAATTTTAGTGGAGATGGTGTTTTGCCGTGTTGGCCAGGCTAGTCTCAAACTCCTGGCCTCAAGTGATCTGCCTGCCTTGACCTCCCAAAGTGCTGGGATTACTGGTGTGAGCCACCGTGCCTGGCACTTTACAGTTTTAACCTAAGCATCTAAGAGATAATGACATACTTACTTAGCTTTTAGTATGTATTAGACACTGTTCTAAGCACTTAACATTTAATGTGTTGAGTGCTTGCAGTGACCCGTGAGGTAGATAAAAATATCCCTATCTACATTATATAGATGAGGAAAATGAGGCTCAGAGAAGTTGAGTATAGAGGCCAGAATTCAGTCCCAGGGAGTTTGGCCTCTCCGTGTTCCTAATTACAAGTATGCTCCATGTCTCTATATATTAGGTTGACCATAGGACATTGCAGTTTTTGTTATCACACGATTCTGCCTAAGAAATAGATTTGTGGCCCGGCACAGTGGCTCACACCTGTAATCCCAGCACTTTGGGAGGCCGAGGCGGGCAGATCACAAAGTCAGGAGATTGAGACCATCCTGGCCAACACTGTGAAACCCCATTTCTACTAAAAATAGAAAAAATTAGCCAGGCATGGTGGCATGCGCCTGTAGTCTCAGCTACTCAGGAGGCTGAGCCAGGAGAATCGCTTGAACCCGGAAGGCGGAGGTTGCAGTGAGCTGAGATCGTGCCACTGCACTCCAGCCTGGACGACAGAGCAAGACCCCGTCTCAAAAAAAAGAAAAAAAAAAGAAATAGAGTTGTTTCATTTGTTTTTTTAAATCAGCAGTACAGAATTTTACATGTAGAGGACCATGATTTTTAAATTAGGATTGGCTAATACATAGATGGCTTACATATTTTTGCTTTTATGAACAGTACTGCAGTTAATGATCTTTCTGTTTATGTTAATTTTTTACATGGGTAAGAAGTAGAATTGTTGTGTCAAAGGGGATGGGCATTTAAATAATTTTTAGAAATTGCCTTCTAGAGAGATTATACTAGTTTATACTTTCATCAGCAATGTATGAGAGTTTGTGAAAATATATGAGTGTGTCCCCACACATACAAATGGGTGCATTTGAGTTTTATATATGTGATAGTTTGGTTAACAGGTGTTCAACTGCATGGGATCCTAGCATAATAATGCAGTTAGCTCTGATCACAATTATTTCAATATTAGAATATATTAATTTGTATTTTGGGACCTCATACTGTTGTTTAATTATAGTAATACCCAGAGACATTATTTAGTACCCCACTGCTTACTCTGTGCTAAAAGGTAAGTTAATGTATATGTTTCAATCAGTTTTCTTTTTTATTAAGTACATTTTATTATAGTTTGAAATAGAAATATAATTTTTGAGTTTGGTGTCTTTTATTTTTAGTTGTCAAATATATCTTAAGTCTTTAGTTTTGAAGTTACTTGATTATATGATTATATACCTATAAAGTAAAAAAAAAAAATCTTATTTACACTGATAAAGTTCCTAAAACTTATCAAACAAATTGTTGTGAATAAAATTCTGAAAAAACTAGCTAGGAGAAAATGACCTATTTATTACAACACATTTAATAATGAAAGTAGAAGTTTTTTAACGATTAGATGTTGACTTCTTCAAAAGAAGGTGGTATAGACATCATATTTCAGTTGATTTTGAATCAAAATAGAAAGTCAGTGGAAACCAGTTTGGACTAAAATATTAGTTGAATTGCAGGATTCTTTTTTACCTTAATTCTTTCTTTCTGTTTTTTTGAGACGGAGTCTTGCTCTGTTGCCCAGGCTAGAGTGCAGTGGCATGATCTCGGCTCACTGCAGCCTCTGCCTCCTGGGTTCAAGCAATTCGCCTGCCTCAGCCTCCCAAGTAGCTGAGATTACAGGTGCCTGCCACCGCGCCCGGCTAATTTTTGTATTTTCAGTAGAGACAGGGTTTCACCATCTTGGCCAGGCTAGTCTCGAACTCCTGACCTCATGTCCACCTGCCTCGGCCTCCCAAAGTGCTGGGATTACAGGCGTGAACCACCATGCCTGGCCTTTTACCTTGACTCTTAAGCCTAAGGTTTTCTCTCTGCCAGGAGAACCCTTGGCTACAGACATACCAAAGGTGCACTCCACTATCTCTTTGTACTTGACCCTGTTCCAGATTGGCCGCGGTGCAAATGCAGGTTAATAACTGAGTGATTGGGTTTTACTTTAACTTATTAAGTATTCCCTTCGTCTTCCCATTAATGTGTTATTTAGATGGTTGCTCTTGTTTAGATCCTTGGCCCTTTCCCATTCACTTATGATTCCTGTCATTCTGTTGAATACTACTTGGAGTTGCTAATTCACATTGATGTGCAGAATGTCCTACTCTCGCATCAGACCTTTTGGTAACTCCCTTTCATTTCCACCTTTCACCAGTTAAAGGCTTACAGGACCCTTTCAAACCAGATCTCTTTTGTAAAATTTCCTGTATTTATTCTGTTATGTATTTTCCCTATCTACTTGTGCATATATAGACTGTTTATTTTGTTTGCTTATTTCCTCACCAAACCTAGCATAGTGTAAGACATTGGTTGTCAATTTTGTTGATCTGAAATGTTAATTTGCAATTATCAGGTAAAATCAAGTTTTGGATCATTTCGTATGTTGTGCAGTTATGGTTTTCCATTGCTAGTAGTAATTAGATGCCATTTTATAGATGCAGTAGGAATGTGGGGAGAAGCAACATGTAGTTTTATCTGTTTCATCCATTTTTTTCTTTCTTTTTTTCCTTTTTCTCTCTTTTTTTTTTTTTTTTTGGCAGAGAAACTTTTCCATGTCTGTAAATAGTGCTGCTGTCCTGCGATTGACAGGACGAGGAGGAGGAGGAACAGTGGTGGGGGCTCCTAGAGGTCGAAGTTCTTCAAGAGGGCGAGGTGAGCTTTCATATGAAAAAAGTAATAATGGAGGAGGAGGAGGATAGAGAACTTACTTTTAAAATATTTTAATGCCTGATTTAATAAAAACTGTTCTTTGACATTAACTGCATACTAAATGTCCTGAATATTTATATTCAGAACCATTTTTTAAAGGTATCTCCTCTATAATCCCTGATTTGGAGCAGAGGAGTATAATTCTAGCTGTACAGATTTGAACATGAGGGAGTCTAGACAGTCCCAATTCACTCCAACAGATCCATGTTCCTCATCCCCGGAGAGCCTTACACTCTGGGAGCCAACGCCTCCTGAAGTGTCTTAACTATGGAAGCAGCACTGAAGTACCTGCAGTCCGCTGTGACAGTTTCTGTGTGAGGGGCGTGTGCCAAGAGCTTCTCCAGCCAGAGAGGGGCTTTAACAAAAACTGCCTCATCAGGACTAGGACATTTAGGGGTAGAACAAAAGATAATTCTGCCACATTCATTTATTTAACCTATAGTTTTACAGATTTTTGTCTTGGAAAAATAGTTCTTATTTTGATATTACTTGTTTCTTTGATATCTGCCCCCTATTTTGGGTTTGCTGATTTTCTCCTATATGACGACATTCTTAAATATTTGTAATATGAATATTTGCTTAATCATGTAGCTCTTACGTTGACTAAATCATAACAGTGGTCTAAATACACCTTGTAATTTTCTGTAAGAGATGCTTTAGAAATGGAAGAATTGGATGTCTGCAATGAGTGAGACCATTGTCTCTGCATATT
Source organism: Pan paniscus (assembly GCF_029289425.2). Taxonomy (NCBI): domain Eukaryota; kingdom Metazoa; phylum Chordata; class Mammalia; order Primates; family Hominidae; genus Pan; species Pan paniscus. The sequence goes on from NC_073262.2 coordinate 135,362,628, forward strand.
GTACCACCAAGATTGGCATGATCATGAGTATAGAGTATTTAAATTCTTTATAAATAGAGTAATTTATCTACAGTCTCTCTAGAAAATGCATTCAATTGTGCATTCCTGGGAAGAGATTTCTTTTAGTAGTCCACTCAGAATGTGGGAATCCAGGTGTGAAGTGTCTGATTAAAACTCTCCACTTGTTTTGCTAGGTACTATTACCTAGTTGCGTTTTTTCCCTCTGGCTTTATTTGTCCATCTTTAGAGAGTATTTTTTTTTTTAACCTGAGGAGATGTTAGACTAATCTGTAAAACTTAAAGGAAATACCTGTGCAACAAAATTTTGGGTGGTGGGATCTAGGCATGTGTGTGCTTCAAAAGCTCCACAGGCAATTCAGATTCATACACCGAGTTAGGTTCCATTGGTCCAGAATTTGAGATCCATGCATCGTGGTGGCATGGTGGTGGTTTCGAGTTGGGACTGACCATTTATGGCTCTGGCCTGCTGCTTGGGCATTTCCTGTGTTTTTCTCCTGTGGGTTGGTAGCAAGGAGAGGTTGTACTTGGGCAGCTTTGCCTCCAGTGCTTTTCAGGGCAAGCCAGGGAGAGATCTTCTTGGTGAAGAAGTGTGAATAACACCGACTTTTGTGTGCTTCAAATACCAACCAATCTCTGAACAGCACCCCACCCTCCCCCCGCCATTACTTAATCGAGAAACAAGTGAATGATTGAATTTCTTCTTGCTTTTTGGTTTATGATTGAATTTCTCCTTGCTTTTTGGTTTCTTTGAAATGAAGGGTTATCACATATGATAGAAAGCTTACATTCAGAATTTAATCAGGCTATGTAAAAAAGATAGATGTGACATATGTAAGAAGTCATGACTTTATTTACATATTAATGTTGAAGAGTGGCACGAAACTAGTCAAGTGACTGAACTGACTTGGTGTGAAAAGTACTTTTTTTGTTTGTTTGTTTTTTGTTTTTTGTTTTTTTTGAGACGGAGTCTCGCTCTGTCGCCCAGGCTGGAGTGCAGTGGCGCGATCTCGGCTCACTGCAAGCTCCGCCTCCCGGGTTCACGCCATTCTCCTGCCTCAGCCTCCCTAGTAGCTGGGACTACAGGCGCCCGCTACCACGCCCGGCTAATTTTTTGTATTTTTAGTAGAGACGGGGTTTCACCTTGTTAGCCAGGATGGTCTCGATCTCCTGACCTCGTGAGAAAAGTACTTTTAACATTATCTCAACCACCCGTGATTCTTCTTAATGATCTCAGTAGCTCATTTTCTAAAAGAAGGTTGTAATTATAATCTGTGGTTTTGTGTTTTCCACTCATTACTTAATTTTAACTTGCTGGTTAAATAATGATTATTGTGGCTTTTCTTTGTATAGGCAGAGCTAACACTAGATGATTATCTTGGCTGTTTGCAACTTTAGGAAACTTTGATGTGGTAATTGACTGATTTCCAGGCTGCTAAATATCATGTACTAGTAAAATTTAAATAAACTAAATAGGTGGTAAGAACAACATGAAACTGCCATCTTATTTTATTTGGTTAGGTTGTTTAAAAATAAAGCAGATTGACACAGCTCTCAACTATTGTCTTCATCATTATTAAAAGGAAGTATGTTTTAATTCCCAAAAACAATAGGGTGAATTCTTAGTAGAACAGTTCTTTAATTGAGCCTTACGATAGGTTCATCATGTTATATTTACTTCCTTATTCATGTATGGGAACCACTTTATAGAAGATTAAAATTTTTCCAAGTTGGAAAGCTTTAGAACCTGATCGTTGTAGTATGTCCCACCCTAAAGTTTTAGTATCATTAGCAGGACTGGTGTCAGTGCTAGTCATAACTGAGAAAATATTTTATATGTGTTTTGCTTGTTTTTCTGGTAAGCTGGAGGCTATTTTTTATATTTATATGTTTCTGGAATAAAACATTTTCTTCAAGGTGATACAAGTGTAAGGGCCTTCCTGAGCAAATGGCTTTCTCTAAAAGATGAGACTTTTGCCCCCATCCTAAAATCTTCCTTGTAGAGGACATGCGTTATATGACAATTTATATTACATTATTTTAGGATCGTAAATACAGTGTATACATTTCCTGAAGGGGAGAAGTACTTAAACTGTGAGTTGACTTTAAGTGAAGTTGACACAAGTGGAAGGGTAACTTTATTATAGTTCCACCGTGCTTCTCACTTCCGTTTGACAAATGAAGAAGTGGATACTTGCACTAGTCAAGAGGGTATCCATTGTTTCTAAGATTACCCACAAAATAATTTGGTGCATTATTTTGATACTTCATAATATAGTCATATAAAAGTACAAGTGCATTCTGAGTTAATTCTTGATAAATTACAAACAAGAAATAGAAATACGGCATGGATATTTGAAGTAATTAGCTCAATTATATTTAGCTTTGGGATGCATTCATCAAGATCCATCATTTTTCTTTGGGTCATTGTGCACTGTGAGAAAAATTGAGCTAGGGACGATGGCTAAGATTTCACCTAGTTACAAATACATCCTTGGACCCCCACCCCTCCTCCCCTCCTCTCATTTTCTCACCTGTGTATTGAATACAAATGTTTGTTGGGAAAACTGTACATAAAGTATAAAGCTAAAAGTGCATACGGTCTTCTGCCTCCAGACCTAACAATTGGATATATAGCCTTCTTGACCCTAACGGGGCAGCTATATCATTTATATAAATGGAATAATTTTTATATGCATCATTCTTCAGTATGTTCTTGTTATTGAACAGAATAATGTCCGTGCTTAATCTGCTGTGGCATCATAGTGTTCTACTGTATTTTATCAGAATTTATGTAGCTAATCCTTTATTGATTAGATTTCTAGTTTTTTTTTTAATTACAGTGAACATCTTCATATATATTTGCATTTTTGTACAACTATTTCTATTAGGATAAATCCTAAGTAGAATTGTTGAATCAAATGTCAATAGATCTAACCAAATTGCCTTCAGTAAAGGCCAGTTTATGCTTGAACCACCAGAGAGAGCCTCTCAATCCCTATGCCCAGACACTCTACCAGCTTTGTTGGTTCAAGTTTAGTCCTGATACATTTCTTTTTAACTTCAAGATTTGGGTGTAAACTGTACCTTTGGTTACTCTGTAATATACCCTGTATGGCATTCATGAGATTTGATGGTTTTAGAATTGATGCTATTAAGTTATCCTTTCTCTGGGATTAGATAAATTATTTTAACTTTTATGCTTGACTTTTTAACTTTAGCCCCTGTCTTCTTAAACTCTCTAAACCAAGATTTCTTCCATTTTTATGAAAATAAAACAATAAAATATTTAATCTACGGTAGTGTTTTATTGAACTTCTTAGAATTTCACTATTCAACTTTTCGTTAAAGAACTTAAAGTTGATACTTTCTTGTTCAGGACTGGGTCTATTGCATTATATTATGTTAGTTTTTTAACTTGTTTCTTTCAGCCTCTTGTGGTCCAGCTACTTCAATGCCATTGTTGGTCTCATAAGTCAAGATCATCAGGCCTCGTTCAGTATTTAAATGTAGATGTCCTGCCTTGTATAGAGATAGAACTTTAGATATTAATTTATGGTGGTGAATGTGTGCCACATGTTGACATCTGACTATCATTTTTTTCTGTTTTCTTATTTTCAGGCAGAGGCAGAGGTGAATGTGGTTTCTACCAAAGAAGTTTTGATGAAGTAGAGGGTGTTTTTGGTCGAGGAGGTGGCAGAGAAATGCATAGATCGCAGAGCTGGGAGGAAAGGTAACTGGATCCACATATTGGCATAAAAATTTCTTGGCATATAAAACTTATATTTTTTGCTTTCTGCGGGGAGAAATGTTTTTGTACAGTTAAAGGGTTTCATTTTAAAAAATGCTCTTAAGTATTGAACGTCAAGTTGTACATTAGAAATTTTTAAATGATTCTTATTTAAAGGAAGACGGATTCTAGATAGATAGGTTAATATATGAGTGCCAGCATAGTTAATTTGATTTGGTATTTGATAGCAAATACCAAATTGTCATGTTATTGTTTGTTGGTATTAGTAAAAGTATCTTTTCTCTATATTGTTTGTGGCTTTATATGAAGTCTGTCAAGATGAGTGGGGGCAATTGCACAAAGATGTCTGTACAAGAATGTTCACTGTGATGATATTTATAATACAAAATAATTTGAAATAAGCCAAACAGATTGATGTTGGCCTTATATAATTGTATATCCACAAAGTAGGATATTATATGAGCATTAGAGGTGTTTTTGAAAATATTTAATGATGTGGGAAAACACATTCTAAGAGCAGTATATAAAACTGTATACTATGTATCTAATTTAAAAAATAATATTTTGGGTCAATAGAAACAGCTTTTGGTAGGTGAGGGGATGGATATTTTTCTTTTTATCTTTGTGCTTTTCTATATTTTCGAAATATTAGGCAATAACTATGTATTTATTTGTTTTGTAATTTGAAGAAGAAATGCTTTCAGAAAAATGGGAAAGTGAGTGTCACAGATAGGAAATCTATATCACTGTGAGACTTTGTTTGAAACTTATTTTTTCTTTTCCAGGGGTGACAGACGTTTTGAAAAACCAGGACGAAAAGATGTAGGTAAGGTTCTTACCTACACACATAAGGATAAATTTATTAAAAATTGACTCAGTTACCTGCACCTCTCCAGTAGATGGGGCTGCAGCATTTCCTGCATTTAAACTTCCACGGTTATTTGAAGTCTCTACTGCATGAAACCAGAGATGATGAATACAGCCATTAGGATTTACTTGACTTGGTCTGTGTGTTCTCTGCAAGGCATATATTCTTTATTAAGGCCAGTTTGTGAACTGAAGACTCAAGTTAGGAACCGATCTACTAACTCTTTTTCTAGTGTAGATAGCATCTCACAGATGAGAAGAAATAGGGCAAATGCTAAAATCGTTGCTTTTGTATCAGAGAACAAAGGCCAAAACTATGAATGTTCTTAATTTACTAATTTATTCATTTGGCCTTTTTGCTGTATAGTCCTTTTTTTTTTTACTTGTTTTGTGATGAGAACAACAACAAAAAAACTCAGATAAATTACAGTTAAGGTAGCCGCTGAAGAGGAACATAATAAAGGAACAGGATTCCATTGTTTATGATGAATTAATCATAATTTGTATTTAAATTTGTATTTAAATACATAATTTATATTTAAAGAATTTATACTGTTAAGATGAGCTTCCTAGCTGATTAAAGGTACTACCTACCTTACAAACTACCAGTAGGTGTTAACATCTGAGGAGAAAATAATGCCAATTCATGGTACCATGAATTGGTACTATGAAAATTATCATTACAAGTTCCAAGTCCTACAAGTGCTAAAAAAGTTCTCCAGAGCATGATTATAACTGATAGTGTTAATCATTTCTTTTCTTTTTTTTTTTTTGTTTTTTTTTTTTGAGACAGAGTCTCAGAGGCTGGAGACTCTGTCACCCAGGCTGGAGTGCAATGGTGTGGTCTCGGCTCACTGCAACCTATGCCTCCCGGGTTCAAGTGAATCTCCTGCCTCAGACTCCCGAGTAGTTGGGACTACAGGTGCGTGCCACCACACCTGGCTAATTTTTGTATTTTTAGTAGAGATGGGGTTTCACTATGTTGGCCAGGCTGATCTTGAACTCCTGACCTCGTGATCCACCCGCCTCAGCCTCCCAAAATGCTGGGATTACAGGCATGAGCCACCGTACCGGGCAGTGGTAAATATTTCTTATAAACATATGTTAAATATGTAAATACCATTCACAGACTGACTTGCAGATTGTTTTAAAAACTAAGTAATTTTAACAGTCAGCTTTGTATCACTGTTTCTGTTAAAAACTTAAAGATATCAATAATTAAAATTTCTCATTTATGAATGTGGCATTGGGAATACGTAGTTGTATTTATATTAATGAAAACCATTAAGGCCAGGTGTGGTAGCTCATGCCTGTAATCCCAGTGCTTTGGGAGGCCAAGGCAGGACAGCCTGGGAGACATGGTGAAACCGTGTCTCTACAAAAAAGTACAAAAATTAGACCTGCATGATGGTATGTGCCTGTAGTCCCAGCTACTTGGGAGGCCATCATGGGATGGGAGGATAGCTTGAGCCCAAGAAGTCGAGGCTGCAGTGAGCCGTGATCACACCATTGCACTCTCTAGCCCAGGTGACAGAGTGAGACCCTGTCAAAAAAAAAATTAAAGGTGTGTAGCATGAGGAAATTGGGAACAGACTAGGTAGATAGTTTATTGTTAGCTTTAGCCATATTGTAGACTATTGGATTAACATAATCATGGGGGGCTTGTCAAGACCTCTGCTCCCATCCTTGTCTGATTCAGTACTTTTGCCATGAATATGTAGAGGGGATGAACAGTAGTTTAAAGAGTACAGGATTTGCAATCAGAAGATCATGGTTATTCTAAGCTCTCAGATCTCATTAGTCTCATAATAAAATGAGTGATAATGCCTTACAGAATTTTTAGGATTATAGTAGTTCTCCCCCTTTATTTGTGGGAGATACATTTCAAGACCCCCAGTGGATGCCTGAAACCACAGATAGTACTGAATCCCATAAATACTGTGTTTTTCTATACATATATATCTATGATAAAGTTTAATTTATAAATTAGGCACAGTAAGATATTAACAGTAATAACTAATAATAAAATAGAACAATTATAACAATATACTGTAATAAAAGTTATGTGAGGCTGGGCACAGTGGCTCGCACCTGTAATCCCAGAACTTTGGGAGGCTGAGGTTGGCAGATCACGTGAGGTCAGGAGTTGGAGACCAGCTTGGCCAACATGGTGAAACCCTGACTCTACTAAAAATACAAAAAAAAATTAGCCAGGCGTGGTGGGTGAGCACCTGTAATTCCAGCTACTGAGGGAGACTGAGGCAGGGGAATCGCTTGAACCCGGGAGGTGGAGGCTGCAGTGAGCTGAGATTGTGCCACTGCACTCCAGCCTGGCTGGCAGAGCAAGACTCTGTCTCCAAAAAAAAAAAAAAAAAGTTATGTGAATGTGGTCTCTGTCTCTTTCTCAAAGTACTGTAATATTTTTTGGTCACAATTGACCATAGTTAAACTGTAAAGCAAAACTGTGGATAAGGCAGGATTACTGTAAATAAGAGCATATGAACTCATTTATTCATTCAACAAATATTAAATTCTCACTTATGTGCTAGGTGCAAAATATTTCTTTAGAGGATATTGTTGGTATGCTGATCAGATTTTCAAATCATTCAATATTGTAAGGGATATCTATGGAGTGGAACAGTTAGGACATGGGATCAGAATCAAGGTGAATCGAGACCAAATCTAATCAAATGGGGCGTTTTAACAGCAGAAATGAAAAGTCTTACATAAGGAAATTACAGAATTTAAGGAGTGGCTGCATGTAAAAGCAGCCTTCTGTGGAAAGGATACAACCCTCTCAGTGACTCTGGGCTTCATGTTCATCAGCGGTGTGCTGATGTCCTCTCAGCCATGGGCAGTATTTACTAAAGTGTCCTCAGTGAGTCAGGTGATAGGCCCATTGTCTTTTATGTTGTCACAGGCAAGCCTAAGCATTGTGTTCACTTCTGGGACCACCCCTTGAAAGGGTCCACACATTTGAGTAGGAGGGCTGGGGCATTTGAAGCCTTGCGATGGGAACTGTGTGAAGGAAATGGAGCTGTTTTAGATAGGAGACAAGATTGTGGACAGGGCAGAGTGGGGAGGAGGGCTTATAGGGTCACTCTCTATCAATACCTGCCTACTAATCATGATCATGTGAGGTGAGGACTTAGACTTGATCTGTATGTTTCTAAAGGGCAGAAAAGGGCTAACTGTTGGAAGGTTCAAGGGGGCAGGTATTGGACACAATCTTAAAAGATCTAATTATTAGAATTGTCTGAAAATGGCTTGGGTTGCCTTGGGAAAGTAGTGAGTTGATAGAACAATAGCCTGGTTTTAACTGTTCACACATATTCACACTTTGGTGGTTTGGAATAGTCAAATTTAGTCATTGTTATTTGTGGTTTTCATATTTTAACTATATTAATCCAATGAGGGTAATTTTCTTAGCCACCCTCTATTAAAGGTAAAGGTTCTTTTCTTTACATCCCATTGGTATATCTTTGAAAAGGCAGGTTCCATAAAACTAAACTAACATGAATTATCTCAGAATATTAAGGATACTAACTTCTAGTTAGTATCTACTATTATATAACTGCTAGTATACTAAAATATCATGGTAATTTCCACATACATATATATTCTAATATGTCATAGTCACTTTGATTGAATGCTTTTTGAAAAGATGCTCACTTCAGGTTAACTGCTAAAGATTCTGAGCTTTTACTTTTTGGAAGTAATCCACTTTTGTTGACGATAATGTAGGTCTTTAAAAAACATTGTTCATAATTATATCTTACACTCTCCAAGAGTAGCAATACTAAACTAGTTTGTTCAGGCACACTGATATATTGATCAGTATGAGGTCAATATGAGTATATTGTGAGATATCCTACGACATCACATTAAGACAGTTCAAGTACTGAAGATTCCAGGATGATCTATTCTTTTTAAAATTAGGAATGATGCTTACCATGTATTTGCTTCTCATGAAAAGAGAAATGGGTAGAATTACAGACATCTTTAGATGTAAGATGTCTTGTAAGATGTAAGAAGCTTGCATAACCCCTGTGAACAACCATAGGAGAATGTGAAGGTGGAAAAATGTCTTTGATACTAGAATTAGAATTCCTACTCAGTAGGAATTGATTGTGCACAGGGGGAGATCAGTTCTGGTGCCCATCTTATGGTATGATTCTGTAAGGGTGAAATGAAAGGATTATTAAAAAATAATCCATATGATACCGGTTCACTCAGCCCAGTGCAATACAAATTAGTGTATTTTGGTATGAAGTACTTGTTAATAGACATAGCAATTTTTGGTTATAGACTCTTCTGGTACTTGGTAGTATGGGCTTGTACATACGTAAAACTAGGCCCCTGAGATTTTTAGGTAATGACATGCCTCCAGTTTGTTGAAACTGTCATGCTATCTTTATCAGTTTCCAAAGGAACGTTTAAAGTTAGTTCCAAAGTAGTCTTCCTGATCATGTGTGCAAGACTTCATGACCAAGCTCCCAGATGATCCAGGTTAGTGAGCTGCACATCCAGAAAGGCAGAGCAGCCATTCCTACCTCCCAGTAATTTCCGCCCTTTTTCCATTGTTACTTCCTTTTCCTCAGAGGATAATGGTCTTTCTATAGAAAACCTAATCCTTAACCTAGAAACTGTGATTTGAAATAAGTGAAAGAAACAATGAACAGTCCTCCCAGAAACTTTCTATCTCCTGCAAAAAAGTTTTGGATCACGTTTCTTATAGATTTATAAAATGTTTATTAAATAACAGTAGTTTACCAATAGTTTTTTTTGGCATGTGTAGGGGAAGTCATATTTAGTTTTCAAATGCCAAATTTATTATAAACAGTATAATACGAAACTCATCTGACTTAAATGGAACCTTAGATCTCAGGTTTTACTCATTCACTTATGTCACCTTGGGCAGCTTCACTTAACAAGCGAGAGGGTGAACTGTGTAAGTGATGTAGTGCCTTTAGGAAAAAGCATACCATGTAAGTCTTCAATACTACTTTATTTTCAAAGGTTAGGTGAATCTTGTTAATTTATTATAGAAATAAGAATTCTTGCTGTCCTTATGTGTTACAATAGTCTTGGGTTGGGAAAATCTGTTGGTCTGATTTCTACTTAAGAATGAATGTCTAAGATTTTCAAACAGCAAAAGTTCACAATAATTAAGTTTCTGTGTTCTTGATATTCTTCTGCTATTATCAGTCTTAGACCACTCCAGAGTTCTTCTTTATTTTCTTTTCCTTTTGGTCAAATAGTAGAAAAATGTGACTTGCTGCTGAGCCCTGCTCTTCACACCTGCTTGCCTTTACTCAGCTAGTATTTATTTCAAGAGATGATTCCTGCCTAGGTCATCACCAGTGGGGAAGGTTAATCTTTCATTTTTCCCACAGAAACCTGAATAAGGGAAATTTCAGAAAAGAACAGCCACAAATCTGTTTGAAACCTGATAGGGTGACTTTTTTGGTTTTTGTTTTGTTTTAAGGACAGTTTCTCTTTTTTTTATTGAAATGAAAATCATGCAAATGATCATCTTAAACTGGACATAAGGGAAAGGGCTCATTTTAGCATAGATAAAATAAAAAATGAAACAGAGGAAACATAATTTTTATAGAGTATTAGATTTAGAAAGAAATAATAGAGTTCATCTAGTCCAACCTCCTACTGGTGAATAAACACTGATTTTGTGTTTATAGAAAAAACTATTTGAAGTTGGAAACAGGAATTTGAGTTTGAAAATGCTTTGTTGCCTAATTATCTTTTGCTTTATCTACTGTAGATTTTTTTCCCTACTCACTCAAGTTATATCTAAGTAAAGCTTTATATCTATAAAGACTTAAATATATTTTTGTATTTATGAATTAGAGCCATCATGATGTTTTATATGATCAAATGAATCATACATAGGAGGGGAATGTTTTTACTTAGGTTGCTAGAAGTCATTTAGATGAATCACCGTTTGATTATTATGGAGGACAGTTTTAAAATAAAATTTTGCGTCTCCTTGCAATGCAAAATACCACCCTGCAGGTTCCATTTGGGCTGGAGCTTATCTGATCACCTTCTGCCACAAATAAGTGAACATATATGTATGTGTTCGGGTGTCATGTTCAAATGCTTTTAGGTTTATGTATAAATCTGTACTTTGTTGTTTTTCTTGTTAATTTTTGTTCTTAGTTGTTAAAAATTAAGGAGGTAATACTTACTCAAGTTTCATAGTATAAAGAACCAAATGAATGATCTTTGTTGTCTTGAAAAAAATCCCAGCTCTTAAAGGATATTCACTAAGTATGGTGAAGTCGTCATTCCACCCAGGGAGCTAGGTTTGAAACTAAACTGTTGCTTCAATTTGCAGATGAAAATGAGAGATTAATGGTTGATTTTGTTAGAGTTCAGTTGTGTTAAACTTCACTGTCCATTTTGCCTTCATTACTAGTATCATACCACATTCTTATAAATTCACCAGCAACATTTCTGTATAAGTGTCTGTCAAGTTGAGTTACATTGATTTCAGCAGGTAACAAACTTTGTAATGTAGAGTGTTATGTTTCCAGAATGTGTATTGTTAGCTCAGCCATTCTTATGTAGGCATAGGCATGATTACCGTGATGTAGAGAGCTATAATTAGCATTGAAAAAAGAAAACATAAGATACAGTAAAGAAAAAGTAGCTGCATAACTGGCTGGGTATATTTAATACATTAAAAAATGGATAAGTCTTATTCTGTCAGTCCTGTTTCAGAGATCTGAAAATTGTCAATGCTTTGTCCATTGATGTGGATATCCAGGTCAGTCCTGTTTGGGCTTTTAGAAACCAGAGGAGTTGGAAATTCAGGGACAGTCTTGTCAAAATTCTCCATCTTGATTTGATATTCACCTTTGGAACCTCGGGTCAACAGAGATGCGAAACAGTGATGTAACATGATTTCAGACGGTAGGTAGGATGTCCTCCTTTGGCATATTTCTCCAGTGCCCTCCTGCATTGCTGAAAGGAATACAACTAATTCAAAGTGAGAAGGATTTTCATGCTGGAGCAGAGTAGCCAGAGGACTTGATGGTGTAATGGAGTGATAGTACGTTAGTGGAAAGATGAAGAATGGACATTCGTCAGAACTGATGCCATCAAGGTGGAAATCCACACTGGTCTGGTAGAGTTTGCCATTTTCTCTTTCCTGATAGAGTACAGCTGAGACCCGGACACTGGTTAGAGGGCTAGGTCGGGTGTTGGCCACTTGGAAGATAAGATTAGGTTTGCCATCCATGTGAGCTACTACTGCTATGTCAGTAAAGCGAATTGAAAAAGCTCGATTCTTTGGCCGGGCAATCTTCGCCACAAAAGCACCTAAATAAGAAATTATTGATTTTTTTTAGAATGAAGACTTTAAATATCAATACTTTTTCTGAATGAGAAGTGTATATCAAATATTTACACATTTCTTGGTGCCATGCCTTTCAGTGAGTCAGGAATTGAACTCATTGTTAATTTGGTCAGTCTTATTTGCCTGAAGCATTTTTCAAAGTACATTTCTGTTTAAAAACCATGATTTCAGAATGAATAAGCAAAATGATTTTGTTACAGCGAAATGTAAAACTTCAGCCTCTAGTTTCTTACAAAGTCAAAGAATTGGTCATTTCCTATATTCCTGCCTGTGCTTAAAAAAAAGTAATAGAAAATAAATGCAACTTGGCTACAGCCAGATTACGTTGAAGTAGAGACTAGGTTCAGAGTAGAATGATTTGGGATGGGGAGGGGACCAATAGAATGAGTGATATTTTGGCCAGGCATGGTGTCTCACGCCTGTAATCCCAGCACTTTGGGAGCCCGAGGCGGGCGGGTCACTTGAGGTCAGGAGTTCGAGACCAGCCTGGCCAACATCATGAAACCCCGTCTCTACTAAAAATACAAAAATTAGCTGGGTCTGGTGGCATATGCCTGTAATCCCAGCTACTCAGGAGGCTGAGGCAGGAGATTGCAGTGAGCCAAATTTGTAGCACTGCACTCCAGCCTGGGCAACAGAGCAAGACTCCATCTCAAAAAAAAAAAAAAAGTGATATTTTGAAGAATTTTTAAACTTTGAAACGTATTTTTAAACTTTGAAACTCAGAAACCTTTTGTGGGGCAGGGGAGGACTGACTATCAGGTAATTTCAGTGCACCTTTCAGGTCTATCTTCCTTGTGCCCTAAGCTATATATAAGAGTTTCTTAATCAGTTTTGTGCCACAGATTTTGTTGGCGGGCTGTTGGTAAGGTCTAAGAAGTAAGTACTTACCAGAATTATGTTTTAAGTGCTTAAAAGTAAAATATAAAAGAAACCAAATTATTGAAATTCAGTTGAACATTTAAGAAATGTTATTATAGTACTATATGTGCCTTACTGATACATTAAATAACAGTCTAGTGGTGGTTTTAGTACTGTGATTTTCAGGTATTCTGGTTTGATATGACAAAATATTTATGATTTCTGTTTGAATCAAAGCTACTAATACTGCTGGTGATGTTGTTTTTTGTTGCCTGTAGGAGATGCCAAATTTCAATTAGTGGTTAGTGCCAAGAGATACAAGTTTTTCCCATATAAGTTTATAGACCCCCTTAATTGTATGCAAAGGACTGACCCAGTATAGGAACTCTTGTTGTAGAAGTTTGTGATTTGCAGGTTATAGAGCTGGTTGGTAGCACACTGGGATTTCATTCCAGATCATTCTTCATACGGCCCAATGCTTACCTTCTCAGATTATTATTGAATAGTATATTAAAGCCAAGTTTTCTTTTGAAATTATGTATGTCACATAAAAAGGGCACTAGTCCTCCTTTAAAGGAAAGAGTTTTCTGTGTTCATGAGCAAAATTTCATAATCTTTGTGGACATATTTCCAGTGCATTTTGCTAAGAATGTGTATACATAACTTGTTCTCTAACATATAATGCTGACTGGTGTTCTGGGCTCACTGACATAAAGTAAATGTTGAAAAGATGAACTCATAGGAGGGAATTCCAGCTCAGTGAAGAAAAAAAACCAAATTCCTTTGTTAGGTAAAATGACTGTCAAAATAGATATTGAATGTATTTATTTATGTATTTGACAAAATGATTAGCTTCAGTGAAAACCTCCTTTTAAACCTTTTGTTAATTTTTTTTTTTGATATAGGATATTTCTGCAATTTAGTATCATACTGATCTCTTTTTTCTTAAGTAGTTCCAGTAAGTAAAATTTTGGTATTGAGACAGGTTCCTTATGCATTTCTCCTATTTTTTTTTGGCTCTAAACTGTTTCTTTTCTATCTTAGACATTACCTGCTATTAATATAGATAAATTATTCTGTAACAGCATTACTTATAACTGACTATACCCTTTCCAAACACCTGTAGTTTTGTTTTGTTTTGTTTTTGTTTTTGTTTTTTTTAAGAACAAAGACAAAATTACCTGTGATAAAAGCCTCTAGCATGAGGCCTAGGAGCATTTGTATGGCAAGTAAGGCGATTGCACTTGGACAGTCACCACTGGGGAACATGGTACCATAACCAATTGTGAGTTGTGTCTCCAGGGAGAAGGAGAATGCAGCTGTGAAACTGGTGATATACTTGACACAGATAGTGTGGTTTTCAGGTGGGGCATCATGATCTAGTTCCAGATCACCATTCATCTCAGCCAGAACATACCAGAGCACTGCAAAGACAAGCCAGTGGACAACAAAAGAAGCAGAAAAGACCAACATCATCCAACGCCAGCGCATGTCCATTAGGATTCCCCAAGCATCTCGAAGATATGCAAGACCTCTTTGAGCGCCATCCATTTGAAGTGTGCTGTGGCCATCCTTGGTGACCATCCTCCGGTATCTTTGACTTAGGAGAGGAGCAATAACTTTGCAATTACTGCTGTCCATCTCAGGCTGTATTTCTCTAAAATCAAGAGTAAATTAGTAAGCTCTTAACTGTTTTATAGTTAATGTTTGTGAATTTGGAGAGCTCATGGACTTTCTGCTTTCTTGGGAATGCTTCTCTAACCACAACTTCGCCAACTCTCTCACTTTTCTCTTCACGTTAGATGGCATTTACTAAGTCATTCATTTGGGAGCTAATTGTGTGTTACCTTAAAATATCTCTTCTATTGTTTCTTTGAATGACAGTTAAAACATTGTTTAACACTTAAACATTTTCTAAGTATATTTTAGAATTCCTGTAGGTAGAGATTATATACCCCTGTGTCTTCCTTGCACAAGTCCGGGTGTCAAGCATTTATTGATTTGACCAAATATTGTGTGTAAAGACTAGCATTTCATAGTTAATTTATAATTATGCATTATTCATAATTAAAAGGGGTATGTTTAAATATGTAAGTGTTCTTCTGTGTAAATAATTAGAAGTCATTTGGAAGCTTATTATTAAACTGTCTGCAAATCCTTTGAAGCCAGATTTAATATAGGACAAGGCTTACATTTGTGGTAAGCTTTTAGAGGTCTGTAGTTCTAATGTATGCTTTATAATTAGCCTATTCAGAGTTTGATTTATTGATCTGTATTTTTAGAGACAGGGTCTTGCTCTGTCTCCTAGGCTGGAGTGCAGTGGCACAGTCATAGCTCACTGCAACCTCAGCAAATTTTTAGAATTTTAATTTTTGTTGGTACTGGGCTCAATATATTGCCTAGGCTGGTCTCGGACTCCTGTTCTCAAGCCATCTTCCCACTTCAGCCTTCCAAAGCGCTGGGATTACAGGGGTGAGCCACCATACCTGGCCTTATTTAGAGTTTTATGATTAGGCTTTATTTGTTTTTGTCACTTTGCAACCATGTTCGTGGATTCTTTCTGTCCTGGATGATGGATTGCTGTATCTTTGCAAATTCTAGGCTCTGATTAGATTGGGGGGTAGAAAGAGAATTGTTTCTTGGCAAAATAAGAAATTCCAGGAAGACATTTCTAGATAGCATTAGCTTTAAAAGTAAGTAAATCGGAAGAAAAAGGTTGAACAGTTTAATGAACTAAAATAATCATTAAGGGGTTAAATAAGAATTTTAAAAAGATAACATTAGTATAATTAGTTTTCTGCTGCAAACAGTTTTCATCAGTGGTTATCCTTTTCTCAAGGTGGTGAGTAGAAATCTAATGTGTGCCTTCCTTGTAATCATCCTTGCGTATGACAAAGGTGTCTTAAGACTTTAGTATAGCAGTTACTAGGAACAGAACAGGAAATGCAGCTTTGCTTCCCTTGAGTGAGCCTCTCTTGTTTGCTACAATCCAGGACTAGGAGTTTATATTTGACTGTCCTCTTTGCTTCTTCCTTTAGAGGTAGATACCCTTGAGAGTGCTGCATACCCACTTTCTGCCTTTTAATGGGGCTTGAGAAGGGCACTACAGACTTGTGGAGCTAGGTTGTTGCTTGGGTTTCCTAGTTCCTATATCTTGGGACTTTGAGGCTTTGGAGACTGCCTTTCTGTGTTGTTGGAATTGGATATTGGCCAGCTGGGTATATACAACTTTCTTTTGCTCTGAGGTAACTTAACATTTATTGGTGATACTAGAGACTTTTTTTTGTATTTTCTTCAGATTTGAGCTAATGGAACACTGGGATGATTGTTCAGTTTATTTAGATTAGATGGCGATTTCAGTTTCATATGATATAGACTTTAAAAAATCTTAGTGCATTATTTTAATGTTTTATAACTTATTACCCTAACAAGTTGTCACAATCATTTAGTGTATTCTTTTTTCTTGGCATAGCTACTTAATGACCCTTATTTTGTTAGATTATTTTTAAATGTTTTAGGAGACCTGATCTCTACGCTTTGGAAACAACAAAATCTTCATAGGCACTGTGATAACTGCTTTCATACTGTATTATCTCTTAATTCTTCAGTATCTCAACAAGATAGCCATTGTTCCCATTTTCAGATGAAGTCACTGGTGCTCAGACCGATAAAAGAAATTTACACAAGGCAAATAGGAGCTTTGGATTATTTGGATGGTTATTCAAGTCTAGCTAACTTCAAAGCCAGTTAATTTTTTTTTTTAATACAGGAAGCGTTTGGTGAAATAACAGTCTTTCCAAAAATGATTGATATTGCATTCTCAAGAAGGTCTTTGATAGCCAAATTTCTAGCACCTTTAGTAGATGCCTTTCTTGCCCCGTAACTGTCTCAAGTATCTGTATTAAACCATTGTTAACTTTATTCATGATTCTTTAGATAGTAATGATTAATAATATTAGCTAATATATATATTGTTTAGCATGTGCCAGGAATCATACCAAATACTTCATATGTACAAACTGATGTGAAGCCAGTGGGCAGTGTCTGGCACAGAGTAAGCTCTCAGTAAAGTATTAGTTGCTTTATTGTTATTAAAAACGTGTCTGGCTCCCAGCACTTCGGGAGGCCGAGACAGGAGGATTGCTTGAGTCCAGGAGTTAGAGACCAGCCTAGGCAACGTAGTGAGACTTTGTCTCTATTTAAAAAAAAAAAAAAAAAAGGTGTCTTAAGTTTCACAGTAATAAGTATCACTATTAGTCCCATTTTACAGATAACGAAAGTGAGGAACCAGGCATGGTGGCTCATGCCTGTAACGCTAGCACTTTGGGAGGCTGAGTCGGGAGGATTGCTTGAGGTCGGGAATTCAAGACCGATCTGGCCAACATAGCGAGACCCTGTCTCTAAAAGAAAAAAAAAAAAGAAAGAAAATGAGGTATAATGAGGTAGTAAGTGGTGGATATGAATATCATACATTCTGAGTCCAGAGTTAGTGCCATATTGCCTCCAAAACAGACGTTTGACCCTGCTTAGCCTTTGTGAATAATACAGTTTCATTTGATTACTTTTGTTCAAGAGCCGCTCCAGAGTGTTTGTTCTTCAGTAATGTTTATTGGGTTCAGACCTATTATTTGTAGGTTAGAAACAGATATTCAGTTAGGAAAGACTTCTTTCAAGACTTGAAGATTATCACAGTCTGAATTATTAGATAGTCCAGTTGTGTTTTGCACATCAGTAAAATTAAAGCAATGTAGAGAGGAGAGTTATGACATAACATTGCCAAGTTTCTGTTTTGCCAGATGAGAAGACAATTTTAGAAGTATAATACTGTCATTATAAATAAAATTATGATGACATAATAAAAGATTTTGACACATGGAAGAAGGATATAACAATGAAAGGATAGTTGGTTGCCTTCAAAATGGTGGGTGAACAACTTTGTCATTCTCCACTGTTGTTGCTTCCTGCCTATGTGAAAATGCCCCTCATGCTCCTGGACACTAGTGCTTGTTCCACATTTGGAGCCACTGTCCTACTGAATGCTGCTAAGTGCTTAGTGTTTCACAAAAGCTTGAGAAAGAAAAAACTCCATGATTCTTTTGTATTTTCAACCTACTTTATGAAAGTTCTAAAATTCCTTACTTAGAGCCTTTCTGTATAGACTGTAGCTAACAAAATTCATCATTCTCATTTGGGCTTTTTCAGGACTGTTGTTACTTCTTACCTACAACTTTTGTAGCACTCTTACTCTAGGCTCTTTACAATTGTATTTTTTTTCTCTTGCAACTAAATACATGGAAAAACCTGTGAACAGGGAAGTCAAAAGGCTGATAATCAGAACAGTTAAGCAGCATTTTTTTTTTAACCTAAGACTGCTGGATTTGGTTTGGATTGTGTTGGCAAGTGGAGTAATATAGAGAAGGAAGATTGATTTCTGATTCCCACTTAACCAATTACCCTGAATAACTATTCTGTGGACTCTTATAGTCAGTGTGGTTTAGTGTAGAGAACGCAGGATAAAGGGATATGGCCTTCAGGCTCTAGCACTGTTGGTTACATAGCTGTGTCATTTTGGGCAAACCACTCAATCCCATTGGCCTGGCATCCTTAGATTAAAACAAAGAAAGTGAAAAAAGAGGGAATTATGATAATAAGATTTCTTAAAGCTCTACAGACTTATGTAAACAAACATATTTCCACTTCCTACAAAGGATACAAGTTTCCTATATGATTTCTTTTATTTCTGTATAGTTTGATGTCTGCTCGTATGGTTTAAAAAACTATATTATTGTTACCTGATATTTAAGTCTCATCAGCTGATCCCAATAGAAAGTGGGGTGGAAGATTGGGAAGGTTTGCTTCTATTGCTGTGTGTGGGCTGTAAAATATTTGCCCATTTATAAATTATTTGGAGGAAAAATAGTACCTATTAAAAAATGATAGGCAGCTTCACTGATCATCAGAATTCATTCTACTCACTGGGTTGTAGCACTTAAAAATATGTATTTTCTGTTGCCATGATAAAAAATAGTATAGTTCATACTGAGGAGTTAAGTTAAAGGCTATAACTAACAAACATTAAATGAAGATGGTATTACTATGTATTTGTTCATGTCTGGTGTAAATACTTTAAGACTATATTGAAAGTCTTATAATGATTTCTTCTGCCCTCCATAATTAGGGCAAACACTATTGAGTTCTAACCCTGTTATATAAGCTCAGAGATTCTATTTTAATTTCTCAGTTGCAGAAGTATCTATTAATTTCCGCAATAATTCCATGCTTAAAAATTTACGATTAGGATACTCATCACTTTCTTCTTAGATTACAGAAATAAAAACAAAGTGGCTTATTCTTTTGGCATTTTTTTTTTATGCTCATTTTGGGTTTTTGAAATTCCTTCCAAAAGAAAAAGACTTTTTTTTTCCTCAAGCCACTGAATTTTTTTTTCTAAGGCCTTTATCTTCTGCTGATATATTGTAATAGAAAATTAGTATACATTTAATAAAACAGTTAAGAAAATTTCCAGTAATACATTCAATATGGCTGTTATTGCATTTTTAAGATTTAAGGGAAAAGAATATAGAAACCTTACTATACTACACTATAGATAATGTCTTTGTTTTAAAAATCTGTTGGAAGTAATCTAGCTCTGTTCCTATTTGCCAGTCAGTTTCTTTCCCTGTTTCCCATAAGGAAAGAAGAATGGATATTATTGCATGTACTCACCAGTTCTTTTGCTGGGTCAGCCTTTATGCCAAGGTAGGTCTTAAGGAAATTTACAGAGTCTGCCTTTTTGATCAGATAATTTTAATCTACAAGTCTAGTTTGTAGGTTCTCTTCTTGGACTGGTTTTACAGCTTACATTCCTCTGTTTATAATGTTGTGGGGGCTGGTTTCAGCTGAGGTTGATGTGATTGGTCACTTAGCCTGCAGGGGGGCCAATTAGCTCTGATCATGTGGAAAAGAATGCTGGTTTGTTAGGAGGTCTTTCTTTACCCAACACAAACCTTAACAACTCTGGAGAAAGCCTCCAGAACTGACTTGGAGAAGGGGTGCATTTTTTGCCTCTAATCAGGACCGGTCTTTAGTAAGTTTGCATAATCTTACTTAAGAGTTTATTTGAAAGTTCAAAGGGATAAAATTCCCTGCAAGATTTTTCAGCCGTCTTTCCTTATATAGCATGTTGAAGTGTGAGATATTTCCTTTACTAATCTTTTTTTTTTCCACCATGTCTTTGGGGAAGATTTATTTGGATAAGGACTTATAGGCATAAATTAATGCATTGATTTTCTTAGTTTTCTTCTCATGTCTCATCAGAATGGCTACCATTAGTTCCAGAACTAGTAATATAGATAATTTAATTACGTGAAATCTTTTATTTTTTTGGTTAGGAAACAAACTTTTTTTTTTTAAAGGCTGTATACAAAGACCTTGAATAGGAATAAAATTAATTGTTCTGTACCTGATACTTTTAAAAATGCACACCTGTGGGAAAGAACCGAAGAATTTTCTTAAGGCTTATTTTAATGATGTTTAGAAGATGTTTTCCTGATCAGTGTGATGAAGTATAGTGTTAATAAAACATAGTGTACAGTGTACAGAAAATGTAACACAACATTGAAATAGTGTTTAGCTGGAAAATGTGATCCAGCTTGTTGGAACCCTGAAACGTGCTGTGGTATGGCTTTGTGCAGTGCCTTAGTGAACAGTACTTTTCTCCTCCTCCGTTAGCTGCTGATTTTAAAACTTTGACCAAATGTCACATGTAAGAGGATCTGAGAAACAAAGACTGTGATTGTTCAAAGTAAAATCTTGGAAGGCCTGCTGGGAAAATTATTAATGTAGACCAATATAATGCTACTTAGAAAGTGAAATCCGCCTTTGTAGAATCCTCTCCGTCCCCCCCTGCCCCACAATTTAAAAAATATATTAATTCCTTCTTTGTTTTATTAGTACCAAATACTTCAACACAAGTTCAGACACAGCATTAGAAACACTGACCTTCAGAACTAGGGAAGGTAAAGTATAAAGAAGGATTTGTGGTGTGATGCTCATTCCCTGCATGTACTGGTAGGAATTATAATGTATATCAATTCCCAGCTAACAAATTGCAGAAAAACAGAACAACACAACAACAAAATACTAGAACAAGTATAGTATAATACTGCTTCTAGAAAGCAGAAGCACTTGAGTGTATCTGTCATGTGTTTTGAATATACATTGTATATTTTTTATTTTCATTTTTTTTAGACATAGAGTCTTGCTGTGTCACCCAGGCTGGAGTGCAGTGGTGTGATCACAGCTCACTGCAGCCTCGACCTCCCAGGCTCAAGTGATCCTCCCACCTCATCCCCCACCCCCTGCAGTAATGCCACCACATCTGGCTAATTTTTTATTTTTTGTAGAGGCAGGGTCTTGCTGTGTTGTCTAGGCTGGTCTTGAACTCCTGGGCTCAAGCTGTCCTCTCAATTCAGCCTCCCAAATTCCTGGGATTACAGGCATGAGCCACTTCACCTGGCCTGAGAATACATATTATAGTAGACAAGACAGTTAAGGATTTTATTAAACTTAAAAGTCTTTTTCCATAGTATACTTGGTTTCAATATATTGAGACAAAAATGATTTGGCAAAATGATCTTCAATTAAGAAAGAAATGTCTTAAGTGAAGCTAATTTCTGGATCTCTACAATTTGAAAGTCTTGCTATGGTCTATAAACAGTGATTCCTACTGCTGTGAATATTATAGACCAGCTCTGAAGTGCCCACTTAGGAGCATAGCTCTCCCATTACAATAGCCTGAGCATTTAAAGTCATTTCTGGTTGAAGTTACCAGGTTAGCTGGTGTAGGGGAGAGAGAAGACCTTCTCTCTTCCTTTTGAAGGTTTGATAATTGAGTCTATAATATAAAGCAACAGTAGGTAGACTTAACAGAAGAAAAACAGTTTACATCCTTATGCACAAGAGTCCCACAAAACATGAGACTTGAGGAAGGACCAGATGATTGAAGTTCTTACAGCATTGGAATAGGGATGTGGAGGTCCTGAGGGAAGGTATTGACAAGCTATGGGAAAATGAGGGGAGGAAATGTATGATGAGCAAAAGTTGTCTAGTTATTGAGATAAAGTCTTTCAGGTATTGAAAATTAACTTGAGGAAGAACGCTACTAGACCTTTTAATCTCTTATGTGATAAGGTTAATCTTCCCTGATTGATGAAATTCTAGGGAGGGGACAAAGGAATTTTTTGAGATAAGGGGGCATCAGAGAAGGCCCCTCCCTGTGCTTGCTGTTCCCTAAGTTCTCTCAGTTTGCAGTAATGAGCATACCAAAGCAGTATATTTTGGGGTGGTGTTTCCTGGGGCTCCTTCACTGAGATGACGCGGATATTGGCACAGATGATATGCCACCTTCACCCAGAAACTCATGGTCCTTCCCATCTAGACAATTTGTTATTTCTGTTGTAGCTGTTTCACAGTAAGGTAATTGGAGATGGCTCTAAAACATTTCTTTGGTGAATGAACATAAATGGTAAATACCTGTTCATAGATTGATGGATTGTGTCTCCAAAATTATAATGATTAAATTAAGCAAGGTACCAAGACCTGGTAAATTATTCTGTATTAAATCTAGTCCTCTGTCCCTAAAGGCATTTGATTTTCTTTCTGACTGAAATAATTCACTATATATCTATAAATGTATCACATTTTTCTTGAGAACAGTAAAATCTTCAGTTGGAGTGCGATTTCTGGCCTATGTAAGTAGGTAATCTCACAGCTTTAAAACGTTAGCTCTGGTCTCCATGTTCTTGCTTACATAGTGTACTTGGCTTTCTTTTGAAGATGCCTAGTCTCTTTCCATTTCCACATGTCCAAGCCAACTATGAATTGCCTTCCCACAGATTTCAGGCAGCCTCTGGGTATGTACCAGCAGACAGCTGAGCATGAGGGCTGTAGGGTTGTGGTACATATTCAGATGGCCTGAGGACCTTTTTCAGAGATTCTGATACACTGCAGCTTCTCCAGTCTCTGCTGTTTTTTCAGGACTCTTGTTAACCAGCTGAGCAGGTTATTTATTCCTCAGGGAGAAAGTCGTAACTCTCTGGGTACAGAAGTTAAACTGCTCTGTCCTAGCCACCCTGAGTTTTGTTTATAAGTAATTGTAGGGGAGAGGGGTGGTAAATATCAACACTTGAGTGGGATGCCCTTTCACCATTTTCTTTGGTGTTAGAATTTTTTTTGGTGTTGATCAGATAATATATATCTGAACAGAGTAATACAAAGTCACTCCTTAAAAAATTTGCACATAAACAAGCTTCAAAGTCTGTCCCATAATTCCACTTTTGCTTGTGGAGCTTGTGGAGATTGGGCACTTGTAAGCTCCAAGTCTCACAGCTGTAGATTTTGTTGGCTGAGTGCCTCTTTGCTCCATCTGAAGTTTTCCATAAACACTATTTTTGGCCGTGGGTCAAACATGCACACAGGTGCCCTTTTACTGCTCTTTCTCCTTAGGAAGTCCACTCAGTTAGACCAGGCAAAAACTAACACTGCATTTTAATTTAATTTAATTTTTAGATGAATCCTATTTGGACTTAATAAACTAAGATTGAAACAACCAAGTATTTATTGCCACTGGGGAAATTGTATATGTAGTACGTATGTATTTTAGCACCTTTACATAATTTGCTTTTAACGTAAGGACATAAAATATATCGTTTTCCTCATAGTCATGTTTGCTATATTGAATGGAAAAAAATACATTTAAAATTTGTGTTTCTTTGCCTTTTGAGGGTCACAGACACCTTTAAAATTCTGACGAAAGCTGTAGACCCTTTTCCCTGAAAGAAGAAGAAAGCATGCCAGCACAAAGTGCATGTCCAGTGCAAGGATTCACAGCCCTGAGCTCATTCATTGACTGTAGATTAAGAATATTTGGTTCAGGCATGAGTTTGTAAATAATTCAATAAGATTTACTTTAAAATCATCTTGTTTGTAAATCTGTTAAGATTTTAAAAGTAAGTCAACTGAAATACAGTATTTGGTTAGTCAACTTTGTCATGGTGCTGACGTTACAGAAGGAGGAAGCCTTTGATTTTGAATGCTGAGAAGGGCCATGTAACTGTCTCTCACTCATTTTAGTCTCTGTTGCTATGAATTGTTGGAATTTTTAGACGTGAAGGGAAGTTAGATGTCATCTTCTAAACTGCCCATGAATGACTTTAATATTTATTATTTATTTATGTTTATTTTATTATTATTATTTTTGGAGACGGAGTCTTGCTGTGTTGCCCAGGCTGGAGTGCAGTGGCACAATCTCGGCTCACTGCAACCTCCACCTCTCGGGTTCAAGTGATTCTCCTGCCTCAGCCTCCTGAGTAGCTGGGACTACAGGCGCACACTACCAGGCCAGGCTAATTTTTAGTACTTTTAGTAGAAACGGGGTTTTGTCATGTTGGCCAGGCTGGTCTCAAACTCCTGACCTCAGGTGATCTGCCCGGCTCGGCCTCTGAAAGTGCTGGGATTATAGGCATGAGCCAACATGCCTGACCTATTATTTATTTTAAATTATATCAGGAATACATACACACACACACACACACACACACACACACACACACACACACAACTTATAAAGATAATGGTCTCCTTGGCACTCCCACCCACCCACCCATCCAAATTTACACAAGTAAATCTGTAATCAATTTGGTTAGAAGGGATTTATTTTAATATTTTTGGGGATTGCTTAGATGCAGTATAATTTTTAGTTATATTAGTAGTAATTGGAAATGTGTATTTTTGTGACTGAAGTCACCTTCTAAATAATTTCTAGAATAAAATTTTTATGTTGAAGAAGTTGGTCTTAACCATTTTTTTTTTCAGGAGCATGCATTTTGAAATCATTCTGTGGGAAGATGAAAACAAATTTAGTTCTATGTCTCCCCTTTTTAGAGATGTTGACACTTTCCTTAAATGTACCATGCATGATTTGTCTACCACCCTTTTAGCTTGTTATACTTAAATCCCAGATCTCTGTCTTCCCATTTCAGTTTCTCTAGAATTTCTGGCTGCTTCCAATGGGTCAAATTTATGAGTGAACCATTAAGAATCACTTAGTGTAGAAATAAACCATGGGTTAGGAGTTTGAACACTGCCTAGGTTCTGTTTCTGATTTGGTTATGATTCAGCTGTGTGGCCTTGGGAAACCACCTTACTGGTATCCCTATCCTTGCAGAAGCAAGAGAGTTAATGATGGTTGACTTAATCTCTTGTGGTTATTATGAAGATCAGATAAGATACATTAACACATTTTGCCAACTGAATTAGGTTATTTATTTACATGTGTGTCCATGGACCTGGGGATCAGGTGCTATGTCTCAGCCTTATCTTTGTTTTTAATCCTGTGTCTCTAATTGTGTTTGTCAGTAAAGGAGTGAGTCATTTAATGGTTGCTAGATGTTTGAGTAAAACCAACAAGCAAACAAATGGTAAATTAGTACTATATCTTTTTAAAAAATTTTTTTTTACATTTTAAAAATTATAGATAAATATAGAGATGAGGTCTCACCATGTTGCCCAGTCTGGTTTCAAACTCCTAAACTCAAGTGATCCTCTCTCCTCAGCCTCCCAAAGTGCTAGGATTACAGGCGTGAGCCACCATGCCTGGCCAGTAGTACTATTTCTTTGGGAAAATATTTAGTAGTAGTCAACAAAGTTGAGCATACTGTGACCTGGCAGTTTTGATGCTAAGTATATACCCAACAGAAATTCAAACATATACTTACCAAAACTCATGTCCAAGAATATTCGTAGAAGCACAATTCTTATGATAGCAAAAAGGTAGAAAACAACCTAGATGTTTCTAAGCAGTAGCATAAGAGTAATACCGTGTGGTTTGTTTATACAGTGAGATCCTGTACAGCCATGTAAAAGACCAAAATATTCCCTGTAACAATGAGAATGAATCTCCTGTGCTTGCTTCGGCAGCACATACACTAAAATTGCAACGATACAGAGATTAGCATGGCCCCTGTGCAAGGAGAATGAATCTTCGTAATGTTCAGCAAAAGAAGCCAGATATAAATGAATATTCCATTTTATAAAAAAGTTTAAAAGCAGGCAAAGCTAATATTTGGGGCTAGAAATTAGGATAGTGTTTATCTTGGGAAGGGCTGATTGGGAGGACACATGAAGATTTTTGAGGCTCCTTAAAATCTTTTTTTAAAAATCTAGGTGGTAGTTAAATTATATGTATTTGCTTTATGAAAACTGTCAGTTGTACATTTGTGATTAGTGTACTTTTAAAAAATGTTTTCTTAAAGAGGTGGGGAGATGAGTGAAGTCCATTTAAAAGTTCTTGAGGTCTTTTCACCCTTACGAAAATGAGCACGGCCTCTGGAGGCAGAACTTATATGGCTTGATGAAAAATGTGGCTGTACTAACAAAAGAGAAACAAATTTAAAACAACCTTGTGATTCTCAAACTCTTGGAAAACCTGTAGCTCATAAAGTTTGAATGACCAATTCTGCATGCTTTGTTCCAAAAAGGATTTGAGGGAGAAAATTTGAAGATAAAGAGGAAAGCAACACCAAAGAAAGAATGATGAGATTTGGAGTCATTAGACCTGGTTTCAGATTCTGGTTCCAATTATTTTTTGTTTGTTTTGTTTATTATTTTTCTTATTTTATTTATTTATTTTTTA
This sequence comes from Pan paniscus, assembly GCF_029289425.2. Classification (NCBI taxonomy): domain Eukaryota; kingdom Metazoa; phylum Chordata; class Mammalia; order Primates; family Hominidae; genus Pan; species Pan paniscus. The sequence goes on from NC_073262.2 coordinate 135,389,199, forward strand.
ATTATTTTGTTTTTTATTTTTTTTGGCTCCAGTTCTTATCTACACACCTTGACTAGTGAAGACCCAGTTCCTCATTTGTGAAAGAGGGGGTTGGAGGTGTTGTGGAGAATGAAGTAGCCTGAATTTACATGAATACTAGTTCCAAACCATTCTACATGAATATTGGTTCAAGCCATTTTGAACAATACTTGTTCAGAAATTTCTATAAAGGAGCTTAAATTTTGTTACTAAGTGATTATTTACACAAAATAATTTCTTTTTTTTTGTTTGTTTACTAAGTCAGATCTAGGTGTTTTTTTGTTTGTTTGTTTGTTTGAGATGGAGTTTAGCTCTTGTTGTCCAGGCTGGAGTGCAATGGTGCGATCTTGGCTCACCGCAACCTCTGCCACCCGCTTCAAGTGATTCTCCTGCCTCAGCCTCCCGAGTAGCTGGGATTGCAGGCATGCGCCACCATGCCCAGCTAATTTTTTTTGTATTTTAGTAGAGACGGGGTTTCTGCATGTTGGTTAGGCTGGTCTCGAACTTCTGACCTCAGGTGATCCGCCGGCCTCGGCCTCCCAAAGTGCAGGGATTACAGGCGTGAGCCACCACGCCCAGCCTCAGATCTAGTTTTTTACTTGTAGTATCAATAAAATTTACTTACGTACCAGTAACAATTACATACAAGGATCAAGAATTTAGCTCCCTGAAATTCAGCATCCCTGAAATTAAATGGATAGGATTTTCTCATAACATGATCACATTTTTAAAAAGCCTGTTTAGGGCAACAGTTGGAAATAAGTGATGAAGAAACTGAATAAATTATACAGAAGTGCCCTTCTACATAATTTACTAAGAGGTCAAGGCAGAAGGATCACTTGAGGCCAGAAGTTCAAGACCAACCTAAACAACATAGCAAGACCCCCATCTCTGCAAAAATTAAATAAAATGAAATTTTAAAATTAGCTGAGTGTGGTGGCATGTGCCTGAGGTTCTAGCTACTTACACAAAATAATTTCTTTTTTTTTTTTGAGACGGAGTCTTGCTCTGTCACCCAGGCTGGAGAGCAGTGGCGTGATCTGGGCTCACTGCAAGCTCCACCTCCCAGGTTCACGCCATTCTCCTGCCTCAGCCTCCTGAGTAGCTGGGACTACAGGCGCCCGCCACCGGGCCCGGCTAATTTTTTCTATTTTTAGTAGAGATGGGGTTTCATCGTGTTAGCTAGGATGATCTTGATCTGACCTCGTGATCTGCCCGCCTTAGCCTCCCAAAGTGCTGGGATTACAGGTGTGAGCCACCGCGCCCGGCCACAAAATAATTTATAAAAGCTGCAATATGGTTTTTGATATATCAGATATTACATAATAACTACAATAGATTTAGATTATGACTTCTCTGGTAAACCAAGTGATACAGTTTGGATGTTTGTCCCCTCCAGATCACATGTTGAAATGTGATCGCCAGTGTTGGAGGTGGGGCCTGGTGGGAGGTGTTTGGGTCATGAGGGTGGATCCCTCATCCCCTCCCCACTGTAATGAGTTCAAGAGTCTGGGATCTCTGTCATCTTTCTTGCTCCCTCTCTCACCATGTGACATACTTGCTCTCACTTCACCTTCCACAATGAGTAACAGCTTCCTGAGGTCTCACTGGAAGCCAGGCAGATGCTGGTGCCATGCTTGTATAGTCTGCAGAACCACGAGCCAAATAAACTTCTTCTTCTTCTTTTTTTTTTAAATAAATTACCCAGCCTCAGGTATTCCTTTATAGCCATGCAAAATGGACTAATAAACTAAGGAAAGCCAGAATATAGTTCTGACATTCCAGACACATCCTGCAGGTAAGAGCAAGGTCATAGATAATAAAACCCTTGCTTGGTGGTTCAAAACAGCAAACATTTATTATCTCAGTTTCTGTGGGTTGGGAATCTAGAAGCAGCTTAGCCTAGCTGGGTGGTTCTGGCCCAGGGTTCTTGTAAGGCTGCACTCAAGGTGTCAGCCCATGCTGCAGTCTCTCAAAGCTCAACTGGGGTTTGATCCACTTCCAGACTCACTCATGTTTCTGGTGGTAAGTCTCAGTTCTTTGCCATGCGAGCTTCTCCACGAGGTCTGTGTCACTACATGGCAACTAGTGTCCTTCAGAGAAAGTGTCCAAGATGGAAACTACAGTCTTCTTTAATATTGTAAGTGGCATCTCATCACTTCAGCTGCATTCTGTTAGTCCAGCTTGTAATTGGGGGTAGAGGATTCCACAGAGATCAGCAGTCAGGGATTGTTGGTGAGCTCTTAGAGGCTGTCCACCACAATAAGAAAGCAGCAGATCATGTCTTCCATTCTCCCAAGATATTTTATCTTTCAGTAGAATGATACCTAGTAGCAGACTAACAACCATATGGACAAGCAGGATGCTGAATCTCAATATATGTAAGGTGGAATATAACAGAATGACCAGAAATTAGAATTTCATTTTCATATGCTGTTGTTCAATTATTTTTTCACTTTTAGTATGGATTAATTAAAAGGATTGAGTTTGTCATTATGAGAACTTGAACTTTTATTGTTATAAACTGAGGACATCAATGTATGTTATTCTGGATTTTCAACTATTTTGATGTGAGATTTTATAAATGTTATGAGTTATATATGTTAGCACATGTGGAATGGTGACTGAAGAATTTGTTTGCACAATTTAGAATGATCTTGTCCTTTTAAAATACCAGTTTAGTTTACTTGGTATACCAGGCTCTCTTTTGACATTAATGTAACTTTTGAGACATTAGGTTAGACATAGCTTAGCTTTAAATTCTGTCCAAAAGCAATTTATGGTATGCCTGTATTGTATTAGGTGCTAGAGTAAATGAGGTTATACTACTTTTCAATTTTTTTTTTTGAGACGGAGTCTCGCTCTGTCACCCAGGCTGGAGTACAGTGTCGCGATCTCTGCTTACCGCAACCTCCGCCTCCTGGGTTCAAGCCATTCTCCTGCCTCAGCCTCCTGAGTAGCTGGGATTACAGGCACTTGTCACCACACCCAGCTAATTTTTGTATTTTGAGTAGACATGAGGTTTCACCATATTGGCCAGGCTGGTCTCCCAACTCCTGACCTCGTGATCCACCTGTCTCGGCCTCCCAAAGTGCTGGGATTATAGGCGTGAGCCACCACGCGGCCTGCTTTTCAGTTTATAATCTGTTTTGGAATGAAAGAGGGCCTGAAATGTACACATATCATGTTTAGACAGAATCACCAGTAGGTGTTGGTTATATAAAGTATGTTGTATGATGAAAAATATAACTTTAAAAAGTATGTGCTAGTAAGGAAGGATTGGCAAGATACACTGTTAGTGAAAACAGCAAACAAAACAACATTTATAACATCCTGAGGGTGGCGTTTGTGTGTGTGGATGAGGGAGCTATGTATACATGTGTAAGTGTATCCATGGACAGTGTTTGGAAAGACTTTATAAGAAACTTGGTGATGGTTCCTTCTGGGGAGTACGACTCTGAGGGTCTTGTGTAGGAAGATGGACTTTTCATTGTATGCTTTTTCAAAAAAAATTGTACATAATATTTTTGTTTAAAAAAATTGCCCAGTCTCTGAACATTCAGCTTTAAGAAATGTGTCTAATAATATATACATATACCCACTGTTATTTTAGTGATTTTTTCTGAATATTGAAATGGACCCATTTGCAGGAAAGCTTGATTTGAACTGTGAAGTTTGTTTTCAAAGCCTATACTGGCAGAGGCTCATGTTTACTTACCATATTATTTTCTTTATAGGGAGACCAAATTTTGAGGAAGGTGGACCAACATCAGTAGGGAGAAAGCATGAATTTATACGCTCAGAAAGTGAAAATTGGCGCATCTTTAGAGAGGAACAAAATGGAGAAGATGAAGATGGAGGTTGGCGACTAGCTGGATCAAGGAGGGATGGAGAGAGGTGGCGACCTCACAGTCCTGGTAAGAATTCTGTTGAGTAAAGGCACACAGGGACTGAAATAAGGGAAAGTTTGATGGAAATAGGGATTAAATGAAAAAGATAAACTGGCTTAAAAAATGTGGGGGTGGATTCATATTATTTATGCTGTCACAGTTTTATTACTAGAAAAAATTGCAACATAAAAATTTCCTACATCTATTCAGTTGATTGAAATCACTTTTCTATTTTTCTGGGGCAAATAGTGTAGTTTAATGGGCAGCACCTGCGCTCAACTGCAGAAATGAGGGTTTCATTCAGTTTTGTCTACCTCTAAATCTTTGAATCTTTTTTAGCATTCTTTAAGATTTATAAATGTGTAAAAATTACACACTTGAAATATGTGCTTCCCTCCCCAACAATGAGTGTTTTTCCTAACAAGAAAGGGTTTATTCTTTCATTTTTTCCCTTTTGAAAATGTGATTTAACCTTATTTGAAGAATAAGCTTTAAACCTAGGTCAGAAACATAATCACAAGTTCATTCTTATGTCCTTCTAACTTTAGAAGAAGGAGAGACAATTGTAGTGATTAGTGGCTTTTAAAGTTCTTCTGTTTGTCTCTTAAAAATGCTCAAACTGTTCTTCTTGGACATTAGATATGCTAGTAATTGAAGACACTAGTGCTTTGTGTTAAAGTTCATCCTGTACCACAGTGCTGATTCCATGCCTCATGATAATCAGATGCAACTGTAGTTCCAATTGTGGGGTCATGCAAAACTGAAGCACACAGAGTATATGTGGAATGCCCTATGAATTTCATGTGTATGACAGTATTTTATCAACCATGTGCCAGAGGGGCTTACCTTTAATACAGGAAATTATGATAAGTAAACTGTTTTCACTTTTAAAAATCAAGTTATTAGCAAAACCACTAGCTTAGATCTGGGTAGACATTATAACAGGCATTCAGAGTATTTTAAGGAAGTGGTAGGTAGATAGAAACATACTGAAGTTAATGTTTGGGTAGAGTTAGGATGGTTTTATACCAACTCTTCATGGCTGCCTCTTGGGTGGGTTTTCTGTCATTAGTGGGCATTGTTTACATCACAAGGTCTAGACAATTTTCATTAGTCTGTGACCTGGGCCAGATGTTATAGTTCTCTAAAAGGCATCACTGCATTTTATGCTGAGCTTGTCCGTAGGCAGAGGGTTTGTAGACTATGTTCCCAACAAGCATTCAGTGAAGAATGGATAGGATCTGGGCTGAGAGAGACAAGAAATTCCAGCTGGTCAAAAACAAACAAGGTGAATGTTTTGGAAGATGAACTGTGTTTTTTGAGCCCAAATGTCTGATGTTGATTCTATTAAAGGGAGTTTAACAAAGTACCTCCCACCCAACAACTTAGAATTTGGTTATATATTATCTTCTTCTCATCTTTTCTGAATCTTTCTTTCCCCCTAATATTTGACTTTCATATCATTTTTGTCATCAACTTGTGTATCTTCCAGAACTTTTAATCCATATACATATATATTTTTTCAGTCACACCTGTGGCTGAAATCCATATATTTTTAAAAGACAGTTTGGGGGATATAAAGATCCCCCAAATATAAAGTTTGGGTCTGAAAAAACAGTGTAAATGCATTTTAAAAAAGAATACGATTCACTTTTTAAACCCAGTATATTCAAAGTATAGCCCGATTATAGCAGTTTTCATATGTTAACTCTTAACGTTTGTTAGTTTATGGTTAATCTTTTATTAAGATTTGAGTAAAACTTTAAATTATTTTAACTGATTTTATGAAAATAGTATCCAACTTTAGTTTAGATGTAGGGTCTGTAAATCAGCAGTCAGCCTTAATAAGTACCTTGCATGTCTTACTTGCTATGTTTAGTTTCGTGAGTAAAATTTTATGAACTACTGATAAGATAACATTATGGGATATAAAATAGGGCTTCCGGCTGGATGTGCGTGGGGGTGGGAACATTAAGGACAGGGAGGCATCCAGTCTGGGAGCTGAACCTAGGAAAGTCAGTAAGAGGAGAAACATGAGCCAGGTACCTAGAAGGATAGATTCCTGTCATGATGTACATTTAGACTGTTAGAAATGAAAGCAGTACAGAGGGCTCTGGAATTCATTTGATCATGAAGACTCTTTTCACATAATGGCTCTAGGTTTCCACGTAAGCAGTCTGAGTATAAAATTCCTTAGTTCTCATAGGAAGTAGTAAATAGTGTTTTGTTGTTTTTATATGAAGGGATGGGAGTGTGGGACTAAGATTTCTTTTTTGTGAGTGGCTTATCAGATGCTACCTGTATTTGGCATTTTAACGTTTTGCCCTTTGTTTTCCAATTTGATTTTTAGATTGCTGGTTTTTGCAAATTTTGTCTCAATAGTGAGAACATTTAGCTCTGGCCACATTTCTTTTTCTTATCCCCCACAGAGAAAGCAGTCAAGGATGGAAAATTCTAATAGGTTAAAGCCTGCTTTTCTTTTTAAGACTCTTTTAGACTCAGGTCTGTCAGATTTTAGCAAGAGTTTCCCTTTCTTTTTTTTAGAAAAATATCTTAAGTAGGATCTCTTATTATTAGGCAGTCTTTTCTTCTGTTGGGAAATGTAGATTTGGGAATGTCCGTAGGGGTATTATATGGATAGGGAGAATTAAGAGATGAGAAAGAAGGGAGAGGAGTAAGCATGTTATTGTGGAACAAGCAGCAGAGGGTGCAGAATTGGATTTTAGTTCTACTTTGCCATGTGCGAGTTACTTCTGCTGGCAAAGTTTTAGTTTCTTCTTAAACTATAAAATTAGGATAGTGAACTTCATAAAATCTCTGTGACAACTTTCAGCGCTGTAATTTTGTGAATTTTTGGGGGAGGATCAGAATTACAAGTGGGAACCTGGCATTAATAAATAGGCATGATGAGTTTGATATAAATCAACACAGGGAGCTGATTTTATCCACAAACAATGATATTTTCATGGGAAGAAAGAAAATGCTTTAAGATTGGGCAAAAGGAAGGCATAAACTTCAGTATGGAAGGATATCTAGTGCATTAAATCTGGATGAGGAGTTGGTGGCTAATCAGTATTTTAATCAAGTACCTAGGACTTACTGAAAGTGCGTACTTGGAATACAGTGTCCTTTAAATGTGCTGCATTTTAGATTTATCTTTTAAAGCTTTAGAGTATCTTGCCTGGCTCAGTACTTAAGTACTGTTGTCATCTCGTAATGGTACATATACTCTGAACTCTGAACTTCATTTAGTTGCCTAATGTTCTCTTTACTAGGTCAGTCCATTTGAGTTTGCGGTCACCTGTAGTTTTCTCCTTTATTTTCTATTCCTGATTTTCTTATTCAAATACTGTCATAAAACTTTTCTAAGGTTTGTGTCCTCCTTCTCATCTCAGATGGCCCTCGTTCTGCAGGCTGGCGGGAACACATGGAACGACGTCGGAGGTTCGAGTTTGATTTTCGAGATAGAGATGATGAACGGGGTTACCGAAGGGTTCGCTCTGGCAGTGGGAGCATAGATGATGACAGGGATAGCTTGCCCGAATGGTGCTTAGAGGATGCTGAAGAAGAAATGGGCACATTTGACTCATCTGGAGCATTCCTTTCTCTAAAAGTAAGAAACGTGTTTTAAATGTCATGACCAGCATTAACCTTATACCAAAGCCAAATCTGCTGTTGATCTTTGGTTTTATTCTCTTTCTACAGAAAGTACAGAAAGAGCCTATTCCAGAAGAGCAGGAGATGGACTTCCGGCCTGTGGACGAAGGGGAGGAGTGCTCTGACTCTGAGGGTAGCCATAATGAAGAGGCCAAAGAACCCGATAAGACAAATAAGAAAGAAGGAGAGAAAACAGATAGAGTAGGAGTTGGTAAGGCCTCTTCTTGCCCTTTGCCTTTTTTTTCCTCCATCAAACCAAAACTTTCCTAAGTTCAACTAAGATTACTTCGTGTTCCAGAAGCTAGTGAGGAAACTCCCCAGACCTCATCATCATCTGCTAGACCAGGTACTCCTTCAGACCATCAGTCTCAGGAAGCATCACAGTTTGAGAGGAAAGATGAACCAAAAACTGAGCAAACGGAAAAAGCTGAAGAGGAGACTCGGATGGAAAATAGTCTACCAGCCAAAGTGCCCAGCAGAGGGGATGGTATGTATTTGTGGGAATAGACAAGCTAAAATAGGATTCTGCTGAGGCCAGTGATCACTGATAAGATAGGCTTCTGCTTATGCCTCCTAGAACTGCTTTTAGTGGGTGAATTATCGGAATAGATTATTTTACCAGTAAACCCAGTCAAACGGTGCTTCTCACGTATGTGTCCATCTCAGAATTACCAAAACAGATTTCGAATCTGCAAGGGTGGAGCTCTGGAATCTCATGTCCTAAGGTGTTATGACATAGCTACCCTGTCATTACTGGTGAACTGGGTGTCATATCCTTTGCATTAGTTTGATTCCCATATTAGACAGTTACCTTCCTTTCATGTGTTGACTAATTATGTGCCCAGTTTAAATTACCAGATGACACACCCAAATGCCATTGTTCTAAAAGAGGACAAGAAGAGAACATATGTGAATCTGTGGCAGAATAAGCTTAAAACATATCTCTTTCAGTTGTTAGTGTATTGGTTTAAGTTGCTCATACACTTTATTAGGCAATATTAATGCTCATTTCCATGTTTCTTCTTGTACGTATTTAAAAATGTCATTGTAATGCCTGACGTTGAAGGGTTACTTGATTCATTTACCATAAAAATTGATACCCTTTAACATGGCATATGAGACACTGCACAATCTGGCATCTGCTTCCCTTTGTGCAGTTTCATTGCCAGCCTCTTTACTTCCCTCACGTTCTACTTACCAGCCTCAAAGCCTTTTAGGTCCTGAACTGTCTCCTGTTTTCTCAGATTCATACCTTAGCACATCCTTTTCTCTGTTCTTGAAACTCTCTTCCACCCAAAGCCCCCAAACTAGGGTAGGTGTCTTCGTTTCTTAAACAACCAGGCTTATTTCTAACATAGCATTATAATATCATAAAGATGTTTATTACCTTGTTTTCCCAGTAGACTAATATTTTGAGAGCTCAAACCCAAGAATTTTTCAATTTTTTAAATGTCTAGAACAAAGCTGATTTTTTTTAAAGAGATGGGATTAACTGGGTGTGATGGCACGTGCTTGTAATCTGAGCTACTCGGGAAGCTGAAATGGGGGAGATCACTTGAGCCCAGGCGTTTGAGAACAGTGTGGACAACATAGCAATAGCAAGACCCCTGTCTCTAAAAACAAAACAACAACAAAAATGAGACAGGGCCTCACTATGTTGTTCAGGCTGGATCCGAACTCCTGGGCTCAAGTGATCCTCCTGCCCTTAGCTTCCTGGTTAGCTCAGCAAGTATTTGAATCTGTGCTCTACATAGCAGGCACTGTGAGACTGATATATCTTTGAGACAGTTTGATTTGTAGTAGGATATGCCCCAGAACTACTTGTGGTACATTCTTTTGAATGTACGTGCTTGAAGCCTTATTCAGGAAATTCTTGGATCAAGTCTAGATATATATATTCTGAGAAGGCTTCATAGATGTACATTAAAGGTCGAAACTCCAGATTTATAGTGTGTAGAGGAGATAAAGTGTGCATATATCACTATTCTAGGGCAAAAAGTAAGATAAGGGTTCACTGTTGGCAGACTCTTGGGATGCTTCAGGAAGTAGGTGGTCTCTGAACACATCTTGGAATAATAAGTAGAATTTGGAGGTAAGTGTAGCTAGATGAATTGGGAGAAGGCATTCCAGTACTAGGGAGCAGTGAAAGCTAAAGTGAAGAAGTGGGACTGATCCAGGCTTGGGCAGGAAATCAGCTCTTGTTTTTATTTGATGAAATATGAAGTGTGAAAAGGAGGATATTGGGAAACATAGTTAGAACATGGATTTGTCAGCAGGGTATAGACTATCTTGTGATGACAGTTTGGCTTCACTGTGACCGCTTAGACTCCTGAGCAGTCACTATGGGGTAGATAGTACACCTGTAAAGGGACGTTGTGGCAGGTGAGATTTTAAAGTAGAAACTGTCAGGACTCAGTCATTGACTGGATATCAGGGTAAAGAAGAGGGAAGAGCCAAAGAGGATTATAAGAGGATTATGGTGCCATTCACACGAAAAGAAGAGGGAAGAGCCAAAGAGCCTGAGAGGATTATGGTGCCATTCACCATAGAGGAGCACACTGGGGAGAGGAGAGATAAATTCAGTTTTGAACACTGGTTCTGAGGTGTTGACGAGAAGAAGTTAAGTGGAGATGGCGAGAGAGCAGTTGTGAATGAGGGACTGTAGCTAGATGGGAGTAGTTTAGGGTTAGAGAGAGAATGAAAATTGACAAGATTGCATATACTTAGTAGGGGTAAGAAGAAAAGAACTTTGAGTAATTCCCATTTTTAAAGGGTAGAAGAAGAGGAACCAGAGAAAAATCCTCAGAGGTAAAAGTAGAGACAGGAGAGTAGAGTGCAGGGAAACTAAGGAATGGGGATGTTTTAGCTTAGAATTGAGTTGATAATGTCAGATGCTACTAAGAGATTGGATGAGGAAGACTAGGAAAAGTCATTGTATTTGGCAACTTTGTGTCACTGCTTATCTTTGAGAGAGGAGCTTTACTGGAAAGGTGAGAGTAGAAGTCCCCTTATAGCAGGTGTGAGTAAAGTGGAGACAGCATGTATAGACTATCCTTTTAAAAAGTATGGCAAAGAATGAGTCAGTGAGAGGAGCAGGAATTTGGAGAAGCTATCTGTAATTGAACAAACAAGATTTCAAAGGGGAAACTGCGATTATACCTAATTACTTCCATCCCCCTTTTCCTTCTTAAGAACCTGCACACTGAGAGGTTAGAAATAGGAACAAAGACAGAACCTCTTTTATAATTTGTATTCCTATTGAGAAGAACATCCTGCACTGTACAGGTAGACTCCAAGTGCTTCTAATTATCCTACAACATGTAATATATTGAATTATATTAATCATGACTTGAAACAGGTACTTAGCATAATCATTGATATTTTCAGTAAAGGTTTTGATGAGAGATGACGTATCTTTGAGAAGATTTAGGGTGCATTGTTAACTTTTACAATTGGAGACATGTTATGAAGAAAGGATTAGACTGATTGTTTCTAAGAGGTCAACCTGTAACTGGGTAGATGCTCTGGTGACACAGGTAAGCCCTGGAGAAGCACCTTTTAGATACCTTTTAACTCTTATCTTTTGTCATTCTGTGTAGGTAATTTTGTCATTCTAGGAAGGAATATTACGTTTCTCCATAGAAGTAGCTCACTGTTCATGACAGAGCTCACGTTTTCTGTTTGGCTCATTTAGCAGGCTGTGTGACTTGATAATGTAGTTAGCCTTCACAGAAGTCTCTGTATTTCAAAGGATTTTCATCTGATTTTTTCCCCCTAGAAATGGTTGCTGATGTCCAGCAGCCCCTGTCGCAGATTCCTTCAGATACAGCCTCTCCTCTTCTCATACTTCCACCTCCTGTTCCCAATCCTAGTCCTACCCTCCGGCCAGTTGAAACGCCAGTTGTAGGTGCTCCTGGTATGGGCAGTGTTTCCACAGAACCTGATGATGAAGAAGGTCTCAAACATTTGGAGCAGGTAAAAATCCTGTTAATTCTTTTTGTCTCCTCTTAAACTGCCGTAAGAATTAGCAGGCATTACATGAATATTCAAACATAAAACTTTTGTCACTAGATTTTAAGTACTGGAAAAATTGGATATTTAGTGTTTATTTGTACAAGTGATTGTCTTTCAAATCATTTCATGCTTATAAGTTTCTGCCATGTAGTAGTCATTATGTCAGGTTATTTTTTGCTCTTAGGTTGCCCTTAGCTATTTACTTTTCTTTTTTCTTTTTGGACATTAATGGAATGCCAAAAATGGCGAATACAAGCAGCTGTGGATGGTCACTGTATCTTTTGTATTTTTTGCTTCAAGTATAACAGGGAAAATAGTTAAACTCTCAGAGCATTAACATCTTATTCATGTCTCTAAATTTCCCCAAGATTGTGTGTACCATTGTTATATGTAAAGTAAGTGATAGCTTGCTTTTCTACGAAAGAATTTCTCTTCCCTTTGGGGTGGGATGGTTAGTGGCAGGAAATGCTGAAGAAAGGAAAAAGCGAGATAGTGTCTTAGTAAAACTTGTAAAACGTTTCATTTATAATTGTATTAATTGAGCCTTTTGTTCTATTAACATTCTTTTTACAGGTTTAGTTTATACCATTTAGAGTTGACCAACAGCTTAATAGTTTAAAAAGTACTCTTAGCCAGGCAAGGTGGTGCATGTCCTGTAGTCCCAGCTGCTTGGGGAGGCTGAGGTAGGAGGATCGCTTGAACCCAGGAGTTCAAGAACAGTCTGGGTAATGTGATGAGATCTCATCTCTATTAAAAACAAACAAAGTACTCTTACTAGTGTTGATTTGAACCCTGGGCTTTGATCCAGAGCAGTGTTTGTTTTAATCTTAGTTGATTTGATTAGTAATTTTCAGACCTTGAGCAAGACTTGGCATCTCTGAGCTTTAGCATCCCCCTCTGTAAAATGGGGATAGTACCTGTTTCATGGCATTGTTGGGAGAAGTTACCTGCTATGTTCTTTGCATAGTGACTTTCATAGATCAAGTAGTCCAAAAAAAAGGGGCAGGCACTGTTATTATATGTACAAGTACTAATTTAGGATCATTTGTTTCCTTGATTTTTGTTTTTCTGTTATTAGCAAGCTGAGAAAATGGTGGCTTATCTCCAAGACAGTGCACTAGATGATGAAAGATTGGCATCAAAACTGCAAGAGCACAGAGCTAAAGGAGTGTCGATTCCATTGATGCATGAAGCAATGCAGAAGTGGTATTACAAAGATCCTCAGGGAGAAATTCAAGGCAAGTTGTTCCTTTTTCCTTTAAATACTGAAGTGTGTGCCCTTACCTCCAGAATCTCTAAGAAGGGATTTGTTTAATTTAAATTATAGTAGAAAAAGAAGTCAACAAGCACACACGCGCGCACACACGCAGACTAGAAGTGTTTCCGATTTCAGATGTTTTTAGATTTCTTCCTGATTTTGGAATAATTGCATTGTACATACCAGTTGAGCATCCCTAATCTGAAAATCCAAATTCCATAATGCTCTATTGAATGTTTCCTTTGTGTGATGCTCAAAAAGTTTCAGATTTTAGAGCATTTTGGATTTCAGATTTTTGTATTAGAGATAGTCAACCTATGTAAAAATAATTTGAATACAGCCTGGCGTAGTGGCTCACGCCTGTAATCCCAGCACTTTGGGAAGCCGAGGTGGGCGAATCACCTGAGGTCAGGAGTTCGAGACCAGCCTGGCCAACATAGTGAAACTCCATCTCTACTAAAAATACAAAATTAGCTCTGGACATGGTGGCAGGTGCCTGTAATCCCAGCTACTCGGGAGGGTGAGGCAGGAGCATCACTTGAATCCAGGAGGCAGAAGCTGCAGTGACCCAAGATCACGCCACTGCACTCCAGCCTGGGTGACAGAGTGAGATTCTGTCTAAAAAAAAAATTGAATACAAGGCAGAAATGTGATGACAAATATGACAGGGATAATATTTAAGCAAATGTTTAAGACTTTTTAAAACTTAAGCAAAACGTTTAAGACGCTCAGCTCTGGCATCTCAGTTGGTTAAGTAGGCAGGTAGCCTACTCACCTCTGTGTTTCCGTTTCCCTGACTCTGAAAAGGTGATGGCAGCAGTAGTGTTGGAGGACCTTGACTGTTTTTTTTTTTTCAAGTGGAGTTGATAAAAATGGTAGAGAACTACTAAAAATGTCAGATAAAAGATAGTACTGTATTACAAATGAATCCCTTAGAAGATTTGTGTGGTGTGTAAGTTCGATTAGAATGGGCACAGAATGCTATCTATAAAGGATATTTGTTGATTCTTCATTTCTGCTTTTGAAATCTATCCTGTTACCCTGAAATTGGTTGGTCACTTCATATTAGTGTAATTTTAGTGATAGCATTTTACTGTGTGCCCACCCTGTGAGCTCTCTCCAATGAATTAACTCCCCTTGCACTCTCAGTCCCCTTACCCTGCCTATTCTCCTTCACAGCATTTATTACTACCTGGCATTTTACATGTTTGTTCATTGTTTACACTCTGGTAAGATACACGAGAGCAGGGCGTGTGTGTGTGTGTGTGTGTGTGTGTGTGTGTGTGTGTGTTTTAACCAAATTTATTTTGGGATAATCATAGCTATATATGTAATTATAAGGAATAATACAGAGAGATTGCATATACCCTTTATACAGCTTCCCCTGGTGGTAACCTCTTGCAGAACTATAGTACAGTAACACAAGTGGGACATTGACATTTGTATGGTCAAGATTCAGAACATGGCTGATTGTGGTGGCTCATGCCTGTAATCCCAGCATTTGGAAGGCCAGGGTGGGTGGACCACTTGAGGCCAGGAGTTCAAGACCAGACTGGCCAACATGGTGAAACCCCATCTCTACTAAAAATACGAAAATTAGCTGGATGTGGTGGCATGTGCCTGTAGTCCCAGCTACTTGGGTGGCTGAGGCATGAGAATCACTTGAACCCAGGAGGCGGAGGTTGCTGTGAGCCGAGATTGTGCCACTGTACTTTAACCTGTGTGACAGAGTGAGACTGTGCCTCCAAAAAAAAAAAAAAGATTCAGAACATTTCCATCTCCACAGAGATTCTTCAGGTTGCTCTTTTATAGCCACCTGAGCTTCCCTTCTACCCCAACTCCTTTGTTAACCTCTATCAATGACTAATCTGTTCTCCAGCTCTGTATTTTGTCATTGCAAGAATGGAATGGAATCACACTTTTGGAGATTGATTCTATTCACTCAGCATAATTCTCTGGAGATTAATCCAGGTTGTTGCATATATCAGTAGCTTGTGTCTTTTTATTCCTGAGTAGTATTGTGTGATATGAATGTTACCAAAGTTTGTTTAACCATTCACCCATTGAAGGACATCTGGGTTGTTAAAGTTTTGGGGCTATAATGAATAAAGCTGCTATAAACATTTATGGACATGTTTTTGAGGGAACATAAGTGTTCATTCCTCTGGGCTAAATGCCCAGGAGTGCATTTGCTGAGTTGTATGGTAGTTGTATGCTTAGTTTTAAAAGAAACTGCCAAACTGTTTCCCAGAGTGGCTATACCATTTCATATGCCCACCAGCAATGTATGAGCAATCCAGTTTCTCCACATCCTTATCAGCATTTGATGTTTTTGCTATTTTTCTGTTTTAACCATTCTGAGAGGTGTGTAGTGATACCTCACTGGGGTTTTAAATTTACATTACATTTCCCTAATGGCTAATGATGTTGAACATCTTTGCATGTTCTTACTGGCCATCTATTTGTCCTCTTCATTCAAGTTTTTCTTCATGTTTCATGTCTTTTTTGTTCATGTCCTAATTGGATTGTTTGCTTATTTTACTTTTTTTAAAAATTCATTTTAAATATTGTTAAAATACACTTAAAATTTACCATCTTAGCCATTTTTAAATATATGGTTCAGTGGTATTAAATACTTTTTCATCTTCCCAAATTGGAACTGTATACATTAAACAATAGTTCCTCATTTCCTCCAGTCCCTGGCAATTACCATTGCCAGGGACTGGAGGAAATCTGTTTCTATGAATTTTCTATCTGTTTCTATGAATTTTACTATTTCGAGCACCTCATGTAAGTGGAATCGTGCAGTATTTGTCTTTTGACTGGCTTATTTCACTTAGCATAATGTCCTCAAGGTTTGTTCATGTTGTAGCATGTGTCAAAATTTCCTTCCTTTTTAAGACTGAATAGTATTCCCCTGTAGGTGTATAACACATTTTGCTTATCCATTTCATCTATTGATGGACACTTGGATTGTTTTCATGTTATAGTTACTGTGAATAATGTTGCTATGGGCCAGGTGTGGTGGTTCACGCCTGTAATTCTGACCCTTTGGGAGGCTGAGGTGGGAGGATTGCTTGAGCCCAGGAGTTTGAGACCAGCGTGGGAAACATGGAGAGACCTTGTCTCTATAAAAAAAAAATACAAAATTAGCTGGGTGTGGGATGGTATGTGCCTGTAGTCCCAACTACTCAGGAGACTGAGGCAGGAGGATCACTTGAGCCCAGGAGTTGGAAGCTGCAGTGAGCTATGATAGCACCACTGCACTCCAGCCTGGGTGACACAGCAAGACCCTGTCTTTAAAATAATAATAATAATAATAATAATACTGCTTTGAACATGAAGGTACAACTATCTATTTGAGACCCTGTTTTCAATCCTTTTGGGTATGTACCAAGAAGCAGAATTGCTTGATCATGTGGTAGTTATATTTTTAATTTTTTGAGGAACTACCATACTGTTTTCCACAGTGACTATACCATTTTACATTCTCAAAAACAGTCCGCAAGGGTTTTAATTTCACCAAATTCTCTCCAACACTTTTTTAATAGTAGCCATCCTAATGGGTGTGAGGTGGTATTTCATTGCAGTTTTCATTTGCATTTCCCTAATCATAAGGAATGTTAAGCATCTTTTCATGTGCTTATTAGCCATTTGTATACCTTCTTTGGTGAAATGTCTATTCAAGTCCTTTGCCTTTTTTTTTTAATTGGGTTGTTAATTTTTTTGTTGCTGAGTTTTAGTTCTCTATATATTCTGGATGCTAATCCCTTATAAGATATATGATTTGTAAATATTTTCTCCCATTCTTTGGGTTGCCTTTTTACTCTGCTGATAATGTCTTGTCATGCACTTTTTTTTTTTTTAATTTTCAAGAAGTCCAATTTGTCTATTTTTGCTTTGTTGCCTATGCCTTTGGTGTCATATCCTAGAAATCATTATTGCATCCAATGTTATATAAAGCATTTGCCCTGTGTTTTCTTCTGAGAGTTTTACAGATTTAGGTCATGCACTTAGATCTTTGATCCATTTTGAGTTTTTGAGTACGGTGTTAGGCAAGAATCCAATTTCATTCTTTTGCATGTGGATATCCAATTTTCCAAATACCATTTGTTAAAATGACTGTCCTTTTTCCATCGAATAGTCTTGGCATCCTTTTCAAAATATTTGACCATGTACTCTGGTTCATTTTGGGGCCCTCTGTTCTATTTTATTGTTCTATATGTCTGTCTTTATGTTGGCATTACACTGTTTTGATTACTCTATCTTTGTAATAAATTTTGAAATCAGGAAATGTGAGTCCTCCAGCTTTGTTTTTCTTTTCTTTTTTTCTTTTTTTTTTTAAGACCGGGTCTTGCTCTGTTGCCCAGGCTGGAGTGCAGTGGTATGATAATGGCTCACTGTAGCCTCAAACTCCTGGGCTCCAGTGATCCCACCCCAGCCTCCTTAGAACAAGCACACACCACCATACTCAGCTAATTATTTTTCTTTTTTAGAGATGAGGTTTCAGCTGACACACGCTGGCTCATGCCTGTAATCCTGTTTCCTTGGGAGGCGGAGACCAGAGGACTGCTTGAGTCCAGGAGTTTGAGATCAGCCTGGGCAACATAGTGAGACCCTGTCTCTCGCTTTTTTTGAGACAGAGCCTTGCTCTGTCACGCAGTCTGGAGTGCAGTGGGGCAATCTTGGCTCACTGCAACCTCTGCCTTCTGGGTTCAAGCAATTCTCTTGCCTCAGCCACCCAAGTAGGTGGGATTACAGGCATGAGCCATTGCGCTGAGCCAAGAGATCCCACCCCATCTTTAAAAAGGAAAAAAAAGAGACAAATTCTTGCTATGTTGACCAGGCTGGTTTTGAACTCCTGGCCGTAAGTGGTACTCCCTGTCTTTCCTCTGCCACCTTGGCCTCCCAAAGGGGGATTATAGGTGTGAGCCACTGCACCTGGCCAAAAAATTTTATTAATTACATTTTTAAATAGTCATATAAGGGGCTGGGCGTGGTGGCTCATGCCTGTAATCTCAGCACTTTGGGAGTCTGAGGCGGGAGGATCACTTGAGTCCAAGAGTTCGAGACCAGCCTGGGCAACACAGTGAGACCCTGTCTCTACAAATAATAAAAAAGCCAGGCATGGTGGTATGCACCTGTAGTCCCAGCTACTTGGGAGGCTGAGGCAGGAGAATTGCTAGAGCCCAGGAAGTTGAGGCTGCATTGAGCACAGCACTTGGCTTGAGTAACAGAGACCCTGTCTTAACAAACAAAAAAAGACACATACATTATATATTTGTTGTATACGACATGATGTTTTTAAATACGCATACATATTATGGATGGCTAAGTCAGGTTAATTAACAAGCATACTAATCATTTTATAGTGAGAACACTTAAAAATCTACTTGGCAGTGTTTTTTAAGAGTACAATACATTGTTGTTAACTATAGTCATTGTTGCATGATAGATCTCATGCTATTTTTCAAGAAAGAAACATTGTTTTGGCCATTTGCTGTCTTTTGAGACTTCGTATGTATTTTAGGATGGGATTTTTCTGTTTCTGCAGCAAGCATCATTGGGATTTTAATAGGGATTATCTTTAATCTGTAGATTGCTTTGGGTAGTACTGACATTGTAACAATGTTAAATCTTCCAGTCCATGAACATGGATGTGTTTCCATTTATTTAGGTCTTTAATTTCTTTTAGCAGTGTTTTGTAGTTTTCTTTGTACAAGATTTTTACATCCTTAGTTAATCCCTAAGTATGTATTCTTTTTGATGTTATTGTAAGGGGAATTTTTTTCTAATTTTCTTTTCAGATTGTTCATTGTTAGTGTATAGAAATGCAACTGATTTTTGAGCATTGACTTTGTGTCCTGCCACTTTGCTGAATTTATTTTTTACTTCTAACCTGTTTTTAGAAAAAAAGAATCTAGAATTTTCTGCATAAAAGATTATGTCATCTGTGAACAGACTTCTTCCTAATTTGGATGCTTTTTTTTTTTCTTGCCCAGTTGCTCTGACTAGAACCTTTAGTACTATCTTGAATAGGGAAGTGGTGAAAGTGGGCATCCTTCGCTAGCTCCTAATGTTAGAGGAAAAGCTTTCAGTTTTTCACTATTGAATATGATGTCCACTGTGGGATTTTTATATATGACTTTTATTATATTTAGTTAGATCTCTCTATTCTTAGTTTTTTGACCCTTATGAAAGGGTGATACTACTTCTGTGTCAATTAAGATGACCATGTGGTTTTTTCCCCCCTTATTAATATGGTATATTACATTGATCAATTTTCATATATTGATGCCTTGAACCATCCTTGCATTCTAGGAATAAATAAATCCCACTTGGATTATGGTGTATAATCTTTTTAATATATTGCTGAATTTGCTTTGCTAGTATTTTGTTAAGAATTTTTGCATCAGTGTTCATAAAGGATATTGGTCTATATTTTTCTTTAGAGCCTTTGTCTGACTTTGATACCAGGGTAATTTTGGCTTCATAGAATTAGTTAGGAAGTGTAGGTAATCTTGCTTCCTTTTCAGTTTTTGGAAAAAGTTTGAGAAGGATTATGATTAGTTTTTCCTTAAATGTTTGGTGCGTTTTTCACCAGAGAAGCCATGAGGGCAGGGCTTTCCTTTGTCCAGAGATTTTTTTTTTTTTTTAAAGACAGAGTCTAGCTCTGTCGGCCAGGCTGGAGTGCAGTGGCACAGTCTCAGCCCACTGCAACCGCTGTCTCCCGAGCTCAAACAGTTCTCCTGCCTTAGCCTCCTGAGTAGCTGGGATTACAGGCGTGTGCCACCATGCCCGGCTCATTTTAGTAGAGATGGGGTTTCACCATGTTGGCCAGGCTGGTCTTGAACTCCTGACCTCAGATAATCTGCCCGCCTTGGCCTCCCAAACTGCTGGGATTACTGGCGTGAGCCACTGTGCCCGGCCTGTTCAGAGATTTTTGATTACTGATTCTAGATACTAGTCCTTTGATGGATATGTGGTTTGTACATATTTTTTGTCAGTCTTTATCTTTTCATTTCATTCTCTTAATAGGGTCTTTCACAGAGCAAAAAGGTGTAAATTTTGATGAATCCAATAGATAAATGTTTTTCTTTTATAGGTTGTTCTTTTTTGTATTAAGTTTAACAAGAACACTTTGCCTAGCTTTAGATGCCAATGGTTTTTTTTGTGTGTGTGTGGAAAAATTTTATAGTTTTTATAATTTACATTTAAGTTCATGGTCCATTTTAAATGAATTTTCATATAAGCTAGTTGTTTTTTGTTGTTGTTTTCTCAATGAGTGTCCGTTTGCTTTGGGACCAAGAATGTCTTTTCTCTCTTAAATTGTTTTCTTTCACCTTTGTCAAAATTTAATTAAGCATATTTGTGTGGGTCTATTTCTTTGTGGGTCTGTTTCTATTTCTGCTGCTTAATTTTGTCCCATAGATCACTGTCTCTTCCTTCACCAGTACTGTACAATCTTGATTACTGTAGCTGTATAATAAGTCTTGAAATTGGGTAGACTGATTCTTCCCAGTTTAATCTTCTTTTAAAAAAAATTTTTTTTAGCTTTGTATTTCCTTCGCCTTTCCATAAAAATTTTTAGGATAATTTTGTCCGTATTTACTAAAAATCTTGCTGAGATTCTGATAGGAATTATGTTAAACCTCTCTATCAGTTTGAGAAGACTTGATGTCTTTACCATGTTAGTCTTTTAGTTCATGAACTTGGTATGTCTATCTGTGTCGTTAGATCTTTGATTTCTTTCATCAATGTTGCGTAGTTTTCAGCATACATTCTGTACATGTAGATTTACATCTGAGCATCTCAGTTTTTTTTTTTTTCAGTGATAGTAAATGTTTGAGCTCATTTATTAGCTCAAGGAGTTCTTTTTGTTTTCTGTTTTTTTGGGTAGTTTCCTTGAGATTTTACATAGACAGTCATATTTATCCTTTTTTTGAGATGGAGTCTCACTCTGTCACTCAGGCTGGAGTGCAGTGGCACGATGTCGGCTCCCTGCAACCTCTACTTCCCAGGTTCAAGTGATTCTCCTGCCTCAGCCTCCCAAGTAGCTGGGACTACAGGCATGCGCCACCATGCCCAGCTAATTTTTGCGTTTTTTAGTAGAGACAAGGTTTCACCATGTTGGCCAGGCTGGTCTCGAACTCCTGACCTCAGGTGATCTACCCACCTTGGCCTCCTAAAATGCTGGAATTAGAGGCGTGAACTGCTGTGCTCAGCCTGTATTTTTATTTTCATTCCGTTGTGTGTATTTTAATTTCCCTTGAGACTTCCTCTTTTACCCATGGATTATTTTGAAGTATATTTTTGGGTTTCTAAGTATTTGGAAGATTTCTGTTATTTTTCTTTTATTGATTTCTAGCTTGATTCTTGGTGGTCAAAGAAACATACTATATGTGATTTTTTTTTATTTCCATAGGTTTTTGGGGAACAGGTGATATTTGGTTATATGAGTAAGTTATTTAGTGGTGATCTGTGAGATTTTGGTACACCCATCACTCGAGCAGTATACACTGAATATGATTTTAATTTTTAAAAATCTTTTTATGTTTGTTTTATTGCCCCAAATGTGGTCTGTTATTGCTGTTTGTTCTGTGGGTAGTTGAAAAGAATATGTATTTTTCTATATTTGGAATGTTCTGTAAAGTCACTTCACTTCTGTTGGTTGATGGTTTTGTTGAATTCTGTAATCTTGCAGATTTTCTGCTAGTTGGTCTATCACGTGGTGGTTACGTCTTCAATTTGTGGATTTGTCTGTTTCTTTTTTTCAGTTCTGTCAGATCCTGTTTTGTGTATTTTGGAGCTTTGTTGTTTGGTACATACATATTACAATTCCTGCATCTTCTATGTGTATTGACCCTTCTTTATTACATCTGTCTGTCTCTGATAATTTTCTTTGCTCTGAAGTCAACTTTATCAAACATGAATATAACTTACTTTAAGTTAATATTTGCATGATATATCTTTTTCTCTCCTCAATCTGCCTACTTTGTTATATTTTGTGTGACTTTCTTGTAGATAGCATACTATTAGGTCATGTGTTCTGGTTGCTGGCTTCTTCATCTCCAAATCTGTGATATATGCGATAAAAAGAAAAACCAGGGAATTCACGATCATGTCATCACTGAGACCCCTAGTTAGCCTGCCTTTTTCTCTCCACCTTTCAGTGTTATTTGTTTTATATATTAATACAATGTCCAGGGTTTCTAGTTGTGCTTAGAGGAGGAATAGGGAAAAGTACATCTACTTCATTTTCTGAAGTGGAAGTTCCAGGGCTTTGCTTTATTTATTGCCATATCCCTACTGTCTATGTCATATATCATCAATGTTCAGTAAATATTTGTTGAATGAATTAATGGTTTTTAATCAGAGTGAATTTGTATGTTATTTATGTATATAAAATACTTGATTATTTCATATTATAAAACATTTAGAGAATACTCGTTTTTTCCCCACTACCAAGATCAGAGAGCGAATTATAATTTGTCTTAATTATTGTTTACATTTTGCCCCACTTTCGCTAATCTATGGCAGAAAATGAAAATTGGAGAACGTTTTCAGCCCTGCATGTTTATATTCTTTACACCTAAATGATACAAAGTCTAGTAAATAGTTAACTCTTCAATTGTATCATACTTTACTGACACATGAATTGTTGTAGAGATTGAGATAGAGACAGTTATGCTCCTTATAATTGAAGTGCTGCTGATAATTTGGGATGTATAAACACAGACTTTATTTAAAAATTATTTTAGTAGTTAGAAATCTGTTAGCTACCTTTAGAGGTGAATTAAATTAGATAGTATGAAACATTTTGACAGATGCCACCTCGATGAGAATCAGATGCAGGAAATATTTTTTTTCTCTTTGAGTCTGAAAGGTTTCTTCTTATTGTCTTTCTGTTTAATTGGTGCTGTTATAGGTCCCTTCAATAATCAGGAGATGGCAGAATGGTTTCAGGCGGGCTATTTTACTATGTCTTTATTGGTGAAGAGAGCGTGTGATGAAAGCTTCCAACCTCTTGGCGATATCATGAAAATGTGGGGAAGGGTTCCCTTTTCTCCAGGTCCAGCTCCCCCCCCTCATATGGTAAGTACCTTTCACCTCACCTGGAATACATATTAGTCACGGAAACACTTGATTCTCTTTGAAAACACAACCCAAATATATCATCTAATGAAGGAATTGTAGTTCTTTGAAATTAATGGAAATGGTAAGGGAAAGTCTGAATGGAAGACTGAATACTTAGCTATAATGATCTTTTCAAAACTCGAATAACCTGTGCCCATCCTCTTCACACCCCAGCTCCTCCCCAGCAGGGAAACAGAATCCTTCAGTAGCATTCCAGCAGATGTAGAATGAAGACCAACATCTTATCCTGGCCTACCTACGAGGTCCTGCAATGCCTGGCACCTTACCTTTCTAAGCTCATTTCAGAGCTTTTACCTTTATCTGCTAGGCTTCAACACAGTTGACCTCTTTGACTTTCTTTGCTTCCTCTAGTTAGAATAAACATTCCCCTCTCTTCCACTTCATTTGCCTCTTGCCTTCTCATTCATAAAGTTTCTAAATTTGAGGTTTGCCTTAAAATAAATGTTACCAGTGCTTCACAATATTTTTAGGGCTTAAAAAAAATTAGTTACTGGTATTTTAATTAAAAAATGGAACCATGGCCGGGCACATTGGCTCACTTCTGTAATCCCGGTGTGGGAGGGATTTGGGAGGCCAGAGTTAGAGGATTGCTTGAGCCCAGGAGTTTAAAATCACCCTGGACAACGAAGTGAGACCTGTCTCTACAAATAGTAGTGAAATAATAATGATAAAAAACTAGCCGGGTATGGTGGCAATCAGTGGCAGAGATGGGATGATCACTTGAGCCTAGGAAGTTGAGGCTGCAGTGAGCTGTGATTGCGCCGCTGCACTGCAGCTTGGGCAACAGAGTGAGACCCTGTCTCAAAAAAAAAATAATAAAAGGAACCGTAATGCTAGTAGTGATCTTTCTAGGGCTCTGACACTGGGGTACTATTGGCAGGGAAACCCTTCTTCCTCTTGGGCTGCTCTTGGACCCTCTCAGTAGTGTTTCTTTTGGAGGTCTTTCACCTGTACCTCATTTTTTCTTCTCCAGGTTGGACTGTCTGGTGACGGGCTATAGTTAAAAGTTACCATAAACCTTTTTTTTTCTTTTTAAAGAGATGGAGTCTCGCCATGTTGCCCAGGTCAGTCTCAAACTCCTGGGCTCAGGTGGTCCTCCCACCTTGGCCTTTCAAAGTGCTGGATTTTAGGCATGAGCCACTGCACCCAGCCCATAAACCTTTAGTGTGGACACTGCATTTCTACAGTAAAGTCACCATTGACTTATTCATCAATTGTATATTGAGGGCCTGTGCCAGGCCTCATAGTAGGTTCTTAGGAGATGAAGATGAGCAAGACCTAGCCTCTGTAGTCAAGGGAGTGTGTAGGTGCGGAAAGTGGCTTTTTTTCCATTTTGTTTCTTTTAAATGTTGATCTTAACCTAGTATTTGATTTCACAATCCACTAATGTGTTGAGACCTATAGTTTGTGGAGAGCAGTGGTCTAGAATGGAAGATTCCTAGGTGAGAGGAATTATTTCTCACACCATCCTAGTTGTTTTAAGTCACAAGAAAAATTATACTGTGTATTGCAGCATATAAATTTAACTTATATATCAAGTTTAAGCCTTATTTCTCTTCTCTGAAATTAAGATGAGTTTTGATCTTACACATCTCAGAAGCTAAAAGCTCATCTCTTGGATCTTGGCATACTTGGAGTAGTCCACTTCCCAGTTTCCAGTTAGAGGAGCTGAGCCTCAGTCATACCTGCATAGGAGGGAAACTGTGCAAAGCCCTGCTTCCTGTCTGTCATTGTCTTTTCCCTGAATATTGTTGATAAGAAGAGAGCCCCACTTCATGATGAATGTATACCTTGAAACTTAGTTTTTCATGTAGACATTTTAGATGAACCTAAGGTAGTAGTTATCCTCCAGTATCGAAAAGCAAGAAAAACGTCTCTGAATTTCAGGTAATCCCTACTCTAAGAAATTGTGTATCAAGTATCTTATTTCAAACTATAATCAATATATAATAAAGATATAAACTCATGATTTACCTATTTAGTCTGTCATACTTACACTTTTACTTCTGTTATCTTATACTTCGTTTCTTTCTCCTAATTTTAACTTTTCATAATTTAAATTCCAGTCATATTATTTCACATATAAGCTAAAAAATTGGTTTTATTTTACTACAACTTATTTTTTCTAATTCATGATGTATTAATAGCAACAGAAACAGTTTATTTTGGGGGAGAGAGTTATAGTTATCAAAGTTTATATACATACATATACATATATACATACATATATATATATTTTTTTGAGACGGAGTCTTGCTCTATCACGTGACCAGGCTGGAGTGCAGTGGCGCAGTCTAGGCTCACTGCAACCTCTGCCTCCCGGGTTCAAGTGATTCTCCTGCCTCAGCCTCCTGAATAGGTGGAACTACAGGCGTGTGCCACCACACCCAGCTGATTTTTGTATTTTTAGTGGAGACGGGGTTTCATCATGTTGGCCAGGCTGATCTCAATCCCCTGACCTCATGATCCGCCTGCCTTGGCCTCCCAAAGTGCTGGGATTACAGGTGTGAGCCACCACGCCCGGCCTCTTTTTATATTCTTAACATCTTTAAGATACATACTGGCTCCCTGCATTCCTTATATACCATTATAAAATTCTGTAACATTTCCTTTGACGTTTAGATACTTTTACATTTTTCTGTGTTATATCCAGTTTCTCTAATTTCTACATTATCTAATTATACAGTCTTTCAGTTACAGTAATAACTCTGAAGTACAGTTGAACATTCAGCTTTAAGGGCAGGAATGGAGAATGGCAGCTGAAATAAGGACCCTTTCTCACCTTAGGGAATCTTTTATAATATTGACACCACTGTTTCCACTAGATGGTGTTGTTTAGTTTTTAAAGATGTCTGAGTTTTTATTCAAGTGTTTGGGTAAAAGGGTAGAGCTGGGAGGTAAAGGTCTTAGATTCATTTTGATTTCAGATACCTGTACTAAGTGGCTTTTAGGTTCTTTGCAGTTTATTTAATGGTATTTATTTCCTCACCACTTCATTCCTAGGGAGAGCTGGACCAGGAACGACTGACCAGACAGCAAGAACTCACAGCCTTATACCAGATGCAGCACCTGCAGTACCAGCAGTTTTTAATACAGTAAGAAGAGTAATGCAGTAGGATGTACTGCAGCATGAAAAAGGACTTTAAATAGAATCTGCTCTCAAGTCTCACCTTTTACAGTAGAGAGGGCTAACGGCTTATATGGCACTTCAGTCACCCAGCTAGTGGCGTCTTGCCACCATACCTTCTAATTTTAGTGTTGTCATTTATTTATTTATTTATTTATTTTTGAGACAGAGCCTCACTCTGTCATCCAGGCTGGAGTGCAGTGGCATGATCTCGGCTCACTGCAACCTCTGCCTCCCTGGTTCCATTGATTCTCGTGCTTCAGCCTCCTGAGTAGCTGGGACTACAGGCGTGTGCCACCACGCCCAGCCTATTTTTGTATTTTTAGTAGAGATGGGGTTTTACTGTGTTGGCGAGGCTGGCCTCGAACTCCCAGCCTCAACTGATCTGCCTGCCTCGCCTCCCAAAGTGCTGGGATTACAGGCATGAACCACCACTCCTGGCTTATCTTACTTTTAAATACCAGAAGTTTAGAAGATAACACATAACTTTAATTTTGTAAGCTCTTTAGTTTCTAAGTGCCTCCTGAGTGGCTCAGCTTTGAATGCCACAGAGGAAAAAAAAAATATATGTATATAAGCGAGAGGGTGGGAAAGAAGTTAAAGTTAATTATTTTAGGAGTGGTGTGGAATGATGGCAAAGTCAGTCAGGTTTTGTTATGTCCTTTTTGTAGAAGAAATAAGATTTGCTGTTCTTGTGGTGCAGAGGTTGGCAAAGTCTGACCTTTGGGCTAAATCTGGCCTGCTCTCTATTTTTATATTTATAAGCAAAGTGTTACTGAAACAGACACACCTGTTGGTTTGTAGGATGTATATTGCTGCTTTTGCCTTATGATGGCAGAATTGAGTAGTTGCAACAGAGAGTATATGAGCTGCGTAGATGAAACTATTTACTCTCTGGCCCATTACAAAAGTTTAACCCTGATCTAGTGAAGAAAAATTACCTAAATTTTTCCAAGTTGAAGACGATCAATGTATGAATTTTTATAGAAGTGTTACATTTTTTACAAAGGGTACGTCATATGGAAAAAGCTACTAATTTGAATCTGTTTCATTTTTCATTTGATTTCTGATAAAAGGTTATCTTTGGAGTTTACCAATTTTTGACATTCGTGATTTTAAAAATATTTTCTCTGAATAGACCACTTTGCACTGAATTGTGAATTTTTTTGCTATCCTCTTTGACTCGGAAACATGCCATCTATGAGTTCAGTTCTTTCTAGAATGAAGCATAGAATTTTCTATGTGTCTATTATCATAATGAAGAATTATAAAATATATTTGATAGCTATTTCTAATAATGTCTCCTGGGGGGCTTTGAATTGAACTTTGTCTTTCAGCATCTCAGCCATGTGAACTAAGTGTGGATTGACAGGTTATACTTTTTTTTTTACTTTTTGAAGACAACAATATGCACAGGTTTTGGCCCAACAGCAGAAAGCAGCCCTGTCTTCCCAGCAGCAGCAGCAGTTGGCACTTCTTCTTCAACAGTTTCAGACCTTGAAGATGAGGTTGGTGGTCATTCCATTATGTGTCATATGGGGTGCATGTGTTGTGAAAGAAAGAGAAGAAAGGAGAAATTCTGGTATAGTGTGTGATTTCTGGCACTGGAACACTCCCAACACATACCTGCATGTTGTATGTAAAAAAGTATATTTTAAAAAAATATTTCAGGTGGAGATAAGCGTTTATTTGGTCTTTTACTCATAGATATAAATTTTGATTAATCAAAAGACCAAAGAATAATGGGAACACTTGAGAAACAGTGTCATCTTGTGGAACCTGCGACAGAAAAACTGTAGCCTAGGATTTTAATTTCACTTTTACTCATAGTATCTCAAAGTATTAGCCACACCACACAAGGTTGTAATTTTCTAGAACTCAGAAGCCATTAAGGTAGGTCTAAGGAAAAGGAAATTATGCTAGAAGTCTAGAAGAAATTTCTGCTGTTTCAGATTATCGTTCAGAGTAATATTTCTCCTGAACAAGTATCAGTCACTGCTCTTAAAAATCTTATTGTCTCATTAAGCCAAAACTGTTTATATTTCTTGTGAGCCTTAACCCATCCCATGAGGTAGGCAGTTTAGGTGGTAGGAGCTCCATTTTATGGATGGGCAAACTGGGACTCTGAGAGGCTGTAGGACTTGATTAATGTAACACACAGGAAACTCAGAACTAAAATGCAGACCTTTTTTCATTATAATATGCTGTCTCTGTGACTTCTATTGAGATGATCGGGGTTTTTAAAGATATGGATATACAGTATCTTTAAGATATACATATCTTTTAAGATATGGATATACAGTGGGTATATCCATCATTTAGAAGTCAATATGTATTACCATAGAGGATTCCAGAAGTGTGATCATTGTGCCCTTCTCTTTGTTCCACCCCAAACTGCTTTGGTAGTGTTAAGTTTTAGTAAAAGAGTGAAGGCGTTTTCTAGCCAAATAAGCTGGAGAACCTGCTAATCTAGAAATTCCTCTTCATCTTTTTTTTTTTTTCCTGCAAATGACAAGAACAAGTTAATTTTTTATTTCCCTTTTGCAGAATATCTGATCAGAACATCATTCCCTCAGTAACTAGGTCTGTGTCCGTGCCAGATACTGGCTCTATCTGGGAGCTTCAGCCAACAGCTTCACAGCCTACAGGTAAAAACTTAGATTAACCTTTAGTACCACTCTGAGGATTCAGAGTCTAATAATAATTTTACAATTCAGTTCTTAAAAAATATATTAGGTTTCTGAATCCATTTTGTATTTGATATTAACAAAAGGTCCATTTTTTTACTAGATCCAAGCAATATTGAAGGTGTTACTGAAAATATACTTTTAAGGATTTGTTTGAATTTATTTAGTGGATTTTTTTTGAGTCAGCATCTCTTTTATGTTGTTCTGATCAGTGTGGAAAAATCATTTAAATTATTTTCGATCTCTTTAGCCAGATCGGGGAAAAAAAGCATACATAAAAACATAGTAATGGTGACCTATTCTTTTGAGTTAGGAGTTAATACAAGCTAGGCATGGTGGTGTGTGCCTGTAGTGCTAGCTACTCAGGAGGCTGAGATGGGAGGATTACTTGAGTCCAGGAGTTCCAGGCTGCAGTGAGCTATGATCATGCCAAGGCATTTCAGCCTGGGCAACAGAGCAAGACTCTAAGAAAGAAAGAAAAAAAAAAGTAATTGGTGTTAACAAACACTGTAGGTACCCAGAAATTTTGGGAAAAGAAAAACCTGCTATGAATTGAGCACCTTTTCTCATTTTTATATTTTTACATCAAATTAGAAAATTTGGGGTTGAGATTATTTTAAGTCTTGGTATGGGTGAAGCACCGCTGTTTCTTTGCTTTCTTTTTTTTTTTTTTTGAGACAGACTCTTGCACTGTTGCCCAGGCTAGAGTGCAGTGGTGCGTTCTCAGCTCATCGCAACCTCTGCTTCCCAGGTTCAAGCGATTCTTCTGCCTCAGCCTCCTAAGTAGCTGGGATTAATTACAGGTGTACGCTATCACACCTGACTAATTTTTGTATTTTTAGTAGAGACAGGATTTCACCATTGTGGCCAGTCTGGTCTCAAAGTGACCTCAAGTGATCCGCCCACCTTGGCCTCCCAAAGTGCTGGGATTATAGGTGTGAGCCACTGCGCCCAGCCGAGCACCTCTGTTTCTTATGGTCTAAATACTTGCAGAGATGGATAGTTTGGTCCATGGATAGTCCTTTCAAGAGATTATAGTTGGTTTTGAAGATCCTCAAGAACTATAGGAGTTTTTCTAGAGCTGTTGAGCCATTCAGGTCATGGTTCTGTTGTTAACACTGACCCCGCAGATTATTGCAGAAGGATGATTGTCTTCCCTCATCAACTTTCCATGCTGTTTGCACCTTATTTTTTCTTGGTAGCCGTTTATAGTTAGGATGTTAAGAATACAGGTTGAGTACCCATCCCTAATCCAAAAGTCCACAATCCAAAATGGTTCAAAATCTAAAACTTTTTGAGCATTGACATGATTTCACAAGTGGATTTTTTTTTTTTTTTTTTTTTTTTGGGAGACAGAGTCTTGCCGTGTTGCTGAGGCTGGTGTGTAGTGGCACAATCTCGGGTCACTGCAACCTCTGCCTCCTGGGTTCAAGAGATTCCCCTGCCTCAGCCTCCCGAGTAGCTGGGATTACAGGCACCCACCACCACGCTTGGCTAATTTTTGTATTTTTGGTAGAGACGGTTTCACCACGTTGGCCAGGCTGATTTCAAACTCCTGGCCTCAAGTGATCCGCCTGCCTCTGCCTCCCAAACTGCTAGGATTACAGGCATGAGACATGGTGCCCAACCCATGATTGGACAATTTTACACGTAAATACTTAACACAAACATTTTTTTCATGCCTCAAATTATTTAAAAATGTTGCATTAAACTACCTTCAGGCTGGCTGGGTGTGGTGGCTCACGCCTGTAATCCCAGCACTTTGGGAGGCCGAGGTGGGTGGATCACGAAGTCAGAAGTTCGAGACCAGCCTGGCCAAGATGGTGAAACCCCATCTCTACTAAAAATAAAAAAAAATTAGCCAGGTGTGGTGTCGGGCACCTGTAATCCCAGCTACTCTGGAGGCTGAGGCAGGAGAATCGCTTGAACCCTGGAGGCGGAGGTTGCAGTGAGCCGAGATCACGCCACTGCACTCCAGCCTGGGTGACAGAGTGAGACTCCACCTCAAACCCCCCCCCCCCAAAAAAAAAGTACCTTCAGGCTATGTCTATAAAGTGTATATGAAAGATTAATAAATTTTATGTTGGATCTTATCCCAGAGATAGCTCATTATGTATATGCAAATATTTCAAAATCTGAAAAAATCCAAAATTTGAAATGCTTCTGGTCCCAAGCATTTTGGATAATGGATCCGCAACCTGTATTCTGTAGTGTTTTGGAAACTTTTAAGTACTGTATTAAACAATTTATCTCTTTGGGTTTATATGCAGTCAAGTTCCTTTAAAAATAGTCCATTGGTTTTATACAGACAATATTTGATAGTGTATAAATAGACTATGATAGGAATGTAGAAATTAGAGAATGCTGAAAAGTGGTGCTAGAAAACTTCGCTGACAATAGGAAAATGAACTCAGAAACCATTATCTGTTTGTTTACTTCCAAATGTGATCTTGCAGTGCCCTTCAGGTTAGCAGGACCAGGTCTCACTTGTAAGACCTGCCTGGCCTTTCCAGAGGTCTCCACAGCTCCAGCTGTAATGCTTACTTGCACTCCCTCTTTATTGAGATGAAATTCATTTAACACAAAATTAACCATTTTAAAGTGAATACTTCAGTGGCATTCACAATGTTGTGCAACCACCTACTTCTCTCTAGTTGGTGTGCAGTGAGAGGCTGTAAGGTTGCTGGAAATCTGTGTGCTTTGGAGTGTAATACACTGGGATTTAAATCCTGGTATGGCCACATGCTTGCCATGTGCCCTTGGGAGTGTTAGAAACTACTTCTGACCCTTAGTTTCTTCATCTGTAAAAATGGGGGTATGAATAGAAACATTATAGGGCTTTGTAAGGATGAAGTTAATTCCCTGATAAATGCCTGGTACTTCCCTTCATTCTAGATGTGTTGAAGGATATTCACAGAAACTAGAGTCCATTGGCAGTTCAGTCTTCTCAGAGGCAAAACAGATGTGTTTGGTGGAGCTCATTTAGGCACAGGGAAGCAGCTTTTTTCATGATTCCTACGGATATGTCACCATGTGTGTAAGCTCTGTCATTCCTTGTTGTTTCTTTTGTTGTCTTACAGTTTGGGAAGGTGGTAGTGTATGGGATCTTCCTCTGGACACCACGACACCAGGCCCTGCCCTGGAACAGCTTCAGCAGCTAGAGAAGGCCAAAGCTGCAAAGGTCTGAAACTCATTCTTCTGCAACAGTGCATTGTCATCTGGCTGCAGGACATAAACATTGCTGTTTATTCATCTCTCTAGCTAGCTATGCTTTTTACTTTCAGCTTACTGCTGCTTAGCTGGTATAAGTACATTCATATTGTATCTTTACTGTGCTCTCTTCTCCCAAAAAAAAAAAAAAACTCAAAACAATTTAAATTACTATGTTTGGTTTGGTTAGTTGGCACATTGTTGATTATAGACACATATATATTTTAGGTAACATTATTCATGGTATGAACATTTGTTGTAAGTAACAAGAATGTGAGAAAATATCCACTACATTGTTTATGAGACTCCTGATATGTGGCATGAGTTCTCCCATTGAATCTTTGTAGTGGTATTTGTTTATATTTCTTATTATCCTCAGACGTAGCAGCCAAAAAGCCCGACATTAACATTAGATTGTGTGTTCCATTCACATTTTTTGGAAGAGCTAAATCTTGAATTTTGGTTTTAGTACTTGCCAGAAAAGAATGTCTACTACATCAATACCTAGTGTCACTGTAATGATTTCTAGGTTCTCAGGCGTACAAGAGAGTGTTGTTGCTGTTTTATACTTAATGCATTCATATCCCCTGAGGTCGTGACAGTCTCCTTAGAGTTCCCAGAATGTGGAAAGGTTCATACAACATTGCTGTTAAAACATTATAGCCACACTGTTAAATGTTCAATCGGAAAATTATTTGTAGGGATGAGTAAAGAAGTACCATCCAAGAGCATTCTGATGTTACTCTCATGGGTGGTATAATGGTAACGTGGAGTGTGGAGGCAAGTACAGGTGGGAGGAAAGTGCATTCAATTGAGACAGTCATAAAATTCTTCTAATTACTGTGATATGTCATAGCTTAGAGCTCTTACAGGGTGTTGATGTTGTAGCGTATGTCAGAATTTCCTTCCTTTTAAAGGTTGAATAGTATTAATATTCCATTGTATGTATATAACATATTTTGTTTATTTATTGATCTGTTGGATCACCTGGTTGCAGTGCAGTACGGTACAGGCAGCTGATTGAATGAACGAATACTACTGGTCAGTGCTTTCGGAGTGTGGAGTGTTCCTGTGCTTGGTTTCAAGTTTCTAAGAGTACTCTTGTGTAATCACAGCTAGAGCAAGAGAGAAGAGAGGCAGAAATGAGGGCAAAACGGGAAGAGGAAGAGCGAAAGAGGCAGGAAGAACTCCGAAGACAACAGGAGGAAATTCTTCGGCGACAGCAGGAAGAAGAAAGGAAAAGGCGAGAGGAAGAAGAACTTGCCCGAAGGAAACAGGTATGTATCTGGGAACTCTGACCATAGGATTAGTGCTTGATGAGGGCTTTCAGGCTGCTTTCTTTCATCATTTCACAGATACTCCTGAAGTCCACAGGATTGGGGTTAGAACCTTAGAAGACTCACTCACCTTTGGAAAGAATCTCTGTTTTCCACCAACACCCACTGTAGGGATATTCTTCAGTCCTAGTAAACCACTAGAATTGATATTCTTTGCATATTTCCTAGAGTTTTATAAACCAGTTAGATTTCAGAAGTTCTGTCCTTGTGTCTAAAAACAATGAGAAAGTAACTTTGATGTGCAGCATTAAATGTCAAATTTTAAAAGTTACATGGGCTTTAAAAAAATTGTGCTAACATATACATAACATAAAATTTACCATTTTAAGTGTACTTTCAGTGGTGTTAAGTATATTCATTCATATTGCTGTGCAACCCTCACAAACATGTCTGTAGAACTTCTCCAACTTTGCAAACTGAAACTGCATATCCATTAAACAAGGAGCCCCACTCCCTCCATCCATAGCTCCTAGTAACCACCATTCTTCTTTCTGTGTCTGTGTATTTAAGCTAACTCAATTTCTTATGTAAGTAGAATTATACAGTATTTGTCCTTTTGTGTTGGGCTTATTTCACTTAAGGTTTATTCATATTGTAGCATATATCAGAATTTCCTTTCTTAAAAAGGTTGAATAATATTCCATTGTGTGTTTATCCATTCCTATTTTGTTTATCCATTCCTCTGTTGATGGACATTTAGATGACTTCCACGTTTTAGCTATTGTGAATAATGCTGCTGTGAACACGGGTGTATAGATACCTGTTTGAGTCCTTGCTTTCAACACTTTTGTGTATACACCTAGAAGTGGAATTGCTGGATCATATGGTCATTCTCTTTTGAATTTTTTGAAGAACTGCCGTATTGTTTCCCACAGCTGCTGCACCACTTTATATTCCTACTGACAATGCACAGCCGTTCCCAGTGTCTCCACATTCTCACCAACACTTGTTATTTTATTTTTTTGGTTTTGCTTTGTTTCTTTTTGATAATGACACTTTTAATGAGCATCAAGTGATATTTCATTGTGGTTTTGATTTACATTTCCCTAATGATTAGTGTTGTTGGGCATCTTTTCACATGCTTATTGACCATTCAAATGTACTTTAAAAAAGTATCTTTGGCTAAGACTTCTGCCTTCTCTTTATTCTTTCCCTTAATGAACCTTTTCTCCCTATTTTAGTGTTTCTAAATAGGGAGCAAAAAAAACTCTACACGTATATTTGCTTTACAACATTTTCCACAATATAGCTGAGCAGAAACCAGAAAGATAAGACACATTTTATTTTTCCCCTAGAAAGTAGGTTTTCATTTGAAGAAATTTAGACAGAAATCACCCAGCAATAATTTTGAATGTAATGATTTTTGCATGTGGTGTGAGATGAGGGTCTGACTTCATTCTTCTGCCTATAGATATCCAGTTTTCCCACCACCATTTATTAAAGAGACTGTCCTTTCCCCCATTGTGTGTTTGTGGCATCTATGTCAAAAATCAATTGAGTATAAATGTGTGGATTTATTTCTGGGGTTTGTATTCTCTTTTTGGTTTTTTTTTTTATTTTTTTGGAGACAGAGTCTCACTCTGTCACCCAGGCTGGAGGTATATATTATTTGTACTTGTGTTTTATAATCCTCCTTTTGACATGAATTATGTCATCTTTCCATGTCAAATGTGTATCTAAAAATCTACATCATCATATTTGCTAGCTGTATTAAATTTCATTTTATAAGTAAATTATAATAAGTTGACCAATTCCCTATTGTTGGACATGAGGGTTGTTTCCAGTTCTTCATTGTTAGATAAGTGTTCGAATGAAAGTCCTTGTAGTTAAGTCTTTGCTTAAGGATTTATAACCAGCGAGGTATATACTTTTAATGTTTTTTGGTCTTTTTTTTTCTTTTTTTTTTTTTTGTTGTTGGGGGGAATTCACCATTCATGTGCTTGGCTCATTTTTCCATTGGGGTTTTCCTAGCTTCACTTGAAAGGATCCACTCTTTTAATAGCCCCACAGTCTAGCCTTTACCACTTGTTGCTTACTTTTTGGCCCCAAGAGGTGCTCTTTGAAAAACAAAAAAGATCCATGCTGAGATGAAATGAGAACTACAGTTAATTCTTAGAGTCACACTATGCTGCAGCATATAGAGGCTCTAAGGATTATTGCAGTAAAAAAGTATGTTTAGTTCTGTGTTGCGCAGTTTTCTATAAATGATCTCAACAATAGGACTTCTTTCTGTGTAATACTTAATAGTATTGGTGGGACTTTTGATCTTCAGAACACGTTCTGGGACACATGGCTTTACTCATTACTTCTGACTGGGAGAACTTATCTTACCCCAAATTTTTGGTGGCTATGTTGATTTGCCCTCTCTATGCCTTAAGTTCCCAGTTAATTAAAAAAATAGGGATTAAAGATACCAGTGGAGA
This sequence comes from Pan paniscus, assembly GCF_029289425.2. Taxonomy (NCBI): domain Eukaryota; kingdom Metazoa; phylum Chordata; class Mammalia; order Primates; family Hominidae; genus Pan; species Pan paniscus. The sequence goes on from NC_073262.2 coordinate 135,424,978, forward strand.
AACCAAAGCTATACTTCTAATGTAGCTCTTTCTACGGTTAATCAGTAAATGATGTAGCTAATATAGAAACCAGGGTAGACTTCACAGTTTATTGTAATTTAACTGCTAATATTTTAAATTCAATTTTCTTTTCATTGTAATGCGTCCAATTCCCCAATTTACATGTATACTTTTTACTCCAGATCGTGATTACTTTTATGTTTACTGTTTAACAGAGTCTTAGCAGCAGATAGCCTATTACTTTCCAAATATGACATAATAAATTGAATGATAGACCTGAGTCCCTCCCCCACCCCCCACCCTCCATCTTTTTTCCTTAGGAAGAGGCTCTGCGTCGCCAGCGGGAGCAAGAAATTGCATTAAGGCGACAGCGAGAAGAGGAAGAAAGACAGCAGCAAGAAGAAGCTCTTAGAAGACTGGAAGAGAGGAGAAGAGAAGAGGAAGAAAGGCGGAAGCAGGAAGAATTGTTACGCAAACAGGTGACCAGATGGTTTTGTCTTCTAATTGTTCCTTTGAAGCTGGGAATTAGTGATTTAGAAAATATTAGGACATTAAGGTAGCCTATCTAAAATATTTTCAGGTTGCTAAAAATTAACCAAAAGAAACCTAACTGGCTCTTATTCTGTCTAAATTTCTTCAAATGAAAACCTGTTTTCTAGAGGAAAAATAAAATTTGTCTTATCTTTCTGGTTTTTGCTCAGCTGTATAGTGGAAATGTTGTAAAATACATGGTTTTTTTAAAAGCAAGTTTCAGACTAAAGCGGAATAGTACAACAAATTCTCATAAATCACCCAGCAATAGTTTCTTTTTTTTTTTTTTTTTTTGAGATGAGTCTCACTCTGTCGCCCAGGCTGGAGTGCAGTGGTGTGATCTTGGCTCACTGCAAGCCCCGCCTCCTGGGTTCATGCCATTCTCCTGCTTTAGCCTCCCAAGTAGCTGGGACTACAGGCGCCTACCACCATGCCTGGCTAATTTTTTGTATTTTTAGTAGAGACGGGGTTTCATTGTGTTAGCCAGGATGGTCTCAATCTCCTGACCTCATGATCCACCCGCCTCGGCCTCCCAAAGTGCTGGGATTACAGGCATGAGCTGCTGCGCCCGGCCATCACCCAGCAATAATTTCTAACGTAATGATTTTCATGTATGGTATGAGATGAGGCTATGATTTCATTCTTCTGCCTGTGGATATCTAGTTTTCCCACCACCATTTATTAAAGAGACTGTTCTTTCTCCATTGTATGTTTTTGGGATCTATGTTAAGGAGCGTAAATGTATGGATTTATTTCTAGGCTTTGTATTCTCTTTTTGGTTTCTTTTTTTCTTCTTCTTTTCTTTTTTTTGGAGATCAAGAGCCTCACTCTGTTGCCCAGGCTGGAGTGCAGTGGCGCGATTTTGGCTTACTGCAACCTCCACCTCCCCAGCTCAAGCGATTCTCGTGTCTAAGCCTCCCCAAGTACCTGGGACTGCAGGCAGGCATCACCACGTCTGGCTAATTTTTTTTAATTTTTAATAGAGATGGGGTTTTGCCTTGTTGGCAGGCTGGTCTCAACTCCTGGCCTCAAATGATCTGCCTGCCTCAGCCTCCCAAATGCTGGGATTACAGGTGTGTCTTTTTGCTTTCTTGACAGTGTTCTTTGAAACACATAAATTTTTCACTTTGACAATGTCCAATTTATCTTTTTATTTTACTTATTTACTTACTTACTTTCTTATTTTAAGACAAAGTCTCGCTCTGTTGCCCAGGCTGGAGCGCAGTGGTGCCATCTTGGCTTACTGCAGCCTCTGCCTCCCAGGTTCAGGCAGTTCTGCTTCAGCCTCCCGAGTAGCTGGGACTACAGGCATGTGCTGCCACGCTTGGCTAATTTTTGTATTTTTGATAGAGATAGGGTTTCACCATGTTGGCCAGGCTGGTCTTGAACCCCTGACCTCAGGTGATCGCTTGCCTTGGCCTCCTAAAGTATTGAGGTAGAGGCATGAGCCACCGCGCCTGGCCAATAATGTCCAATTTATCTATTTTTTTTCTTACAAGTTGTATACTTTTAGCTCTTACTTTTAGTTTGGATTCCTTATATTCTCAGTACATGTCCTTTGTTAGATAAATGTTGTGCATACTTTCCTCCAGGCTATAGCATGTCTATTTATTTTCCTAGGGGATCTTTTGATAAGCAGAGATTTTTAATTTTGATGAAATCCTATTTGTCTTTTATTAGTGTTTTTTTGTTTCTATGTAAGAAATACTTGCCAACCTACAGATTATTAAAATATCTCCTGTATTTTTTTTAAAGCTTTATAGTTTTCGTTTTACAAATAGTTTGAATTGTTTTTTCTGTGTGATACGAGGTATGGGTTGTTCCAGTGCCTGTTTTTGCAAAGTCTTTACTTTTTCTATTGAATTTTTGATGCTTTTGTCAAAGTCAATTGTATAAATATATATATATATATTTTTTACTGGACTCTTCCCTTTTCTTCCATTGATAAGTTTGCCTGTCCTTAAATGAGTACGCACTGATTTGATTACTACTGTACCTTTATAGTAACTAGAAGTAAGTCAGTATGTCTTCCAGCTTTGCCTTTTTATTCAAGACTGCTTGACTAAGATCTTTTGCCTTCCTATTAAAACTTAAAATTATCTTCTTAATTTCTATATAAGTAAAAGCCTCCTGTGGTTATGATATGGATTGTGTGGAATCTAAATTGAAGAGAATTCACATTTTAAGATATACTGAGGCTTCCAGGCAATGAACATGGTATAACTTTCCATTTGTTTATGTTTTCCTTGTTTTTTCTCAGTACCATTTTGTTTTCGTTATACAGGTTATGTACATCTTTAAAAAACTGATTTTTTTCTTTTTTGCTATTATAAGTGGAATTTTAAAAGTTTATTTTCCAGCAGGCTGGGTGCAGTGGCTCATGCCTGTAATCTCAGCACTTTGGGAGGCCAAGGTGGGCAGATCACGAAGTCAGGAGTTCGAGACCAGCCTGGCCAACAGGGTGAAACCCTGTGTCTACTAAAAATACAAAAATTAGCTGGGCGTGGTGGCGTGCGCCTGTAATCCCAGTTACTTGGGTGGCTGAGGCAGGAGAATTGCTTGAACGCGGGAGGCGGAGGTTGCAGTGAGCCGAGGCACCCCTGCATTCCAGCCTGGGCGACAGGGCAAGACTCTGTCTCGGAGGGGGAAAAGCTGTTTATTTTCCAGTTCTATGGAATTGGAATTGCCAGTTCTATAGAAATGGAATTGATTGGTTTTCATATATAGATCTTATATTCTGACACCTTGTGAAACTCAACTTACTACCTCCAATAGTGTTTTTGTTGATTCCTTAGGATTTTCTATGGAGTCTTATTGATAAATAGGAGCAGTTTTAATTCTTCCTTTCCAACCTTGGATAGAAGTGGTTAAAATGTATAATAGCCTTGTTTCCAGTATTGGGGTGAAAATGTCCGGTATTTCACCATTAAATATATTGATAGTTTTTCATAGGTATCCATTATCCAGCTGAAGAAGTTTCTTTCCAGTCCTAGTTTACTGAAAGTTTTTCAATGAATAGATACTGAGGTTGTAAAATGCTTTATCTGCATTGATTGATGATCATTTAGTTTTTTCATTCTGCTTATATGGTGAATTATTAATATTAATAACTGAGTTATTAATAACTGAGGTTTGAAGGTTAAGTCAACTTTGTGTTCATGGATTACCACCCTACTTGATACATGTGTTAACCTAATTTGGTACTGTTTTGTTAAGAATATTTGCATCTGTGTTCATGAGGGAGAGATAGGTCTACAATTTTCTTTCTCTTTTTCCTTTCTTTCTTTCTTTTTTTTTTTTATTGAGATGGTCTCACACTGTCACCCAGGCTGCAGTCTTGGCTCACTACAGCCTCAACCTACCATGCTCAATCAAGCCTCCCACCTCAGCCACCTCAGTAGCTTGGGCCACATGCTCATGCCACCACTCCTGGCTAATTTTTTTATTTTTTGTAGAGATATGGGGTCTTGCTGTGTTGCTCAGGCTGGTCTTGAATTCCTGGACTCAAGCAGTTTTCTTGTCTCAGCCTCCCAAAGTGGTGGGATTACAGGAGTGAGCCACCGCACCTGACCTATAATTTTCTTGTAATGCTTTTGTCCCCTTTTGGTGTTAGGTTTATACTGGCCTCTTAAATTGGAATGTGATACTTTCATTGTTTTCCGAAAAAGTTTGTGTAAGATTGGAATTATTTCTTCATTGAATAGAGGCATATCTCATTTTATTGTGCTTCACTTTCTTGTGCTTTGCACGTATTTCATTTTTTACGAATTGAAGGGCTTGTGGCAGCCCTGCATCGACCAAGTCTGTTGGCCAGCAGCATGTGCTCACTTTGTCTCTGTGTCACACTTCGGTAATTCTTGCAATGTTTCAGATTTTTTTTACTGTTATATCTGTTACGGTGATCTGTAATAAGTGATTTTTGATGTCACTATTGAAATTGTTGTGGAGTGCCGTGAACTGTGCCCATGTAAGGCAGCAAACTTAATCCATACCTATTGTGCATGTTCTGACTATTGACTGGCTATTCCCTGTCTCTCTTCCTCTCCTTCGACCTCCCTATTCGCTGAGACACATCATTATGGAAATTAGGCCAGTTGATAACCCTACAATGGCCTCTAAGGGTTCAAGTGAAAGGAAGAGTCATGTCTCACACTTTAAATTGAATGCTAGAAATGATTAAGCTTAGTGAGGAAGGCATGTCAGAAGCTGAGATAGGCCAAAGGCTAGGACCCCCTGTGCCAGTTAGCTAAGTTGTAAATGCAAAGGAAAAGTTATTGAAGAAAATTAAAAGTGCTACTCCAGTGAACACATGAATGACAAGAAAGCCAAACAGCCTTATTGCTGATATGGAGATAGTTTTAGTGGTCTGGATAGAAGATCAGACCAGCCGCAACATTCCCTTAAGCCAAAGCCTAATCCAGAACAAGGCCTTAAAACTCTCTTCAATTCTGTGAAAGCCGAGAGAGGTGATGAAGCTGAAGAAGAAAAGTTTGAAGCTATCAGCGGTTGGTTCATGAAGTTTAAGGAAAGAAGCCATTTCCATAAAATAAAAGCACAAGGTGAAGCAGCTAGTGCTGATGTAGAAGCTGCAGCAAGTTATCCAGATGCCCTACTTAAGATCATTGATGAAGGTGGTTGCACTAAACAACATATTTTCAGTATAGATGAAACAGCCTTCTAATAGAAGAAGATACTATCTAGGACTTTCATAGCTAGAGAGGAGAAGTCAATGCGTGGCTTCAAAGCTTTAAAGGACAGGCTGACTCTCTTTTTAGGGGCTAATGCAGCTGGTGACTTAAAATTGAAGCCAGTGCTCATTTACCATTCTGAAAATCCTAGGGTCTTTAAGAATTATACTAAATCTACTCTGCCTGTGCTGTATAAATGGAACAGCAAAGCCTGGATGACAGCACATCTGTTTACAGTGTGGTATATTGAATATTTTAAACTCACTGTTGAAGACCTCCTGCTCCTTTCAAAATATTACTGCTCATTGACAATGCCCCTAGTCATTCAAGAACTCTGATGGAGATGTACAAGGAAATTAATGTTGTTTTCATCCATGCCAACATAACATTCATTCTGCAGCCTGTGGATCAAAGATTAATTTTGATGTTCAAGTGTCATTATTTAAGAAACATACTTCATAATGCTCTGTGTACCATGGGTAGTGATTCCTCTGATGGATCTGGGCAAAGTAAATTGAAAACCTTCTGTAAAGGATTCGCCATTCCAGATGCCGTTAAAGAACATTAGTGATTCATGAGAGGAAGTCAAAATGTCAACATTAACAGAAGTTTGGAAAAAGTTGATTCCCACCCTCATGGATGACTGTGAGGGGTTCAAGACTTCAGTGGAGGAAGCAACTGCGGATGTGGTGGAAATAGCAAGAGAACTAGAATTCAGAAGTAGAGCCTGAAGATGTGACTGAATTGCTATAATCTCATGGTAAAGTTTGAATGTGTCAGCAGTTGCTTCTTATGGAAGCAACTACTTCCCATATGCAAATAAAGGAGTTTCTTAAGATGGCATCTACACCTGGTGAAGATGTCGCGAACATTGTTGAAATGACAACAAAGGATTACATAAACTTAGTTGATAAAGCAGTGGCAGGGTTTGAGAGATTGACTCCAATTTTTTTTAAATTAAGTTCTAGGGTACATGTGCACAGCATGCAGGTTTGTTACATAGATATACATGTGCCATGTTGGTTTGCTGTACCCATCAACTCGTCATTTACATTAGGTATTTCTCCTAATGCTATCCCTCCCCCAGCCCCCCACCCCTCGACAGACCCTGGTGTGTGATGTTCCCTGCCCTGTGTCCATGTGTTCTCATTGTTCAACTCCCACCTGTGAGTGAGAACATGTGGTGTTTGGTTTTCTGTCCTTGTGGTAGTTTGCTTAGAATGATGATTTCCAGCTTCATCCATGTCCCTGCAAAGGACATGAACTCATCCTTTTTTATGGCTGCATAGTATTCCATGGTGTATATATGCCACATTTTCTTAATCCAGTCTATCACTGATGGACATTTGGGTTGGTTCCAAGTCTTTGCTATTCTGAATAGTGGCTCAATAAACATGTGTGCATGTGTCTTTATAGTGGCATGATTTATAATCCTCTGGGTATATACCCAGTAATGGGATCGCTGGGTCAAATAGTATTTCTAGTTCTAGATCCTTGAGGAACTGCCACACTGTCTTCCACAATGGTTGAACTAATTTACACTCCCACCAACAGTGTAAAAGCATTCCTATTTCTCCACATCCTCTCTAGCATCTGTTGTTTTCCTGACTTTTTAATGATTGCCATTCTAATTGGCGTGAGATGGTATCTCATTGTGGTTTTGATTTGCGTTTCTCTGATGACCAGTGATGATGAGCATTTTTTCATATGTCTGTTGGCTGCATAAATGTCTTCTTTTGAGAAGTGTACAAAAGCCAAAATAGACAAATGGTATCTAATTAAAGAGCTTCTGCACAGCAAAAGAAACTATCATCAGAGTGAACAAGCATCCTACAGAATGGGAGAAAAAGCTTTGCAATCTACCCATCTGACAAAGGGCTAATATCCAGAATCTGCAAAGAACTTAAACAAATTTACAAGAAAAAAACAACCCCATCAAAAAGTCGGCAAAGGATATGATTGACTCCAATTTTGAAAGAAGTTCTACCCTAGATAAAATGCTATCAAACAGCATCACATACTGCAGATACATCTTTCATAGAAATTAGAGTCAGTCAATGCAGCAGACTTCACTGATGTCTTATTTTAAGAAATTGCTACAGTCATCCCAGCCTTCAGCAACCACCACCCTGATCAGCAGCCATCAACATCAAGCCAAGACCATCAAAAAAGAATACAACTCCTGAAAGCTCAGATGATTGTTGCATTTTTTTAAGCAACAGATTTTCAATGTAGGTGAAACAGCCTTCTAATAAAAGAAGATATCATCTAGGACTTTCATAGCTAGAGAGGAGAACTCAGTGCCTGGCCTCAAAGCCTCAAAGGACAGGCTGACTCTCTTGTTAGCGGTTAATGCGGCTGGTGACTAAGTTGAAGCCAGTGCTCATTTACCATTCTGAAAATCCTAGGGCCCTCGGGATTTTCAAGGTATAGACATTGTTTTTTAAGACATAATGTGGTTAAACACCTGATAGACTACTTTAGAGTATAAACATTTATATGCACCAGGAAACCAAAAGTTTTGTACGACTTGCTTTATTGCGATCTTCACTTTATTGCGGTAGCCTGGTACTGAACCTGCAGTATCTTTGAGGCATGCTTGTGTTTGATAGAGTTCACCATTGAGACCATCAGAGCCTAGTGTTTTCTTTGTGGAGAGATTTTTTATAAAGTTCAGTTTCTTTGAATTATGTGGCTAATCGGGTTGTTTTATCAGTGTTTGTAATCTGTGTTCTTTTAACAAAGCTGTCAAATTCAATGGCACAATTTTATTCATTGTTATTCTTTTTATGCTTGGTCTGTAGCAGTAGTCCTCATTTTATTCTGCATATTGGTAGTTTGTGTTCCGTTTATCAGTCTTTTGAAGGATTGAACAAAGAACCGACTTTTGGCTTTGTTACTTATTTATCTTTTCGTTGATTCCTGCCACACAGTTATTTTCTGTCTTCTACTTTGAGTTGAATTTGCATCTTTTTCTAGTTTCTTAAGACAAAAATTTAGATAATAAATTTTAAACCTTTCTTCCTTTTTAATAAATACATGTAAAGCAATCTATTTCTCTCTGAGCATTACTTTAATTACGTGTCACACTTTTTAGTATGTTGCATTCTTTATTATTTAGTTTAAAGCACTTTTGAATATTTTTGTAATTTCCACTTTGGCTTATGAGTTATTTGAGAATGGGTTATTTAATTTCCAAGTATTTGGGAGCCTTTTCTTTTCTTTTTCTTTTTTTTTGAGACAGGGTCTCACTCTGTCACCCAGGCTGGAATACAGTGGTATAGTCACAGCTCATTGCAGCCTTTATGTCCCTGGGCTCAGGTGATCCTCTCACCTCAGTCTCCTGAGTAGGTGGGACCACAGATGTGTGCTACCACACCTGGTTAATTTTTGTTTTTGAAGACATAGGGTTTCGCCATGTTGCCCAGTCTGGTCTTGAACTCCCGGGCTCAAGCAGTCAGCCCGCCTTGGCCTCCCAAAGTGCTGGGATTACAGGCATGAGCCATGGTGCCTAGCCCCTTACTTATATTTAGTTCTAACTTAATTATATTGTAGTCAGAGAACACAATCTGTAAGATCCAAATTTTTAAAAATTTATTGACTTTTTTTTTTTTTGGTTCAGTATATGTCTTGTCTTGGTGAATTATTCCATGTGCATTTCTGGGTGGGGTTTTTTGTTTGTTTGTTTGTTCGTTTGTTTGAGTCCAGGTCTCACTCTGTTGCCCACAGCGAAGTGCAATGGTGTTATCATAGCTCACTGCAGCCTAGAACTCCTTGGTTCAAGCTATTCTCCCACTTCAGCCACCAGAGTAGCTGAAACTACAAGCATATACCACCATGCATGGCTAATTTTTTAAAAAGTTTTTATAGAGGCGGGGTCTTGGCTGGTCTGATGGTAGTGGGTTATCAGAATTTATTAAAATTATTAGTGTCACTGAAGTTAGTATACAACCCCCCACTGCTGAATCTAACTAGTTTTTTTTAAAAAGGAAACAAATTTAAAAATATATACAGTGTGTAGAGATGGGGTCCTGCTGTGTTGCCCAGGCTGGTCTTGAATTCCTGGCCTCAAACAATCCTCCTGCCTCAGCCCCCCAAAGTGCTAGAATTATAGGCAGGAGCTACCAAGCTTGGCCTCCTACATTTGAAAAGAATGTGTATTTCTCAATTATTGAGTGTAGTGTTTCATAAATGACAATTAGGTCAGGGTGGTTGATAACATTTAAATATTTTATATCCTTAATTAATTTTTATCTAGTTGTTATATTGATTCCTGGGAGAGATGCTAAAATTTTTTCAAAATTAGCCATGCATTTTCATCTCAATTATTGAGTGCAGTGTTTCATAAATGACAATTAGGTCAGGGTGGTTGATAACATTTAAATATTTTATATCCTTAATTAATTTTTATCTAGTTGTTATATTGATTCCTGGGAGAGATGCTAAAATTTTTTCAAAATTAGCCATGCATTTTCATCTTAAGAAAACAGATGCTAAAATCTGAAACTGCAGTTTTTGATTTGTTCATTTCTCCCTTTAAATGTTAGTATCTGCTCTTGTGTCTTGAGGCTCTATTACTACTTGCATATACATTTATATAGTTCTGTCTTCTTAGTGAACCTTTTATTGTTACGAAATGTTCCTATTTACCTCTGATTGTATTCCTCGTCTTAAAGTCTATTAAATTGACGTTAAGTTTGCCATTCTAGTTGTCTTTGGTGTTTGCATGGTATATATATTTTTTCCTTATTCCATTTTTGTATGTATCTACTGATTTTTATAATAAAAAAATTGTATAAGGAACATTCTGAATGGTAGATGATAGGGATTATGCATTCTGATTTGTTCCTTTAAAGAGAGTTTAGTTCTGGCTGGCAGTTACCTTGGTCAATTCAGTCTTCAACATTGCACCCCACTCATGGTAGAGCAGCAGAAATCTCTAATCTCAGTTACTGAGTTTTTCCAGCTTCCAGCTGCACCTTTTAGCTTGATCCCGAGGTCTACTTCATGCCTGTAGTTTATGAGCCAGCCAAGGATTTCTACAGATTTGGGGGCTCATCTCTTTCTGGTTCCCTTCCTTCTGATGGTCCCCCTTCCAAATTTTCCCCCCAGGTTAATGTCTGCTTCTTTATCCCAGAACTCTCTCTTTTGACCACCAAAACTGCTAGTAACACTTTGAGCCCCTTCCTGGTGAATGGGGGAGTGCCCTTAGGCAAAACATAAATAAAAATCTTACATGTATTTTTTCAAAGTTATGCTTTCTGATTAGTAGACAGTTGACAGTAGACAGTTGGCAGGCAGGGAAAGGTAGACTCTTCTTTGATTTCTCTCTGGTGTTCATTCATTCGTTTGTTTGTTTGTTTATTTTTATTGACAGCGTCCCACTCTGTCGCCCAGGCTGGAGTGCACTGGTGTGATTATAACTCACTACAACCTTGAACTCCAGGGGCTCAAGCGATCTTCCTGTCTCAGCCTCTCAAGTACCTGGGACTGCAGGCACATGCCCCATGCCTGGCTAATTTTTACTTTACGTTTTTGGAGACAGGAGTCTCACTGTATTGCCCAGTCTCATCTCAAATTCCTGACCTCATGTGATCCTCTCACTTCAGCTTCCTTAGTAGTTGGGATTACAGGCACAAACCACTGGGCCTGGCTCAGTATACTTGTTCTTATTTTCGTTTTTAGTTCATTGATGTTTAGTTCAGCTTTTATAATTACATGTGTGACAGTTGGTCCAACCATGGTACTCTGTCATTATAAGAAACTAGAACCCCCAAATCATTTTATTTAATGTTTAAGAACATAGATTTTTTTTTATTGGTAGACTTTATTTTTAGAACAGTGTTAGATTTTCAGAGAAGCTGGGAATATAATACACAGAGCTTCCATATTTCCCCTTGCACACAGTTTCCCCAGCTGTTAATATCTTACATGAGTATGGTACATTTGTTACAACTAATAAACTGGTGCTAATGCATTATTATTAACTAACATCCATTGTTTATTGAGATTTTTAAAGCTTTTCCCTAATGTCCTTTTTCTGTTCCAGGATTCCATTCAGAATATCATATTAGCTGGGCACAGTGGCTAACACTTGTAATCCCCATGACTCAAGAGGCTGAGGCAGAAGGATCGCTGAGGCCAGGAGTTCAAGAACATCCTGAGCAACATAGCGAGACCCTGTCTCTACCAAAAAAAAAATAATGATAATAACTTGTAAAAAAGAGAATATCATATTACATTTAGCTGTCATGTCTCTTTAGGCCCTTCTTGGCTATGACAGTTTCTTAGACTTCCTTGTTTTTGATGACTTTGACAGTTTTAAGAAATATTGGTTAGTAGATTATAGGGTACCCCTTGATTGGAATTTATCTGAAGTTTTTCTCATGAATAGACTGGACTATGGGTATTTGGGAGGAAGATCACAGAGGCAAGGTGGCATTTTCATTACGTCAAATCAAGGGGTACACGTATTGCCAACAGTGTTTGGGACTGCTGATGTAGACCTTGATCACCTGGCTGAAGTAGTATTTGCCAGGTTTCTCCACTGTAAGTTACCTCCCCCCTTACTACTGTAAGTAGTACTGTAAGTCAGGACTGTACTGACTCCTTGGAAGTCACTCTGTGCAGTCCACACTTAAGAATGTAGAGTTTTGCTTACTTTTGCCTGTGTTCTAAATTGAGATTTTTTTTCAGAAACCTAAATTCTGTTAGACATAGATAGCTTCCAAGTTACATTGTGTGTTGATTCATTCTTTGGTTTATTCATTTAACAGTTAACATGTTTAGTTAATGTACTACATGCCAGTTATTGTGCTTGTTTTCTGGTGGAGTATAAGACTTTTTAGGAAATTGTTTCTGTCCTCAAGAAGCACAGCCTATGTGTGCGATGAATATACAAGAAGTAAGCACCATCATTAGGATACTTTCAGCTCCAAAATAAAAATACCCATTTAAGGTGGCTTTAATAATAAATGAAATTGTTGCCTCACACTCTAAGGAGGTCTGCCCATCAGCCTGTTGTACACTTGCTTCAGTGATTCAGTGAATGCCATTAAGTATTTACGGCCTTTGCATACTCCTCCTCTGCCATTTCCTGGTGTGTTGACTTTTGAGTTCAGATGTTTCACGTCATGGTTAAGAGTTTTGGATATCACAGTGTGTGCAACCTGTATCCAGACAGGAAATGGCCCTTCTCTCATGCTTTCTTCCTTTTATCTGGGAAGAATTTCTTCCTTAGAGGTCTCCCAGTAGACATCTCTTTGACCCCAGTTGGATCACATGGCTACCCCTAGTTAACACTGGAAGCTTAAAAGCAAAATCTGACATTTTAAACCTCTGATGTGGCAGGAGGCTTTGTCTGCAAGGAATAAGCCTGACAAAGGTAGTGGTTATTGGATAGATAGAAACAGGAGCTGCCATAGGTGGACTAGAAGCAAATAGATAAGGACAGGGTGTAGTTGACCTTAATCAAAAGGCAAAGGTGAAGTATACCTCCTAAAGGCTAGGCGAGTCTCCGAGTGGCTGACTTCTATCTGACCTACGTTTTAAAGAATGAAGTAGAGGAATATGATATGGGTAAGACAAAGCATTGCAGACACAGCAGACAGACTCCAAAGATGAAGGGAATTTCTTAGTGAAATGAGTTCCGCAGGGCACAATGGAATGGTTTTGAGGGAAGGAAGCAGAAGGAAAATGAGCCCAGGTGAGGGCAAATGCAGTAGATGGTAGAGGACTGGTTGAGGAGAGATGTTCTGAAGGGCCCATGGGCCACAAGGGGCAAGAGCCAGGGATGGAATTCTGTGGTCTTGGAAAGTTGCTTTGGTTCCAGAACTGGCTGGTGCTTTCATGGTAATCAGCTTTCTTACAAGGTATTGGTAGCTCTTAGCGCTCAGCACCCTGAAAGGCCTGCTCACCTCACATGTTGGAGCAGTGTTTCCAGGAGACTTTCCTGTAGTTGATGGTGAGCTGCTTCGAGATCAGAGCTTTGACTGCACATGTTTAAAATGACAGTCCTTTAATTAAAATTTCATCCTGTAAGCATACCAGGCCTTTGTGGCTACTATAAATATATTTTAAAAGAAAGGTTACTTCTACCTTGCATCATCATGAGCAGAGTTTCTGCTTTCTCTGTCATTTCTATAGCCATTTGACAGAAGCTTTCAAAAGTGAGTCAGATTTTTTCCCCCCACAATTAATAAAATTTTTATATCTTTAATTTTTCCTTCTGGAAAGGAAGAGGAGGCTGCAAAATGGGCCCGGGAAGAAGAAGAAGCCCAGCGTCGATTAGAGGAGAACCGGCTGCGGATGGAAGAGGAGGCAGCCAGACTCCGGCATGAGGAAGAAGAACGGAAGAGAAAGGAGCTGGAGGTCCAGCGGCAGAAGGAGTTAATGCGCCAGAGGCAGCAGCAGCAAGAGGCTCTCCGGAGGTTGCAGCAGCAGCAGCAGCAACAACAGCTGGCGCAGATGAAGGTAAAGCCCGAGGCATCAACCTTAGGAGCTCCTTGCTAACATTTTTTAGTTAGGTAGGTGCTGGCTGTACCAGTAGCAGTAAAACTGTACTTTCTTTCTTTCTTTTTTTAATATTAAAATACTTTAAATTATTTATTTATTTTTGAGACTGGGTCTCACTCCCATCACCCAGGCTGGAGTGCAGTGGTGCGATCTTGGTTCACTGTAACCTCAACTTCCTTGGGCAGCTCATATGATCCTCCCACCTCAGCCTTCCCAGTAGCTGAGACTACAGGCATGCCCCACCACACCCAGCTAGTTTTTTATATTTTTAGTAGAGATGGTGTTTCACTGTGTTGCCCAGTGCTGGGATTACAGGTGTGAGCCACTGTGCCCGGTACTTTCTTTATCGTTGGATATTAGTACTTTGGTTTTTTGATCATCAATAAGATACATAATGCACATACTTTGTATTAGGCATTTAAATGATAGAGGAGTAAACAAGAGGATAGGACATGAGCAGCAATGCAGGCCAAACAAGTAAATCTGTTTGGTTTGTAAATTTAATGTGGCTCAGTAAACACTGGAGTGCCTATTCCATACCAGTTCAGCGCTGCTGAGACAAAGATAAATGAGACAAGGCAGTTGCTCCCAGAGAGCTCACCAACTTAAAAATATAGGCATGTAAACATTCAGATGTGTAAATGGGAACTAGAATTTAGGGCTTGAAACAGAGTTGGCCATAGGCATTTATTGAAAGTTACATTAAGAGGTGATATATACAAAGTGTTGTTTTAAAGAGGATTCAAAACTTTTTTTTTTTTTTTTTAATAAGGAGAAAGTGAATACTGGGAGCCTAGTAAAGAGGCTGTGTTGGTGCTGGTGTGAATGAATAGGAGAGGCCAGCAGGAGGGAGCTGGCCTGATAGCAGTCAGCAAGAATTAATTACTCTCTGGAGCTGAGGGAGGAAGGCAGAAGCTGGGGTGCCTGCCAGATAAGTTTCAGTGACTGAGAAGATAGTGGAACTGTTGATGGAATTGGAGTAATTGGGAAGGGAGGAGCAGACTTATGGCAGGTTCTGCATAACTTCATGCTGGGTCTGCAGTGCGCAGTAAGGTTTAGTGTCCCCTATCTTCAAGTAGCTCACAGGTTAGACACATAAACAGGCAAGTAGAATACAGTATGGTGAGTATAGTGGGAGAGGTGGCATGGAGTCAGTCATTCTCAGAGTTCCGTCACTTGGGAACTTGTGAGATGTGCAGATTTGCACCCCAGACCTATTGAATCAGAACCTCTAAGGGTGGAACTGAGAAATCTTGTATTTAAACAAACCCATGCTCTCTAAAATGTGAGAACCACTGTCCATCTGGGAAGTTTGGAGAGGCTTCTTGAAAAAAGGTAACTTCCAAACTGAGTCTGGCTTTCAACATTTTTACTATGACGTGTCTGTTTGTGGATCTCCTTGTGTTTAATCTACTCAGAATTCATGGTGCTTCCTGGATGTATAGATTAATGTTTTTCCATAAACTGGAGAAGTTTTTAGCCATTATTTCTTCAATTGTGTGTTCTGTTCCTTTCTCTCTCTCCTTCAGGCACTTGAGTGATACTTATGTTGATGCACTTCATGCACTTAATGGTGTCTCATTTCTCTAAGGCTCTCTTCAGTTTTCATGTTCTTCTCTCTATTCTTTGTGTAATCTGTATTGATCTATCTTTAAGTTTCTTTCTTTTGCCAGTTCAGATATACTATAGTGTACCTCTAGTGATTTTTTTTTAACTAAAAGTTTTTTATATATATTTAGGGCATGCAAGTGTAGTTTTCTTAATTGCATATATTGCACAGTGGTGAAGTCCGGGCTTTTCGTGTACTTATCTCCTAAATAGTGAGCATTGTACCCAGTAGGTGATTGTTCAACCCTTACTCACCTCGTATTCTCCCAGCTTTGGGGGTCTCCAGTGTCCATTATTCCACTTTGTGTGCCTGTTTGTTTAGCCCCCACTTATAAGTGAGAACATGCAGTATTTGACTTTCTGTTTCTGGGTTACCTTACTTAGGACAATAGCCTCCAGTTCCATCTGTGTTGCTGTGAAAGACAAGATTTCATTCTTTTTTGTGGCTGAGTAGCATTCCATGCCTTATATAAACACCACATTTTCTTTATCCAATCTTCTGTTGATGGGCAGTTTTTAATTTCAGTTATTATACTTTGGTACTCCAGAATTTCCTTTTGGTTTTTTAAAAAATATCATCTATCTCTTTATCAATATTCTTTATTTGGTGTGACACTGTCATGATACCTTCCTTTACTACTTTAGTTATAGCTTCCTTAGGTTCCCTGAACAACTTTTATAACATATGCGAAGTCTTTGTGAAATCTGACATCTTGTTCACTCTCACAGGCAGTTTTTGTTGCCTGCTTTTTTCCCCAGTGTATGGGTTATACTTTCCTGTTTCTTGCATGTATCGTAATTTTTTATTGGCAGCTGGACTTTTTGATAATGTCTTCTAGCAACTCTGGGTATCTCCACCGGCCCTTCCCAGCTTGATTTTCTTACTTGTTTGTTTATTTGTTTTGTGACTGGATGGATTATTTTAGTGGAGTCCAGCTCTCCCCTCCTCCCCCCGACCATGTTGAAGCCCTTGCTCTTGCCCATGTTGGGGATATAGCACTGGGTGTGCCCAGAGTGACTCCGAGGTGACCGTGGGTTTGGCAGGGCTCTCTTTGATTGTCTTTTCCACACCCAGCTGTTTCACTCCACTTATTGCTAGCTGATTGCTCTGTTGTTCTTAACCCATTTCCCATTTGCCCTGAGAATATCCCTGGTGGTGCGTGTGGCTGCAGCGCTGACCCCGAGATAACTCTCGGATTACAATCCTAACCTTACCCCTAAATGCTTTTCAGAGAATTATATCCAAACAGCACTGATGCAGTTAGGACAGCTTGTTGGAACAGAAAACAGATGCCAAATGATCTAGGAAAAAAACCCTGCGAGTTAGCCCTGGGTAAACGCTGCAGCTGCACATGCTGCCAGCACATATTCTCAGGGCAGATGGGAAATGGGTTAAAATTGTCCTGGGCTGGGTGCAGTGGCTCACGCCTATAATCCCAGCACTTTGGGAGGCCAAGGCTGGTGGTTCGCTGGAGCTCAGGAATTCAGTACCAGCCTGGGCAACATGGTGAAACCCCATCTCTACATATATATATATATATATGTATATATATATGTAGAATTTATATATAAATATATATACTTATATATTTATATATAAATATAAATATATAAAAATATAAATATATATAAATATATATATATAAATAAATAAATTATTCAGGCGTGGTGATGTGTGCCTGTGGTCCTAGCTACTCGGGAGGCTGAGGTGGGAAGATCACTTGAGCCTGGGAGACGGAGGTTATAGTGAGCCAAAATCATACCACTGCACTCCAGCCTGGGTGGACGGAGTGAGACCCTGTCTCAAAAAAAAAAAAAAACAAAAAATAATCTCTTGGGGCATACACTGACAGACTGATCCACTTAAATTCAGGTTTCTTTGAAGAAATAGCTCCTGAGGTCTATATATGAAATTTGTTTTGACTCCGGGAGGATTTCTTCTAGTTTTCTTTAACTAGTTTTCTCAGATAAGGTAGCAGCCTCCTACAGTTTAGCCTGTATCTCCTATGAATCTACCAGTCTCCTCCTAATTGCCTTTTATCCCAACTTCTACTGTTTCTGAAAACACCATTAGGCTTGAACTCATCCACTATCTGTTGCAAATAAAGTCAGTTCCTTTGGGAAGAAACCTGGAGCTTTCTGTTTTCTACCTGTTTCCTACACTACTACCCTCAGACAAAAATCTCTCAGTCAGCTCTGGAAGTGGGCACAGTGGTCTGCTTTCCTCTAACATTTGCTGAAGGGTGGGCAGAATAGTAGCCTCAGGTATTCTTGGCTTGCCTCTCCTGATGGCTTGGCCCGGCCAGCTGCATTGGTGATCACGACCCTAGTGTTGGTGTTGCTGTGGTCAAGAGTTTCCATCCTATGAGTGGGGCTGGGCACAAGAAGAGAGCCTCCACATCTGTTGCACTTGTTTGGAACTTAGCATTTGTCACAGGTGACTGGCATCAGGGTGAGACACACCGATGTGCTTTTCCCAGGAAGAAAGCCTGCTGACTGATGGCTGAGGGGAGAAGGGAGCCGTGTCTTGACTGTACCAGTCTAGAGTGGAGTTTCTGTCTCATTAAGCTGGGAGGAGAGAAGGAGAGTAGGTCTTGGTTTAAGTATCACCAACTCTTGCTGTTCTTACTGAGTTTTAGCAAATATTCTTGAATAAACTTTTTTTTCATTTGCTGTATGCCCTTAGGAGTATTTCCAGAGACTTTATTTATTTTTTTGAGACAGGGTCTGGCTCTGTCGCCCAGGCTGGAGTGCAGTGACACGATCTCGGCTCACTGCAACCTCCGCCTCCTGAGTTCAAGCGATCCTCCTGGCCTCAGCCTCCCAAGTAGCTGGATTAAAGGTGTGCACCACCACACCCAGCTACTTTTTTTTTTTTATTTTTAGTAGAAATGGGGTTTTGCCATGTTGGCCAGGCTGATGTCAAACTCCTGACCTCAAGTGATCCGCCTGCCTCGGCCTCCCAAAGTGCTGGGATTACAGGTGTGAGGCCCTGCTGCCAGCCAGAGAGTTTAAATGATTATTTTTAAAATGATCTTCACCAGTTTTGCCAGGGAGCAGGTCCACGCAGCTCCTCATGCTGTCATTCCGACAGTGAAACAGTTATTTCTTAAAGCAAAACCAGTGTTGAAATGTAAGGTAGCAATGTCAGCTCAGAACAAGAAGAGTATAGTTTTAAAAATCAGTGAAGGACATTAGGCATTCGGGGGTCCCTATTTGCTTTTGATTTGTCAATCTGAGAAGCATGATTGACACACTGCAGTTCTCCTGAGTGGGCATTATAGGGTGGGCTGGTAAGTGTCATGAGGCAATGTTGAAAGAGCTCTGGGATATTATTTCCGATATACAAAGAAGACTTAAGGAAAATGAAAGCTATCAGCAGACGTAAGTCTATATAAGGAAGACTTAACTTTGGTCTGTAGAGCAGACCTATGAAATATAGAGTATATATTTTGTGTGTATATATACCTAGAGAAAGAGCGTGTGTATGTATATGTATATGTGTGTACGTGTGTGTGCATGTATATATATATATACACGCATATGTATGTGTGTGTATATAGAGAGAAATAGAGAGTCGGGCCAGGGAGGAGAGAGAAAATAAATATATTTTGGCACAGCAATAGGAAGATTCTCAGAGGTGCCCGTGAGGATAGATGGCCATTTCTGGAGGCACTGCCTCTATTCCCAGTCCTGGCTGAGTTCTGCTGAAGCGGGCTTGAAAGATTGTTTCCTGATTACCATGGGGTGACACATCTACTGTGATTTTAGACAACATCAGTGGTTACTGGCTGCATCAGAATGATTAAAATATGCTGATTCTCCTGCCTTCCCTTCTGATCTTCTGATTGATTAGGTGTGGTGGAGCCAGGGCCTCTACATTTTTATAGGTCCCTTCAGGTTATGCTGCCAGTTTGAGATCTACTGCCTTACTTGATCTTGATAGTGCCTTCAAATGAGTCATTTCCTGTGGAGACAAAGTTAATTTTTGCTCAGTTTTGCCTCTCAACACCTCCCTCCCCCAGTCTTTGTTAACTTCCCTCTGCACCCCTCCCCCACCCCAGGGCAGGTGCATTTTGAGAGAAATGCCCTATTGTCTGTCATATTGGCTAAAAAATGTTAAGAGTTGATTATGTTCAGTAGTGTTGAAGACATTCATTTGAAGAGTTGTTTGGCAGTATCAGTGATGGTTTAAACTGTTTATACCTTTTATCCTATCAATATCCACTGTTATAGATTTCTGCTGTAGGTCCATTCTTTTGGGGACTGTTTGGCATTTTATTTGTTTTGATCTATGTTCATGTATTATTTTTATTAAATACATTTTTTAAGTCTGGTTAGGTTTCTTTTTTATTGTGTTCGCTTGTTTGATGCCTCAGTATTAAAAGTGTGTCTTTTTCTGGCCAGGAAGAGCAAGGGGTTCTCTGAGAATAATCAGGCTTTGAGAATATTGAAATATTCAGGACCTAGATATTTATA
The DNA here is from genome assembly GCF_029289425.2 of Pan paniscus. NCBI lineage: Eukaryota > Metazoa > Chordata > Mammalia > Primates > Hominidae > Pan > Pan paniscus. Next base: position 135,444,798 of record NC_073262.2, read on the forward strand.
CTCTATTTTAGTCAATAATCTTAAGGGATGGGAAAAATAAAATTATTGATTAAAAGCAGCTTAATGCTCATGACTAGAAGCTACAGCCTGGTTAACAGTGGCTCCCTTTCATAAAGGCTGATCAAGAACTATGCCAGCATCTCTCATGAGATGAGAAATCTCATGGTGCTACCCTCAGAAATCGTGTCCTTAACACTTTCACTGGACAGCAGCATATCATGTCCTTCGTTGCTTTCGTCAATTAAAAAATCCTTAAGCCAATTTAGTGAATCTTTTGTTTACTCCTCTTTATGGTTGTATATTGCTGTTTATGTCAGTACCAGATGTAACAAATTTGTTGTCACCAAGTGGTAGATGAAATGTAAGTGTGTATGTGTATTATAAGTTGTTTTAAAATAAACTTAGGTTTGGAGCAGTGACAAAAACTTAAGCAAAAGAAGCTGAGAGGATAGTAAGTAAAAGCAATGAAGAAGGAAATTTGAATTGAATGTGGTAAATGGAGCTGAGAGAAATGCATTTGTTCTGGGTATACATAATGCATTATTGCTTCTTTGTTTCCTGTCCACATTTCCTCATGAACTTTCTGGCCTTCCCTTTTTTGTTAGCTTCCTTCTTCTTCAACGTGGGGCCAGCAGTCCAATACAACAGCATGTCAGTCCCAGGCCACGCTGTCGTTGGCTGAAATCCAAAAACTAGAGGAAGAACGAGAACGGCAGCTTCGAGAAGAGGTAAAATTTTAAAGTAAAAGGGATCTAGTCAAGCGATGTTCCAGAATATCTAGCATGCATTATGGGTTAGTGGTTACTGAGGACAATTACTGTCAGAATTGTTGTGTGTCTGAATTGGACGTTCATTATTAAACTTCAGCCCATAATTTGGTTACCCTAGCAAATGTGAAGGATCTCATAGGAATAACATGAAGATTGAGTAACATAACTGTTCAGTTTTCTTAAAGATTTTACTGTAGTTCTTGAGAAGAACTCATAAATAAAACTACATGGGTTGTTCAAAATTGTGGGTGAGTTGTGTGCAGATAATCTTTTATAAGTCTGATGTCTAGAAAGCAGAATATGTTTTTCTCTAAAGACACTGGGTTCCCTGACTAGTCTAGAAAAATATGACAGAAATAAAGTACCTCTGCTTTTAAGTGTATATCCTGTAGTTCATCATTAGGGTAGGAAGGATACAAAAGAGTATAAAAGGGAAGGGGAATAACACAGCGTTTGACAGAGAGGAGAAAATGAATAATTTTCATAGTTTGGTTCAGTATGCCATTCGATGCTCATTCATTCATTCATTCATTCAACACATGTTTACTGAGTACCTATTCACTTAAGGTCTGGGGATATAGCTGAGTCTAAAACAGGCAAGATTTTCTGCATTCATGAAGCTGACCCTCTGGTTGAGAAGAGAAAAGTAGAAAATGAAGCGTATGAGAGGTTGATAAGTGTCAGAGAGGTAACAAGGGAAGGTGGGTAGGGAGAGTGTTGGGAGTCAGGGATAGTGATGGTGTGGTGGATTGTCCAAATTTAGGTAGTGTGTTCTGAGAAGGCCTCTGAAAAGGTGACATAATATAGCAGAGTCTTGAAGATGCTTTATGTGGATATGATTTGAGGTAGAGCAGTCAATTTGTTAGAGAATGTAAGTTGTCATTTTTGGATCTGGGTCATGTGGTTCACTGAAATTAGGAGGGCTTTGGATACACAAGGAGAAGTGGGAATTGTCTATATGTGTTTACCATGTAGTGTGCTTGAAGTCATCCAGTAAGATAAGATGTTTCTTCACACTTGAAGATGACCTTATTTCCCACCTTTATTTAAGAAAAAAAAAAAAGGATTGAACTTTCTCTGGAATCATCTTTCTCTAAAAGGTTATCAACAAATGGATGCAGAACAGAGTATGTCTCTCCCTTCAAAGCTAGAAATTATTCCACTAATTTTGATCCCTACTGAATGAGAAGATAATAATAGTGGTAATGACAAGGAATCACAGGTCTTCTCCTGTCTACCAGAAGTTAATAATTATTTCATTTGTGTTTTATTTTTCTTTTTTTTTCTTTTAGAGACTGAGTCTTGCTCTGTCACCCAGGCAGGAGTGCAGTGGCGCGATCTCGGCTCACTGCAGCCTCCACCTCCTGAGTTCAAGTGATTCTCCTGCCTCAGCCTCCCGAGTAGCTGGGATTACAGGCACTTGCCACCACCACCAGCTTTTTTTTTTTTTTTTAAGTATTTTTAGTAGAGACGGAGTTTCACCATGTTGGCCAGGCTGGTTTCAAACTCCTGACCTCAAGTGATCCACCCGCCTCGGCCTCCCAAAGTGCTGGGATAACAGGCATGAGCCACCGTGCCCGGCCTTCATTTGTATTTTCATTTAATTTTCTTGGAACTTTTAAGTCTTCCTGTACCCTTTATAAGGGTGCCTCTTAATACACATTTCACATATTTCTTATGTAGAAAAACCCAAGATGATTTTATTTCATTATCATCCCTGGAGGCATCCTTTCTGGGGGCCTCTAACCTGTTCCAGTCAGGACACTCTCAGCTTGCTTTATAGCTGCTGTTTTGTTTTTCTTGAGTTCCTGTTATTTACATGTTTCTCCCAGGACTGATTTTGATTTTCTCATGTTTTTTCTCCTGTTTTCCATCTCTGTGCTTTTATCTTTTTTGATAAGAGCTCGCTGTGTCTCCTGGGCTGGAATGTAGCTAGGACTACAGGTGTGTGCCACCATGCCTGGCTAATTTAAAAAAAAAATTTTTTTTTTGAGACGGGTGTCACTGCATTACCTGGGCTGCCCTCAAACTCCTGAGCTCAAGCGATCTTCCCACCTTGGCCTCCCAAAGTGTTGGGATTATAGGCATGGGCCACCACGCCCTGCCCTTTTTATCTTTCTATGGGGCATTTTCTCAGTTTTACCTGCAGTCCTTCTATTGGGCTTCTCCTGTTAGAGACAGGGTCTTGCTCTGTCACCCAGGCTGGAGTGCAGTGGTGTGATGGTAACTCACTGTAACCTTGGTAACTCACTGTAACCTTGAACTCCTGAGCTCAAGTGATTCTCCTGCCTAGGCTTCCCAAAATGTTGGGTATTACAGGCATGAGCTACCACACCTGGCCCTGTTGAGCTTTTAATATATGCTATATCAAACATCTGTGAGTCCTTATTTTGTTCTTTAAGTATTTTTTATAGCCTTTTATTGTTTCATTAAATGCACCATCTTACCTCTCTAAGGATATTACTTACTGATAGCTTCTTAAAAAGCCAACTCCTATTTTCCCGTTCTCTTATTTCTATTTCTGCTGAATTATTTTTGTTTTGGTCTTTGGCTTTTATGTTAGAAGTTTATGTCAAATGTTTGGTAATTCTGGGCTGTTTGTTCCTATTTACAAATAAGGCACTCAGAAGCTGATTGGAGGTTCTGGTATGTACAGCACCTTGATGGGCTTTCCTATAATAGATTCTGGCTGGGTTGTTCTGTTGGGGACCTCCACCCCCACCCCAACTCCAATTTGTTGGTACCTACTTATAGGTGTGTTCTCTTGTCAAGCTGGTTGGCTTCCCCACAGGATAATGTGCCAGTCCGATTTGGCTTCTTCAGACAGGGAATGTTCGGTTTTCTGCTGTGGTGAGGGAGAGTGAATTGCCTAACTGCATAGAGTGTGGGAGGCAATCTGGAGTCTTACTGCTTCTTTTTACAGCCTTTCATCCAGTCTTCCTCTGTTTGAGAGACTCAGCACCTCCAGTTCCTGAGCCTTCTTTGTGAATCTGCCTGTTTCTGAGCTCCTTTACTTAGATTTCAATTTATTAGGTCTGTTACATTGGTTCTCATTATTTATCTGCTTTTCAGATTTTAAAAAATCTGTTCTGTTTTCTTTGTCCTCATGTGTTTATGCTGTGTGTATGTATGTGTGTGTGTGTGTGTGTGTGTGTGTGTGTATATATATATATATAAAATCTGTCATTTTGGTGGGGGCTTTAGGAAGTAAACATGTGTTTTATTTCTGTGCTTAACCAAAAGCCTACTTAATTTTTAAGAAGTAATTCTGGCCAGGCGCGGTGGCTCACTCCTGTAATCCTAGCACTTTGGGAGGCTGAGGCGGGTGGATTACAAGGTCAGGAGTTCGAGACCAGCCTGACCAACATGGTGAAACCCCGTCTCTACTAAAAATACAAAAATTAGCCAGGCGTGGTGTGGTGGCAGGCGCCTGTAATCCCAGCTACTCAGGAGGCCGAGGCAGGAGAATTACTTGAACCCGGGAGGCGGAGGTTGCAGTGAGCTGAGATCGTGCCATTGCACTCCAGCCTGGGCGACAGAGCGAGACCCTGTCTCAAAAAAAAAAAAAAAAAAGTAATTCTGAGGCCGGGCACTGTGGCTCACGCCTGTAATCCCAGCACTTTGGGAAGCCGAGGTGGGCAGATCGCTTGAGGCCAGGAGTTCGAGACCAGCCCAGCCAATATGGTGAAATCCCATCTCTACTAAAAATACAAAAAATTAACCGGGCATCGTGGCTTGAACCTGGGAGGCGGAGGTTCCAGTGGGCTGAGAGTGTGCCACTGCACTCCAGCCTGGGCGGAAGAGTGAGACACAGTCTCAACAACAATAAAAAAAGAAGTAATTTTGCATTTCATGTTTTTATTCTCCTTTTTAATACTGTTAGCGATTTACATTTTTATTTGCAACAGCAGAATTTAATCCCATCAAGTTAATTTTATGTAGCTACTATGTATTTACATTCCATTTAGTATACTGGATATTTATAACTATTATCTAAAAACAGGAATCCTCAGCTAGCTTCTGTTTTTATGCAACAGCAAAGGCGCCAGCAGAGGGAGTTGATGAAAGCTCTTCAGCAGCAGCAGCAGCAGCAACAGCAGAAACTCTCAGGTTGGGGGAATGTCAGCAAACCTTCAGGTACCACGAAATCTCTTCTGGAGATCCAGCAGGAAGAGGCCAGGCAAATGCAAAAGCAGCAGCAGCAGCAGCAGCAACACCAGCAACCAAACAGAGCTCGTAACAATACGGTGTGTGCATTTTCCTAAGCTGTCGTTGTATGGACTAGTATTATCTTTTCTGACTGTCTTCTTATCTTTTTAACATGACTCACGATAATCATTTTTCTCTTTTTCTTTAACAGCATTCCAACCTGCACACCAGCATTGGGAATTCTGTTTGGGGCTCTATAAATACTGGTCCTCCTAACCAGTGGGCATCTGACCTAGTCAGTAGTATTTGGAGTAATGCTGACACTAAAAACTCCAACATGGGATTCTGGGATGATGCAGTGAAAGAGGTGGGACCTAGGAATTCAACAAATAAAAATAAAAACAACGCCAGTCTCAGGTAGGGCTCAAAATGACCACACCTATGCACCTTGGTTGGTTGGGAGGTGGGGATGGAGGAAGTGGGATGTTGGGTGGGCAGGAAAAGGTAGTTATTGAGTTTTTGCTTACCGTTTTCATCTGTGTTCAAGCACATGCAGTCATAATTATGGTGATTGCTTTCTTCCCCATAGAAACACATTCGTATTATTTCTTGGGGCTCCTGCTGAGCACTTATTCTATCGCCTAGCACATGGTAACCACTTAATAAATATTAGGAATAGTATAATGTTTTTGTTGTGTTGTTGAACATTTCTCCAAGGTATTCTCTAGATACCTTAGCATTTTTCCTATATTTGTATTTTTAAGTAATTTATGCTATTAATATGAGTATTATAAAATACCTCTGTAATGACCTTAAACCTATTTATTTTTATAAGTTAGTTACATTTTCATCTTCATCTTTCTTTCTTCAATATACAGTGTTGTTGAACGAGCATGGGTTTTAGTGTTAAATACATGAACTCAAATCCCAGCACTACCACTTATTAGCTGTGTGACCTTGGGCAAGAGGGAACCTCTTTGGGCCTCAGTTCCCTCATCGGTAAAATGAAGATAATAATAACAACTTTATGCATGTAATTGTAAAGATTAAATGAATACACGATAAGTAGTAAGTGCCTGGCACATAGTAACTACTTAATAAATGGTAGTGTTGTCAGATTGTTTCTTCTTGATTTAGGGCCTAACATATTATGAATAGAACAATAAATTTCTGTTAGTTTATTGAGCATCTTTGCCAGGCACTGTGCTGTAGGCCTTTTCATAGAACATCTTTATTACTTATGATAACCCAAAAAAGTTGTTAGTACCGTTTTACAGATGAGGAGACTGAGGCTTAGTAAAATTAAACAACTTACCTAAGGACACGTAGGAAGAATTTCATCATTTTTTCTAAGTAGAAACCCTGTATCCACAAATTAGGATATATTAACTGAGGCTAGATTTTAAGGGTATATCCAATCCAAATATTTGAATTTTTTTCTTTTTTGGAGCCAAGCATTGGATTATTTACTGGGCATCCATCCAGTATTGCCAAGACATTATTTATGGTGTTGTACTATAATCATATAGTAACAGTTTCTGGGAATATAATATCACCCTATTGTTTTGCTTTAGTAAATCTGTAGGTGTGTCTAACCGGCAGAATAAGAAAGTAGAAGAAGAAGAAAAGTTGCTGAAGCTCTTTCAGGGAGTAAATAAAGCCCAAGATGGATTTACGCAGTGGTGTGAACAGATGCTTCATGCCCTTAATACGGCAAATAACTTGGATGGTAAGAATTGGGGAGGGAAACCCGGCTTGTGGAATGACAGAGCAGGACCCACAGAGAGGCTGGCAAATTTGAACAGTGGGCCAAAAGTCAAAAGATGAAATCTAAGGAGGTCAACTCCTGCACCTGCCATAGGAACTTGACTCTTTAATAGTATTACTTGTGAGAAAAGTCCAGTAATACTAAACTCAAATAGATTATTGGTGGTTGTCAAAAAGTAAATGCCATCTTAGACTGCCTTAATGATACACAGGACAGAGGAGGTCTTAGTTCCATACTGTTCATTTTATGGGGAATATTGCCAGCTATGTCAAGTTAAAAAAAGTAACTCTCATGCTGGGGACAAAGGTCAACCTGGACAAGTGATGGCTGAAGTGATGTGACATCATTCCCTTTCTACCTTTGGGGGAGGGAATGGGAATTGTGATAAAGCAAGTACACTTATTTTGTGTGAGATAAAACTAGGACCAATGTGCAGAAGTGAAAAGGCTTTGGCACAGTTTAGAGAAAAACTTGCTCATGGTTAGCTGTTTACAAACAGAACTGTCTCCCATCCCTGAATATTTGAAGAGAGACTGGTCAACATGTCAGGATTCCCCTAACTAATAGGCTGAATTGAATTAGTCCACCTCTGATACCCTGTCTAAAGCCAAGAAACTGTGAAAAATAGCAGTAAAGGAATTAAAGAGTTCCTTTGCAGCAGTGTAACAATGGTTTAAAAGCCTACAGAGAAAACAATTTTAAATAACAGTAATGGCTGCCATGCATTAAGCACCTACCATGTGCTAGGCACTCTCTTGGAGTTAACATGCAGCATCCCAGTTATTTGATTAGCAGTGATTTTTAAAGATACCTTTACAAGATAGGTGATATTATCCCCATTTTATAAATTAGGAAACAGAGGCTCAGAATGGTTAAATAACTCATCAAGGTCACACAGCCAGCAAATTTCAGAGTCAGGTTTTAAACCCATGTTTGTCTAACTCTGATACTCATGCTTTTCTGCTATACCACACACTGCTTACATTTTCCATTTGATTTCTCTCTAAAAAATCTCAGTGGATTGAAAGTTCCAGGAGGATATAGCTGTTTTCTTTAGTGTATGTTGTAGTGCCTGACACATATCATAGGAGTTAATAAATACTGATTGAATTTGAGGGTTCTTAAGGAAAGAATGAATCCCCAAATTACTTCAGCCTTAGTCAAGTAACTGTTTCAGTCAGTATAACATTCAGTGAAATTAAACATGTGATATGGATGTTGTGATTATAGTGTTTTTTTCATTTCTATAGGGTAGATAAAAGAATATTTAAACACAATTGCTGCATACTTACCAAGTTTCTGTCATTAATGTTTGATTAGGTATAAAGATACATTAAAAATGGAAACTGATTTTTGTAAGTTCTCTTTCATTATTTCATTGTTACCCTTATCTTCTCCCCTCCCATTTTGCAGTTCCCACATTTGTTTCTTTCCTGAAAGAAGTAGAATCTCCTTATGAGGTCCATGATTATATCAGGGCCTATTTAGGAGATACTTCTGAGGCCAAGGAGTTTGCCAAGCAGTTCCTTGAGCGCCGTGCCAAACAGAAAGCCAACCAGCAGCGTCAGCAGCAGCAGCTGCCACAGCAGCAGCAGCAGCAGCAGCAGCAGCAGCCGCCACAGCAGCCGCCACAGCAGCCACAACAGCAGGTATAAAGTAGTGTAGTGTATGCGGTACCTCTGAGGATTAATACCTTTAGATGTTGAGTAACCCAAGAAATGAAAATTAATACAAAGGTACCATTTTTGTATATCCAATAACCATGCTTTAAAAAATGTGTATACTTCATATTTTCAAATTACTTGTCCAGATACCTTTGTGTATCTCCCAAATAGCAAGTACAACCATTCATTTTACACTAGGTTTACCAGTTCCATTTTTCTTGGTTTGTATTTGTGTCATAGTTAGATTGCACATTTCAACATGTCAGACCCATAGATCTGGTTTTGAAAAGTTAAAACTTAAAATGTTGAATTTTCCAGTGTTCAGGATGCACTGTATTGAGTACTGACAACACTGCAGCATGCCAGATATTTCATGTTGTTGTTGGGGATGTAAAAAATACAGCAGTGATTCTCATTATTCACAGTAGTTATATTCTGTAAAGTCCCCATGAACACTGAATTTGAGCAAATACTGAACCATTGCTCCTAGGGGATATATAGGGTTAGGTTCCCATAAACTTCTAGTCACAATATTTTTCTCACCAGATCAGTACATAACCTTGTTTTATGTGTGTGTCTTTTTAAAGACACCTCATTTAATATATGTTGATTCATTAACATTGAACTCACAACTAATAGCACTACTATTCGTGCCCAAATGAAGCTTATCCAGTACACGTATTTTCTTCCTAAGGCACCTCACAGCCTTCCTGTGCTTAGGAACAACAACCAGTTCTTCAGCACTATAGTTGAGGGCCACTTTACACAGCGAAATCTGGTGGCTCATGTCTGTAATCCCAGCACTTTGGGAGGCCGAGACAGGTGGATCACGAGGTCAGGAGTTCAAAACCAGCTTGGCCAACATGATGAAATACCGTCTCTACGAAAAATACAAAGATTAGCCAGGCATGGTGGTGTGCTCCTATAGTCCCAGCTACTCGGGAGGCTGAGGCAGGAAATTGCTTGAACCTGGGAGGCAGAGGTTGCAGTGAGCCAAGATCACACCGCTGCACTCCAGCCTGGGTGACAGAGTGAGACTGCCTCAAAAAACAAACAAACAAACAAAAAGTGAAATCATTAACAAAAAGCACAAAAATTTGGAAAACATGGCACTAAATAGACCACAAAAAGGGCACTTGTTGGCAGTATTGAGAACTGTAACAAGAAGGCATTGTTTCCTTGTTCTACCTTAACTGGGAATATATGCCTTTAGCATCTCATGTTTTTTGCTCTGAGTATGTGTATTTCTAGAATGACCATAAAAGCACTACAAGTATTCATTTTGGGGTTACAAATACATTTTAACAAGTAGGTGAATTCACAAATATGGAATCTGTGAGAATCAATTCTACAAGTTTTCTGAAAGACAAGATGGCAAGGCTCATGGAAGGGCTTAAAGATATTCATATCCTTTACTCCTGTAATTGTTATTCTAGAGATAATCAGTATTCATTATGGGTCACTTACGATGAGGATGTGGAAGATACAGAGAAGTACAAGGCATTTAACATCCAACTGGGTAATGGGCTAACAGGCATAAATTGAAGGAAAAGTGAAAGATGTAAACACTGAAACACTAGGAAAAACAAATTTTTTTTTTGGGAGGAAGTGTCACTCTGTTGCCCAAGCTGGAGTGCAGTAGCGCGATCTCAGCTCACTGCAACCTCCAACTCCCGGGTTCAGGCAATTCTCCTTCCTCAGACTCCCGAGTAGCTGGGACTACAGGCACGCACCACCTGTAGTCTAATTTTTCCTAGTTTTGGTAGAGACTGGGTTTAACTATGTTGGCCAGGCTGGTCTTGAACTCCCGACCTCATGATCCGCCCGCCTCAGTCTCCCAAAGTGCTGGGATTACAGGCATGAGCTACCACGCCCGGCCCTAGGAAAAATATTTTAAGGAGAAGGCATCATACAGCAATATAGAAGGCTCTTTGCATTTGTGAAATGGCTTCTCTGTGGGCTAAAACAGGAAGATGGAAGCCCAGTAAGCACGTGCACCCATGGGCGCACGCATACACTCACACCAGGCTTGTCCTTCCACAGAGCTTTTTCCACTTCTCCCCCACTACTACCACCTGTGCCTTCAACTGGCTCATTGGCTAATAAGAGCCACAAGTAGGCGTGAAGGGCTAGTAGGCAATTTCATAGTGTAACCAGTTGGTAGAAAGTATACAGACAGTATTTTTGGGCCAGATCGTTTCTGGGATTGCTGATAGGAATAAGGTACACAACTTTAACTTTGTTTGGTAATATGCCACCCCTGTCCTCTCTGTCCTGGGGCCCAGGGAACAAAGAGACTTTCTGCTCTTGGTTAGGTGAGAGGTGTATATTGCTAGGGTGCAGTGGTCTGCTCATGATTATTTGCGGTATTCATTTCCTAGCATTTGATACAGACTCTGTATGTACCAGAGAAGTTCTGCCGTCACAGCAGGGTGGAAACCCAGAGTTAACCAGGACAGGCTTTGTGGAGGCACTGAGCCCTGAGTGGGATGTCTTGGTCTAAATAGAGGAAAATGGTGGCTCAGTGGCCGCTCTTGATTTTATTGTTAGAACATGTGATGAAAAGCTTTTTGTTTTTCTGCTTTTAAGCTCGTTCTTGATAAGGTGAGGACAAACCAAACATTTTCCTAGGGTGAGCCAAGTCTGAATCTGCTGTGTAATCTCAGTCATGCTGCTTATTTCACAGGACTCTGTGTGGGGGATGAACCACAGTACACTCCATTCAGTATTTCAGACCAATCAAAGCAACAACCAACAATCCAATTTTGAGGCTGTGCAGAGTGGCAAGAAGAAGAAAAAGCAGAAGATGGTCCGAGCAGATCCCAGTTTATTAGGTGAGCACGGTCCTAGTCTCAGCTGAGTGTTGGAGGAGTGCAGGTGATACCAGTTATCCTGTGTGAGTTTCCATTGAGCATTGTTTTTCAAGAAGGGAAATATTTCTTTTTATCAATAACTAATGTTTTAACTGGTTCAAAATAAGTAGCCAGTATTTACTGGGCATCTCAGTGCAGGACCTGTGCCTCATGTAATAACAACTTATATTGTATGGTGCTTTAAAGTATTGTTTGGTGCTTTAAAGTATTCTTTGATATTTAATATGAATTTCCCTGGAGGATCCTTAGTAATTTAGTTGGAAAATGATGCTAATAATGAACGATACTAAAAGTATGTTAAAAACTTAAATGCTTATTTGTATTGAAAGCAGACCATTAATCCAATCAGGTGTTCGAAGAAGAGAACCAGTATACGTTCATAATCACTCTATGTATCATATAATTCTCAGAATTACTTTGCATTATGAGGTGACATCCCAGTTTCACCAATAATGAGTAGACCAAGGCACAGAGATTCAGAACATTTCCCAGTGTTACATAGCTTTCTGCTATGGGATGCTGGGATTTCAAGGCAGGCCTGTTTTCTTTCCACCCTTCTGTGTTACCCACGGCTATTTTTATCTAGCATTATGGACCATGCAAGGCAGGCTGGGCACAGTGGCTCACTTTGGGAAGCTGAGGTAGGTGGGTCACTTGAGGCCAGGAGTTTGAGACCAGCTGGGGTAACGTAGCGAGACCATATCTCTAAAAAAAATTTTGAAAACAGGCATGGTGGTGCCCACCTATTGTCCCAGCTACTTGGGAGAATGAGGCAGGGGGATTCCTTGACCAGGAGTTAAAGGCTGCAGTGAGCTGTGATCATGCCACTGCACTCTAGCTTCTCGGAAAAGGTGACATCTGAATTTGGGCTTTGAAAGAATGGCAGAAAGGATGGGGAATATTGTTTCAGGAATAACAAACAGTATAGGCTGCCCATGTTTTTTGCAACAGTGATGAAACTAACATTTTTTTTTTCTTTTTCTTTTTCTTTGAGATGGAGTCTCACTCTTGCTCAGGCTGGAGTGCAGTGGCGTGATCTCAGCTCACTGCAACCTCTGCCTCCCGGGTTCAAGCGATTCTCTTGCCTCAGCCTCCTGAGTAGCTGAGACTACAGGCACATGCCGCCACACCTGGCTAATTTTTGTATTTTTAGTAGAGAGGGGTTTTTGCCATGTTGGCCAGGCTGGTCTTGAACTCCTGACTTCAGGTGATCTTCTTGCCTTGGCCTCCCAAAGTGCTGGGATTACAGGTGTGAACCGCCATGCCCGGCCCTAAAATTATTTTCTATTTGTGAATGTAAAATTAGTGGCTATAAAACCATGTTGTCTGCAATAGAATACATTCGCAAGGATGGAAGTTCCGGTTGTTGTCCTGTCAGGAGGGCAGAACAGTGAGGAGGCTGCAGTATAGACTAGGTAAAAGATACCAGTGACTTGGAATAGGGTTTTGGTAGTGGGGACGAAAAGGAGTTAGATGGATTTCAGAAATGTAGGGGATAGAATTAACTGGACAAGAAGAGTGGAAAGGTCTCAGGCTTGGGGACCAGGATGGATGGATGGTGTTGCCATTTGCTGTGAAATGATAAGCAGTGGAACATGGCACAGGCTGAGGGGAATTGAGTGTTGACTGGGTTGAGTTTGAAATGTCTGTGGGACATCATGAAGAGCGTGAGACCCCACACAGTGAGAGGCAGGTGGTAACCTTACTGTACCCTTGGTAGGATTCTCTCTTTCCCTCAGAGCCTTCCAGCCCTGGTGAAAACAACATGACAGTAAAACCTAACTTTTAGGACTGTCCTTTAGAATTGGTGCCTGAAGCCAGACGCGGTGACTCACGCCTGTAATTCCAGATCTTTGGGAGGCTGAGGCGGGTGGATCGCTTGAGGTCAGGAGTTGGAGACCAGCCTGGCCAACATGGTGAAACCTCGTCTCTAGTAAAAATACAAAATTAGCTGGGCGTGGTGGTGGGTGCCTATAATCCCAGCTACTCGGGAAGCTGAGGCAGGAGAATCGCTTGAGCAGCCTAGGAGGCGGAGGTTGCAGTGAGCTGAGATCACGCCACTGCACTCCAGCCTGTGCGACAGAGTGAGACTCCGTCTCAAAAAAATAATAATAATTTTAAAATAATAATGTTTAAAATATTATTTTAAAATAATAATAACAAAGAATTGGTGCCTGAAAGCTGGGTTTGGGAACTTGTAGATCTGGTGCAATTCTGTTTTCCTCTGCTTGTCTCAAAAGTTGATAAGGATGGATGGAGCAGCCTGAAATTTTTTCCAATTTGGATGAAATTGGTGAATAGGTTTTAAAACATTCCTTAAATTCTAACTGTGGGTTCTAGCTAAGAAGCTTTGGCACTTGAGGATAGGCTGTTAGGGAAAAGGTTGCTCTGAAAGTGAGGTCAGGCCGTTTGGACTTAAATATTCCCTTGGATCTCATCTTCTATTTATAGATCTAAGAAAGGAAGGGACTTTAAAAACCTCACTATAAGGGCGTGGGAGATAGGTCATCCTAGGAGTAGAGTTTAAGGAATCCATATACCTTGAAGGGGAAGAAAAACAAACGTTGAACAAAGTATTGAGGATACTCACTGAGGTTATGAAAATTACTGCTCACCTAAACCTCACTCTGGAAATTCCTCTCATAATTGCTCATTTTTGTCCTATACTTATTTCATTTTCATTTATTACTTTTTAATTTACATATTTCATATAATTTGTATACTGAGAAAAAATTAATAACTATCCATTAGCTACACATTCCCCATGCATAAAATGGGAAAATGGGAAGTCTTCGTTGAAAAAGCAGTCACTGATGGAAAGAGAATTTTGCTTCTAAAACAAACCAGCAGAGGGGGCCACAGCCTCATTTTAATTATCAATATTCTCCAGTATCTCCTATCTTCAATAGGCTTCCTCCACCTCCCGGGTTCAAGTGATTTCCCCTGCCTCAGCCTCCCGAGTGCTGGGACTACAGGTGCGTGCCACCACGCCAGCTACTTTTTGTATTTTAGTAGAGATGGGGTTTCACCTTGTTGGCCCGGATGGTCTTGATCTCCTGACCTCGTGATCTGCCCGCCTTGGCCTGCCAAAGTGCTGGGATTATAAGGGTGAGCCACCGTGCCCGGCTGGCTTCCTCTTTTTTTAGAGCTCTTCAGGTGGTCATTGTGAATCAGCAACCTGCACTCAGATGTGATAAACACACAATACAGTTTCCCCCCAGACTTTCCTTGTAAGAACAACCTCACAAATCTTAAAGAACTCATGTGAGTGAGACTATGCTCTGAACCTCACAGAATGTCATCTTTAGAGCCAGGCATAGTGGATTGAATCCGTATTTGTGTTGCCTTGGGTTTCACGGTACCCAGAACTTTCCCTTACATCAAATGGCTGAATTTGATAAAGAATGGCATTCAGCCAAAGGATGAATGCATACCTTGCTGGTTTTTTAAATGACAGTTAAATGAGAATATGTCTGTTTGCTAAAAGCCTAGACTGATAATTAACATATTAATCAACTTTTTTTGGCCACAGACTTTTCCCTTCCTGTCTTTGCATGAGTAAAATTAATTTAGCTTTTAAATTACACTTCCACTTCTTTTGCATGTAGTTCATTATTGCCTTTTATCACATTTTATCTGTTCTTAAGATACACATGAAGTCAATGAAAAATCTGCCTCAGAATAAAGTAGTATTTTATTTCGTAGACTGGCCTTTAGGTTCTTGTACTTGCCTAATTAACTGTTACTTTAAAAACATAAACATTAGGGTCAGGCACGGTGACTCATGACTGTAATCCCAGCACTTTGGGAGGCCAACGTGGGCGGATTGCTTGAATCCAGGAGTTGGGGACCAGCCTGGGCTACATGCCAAAACCTTGTCTCTACAAAAATTACAAAAATTACTTGGGTGTGGTGGCACACGCTTATAGTCCCAGCTACTGGGGAGGCTGAGGTGGGAGGATCGCTTCAGCCTGGGAGGTGGAAGTTGCAGTGAGCCAAGATCACACCACTGCACTCCAGCCTGGGCGACAGAGTGAGACCTTGTCTTTAAAAATACATATATATGTATATATATATAAACACTAAGGCTTTCATTATTTTCAAGGGGGAAGAAAAAGACTTGTGGGTTATTGGAACACAGTTGATGGGGTCAAACTCAGGATGGGGTTTGGAATCCTAGCCTCTCCCTATATTTGGTCTTGTAAGCAGTTGGTACCACAGCTTTTTTGGTTAATAAATAGGCATGTTTATTTTTTTGAATCATGATATTTTTGAGTCAGTTAATTAAGGTATTTTTATGTAAGGCATTTTTGTTTATTACTGTTACATTTCAAATGTGTATTTATTTGAAAACTTGAACATTAAAAAACAAGAGGCTGCAGAAAACCCAGCTAATATTAACAGAACTGCTTTTAGAATAAGGACATTGCCTGTTTACTTTTTGGTATTCAAATAACTAAAACAGTTTGGGATTTTATTCAAGGTAGAGGAACTGGAACATTTTTGGGGAGTCACTCAGTTTAAAGAGGCATTGTTCATCATTTTTATCAACCTCCAATTATAGAAGTTTTGGAAAAATTACATACATGTGACCATTGGGCATTCGGCATTAGGTTTTCTTTTTTTCTTTTTTTTTTTTTTTTGAGACAAGGTCTCACTCTGTTGCCCAGGCTGGAGTGCAGTGATGTTATCTCAGCTCACTAAAATCTCTGCCTCCTGGGTTCAAGCAATTCTTGTGCCTCAGCTTCCCGAGTAGCTGGGATTACAGGCGTGCAGCGCCACGCCCAGCTAATGTTTTGTATTTTGAGTAGCGACAGGTTTTTGCCATGTTGGCCAGTCTGGTCTCTAACTCCTGGCCTCAAGTAATCCACCCACCTCGGCCTCCAGTGTGCCCAGCCAGCATTAGGTTTTCAGCTGTCAGTTGTGTTTGTGAGTACTGCTTATTGCCTTCAATGGGTATGCTAGTACTGCTTTTTCTAAGCCAAATTCCCTTTTGGTTAATCAAACATTGCTAACTGAAATCCTTTCCTTTGCAGATATATTTACAGTAGATCGAGTTAGAGTACTTTAATCTTCTTGCTCTGTCTACTGTGGGAAAGAGAATATGCGAGGACTCTAAGGATCTTAATAGTGTGTCTTCCATGGAGCCTCTTACCCTGAGTATCAAAAGCTCTGGGCCAGAACTTTCATAAAGTTTTTGACTGGTGGGAAGAAGTATTCCCATTAAAGTGGGTTGAGGTTTAAAGGGGTATTAATCCCACTCACATTTCAAAGTTATGTGGTCAAGTAGTTACAAAGAACTTAGTGTGTACAACCCTCCATGGTAACCCCCCGCCCACCCCCATCTCTTTTAAGGTAGACCTCCTGCATGAACTTTCCTCCAGGGCCAGCCCAGCCTGTCCTTGATACACACTCACATCCCATTCTTTTCTCTGATTCTCTGAAGCAGTGGTTTGCAGGGGGTTTTTTTGTTTTGTTTTTTTTTTTGAGACAGAGTCTCGCTCTGTCACCCAGGCTGGAGTGCAGTGGCGCGATCTCGGCTCACTGCAAGCTCCTTCGACCAGGTTGAAGCAATTCTTCTGCCTCAGCCTCCCGAGTAGCTGGGACTACAGGTGCCCACCACCACACCTAGCTAATGTTTTTTTGTATTTTTAGTAGAGACGAGGTTTCACTATGTTAGCCAGGATGGTCTCGATCTCCTGACCTCATGATCCGCCTGCCTTGGCCTCCCAAAGTGCTGGGATTAAGGCATGAGCCACCACACCCGGCCTGCAGTTCTTTTTAATTGGTGATGCTATTTTGTTTTATTTTCCTTCCTAATTAGGTTATATCAGAACCTTAAGAAAATAAAAAATCTCTCTCATTGGAAGAACAGAAAGCTGCTGCTGTGACCTTTATCTTTGTCTCCCTGTAATACTTCTATGGTATGCTCAAAAACAAAAGACTGGCCAGGCACGTTGGCTGACGCCTGTAATCCCAGCACTTTGGGAGGCCGAGGCAGGCAGATCATTTGAGGTCAGGAGTTCAAGACCAGACTGGCCAACATGGTGAAACCCTATCTCTACTAAAAATACAAAAAAAATGAGACGGGCATGGTGGCATGTGCCTGTAATCCAGCTACTTGGGAGTCTACGGCATGAGAATCTCTTGAACCCAGGAGGTGGAGCTTGCTGTGAGCCGAGATCATGCCACTGCACTCCAGCCTGGGTGACAGAGTGAAACCCTGTCTCACAAACAAACAAACAAACACAGACTTACATTCCAGCTCACCGCCTAGAATTTGAGCCACTTGGTTGCCTGGGTGTGGTCACTCATAGCCAGTTTTTTTTCTGCAGGATTTTCAGTCAATGCATCATCGGAGCGACTCAACATGGGTGAAATCGAGACGTTGGATGACTACTGAGCACCTGCCAGTGGACTGGCCATCCCTCTCCTGTCTGCCGACTATGGAGTCTCCACCTTTGGACACAACACTTACTCACCATTTACTCTTTATCACTCTGCAACAAATCACAGAACCGATCATCTCAGGCTTTTTCTTCTGGCCCTTTGTGTCCAAGATTCTTTAATCCATTTTTGTTGGTGAACATCTCAGACTATAGATAAGTGGACTGGACCCTGTGTCTTGGGGGTGGCAGTTGGGATTACTCCCCAACAAGGCTGATTTTAGGCAGCATGTGTTCACTGTGCTGTGATTTCATCTACTGTCTCCCAGAAAGTGTGTTGGGATCGGCCATTAGCAGCTTGCTTTCTCTTGTCACTTTTTTCCTTCTATTTTGTTTTTTCTTCTTCTTTTTCCCCCCATCAGGGCAAATGGTCTAACTGGTGCAATCATGAAGAGAGTTAATGGTTAACAGACATTGGCCAATAACAAAACACCCCATGGACTGTGACTCGAGTATCCAACAGGCAGTCAGAGCTCTCCCAGTCTGAAAGTTGCATTGCCACTGCTAACTTTGGGATTGCATCAGAGAGGCCCTGAGTGGGGTTGAGATGAGGTTGGATTGGTTTGATGTTACACACTCCTCACCTGTTCTTTCTGAGTGTCCTTTCTCTGAAAGGATTTATGTTTTTCTTCGTTAGATAGTGACTTCTGAGCAAGCTGATCTCCCCTGGCATGCTCCAACCTGATTGGACAAAGGAAGCTCTGTGGCCTGGGAGAGAGACTATTCTTAATTTTTCTTTCTTACAAAAACTGATTTTTCCCATAAATATTTTTACTTCAGAGGACTAGGACCATTTTGTTTTGGGCCCTTCTGCTGAAAATTTGTCTCGTTTAAGAGGCAGCTAGAATCTTTACCATATGTATGAATTTGTATAATTTCATTTTTGGATAGGGATAAACTTTTGCTTCTGATAAAAGCCTGGAATTTCATCTGGTCCTCAGAGCATTGCGTGTGTGTCTTGCTGTAGCCCGGAAAAGGTTTTGTGTAAAGATTCTGGGATGGCAAGTTGTTTGCCTTTTCTGAAAAGAGAACATACAGAACCTGTCCATCTTTAAGACCTTCATCCATGGAATCTACTATACAGGAGGATGCAGTGGGCTGGAGGGGATGGGCGAAAATGGGAGCGGGAAGCCTGGCCTGGCTTCTGGTCATGGCCTCCTAAAACCTTAAACTTCAAGTAGAAATGTACTCAAGCCCTATTTATAAACAAATACTTTTCCTGCCTCCACCAAACCCCTACAGAACATCACCTGGAATTGCCATTCACACTGGGTTGGAGTCATTGGGCAGCTGTGCCTGTGCGAGAGGTGCTGTGGTCTGGGCAACCCCTGGAAAAGCACCTTTACTTCCTGTCATTGTTGCCTGAAGAAGGCTGGAGTTGCTCTGAGAGCAGTTTGGGTTTGGAGTATTATATTTGGCTTCTATTTTTATTATTTTGGATCACCATTCTCCCTATCCCTTCTTGCCTCCCTCCCTTCTAAACATGTATAATAACTATACAGAGACTGCTACAAAATTGTATATAGTTTTTGGATCAAATAGCATGAGGGGAGAGGAAACCATTAAAAATTGGGGCTCCTACTCTCCTTTGCTTTGTAAATTCAAAAGTTGGGGGTGGGTAAGAGGGATAGTTAAAATGTTTACAAAACTTTAGGCTCCCTCGGAACTTTTGCCAGTGTGGAGGAAAATAAAAAAGAACTTAAATAAAACCTGATTGTATTCTATCTGAGTGCACCTCTTGTACTCACCTTTATGGAGGCTGAGTTCTGCACTAAACTGTTCCTCTTGGTACCATGGAAAAGCTCCAAGCACCCAAGACATGGAGGCAGCCATGGCTTCTTTCTCTGCCAGACCACGTAGCACTGGCTGGTTCTGTATTTGAGAATGTAGAGGTCAAGGCAGATGTCGGTAAGTTTGACCAAATATCTTTTCTCTTTTTGACTCTCCCTTTCTGCTAACATGTGGATCAGCTCCTGCCCTCATACCGCAGACACACCCACTCTGAACACACCCCTCCAGAGCTTGCCCACACCTTCCCAACTAGACTCTGTGTGTGTATTCAGGAAAAATGAAAATAAATTTTTAAAAATTGGGAGTGGAATGGGCAGATTAGGGGGAACAAAGTCATTTTGGTCATGGAACATCCATTTGCTTAACCAAGGAGACTTGCTTCTATCTGAGGAATTTCCCACTTAGTAGAAAGAAACACTCTTCCCTGGGAATGTTTGTTTCTGTCTCTCTCAATTCTACTCTCTTTCATATTCTCATTTGCTCACCCGTTCACTTAGAGCCACCGTTTTCTCATCCCGTTCTATGAACTTATTTCCAAATTCTCCTAACTCTTCCTGAGTTTTGAAGTATTTGTTTTGTACACTCTCTGCTTCCGGTTTTTTGTTTGGTTGGCTTTTTTGGAGATAGGGTCTTGTGATGTTGCCCACACTGGTCTCGAGCCCCTGGGCTCAAGTGATCCTCCCACCTCAGCCTCCTAAATATCTAGGACTACAGTTGTGTGCCACCATGCCCAGCTCCAGTTTTGTTGGTTGATTTGTTTAAATTCAGAGATTTAAAAACATCCCAGACAAGACAGTTTGATTATGGAGACTGTCCCCAAGCAGATTGGTGTGCTGGTGGCTGCTGTGCATAACAGATTCCCTCCAGATTGGCTTACAACAGCTACTTCATTCTGTGGGTCAGGAATTTGGATAGGGCTCAGCTGGGTGGTGGTTCTCCTGGGGTATTCTTTGGTTGTGGTCAGATGTCTTCCAGGGCATCATTCCTATGAAGGCTTAATGAATTAGGCAAGCTGTCCAAGATGGCTCACTTGTGTAATGACAGTTGACGTTGGCTGTAGGCTGGGAACTCAGCTGGGTTGATGACTGGAGGAGCTTATGTGTGTCGTCTCCGGAATGGCAGCTTCAGAGGAGTTGAACTTAAGTGGTGATTGGCTTCCCCCAGAGAACCAGGCAGAAGCTGTGTTACCTTTTTGAGCTCTTAGCTCAGGAGTCACATAGAGTCACTTCTGTGACACTGTGTTGCATCAAAGTAGTCACAAACCCACTCAGATTCAAGAGAAGGGAGCATGGCCCTCTCCCTGCAACCCCCTCCCCGCCCCCCGCCTTGATGAAAGGAGTGACAAGGTCACATTGGAGAAGAGCTTGTGGGGTGGGAGATATTATAGCCATTTTTGGGAAATATCTGCATAAAATGAGTTTATGCATACATGAAGGACTTTATTTTCATTGGCTTTAAGTTGAGGGTTTTTGTTTTTGTTTTTGTATTGGAGATGGGTTCTTACTATGTTGCCCAGGCTGGTCTCAAACCCCTGGGCTCAAGTGATCCTGTTGCCTCAGCCTCCCAAGTAGCTGGGACTACAGCTATGTGCCAGTGCACCCAGCTTGTTTTTTTTTAATTTTAGGATAGATAATGGTACTTCTGGCTTTATTTAAATAATTTTTTTAGGGAAACCATTGTATTTATACATGCATATATTTTTATATATACAAATATGTATATAAAAGTATATGTTTTACATTTTCAATATATATATAATATATACATATATACGTATATATATTGCACCCTACTTTAAAATTGACTGATAACAAAATTGGTAATTTTGTATAAAATGCCCAACTGTGCATTATTAATAAAAGTATGTGAATGACTCTAATTAAACAGAAGTGATTCTTTGAAATGAACATATTTCTGTACTGTCCTTCCAATATGTGACGTAGATCATTTTCAACAGAGTAGCAGGCAAGCGCATTCTACAGAGAGTAAAGTACAATCAGAGCACATTCCAAATGGAAGTTGGCCTTATAGTTAATGAGTTTCTTAGAACAACAAAAGCCCAGCTATGAAGGGTGACTTTGGTCCTGCGTGAGTTCAGTCTCTGGTGAGGAAGCTGCAATGCTTTCTAAGACTCTGGAGAGTCTGGGAACCTTGAAGCAGCCAGATGCGTGATAGTTATTTGCAGGTGTTGCCTGAGAACGATGGACACGTATAGCTTTTGGTAGTGCTGGTTTTGGACTGGGAGCCTAAAACCTTCAAGAGGACAGTTTCTCTCCAAAGAATTAATCAGTGGGAATGTTTTGCAACAAAAGTGTCAACCATAGCAGTGGGGCACCACATGGGAGAAACAGCATATAGATGCTGGCAAGGAAGAAGTGGGCTCTTTACCTAATAGCTGATCTTCGACCTAAAAGCTGTCATTGCGTTCCCTTTCATTGCTGCCAAAGCGATGACATCATGGGGATGGAACTCATGATCACCTCCACACTTGGTTCAATCCAGCTGATATAACAAGCAGAGACATCACCTCTTAAAGACTGTTTACTTGTCCCCCAATTGTAGGAGTGGAAGGTTAGTTTCCCTTGGCAGCAAATTGCCTTTTTATTTGAATTTCTCCTTTAGCATGAGAAATGCTCCTGGGAATGGTCAGTGGGTCGGTATTGGGTTTGGTTGCATCTGACAAAATACAGTCAACAGTGACAATAAAATCACTTATTTTCAAGTGAAATAGGTCATAGGTCCAAGGCTTGTGGGGTGGCCCACGGACCCAGATTCTGTTTCAGCATCCTGATTGTGGCTTTCTTCTGACTCATGATCCAAGGTGACTGTTACAGCACCAGCCATCATGCCTATATTCCAGGCAGGAGGAAGGAGTGGGGTGAGGCAAACAGCACACCTTCCTACTCAGCCCTGTTTAAGGAGCTTTTTGGGGAGCGCTATCCAACATCTTAAGTCTTACCAGCCAGACTGTAGATACATAACTACAGTTAGTTGTGGAAGCTTTGGGATTTTAGTTGAGTGCTATCATCCCCAAATGTCATTGGGATCCTGTTACTGAGAAATTGGGAAAACGGATGCTACATTGGCAGTTGCAGTCTCTACCACATCCTCTGCAGTCTTCTGTTTTAAAGTGGGAAACGTGGGATGGTTTGTGCACACTGATCATGGGAAAAGAGTCCTCGTGGGTACCCTAGTTTTGCCTGTGGACTGAGGATCTCAGGCTTTCCCAATGGGGGGACTCAGCAAGCTCTGGTTTCTGTTGCTGTGCAGAGCTAGGGACCCAGAGCAGGTGTCAGTGACCCAGCCTTACTGTGTATTTTATTTCCTAATTTACATAGAATCTGGGGTTTGTTATTTTGTTTTGTTTTGAGACAGAGTTTCGCTCTGTCGCCCAGGCTGGAGTGCACTGGCACGATCTCGGCTCACTGCAACCTCCGCCTCCCGGGTTCAAGCCATTCTCCTGCCTCAGCCTCGTGAGTAGCTGGGATTACAGGCATGTGCCACCACGCCTGGCTGATTTTTGTATTTTTAGTAGAGACAATGTTTCACCATGTTGGCCAGGCTGGTCTTGAACTCCCAACCTCAGGTGATATGCCTGCTTCGGCCTCCCAGAGTGCTGGGATTACAGGCATGAGCCACCAGGCCCGGCGACAAATACCACTTCTAGGCCATTTTTGCAAGTGAGAAGGGCATTCCTGGGCACATATGTAGATGCAGTAGAGCATATGAAATCAGAGTAAACACCTTCTTAGATGTCTTATAATTAGTGCAAAGAAGTAACCCTTAGGCAATGTGGTATGGGTTTCAGGAGGCTGCACGTAAGTACTAGCCTCATTATTATTAACCAGTTTTTTCTGTCATGTCTCTGGTCCTCAGTTTCATTGTCTGTTAGATGAGGTGGTTGGCCCAGATCACCTAAAGAACTTGAAACAAAAATCAGTCCCTTAGCTCCATGTCCCAGAGTCTGTAATCTGGGGTGGGACCGTGCATTGGAAATTATTTTCAAATTCCCCAGAGTTCTTAATGGACAGCCTCAGTGGGGACCCACCAGCCTAGCCTAGCTCTGAGATTTCAGCTCCAGCGGCCTAGTGTATGTGTGTGAGTGTGAGGCATGTGTGCTGCAGTAAACTGCTGACATTTGGCTTCTTGATGGTGCGTGATGAGTAACCCTTTGCAGCTTTATTGAAGGAGACTCAAGTTGAAAGTCAAGCTTGGTGTGCCTTGCGTAGGGGGACAGTCATCTGCCTGGATTTTCTGACTTTGGTAACATGAAATGGAGCCTTAAGCAGGTCGGGGTCCTGTTGTGAAACAGAAACCACCCTAGATGAACGTGAAAAAGAAAAAGAATTGGTGTTTGAAGTGTTGGGAGCAACATGGGGGAAAGTTACTGAAAGGTTAGTTAATAACTGTAGGGAAACCACTAACACTGTGTCCCCTCGTCCCATCTATCAGTTGTTAAGTCCATTTTTAGGTGATACTAACTTCAAGTTCAGTCTCGCCTAACTATTAGATATCTTAAGGAATACATTGTATTTATGTAAATTAGTAGGGGAAAGTAGAGAAAAGTTGGTTCGTATCTGCAAACATGTATGTATACATAAGAAGGAATAAAATGCACATCGCTGCCACGGTTCTTGTTTCTGTCCCTGGTTGTGGAGGGTGTTGGCTTAAAGCCTTTACTAAGTTCCACTCCCCCTTTGCCAGCCCCTCATCTGTTGGGTGGCCTGAACCTTCATTTGTGAGCGCTCTGAGTCATTAGCAGTCCTGAGGTCCCTGGGTTGTGGTCATCTTCAATTAGTTTTTTCCCAAGGCCCGTTTTTCTTTTTAATGAAAATGTTCTAGGGAGTGATGGAAAATGTGAAAGCTAAAATAAATAAATAAATAAATAATAAAAATAAAA
This sequence comes from Pan paniscus, assembly GCF_029289425.2. Classification (NCBI taxonomy): domain Eukaryota; kingdom Metazoa; phylum Chordata; class Mammalia; order Primates; family Hominidae; genus Pan; species Pan paniscus. The sequence continues at coordinate 135,469,159 of NC_073262.2, forward strand.
ATAAAAAAGAATCAAACATACATAGAAGTAGACTAGTGTAACAAACTCCTACCTAATATAACCTGGCTTCAACCATTATTGACATTTTGCCCATTTTGTTGTATTTATCCCACTTTGTTCTCTTAGAATATTTTAAACCAAATCCTAGATATGACGTCACTCATAAATATTTTAATATATATGATAAAAGAGGACATCTTAGAAAAAGAAAAACCCACAATGCCTTGTCACATTAACAACACATCAGGTCCATAGATGACTTTCTCAGATTCTCTCAAAGGTGTCTTTTTACAAAGTTTGAATGAAAATCAAAACAATGTTCATTGCATTTGGTTGATATGCTTTAAGTCTCCTTTAGTCTTAACAGTTCTCCCTACAAAAAAGAGAAAAAGTTGAAAAACTGTATCATTTATTGATGGAACATTCCACATTCTCTGGATTTAGCAAGAAGTGTCTTAATGGTGTCAATTTCTTCATCCCCCCCCCCCCCACCTCGCCATGTTTTCTGTGAATTAGATCTACAGGCTTGACTAAAACCAGGTTCTCCCTTCCCCACCCCTCACAAGAATCCTTTGCTGGTGGCATGGTGTCCTTCCCGCTCTATCGCAGTCACACTGTATTGTCTGGTTGTTCCAGTTTCACTGATGTCACAATTCATCAGTTCTGTTGCTATCAGGTTGATTCATCCATTATAAAAGTCCTATTGCTCTTACATGTAGCAGTTTTAACATTCCTTGATGACAATTGCCTAGATATATAATTAGTTGAAAAATTGTGATTTTTGGTGGGGAGGGTTACTTTTATTTTGAAATAATTTGACTTTAAGTTGCAAGAACAGTACAAAGGACTTGCACATAACCTTCATCCAAGTTCTCTAGTTTACATTGGACCATACCTGCTTTATTTTCTCTCAATAACTATAATCTCATGATAAGTTTTTTTTTAATGTAAACCATTTGTGACTAAGTTGCATACATCATGTCCCTTATTCCTGAACCCTGGTGTGTTTCCTCAAAATGAGGACATGCTCCCACATACCACAATACAGTTATCAAAATTAGGAAATTAACAATACAATACTGTTAATAGCCAAGCTTCATTCATATTTCATCAATGGTTCCACTAATTATTTTTTTTTAAACAAGGTCTCAATCTGTCACCCAAGCTGGAGTGCAGTGGCCTGATCATAGCTTATTGCAGCCTTGAACTCCTGGGCTCCAGCCATCCTCGCCTCAGCCTCTTGAGTAGTTGGGACTATGGGCACATGCCACCATACCCAACTAATTATTATTATTTTTGGTAGGGACAGAGTCTCACCATGTTGCCCAGGTTGGTCTCGAATTCCTGGCCTCAAGCAGTTCTCACACCTTGGCCTCCCAAAGTGTTGGGATTATAGGCATGAGCCTCTGCACCCAGGCCACTAATATTTTTAATAAAAGCAAAAAGGCACCGGATGTCATTCATGATCACTTTTTGTGTTTAGTTGTCATGTTTTTGAGTCTCCATTAATCTGGAACAGGTCCTCAGTCTGTCTTAATCTTTTGCACCTTAACATTTTTTTTAAGAGTGGAGGGCAATTGTTTTTTAGAATGTCCTCCATTTGGATTTGTCTGATATTTTCACATGATTTGCTTGTGATTATGCAGTTTTGACAGGAATACTACAGAGTGATGTTATGTCCTTAGTTCATCACATCAGGAGACATATGAAGTCCATTTGAGCCATACTGGTGATGTTTACTTAGTTTAGGTGGTGTCTGCCAGATGTCTCTACTGTAAAGTAACGATGTTTGTCTTTATGGGAGACACTGTTGAAACTACATTTCTTCATCAAACTTTTATCCATTGATGATTCTTAATTGAACATTTACCAAGGTGCTTGCAAGCATTTCTTTTACATTGATTAGTCAACCTTCTACTATAAGGAATACTTTTTTTTTTTTTTTTGAGACAGAGTCTTGCTCTGTTGTCCAGGCTGGAGGAAATTTCAGCTCACTGCAGCCTCTGCTCTCAGGTTCAGGCGATTCAAAGATAGTGTTTTGCCATGTTGGCCAGGCTGGTCTTGAACCCCTGACTTCAAGTGATCCACCCACCTCAGCCTCCCAAAGTGCTGGGATTACAGGCATGAGCCACCGTGCCCGGCCAGGAAGAGCTTCTCATACATGCACACATGCATACCCTCTATATATTAGCCACAATCTGTTGGTATTTTTCATGCACAAATTGTCCATTTAGAGCTGGCTTCTCTGTCCTTTTGCCATATTCCCATCATTCTTTGAGCACTTTTTGACTTTGGCACCAGAAATTCTAGGCCCATCATCTACTTTTCCTTTATCATATGTGGAATTAGTCATTTCTCCAAAGAGCACTGTCTCCTTTTAGTGGGGAATGGTATCTAAAAACCAAAACCTGGCCACTGGATGGGCTCATTGCTAGTGCGGTATCACTGCTTCTAGACTGTCCACAGTAAGGGTGTTTATGTACGTGTATAGGTACAGAAACGCTTGTGTATCTACACCTATCTGTGTATTCATGCTGAGATCTGCAATTCCAGTACAAATGCCACAGGATTCATTCTAATCTCTCCTTTTCATATTTGCAATTCCCTTAAGCAGTGAGAAACCTCACACTCCCTTACCCTCAGTGTTTTTGCTTTTGCTCATTAACACAAACTTTATTGGCTTTATCCCTGCTGTCTTACTGGCCCCACCTATATAAGTTCTCTGTGCCCAGGTCTTTGTCTTAAGGTCTGCCTTAGGGAAACCCAAAAGCAGATAGCTCCCAGCAGTTTCCATTGTTAAATTCGTTTCGTAGGATATATTCACTTTGGCCAAGGACTACACCCTTCTTTTGGTAGCTGTGTAGCTGTGTATTGCTTGGCATGTTTTGTGGACCTGCACTCAATAACTACTTGCTGAATAACTGATACATTTTGAGAAAATTTTTAGTATTTACCAAGAATCTAAGTTTTTAGTAAGTTAAATTAGAGAAAATTCTATGGTATTTTTCACCACAGCTTATGAGATTAATTTTCTATTTGCACGCCTATTAGGTTCAAGTTTGGGACACACATGCACAAAGGTCTGAACACCCTTTGGGAAAAAAAAGTGAGTTTTGTTTTTGTTTTGATGTGGAGTCTTGTTCTGCCACCCAGGCTGGAGTGCAGTGGTGTGATCTCAGCTCACTGCAACCTCTGCCTCCCGGGTTCAAACAATTCTCCTGCCTCAGCCTCCTGAGTAATTGGGATTATAGGCACCCACCCCTATGCCTGGATAATTTTTATATTTTTAGTAGAGACTATTATAAAGACATTATAAAAATGTTTGTATGTTTAGTAGAGACAGGGTTTCACCATGTCTCTCACATTCAGTAGAGATGGGGTTTCATCATGTTGACCAGGCTGGTCTCGAACTCGTGACCTCAAGTGATCCTCCCATCTCGGCCTCCCAAAGTGTTGGGATTACAGGCGTGAGCCACAGTGCCCGGCCAAGCCTGAACACCCTTTGGAAAATTTAGCCTAGGTACTAAAACTTGTGAAAATGAGCCATAAATTGGGTTTATTTCTAAAAAATAGCTTCACACTTCCTTGGTGTTTTTGTTGGGGAATCACCTGTCTGTCGAATGACTAGTGCTACTGTGCACTTCCATAATCCTCAGTATTTCCTTATTTGCTAAATCCTAGGATATACCAAAGTGGTTACAGAATTGCTAACCCATACCAAGAGAGACAAGCTTTCTAAACTAGAGTTCTATATGTGTTAGCTCTAACTAGAGACAAGTTTTCCAAGTAGAGTTCTATACTTGTTTAAAGACACTCCAACATTATAAAAATACATATGTATAGTATTATTCATTGCAGCTATCTGTAATTTTAGACTTTTTGTCTGGTCTAAGTATTTTTTTCTACCTTTAGCATGGTTATAATAATCATTTGAAATACAATTCATTGTCTTGAAATTCTTAATTTTATCTTTGAAATTTGAGTTTTATAAGTAAAGTCTGATGGAATAGTGGAACACGCAGCAGCAGCTTGCAGCCTTGGCTCACGCTTGCCTCGTCCTGCCTCCCCAGGGTGGGTTCTCAGCCCACTGCTGCCCCTGGGCAGCCTCCCTCCCTCCCTATCATCCATATGTCACTTGACTTCCATACACTTTCACTTTGGTAAACACAGTGACATTTTGAATATCCAAAGATGAGTGTCAGCAAAAAGCCAAAGTCTAGTGATCCCTGAAATACAAATGCATCTCCTTTCCGCCAGTGCCCAGCTATTCTGGTCCACGACTGCCTAAACCTTTGAGGAAGATTTGGAAGAAGATTCACTGTCTGTACTTGTGGCCATTTTGCAGGGTCCTTCCTTAAAGATAAATTGCCTCCCTCTCTATCAAGAGATTTTGGTTCTGGGAACCAAGTGAGAACCTTGATGCTCCATTATAGTAAATACAGATTTCTGCTCACCTGTTCATTTTTGTATATCAAGTAATACATTAGTAGACTGGCTGGCTGTTTTATTCCTAGGGATCAAAACATTCTGATGGGTCATTTTTTTTTTTTTTTTTTTTTTTTGAGATGCATCCTCCACCTCCCAAGCTCAAGCAATTCTTGTGCCTCAGCTTTCCAAGTAGCTGGGACTACAGGTGTGCACCACCATGCCTGGCTAATTTTCATATTTTTATTGGAGATGGGTTTTCGCCATGTTGGTCAGGCTGGTCTTGAACTCCTGACCTCAAGTGATCCGCCTGCCCCAGCCTCCCAAAGTGCTGGGATTACAGGCGGGAGCCACCGCACCTGGCCAGGTCATTTCATCTTCACCATCCATGGCAGGGTTGGCATCCACCCGGCCTCTGCTGCCGCTTGGCCTCTGCTACTTTAGAATCACATTATTTCCTCTGAAATCAGTGATCCCATCATCAACTCTGGCCTATAAAAAACAGCCACAACCTATCTTTTTAAAGTTGCCGGTCTTCACTAATGCATCTCGCAGTGTCTCGGTGAATAGTGTGTACTATGGGACCTACTGAGAACTTAGTGTGGTCGCCGAAGATAAATCCACCCCGACATTCCTTTCTTACTAAGCCATTGGTATCCCCTTCTTCATTAAGTTAGGCTTCTCAATCTCATAGCATCCAGGCTTTTACTGAGCCTAGGTTTTGGTCAGCCAGGCAAACAGAGCTGCTCCTAGATGCTTAGGTTGAAACATTAAATTCAGACTTCACTAAGCACACCCCTGTCTAGAATGTGGCCTGATCTAATGTCATACTCACATCTTGCCTATTTAGTCTGACACCTTAGAATTCATTCCCACACCATGTTTCTATTAATATAAATTAGCAAAATTCGTATCTTACTAACTTGACACTAATTTATTGCTAGCATAAATTAACAGTAGTTTTTAGTTTGTGCTTATTTCCTCCTAAGTCAGACTTTGTGCTTGCTCTCCATAGGAATGCTGATACCTGATTCTAGTTATGGATATGGAGGCAAGGAGAAGTTGTTAGGGTAGGTACAAGGTAATTTCATATAAATACGCATGCTAAAAAGAAATTTAAAGTGATGGGATTGAGGGGCTGACTTATCAAGCTGACGCTTGAATGGAAGGGGTGGCCATATAATCACCACAGGACTGCCTTCTGGGAGGAGAGGGGAACATGCAAAGGCCTGAGGCAGGATCTGGGGGTTTGTTGGGGGAGCCTAGTCACGGCCAGTGGACTGAAACGTAGAGCTCGTGGGTGGGAAGCTGAGCAGGGCCGAGGCAAGCCCTTAGCGCAGTGGGAAACCATCAAGGTGTGAAGTAGGGGGCGCTGACAGAACTCCGAGGGCTCAGACGTGGGAAGTGAGGGAAAGAGACACCTTTGATGACTTCATTGTGTGGCTAGAACATCTGGGAGTGGGGAACTGGGATTCCATTGACTGAGTGAGGGAAGGGGCAGTAGAGTCAAGGTTTGCTTTGGACACTGTAAGTTGTAGCCGCTCGTGAGGTACCCTGTGGAGCTGTTGAGAAGCAGTGGGCAGTGGGGCTAAGTTCTGAGCCAGGCGCAGCCTGGAAATGGATGTCATAAGTGCACAGGGGTCTAGGGAGGCAGAGAGCGAAAGAGGAAACAGGAGCGTTTTAGGAAAGACTAGAGCTGCCTGAGGGTTTGGATCAAAACTGCTTTAAAAGTCCTTCTTCAACAAGCACTGAGCACCTACTCCGGGCCGGGCATGGAGAACCCAGAGGTGAGCAGAGTCCATCCTGCGCTCAGTGCTGCCTGCTTCAGGCCAAATTTCCCCAAGCCCAGGCCACAGGCACTAACATGCAGATTCCCTGGGCTACCCAAGCCCCACTGAAACACAGTGGCCAGAGGCAGCAGCATGTTTCAAGTTCCCTGGGTGATTCTTTTGCACAAGAAAGCTTGAAAACCTTTCACTTTCAGTGGTCCAGGAGTAAATGTGGGAGGTGTGTGTGTGTTGCGGGGTGGAGAAAGAGAGAGAGCACAGGCAATTTCCTCTTTCCCTCTCCAAGAGCGGGGCTGCTCCCAGGTTCAGGAAAGCAGGTCTGTTCTGTGAGCTCTTGTGTGTGTGTGTTGGTGGGGGGAGTGGGGGGGTGGGGAGGTGCGGGCACGATGTCCCAGGAGGACAGAGTTTGCATTGATGAAAACCCTTCCCAGCCCTTTGATGCCTCTTTCTCACTGCCCTGAAGTTAACCAGCGCAGTCCTCCGTGCGTCCCGCCCGCCGCTGCCCTCACTCCCGTCCAGGATGGCATCCTGTCTGGCCCTGCGCATGGCGCTGCTGCTGGTCTCCGGGGTTCTGGCCCCTGCGGTGCTCACAGGTAAGGGGTGAAGGCCCTTGTCTCAGCCACCACTAGCCTCCCAGGGCCGATAACTACCTTGGGGCCAGATTCTTCAACGTTCACTGGGGAGGAAGCCCTCTCACAGGAGATGGGACGACTATTTGGGGTGATTCTGCGAAGAGCTCTTGTGAGGCCGGCTGGCAGCAGCTGTGTGGGATGGACGTCTCAGGAAATTGTTAGCAGGAGGGGTAATGGCCTCTGGAGAAGGAGGACAACTTGGGGGGCAGGCCCAGGGATGTTTTGCTGTTGAGGGGGACATGGGTATTGCTCTAGCACTTTAAAATCTGAAGTCTCCCAGGTCTGGGAGGCAGCTGGGGCACCAGGCACAGGACAAGCAGCTGAGGGGCCAGAGGAGTGCAGAGCCTTGCTGATTACTTTGAAAAGCTTCCCTGCTGGTTTCTGCGACGTCCTTAGAGAATGAGGACCCAGGTACTGTCCCCATCTGGGAAAAGGCTCCAGAGAGGGAGAGAATACAAGGCCCAAGATCCCTCTGCAAAATGCTGTAGACCTCTGGACTGAGATCAGAGTGGCGGAGTCTGGGGTCCCACGAGAGGGAGGCCTCTGGCAGGCTCCCAAGGGCCCTGTGGAGAGGGGAAGACTGGCCCAGGCTGGCTTCAGAGCCTGAGAGACAAAGGGCGCAGACGGGTTACAGGTGGTCTTTGCTCCTCTTGGCCGGGAGTTGGACCAAAGGGCAGCCGGCTTCTGTGTCACAGTAGCGGGGTTCAGGGACCCTGCAGCCTGGGTCTTCTGGAGGGCGTCCGTGGATCTGTGAGAAAGGTGGACCGCAGTCATGAGAGCATGGCCTGGGGAGAGCTTCTGGGGGACGACAGGCCTGGGGAGGCCCCCTCGGCCACACCCTGGGAGGTCTGGGTGACAGCGAGGAGCCCCGGGGACTATTGGCTTCTCCCTGGACGCCCAGGAAGAAGCTTGAGGCCAGGGTGTGCTCAGTCTTGACCGGGCGGTTTCTTAACCTCTCTGTGCCTTCTCCTCATCTGTAGGATGGTGACACTGCCACGCTCTGCCTCACTTACAGGGGTCTGTGAGGCCTCGTGAGTTCAGACGTGCGGAGCTTTTGGGATGGGCCCCACATCCAGTTAGCGCGAATGTGGATTCTGTGGTCCGAGCCCCTCCCTGGCACAGGGTGGTCTCAACAGAACTCTACTTCCTCCCGCAAGCTGGGAGGGCGCCAGCCTCCCTTGTGGAAGAGGCGCCAGCCTAGGCGAGCCATGCGGTGTTCCCAGGATGGGGGGAAGGGACTTAAAGGGGAAGGTGGCATCTTCCATGGCTTGGATCCTGGGGCTGTGATCTTTGCAGCCCCCTCACTGGGAGGAAGCTGCTTCTCCAGCCTGGTGGTCCGTGTGGGCCGAAGGGGAGGCCCTGGCTCCTGCCTGCTGGGCCCGGGCTGCCTGTGGCTCCTGCCCAGGTTCCTACTCCTGTGTGGCTGACCCTCCTGGCCCAGGCTGCCGGCCAGAGTTCCCAGGCCAGACTGTCCCTAATCATTGTAGGCGGGTGGGCTTCCTCTGCCACCACAGGATGCCTTGGGGGACAGCCAGGACCTCACCTGGCCTCACTGCCCCACTTCCCTCCATGTGTCCTACCAAGAGCAGGCAGGCCCCCGGCAGGGGCCAGACCAGGCCTTCCCAACCCCGGAGTCTCTGGGGTTCTGGCTGTTGTTCTTGCGAGAGCGTTTGGGAGGCTCTCAGCACCCCACCCCTGGGCTGGGAGCTCTGGACAGGTGTGTACACGGCCCTGGGCTCTGTGGGCTGGGGTCCTGTAGCAGACAGGAAGGGAAGGAGCGGCCTTGTGGGCTGAGGCCCAGGCCCCATCTGAGGCACAGGCCCTCCCTGTTGGGGGCCTGTGGCCTCAGCTACTGAGGTGGGAGCAGGCCGGGCTGAGCGGGCAGGAGGCCAGGGCAGGGATGAAAAGGCCCTTCATGGCCCACACAAAGGCTGTCTGTGAGCAGAGGCGCCTGGCCTCAGGGCCCTGTGGTCAGAACAAACTTATTTACCAAAAGGCAGGGCGGCTGGGGCCAGTGGGGCTGGGAGAGAGCCCGTGGTGCCCAGGCTTGTGGCAGTGCCACCAGCCCCTGCTTCCCTGGGTCAGAGTGCGTAGTCACACCACATGGCTAATTCTGGTCAATGGAGTCTGGGCCTCATTACCGCCATGGAACTTTCTTGGGGTCCTCCGTGCCCCACCTCTTTGCCAACCTCACTTTCTGTCACCCTGGCCTATTCACTGCCCGCCTGGCATGCCGTGAGTTCCGTCCTCCACACCTTCGCTCCTGCCCCATCTCCCCCCTCCCCGGACAGGACTCCTGCTGGGAAACTGCTCTGCTCCCAGCTTCCCAGAAGGATGGATTTGGGGGAAGATGGGAATTGCCTCTCAGCTTTGCTTTCCCTTCTTACTGGAGTAAATTCTAGAAACATAGATGAGGATAAGAAGTGCCTCGGCCCCTCCCTGGCAGCGGCACCCCTTTTCCTGGTGGATCGGTGGCTGAGTGCAGGCTGTCATTCCGAGCCTATGTGTCTGCCACTTGGGCACCAGCCTAGGTTGGCAGGGAGCTGGTGGCTCCTGGGGCCCTGGCCGCTTGGGTGCAGATGGGTACTGGGCCAGCCTGTGATGGATTCCTGTGGCAGCCAGCGGCTGCAGACCCATAGCAACTGGGCTCGTGTCCAAAGGCGCGCCCCAGGCCAGACGCAGCAGCTGAAGATGCTGGTGTTCACACAGTTACCTCCTTGTGCAAGATGCTTGACAGCATAGTCTGAACCCCCGTCTTACAGGTCAGGAAGGTGGATTGGGGCATGGAGCAAGGATAGGCCCCAGCCCTCCTGATTAGAAAGCTTCATGGCCTGGCTGGACAGGAGGGGGCTGTGTACAGTGGGAGGAGGCCAGGGCAGGTATGTCTGGTGGTGGGGGCAGCAGAGACAGGCTGGGTCACGGGGGACAGATGGGGACAGGGCCTGAGTGGGGCTCCCCACTGCCCTGCTCAGAGGGTACCGTCAAGGGTGGCAGCTCACCCCTGCTGGGCTGGCCTGGGTACTGAGCCCTGCCTTCTCAGGGGCTGGAGGCCTGCCACTCCTCGGCTGATTCCCGCAGATGCCACCCGGCTCAGCTGGGCCTGGTACCCAGCAGCCCTGCCGCGGCCTCCAGATGCAGGGAGGTGCCTACCTGCCAGTCTGTCTTGGGTGTGTCATTTGTCCATTTCTTTGGACATGTTCAGGCAGTCAGCGAGCCTAGACCCTGGTGCCTGCCAGGCGGTGGGCACACTCAGGCCTTTTACCTGCCCAGCCCCCAGAAGCCTGAGGCAGCACGCCAGGGGCCTGGGGCCTTCCATGGGGACTGCAAGGCTGCAGACCCCTGCCTTTCTGGCCGCGACATGGGAGGCCTGGCTGGGTCACTTCCCCTCCTCTCAGGGTGGTCTTCAAGGTTTGCGGGAGGCTGGAGAGACATCAGTGCTACAGTGCAGCCTTGGGCCCCTCGGGAGGGAAGCCTCCCCTAGTTGGGGGTCAATGGGCCTTCCACCCATGGGGCCTCCTGCCAGAGGTCTTTTCTGGAAAGGGTTTCTGCCTTGGGCCAGCCCTGGGGAATGTGGCAGGTCAGGTGAAAGGTCAGCAAGCTGTCTCAGAGCTGAGCCTTGCAACTGACCTCTCCAGGCTTGAGAGAGGCCCAGAAGCCAGGGACCTGCTAACATTTTATTGTGGAAAGATGTGAAGTTTACAGAAAAGTTGCACAAATACTCCAATGAACTCCAGGAGTCCATCCGCCTAGTCTTGCCAACTGCCAACATTTTGCTACATTGCTGAATCCTCTTTCTATCTGAATGCTGAAATCATTTGAGAGTAAGTTGCAGAAGTCATGTTCCTTTGCCCCTAAATTCTTCCTAAGAACAAGGACATTCTCTTAACACACCAGAGTCAGCTATCAAAACCAGGAAGTGAGCACTGAGGCAGTCCTAAGCCACACCCTGTTCAAACTTCACCAACGGACCTGAGTCTCCGATCACAGGCCTGTCCCTCCCCGTCCAGGAACGTTGAGCTGTCTCCTTAGTCTCTGATCTGGAACCTTTCGGCCTTTCTTTGTTTTTCCTAACTTTGACATTTGGGAAGGCCCATTTACTTTAAGACTGACCCTGAGTCTGGGTTGGCTGATGTTTCTGCGTGGTTTGCCCTAGATGGACACAACTGGCCAGAAAACCCTGGAAGGACCTCTGTGTCTTCTCGAGCATCCGCCTCTCTGGGTGCTGGTGAACCTATGAGGAGGGCAAGTGTCTGGCTTGACTCTTGCCCCAGCGCTCAGGGATGGAACCCGCAGGGACAAAAGGTGCCCTAGGGTCGCCGGCTGGCCGGCAGGGTCTGTTCACAGAACGGCAGCCTCCCTACACTGTTTCTGGGCAGCACAACCGCTCCTGCAACTGTCCAAGGCCTTCAGCCCACCTGTGCTCACCACCACGGCACCTTATCCCCAAGCCTTGGCTTTCTTGTCTCTGAAATGGGGATAAAAGCAGTTCCCACACCACAGAGTAGCTGGAGTCAAAGAGATGAGGTGTCGGGACATCCCCAAGCTCATCCAGGGAACCAGCTTGAGGGTCGAGTGTCCCTGGATCACAGTCTCTATCCCAGTTGAGATTAGAGCATGGGGCCGGCCGCAGTGGCTCACACCTGTAATCGCAGCACTTTGGGAGGCCGACACGGGTGTATCACCTGAGGTCAGGAGTTCAAAATCAGCCTGGCCAACATGGCAAACCCCGTCTCAACTAAAAATACAAAAATTAGCTGGGTGTAGTGGCAGGTGCCTGTAGTCCCAGCTACTCTGCAGGCTGAGGCAGGAGAATCGCTTGCTTGAACCCGGGAGGCGGAGGCTGCAGTGAGCCGAGATCGTACCACTTCACTCCAGCCTGGGCACAGAGCAAGACTCTGTTTCAAAAAGAGAGAGAGAGAGAGAGAGAGATTAGGACATGGGCAGGCCTGCCCTGCTAACACTGTGATGTCAGATGGTCTGGCTGGGCTGGAGAGGCCAAGAGCCGACCTACCATCCCCATGTTGAGCTTTCCAGCGTTTCTGGGGCATCCTGTCTGGTTGCCGGGGATGGATGGCCCAGGGTTGGGGTGGTGGTCAGGGGAGGACAACTGGGGTGGGCTGGCTGGTGAGGATACAGGGTGGGGGTTATCATGCAGGCATCTCAGCCTGTGCTTTCTGTGGGACTGAGAACGTCTCCTTTCTGCTCTCTGGTCCCTGGGTACCCCAAATCCTGCCAACTCCCAACCCTATGAGCAGAGAAGGGCTTTGCGGGGGGCACCTCCCTTACACTGAACAGACACTCCTCCTGCCCACCCACCGGCCCTGCCCAATGGGAGGCAGCAACGCACTGGCTTCAGCTTCTTAGCCTGGGAAATGTGAGGGCTAGTGCAGCGCTGAGCCCAGACCCCTCACACAGCGCTACCGGCAACTTGCTTAACCTAGAGGTGGGGGGTGACGTCCCTGTCGGCCCTGTCACCTGGGGCCCCAGCACCTCTCCTTGGCTTTGCAGACGATGTTCCACAGGAGCCCGTGCCCACGCTGTGGAACGAGCCGGCCGAGCTGCCGTCGGGAGAAGGCCCCGTGGAGAGCACCAGCCCCGGCCGGGAGCCCGTGGACACCGGTCCCCCAGCCCCCACCGTCGCGCCAGGACCCGAGGACAGCACCGCGCAGGAGCGGCTGGACCAGGGCGGCGGTACGGGCGGGGCGGGGGAGGGAGGGGAGAGGGAGAAATTAGGAGGGGCGGGGGGCGGGGGCGCGGGGAAGAGGGCCGGCCAGGCGGGGGCTAGCAGGTGACGTGGTCCTCCGTCCTCCGCAGGGTCGCTGGGGCCCGGCGCTATCGCGGCCATCGTGATCGCCGCCCTGCTGGCCACCTGCGTGGTGCTGGCGCTCGTGGTCGTCGCGCTGAGAAAGTTTTCCGCCTCCTGAAGCGAATAAAGGGGCCGCGCCCGGCCGCGGCGCGACTCGGCTGCACTCCTCACGCGCCTGTATGTCCGCGCGTGCGTGTCCGCGCATGCAGGTGTGCCAGAGCGTGAGCGCGCGCAGGCGAGCGCTCAGGGCGGGGGTGCGCGCGGGGCCGAGGGTGGGTGCCGTGCACGCGCGCGGGTCCGGAGGCGCGCCCGAATTCCCCGCAGGGGCGCCGGGGCGTGCGTGAGCGCACAGCATGTCCGAGCCCGCCTGCGTGTGGCGTGCACCTGAGCGCGCGCAGGGCCGCGCGGCTCGGCGTCCCCGTGCACCACGGCTGGAGTGCCTCAGGAGCGCGCCGCATGTGCGTGCCCGGTGCGCCTGCGCCGGGGCCGCCAGGGCATCGGAGCGGGTGTGCGGCCAGCGGTCTTAGCCCGTCCGGGGGCACCGTCACGGTCAGGGCCACGCCACGGGCGGCCCCTTCTCCCGGCGCCGCCTCCTCTGCCTGGGCGCGGGCCGAGGCCCTCGCCGCGCTCCCCGGGGCCTGCCTCCCATCCCGCTCCGCTGGGGTTCAGAGCGTTCCGTGAGGAGGTAAGCGCGAGGGCAGGAGAGGCCGACGGAGACCCCGGGGCCCGCCGCTCCTTGAGGCCGGGCTGGGGGAGGGCAGGGGCCGTCGGCTCTCCCAGCCAGAGGCCGCGTGGTTTTGGGGGACGTCTTGACTCTGAGTCCTGTAGCCAGGGCCCCATCCGCGGGCTCAGACCAGCAGCCCCAAGCCCCCCTCTGCCCAGGGAGCCTCAGGAGCAGGATGAGTCGAGAGTCGACGCCGGACACGGCCCGCCCCTGCTTCCTACTCTCACCCCCAGGCCTGGCTGGGGGCCGGCAGCCCCCACGCCCACGGTTGGTTTGTTCAGGGAGAGAAAACGGCTTTCCCAGCTCTACTCACCCCACTTCACCCTCAGAGAGTCGGGGCGGAGTGAGGGTGAGGAGCCTGGTCTAGGGTCCCCACCTCGGAAGCATTTAGAGATGTAAACTTTGATCCTTTGATCATTTAACCTGCTCAGCACAGCAGGAAGTGGGAACTTGGTCCCTACCCCAGTCCCCAGGGCCTTTGGAGGGAAGGGTTGGACAGTTTGGAGGCCAGCAGACCCCTTGGGGACAGCTTAATGTATCTGAAGATTCCTGAGTGGGAATGCTGCTGGAGGGCAAGCTGCTTCTCTTTTTTAAAAATTCATTTTCTCTAGCAGCTGTTTTGGCCCCTTTGGTGTCCCTGAGCTCCCCATGGCACTGTTTCCTGCCATGACTTTCTCCTCCTGGACACTGGAGCCCAGGTGGTGCCCGCGCACCTCTCACACACTGCGGGATGGGGTCAAGGCCTCATCCAAGTCTGTTAACAGCTTCCCACTCAACCAGTCTCCCCAAAATACACTGTGAGTTCAATGATTGTGCTTATAAAGGAGTGCTATGAAACTGACCTATTTTCCTAATTGGTTAACTGACTTCATCTCACATAACCTTGAGTAACCAAAGCCTTCATCAGAGCGGATGATCCAACCCAACATGCTGTTTCCCAGCCTCAAAAGGCACGGGGACCAATGGCCACCCAACTCCTTCCCGACCCTCCCCTCCAGGGACGAGAGATGGCCCCCTCTTTCCCTTTCCCCACTCTGCAAGCACTCCCCCACCAACGGGTGCATCACAGCCCCTCACTGGGACCAGGGGGCCTCCCTCTCCGGTGGAACCAGTGTCACATGCCTGTGCATCTCTGTGATTCTCAGAGGGTCTGAGGTCCGAGCACCCTGCTGTGGCCTGTGGGAAGACGCTACAAAGTCCCACTGGATCTAAACCAGAGGCCTGTTCTGGCGAGCAGGGAAACTGTGTCCTGGCAGAGCGCGTGGTCCTGGGCACACAGGACCCCCTCAGCACACTGAGGTGGAGCTGGGGCGAGGGGAGGGGGTGCGCTCTGGGTAACTGAAGGTGTGAAGGGCCCAGGGCCTGTTTCTGGGCAGTGCAGGAAGTCCCAGCCCCACGCCTGTGGTGAGATCCCCTGTAGGGCCCCCCACCATGGACACTTCGGGGCCTCTACGGTCTTCCAAAGCTGTGTCCTCATTTCCACTGCAGCAGAGGGGCGTCCCCAGCTCCGTCAAACAGCCCTTTCTGTTTCTGGAGTCCTACAAGTGGAGGCCCAAATCCGTTCCCATGTTGAGGCAAGGCCCTGGCTGTTCCTTCCTCTCTGGAAACCGCCTTGAACTCTTCCTTTGGGACATGCCTCCTCGACCAGCCTTGAAGGGGTGCTCTTCTCTCACTACCTGGAACCAAACACCCCCTTCCTTTGTGTATGAGGGCAATAAAGAGTAGACCTTCGTCTTCTTTATTTTATATATGATGCTTCTTTTAATGCAGCCAAAAGTGATATTTGCTTTTCTGAGAACCATAATCGATACAAGATGCAGTGACCAATTCATTCCTTAAAACACCTGGGCTCCTTAAGGGGCTAGAAGACACAAGTTACATCCAGCCCATCAGGGAGCCAGAGGTGGGAGGGGTCCCCAGCCAAGCTCTGGCAGGCCTGCTGTGGGGCAGGGCCTGACCGTGCAGCCAGAGGCTGGCAGAGGCCTGGGGAAGGGTGGGGAGAGGCAGCTGGGCTCTCAGTCCTGGAACCGGAGACCAATGGCTGCTCATCAAGCTCCGTCAGGCAAGGGCGGCCTCATCTGTGCCTGGTGGATTCTGTTTCCAAGGTAGAGGAGGACGCGTGCAGGAAATCGTGTCAATTGTCACCTTCTGCCTGCCTCCCACAGGGACACTCTGGGTTGGGAGCCTCTTCCAGTCCCTGGGGGCCAGGGGCATGGGGGGCCCTGGAGTGTGCCCACCCCCTTCCACCCCCTCGGAGGCACGAGGGAGGTGGTGTAATACTGCTGAAACCTTCTTGTTTACAAATGCATCAGGAGAGGCTTGGGCACCCTTTATCCAGTTTGCGAGCAAGGGGCCAAGACACATGAGCACTCACTGCGTGGGCAGGGATGAGGGCCAGGCACCCCAAGCCAGATCCTGCCACCTGGGGAGGTGCTGGCCTGTGCTTCCCAGAGCCCCCCACCTTCTGTCGGGGTCTCATGCAGGCCCTGCTCCCGCTGGCCCCCTGGGTGGGGGTCATTGCCGATTCCGGCTGCCCAGCTTCCTGCGGTCCTTGTTCTGGCTGCGCTGAGGGTCATCCATCTTGTGGACACGGAAACATTCCTTGAGGTTCTGGGACCGGATCTTGGGATTCAAGATCTCCTCAGTCATGGAGCTGGGGAACCAGCCTCTCTCCTGGTCGTGCAGACGCTCGCCAAAGATCCACCCTGTGCAGGGAGGGGAGGGAGAGCAGGTCAGTGCTCCTGCAGGGCACAGGCTGCACAGAGGCTCCCTCCTGGCCAGGGCCCCCATCTGTGGTGGGACACTAGGGGTCCAGCTAGCCTTTCCCAAAAGGCAGCGGCTCTGCACACCTCTGCCGAGATGCTCAGACTGGAGTCACCCCCATAAGCTGGGAGGTGCATGAGCACCTGCACGGAACAAGGCCTGCTCCGTGCCACGCAGTTCCATGTTGACTTTGGAACCCACTCTGGGACCCTCAGCAATTCTATGCTGCCCTACACGAGCCCAGGAGACCCCAAGGGCCACTCCAAAAAGCTGGAGGCATTCAAGGGGCTGGTGGGGGTGGCAGCCGAGCACGTGGTTAGCTGGCGTGGACTGTGTCATTCAAGGGGCTGGTGGGGGTGGCAGCCGAGCATGTGGTTAGCTGGCCTGGACTGTGTCATTAGCCTCTTGCGGGGCCGATCCTCCCAGGCCTGGCCTCCTGAGGGCTGGTGTGGTCAGTGGAGAGGGTGCATCAGGAACTGGCAGCACGAGTAGTCTCAGCATCAACTGGCTTCTCCCTGCCCTGTTTCTCCACCTCTCCCCTCCCCTAGAGATCACCAGGTCTTTGCTCAGAGCTTGTGGCCGATCTGTAGCATGTCCCAACCTGGGAGCTAAGAGGCCTGGGGCATGCCCTCTGCAGGTCTCATTTGGGAGGGGAGCAGCCTAGTTATATTCCATGGGAAGAGGGCAGGAGAGCCCCTGGGCCTTTGGGAACAGCCCACAAGAGGGACTCCCTGGAGAAGGCCTCCCCTGGAGGTCACAGCCTGAGGCCTTCTACCAGGACCCAGCAGGAGGGGAGGAAGCGGGGAAGATGCGGTTGTATACTTTGGGGATTTGGATCAGGAGCAATTACTGTAGACACACGGATGTGATTTGAAAAGGGAAAGGGGGTCAGTGTTCAATTCTACAGGGGCTGGGAGGAACTTCGCTTGGTACTGATGACAGCAACAGGGGTGGCCAGGAGCTGGGGGCGGCTTCTTGGCCCACATGGGGCACCGAGCCTGGCAGTCACAGGCTTTACCTGAAGCTGCAAGTACAGGTCTGGGTCAGGTCAGGGTCGGGTCTGGGTCAGGTCAGGCTTAAGATGTTCCTGGTTGTCCTCCCTCCCACTGTGATGGGGGTGCTGAGGCCAGGGCCAGGGGAGGGGGACACGAAGCCACCTGCTTGGGCTGGGCCCACTGCGAAGGAGGAAAGATGGGGTCTCCCGGCTCTAGGGGAGGACAGGGAGGCACTGGAAACAATTCCTCCTTTACACTGAAGAGAGGCCAGTGAAGCCAGCATGGGCAGTGTCCAAGCAGAACGTCTCGGGGAGCAAGAGACACGGCAGGACACCAGCCTGTCAGACAGTGGTGGCATCTGCTTCTCCCCCTCCCCCTCATCCCTTGTGGGGCAAGTTCCCCTGGGGGCCCCGAGGGGAGGTCCCTGGGCCTCACCGTCGTCAGTCTTGTCCAGGATGTTGAGGATGTCGGCAAGCTCCAGCGTCAGCTCGTCTGGCTGCTGAGCCACGTATGGGTGCACGCACTGGACCTGGGGGCAGTCTGAGGGACAAGAGGCACGGGCACGTCCCCACCACTGCACTACCCACCTGCCCACTCCCACCAAGCCCGCAGCTGAGCCCTGCCTAGAATAGGAAAACTCCCACAGCAGCTGGAGAAGGGCTCGTCTGAGGAAGAGGATTTGTTTCCATAGAAAACGTTATTAACAGAGCCAGGAGTTCTGGGAAGAAATACATGCATAAAGGCTATGAGGGGGCCTTAGTTTAAACTTCAGAAGGAATTTTTTGTACCTGGGATATGGCCCTGGGTGTGGTTTGGGGTGGTCAGGACAGGGTTCACGTGGTCAGGGTTAGCAGCTTCTCCATAAGGCAGCTGAACTTGTGTTTTCTTTTTGAGACAGAGTCTCCCTCTGTCACCAGGCTGGAGTGCAGTGTAATCTCAGCTCACTGCAACCTCCACATGCCAGGTTCAATGAATTCTCGTGCCTCAGCTTCCAAGTAGTTAGGATTACAGGCACGCACCACACCTGGCTATTCTGTATTTTTAGTAGAGACGGGGTTTCGCTGTGTTGGCCAGGCTTGTCTCGAGCTCCTGACCTCAGGGGATCCACCCGCCTCGGCCTCCCAAAATTCTGAGATTACAGGCATGAGCCACTGCACCTGGCTTTTTTCTAGTTAAACTTTTCGGACAACTGGCAAACCTAAAACAGCAGTGAAGTTTGGTCCAAATTCTTCCTGGTGACTTTGTGGTACCTGTCACTTAAGGCCCATCCAGCATTCACACAGTGTGGCCATGCCAGGTTATTGGCCGGTACTAAGTTTCCAGTAGGAAGCAGCCCCTGGAGGCCCGTGCAGGCCTCTGAGACCACCAGCTCAGGGAGGGCTTCCCTCCAGGCAGGGCACACCGTGCACCTGCGGCATCCGGCAGGGCCAGCCCAAGCACAAATGGCGCCCCCTTACCCACCGGTGACTTACCCAGCAGCCGGGATGTGAACGAAACAAACTTGGTCCTCCTGTTGGGGGCCAGTGAGGTCATCCAACGCTTCATCTCACTCCTGGCACAGGAAGAGGACAGTGCCCCAACTGCAGATCAACGGCAGCCCCCCAACGTGTGGCACGAGGCTTCCCAGCTAGCTGCCCCTCGGATCTGCGTCCACCATCCTGAGCACCGCTCAAGCCCACCCCAGGGACAGCTCGGGGGAGCCACAGAAACGGGCTGGTCCAGGGTCTGACACACACAGGAACCCACGGAGGGGCATGGGGGAGCCCCTCTATGATGTTCCCCTGTGATGCTTTCAGAAGTCAGGCAGTGAGGGTGAGCCCACAGGGTAACAAGTCCCACCAAGTAACACGTAAGAGCACATTCCGTGGCCACAGCCACGCCACCAAAGCCACAGTTTCTCATCCCGACAGGTCCTGCCCTGGTCTACGTCAGCTGCAGCCCCAGGTCTGGGCAGGGGAGGATATCTGGTGAGTTGTGGGTAAGGGGCAGCTTCGGGGCCACGATGGGAGGAGGGCAGAGCCTCAGCTCCGCAGGCCACGAGGGAGTTCCACTCCACGAGTGCACTGCAATCTCAGCTCACTGCAACCTCCACAGTTCCAGGCTCAGGGCCTGCAAAGCATCTCTCCCCACATTTAGCTTGCTTGTCCCTCGTGGGGGGCCTAGGGCTGCAGGGCGGGGGGCCTAGGGCTGCAGGGCAGGCCTCCCAGCTGCTCAGAGAGGTGAAGAGATGAGCTCAATGCCACACAGCAAGTGGCAGCAGGGAGCAGGAGGATGGTGGTTCCCTACTCAGCCTGACTCAAGGGTTCTCAAAGGGCTCATCCAAAGAGGGACTCGCCCAGAGTCTGAAGCCCCAAGGGAACACACACACACACACACACGCACGCACGCACACACACACAGGTACACGCATCCAGGAACCTGCAGCCACCCCCAGCGACTCCATAGAAAGTATTGGCGCAGGGTCTGGACAGGAAGGATGGGCAGGTCGGCTCCACACAGAGCGTGTGTGGTGCCTTGTTCCACCTGGGGACAGGCCCATAGGCATTGAGGCCACACAGAAAGGTGCCACGGGTAGCACTGGGCGTGTGGCGGCGAGGCACTCACTGAGAGGACGCCTTTAGCATGTAGGTGGCCTCCCGGTCATCTGCGTTCTCCAGCAGCCGCAGGATGAACACGTTGGCCAGCGTCTGGCCCTGGTCCTCCAGCTCCTCCACACGCAGCAGTCCCCGCGGAGCTGAGTCAAATACCTGGTACTTGTCTCTGGAGATCAGGGAGAAGGGCAGGCGTGTCAGCCCCGAGGAGGCCTGTGGGGGTCCCAGGAGAGCCCCACTTGGCAGGCCAACAAGCCTGGCTCCACAGCGCTGGCTGATCTTCACCTCCTTCTGAAGCTTCCACCTGAACGCCTGTCTCCCGCACCCCAAAAGGGCGACCCATCCCAGGTGCGGACAGGGGACAGCACCACGGTCCTGCCAACCCTGAAGACCCTACCGTGGCCACCCTGCTGAGCACTCGCTATGTATTAGACACTGGGCTGGGCCCTTCACAGCCCTACGAGTAAAACCCCCACTTTACAGGAGGGGAAACTGAGGTGAAATAACCTTGGCTAAAGGCCCAAAGCTGGGCCACAGCAGAACAGACCTTTAAACCTGACCGAAGAGCCCAAGCTCTGTCCCGACACCCCCAACCCCCAGGCCACAAACCCAATGCCCAACACGCTCCTCTACCCACCGGAGCGCCTGATGCCCTGGGCCCCGACTCACCCTGGAATCTGCCGGCAGATCACCAGCAGGTCGTTGAACAGGAAGAGGTAAATTTCGTGGAAGAGCTTCTTGGTCCTCAGGGTCCGGGAGGTCTTGGGGCCTGACATCTGCTGCAGCTCACCCTGCTTCAGCAGCCAGCGGGAGTGGGAGATGATGGGCACCGACTGCAGCGGGGAAAGGGCATCAGGTGGGCTGTGCCCACAATGTCCCTCCCCAGGACACGCCCCCAGGGCTGCATCTGTCACATTCCCTGACACCCGCCCAGGACCCCGACACATGAGGCACAAGTTGGGGGGAAAGGCCGAGTTCTGGACGGATGCAGAGAGATGGCAGGGCTGTGTGTGTGTGTGTGAACATGCACCCCTGTGGGCATGAGTGTGCTATGCGTGTGTGTGCTGTGCATGTGGACTTCTATGTGTGTGGACTGTGTTGTGTACCCACATGTGAGCTTAAAGTTATGTGCACGTGCTTGTGTGCATGTACACTGCTGTTTACATGTGTGCACTGCTGTGTGGATACCGTGTGTGTGCCTGTGTGGCAGCTAGTGTCTGTCATCATTGCCCCCACCAAGCTCTGCCTGTGGGATGCAGAATCAGAGACGGGGCTGAGTTCACAGTAGAGAGGAAAGAATGGGACCCGTGGGGCAAGGAGGCCAGGCCTGCAGCTGAACGGCCGCCCAGCAGACGATGCAACTCAGGGGCAGGTGCCTGGCAGCCATCGGTCAGCCCCGTGTGGAGCTACATGGGACACCCAGAAGACGCCTCTGCCTCCTCTAGTGGGGCTCAGCTCCCAAACCAAGCCTGGCCTCAGGGACCGTCTGTGGGCATAGCACACTGATGTGGCCAAGTTCCCAGAAAGTCGGGCCCAGGGGACCTCAGGGCTCACGAATACCTGAAGTTTTCTGTGAAGTTTGGGGGAAGCTGGTAACTTCCAAATCCTCCTGGTTTGAGAATCCCTGGAGCAGCCCCCCCACATCCTCCATGTAAACTGACTGCTCAAGGCCACGCAGCGGGCAGGTGAGAGCAGGGTCCACACCCTGCGTGGGTCTGGACCGCACAGTAGCCCCGCACTCCCGTCTCCCAGGAGACAGGTCCGGGCCACCGTGGTGGTGTCTGACGCCTGGTGGCAGGCGGGGTGGCTTCAGCTGGGGAGGTCAGGGGGCAGAGGGGATCCTAAGTGTGGCCAGTGACCAAGGACCTAAGCAAGGCCAGCCAGGCGCGGTGATCTGTGCCTCTGGGGCGGGGCCAGGGGCCTGTGCATGGGCACAGGCTCACACCAATCCCACCGGTTCACCTTGATCTTGAACTCCATCTTCTTCTGAATGCTGATCATCTGTTCCGTGCGGCTCATTTTCCTGACGCCCTCGTTGCATGCCTTCACCACCTGGGACAAGAAGGAGGGCACATCAGGCCACCAAAGCCAGCTGTCCCGGCCCCTTCCTCCAGCTCGGTCAGGCCACAGACAGGGCTGAGTGACCACCGTGACCAGGCACTGTGCCCACAGCTGAGGCTGGCTGGCCAGTCTCAATCAGACTGGAGCTTCTCTTTCTAGCA
Source organism: Pan paniscus (assembly GCF_029289425.2). Lineage (NCBI taxonomy): Eukaryota > Metazoa > Chordata > Mammalia > Primates > Hominidae > Pan > Pan paniscus. The sequence goes on from NC_073262.2 coordinate 135,491,104, forward strand.
CGTTGTGGGGCAAAGGGAAGTGGGAAAACCTGTTAGTTTGGGTGGAGAAAGTTGGTGCCTTGCCCTTGCTAGGAAGCAAACTCCAGAAAACACATGCATGAGGCATCCCTCCTCCTCTGTAGGCTGGACGGACCGGCAGGGCTCCGGGCTGTTCTCCCCACAGCCCCCTGGGTGGCCACCCAGGCACCAAGGGACCACCCAGGCACCAAGGGACTTCCTGGGACTCCTGAGGACTCGTTCTGAAGAAAGAAAATTCTGCAGTGATGCATGGGGCCTGGCACAGGGCCAGGCTCGCTGCAGGCTCTCAGTCAGGGCACATAAATGAGCACCATGCCCAGAGAAGTGTGCCGTGTTGTCTGGAATGAGAAACACGCTCGCCAGCCTCAACAGCCATCAATGGATTCAATTAAAATAATTATGATCTATGCAGATATGCAAGAACAGAAATCCAGGAAAGAGGCAGGGACTCCACCTGCACTCGAATGCGGGGCAAAGCTGTTTCTAAACCACAAGCCCTTTTTGTAAAGAATACAGTGGTGTGTGTGCTGTGTGTGCCATGTGTGCGCGTGTGCTGTGTATATGCAGTGTGTGCTGTGCATATGTGCACGGTCATATGTGTGTGCTGTGTATGCATGTGCGGTGTGTACGGTGTGTGATATGTATGTGCCACGTGTGCACGTGTGCTGTGTATACACGTGTGCTGTGTATACACGTGTGCTGTGTATACACGTGTGCAGTGTTGTGTGCTGTGCATATGTGCAGAGTGCTATGTGTGCGTGTGTATGCTGTGTGTATGCATGTGCGGTGTGTACTGTGTGTGATGTATGTGCCATGTGTGCTGTGTGTGCTATGCATACTGTGTGTGATAAGTGTGTGCTGTGTGTGTGTGCTGTGTGTACTGTGTGTGATAAGTATGTGCTGTGCTGTGTGTGTGTGCAGTGTGTATTGTGTGATATGTAGGGGCCGTGTATGTGTGTGCTGTGTGTACTGTGTGTGGTATGTGCTGTGTGTGTGTGCAGTGTGTACTGTGTGATTATGTAGGGGCCGTGTATGTGTGTGTGCAGTGTGTATTGTGTGTGATATGTATGGGCGTGTATGTGCTATGTGTGTGCCATGTGTATGTGCAGTGTGTGCCCTGCGAGTGTGCTGTGCACAGGTGTGTGTGCACAGGCGTCTGTTTAGGGCGACCTGCAGCCTGTCGGCAGGGAGGGCGAGATGGCTAGTGAAGTTTATTTTCTTTTTACTTACAAGCATTTTCTGAGTTTCCTGGTATTGAGTATAATTACTTTCATAAATCAGAGAAAAAATAAACCTTGATTTTTTTTAAAAAAGCTATTAGAAGCAGAGAATACCTTTCATTATAAGGAAAATGAAGATGAAAGCAGAAAAGAACTTTAAAAACAGAAAACATACCCCTGGCCCAGGGCTGACCTCAGGGAGAGCCTTCTGGGGCACGTGGGCCCCTCACAGGCCATGGTGGCCCCATGTGGCTGCTGTCTGGTGGTGGCTGGAATGAACTCACATCCAATCAGGTAAAAGGGAAGCTCTGCTTCCAGAGGTGGGCATGGGCCCCTAGAGATGCTGCCTGGCTCACAGGTCGCGGATGCCCCCTGGCTACCCTGCTTGAGGCTCCAGCCTTTCCTCACTAGGCACAGCATGTAACTGCCAGAGGAATTTTGGTGGCCAACTGGTCTGGGAAAGGGACAGGAGGAGTGGCCCGAGGTGGGAACCGACTGCATTAGGGTAGGAAGTCCTCATGTCTCAATGTGGCTGAGAATGACCATCAGATGCCCACTGAGAGTGATATTCTTTTTACTAAGCTTCTGCCATGGGGTGACAAAGAAGTGGAATATGGACATCCCCCGCCTTGCTCTCCACCATGACAGCGTCACTGGCTCAATGGAGGTGCCCTAGCACAGCTGTCAAAAGCTGGCTCTCAGCTCCAGCTGATGCCAGGAGCCAAACGTGGCATGGTAAGAGCTCCTGAGGACTGAAACATACTCGACGGCCCTTCCCGCAAAACCCCTGCTCTGCTGCAAACTTCTAGGAGGAGCCGTCTCTCTCTGAGGGTCAGGAGATGGTCTGGAGAGATGGTCCTTGCACTCTTGGGCAGCAAAGGCCCAGGGCTCTTGGGCAGGGCCAGTGAATCCCCTCACAGAGATGCACAGGGGCAACTGAGCTCCGGGGACTGGGAGAGTGGCGTGGAGGGCTGGGTTCGGAGCAAAGGGCTTCATCAGGGCACAGGGAGAGTGGGAACCAGCCTCGGTGAGCCTCACAGGAGGGAGGAGAGACTGTTTCAGACATGGAAAAACAGGCAAAGACAAGCCTGGGGTCTGTGTGGGCCCCAGATGCCTGCATAGAACAATCCCAGGGAGCTGATGAGAGGAATCAGGGCCTGTGCATGATCGCAGAGCTCCACACTGGTGAAGAATGTCCTGAGAGCCACGCTGCTGTCCCCACATCCATGCCAGGCACAGTAACAAGACAGGTGGTGAGTATGTAAGGCTGGAGCCAGGAAGCAGGGTAAAGAAGCCTCTACCCAAGCCATGCCTGGTGTATTTTTTTAAGCCCCAGTGACTCTTTTGATTGCAAAAGTGAATTTTAAAATAAATTTGCATTTTCTAAAAAGACGCACGGACATGTGGGGAGCAGGGCCGGAAAGGTGTGCCTGGATGAGGAAAACAGTGCATTGGGATACAGCACAAGAGGAGGCGAGACTCACCATTTCCAGCTCCTTGTGGGCATCCAAAGCAGTGCACTCCCGCTCAGACCTCTCTTCTACCCTCTTCAGGATGTTCTATGCACAGGGAAAGGCTGCGTTAACTTTAATCTTTTCTGGTCTTTCCTCCCATTTCCCACCTTGACCGTGACTACCTCCCTACTGCACCAGTCCAGCCCCATGCTGCAGCATGCACACACACACACACACACGCATGCACACGCATACATGCATACAGACCTGCGTGTGCACACACACGTGCATACATGCACACACATGCACACCATGCACATGATGCACACCTGCAAGCACAGTGTGCACACATGCACACACGTGTACACATGCATACAAGCACATGTGCATACATGCTCACATGCACACAACACGATGCATGCACACTTGCAAGCACAGTGCACACATGTACACACGTGTACAAACATGCATACAAGCACGTGTGCACACATGCATGCACATACACATGCATACCTGCACACACACATGCGCACACACACACACAGCCTCCATCTGACAAATGGAGGGCAAGAGAGCCCACAGGTGTGGCACCCAGCAGTGAGGACTGTCACGCTCAGGGTCAGCTCTGTCCCCAAGGGGAGCTAAATGCTTACGGGACAGGGGTAGGGGGACCAAGGGCTTCCCTCTCCTCCCTGGGACTGTCATTTGGCCCCAAAACTTTGTTAACTTTGGTCTTATCCATGAAAGTGTAAGAAAGAGTCTCTTCTCCAACTGTTCAATTTTCTTCAATTAACAAAAAATTATGCCCATACTGCTTTCACCTGTAAATTACGATTTTGACATTGCTCTATAAACTCCACATGGTTTCCTCTTAGCGGTCCCCACCATGCCCACGTTTTCTGACTGGCTTTTGTCCTGTAAGTAGGCTGGGTGCATCTGGGCACCAACCACCTGTCCTCCTGGCTGCTGGGTGCCACGGCAGCACAGACGTCTCCCCTGACAGCAGCCCAGGCCTCTCCTGTGGTCACCTGCCCGCCTCTGCCTGGCAGCCAAGCCAGAGACCTTCGAGACCCACAGCCACCTTCCTGCTTTTTCCATCCTGTATGTGGCCACCATGCCTGTCATTAACTGTCCCCCTACTTCCAAATCCCTGCTGAACAGCACGGTTTAGACGCCATCTCTTCTCACAGGCATAAAAGCTGCATCTGACCAGGTGGCATTGGTGGCCTCAGATGGAGGGCAGTATGGGTTCCTTAGCCTGGCACGTGCTCTCCCACGCCAGCCTCCTCTCAGTGTGTCCCCAGCATGCTGCCTGATGTGGAGACTTGCCGTTCTCTCTGGAATGGTCCCTGACCCGCCACCCCTTTCTCTGAGCCCTTCCCTGAGTGCCCACCCCAGCTGTCCCCATTCCACCATTTCCTAATCACTGCATTTCCATTGCTTTTAATCTTACTGTTGGTTTTCATCTTATAGAAGCTAAGGTTTTAATATATTCATATATGCACTTTCCCTATAAAATGTCCTAAAATATTTTTCACTGCATAATTAGGAAATGTTACTGTCTTCTGTTTCACTTTTTCCAAGTTAAAAAAATATTTCCCATGGAATTGCGTTCATCACAGGTGTCTTCCGGTTTGGGGTCGCCGTCCCGGCTCTGCCCTCACGTTCGTATCTCCATTAGCCCTGGGCCGGGGGCTTCTCCAGACACCTGCTTCCTTGGCCTCATGCTCCCAAACCCTTTCCTCCGGGGTCAGGCCTCCTCTCTGTAATTCTGCTCTTTCTGGAGTAGCTGCCCCTAGGTCTTTGGCCTCTCACCTGTCTGACCTCTGACCTCTGCTACCTGTGGCTCCCAGGTCCCCCTCAGCTCATGCTCCTCAGGGCCACAGCTGCACTCTATACCATCCACTTCACCAGCCCAGCTGCCAATGGCTCCCTCTGCCCAGGGCATCAGTAGACAGGGCCCCAGCACCTGTCAGGCAGAGGGGGTCTCTGTCCTGATTCTGGGTCTGTCAGGTGGAGGGGGTCTCTGTCCTGTCTCACTGGGCCTGTCAGGTGGAGGGGGTCTCTGTCCTGCCTCACTGGGCCTGTCAGGTGGAGGGGGTCTCTGTCCTGTCTCACTGGGCCTGTCAGGCGGAGGGGGTCTCTGTCCTGCCTCACTGGGCCTGTCAGGTGGAGGGGGTCTCTGTCCTGCCCCACTGGGCCTGTCAGGCGGAGGGGGTCTCTGTCCTGTCTCACTGGGCCTGTCAGGTGGAGGGGGTCTCTGTCCTGCCTCACTGGGCCTGTCAGGTGGAGGGGGTCTCTGTCCTGTCTCACTGGGCCTGTCAGGCGGAGGGGGTCTTGGGCCTGCCTCTGGGTCTGGCTGGAGCCTCCCTTTTCTGGAAGCCCCATCCCCCCGAGTCTCCCATGCCTCCAGCTCTGTGGGTTTCCTCCTCCCTCACCGCTGCTCCTTCCCAGGCCTGGCTGCGTCCCTGAGTTTGGTCTCAGGCACCTTTCTCTCCTTCCTTGGCGGCCTCTTCGGTTAATTACCACCTTGATGCCAGCGAGTCCTGCCCAACTTCTCCCTTTAACTCTGACCTCTGACACTGAACTGTCCAAAGTCATCTCAAACTCAGTTCATCCTGCCCTGAATCCTGAGCCCTCCCCGCCCCAAGATGTCCCCATCTCAGCCGCGGCCGCACACCCCCAAACTGCTCAAGGTAAAAGCCGAGGAATCACTCTCAGTCCTTCTCTCAGCAAGTCACTGATTTCAATTCCCTGACATCCCTGCCGGGCCCCGACTCCCCGACCCAGCCCCACAGGCCAGTGTAACCCCTTCCCCGTTTCCGTCACCCTCTGGAGCAGCCAGGGCCAGCTCCTAAAAGTGGGCCCGATCAGGTGACTCCCGTCACACTGAGGACAGGACCCAATGTCTTCCCTGGACCTGCCTGTGTCCCCATCTCCACACCCACTCCCGTCCCTGTCATGTTCCCGAGATCACTGCTGGCCTTTCTGTCCATGAACCTTGCAGTCTCGGGGCCTTTGCACAAGCGGTTCCCTCTGCGTGGAATGTTCTTTCCTCTACCTGCCCCCACCAGCTCCTCCCTGTCAGCCAGGTCTCAGCTTACACGTCATGTGTCTTTCCTGACCTGCCCCCACCCCTGCAACTGGCAGTGGCCAGCCAGCCACCCCTGTCGTGTCGGCCCATTTGGCTGTCCCCAGGGCCATGCCCACTTCCTGGCTGTGCATGGGTCGGTCTCTCCCCTCTGCGATGGGCTCCCTGGGAGCAGGCGCTGCGCCCTCACTGCCCAGGAACGTGCTTGGCACACATGGGAGGAGCTTAGTATCTGTTGAACCAATAGACCTCCTAGAAAGCTGACAGGGCCCGGGAATGACCACAGCAAAGCCTGGGAAGCCCCGTCTGTGGGTCAGGTGGAGGAAGCTGTACCTGGACCAACAGCTTGAGGCGCGTGATCCTCTGGAAAGGCAGGATGAGGAAGGAGGAGAAGGGCAGCCCCCTGCACTTGGGGTCAAGCTCTAGCTGCGCGATCAGCTCCCGGAAAGCTGCCTTCTCCTGCCTGGGGACACAGACACGTGGAGTAGGTCTCTGAGCTGCAGGAGGCATGAACTGGAGACTCCTCCTCCCCGTCCACAGCCTCCCAGGATCCAGACGACCCACGGGCTCAGAAAACATGTTGATTTCTTTGTTTTTTTCAAAAGGAAAGTAGACTGTTCACATAAAAGTCAAATAACAATAGTGGCTTCACATGCCTGGCCTTGAAGACTTGGCACAATATGCTGTGTGTGGGAGGACAAGGATTCCTTGTGTGGCCAAGTCTGTGAATCAGATGCACAATTAGATGATTTCACCCTGCGGGAAACTGTGGCAAGGTAAACCCACGTCGTGACAGGAACGGGCAGCAGGCTAGAGACACCACCAGGACAGCCTGCACTATTTCTGACAGGTGGGCTCAGCGGTGGGCTGGGCCACAGCGCTGATGAGGGCTGGGAGAGCTGGAGGTGAACTCGGCCCCATGCATGTCAGCAGGGATGGCAGGGACGGCAGGGACAGGTGCTCTGCCTGTCACTCAGCCTCTGTGCTCACACGGCCTGGCGGGGGCCACAGCGGCAGGCTCTTGGGTGCTGTGAATGATTCCTAATCTGCCACATGCTTGCCTTCTCAATGTTTATCCTCAAAAATTGCATCCTGATTCCCTCCAATTCCAATTTTCCTTCACCAACTGTTAAAACATCCAAATGCCCAAAGACTCAGGCTTGAAACGTGCACCATGAACTCCACGTCTTGGTGGAAAAGGCAGTGAGGCGCAATGTGCAGACGCCACAACTGGAAAACTCCCTGGGTGCTTCTGTGTGGAGCCAAGACGGCCTCCCTGGCTAACCCCAGGCACTGAAGCGCGAACCTCAGCGCGCAGAATTCAGAAGAGGCACGCTGGCTGGAAAATTACCTTGTCAACTAAACCTCAGAGAAAGTTTACAAAATGGGCAGATTAGCAATCAATGCCCCGGCGCTGCTGGAGGAGCCTCACTGAGGCTCCTTCCCATCCCCATCCCTGCCCTTGTCGCTAGTTCAAGCCCCATCTCTGATGTCCTGGGCTTTGAATTGTCCACATGACCTCACTTGACCTCAAGCTCTCTTTTCTAACTGCACAGTGCTCTGCTCAGCCATTGGATCCAGGTCCGGTGGATGCTACGCTGATTCTCTTGGGGTCTGGCTGGGCTAATGTTTCTCTAGTGACACCAATACACCCTGGAACGTGCTGGGTTGGGATGCTGTCACCAGTATCCCTGGCCAACTCCGGTGGCTCATGTGGACCTTGGGAACGCAGAGGTAAAGGACCATGAAGCGTCACCGTGTAAGGAGCCTGGGCCAGCACTGGTATGGCTGCCCCGGGCACCTCCCCCTGCCCCTGAGCCCCTTGCCGGGCACACTCACAGCAGCTGCTTATAGGTCCGCTCCTGGTAGGTCTGATTGCTGACGTAGGTGATGTAGACAGAGAAGTGGTCGGCCGCATAACGGTACACGATGTCACACACGTCAGAGATGACGATGTTCTCCTCCATCCGGTGCTCCAGCTCCAGGAGGAACCTACGAGAGGCAGCGGCTTGAGGCGGAGGGTGCCCAGGGGGTACGGTGGGGAATTGTCTCACCAAGGGCAGCATGCGAGCCTGACTTGGACACTGGACATAGCAGTGTGCACGGTGAGTGTACAGGCCGACAAGATCCATCGGCAGGGGCACCGAGCACTGGTGGTGTATTTGGTCATCTTGAAGAATGACTGTGTTTTCACGGGGCTGATGGTGCTGGGAGCACCGAGAGACCTTATCTTTCAGGTATGTGCTGATGTGTTTGAGGATAAAATAGATGACCACGGGGATCTGCTTCAGAAGGGTCCCCTGGGGGGTAGGGACTGGCCCCTGGGCTGACCACTGCTGACACTGGTGAGCAGCGCACATGGACATCTACCTCTGCATGTTTGGAATTTTCCACAGTAAAATACAAATACATAAGACAGAAGTGCCGTGGCAGGGCCAGGCGCAGTGGCTCACGCCTGTAATCCCAGCACTTTGGGAGGCCGAGGCGGGCGGATCACCTGAGGTCAGGAGTTCGAGACCAGCCTGGCCAACATGGTGAAACCCTGTCTCTACTAAAAATACAAAAAATTAGCCGAGTGTGGTGGTGGACGCCTGTAATCCCAGCTACTCAGGAGGTTGAGGCAGGAGAATCGCTCGAACCCAGGAGGCGGAGGTTGCCATGAGTTGAGATCGCACCACTGCACTACAGCCTGGGCAAAAAGAGTGAAACTCTGTCTCAAAAAAAATAAAATAAAAAAGAAGTGCCGCAGCAGAAGCCCAGGGGTCTCACAGGCCACTCTGGCCCCAGTCAGCCATCACCCCCCAAACCCACCAGAAGCGGCTGCCACGAAGGGGTGAGGGGGCTGCAAACAGAAGTGAGAGTGTCAGCGTGGAGGAGAGACCCACTTGGAGGCCCACAGAGAGCGAGCAGCTCCCAGGGTGCCACAGGTGATGCTGAGCGGATCCCCACTGCTCAGAGTGGGGCTGCGCCGGGCCCCGCCTTGGTTTCCCATCTGATCACCAGGCACTGTCCCAGCTGAGCCCCATGTGGCTTCTGGCTGCAAAACTCCATGGCCTGCCCTGGGGATGGTAAGTGCTCTTTCATCCTGGCCACATGATTTGGTTCCTTTCCTTTTCAAAGGATTCAATGGGCAGATGTCTGTCTACTCTTCCTCCGCTGCAGCTCGGCCCAGGCTTCACACAGTCCCTGCTGGAAGCACAGCTCCCAGAGCTGTGGCAAACGCACTCAGGAGGTGAGGATGTGGGAATCCAGGGCTGCACCCTGCACAGGGCCTGAGGCCCTGCACGCGCCATTGGGGCTTTCTGCTAGGGTAAGGAGCAGCTTACATGGACACCTTCTGTCCCTGTCACAAGACTCCCGTGGACCTGCCTGGTTTAAACCCGTCCAACCACCGGTTTGATGCATGAGAGAGCTGGACTCAGCGTCACTCCAACCTGGGGCCAGCAGGATGCTCAGCGCAGAGCTTTGTGTGGGGCACAGGTGCTCACGGGAAGGGATGCCGGGGCACGTGACTGGCCACCCTGCCAGGAGGGGTGGTGAGGTTTGGATTTAGTTCTTCATTTATTTATATTTTATTATGGAACATTCCAAACATCTGGAAGTAGAGAAGCCAGTATCCAGCACTTGTCATCAGTGTCTCAAGCATGTGCCCTGGGGATGAAGGAAGGGCCCTGAGGGAGGTGGCTGTCCCCCCTCTCCTCACCGCTCACTGACGGCCAGCACGTCCAGGACATTGGAGAAGAGGATGTGCGCCTCAGACGGGTGCAGGATCTTCCTTATCCGCTCGTTCTCCATGAAGTGGGACACGAGCAGGTTCAGACTCTTGTAGTAGGACGCCTCGGAAGTGACCAGCTCGAACATGGCCTGTAGCAGGGAGACCCCATGGTTACCGCCTGAAGTTGGCCTTCCACGAAGGCGCTAGCCTTGGCTGAGAGAGAGAAGCAGAGGGAGGCTCAGCAGGGAGTTGAAAGGGAAAAATCGCCTGCTCCTGGGGCCTGGGATGGCTGCTGCAGGGGCAGCTGGTAACACCTGCAGCCGGGAATGGCAGTGAGGCCACTCTTCCTAGGGAGCACACTACCCCTAAGGTGACAGGGCACGGAGGCTACTCCCTGTGAGAGAACACTTACCATACTGACAACTGGAGATAGCCTAAGATCCAAAATATGAACAAGACAAAAACAAGAGAGGTCAGGCTGGGCGTGGTGACTCACTCTTGTAATCCCAGCACTTTAGGAGGCTGAGGCGGGCAGATCACTTGAGGTCAGGAGTTCAAGACCACCCTGGCCAACATGGTAAAACCCTGTCTCTACTAAAAATACAAAACTTAGCTGGGTGTGGTAGCACATGCCTGTAATCCTAGCTGCTTGGGAGGCTGAGGCATGAGAATCACTTGAACCTGGGAGGCAGAGGTTGCAGTGAGCCCAGATCACGCCACTGCACTCCAGCCTGGGTGACAGAGTGAGACTCTCTCTGAAAAAAAAAAAAAAGAGAGGTCAGCCACACACCTGAGCCCGCACAGCTGCCAAGGGTGGCTTGGCCCATGTGCTGGGTGTGCCAGTGGGTGCGAAAGTCAGCAGGTGGGAGGAATCCTGTTCCTCCACGCCCAGCAGAAAAGCGTCAGGGGAAACCGGCCAGTGTCAAGCACGAGTGTCACGGGTGGAATCTGGGGGGATGTTTACCTTTTTACCTTTTGAATCGCCTGATAATTTAACAATGAACATATATCATGGTCTGATTTTATAATGGAACCAATAAGGCGATTTTCATTTTGGAAGAGAGAAAGAAATCCATAACCTGATCAATTTTCTGGAGGTGCCTGTATTCGATGTCATGATTATTACCTGATTGCTGAGCCTCTGAATAGCTGACTAGGATCTAACAGCAGCCCTGCATCTCACGGGTCATTCTGTAAGGCAGGTGGCAGATCCCGGCTCACCTTCCTCCCTTGTTTACAAATCAACCCAATGACCCACCTTCCTCTTCCCCGTTACCCTCTGATACTCCTCGACTTAGGGCGGGTTCAGGTCCCACAGTCGCTTCCCAGGAGGGACAGCAGAGTGGGTTGAACTGTGGCCCCCACAGAAGCTACATCCATGTCCTAACCCCAGCACCTGTGAATGGGACCTTATTTGGGAAAAGGGTCTGTGCAGACATAATTGAGTCAAGGAGCTCAAGATGAGACCATCCTGGGTTAAGGTTGGCCCCAAACCAGTGATGGGCGTCTTTAGAAAAGAGGCCAAGGGAGATTTGATAACGTGACACAGACACACAGAGAAGGCACAGACAGAGATGGGACTGATACAGCCACCAGCAGTTGGAGTTGGTCAGAAGGATCCTCTGCAGAGCTGTCAGAGGGAGCACAGCCTGCCCAGGCTGTGGGAGAATCAATTCCTGTCATCCTCTGCCACCCGGTTTCTGGTAATTTGTTATGGCCACAGAGGAGGTATGGAAACAGAGCAGTGAGGAGCCTGGGGTAACGGTGAGGGTGGGGGTGAGGGTAGGGGTGAGGGTGGGGTAGGGGTGAGGGTGAAGGTAGGGGTGAGGGTGAGGGTAGGGGTGAGGGTAGGGGTGAGGGTGAAGGTAGGGGTGAGAGTGAAGGTAGGGGTGAGGGTAGGGGTGAGGGTGAGGGTAGGGGTGGGGTGAAGGTGGGGTGAGGGTGAGGTTAGGGGTGTGGGTGAAGGTAAGGGTGGGGGTGAGGGTAAGGTTGGGGTTGAGGGTAGGAGTGGGGGTGAGGGAGGGGTGGGGGTAGGGGTATGGGGGGGTAGGGGTGAGGGTAGGGGTGAATGCAAAAGTAGGGGTGAGGGTGAAGGTAGGGGTGGGGTGAAGGTAGGGGTGAGGGTGAAGGTAGGGGTGAGGGTGAGGTTAGGGGTGTGGGTGAAGGTAAGGGTGGGGGTGAGGGTAGGGGTGAGGGTGAAGGTAGGGGTGAGGGTAGGAGTGGGGGGGAGGGTAGGGGTAGGGGTGAGGCTAGGGTTGAGGGTGGGGGTGAGGGTGACGGTCGGTATAGGGGTGAGGGTGTGGGTAGGTGTGAGGGTGAGGGTGGGGGTAAGGGTAAAGGTAGGGATGAGGTGAGGGTAGGGGTGAGGGTGGGGGTGAGCGTGAGGGTACAGGTGAGAATGGGGGTAGCAGTGGGGTTAAGGGTGAGGGTAGGGGTGCGGGTGAGGGTAGGGGTGAGGGTGGGGGTAGGGGTGAGGGTGAGTGTAGGGGTGAGTGTGGGGGTAGGAGTGGGGGTGAGGTTAGGGGTAAGGGTGGGAGTAGGGGTGGGGGTGAGGGGTGAGGGTGGGGATAGGGGTGGGGGAAGGGGTGAGGGTAGGGATGGGGTAGGGGGTGGAGGTGGGGGTCTGGCCCCTTCCCCAGGGTCCTGCCCATCCCCTGCCTCACTCCTTTTAGGGCCGCCCTCCAGTTTTTCCACTCATCAGAGCCCTGACCCAGGGCTCAGGGCTTTGGCATGAAAGCAGGAGCTCCAGGGTTAGAGGCATTTGTTCCCAGAACACAGTGGGCCCTGGAGTGGTGGGGTTTTGCAGGCTGTTTCACTTAATCCTCCCAGGTCCCCCAGGAAGGACAGACAGAAGCTCCCATTTTACCAAAAGGAAACAGACACAGAGAAGTGAAGTTGCGTCCTGAAAGTCACGTGGCTGGATGCTGGAGGAGTGGAGATGCTGCCACCTCCCAGGCAGCGCAGGGGTTTGCTGGGCATTTGATGCCCGCCTGCAGGAGCTCTCACTGCTGCTTCCCTGCAAAGCTCTGCCCACCCACCCACCTGGCAGAGCACTCTAAAATAAGGGATGAATCTGGAAGCTGGGAACACCCCACAGAGAGTTCACATTGATGTCACTCCAGGGCCAGCGGCCAACTGCAGACCCCGAACCATCAGCAGCAGCCAGGGCCCACTCGGCCCCCAGTGTCTGCACCTCACTTGAGACAGCGACGGTCAGAGATGAGATGCCGAAATGAGCCTGTGGCCTCTCCGTGGCCATCCCCACGTCACATCTGCCTCATCTACCTAAAAAGCAGCCACAGCAAGCACACAGCAGCAGAACTGCAGCCCAGCGCTGACTGGCAGCAGACCCCGGGTCGGCCAGTATCCACCGACACAAAAGTGAGGCTATGACGGGCAGCCAGTTTCCCAGAAGCTTCTCAGCTACAGATGCTGTTATGAATTCATTTTCCTGCTGCTAAATTTAAGTTTCCTAAGAAAATGTCAAGCAGTTACAGCTCACAAGTTCCAAGCAAACATAACTCACAAAACTAATACGAATGATACCAAGGGGAAAACCCCCATGCCCACAGCGCCACATCACAGAAAAGCATGCCATTAAACCACATGGCCCTGAAGGATGCCTGCTAGAGACACCTGGGATGACACCCTGGCTCTGGATCACCCGGATCTTCTGGCCGACAGCATCTCTGTCCTGATCTTCAGGGCCAGGGGAAATGGCAGGTAGGGCCTTTCAGCTGTGGGCCTTGGCCTGAATCCCTGCTAATCGGTATGGCTGAGGCTCATTCCCCAGAACTCTCACCCCTTCTCATCCATTTACAGGCAACGTCACCTGTGAATTTTAGCTTCCAGGATGTTTGTCTTCATTTTGTATGTCAAATTGTTTGTCATGTCGATATGGCTATCTTTTCCTTATCGATATTACTTTTGCTCTCATTTAAGCCTCTACATGGCAGCATAGAGCTGACGAGGGATCCAGGCTCTGCTCGCTCTTCATTCATTCACTCGTTCATTCCTTCGTTCCACAAATGCTCACTGAGCATCTGCTGAGCACCAGGCACTGGTCTAGGCACTGGGCACTCAGCTGTGAATACAGCAAGATTGGCTTCCCATGGCACTTTCGTCCCAGGGTAGTGGAAGGAAGTGTGAGCCTGTGAGGGTGAGTGGGAATGAGTCTATGTGTGCATAGACATACGCGAGTCAGGGTGTGAGCATTAAGGAATGAGAGTGCATGTGTGGGAGATTGTGGGTGAATGTGTATATGGGTGTGACTGTGTGTGGAAGTGAATGTGAGTGAATGGGTATATGGGTGTGGCTGCGAGAGCATGTGTGTGTAAGTAAATGTGAGTGACTGTGAGAGCATGTGTGTGAGTGAATGTGTATATGGGTGTGACTGAGAGCGTGTAAGTGAATGAGTGTGTATGTGACTGTGAGAGCATGTGTGTGAGCGAATGTGTATATGGGTGTGACTGCGCGAGGACATGTAAGTGAATGTGTATATGGTTGTGACTGTGAAAACGTGTGTAAGTGAATGTGAGCGAATGTGTGTGTGACTGTGAGGACGTGTGTAAGTGAATGTGAGTGAATGGGTATATGGGTGTGATTGTGTGATGGCATGTGTGTGTGTAAGTGAATGTGAGGGAATGTGTATATGTGTGTGACTGTGAGGACGTGTGTGTAAGTGATTGTGTGAGAGTGTGTGTAAGTGAATATGTATATGGGTGTGATTGTGTGAGAGCATGTGTGTGTAAGTGAATGTGAATGAATGGGTATATAGGTGTGGCTGTGTGAGAGCATGTGTGTAAGTGTGAGTGAATGTGTATATGGGTGTGATTGAGGGCGTGTAAGTCAATGTGAGCAAATGGGTATATGGGTGTGGCTGTGAGAGCATGTAAGTGAATGTGTGTGAGTGTGTGAATGCATGTGTGTGTGACAGTGTGAATGAATATGCATGAGTGTGTGTGTGAATGTGAGTGTGAATGGGTGTATGTGTGTGAACATGTGTGAATGAGTGAGTATGAGGGTGGGTGTGAATGTGTGGATGTGTGTGTGAATGCATTGTGTGTGAATGTGTAAATGAGTATGAAGGTGGGTGTGAATGTGTGAATGTGTGTGAAAGAGTATGAGAGTGTGTGACAGTGGGTGAATGTGTATGAAGGTGAGTGTGAATGTGTGTAAATGAGCATATGTGACTGTGTGTGTGTGAATGTGTGCGTATGAGGGGGCGTGTGAACGTATGTATCGTTACTGCAGAAGCTCCTCCTCAGGGAATGTGCATGTAGCCTGGACCCGACTGTCTGAACCTCTGCTTGGTCTGGGAATGGCGCTCTCAGCTCTGTTGCTATCTGCCAGTATTCACGTCACACTTCCTGGCTTTCCTAAGCCCATTCCTGGCCTGGATTCCTTGTGAAGATTCAACTCCGGTCCAGCCTGGGCTTTCTTCAGGCTCCTCTTTTGTGATCTCTTGCTGATGGGTCAGGGGTCTCCTTTGGTTTTCACACACATGCTCTCACAGTCACTCATATACACGTTCACTCACATTCACTTACACACACACACACTCTCACAGTCACTCATACACACATTCACTCACACACACACATGCTCTCACACAATCACCCACAGAGGCACTGGGAGCCACG
Organism: Pan paniscus; assembly: GCF_029289425.2. Lineage (NCBI taxonomy): Eukaryota > Metazoa > Chordata > Mammalia > Primates > Hominidae > Pan > Pan paniscus. The sequence goes on from NC_073262.2 coordinate 135,506,244, forward strand.
CTGCCCGTGGGGCCAGGACCAGGGCCTGAGGCCAGGTGAGCAGGCCCCCTCTCAGGCCGCGCGGGTCACGGGGCTGCTCTGGGGTGGTGACGTCCCGCGGCCTCAGATCAGCCAGGTCCCGGAGTTAGGGCCGCCTACACCACCCTGTTCAAGTCACACATTTGAAAAACAAAGGAGACCCCCGACCCATCAGCAAGAGGTCACAAAAGAGGAACCTGGACACCAAGAAAAGTCTGCAGGAAGCCAACCTGCTCCTGATGGAGAAAGGCGGAAGCTTTGCCAGCCCTAACACCCAAAGAGCGACGGGCTTTTACGCAGCCCGTGGGCCCCAATTCCCTGTTCTTTAAGGCAGTTCAGCTTGTCCTGCAGTTCACGGTCAAACATGGGCCATGCTGCCTGGCCGGCCGGGCCTACAGTGTCTGTCCTCGGAGTCCCACTCCTGCCTCCGCACTCGGATCAGACCTGCGTTCCCCACCCTCAGCAAAGCTCGAGGCTGCACGATTTCTCCTCCCGGCTCTTTACCTACACGGTCTCCTTATGATCCAGGGTTCTCCGTGGACCCCTGGGCCGTGCATTCCAGCCTGATTTGGGTTGTTTTTTTGGCTTCTCCCGACCCCTGTGTTAACAAATCACTGCTGTCTCTGATGCTGTGACCTTCGATGCGTTGTTGCAGCTGCGTCACCAGGGTGATATCTGCAGGGGTCGGAGCCAAAGGCCAGCAGACCGTGGACTGAAGGGCGGGCTCACTGGCTGCCCTCCACCTTCCTCACGGCCAGGAAACAAAACGTAGCCCCTTCCCCACAAGGGTTCTGGGAGGTCCCTTCCCATCTACCCGTGTGCCAGGCCCTCCCGACACGGGTCACCCCCAGTCCTGGGCATCAGGGCACTGGCCTGGAGCCCAACTTAGTTCACTGGCTTTTGCCTGGAGGGAGGGAGGGGATGAAGAGAAGGCCAGGCAGAATGCTAAGGGTTTAAGGCGTCCTCCCTGGACTCCCTTAGAGGCCGTGGGGACGTCGCCGTGACACCTCAGCACAGGCCCTACCATCCAGGCTCCGCGTCTCCAGTATGCTGCTGGGAGCTATCAGGGCCACCTGGGCCTGCTGAAGACCCGGCCTCAGTCCGTCCTCGGCAGGGCAGTGGCTGGGGGGGGGGTGTGGTACGGGGATCACCGTGGCCCACTCCTCCCTCTCCTCTAGCAGCTGGGGCCAGAGCCAGAGCCAGGGGCGCAGGGCGCTCCCAAGCTCTCCACTCTCTGCTCCTGCCCCACGGAGTCTTCTTGCTGCAGCCGCCCTGGGGTGATTCACATCCTCTGTTCCCCAGGATGACTCAACAGCAAGGTCACAAAGTTGCCTCGGTGCCTGCTGCCGGTGCAGTCATTTACACGCTGCAGGCATCAGGATGCACGGAAGTGACTTTAAAAGGCTTCCAGTTAAGAAGAAACCCCTCAAAGGCTGTCCTCCTTCTGCAGACAATGATGATGAAGTCGGACTCCAGAGCCGGAGCCCGAGCCCAGCCCGCTGCAGCGCAGTTTTTAGTGAATTCGAGGCCGGACTGAGCAGGTCCCGTGAGCAGCGTGGGGAGTGGGGGCTTGGCTGTCTGATGGGGGAGTGACAGCTAACCCCTTGGGTTGCTAAGGGACGAGGGGAGTCACATATTCAACGCAGCCATGGGATGCAGGCGCTGGGGGCCCAAACCCAAGCCTCGGCACTCACACACATCACAAATGCCAATTACTACGTTTTCTCAAGATGACCTGTTAATAAAATCATTTGCAAAAATGTTTACATGCTAAAATAAGTGTGTGTAAATTTAAAAAGACACATGCTTGAGAACATGTTCAGCCTGCCTCATGGCAAGAGAGATGTTATGTTAAAACCACAACGAGGCCGGGTGCGGTGGCTCACACCTGTAATCCCAATACTTTGGGAGGCCCAGGCGGGTGGATCACCTGAGGCCAGGAGTTCGAGACCACCCTGGCCAACATGGTGAAACCCCGTCTCTACTAAAAATACAAAAGATTAGCCGGGCATGGTGGCCGGTGTCTGTAATCCCAGCTACTTGGGAGGCTCAGGTGGAAGAATCACTTGAACCTAGGAGGTGGAGGTTGCAGTGAGCTGAGATCGCGCCACTGCACTCCAGCATAAGTGACAGAGTGAGACTGTCTTAAAACAAAACAAAACAAAAAAATGTTTAATCTAGCACACTGGGTAAAGAGAAAATAGCTGGGTAATGCACCACATTAGTGGCAGGGGACCGGCACACTCATATGTGGCTAGTGTGTGAAGGCAATTAGGCAATACCCTCTCAAAATTTAAAGAACATTTAACCTTTCACCCAACAATCCCACTTAGTAATTCCCTTAGCATTCCACTGTGTAGATGTTCAATCTTCCATGAGTATAAATAATGCTGCAATGAACACTCTCAGTACCCGGTATTTCCAACTGCAAATATCCATCAACGGGGACGGGTTAAATACATTATGGAACATCTGAACAGTGGAGCCCAGAAAACTGCAAAAACGAGGGGGCTCTATTTGGATGGAGATGGAAAGATATGGTCAGTATTTTAATACTAGTTTACATTTGTGTGACATGAGGGCACACACACACACACACACACACACCTGAATATGTGTCTGACGAGGGAACTGGGTGGCCCAGGACAGGAGTGGGAGAAAGACTTTCACTGAGAGTCCTTTTGCACCTTTTGAACTTCCTGTCAGGTGCATACATTTTTTAACCAAAAGATAAATTTAAAAAAATGCTACCTGCCTACTTTGCTACTTTGTTAAAACAGGTATTGGTATTTGCTTTCTAACGCCTAGCTGATGTTTTAGGTAATGGCCACATCCACCTCAAAGCACCAAGAAAAACTCCCTGCCGTCTCCACTGTAGGACTCATCTGCTGAATTGTTGAGGGTTTAATCTAAACAGAAAAATATATAATTCAGTAACAGTTGGTAAATTAATTATCACAATTTAATTTTTTGGATAGAGGTCCATCATATTAAAATCCTAAGTAATTTCTTTCTAAAATGCACAATTTTCTTTTGGGAGTGGGGAAAGTAAACACACTTAAGTTGTGAAACAGGCTGGAAAACAACAAAAATACAACTCTGTATGTCAGAGGCTGTACAGATGCAGACTGAGCTGCATCGCAACTTACAGCTGTAAAAATTACAGTCCAGGCAACACAGCAAGACCCAGCATCTACCGAAAGAAAAGACAATTCGCCACCCTGTGGTTAGGCTGCATCAGGTGACCACAGGGCCCCTTGCTTCTCGCTCCCCAGCAGGACAAAGCCATTAGTCCTGTCTGGGCATGCGGGGGCCGAGCCGCACCCCACAGCCTGGGCAGGCTGTGCATATATGAGTGTGTGTCCCTGCTCCCCTGGAGAGCCTCACATCATTCCAGCTCCATGCCCAGCCCACCAAGACCAGGGACCGTGGCAAGTCCATCTTTCTCTAGCTCTGCCTCCTGGGTTCAAGTGATTCTCCTGCCTCAGCCTCCCGAGTAGCTGGAACTACAGGCATGTGCCACCATGGCAGGCAAATTTTTGTATTTTTAGTAGAGACAAGGTTTCAGCATGTTGGCCAGGCTGGTCTCGAACTCCTGACCTCAGGTGATCCACCTGCTTTGGTCTCCCAAAGTGCTGGGATTACAGGTGTGAGCCACCACACCCAGCCCCTTCCCAACCTTTTAATTTGAATCTATGCCTAATTATTTCCTCCAATTGTTGGGTTCTCAAACAGTAACTAAAACACCATCCCAAAAGGGTGGGACCAAGTGCTTCAGGACAAATTAAAAAACAAAAACTGAGGCCTAGCATGGTGGCTCACACCTATAATCCCAGCACTTTGGGAGGCTGAGGCAGGAGGATTGCTTGAGCCCAGGAGTTGGAGAATAGCCCAGGCAAAACAGCAAGACCCCATCTCTTCAAAAAATTTTTAAAGATTAGCCTGGAGTGGTGGTGCACACCTGTAGTTGCAGCTACTTGAGAGGCTGAGGCAGGACAGCTTGAGCCCAGGAGTTCAAGGCTTCAGTGAGCTGTGATCGCACCACTGCACTCCCGCCTGGGCCACAGAGTGAGACCTTGTCTCTAAATAAAAAAACAAAAACAACAAACTATTAATAAGCTGAGAAAGTCCTACACAGGAACTCTTTCCCATTTCAGCTAGATAATTTTTACTTTAAAAGGAGGAAAACATACTATAGCATTTTGTTCTGAAATCCTGGCTCCCCTGTGACTGATTAAGCCTACCAAAAGGCCATCATTATAGGGTGTTTTCCTTGTGTGAAAAGTAATTCAGCACGACCTGCTGCTTTTGTAGCTAAAGAAAAAGAGAGTTCCTGACAACAGATTGTACTGGCAGTCCAAGTTGCCTGTCTTGCTTTGATAAATAGACTGAAAAAAAGATCTGATACAGAAGTCACTGAATTGGAACATGCAATCTGAAGATCCCAGTTTTGTGTCTGTTACCAGATATTAACAAAAGAGAAGCACGTGAAAGTCTTTAACATAAAAAGACGATAAAAAATCAGAGTGACACACTGAAGCCCGCGTGCTCACATTATTCAACTACGAAATGTAACCGGATTGCACATCAGTTAGGTCAGCCTCATTTATTTTTAAAAATCTACATCTGATTCACTGGAATTTACAAACATGCATAAAAGAAAGTAAAAAAAATCTTTATTTTCTATGCCTTCTCAGTATAGATGAAATGTTCTATTTTGCTTTTTTAAAAACTTTATGTATCTTGAACATTCACGTTATTCATTTTTTAAAAACACATTTTTAAATGTTTGCATCTTTGGGCCGGGCACGGTGGCTCACACCTGTAATCCCCGCACTTTGGGAGGCCGAGGCAGGGACAACACCCGAGGTCAAGAGTTCGACACCAGCTTGGCCAACATGGTGAAATTCTATCTCTCAGGGCTATTCTAGTTATCTTGCCTTTTCTGATAAATTTTAGGATAATTTTGTCTATGACCACAGAAAATGCTGGGATTTTGACTGGAGTCGCATGGAATGTATAGATAAATATGGGAAGAGAATTAACATCTTTACTATATTGAATCTTTCAATCCATAAACAGTTTGTCTCTTGATTTATTTACATTTTATTTGATTTCTCTCCTCACTGATTTGTGGTTTTCAGCACAGAGATCCTGTCCATGTTTTGTTAGATTTATACCTAACTATTTCATTTTCAGGGCAGCTATTGTAAATGGTATGATAATTTTAATTTGTTTCTAATTGTTCATTGCTAGAATATAGTGATATGACTGATATTTGTGTGTTGGCCTTGTATCTGGCAACCTTGCTAAAAATCACTATTAGTTCTAAGAGGTTTTTTTGGTAGATTCTTTGGGATGTTTCAAGTAAACATGTCATCTGTGAATGGGGCAGTTTTACTTATTCCTTTCTAATCTATATGCCTTTTATTTCTTTTTCTTGCCTTATTGCACTGGCTAGGATTTTCACAATGATGTTGAATAGGAATGGGAGCAGTGAAGGAACAGACAGCCTTCCCTTGTTCCTAATCTTAGGGGAAAAGCATTCAGTCCTTCACCATTAAGTATGATGTTTGCTGTAGGTTTTTGGTAGATGTGCCTTATCAGGTCCAGGAGTTTCCCTTGTATTCCTCCTTTGCTGAAAATTTTAATGATGACTGAATACTGAATTTTGTCAAATGCTTTTCCTGCATCAATTGTTGTAGCAACCATGCAGTTTTTTTTTTTCTTGTTTAGACTGTTAATATGGTGGGTTACATTGATTGATTTTCAAATATTTAACTAACCTTGCATTCCCAGGATGAACTCCACTCAGTCATGCCATATTGCTCTTTTTATACATTGCTGGATTTGAATTGCTAATATTTCTTACTGAGAATTTAAAAATATACATTCATGAGGAATATTGGTCTGTAGTTTACTATTCTTATACTGTCTTTCTCTGATTTTTCTATCAGGGGATGCTGGCCTTATAAAAAGTTGGGAAGCATTCCTTCTTCTATATTTTGGAAAAGAATGGGGAAAATTGATACTATTTTCTACTTTAAATGGTTGGTACAACTCACCATTGTAAACTTATGGGCCTACAGATGGCATATTTTGAAAGATTTTACGTAAGAAATTAATTTAACAGTCACAAGACTATTCAGGTTATTTATTTCATTTGGGGTAAGTTTTGGTAGCTTTCAGTTTGGGGCACTGGTCTATTTCATTTAAGTTGTCAAATTTATGTGTGTAGAATTGTTCCTAATATTTCCTTATTACCCTTTAAATGTCTCTAGGATTCATCATGTCTCCTTTTTTGTTTCTGATATTGGTCATTTATATCTTCTCTTTTTTTGTCAATCTTGATAGAGATTTATTAATTTTATTAATCTTTTCAAAGAATTCAATTTTGGTTTCACTGATTTTCTCTATATTTTAAAAAATTTCCCATGTATGTTGATTCTTGCTCTCACATGTATTATTTCTTTCCTTCCACTTGCTTTGGTTTTGCCCTTTTCCTAGCCCAGTTTCTTAATATGAAAGCTTAGGCTATTGTTTTGAAAGCTATCTGCTTTCTTAAATAAACATAATGCTATAAATCTCCTTCGAAACATTGCTTTTGCTGCATCCCACTTGGTATGCTGCGGATTCATTTTCAGTCACTTCAAAATATTTATAACTCTCCTTGCAACTTCCTCCTTGACCCAGGGAATATTGAGAAGTGTGTTAATTTCCAAGTGTTTGGAGATTTTCTGTTATCTTTGTTACCGATTTCTAGTGTAATTCCATTAGGGTCAGAGAACATACTTTCTATGACTTCAATTCTTTTCAATGTGTTAAGGAGAGTTATGCTTTACCTTGGTGACAGCTCTATTTGCACTTGAAAACAATGTGTAATCTGTTACTGTTGGGTAGAGTGTTCTAGGAATGTTTATTAGTTCCTTTGGGTTGATGGTGGCCGATTCTTCCATAACCTTACAGATTTTATGTCTCCCAGTTCTACTGATTACTGAGAGAACAGTGTCCTTGACTGTATATTGACTATATTTATATATACAGACTCTTCTATTATTATTGTGGATTAAAATAATTTTGTAGCCAGGCACGGTGACTCACGCCTGTAATCCCAGCACTTTGGGAGGCCTGAGGCGGGTGATCACAAGGTCAGGAGATTGAGATCATCCTGGCTAACACAGTGAAACCCTGTCTCTACTAAAAACACAAAAAATTAGCTGGGCGTGGTGGCACGTGCCTGTAATCCCAGTTACTTGGGAGGCTGAGGCAGGAGAATCACTTGAACCTGGGAGGCAGAGGTTGCAGTGAGCCGAGATCCTGCCACTGCACTCCAGCCTGGGCAACAGAGTCAGACTCCATCTCAAAAAATAAAAGTAAAATAAAATAAAATAATTTTGTATGTGTTTGTACCCTAATTTTCAGATTTGGTTATCAATATTATACTGTGTTCAGATAATTTGTGTATTTCTCTCTTTTCCATGCTTTAGACTAGGGGTCAGCAAACTACAGCCCATGGGCTGGCCACTTGTATTTGTAAATAAAGTTTTACTGGAACACAGCCACACTCATTCCTTTACACAGTGTCTATAGCTGCTGTCACACCACAACGACAGAGCTGGGTAGTTCTGACAGACAGTATGGTCTACAAAGCCTAACACATTTATTATCTGGCCCTTTAACAGAAAGTTTGATGATCTCTGCTCTAGACTTACGCTGATCAATACAGTAGCAACATGTGGCTAAACTGATGTTTGTTTAAACCAGGTGGAATTAAACATTCAGTTTCTTAGTTGCACTGACCAGTTTCAAATGCTCGGTAGCCACACGGAGCTAGGGACTATTGGAGACATGATGTAGAACATTCCATCATTGCCAGGCATGGTGCCTCACACCTGTCTCAGCACTTTGGGAGGCTGAGGCAGGGAGATCACTTGAGCTCAGGAGCTTGAGACCAGCCTGGCCAACATGGTGAAACCCTATCTCTACCAAAAATAGAAAAATTAGCCTTGTGTAGTGGTGTACACCTGTAGTCTCAGCCACTTGGGAGGCTGAGACACGAGAATCGCTTGAACCCAGGAGGCTAAGGTTACAGCGAACCAAGATGGTGCCACTGCACTCCAGCCTGGGTGACAGAGTGAGACTGTCTCAAAAAATATAATAATAAAATACAAAAGAACATTTCTGGCCAGGTGCAGTGGCTCACGCCTGTAATCCCAGCACTTTGGGAGGCTGAGGTGGGTGGATCACGAGGTCAGGAGTTCAAGACCAGCCTGACCAACATGGTGAAACCCTGTCTCTACTAAAAATACAAAAATTACCTGGGCGTGGTGGTGCACGCCTGTAATCCCAGCTACTCCGGAGGCTGAGGCCGAAGAATCGCTTGAGCCTGGGAGGCAGAGGCTGCAGCAAGCCGAGATTGTGCCACTGCTCTCCAGCCTGGGCAACAGAGCAAGACTCCATCTCCAAAAAAAAAAAAAAAAAAAAAAAAAAAAGAACATTTTCATCAAGGCAGGGAATTCCACCAGACGGCTCTGCTGCAGGCCAGCCTAAGTAACCCCAGACCCTCCTGGCTCTCCTGGGATTTGAACAGGAGTCCTCCGGGTGCCACATCTTTCCTGCAGGTGATTTTCTGGGGTTACTGGTATATTTTTGTGTATTTAAAATTTTTACTTTTGATTCCATTGGCAGTAGCTTATATTTTCCTAGAAAATCATTAATCTGTTTTTTCTAATCATTCATCTTATCAAGACTTTTGCATAGTATCTTCTTGGATCTCTGTCCTCTCTGTTCTCCTTAGGAGTGTTTGTTGTGTGTTTTCCCCTAATGTCTCAAGCTGGCATCTCAGAAGTTCATTTAATTTTGTATTTATCTCTTTCAATTCTTTCTATTCTTTGGAATTTGGTGTGCATTTTACACACACACTGCATCTCAAATGGATTCATTACATGTCGTGTTCAGCAGCCACGTGTGGCTGGTGGCTGCCATAGCGGGCAGGGCAGCTCTAGAGAGTATAAAGTTCAGTACAAATCTTTTCAACCAACCTAATTATTTTTTTCTGATTCCCCATCTCCCTGCTCTGTCCCACTCCTGTAGGATAGTGGAGTGCGCGTGGCAATGTCTCCTCTTGTTTCTGACAGATTCTGCTCTATTTATTTATTTATTTTTTCTGAGGTGGAGTCTCACTGTTGCCAGGCTGGAGTGCAGTGGCACGATCTTGGTTCACTGCAACCTCTGACTCCCAGGTTCAAGCGATTCTCCTGCCTCAGCCTCCCAAGTAGCTGGGACTACAGGCGCCCACCACCACGCCCAGCTAATTTTTGTATTTTTAGTAGAGACGGGGTTTCACCATGTTGACCAGGCTGGTCTCGAACTCCCGACCTCAGGTGATCTACCTGCCTTGGCCTCCCAAAGTGCTAGGATTACAGGCAAGAGCCTCTGTGCCCTGCCTTCTGCTCTATCTTTTTGTCTAGTTCATAACAGTTCCCAGCTATTACCTTTTCACTGTAAAGTGTACCTCTTGGGAACAGCCTTTCTAATCATAAGACACAACATTCGAAGATTAGGTTTAAATAAATGAAAGTACTGAAAGATTTGCTATCAAAATGGAAAAAGGATTTTTATCCAAAAAGAAGATGCCATGGACCAAGTGAGAGGGCACATAAGCCCTTGATAATGTCAGCTTTTTGCCACGCACAGTCTTCAGCTCCTTATCTGTGTTATTTATTCAATCTGCACAAGCCTGAGAGGTAGGTACTAGGATTTCCATCTTACAGATAAGGCACAGAGAAGTTAAGTAATTTGCCTAAGGTCACACAGCTAAGAAGTAGCGGAGCTGAGAAACCTAGGCAGTTGGGCACCAGTGGCTGTGCATAAATTGTGTCCCTTATATTATCGTGCAGGAGAGAACATTTGAAAATCTTAAAAAAAAGAATTAATATGCAGAAGGTACAAAAAGCTGCTACAAATCAAGAAGATAAATGTAAAGAACCCAATAGAAAAGGGGGAAAAGATAAGAACAGGCATTGATAGATAAAGAAATGGAAACAGGCAATAAACATGTGAAAAGATGCTCAAATTTACAAGTCATCAAGAACGGGCAGGGTAAGACAAGATACAATGTTTCACCCAACAGGTTAGAAGTTTGACAGCAGGGCTAGGGAGGGTGAGTGCAAATGGCCGCTCTTGCACTGCTGGTAGCAATGTGACACTTGTACTGCCTTTTTGAATGGCAATTGGGCAGAGTCAATCACCATTTAAAATGCACTTCATTCGGGACCAGCAGTTCCACTTCCAGGCTACAGCTGGTCTCAGACGCGCACAGAGATGTTCGCACACACAAACTCTCCTGAGCAACCTCCACTCAACCCACTGGCTGAATACCCCATACTCTCTGCTACCCGCCAGGCTGTGCAAGGATCCACCAGGCGCTCAGGGCAGAGGCCACCTGCCCGCCTCTCTCCCCATCTGGTGAGGATGCACCCACTGTCACTTGCATTCCTCGAACTTATTCAAGCCAGTACCTGTGATGCAGTTGTATCATTTAATGATAAAAACCAATGAATTCTCAGTGGAAAGGGAATTGTTTTTATGAAAACTGAGCTGAAAGCTCTGAAGAGTCCAGGGAAGGCAAGTTGCTAAAAACCATCACCAAAACCAAGCTGCTACTGAATGGGCTGAAATTAAAAGAAGTGGAAAACACTGTAAAAATCTATAAGGATTTTGCCCTTAGTCTGCATAGGTGTCTAAACTCCAAAATTAGATGGTGTATTATGGCTGTGTCTAACCAGGAGAGAGAAAGTAGATAAAGCTGGTCCTCCAGTGAAAACCTATGATCCAAGAAATGGGCTGGACACATTTGCATTGTTTGTATTTTTTTAAACAATGAAAGTGCATAGAGGAGTTACGTATTTAATTGTAAAACTTTTCTTTTTCTTTTTTTTTTTCTGAGATGGAGTCTTGCACTGTCGCCTGGGCTGGAGTGCAACGGTGAGATCTTGGCTCACTGAAACCTCTGCCTCCCGGGTTCAAGTGATTCTCCTGTCTCAGCCTCCCGAGTAGCTGGGATTACAGGGACCCGCCACCACGCCTGGCTAATTTTTTGTATGTTTAGTAGATAAATAAGATGACAAAACAAGATGACTCTGTTCACTTGGGTAATTTTTCTTGCCCTGAAGTCTACTCTGTCTGATAATATAATGGGTTTAGATTTCTAATCAATTGGATAATTTCTGTTTTTATTTTTATTTTCTGAGACAGAGTCTTGCTCTGTCACCCAGGCCGGAGGGCAGTGGCACCATCTCGGCACACTGCAACCTCCACCTCCTGGGTTCAAAGATTCTCCTGCCTCAGCCTCCTGAGTAGCTGGGACTACAGGCACCCGACACTATACCCGGCTAATTAATTATTTTACTTATTTATTTATTTATTTGAGACACAGCCTCACTCTGTGGCCCAGGCTGGGGTGCAGTTGCACGATCTTGGCTCACTGCAACCTCTGCCTCCGGGGTTCAAGGGATTCTCCTGCCTCAGCCTCCTGAGTAGAGTAGCTGGGACTACAGGCGGGCGCCACCACACCCAGCTAATTTTGTATTTTTAGTAAATACGGGGTTTCACCACATTTGCCAGGCTGGTCTCGAACTCCTGACCTTAAGTGATCCACCCACCTCGGCCTCCCAAAGTGCTGAGATTACAGGCATGAGCCACTGTGCCTGGCTTACCCGGCTAATTTTTGTATTTTTGTAGAGATGTGGTTTTGCCATGTTGGCCAGAGTGGTCTTGAACTCCTGACCTCAGGTGATCTGCCCACCCCGGCCTCCCAAAGTGCTGGGATTACAGGTGTGAGCCACCACACCGAGCCTCAATTGAAGAATTTCTGTCTTTTAATGGAGGAGTGTAAGCCGTTTGCATTATTGTAACGGATTTGTTTGCTGTTAAATTTGCCACTAATTTGGTGCTGTTTGTTTTTCATGCTTCTTCACTGTTTGCTCTCCATTTATGACAAGGGCCCTTTCTCTGCTTTTAGCTTTGCTTATGTTGTAAAAGGTTTCTAACATGTGTTTAAGTTCTACTAGGATTTATTTCTAAGTTTTTTTTTTTTTTGAGACGGAGTCTTGATTTGTCACCCAGGCTGGAGTGCAGTGGCGTGCTCTTGGCTCACTGCAACCTCCCGAGTTCAAGCGATTCTCCTACCTCAGCCTCCCGAGTAGCTGGGATTACAGGCGCCTGCCACAGTGCCCAGCTAACTTTTGTATTTTTAGTAGAGACTGGGTTTCACCATCTTGGCCAGGCTGGTCTCGAACTCCTGACCTCGTGATCCACCAGCCTCGGCCTCCCAAAGTGCTGGGATTACAGGCGTGAGCCACCGCACCCAGTCTTATTTCTAAGTTTTACATCAGAAGTTTTATTAAAAAATAAATCAATGTAGCCATTTACAAATCACTGCTCACAAGTTAGGAAGGATGTCAAAGTCTAAACATTTTCCATACTCTACTGGGCACAACACCCAGGTGAAGCCTAGGTGGCCCTTCAAAAATCCACTTTCATGAAGCCTTCCCTACTAGCAACTCCATTCATCGCAAAACCCAAGTCTCAGGTATATGATGCTGGTCAGGAACAAGTCACAGTTTGGGTCATTAATAGTGTATACAGGCTACTGTTTCAAGTTTTAAATAAACAAGAGCAAATGTTTCCGTAGAATCTAGCACAGGAATATCGGGGAGTAGGGAAAGGCAGGACTTTTGGAACCACAGCTGCCACAAGAAACAAGGACAAGGATGGGCTTGGACAAGCGCGAGGAATGCAGGTGAGTGCGGTGGGGGTGAGACGGAGCGGAAGAGGACACAAATGATGGAACTGGGTGGACAAAGTGCTTATTAAAAACCAAATCTCTTCTTTTTTTTTCCCTTCTGTACCTACTTTTTAAATTTCACAATTAACACAAACTTGCATATTCACAATTTCTCTCCACCATTCTTCCTGTTTACTCCTGACCATACGCTTGTTTCTCTATACCACAAATTTTCCCTTAGTACTCAAATAATCTTTGTTCCACTAAAACAAACACTTAAATTTCTTATTCATTTGTTACTGGTTTTAACTGATTATTTCTCCCTCCTAGCAACAAACCATCAAGCAACTTAATGATTTTGCCTCAGCCTAATTGATAGTCACTGAAGTCCACCTGAACCATCAAATGAAGGGGCCAGAGACACGAATCCCAGATTTCTGCAGCATTTCAGGAGCAGATGGGCAAGCTGAGGGACTTCCTTCAGAGACCCCATTCATCCGAAGTTCAGACAGCCCCAAAAGAAAGTGGTGGGATAAGATCGTGAATGCAAAGACATATGGCAGACCTCCGCCAACCACAGATAACTGGAGCTATGGCATAGTCACAGTGAGCTCAGCATTGCCTCGTGCCGTGGCATTCACGCGTGACGGAAATACACAATGATGATAACGAAGGGTGGAAAAACTGCGATCCTACTATCTCATCAGACAGCAATGCTTCAGACGCTCAATGTTGGGGGTGAGCTGTCCTAGAAGGTAGCTGGGTGTCTCTTGCTGCCTGTGAAACCATGTTTATTTTTCTGCATGTTCTAGATGGGCAACCCTGCCAGCAATTCCTCTGGTGAACCAGCCAGGGAACCTCACCCCCCAGAGGAAGCCTCACCCCCAGCAGTGAGGGCCACCCCGGTGTGCTGTGGGGGAGCCCCCGCCCCTTGGCGCCTGTTACCTCCTGCAGCTTAATCTCCTCGGGCTGTAGGATCTCAAGCACCCCGCTGCTCCGGATCTCGGGAAGATCCTGCCAGAGGTTGAACCTTGAGTGGGGGTTACTGAGCAGGCAGATCTGGGGCAGAGTCTTCCTCTCTGGTGGGCTGGCCGGCTCCTCCTCCTCCTCCTCTTCCTCTTCCTCCTCCGGGGTGTCCTCACTGGCCGGGGACCCATTGGTATTGTCTTCTATTTCTGCATCCTGTTGCCTCCTGGTTTCGATTTCTTGGAGAGTCGATTTATCTCGGTATTCCTGATACAGGAGCCCTGAAATCAAAGAGTTGTAAAAAAGAAAAGGAAAAGATCTCAGATGACAATCATTAGAAATCCCTAAGTCAAGGCTTCATGTTCTTATCAAGGGTGGCTGCTGTGTCCAGGAATACACAGTGCAAGCCAGCCCTGCACCCATCTCAGCGGCAGGCTCCAGGCCACGGGATACACTGCCATCATCCTCATTTCTTGGGAAAGACCAGCATGCTTATGTTTTTCCCCAAAACATAAAGAAATGCCCGAATGGACTCAAAATCCAATATATGCTTTCCCCACACACACTTGGCAAACAAGAACCTAGAACCTGATGCACCCACCACCAAGTTGATGGGAATGTCCCAACTGTGTCTCATTATCCCAGCAGGGTAATTTCCATAGCCCTCAATGTTTCAATATTCAAACTCAGGAATATTCATTTGTGCAGTGGGAGTAGCTATAAATTCTCATTTTGAAGGAAAAATCAGCATTTCATCAATCTTATGATTTAAAAAGGGAAACATTCCCTTTTTGCTTTCACAGTTGCAGACTTCACTGACCAACTGTACTTGCAATGAATGCTTTCCAGTCTCTTAGGCGATTTGGGGGCGCAGCTGAATCAGCGCAAATGTAGCACCTCCAAAGGGATAACCCCATTTCTGATGTCCTGGCCTTGGGACACAGGGACTTCCTCTCTGCACAGGCAGCCATGTTGGGGTTGGGGGGTTGCCGTGGCTGGGCGGGATGGTGCCACAGAGGCAGGAGTCTAGCCCAAGGGCAAGGGCTAGACAGAGCAAACACACTCTGTTCTACATTTTATTGTTTTAAAATTTATTTTGAGATTGGGCCTCACTCTGTCACCCAGGCTGGAGGGCAGTGGTGCAATCATAGCTCACTGCAGCCTCCATCTCCTGGGCTCCAGTGATTCCCCTGCCTCAGCTTCCTGAGTGGCTAGGACTACAGGTGTGTGTCACCATGGCCGGCTAGCTTTTCCTCTTTTTTTTTTTTTTTTTTTTTTGTAGAGATGAGGACTTGCTATTTTACCCAGGCTGGTCTTGAATTCCTGGCCTCAAGCCTCAATTCCTGGTCTTGAATACCTCTCCCTTCAGCCTCCCCAGTGCTGGGATTACAGACGTGAACCCCTATGCCTGGTCCTGTCTGCATTTGACAAGCATGGACTGGGAGAAACGGGCTGCAGCAGCTCCCTGGGAGAGCCAGGACGGAGGCTTGCACTGAAGGACTGGGAAGGGGATGAAGCCAAGTGCCTGATTCGGGGACAGTTACAAGATAGAATAACATTCAGGTGACCAGTGGGGCAGCAGAGACCAGAGGCCCCACTGGAGGAGATGAGGGTCCGGCTGAGGGTGGCGTTGGGGTGGGGTGGATCGAGATGTACCCAGGCACCCAGGTGGAGGCCTCATGAGCAGCAGGATGTCCTGGTCTAGCACTTGGGATAGTGGCCGAGGCCCCTTGATATGTCTAACTATGAGACAAAGATGATTCCCAGAAAGTTGCAATAAGGATAAATATACCACTTGACAAGCACTTGCTCTTAACAACGCAGTACAACTGTTAGCTATTATTCCTTCTTTATCCAATTGTTAAACATATCTAAACTGTAGAAAAAGGAAGGAAAGAAAAACAGACCACCTTCAAAATCCTGAATGAGGCTGGAGAAATTATATTCATGAACAGGAAGCTAGTAAGGCCGCCCTATGGATTAAATGACTTGGTTTCCATGCTCTGTAACTCCAAATTACAAAGCCTTTCTGCCAAGGTAACCAGAGCATCCACTTCAGCAAGCTTAGAGCCCGTGCTTTCCCAATGATGCAACCCAGCCGGATACAACATGGAGTTGATTCGACAAAGGAATAAAAAAGAAAATCCAACTCTAAGCTAAATGCAACCCTGACTGAAAATCTATAAAGACAGGTCCGACGTCACCACCTCCATCAGTTCAATAACGAGCATAAGGTAGGCCGACTGTTGCGACGTCAAGCTATCACCACCCTATGATTCTGACACGGCACTGCGGTTACAGAGGTTTAAAGAAACCAAGTTTCACAGGTTGACTTGGATTCACTTTTCAAAGCATAGTGCAGTGTCTCCTACATAATAGGTACTCAACTACTTGTTGAACACCTTTTAAAAATGCAGTTTCCAAGGCTGGGTGTGGTGGTTCACGCCTGTAATCCTAGCACTTTGGGAGGCTGAGGCAGGTGGATCACTTGAGGTCAGGAGTTCGAGACCAACCTGGCCAACATGGCCAAACTCCATCTCTACTAAAAATACAAAAATTAGCCGGGTATGGTGGCGGATGCCTATAATCCCAGCTACTCAGGAGGCTGAGGCAGGAGAATAGCTTGAACCTGGGGGGCGGAGGTTGCAATGAGCTGAGATCGCGCCACTTCACTCTAGCCTGGGCGAAACAGCGAAACTCCATCTCAGAAAAAAAAACAAAAAACAAACAACAACAACAACAAAAAAGCAGTTTCCAAGCTTCACAAAAGTGTCTCACTTGGCGTATTTTTGAAGGCTCAAAAATATGTCTTATGTGTGCTATAGTCGGCAAATCACGGGTGAATACTATCTTGAACATCTCACTGTGATACATATGCTGAAAAGAGACAAAAATATCAGCATTGTGGGTAGCTGGGTTGAAAAGAATAGTTCTGAAGTCACCCCATGGCAGACGCAATTGACTGCCTCTCCTGCACCCCCTCATGCCCCTCTCCCCGGTTGGCAGGGGAGGGCTTCTGTTTGAGTGCTGACCCATTCTATGCTCAGAGAAGTGAGTGAAGGTTGACTGATCAAAACCTACCACAAGGCCCGGTGCAGTGGCTCACGCCTGTAATCCCAGCACTTTGGGAGGCCGAGGCGGGCAGATCACTTGAGGTCAGGAGTTTGAGACCAGCCTGGGCAACATGGGGAAATCCTGTCTCTACTAAAAATACAAAATTAGCCAGGTGTGGTAGCAGGTGCCTGTAATCCCAGCTACTCGGGAGGATGAGGCAGGAGAATCACTTGAACCCAGAGGGTGGAGGTTGCAATGAGCCAAGATTGTGCCATTTCACACCAGCTTGGGTGAAAAAGCAAAAACCTACCACGATAGTTCCTTGCCCCTTGCTAGTAGTGGGTTAGACACAGGCACAAGGCATAGCCTGGCTGCAGTGGTGTGAGTGCTGGTGTCCCCCCAGATTCATATGTTGGAACCTAATACCCAATGTGAGAGTTTTAAGAGGTGGAGCCTTTGAAAAGTGACTAAGACATGAGGGCACTGCCTCCGTGAGAGGGATTCATGCCTTCCCTTATAAAAGAGGTGGAAAGGGCCGGGCACAGTGGCTCATGCCTGTAATCCCAGCACTTTGGGAGGCTAAGGTGGGTGGATCACCTGAGGTCAGGAGTTTGAGACCAGCCTGGCCAACATGGTGAAACCCCATCTCTACTAAAAATACAAAAATTAGCTGGGTGTGTTGGCAGGCACCTGTAATCCCAGCTACTCAGGAAGCTGAGGTAGGAGAATCGCTTGAACCCGGGAGGGGGAGGCTGCAGTGAGCCGAGATTGCGCCACTGCACTCCAGTCTGGGTGACAGAGTCAGGCTCCATCCCCAAAATAAATAAATAAATAAATTTTTAAAAAGCCATAGAAGGCAGCTGCCTGGCCCCTTTCGTCCTGTGAGGATGCACCAAAGGATGCACCATCTTTGAAGCAGAGATAGCCAGCCCTCAGCAGACACTGAATCTGTTGGCACCGTGATCTTGGACTTCCCAACCTCCAGAACTGTAAGAAATAAACTTCTATTGTTTATAAGCCATCCAGTACATGGTATCTTGTTACAGCAACTGAACGGATTAAGATACTGGCCAAGGAGAGTAAGGGCACATCTTCTAAAGGCTTGCCAAAAAGCTGTCCCTCCCCAACAGACACCTGAAGACAAACTGCCCTTCCTGTTTCACACATAGCTCCCTGAGGATGTGATGCCTGGAGCTATGGCAGCCATCTTGTAACACAAGGCCCACCTGGAGGAGGCAAAGCAGCCAGGTGACTGTTTGGCTGAATGAACCAACTCTGGAACTTCCTACCTTTAGACTCATTAACTGAGATGAGACACTTTTGTTGTTTACGTTCACTTTTTGTTAGATATTCTGTTACCTGCAGCCAAAGACTATCAATACAAGTAAACTTAGAGTCTTCTTAAAACTTCATACTTTTTTCTGGGGTATTTAGAATACAAATTTAGACACCAGTGTTTCTGGAGTTACTGTGTTACACAGTTACCTGATACAGTGTGTAACCATTTCTCATAACCTTTCATTTTTATTTGCCTTAAATTCAGATTACAAAACGAATAAGTTTTCTTTACCTGATGAACTATATTAACATATTAAATTTCTGTAGTCAATGTACTGTCAATAGATCAGGCTTTCCTATTTTATATATTGTACATTTAGTCGGCACAACTTTAAATGGAAATAAACTTTACCTGTAAAGGCTAGCACTTGCAATTACCTCCAAGTGGAACTGGCAGGCTCCACTTGGAGCCTTCATCCTGCTTTCCTTCCCCCTTAATCATCTTAGGAAGCTGCCATCCTTTCCTAACACTTGGCAAAGAATTGCTGAACTCACAGAGCTGAAGGCAGCTGGGCTGCTGCAGGGATCCGCTTAGCACAGACCTCAAGTCTATGACAGGTGAGAAGAGGGCGGGGACAGCCCTGGGCTGTCAGTCAACACTCTGTTGAGCTACTATGGGTCAGGCCCAGGAGCCAGGAAAAGACATTCACCAGGACACCAGCAGACGCCTGCAGGGGGTAGCAGGAGGAAAGACTCAGAACATCAGATGCCCTGCTGCTTCCCAGATGAGCACAGTGATGCCCCAAACGACCAGGCACTAGAGCTGGGGACCCTGCCAGCCGGCTTCGGACTTCTGCCACCGGCCCAGCAGGTTCAGCCGTCTCCAAGAAAGACAGCTCCACACACCCACAGTGCAGAAGGGAGGCACGATCTCCTCCCCAACCTGGATGTCTTTCCTGGTCGTGACACTGATCTTAGCCAAAGAGGGGCCCTTTCAAGAGGGTGGAGGTCAAAGTCTCCAGCGTATGCTAAGTCAGATGTGGCAGCGTGGCAGAGCTGGGAGAAAGGGGTTGTCAGGGGCCTTTGTTTTAAAATAAGGATTTTCTAATTGGCATCAGTTTCAGATCAGCCCCTCTCCATTCCCCCAGCAAACAAAGGGAAAAGCCACCACCACCACCACCACCCAGCCTGACACGTGGAGGGGGCCCACTGGGAACAAAATTCCGGAGTCAGCGCGGCTTAACAGCATGCAGTGTGCGCTCCACCCCCTCAGCTTCGCAAGGGCTCAGCTCCTCTCCGGGCTCAGTTTAGAAAGATCCCTGCCAGGGAAGAGTGGGCTGCCCGGGAAAGGTCTCCCAAGCACGGGGTCTCCGGTGGCGATGGAAGCTCCACTTCCCCACTGGAGACACGTCCTGTCTGTCCAAGTATTTGGGACTGGAGGACAATGATTATATATCTAGGGAAGAAATTTTCCAAACCTAGAATTTTTATTTAACAGATAGACTGTCGGCTGCTCTGACAACAATGAAGAACGAAAAGACTTCTGGAACCATTTTCAGAGTAAGGGAACCTATATCATTCATTCACGGGTGCCTCTCGTGACGACATGAGAACTAGCTTGATGTCACTAGCGATTTTTTTTTTCATGCAAGTACTGAAGTTCTTGGGTCACTATTTGAATCCATTTTCCCTATTCACAGTGCTTCAGGTGCAGCTGTGTAGCAGTTGGACCACACAGGCTGAGCCTCGGCTTCCCTTCCAGGCCATATTCCTGGAGAGGCTTCCCTTCCTAAGCCAAGGGCCTCTGGGGCTCTTGCTTCCTCCCTACTTCGCCTTTCCTTTCCCTGTGCAAAGTTGGCCACCGCCTCCTCTTCTTGAATCGCACCAGGCTTTTCCCAGAACCCCCCTTCACACACCTCCCCCTCTAGCCCAACTCTGCTCCCAGCAGCCGGTTTGGCTTCCGGGTCTTCCCTGATGGGGGATAGTGGAGTCCTCCCCGCTGCACAGCTCAGCAGCGCTGCTTCATCCCTTCTTTCTGGCAGAAGTGATAAGGGGTCAGAGAGCCCTCCCACCAGACAAGAGCTGGGCAAATAGACCTCTCCGCAGAGAGCAAGACAGAAATGTTTGCTAAAGCCCACTTGTGCAGCGCTATTAAAATGCAGCAGTTTCGCCTGCGGAACCATTTAGAGCCAAACATGTCAAAAGCTTTCCTTACCCATGTCAGACGCATTCCTTCGTATGAAACACAACGGCATCCCATGAGCAGGAGGACCCTCAGAGTCCTCCAGGGACCCGCGTTTCCCAAATAAAACCCGGTTACTGCGGAGACACCCACCTATCTGTTCAATGAGGTTTCTCCAGGAGTCGGCGGGAATGGGGTGGATCATCCGCAGGGCCTCGGTGAGCGTGGTGGGGCTGTCGGCCAGGGCCGGCCACTCCTCGGGCGTGGCCCCATTTCCCGGGGTGGAGGACGACTCACTGCCAGAGAGAGAGGAGGACAGGGGCTGGTTATTTTTAAGCAAGGATTCACCTCGGCTGGCCAGCGAGGGGCGTGCGCACAGGCGGCTGCTAGCCAGCCGGACCTTACCCGGGACCGTCCAGGGGCAGCGGCCGCAGCCACCGCCGCCCCTCCCGGCCGGGCGAGCCCCAAAAGCCCTTTTTGTCACCGCACCAGGGCGCGACCGGGTGATTCATTTCCACACCAGCCCGCCCAAACCTCCATGGTTTTGGAGCTCCCGGGCAGGCGGTGGAAACTTGGCGCACCGTGCCCACTCTCCGGCGCCGCTCCGACAGCCCGACGGGTCCCGCGGCCAGGAAGCCACTCGGCGCCCCTCGCCGTCACTCGGCCCCCGGCCCCTTTCGGACTCCGATCCTCCCGTCCCCAGGCCACACGGCGCGGAAAGGGGATGCCGAGCGGGACGCGCACGACCAGGGCGCCCAGGACGAGGGCGCTGGAGGAGACTCCGGGCAGGGACCGGGGTCCCAGGGGCCCAGGCCGGGGCTCAACACCCACCCGACGGGGTGCGGGCCCGACGGGGCCCGGGGGTGGGAGTGGGGGCGGCGGGGGCCCGCGGCGGAGGAGTGGGGATAGGCCGCGCAGGGGGTGCCCAGGACCCCGGGCGCAAGCTGGGAAAGAGGCACGCGGGGGCGGCGCGCCGGGGCCGGGACGGGCGCCCGTCCTCACCTGCCGGGCAGGTGTCCCGCCGCCGAGTCGCGCGCGTCGCTTTCCGAGGTGGAACTGTCGTGGTCCACGGCGCAGGCGGCGCTGAAGGCAGCGGCCAGCAGCTCCATAGGGTCGGCGGCGGGGCGGGTGCGGGGGCAGGGTCGGGGGCCACGCCGGGGCCCTGGGCTGGGTCGGGGGCGACTAGCGGGCTGCGGAGCGGGGTCGCAGCGCGCGCGGCTCGACCGGAGCTGCAGCCGCCGCCGCCACCGCTGCCGAGCGCTCCCGCGGGCGGGCGCGCGCCTGGAGGCTCCCGGGGTTGCCACGGCAACGAGGGAGGAGGGAGGGGCGCGCGCGGCGGGGGCGAGGCCGGGCGGCGGCGGGGCGGGGGCGCCCGGGCTGGGCGCGACCCGGGCCCCGCGAGCGCCGACTGCGGGCTGGGGCCTGCCGCGGGCTCGCGCCTTCCTCCCCCTCGCCGCCGTGCCCCGACCCGGAGAGGGGCAGAGCTGCGGGGGCCCTGGAGCTGCGCCTTTGCCTGCCCGCCCACTCCTCACGGCGGGGGAAGCCTGGAAGGGGCGGGCGAGGCCACCCTCGGCTCCCCAGTGCCCGCAGACCTCCGCCTTGCCCACGCCGGGCACCCCCTGCGGTCTCCCGCAGGGTCGCAGCTCGGCGACCCGCTCTGAAGCTCCGAGCCCGGCCTCGGGGAATGTGTCCCCGCTGGAGGGGGTCTCCGTCTTGTCTCTGCTCCAGGCGGAGACTGGGGTCTCAGGGGCTCCTTGCAAGCCCGCTCCTGAGCCTCGCGGTGGGGAGGGGGCCGGCGCGGAGGTCTTTCCCGGGCGAGTCTGGTGGCAGGACGAGCCACGCTCAGCTACGCACGACCCTGGCGGGTCCGGGATGGGTTTGGGGGCACCAGAGGAGGAGAAACCAAGTGCCCGAAACCTCTCCTGGGTTGCCCTGCCCGGTGACATCGACTCCTGGACTCTGCGCCTTCGCGTTAGCTGGGTCAGTCCGCTCGCGGATCAGAAAGAGCGGAAAGGACAGTTGGAAGAGCGAGGCCTGGAGGTGCCTACGGGCCGAGCCAAGCCGCCCTCTGCTCAGGGATCATGCTGTCTGCTCAGGTGTGGCGAGGATATCTAGCAAGATGCCCCCCGCCTACCCTCGCGAAGGCCCCTGGCGCGCTGCCCGGTGTCCTTTTCCGGAGGCCAGCCGGCTCACCTGGGTGGGCCCTTGGGTGACCGCGGCCTGCGCCTGCAGCCGGGAATGTCCTTTTTACGGCCCTGAGGGTACCCCAGGGGCAGGGGTGGAGTGCGGAGCATAGTCCCCCGCACGCTCCACCCACCCGGCATTTGTTTAAATTAGCAAATTCTTCGTTGGGGGGTGGGGGATGCAAACATTCCAGGTGTCAGCGGTGCAGTTACTCGTTAATTGTTTGGCTTTAATGGATCCTCAACCAGTCTTGAAAAAGGCAGGTGTGATCAAGGGAGGGTTGGGGAGGAAGCTGAGAAGCATTAAGCTTTTTGCCTGGAAGGGAGCTCTCCTCCCCACGTGGTCTGACTTCCCCAGCTTTGACTCTAGAAAAGGGTGTTCAGGTAGACTCAAAGCCAGTCTCTAAAGCTGCCACTTAGCCATGGTGCCAGAACGGGCAGGTCTGATCTCTTCATGCCCTTAAGGCCTGAGAATATTCGAGACAACCATCTGGTCTTTTCCCAAGCCAAGCACCGCCCTTCCTTGACTCACTCCCATGGACCCAGGTATCTCCAGGCAGCCACCTCCTGCCCTTGGTGTGTTGCTCTGCTCACTGGCCATCTCCATCTGGCCATCCCACATCTTAGGCTGTCCTGGCTGCTATAACAAAATACCATAGACTGGGTGTGATGTGGTTCGGCTGTGTCCCCACCCAAATCTCATCTTGAATTGTAGCTCCTATAATTCCCACGTGTTGTGGGAGGGACCCAGTGGGAGGCAATTGAATCATGGGGGTGGTTTCCCCCATATTGTTCTCCTGGTAGTGAATAAGTCTCACAAGATCTGACGGTTTTATAAAGGGGAAACCCCTTTTGCTTGGATCTCATTCTCTCTCTTGCCTGCTGCCATCTAAGACGTGCCTTTCGCCTTCTGCCATGATTGTGAGGCCATGTGGAATTGTGAGTCCATTAAATCTCTTTTTCTTTATAAATTACCCAGTCTCAGGTATGTCTTTATCAGCCGCGTGAGAGCGGAGTAATACAGGGTGTCATTAGAACCCAGTGTAAACAACAGACACGTTTCTCATAGTTCCAGAGGCTGGAAGGCTGAGCTCAGAGTGACACCATGGTCTGTTGCTGGTAAGGCCCTCCTCTGTGTCACCGACTGCTGACTTCTCATGGTAGCCCCATATGACGCAAAGAGAGAGAGAGAGTACTCTGGGCTCTCTCTCTCTTTTTTTTTTTTTTTTTTTTGAAATGGAGTCTCGCTCTGTTGCCCAGGCTGGAGTGCAGTGGCGCGATCTCGGCTTACTGCAACTTCCGCCTCCCGGGTTCAAGCGATTCTCCTGCCTCAGGCTCCCAAGCAGCTGGGACTACAGGCACCCGCCACCACGCCTGGCTAATTTTTGTATTTTTAGTAGAGACGGGGTTTCACCATATCATAGAGACAGGGTTTCACCATATCGGCCAGGCTGGTCTTAATCTCCAGACCTTGTGATCCACCCACCTTGGCCTCCCAAAGTGCTGGGATTACAGGTGTGAGCCAACACGCCTGGCCTCTCTGGGGTCTCTTTTATAGGGTACTAATCCCATTCATGAGGGATCCACCCTCATGGCCTTGCCACCTCTCAAAGGCCCCACCACCTAATACCCATCACCCTGGGAGTTAGGATTTCAACATGTGAATGTTGGGGGAGACACAGACATTCAGTCCATAATATTCCACCCCGGTCCCCCAAAAGTCGTGTGCTTCTTGCATGTAAAATACATTCATTCCATCTTAACAACCCAAAAGTTTTAACTTGTTCCAGCATCAACTCTAAAGTCTGAAGTCCAAAGTCTCATCTAAATATCATCTCAATCAGATGTGGGTGACACCCAAGGTGTGATTTATCCAGAAGCAAAAATTCCTTTCCAGCTGTGAACGTGTGAAACTAGAAAAATTCTATGTTTCCAAAATACAATGGTGAGACAGGCAGAGGATGAAAAATCCCATTCCAAAAGGGAGAAATAGAAAAAGAGAGAGAGGAGGGAAGGAAGAGAACAGGAAAGAGGTGACAGGTCCCAAGTAAGTTTAAAGCCTAGCAAGGCAAATTCCATGAGGAAGATTCTCCAAAGCTGGAGAATAATGCTCTCCGCCTTGATGCTCTGCCTGCAGTACCCACTGGTGTGGCACTGTCACCCCCACAGCTGGGTGGGGCACTGTCTACTCTGTGCCTCTCCATTATTTGGTGGCTCATACCACGCTTCTCTGTCAGAGGTGTGAAGCTGTTGTTTTGTGGAAGGTAGAAATTGGATATTTAGTTGAGTGGATTTCTGGGCAAAGTGTCTAAGGAGTGGCTTGGTTCTTCCTGACAAACATAGTAAAATTTGAGAAGAGAAGAGTAATTTGAAGATGGAGCTGTTAAGCAAAAAGTAAGCAGAATTCAAGGATTTGAAAGAATCCTCAGCCTTTCCATATTACAAGCTATGAGAAAACATTCAGAAGAGAACACCAAGGGTGTGATGGACAGACCATTTGATAAGGAGATGAGTGTGGGTGTGAAATACAGACTTAACCGTCCCAACAAAAGCCAAGAATAGAGGTGAGATTCTACCAGCAGAAACAGTGCCAGCTGGGCCTGAGGAAACTGAGAAAATGGGACAAAATGAAGGAAGGAAGATTGTTGGACTTAGACCCTGCAGGACTGGACATAGAACCATTTGGCTGAAAACACATGTGATTCTTCCAGACAAGGGGAGAATGACTCAAGAGGCTATTCAGAAATCATCTGGCTGCCACTCCTTCAACACTTTGCCCAGAAATCCACTCAGCTAAATATCCAATTTCTACCTTCCACAAAGCACAATTCAGCCCAGTTATTTGCCACTTTATGACAAGGACGGCCCTTTCTCCAGTGTCCAGTGACATGCTCCTCATTGCTTTCCAAGGCCTCATTAGGATGGTAACTGGTATGGTAAAATCCATACTTCTACCAGCATTCTGTTCATGATGACTTAGTATTGGCTAAGAAGATACAAGTGTACTCTACAGCTCCCCTCTATTCTTTATGAGTTCTCTCCAGAATCACCTTTCTTTCTTTTTTTTTTTTTTGAGACAGAATCTTGCTCTATTGCCCAGGCTGGAGTGCAGTGGCACGATTTTGGTTCACTGCAAGCTCCACCTCCTGGGTTCAAGTGATTCTCCTGTCTCAGCCTCCCAAGTAGCTGGGATTAAAGGTGCGCACCATCATGCCTGGCTAAACTTTTTGTATTTTTAGTAGAGACGGGGTTTCACCATGTTGGCCGGGCTGGTCTCGAACTCCTGACCTCGTGATCCACCCGACTCGGCCTCCCAAAGTGCTGGGATTACAGGCACGAGTCACCAGGCCTGGCCCACAATCCCCTTTCAAATTCCATCCATGGCGATCTAGGCTTTTTTTCTAGCATGTGCCTCAAAACTCTTCTAGCCTCTACCCATTACCAAAGTCACTACCACATTTTTAGCAGCACCTTCACTTCTTAGTATCAATTTCTGTCTTAGTTCAGGCAAGGTGCTGTAGTCTGGGGGCCTATAAACAACAGAAATTTATTTCTCCCAGTCTGGAGGCTGGAAGTCTGAGATCACGGTGCCAACCTGGGCTGGTTCTGTGAAGGGCTTACTTCCTGGCTGCGGACGGCTGACTCCTTGTATCCTCATGTGTTAGAAAGAGGGCTTGGGAGCTCTCTGAGATCTCTTTTAAAGGACACTAAGGGCCGAGTGCGGTGGCTCACACCTTTAATCCCAGCACTTTGAAAGGCTGAGGCGGGTGGATCACCTGAGGTCAGGAGTTCGAGACCAGCCTGGCCAACATGATGAAACCCTGTCTCTACTAAAAATACAAAAAAAAAATTAGCTCAGCATGGTGGTAGGTGCCTGTAATCCCAGCTACTTGGGAGGCTGAGGCAGGAGAATCGCTTGAACCCAGGAGACGGAGGTTGCAGTAAACTGAGGTCGTGCCATTGCACTCCAGCCTGGGGAACAAGAGTGAAACTCCATCTCAAAAATAAATAAATAAATAAATAAATAAATGGCACTAAACCCATTGATGAGGACTCTGCCCTCTAGACCCAACTTCTCAAAGGCCCTACCTTCCAATATCATCACCTTGTGATGGAATTTTGCAGGAGAGATTAAACATTCAGTCCACAGCAGCCCCTAAACAACTAAAATTCAGCATAACTGACAGTGCACCCACCGTCTCCCCCAGCTCCCCCCCCAGCGGCAAACCAGGAGCCAAGTAGAACTTGGGCGCTGGCCTCCGCATCTGTACTTCCTGTCACCCAGTGTGCCAATGGCTCACCAAGCTCCCTGGATCCCACAAGCAGCCCCCTTCCCTGGTAACTGGACTACTGCAAGTCCCTCCTCTCCCCAAGCCACCCTTCTCTCTGCCCCTCTCTGGCAATAAGGGTCTGATTTTGTCCCCTCCTTGCTCAAACATCTTGGTTGGAATCCCATCCCTCCGAGGGTGAACCCCAGCCCCTTGTGCTGTGACAGGTCCCTCACCAGCTGGCCCATGCATTTGTGAGCTTGGTGGTGGGCACTGGCCTCCCAGCTCTCTGAGGCTTTGGCCTCTGCACAGTTCTCCAGGTTCTGGGCTTTTTCAAGTGCTGTTCCCTCCCCTAGGACTGTGCTCTCCTAATGACACCCTTGCCCTTCCAGGTCTAGGCACATTGGGTGTCCCCACCAGGCCCCTTCTGCTGTCTAGCCTGCAGTTGCTGCCTGGCACTGTGATGTTCTGTCACGAAGGCATCCTTCCAGGCAGCCATGGGCTCCTTAGGATGGGCACCCTGCTGCCTCACTCATCTTTCATCAGGAGCCAGAGAAAAAACCCTTTATGAGGCGGGGCACAGTGGCTCACACCTGTAATCCCAGCACTTTGGGAGGCCGAGGCAGGCGGATCACAAGGTCAGGAGATTGAGACCATCCTGGCCAATATGGTGAAACCCCGTCTCTAGTAAAAATACAAAAATTAGCTGGGCGTGGTGGCACGCACCTGTAGTCACAGCTACTTGGGGGGTTGAGGCAGGAGAATCACTTGAACCCAGGAGGCAGGGGTTGCAGTGAGCCGAGATTGCGCCACTGCACTCCAGCTTGGGTGACAGAGTGAGACTCCGTCTCAAAAAAAAAAAAAAAAAGAAAGAAAGGAAAAGAAAAACACTCTATGGGCAAACATAGGACTGCCTGGTTTGCGTGGCTTCACTGTCCCTGAATTTGATGTAACACTAAATGGAAGCTATTCCTTTTATGCTCTGCTGCACCAAAGAGGAAGATTCTTTTTTTTTTTTAAAGAAAATATTAAAGTGAAATTACGTATGTTAAGATCAGCATAAAGTCTTCCAGTAAAAAATAAGCTAAAAATATCTTTGTAATTATAAAATCAGTTTAGAAAGTCACTGAGTTCTAAGGCATGTAACCTTCAGCTAAATTCCACATGTTCCATTTTCCATTGCGTTTAGTGCTTATTAGGCAGGCTGCTATTAAAATCTCCTTTTAACTGACATTTTGTTCTGAATCATTCACAAAATAAAGTATTGATAAATATTTCAAATATTTATACCTGACTAGCACGTAGTAGGTGCTCTATAAATCTCTGAGAATGGGCCAGGTGCAGTCGCTCACATCTGTAATCCCAGCACTTGGGGAGGCCAAGGTAGGTGGTTCGCTTGAGCCCAGGAGTTCAAGACCAGCCTGGGCAACATGGTGAAACCTCGTCTCTAAAAAAGAAAAAATGACAAAATTAGCCAGGCATGGTAGCATGCGCCTGCAGTTCCAGCTACTCAGGAGGCTAAGGAGAGAGGATCACTTGAGCCCAGGAGGTGAAGGTTGAAGTATGCCAAGATCGCACTACTGCACTCCAGCCTGGGCAACAGAGTGAGACTCTGTCTCAAAAAAAAAAAAAAATAATAATAATAATAATAATTGGTGAATGAATTAATGTTATATTTTTTAAAATAAGTAGTTATTTTAGGTATTTTATCTAAAGATTATTTTTTCCTTTGGGTTATAAAAGTTAAACATTGGAAGCAAAGTGCATTCTTATTTACGTACTAAATTCAGCCTTCAGGAGTTCTTGTTTATGTTTATAAAATTTTTCTTGATCCTGAGGGAGAATCTCTGGAATTGGAAGGAAGTGGATGGAAGCTGAGATTATCTGGTTCAATGCTTTTATTTTACCAAAGGAACAAGACCAAAGGGTTAAATTAGAAACTCAAGACCTGCCAGGCTTGGTGGCTCACGCCTGTTATCCCAGCATTTTGGGAGGCTGAGGCAGGCAGATCACTTGAGGTCAGGAGTTCAAGATCAGCCTGGCCAACATGGTGAAACCCTGTCTCTACTAAAAATACAATAATTAGCCGGGTGTGGTGGCACATGCCTGTAATTCCAGCTACCCGGGAGGCTGAGGCAGGAGAATTGCTTGAGCCCAGGAGGTGGAGGTTACAGTGAGCGGAGATCGCACCACCACACTCCAGCCTGGTTGACAGAGTGAGACTCCATTTCAAAAACAAAAAAAAAGAAACTGAAGACCACATAGCTAGCTAATGGCAGCTCTGGAAATATATGATAGTGATTCAACACTATATTGTAGAAAATAAGGAACAGCACATTGCTATTCACTTATTCTATTTTCAGGGTCACATGGTATGTCACCAGACTATCAAATGTTTAAAAACATTTGTATTGTTATATTTAGTAGGAAAATGCATTGAATTTTCTTTTTTTCTTTTTGGTAGTGAGAAGACATTTCTCAAATATATATAGGAAATGTGGTAGCTTTTAATTAACTGTATCTTTTAAATCCATAAATACAGTAGGTTATTTTTGTCACTCAGAACACATTTTCTACTTGCTTTGAAAATCAACAAATTTAATTCACAGAGGCAGAACCAGCAGTCGATCCACAGAAGGCTATAGCCTCAAGAGTTAAATGGACCTCCAAATCTAGGGGGAAAGTGAGGAAAAGGGTAGGATAGATGCTCAGGAAGGGACCGCCTCTGTTGCTGCAGCAGTGAGATACCCAGAAACCCAGACTCTGTGGATGAAGAGATTTTGCCACAAGGAGACTTTCCAAAAATAAATTGTTTTGTTGTGTGGCTGGAAGTATTTTACCGGTGAGGTGGAGGTGGAGATTTTTCCTTACTTTTCATCAAGAAGATAATTTGTAAATGTGGGATTGTATCACGTTATGGAAATAAGTTAAAAAACAAAATCAGTCTATCCCTGTGTGGTAAAGAATTAACTTTACCCAAAGACAGGTCTGGCTTTTGCCTAGGCTCTTGGGAGGTGCTCTCTAAGCTGTTGGAATGTGGTGTCTGAAAAGAGGCTCTTTCCTTACCCAGGAGCCTTGGCCCACTCTGGATAGGGTGGGGTCTCTGGGTCATGTAGTATCAGTTTTGCCTCCAGAAGGGCTGGAGACTGAGGTCAGCTACCTGGGCAGCCAACCACATCTTTGTGACCAAGCCTCAATAAGAACTCTGGACACCAAGGCACAGGTGGGCATCTCTGGTTGATGGTGCGCCATGCATGTTGTCACACATTACTGAGGGGAAGGTTAGCGCTATCTGTGACTCCCAAGGGAGAAGACCACTGGAAGCTTCGTGAGTAGAACTTTTCTGGACTTTCCCCATGCATCTCTTCCCTTGGCTGATTTAACTCTGTATCCTTTCACCGTAATAAACTGTAATGGTGAGTATAACAGCTTTCAGTAAGTTCTGTGAGTTCTTCTAGCAATTTATTGAAACTGAGGGTGAATTTGGGCACCCCCAAACTCTGCCGTTCATGTCAAAAGTGAGAGTGGTCTTGTAGACTGTCCTTTAACTTTGCAGGTCTCTAATCTGATTTATTTTATTTTATTTATTTATTTATTTTTGAGATGGAGTTTCACTCTCATAGCCCAGGCTGGAGTGCAATGGCTCAGTCTCGGCTCACTGCAACGTCTGCATCCCAGGTTCAAGTGATTCTCCTACCTCAGCCTCCAGAGTAGCTGGGATTACAGGTGCGCACCACCATGCCTGGCTCTTTTGTATTTTTAGTAGAGATGGGGTTTCACCATGTTGGCCAGGCTGGTCTTGAACTCCTGACCTCAAGTGATCCACCTGCCTCGGTCTCTCAAAGTGCTGGGATTACAGGTGTGAGCCACTGCACCCAGCCTGTAATCTGATTTAGAACACAGTGACCACTTTCCTCTAATAGCCTTCCTTTCCTCTGGTCTCTTTGTCCCTCCCTCCATCTGTCCTAAATGCAGCTGCTCTGTTAATTTTCCTCACACATGTCTGACCCCACATATCTGTTATTTTCAGTGACTCTTCAGTACCTTGTGGGTAATTCATTGCTCAATGGAGTTAATGGACGATCCAGGCTGGGGCCGCCCACATGAAAGCTGAGTCACTCCTGACAGCTCCCAGGCCTTGCCCTGTCTTCTGTTAGCACTGCCTGCACGGTTTCTCCTCCCAGTGAACCTGAGCTTTTTGGGGGCAACTATGAAGAGGCCATTGATCTCTGCATCCTCAGCACCAGCACTTCTAGGAGGCATTGGGAAGGGGCTGGCTCGTGAGTTAATATAGGGAAGCCAGTGGGCTCTGTGGTGCCATGCCCTTGGTGTGAGTCTTTCTTCTCCTGCAGTAATTAAGTGGAGCATCAGCTTTTGCTTGGTATCCCATCTTGTGTGTCTTGGGTCAATGATGTTTCTTCAACTGATCTCTTTGGGAACTAGCAGGTAATGGCTTCTGAGATTGGTGCCTAAAGCTTGGGGGAGGTAGCTAGTTATGATCTGTCTTTGTGAGTCCAAAAACCATCAAAACTGGATTCAGTGTTTCAGTGAAGTGAAGAGTGTTTTGTTTTTGTTCTTTTGGGATGTGTTGCTCTGGTGGACAGTCATGCTTTTGGTTAACTAGGGAAAAGGCCAGAGGGATCAGGAGACACCTACAAACCCTTGTCTGCTTTAAGAAGAGATGGTAGCACTGGATGAGTTTCAATGGTCATGGGAAGCAGATCCATCATCTCAGGGCTTAATTGCTGAAGACTGGAGATTGCTATGCTGAATTCATTTTCTGAATCAAAAATAGATGGCCAAGAATTTTGCTCTTTTTCCGGGCATAAGAGGCAGCCTGGAGGATATTGCTTGGCTAGTGAAACATTGGAATTTCCAAAGCATTTTGATGGTTCATGTGTCCTTAAAAGGCTTGGACAAATTGCAGCCATATCACCAATTATGAGATGCAGACTATCGCATAGCCTTCATGGAAACGAATTGCCTAAAACAGGCTGCCCCAGATAACTCGTGGATAAGATGCTGCGATGCTTGTGTGTTTATCTGAAACTATGGAAAACGAGGGACATCCTGAGATATGGGTTTCTCTGGACTATTCCTAACCAAGGATCCTAGGATACATAGGGTCTGGGGGTTTGGCTGTGGGCTTTTGACCAAGAGGAGCCTGGGCTTTTGATCAATAGAAGCATCCTGAAGCAAGGGGCACCTAAGGGGTAAATACTATAGGCCAGGTGTGGTGACTCACGCCTGTAATCCCAGCACCTTGGGAGGCCAAGATGTAGGATCACTTGGAACGATCCTTGAGCCCAGGAGTTCGAGAGCAACCTGGGCAACATAGTGAGACCCTGTCTTAAGAAAAAAAAAAAAAAAAAGGAAATAAATACAGTAATTTCCTGGATATGCTGAGGTTGAAATTTGAAGTGAATGAGATCAGGAGTTGCCTAGGTGCACATAATTTAGATGTCAGGTTATGGCCACAGGGTTCTTATATTCTTAATTAGAACTCAAACTAGGCCGGGTGTGGTGGCTCATGCCTGTAATCCCAGCACTTTGGGAGCCGAGGCAGGTGGATCAGAGTTCAGGAGTTCGAGACCAGCCTGGCCAACATGGTGAAACTCCATCTCTACTAAAAATACAAAAATTAGCTGGGTATGGTGGTGGGCACCTGTAATCCCAGCTACTTGGGAGGCTGAGGCAGGAGAATCCCTTGAAACTGGGATGAAGAGGTTGCAGTGAGCCGAGATTGCGCCACTGGACTCCCACCTGGGCAACAGCAAGACTCAGTCTCAAAAAAAAAAAAAAAAAAGGACTCAACCCGTAAAGGAATGAACAGTCCCATTTCCTGGCACTCAGAGTTATTCATCTTAAATCACCTCATAAACTACATAGTTAAATCTAATGTAGTTCCATATTAGTGAGACCAATTTGTAAGCTATAATAAACGAAACAAATAGAAAGTGATATTATTATTATTTAAGTAGTCTACATTTAGTGCTAAAATGCATTCACTATGGTAACAGAGAATGCATTGCCTTAACCATTAACCAAATGGAGCAAAACTTTATGAAACAAGAAAGAAAAATATTCACTCATAAACAAAGTAGACTTGAAGAAGTAGCATGTATTTAATAATAATAAATTGTTCCTTGAAAATTACAAATAACTGGATTTTAGAAAAGTATCTTCCATAATGAAAAGCTAGTATGTAATATGAAAACTTTACATTTCCTATTGAAACAGAAACAACTACCTCACCCTTAACATCCTGTAGAATGTTCTTTGTTGAGTTACCAGTACTAATTATTCAAGAATTTGGTGTCTCGGCCGGGCACGGTGGCTCATGCCTGTAATCCCAGCACTTTGGGAGAACGAGGCAGGTGGATCACCTGAGGTCAGGAGTTCAAGACCAGCCTGGGCAACACGGTGAAACCCCATTTCTATTAAAAACACAAAATTAGCTGGGCGTGGTGCTGCACGCCTGTACTCCCAGTTACTCAGGAGGCTGAGGCAGGAGAATCGCTTGAACCTGGGAGGCGGAGGTTGCAGTGAGCCGAGATCATGTCACTGCACTCCAGCCTGAGCGACAGAGTGGGACTCCATCTTAAAAAAAAAAAAAAAAATTTGAGGTCTCACGAGAAGACCAGTGTTTTGGGTAGGGATGGGTCCGTCTAGGAGAGATGTTTGAGACACAGGTGTGACGTGCCACTAAAATCCTTGTTTCTGGGTCCTTGACTTTGTAATGTTGATGGAATTCGTTTCTTCCCAAGAATTCATAGTTTTTCACTATGATTAATATTTCTATTTCAGAGTGTCTCAGAAGGAAACTGGTGATAGCACCGTACAAATTAGCACACAATAAGTGAATATCACCATAAAGAAAAACACTATTTCAAAAGCATATCAGAAACACAGCAATCAAAGAGTTTTGGAGATGAACAGCCAGTGGTCGCCAAGGCGTGGAATTCACCAAGGGGTGGAAGCTGTCATTTTCCCCTGGGGGCGGGAGTGTGAATGGATACAACCTTTCAGAGGGCAGTCTGACAACACATATCGTAAATCTGCAAATGCTCCACACTCTTTGGCAAAGAGATTCTACTTCTAGGAATGTTTCCTAGTGAACTATTGAGAGTCTGTGCAAAAAAATGAGCAGCGAGGATTTTTTTAGTGTTATTTATAACAGGGAAATATTTAATGTCCAATAATAGATTGACTATTTAAATGATCACATATTTCTCAAATGGAATACTACAGCATTAAACATTATTTTAGAAGAACATTTAATAATCTGGAAAGACATCCATAGTATTTTAAATAAAAAAGCAGATTGCAAAACTGGATGGTAGTATGCTCTTACTTTGTTTATAAATAGACTTTTATATGTGGAATTTTAAGCGTGCATATATACTTTTTAAAGGACTAGAAGATTGATCACCAAAAATATTTCATAGTACTTGTTGCTGGTTGGTTGGATTCTAAGGGAATTTTCCTCCTTTCGTAACTGGCCAAGGGGTTCACCTTGCCGGCTGCCTAGACAGAGCCAATTCCTCCAGACAGGGGAATTGCAATAGAGAAAGAGTAATTCACGCAGAGCTGGGCTGGCTGTGCGGGAGACCAGAGTTTTATTACTACTCAAATCAGTCTCCTGGAGCATTCTGGGAGCAGAGTTTTTAAGGATAATTTGGTGGGTGGGGGAAAGCCAATGAGCCAAGAGTGCTGATTGGTTGGAGATGAAATCATAGGAAGTCTGAGCTGTCTTCTTGAGCTCAGTCATGTCCTGGGTGGGGGCCACAAGATCAGATGAGCCAGTTTATTGATCTGGGTGGTGCCAGCTGATCCATCAAATGCAGGGTCTCCAAAATATCTCAAGCACTAATCTTAGGAGCAGTTTAGGGAGGGTCAGAATCTTGTAACTTCCAGCTGCACAACTCCTAAGCCATAATTTCTAATCTGTGGCTAATGTTAGTGCTGCAAAGGCAGTCTAGTTAGTCCCCAGGCAAGAAGGAGGTCTGCTTTGGGAAAGGGCTGTTACCGTCTTTGTTTAAGCTATAAACTATAAACTAAGTTTCTCCCAAAGTTAGTTCAGCCTACGCCCAGGAATGAACAAGGACAGCTTGGAGGTTAGAAGGAAGATGGAGTCAGTTAAGTTAGATCTTTCACTGTCTCAGTCATAATTTTGCAAAGGCGGTTTCACTTTTACTCATACGTGTTTAAAATTTTTTCTACCATAACTGTGTCACTTATGTAATAAGGGGGAGAAAGTTACTTTAAGAAACAACATCAATCCCTTAATGCGCATAAATGTAGAGCATGGGTTTAAAGCGTTCACGTAGCCATAGGGAGCCCGGTCCACTTGAAAATGATGGACTGCTTTGTAGTCTCCAGATTTATTTGGGGGAAAAACACCTCAATTCACTACATAAATCTACCTCTGCAAAAGCTCTTCAGTTTGCAAAGAATCACGAATTCAACTTTTACAGTAAATTACTTCTTGGCATCGTGAAAATTAAAGCACTTACCTGATATTCTAATCTTCCTGGTTATAAAAATAGTCCCTTTTCCAGAAATTCCCCTTTTCCTTCCATAAATCCACATATACAAGTCCTAACCAGAATGCTTCTTCCTTTTAAATGGAAGCCATAGTCCCATCAGGTGAGTCACCAAAGAAACCACCACCTCCACTCAAAGGCAGGTTTTCCTAACAGCACAAGCCCTTCCCTGCCCTCCTGCATGGCTGCATCCCACCTTTACTGGCTCAATGCCACCTCCTCCAGGAAGTCCTCCATCCCATCCAGTGGCTGGCTGTGTTCGTTCACTCTTAAGTCTCCTGGAGCACTTCACCTGGGCTATCAGAAACCCTGATCACTTTATTGGGAAGTTAACTCTCTGTCCTATTGGACTGGGTAAGGAGACAGGATCTGGCCTGAGTGAGCCTGCCCCACTTGTCGCTGTGAGGGGCAGAGCACCTAGTATACCTTTGAGGCTTTCTACGTACTTGCTGAATCAGCAGATCCGGGGGAAGCTTGAAAGCACGTGGACATTCTTTAGGGATTGTCGGGTTCCTCTCGGTAAATCGACTGATTTACAGAGACAGGGACATCTTCCAGACCCTTTTCCTTTCACTTATTAACGTAAATCTCTCTTTCCTACTCCCTTAAAAGATGAGTGTACCACTGGGCACGGTGGCTCACGCCTGTAAGTGGGAATGCTCTGAGAGCTGTCCGACTCACGCCTGGAATCCCAACACTTTGGGAGGCCGAGGTGGGTGGATCACGAGGCCAGGAGTTCGAGACCAGCCTGGCCAACATGGTGAAACCCCGTCTCTACTGAAAATACAAAAATTAGCGCGTGGAGGCGCACGCCTGTCATCCCAGCTACTTGGGAGGCTGAGGCAGGAGAATCGCTTGAACCCGGGAGGTGGAGGTTGCAGTGAGCCAAGATCATGCCACTGTACTCCAGCCTGGGCGACAAGGTGAGACTCCGTCTCAAAAAAAAAAAAAGAAAGAAAAAGAAAAGAAAAAAAGAAAATGACGAGTGTACCTTGAGCTCAAGTAGTACCATTATTTTCCAGGGGGGGAATCAGTTTACCAGCAGAGAAGTGAAATTTCTTTCTTTTTTTTTTTTTTTTTTTTCACTTACTGTTCATCCCTCCCCCGAACTGACCAGTTGCAGCTGCTTTTTCTAATTTTAAAGTCATGTCTCATTTTTTCCATGCAGTGAAGATTGCATGTTAAATTACTGCTGTTTCTAAAATGTTGCTCAGCCCTTGGAGTAGCTTTTATTTGTCACGGAGTCAGTGGGCTGTCCAGGCCTGCTTCTCTGTTTAGCTTTGGCTAAAAAGATAGATGGCCCTTAATAGGTCTCTCCTTCCTTCCTTTTTTTGTGGGGGTCTCAGAGGAAAGTCTTGCCAGAAATACAAGTTTCTATTTGAAATTAGCATTTGTTCTTAAAAAAAAGAGTCTCTAACCTGTCACCAGCTGAGTTTTCTGTTAAGAAGTGATAGATTCTTACCAGGAGAAAAAGAGAGCCGTCTCCACAGGCGTGAGTCAGAGCAATGACAGAAGAGAACAAGAGAACATTTCTTCTCGTTGAAAACTCCTGAGAATATATCCTGTCCCTTCCTTAAACCCAGGGCCTCAGTTTCCGTACTGCCTGTGCTGTCTCCACCGACTGTATAGTTGCCTTAAAGGTGGAATGCTCTACATTTTTTTTTTTTTTCGAGACGGGGTCTCGCTCTGTCGCCCAGGCTGGAGTGCAGTGGGGTGATCTCGGCTCACTGCAAGCTCTGCCTCCCGGGTTCACGCCATTCTCCTGCCTCAGCCTCCCGAGTAGCTGGGACTACAGGCGCCCGCCACTACACCCGACTAATTTTTTCTATTTTTAGTAGAGACGGGGTTTCACTGTGTTAGCCAGGTTGGTCTCAATCTCCTGACCTCGTGATCCGCCCGCCTCAGCCTCCCAAAGTGCTGGGATTACAGGCGTGAGCCACTGTGCCCGGCCCGGAATGCTCTACATTTTCAAGGTTGAAATCTCTTGTGATTACCAAACTAAAACTCAGAGGAAACAGACACTGAAATACATTCCTGATTGGAGAACAAAACTATCCAACCTCATAGAGAAGGGAATTTGACACTAAGTAATAGAACTACAAGTGCAGGCCAGGCGCGGTGGCTCACACCTGTAATCCCAGCACTTTGGGAGGCCGAGGCCGGCAGATCACCTGAGGTCAGGAGTTCCAGACCAGCCTGGCCAACATGGTGAAACCCCATCTCTACTAAAAGTACAAAAATTAGCCAGGCATGGTGGTCACACACCTGTAATCCCAGCTACTTGGGAGGCTGAGGCAGGAGAATTGCTTGAACCCAGGAGGCAGAGGTTGCAGTGAACTGAGATCGCACCACTGCACTCCAGCCTGGGTGACAGAGCAAAACTCCGTCTGGGAAAAAATAAAAAAAAAGAAAAGAAGAGAAAAAGAACTACAAGTGCATTTACCCTTCCACCCAGTGACGCCACATCTAATAATTGCCCTGCAGACACACACTCTGAAATAAGAAAAGATATGCACAAGGTTATTCACTGTGGCATTATTTTTGAAAGTAACATATTGGAATCAACCTAAGTACCTATCCTAAGGAGATTGGTTGAATGAACCATGGTATAGTCACCAGAGGAGTGCTATGGCGTTGTAGACATAAGAATGAAGAAGGTGTCCTGGGACTGAAATTAAGTGATTTCCCACCTTCAGTGAGAGAAGCCAGGGATGGAGTTATCTGTGCTGTGTGCTACTTTTGTGAACTAATGATAGAAAGGGAAGCAAAACAATTATACACACACTTCTTTTTTTTTCCAAAAAGAAATAAGGAAAGAAAAAAAGAGAAATTAATAGAAATGGTTACTTCCAGAGTTGGGCTAGGGGATAAGACTTTTCTGAATATATATATATATATCTATCTTTTTGGAGATGGAGTCCTGCTCTGTTGCCCAGGCTGGAGTGCAGTGGCATAATCTCGGCTCACTGCAACCACCACCTCTCTGGCTCAAGTGATTCTCCTGCTTCAGCCTCCCCAGTAGCTGGGATTACAGGCGCCTGCCACCACACCCGCCTAATTTTTGTATTTTTAGTAGGGACAGGGTTTCACCATCTTGGCCAGGCTGGTCCCGAACTCCTGACCTCAGGTGATCTGTCCATCTTGGCCTCTTAAATTGCTGGGATTACAGGCATGAGCCACCACGCCTGGCCTATAGTTTTGACTTATAAACCATGCATATGTTTTATATGCTCAAATAATAAAAGAAATCTACAAGTATGAAATAAATTCTAGAATTGAAAATAAACCAAAACAAATGAACCTAAGTGATTATAACATTGATAACATAACCCTACAGGAAAAAAAATTTAGTTCAAGTAATTTTTCAACATAGTACTTTATTTTTATACCCTGACTGAGGTCTATTCTAGGACAAAAAAAAAAAAAAAAAAGAGGTAAATTTTACACTTTGTTTAGTTGGTGTTATGGGTTGTGTTCCCTAAAAATATATACTCAAGTCCTAACCCCTGGTACCCATGCTTGTGACTTGACTTGGAAATAGGATCCTTGGTGGAGTGGATTGGAGTGGGCTGTAAACCAATGGCTGGTGTCTTTATAAGAGGAGGGAAATTTGGATACACAGACGCAGACACAGACACAGAGAAAGGAGAATGCTATGTGAAGACATTGGAAGAGCTTGGGGTGAGGCATCTGCCAGCCAAGGAATGCCAAGGGTGCCAGCCGCCACCAGAAGCCAGAGAGAGGCGGGGAGCAGCTTCTCCCCACAGCTCTGAGAGGGAGTGTGGTCCTGACGATGTCTTGCTTTGGCACTTCTGGTCTCCAGAACTTCAAGAGGGCAAATTTTTGTTGTTTAAAAGCCACCCAGTTTGTGGTGCTTTGTTCCAGCGGCCCTAGCAACCAAGACAATAGATTTACTGTTGATTATGGCACAGGTGGAGTCATTCTGAAATTGTTCTGTGTGCATTTGTAGAATAGAGCAATGTCTCACAACATACTGATGTTGAGGACCTGGTTCTCACTGTTAGAAAAGCAACATGTACGAAAAAGATACTTGCACACCCATGTTTATAGCAGCACAATTCGCAATTGCAAAAAACTCAAATGCCCATCAATCAACTAGTGGATAAACTGTGATATCCATATATATATATTCTATATATATCTATATGCAATATAGATATATGCAATATATATCTGATATATATATATATATATATACACACAATGGAATAGTACTCAGCCATAAAAAGGAATGAATTAATGGCATTCGCAGCTACCTAGATAAGATTGGAGACAGTATTCTAAGTGAAGTAACTCAGGAATGGAAAACCAAACATTGTATGTTCTCACTCATAAATGGGAGCTAAGCTATGAGGATACAAAGACGTAAGAATGACACAGTGGACTTTGGGGACTTGGGGGGAAGGTTGGGAAGGGGGTGAGGGATAAAAGATTACAAATTGGGTGCAGTGTATACTGCTCGGGTGATAGGTGTACCAAAATCTCACAAATCACCACTAAAGAACTTACTCATATA
This sequence comes from Pan paniscus, assembly GCF_029289425.2. Lineage (NCBI taxonomy): Eukaryota > Metazoa > Chordata > Mammalia > Primates > Hominidae > Pan > Pan paniscus. Next base: position 135,546,063 of record NC_073262.2, read on the forward strand.
ACAAAACACCACCTGTTTCCCAATAACCTATGGAAATAAAAAATTTTCAAAAAAAGAAAAGTGAGATATAGAATCAGGGAGTAACCATCACTGTATTGGATTGGAATTAGGGTATTCATGTGAACTCACACGCACACATACGTGGGCACAATTTCCTAGCTCTGACTGCTGAATAGTCCTAGAAGCAGTGACCTACCAGTAGTAACGAGCACATCTAATGCCCAGATCTTGGTTTCTAAACACCATTCTCCACTAAATGGAGCTAGGGCTCCTTGGAAAAATGGCTGATTCCATGTCTGAGATACAGAAAGCGTAGGAAAGCATGCTGTGTCTGAAAGCAAGGAAGTGAAGGAAGTATTCAAAGACAGCTGGGAAGATATCAAGGGACAGTATAGCCAGCTGGGAGGGGCTCCTATGTGACAGTTTGAGCCTCAGAAGGAATATGACAATCATGGATTAAAACACATTGAATTAAAAATACAATGACCATGAGTCCATAGTCATACTCGAAAACGAAAGAAAACAAACCAAAAAACAAAGGAAGGGTCTTCTTCACAGAAGAAAATCAACTAATGTAAGTATGAGGAATGCTGGAACATTCCCATTTTGCAAAAATGTAATAGTTCGTTCAGGAAAGATTGATAATGGATGTTAAAAGCTATTGGTTGAAAGGCTAATAGGAAAGGGTATATTGAAGTGATCTCAAACCATCACTCTACAGATAACTTATTAGTAGCAAAAGGAAAAATTGTACCTTTACTTTGGAGCAATCTGGCAACTTCCAAATTAACCAAATGATCAAATGTAGCATCAAAAATAATGGGCCAAGCTGACATGAATGCCTTTAGATGGGCTGCAGCTTGAAGTACACATCACCCGGATGCAGTCTCGCTGAAAATGTTTAACCTGAATCCAATCAAGTGCGTAGACCCAACTCCCAGTTTGAAGGAGACACAGGGAGTGATGTGGTCTGGCTCTGTGTCCTCACCCAAATCTCACCTCTAATTGTATTCCCCACACGTTGAGGGAGGGATCTGCAAACTCTACCTGTTGAGGGAGGGACGTGATCAGATTATGGGGGCGATTTCCCCCATGCTGTTCTTATGATAATGAGTGAATTTTCACGAGATCTGGTGATTTTATAAATGGTAGTTTTTCCTGAACTCTCACACACTCTCCCTCACCTGCTGCCATGTAAGATGTGTCTGCTTCGCCTTCTGCCATAATTGTAAGTTTCCTGAGGCCTCCTCAGCCACGTAGAACTGTGGGTCAACTAAATCTCTTTCCTTTATAAATTACCCAGTCTCGAGTAGTATCTTTATAGCAGTGTGAGAACAGACTAATACAGGGAATAAAGGAACAAGTTAATACACTAAGAAGCAGACAAATTCACAATGGGGCCATTCTACAAGATAAGAGGCCTGTATTTTTAAAGAGTCAGTCACAGAAAAAGAAAGATGAAGAGAACTTTTTTGATTACAGGAATCTAAAGACAGCAAACCAACAAATGCAGTGATTGAAACTTGACTAGATCTTTTAAAAAAATGTATTGACACATACTTATAGGGTACACGTGATATTTTGTTACCTATGTAGAATGTGTAATTACAGCCAGGGCATTTAGAGTTTCATTCAATCTTTTTAATACGGCCCAAGTGGCATGATTAAATTTTGATTCACAAATACCAGCTGTGAAAGACATTTTGAGGACGATTGGGGGCCATGGGGTCATTTGAATATAGCCTGGAGATACGTGTGTGTGTGTGTGTATATATATATAATTATTATTAGTTTTTCGAGACAGAGTCTCACTCTGTCATCCAGGCTGGAGTGCAGTGCGAAATGTTGGCTCACTGCAACCCCCGCCTTCTGGGTTAAAGTGATTCTCCTGCCTCAGACAGTCACAGAGTAGCTGAGATTACAGGCGCCCGCCACCATGCTTGACAAGTCTGGATATTAAATATAGAATGATTGTTAATTTTCTTAAGTGTGATAATGGCACTGTGGTTATATAGAAGGATGTCTTTATTCTTAAAAGCTGTATGCTGGGTATTTAGGAGTGAAGAATAATGATGTCTGCAATTTAGTTTCACACAGTTTAGGGGAAATAAAGGAGGGAGAAAGAGAAGAGAGAGAATGCCAACAGGCGAGGAGTTAATAGATTTTTGACTCTAGATTGAGGCCATATGGGAGCTTATTGTGCTATTCTTTTGATTTTTCTGCATGTTTAAAATTTTTTCTTTTTAACAAGTTGGAGGTAAGGGAAAACAAGTATTTAGAGAAGCAGTACTTTGATTGAAAGAAATGGATTAACAATCAAGTTTGGCCAGGCACAGTGGCTCACGCCTGTAATCCCAGCACTTTGGGAGGCCGGGGCAGGCGGGTCACTTGAGGTCAGGAGTTTGAGACTCGCCTGGCCAACATGGTGAAACCCTGTCTCTACTAAAAATACAAAAATTAGCCAGGCGTGGTGGTGGGCACCTGTAGTCCCAGCTACTTGGGAGGCTGAGGCAGGAGAATTGCTTGAACCCAGGAGGCAGAGGTTGCAGTGAGCCAAGATCACGCCATTGCACTCCAGCCTGGGCAACAGAGCAAGACTGCGTCTCAAAAAAACCCAAAAAACAAACAAACAAACAAACAAAATCAAATTTAAATGTAGTCAGATGTTCGGCATGAAATGTTGAGGTTGGGATGTCGCAGAGGCCAAGGGAAGGAAGAGAACTTTGCTGATCACTGCCCAGCCTGGGAGCTCTGCGGAGCCAGGACCTGCCTGAATGTGAGCCCCACGAAGGCGGAGCTCTTGGTCCCTTTTGTTCACTGCTAAATCCCCAGTACCTAAAACAAAGCCTGGATCATAGTGGGCACTCTGTAAACATGTGTCATCTGACTCAATGAACTGCAAATAGCTCAGTGATAGTAATAAACATCTTTGTCTGATTTCTGAGTATCTTCTCAGGATAGACTCTGGGTCAAAGATTAGGAATATTTTTACTGCTTTTCACATATATTATGGAATTACAAAAGATTATACTGGTTTATACTCAGCCAGTGTGTTTCTCTGCACTCTTTCTTTTTTTTTTTTGAAATGGAGTTTCACTCTTGTTGCCCAAGCTGGAGTGCAATGGCGCAATCTCGTCTCACTGCAACCTCTGCCTCCCGGGTTCAAGTGATTCTCCTGCCTCAGCCTCCCTAGTAGCTGGGATTACAGGCATGCACCACCATGCCCAGCTAATTTTGTATTTTTTAAGTAGAGACGGGGTTTCTCCTTGTTGGTCAGGCTGGTCTTGAACTCCTGACCTCAGGTGATCTGCCTGCCTCAGACTCCCAAAGTGCTGGGATTCCAGGTGTGAGCCACTGCGCCTGGCTCTCTGCACTCTCTCTAGTACTTAGTGTTATAAATTTTTGGTTTTTTTTTTTAGATGAAGTCTCACTCTTGTTGCCCAGGCTGGAGTGCAATGGTGCCATCTCGGCTCACCACAACCTCCACCTCCTGGGTTCAAGTGATTCTCCTGTCTCTGCCCCCCGAGTAGCTGGGATTACAGGTGTCCACCACCATGCCCGGCTAATTTTTGTATTTTTAGCAGAGACAGGGTTTCACCATGTTGGCCAGGCTGGTCTCGAACTGCTGACCTCAGGCGATACACCAACCTCGGCCTCCCAAAGTGCTGGGATTACAGGCATGAGCCACTGCACCCAGCCAGAAATATTTTTTAAAGTACCAGTTTGATGGATGAAAAATGTTGTCATTTTAGTTTACATTTCTTTCTTTACTAGTGAAGTTTATTTTTTTGGTTAATTGTGTTTTTATATTCTTTCTTTATGAATGATCTCTTCATGAGTTTTGCTGGTTTTAATTTCAGGAATGCTTGTGTTTCTCTAACTGATTTGTGAATACAGCATGCAGTGTTATTGGTATGAGGATATGTATATGTTTTAACACGGGCCGCTTTGTGGAAAAGGAACTTCTTTCTAAAGGATTTGTAGATCAAATATCAGTGATAGGCTGATAGGTGCTGAGTGTGGCAGTGGGACCCCCCACCCCCAAATCCCAACCCCCTTTGCCCCTGGACTGTGTGATGGGTGTTTTGACTCTCCATCACTCTCACTGACCCAGGAGACCAGGATCTGGGGCAGAGAGGAGCCTCCCAGGGCCTTTGGTCCAGCCCCTGCCTTCAGGCAGGCAAGACAGCAGTGTTCCGATTTTCCAGAAAAGGCTACCAAAGGGCAAAGCCTTCTCTTGGGCCTTGGGCATGCCCCATTCCAGGTGCACATGGACTGGGTGGGAGCAAGAAGGCTCCTCAGTCCTGAACAGTTGCTGTAACTTCAGGTCACTTCCAGGACATCCCCTCACCACTGCCTGTCCCTCAACCCCTGTCTGAGAGTTTGATCTGAAACCCTCCAAGCCAGACTTGCCTTGTCTGTGTCCTCTTCGCTAACATATGGTTGACTTCACCACATGCTTCAGAAAAAAAACATCGAAGGGGAACAGCTGATGAATGTACATTAACTGCCAACCGCTCAGTAATTTATTTATTCAATGCGTGGCTATTAAGCATCCAGTATCTCCAAGCCCTGACAGATGATCAGGCCTCAGACCCAGCGGCGTCCGGCATGCGGCTGGCTGTTCCTGACTTGAAGCAATCAGTGGGCCGCCTTAGAGGCCGGCACCTTCAGCTTTTTGCTAGGAAAGGTGTGAAGACAACCAGTGCCACTGCCCCATTTTGTGAGCGTGGCACTCACCGGAACAACAGCTCCCAGATGGGCAGACACCAGGGCCATTCTGCCTTTAGCCTCTCTGGTGGCCATGCGCTACCTCGATGTCTAGGGCTTTTCAGATGTGCATCATCCCTGGCACCTCCTGAGGTCCCCTTTCCATATCACTCCTCCCTCTGTAAAGAGGGCCACCTGTCATTTGATGTTCTGCCTTGAACTCGGATCCAGCCATCCCATTGATGCTGCGCACCCACCCACAGATTCTTAGCTGTCTCCCCAGTCCAAGGCACGACAACCTTCTCTCTGCAGACACGTGAATTTGCAACCTGGGAAGACCTGAGTCTTGGCAGAGTAATTAAACTTGGCCAAAATGGAGCATGCTATTATTCTACACTGTGGAGTCGAGGTCCTAATTTGGAGGTTTTACAATTGCGTGACTGGCAGTGTCAGGCTTTAGGGGCCGCCAGCGCCAATTACCCATGTCAGAGACAGAAAGGGAATCAGAGACGTTTCACACTTCCTTTTAGGGCTTGGCTGCACCTAGGAACCGCCAGGATTCCTCAGTGCACATCGCTTGCTCTTTTTTGTCTCTGCAGTCTGAAACCCCTCCCCATTCCCCCTGTGCAAAAGAAATCCCAACATGTTGTTTAGGAGCAAAACCAGTAATTTCTCCCATGGGTTCTTGTACTGCATGCAGAATGACATGCTCAATGGTACTGCTATAGTCAATGTAACAGGGAATTTTGAGTGGCAGATTTATTATTTTTTTTATAGCATTTCTTAACATAAGCCAGGGGCATGCTATCAAAATACAGCTCAGTGGAGACGTTTCTGCCACAGTTGAAGGGCAAAGGGAAAGCACAAAATGATAAAGTCCAAGCACACAGCCCTAGGAAGGCGTGGTGTGGTCCAGGGATAAAACGCAGATCATCAAAAGGATAAATGGGCTGTAAAGCCTTCAAGCCGCCTTAGCAGGGCTCTGTTGGAGACGGGGTGAGGGTCACGCCTCAGGCAGAGACCTGGTATGTACTCGCCCTGCATGGTGACTCAGGCGGATCTTCAGATATAAAGCCTGAGTAATATCAGTGGGAACTGGGAATATGGATATAAATTCCAAGGACAATACTTAAGAATCATTTTGATGCAAGAATTGTAGAGGAAATTCAGACTCCAACAGATATCTATTTACAGAGCACCTACGTGGCAAGAACCATTTTAAATGCGTTCTTTCATTGATTTCTCCTGGCAACCTTGTAGAGTTAGGATAATACTTAGGAAGTTGAGGAACTTTTTGGCTCATTGCCATTCACTTCATTTTCTTGAACATTGTTTTCTCTACCAGTAGATGTGAGTTCCAGGATTTCTGGAAGATGATCTATAAGAGCAGCAAGTGCCTTTTAATAGAGATATTGATTATCCTAACAGTGATTACTACATTTTTCTCATCTTAGATCTGTTTAACTCCACATATCAATTTCTACATGGAAGTGTTATTATTTACTAAACAATATTTTGGGGGTATCTATTTTCTGACTGTCTTGAACAATCTACCTTTGAAAAGTGATCAGTGAGCCAGGCGCAGTGGCTCACGCCTGTAATCCCAGCACTTTGGAAGGCCGAGGCAGGCGGATCACCTGAGGTCAGGAGTTCGAGACCAGCCTGGCCAATATGGTGATACCCCATCTCTACTAAAAAATACAAAAATTAGCTGGGTGTGGTGGCAGTCGCCTGTAATCCCAGCTACTCCAGAGGCTGAGGCAGGAGAATCACTTGAACCCGGAGGCAGAGGTTGCAGTGAGCCGAGATCGCACAACTGCACTCCAACAAGAGTGCAGACAAGAGTGAGACCGCCCTCAAAAAAAAAAAAAAAAAAAAACACAACAAAAAAGCAAAGTGATTGGGGCCAGGCGCAGTGGCTCACGCCTGTAATCCCAGCACTTTGGGGGGCCAAGGTGGGCAGATCACGAGGTCAGATGTTCGAGACCAGCCTGACCAAGATGGTGAAACCCTGTCTCTACTAAAAATACAAAAATTAGCCAGGTGTGGTGGCGCGTGCCTGTAATCCTAGCTAGTGGGGAGACTGAAGCAGGAGAATCGCTGAAACCCAGGAGGCAGAAGTTGCAAGGAACTGAGATCACACAACTGCACTTCAGCTTGGGTTACAGAGCGAGACTCTGTGTCAAAAAAAAAAAAAAAGAAAGAAAGAAAGAAAAAAAAGGGAAAGAGAGAAAGAAAGAAAGAGAGAGAAAAGTGACCAGTGTGTCTGCCTGTTGATATTGTTCAGTTTTAATAAATGAGACAGCTACTCCTACACAACCAACATGCTCAAAAAATAAAAAAAAAGCCAGAAGATAGTTGACTTACATTCTTTTTTTTTTTTAAAAAAAGAAAAAGTTTAAGATACATTGTTGATGACACTGATATACATTCCTTTATGAAAATTAGGAAATGGGATCAAAATCCTCTGTATCCTGGCTGCCTGCCTAGGGGGAGATCTGCCCAGGGCCGGGGTCGTCTCCCAGAAAAGCAGTTCTGGTGCTCCAGGATGTATGCGGTTTCTTCTATGGAGCATCACTGAGGTGACTGGGGCCCGGGAGCGTTTTCCAGGAGGGACGCAGAGGGGCCACAGAACTAAGGTCCAGGAATACTCCCCTGGACCACCAGCTTTGGCGCACTGGAGCTTCCTGGGAAGCTGCCGGGGAAGCGGTGGCTAAACGTCTCCTTGAGCCACCAGATAAGACATTTTCTGGTAGAAACCGGCACTCAGGACAGTGGAGGTGATTGATAAATATTTGTTAAATGAATGAACTCATAAATGAATGATACCTCAAGTTTGCAGGGGTGAAGCATTTGCCAAAAATAACAATTTTTGTTTTAGAGCCACTAACTATAAAAAAATCCTTTCTTCCTATTGGTATGAGGATAACAGAACCGAATGTCTACTGAGGGAGCTGTGTTGAGAGTCAGGGCTGCAGTGTCAGGCGGCTCAGGGTGTGCACTGTCCAACTACGGGGGTATCTTTTACATAGATGACCCTGTGAATGGAGCCCTCTCGAGCTGGGCCCTGGAATCACACCCTCGACTTAAAGGAGGGTGCTTTATTCTATTCTCTCTGACAGGGGAGGTGGGTATCCAGGCTTTCATTCATTCATTAACTGTCTTAGGCCTGGGGATATGACAGTGAATAAGATACCAGTCCAGCCCTGGAGTTATTGTCTAATAGAAAAGATGGATAAGTTGCCAGAAAATGACATGTTAATCTAGGTGATGAGATATTGTAGGATGCTGTGGGAGCTTAAGAGAGGAGTTCCAGCCAGGCGCAGTGGCTCACACCTGTAATCCCAGCATTTTGGGAGGCCGAGGCAGGCGGATCATGAAATCAGGAGATCGAGACCATCCTGGCTAACACGGTGAAACCCCACCTCTACTAAAAATACAAAAAATTAGCCAGGTGTGGTGGCAGGTGCCTGTAGTCCCAGCTACTCGGGAGGCTGAGGCAGGACAATGGAGTGAACCTGGGAGGCAGAGCTTGCAGTGAGCCGAGATCATGCCACTGCACTCCAGCCTGGGTGATAGAGCGAGACTCCGTCTCAAAAGAAAAAAAAAAAAAGAGAGGCGTTCCTAATGCCATCTGAGGCAGGAAGCATGAAGGAAGGGTGGCAGGTGGAGGAAGGCTTTGCAGAAGAAGCTAAATGAGAACTGAAGGATGAATAGAAACTATCCAGGCACCAGTGTGGGTGGGGGAACAGCAGGTGCAAAGGGCCTGTGGTGAGGACACTTTCCAACCATCGAGACATAGTAACAGGTCACGCACGTTGGGGGCCGATCACTGTTCTCAGCACTTTACGGATAACAGCTTACTTTTTCTTCGTAATACGCCTATTCATATTCTAACTCTCCCCAACTTAAGATGAGGACACTGAGGCAGAGAAAGCCGAAATAACCTGCCTAAGGTCAAGTCTGGGAGTCTCCCTCCAGAGCTTGCAGTTTTTTTTCCTTCAAGATATTAATTGTTTTTTACATTTTAAAAGAATACTAAAAATTGCAAGTAAAGTACAGTACAAATAACTTTTTAGAAACTTTTCCTGAGCCGTTGGAGGGTCAGCTGCCGACCTGACATCCCATCATCCCCAAATACTTCAGTGTGTATTTTCTAGACCAAGACTAGCTCCTATATAACCCAAACACAACCATCAAAACCAGGAAGTCAGCTTTGAAATATTATCACCAATGACCCTCAGACTCCATTCAGCTTTTTGCTATTGTCTGCTATGATGTCCTTTAGAGTAAAAAGACCCAGTCTAAGATCATCATGGCAGCCTGCTGATCAGCTCTTTGCTGTCCTTAAACTGGGAGCAGTTCTTCAGTCTTTGCTTGTTTTTGTTTGTTGGCTGGTTGGTTTGTTTTTGAGACAGAATCTCACTCTGTTGCCCAGGCTGGAGTGCAGTGGTGCGATCTCACCGCAGCCTCCACCTTCTGAGTTCAAGCAATTCTTGTGCCTCAGCCTCCCGAGTAGCTGGGATTACAGGCATGTGCCACCACATCTGGCTAATTTTTGTACTTGTAGTAGAGACGGGGTTTCACCATGTTGGCCAGGCTGGTCCTGAACTCCTGACCTCAAGTGATCCACTCACCTCGGCCTCCCACAGTGCTGGGATTATAGGCGTGAGCCACCAAGCAGGACCTTTGCTTGGTTTTGTGACTCTGACACTCGTGAAGATTTCAGACCGATATATTTTGTAGAATGTTTCTCAATTGGGACTTCTCTGGTGTTTTCTAATATTAGATTAAGGGTTTGCATCTCGGGCTGGCTACCTTGTTAGTTTGGCGTGTTTTTGAATTTTGCAGAAATGAAACTGTATTGTACATATCCTTCCTCAATCTCCCCCAAACGTGACTGCAGTTTAGCATGTGCTTGTATGTGCTGGGCCCTGTCTACTGCGTTTGCTGGTTTCAGACGCCGCTCCTTTCCTTGTAAATATGAGGTAACTGAGGCTTGGGGAGAGCAAAGATTTATTTACCCGAGGCCACGTGCTGCTATAAAGAGGATCCAGGGCTCAACCACTCTGAGTGGTTGTCCCTGAGGGGACCTGGCTGGGCCCTGCTAAGGTCAGAACAGGTGGGGTTTTGAGAGAATTTGAGAGAAACAAGCTTATGGGTCCATCAGTCCCTGCTTTCACCACCTCCCCAGAGCCAGCCCATAAGGTAAACATCTTACATTAAGAATTCAAAAGAATTAGAAAAAGATTTGGCTGCAATATAAGATTGTGACTAACAGAAGAAACAGTAACTAATATTATCCATAAAGTATGGATAGAACCAATAAAATAGGAGTTTAAGAACCAGAATTAGGCTGGGCACAGTGGCTCACACCTGTAATCCCAGCACTTTGGGAGGCCGAGGTGGGCGGATACCTGAGGTCAGGAGTTCGAGAGCAGCCTGGCCAACATGGCGAAACTCCGTCTCTACTAAAAATACGAAAAGTAGCTGGGGATGATGGCAGGTGCCTGTAATCCCAGCTACTTGGGAGGCTGAGGCAGGAGAATTGCTCAATCGCTCAAACCCAGGAGGTGGAGGCTGCAGTGAGCTGAGATGCTGAGATTGTGCCACTGCACTCCAGTCTGGGTGACAGAGCAAGACTCCATCAAAAAAAAAAAAAAAAAAAAAAAAAAAAAAATTAGGTTCCTGAAAAGTTACAGTTATAAACAGCCAAGTAAACAAAATAAAAGTGCATATGAAGGACAATGGCTAAAAAGAAAAATAGGAAATAAAACAATAAATCCAAGACCAACCCTGCCCCAGAAGCTTAGGAATTTAAATAGGAAGATAAAAACAGAATTAAGGGGGGAAAAAAGATTTGGCATTAAGAATTAAAGCCAGAAGTGCTGAATTTTAATAGTGGTAATTATGATAAAGCTAAAACACAAAGGGAGAACATTTAAAAGGTGATTAAAATAGAAAATAAGAAGGAAGGTAAAAGGGCAAAGTAAGGAAGATTGAAAATTAAAAGAATAAGTACGATAAGCTAGAATAACCAAAATAAGGCAAAATAAATCTAAATGGGCAATTTAACAAGGGAGAAGATGTCAAGAGTTTAAAAACTAAAGATGTAATTACAGGTAGAGAAAATCCACAGTTCAAGCTCAGGCCCCCAGAGCCTGTTGTTGCTGTTATTATTATTATTACTACTACTAATAATTATTATTATTTTGAGATGGAGTCTCACTCTGTCTCCCAGGCTGGGGTGCAGTGGCGCAATCTGGACTCACTGCAACCTCTGCCTCCCAGGTTCAAACAATTCTCCCGCCTCAGCCTCCCAAGTAGCTGGGATTACAGGCACCCGCCACCACGCCAGGCTAATTTTTGTATGTTTAGTAGAGACAGAGTTTTGCCATGTTAGCCAGGGTGGTCTTGAACTCCTGACCTCAGGTGATCTGCCCGCCTCGGTCTCCCAAAGTGCTGGGATTACAGGTGTGAGCAACCATGCCCAGCTCAGTTATTATTAATATTAATGTTAAATGTGAAAGTAGTCATAAGTCCCAGAGACAGTCCATATGATCCCATAAGATCTGAGTCACATGCAAGTTTCTGCACCTGTCTGGTCACCTCTGGGTGTGGGCCTCTACCCAGGAGGGGAGGGAGAGCTGGGACTGTGTCCTCCTCCAGTGTCACACCTAGAACCACCTGCCCTGCAGCCCAGTCATCTCTCCATGGAGAGGTGTGGGATATGCCCCTTCAACTTCTCAAAGGGGAAAAACATTTAGAACTGCTGAAAATAAGATAGAGCTGTCAAAAGTATATGAAATTAGCTGCATAAACTGTGAAACATAAGTCACAGTTATATTTGTTCTGAGACAGTGTAAAAATAGAAACAGTTTCACAGATAGAAAATTCAAACCTCTCTTCAGTCACCGTGTCCAAGTAGCCTGAGATCCTTCCGATGCTCTAGTGTCCTTTGTTTCTGCAGAACTAGGAGGCCAGTGATGGGACCTCAGCTAGCACCCAAGCGAGAGATGCCAGAGAGGAAACTAATTTATGATGCTCCGTTTGTATTTTTATTGCTGAGGGTACTTGGTCTCCTATATTACTAGGGGAGGTGGAGAAATGGGTTATCACCAAAAGGCAGCCGGGCAGGCAAACCCCTCTGAGGTAGAGATACTGTACTTTTGCTAGAGCTGCACGGAGTGTTCATCTATCCTGGTGACACTGTGACCTCTTTGCAAGAGCCTTGGTCTGCACAGTCCCAGGATACTTCTGGACCAGTCTGCACAGGTGTATCTTCAAGAGGTCAGTGGTTGAGCTCCTAGATCTCAGCCTCTGCCCGGGAGTCGGCATGCATGCATTTACTCATTCATCAGTCATTTGCAGGTATTGAGGCCCTCTGGTGTGTTGCACTGTGCCAATTGCTCAGGAAGCAACAAAACTTGGCATGGTCCTATGTTTGAGGTGTGGGGAAAAGCAAGAGAGATCAGATTGTCACTGTGTCTGTGTAGAAAGAAGTAGACATGGGAGACTCCATTTTGTTATGTACTAAGAAAAATTCTTCTGCCTTGAGATTCTGTGACCTTACCCCCAACCCCGTGCTCTCTGAAACATGTGCTGTGTCAAACTCAGGGTTAAATGGATTAAGGGCGGTGCAAGATGTGCTTTGTGAAACAGATGCTTGAAGGCAGCACGCTCCTTAAGAGTCATCACCACTCCCTAATCTCAAGTACCCAGTGACACAAAAACTACGGAAGGCCGCAGGGACCTCTGCCTAGGAAGGCCAGGTATTGTCCAAGGTTTCTCCCCATGTGATAGTCTGAAATATGGCCTCGTGGGAAGGGAAAGACCTGACCGTCCCCCAGCCCCACACCTGTAAAGGGTCTGTGCTGGGGAGGATTAGTATAAGAGGAAGGCATGCCTCTTGCAGTTGAGACACGAGGAAGGCATCTGTCTCCTGCCCGTCCCTGGGCAATGGAATGTCTCGGTATAAAACCCGATTGTACGTTCCATCTACTGAGATAGGGAAAAACCGCCTTAGGGCTGGAGGTGGGACACGCGGGCAGCAACACTGCTGTTTAAGGCATTGAGATGTTTATGTGGATGCATATCTAAAGCACAGCACTTAATCCTTTACCTTGTCTATGATGCAAAGACCTTTGTTCACATGTTTGTCTGCTGACCCTCTCCCCACAATTGTCCTGTGACCCTGACACATCCCCCTCTCGGAGAAACACCCACGAATGATCAATAAATACTAAGGGAACTCAGAGGCTGGCGGGATCCTCCATATGCTGAACGCTGGTTCCCCGGGTCCCCTTATTTCTTTCTCTATACTTTGTCTCTGTGTCTTTTTCTTTTCCAAGTCTCTCATTCCACCTTACGAGAAACACCCACAGGTGTGGAGGGGCAACCCACCCCTTCATGAGGAGCTTAATGCTACCTGGGCCACCATGGTCAATGGTAAGAGCTGATGATTCTGCCAACCTCCTGGAAAAGGAGACTGGAACTGGGTGGGCAAGACTGAAGGGTCTCTATACTCAAGCTCATGTCTTTTTGTATTTTAAAAAACAAGCTTTAAAAAAATAAACATATTAAAAATTAAAGTTTTCATCATGGAAAATTTCAAACATATACTGAAATAGACAGAAAAGTATAATTAATTCCCCCAATATTCATCACCCAGCTTCAAGAGTTCTCATCTCACAGCCAGTCTTTCTTCTCCACTCCCACCCACTCCTCCCCGGGCCTGGATTATTTTGAAGCAAATCCCAGACGTCATATCACTTCATCCAAAATATTTCAGACTGTATTTCTAAAAGATATTGAGGTTAAATATAGGTTGAAAATAACTACAATACCATTAGCATGCCTAAAGAGATTATCAATAATTTCTTAACATGATCAAATATTGGCTCAAACACCCCCTCCCCACAGTGTGTTTTAAAAGAGATTCAGATAGAGTCTGTATAATGCAATCCATTGATATTTCTTTAGTCTCTTTTAATTGCTTCCTTTCTTTCTTGTTTTTCTCTTTGCAGTTTTCCCCTTGAGAAATTGGGGCATTTATCCTGTTTGGATTTTATGACTGTGCCTGCATGGTGTTGTTTAACCTGTTCCTCTCTCCCCTGTGTTTCCTGTGAATTCCTGGTTAGAGCTGTAGGCTTGATTAGAGTCGGGCGACGTTTCTTCAGTTCCTGTTTTACCCAGTGTTTGTCCCTGTGTTTAGACACTCTCACAGAACAACCCAAGCTAGCTTCGATAAACACCTGACAAGCTGCCCCAGGCTTACTGAACATGCAACTTGTACATTTTCATAGAAATACATACAAGGAACAGTGTGGAAACGGGACATTGCCCAGCATCAGCACCTGTAGACTCACCAAGCTGTGCATGAGCCATTGGTGGTGATGGGCGATTCCACAGCAATGACCTTTTTTTTTTTTTTAAGACAGAGCTTCACTCTTTTTGCCCTGGCTGGAGTGCAATGGCACAATCTTGGCTCACCACAACCTCCGTCTCCTGGGTTCAAGTGATTCTCCTGCCTCAGTCTCCCGAGTAGCTGGGATTACAGGCACGCGCCACCATGCCTGGCTAATTTTGTATTTTTAGTAGAGAAGGGGTTTCTCCATATTGGTCAGGCTGGTCTTGAACTCCCAACCTCAGGTAATCTGCCCGCCTCGGCCTCCCAAAGTGCTGGGATTACAGGCGTGAGCCACCGCCCTGGGTAACAATGGCCATTTTTTAGGTGGATCCATAGATGATAGTCACAATGTTTAACAACCAGGTATGGCACCAACCAGCTAGAGCAGAGCTGTTAACACTTAGTGTGGCTGTCCCAGGCTGTCCCTGCTGAGTGTTGGCCTTGGAGGTGACTCCCGTGTTTAATGCAGGCTGAGCATTCTTGGAGCGATGCACTTTTGCAATTCCCTCTGGCCATTGCCAGGAACAGTGGAAGGCCAGTGGGCTAATGTTTTAACAAGGCTGATGCTTGCTTAGTTTATCCAGAAAAATGGCCCCACATATTTTAGATGTAGCTTAATTTTGTATGCTAAATATCAACTTATAAAAGCACATATTAAAGTTTTTTTCTTATACATATATTTAGCGATGTGGCACTTTTGTGATACGAAATGATTTCTGGGACTAGAACCCTGATTCATGACCTTGTGCCTGTAGGAATAAAGTCCCAACACAATACCTGAACTTGAGAGGACCCCAAGGGACTGAGTCAGTGATGTACTGGGGGCTTTGGACTTTGCCTCCTGTGGGCAGATTCATAGGAACATCCTACTTCTCATAGCCGTGATTACCCTGGCCATACCTCACAGGCAGCCTGGAAAGGGGAGGTCATGGGTGTGGAGTCAGAGGCCCTGGGTTCACTGTCTGGCTGTCTCACTAGGTAGCTGTGCAGCCTTAAGGCTAGGCACCAAACTGTATTGAGTCTAGGCCTGGAGCGGTGGCTCATGCCTGTAATCCCAGCACTTTGGGAGGCTGAGGCGGGTGGATCACCTGAGGTCAGAAGTTTGAGACCAACCTGGCCAACATGGTGAAACCCCGTCTCTACTAAAATTACAAAATTAGCCAGACGTGGTGGTGCGTGCCTGTAATTCCTGCTACTTAGGAGGCTGAAGCAGGAGAATCACTTGAACCTGGGAGGCAGAGGTTGCAGTGAGCCAAGATCGTGCCACTGCACTCCAGCCTGGACAACAAGAGCAAAACTCCATCTCAAAAAACAACATGTGGGGATAATGGCCAGAGAATTTAATGAGACAGTGAGTGTAAAGACGCTTGACATATGTAAGTTGGCTTCCTGTGCCCCTCTTTACAGAACACCTTTCTGCAGTGATGGTGCTTCCCTCCTGCCGTGCTGCCCAGCTCACCATGACTCACTGCTGGTTGGTATACCGAAGAGGACTTGCAAAGCAGCCTTGGATGAACTCTGTGAGGACGGGCACTGACTACCAAGAACATCCCATGTCCCACATCAGCACCATCCCACATCTTGAAAACTGAAGAACTGATTCTTGGGTCCATTCTGGGCTTCAGAAGTCTCTAAATCTTTAATCTACTGCCTCTAGCCCCCACTGTTCTTATCTCCATTCTCTGCTCTTACCTCACCCAAGTCCCTTTCGGCATTCTCTTGTGGGTGAGACTCAGACTCTAACTACACTATATATGTTTCGGGTTGCCTGGCTCGCCTTCACATATTTAAAACTTCTCCCAAGCACAGCTCCCACTGATGAGGTGGGAATGGCCCCATTCATCCTGCTGCCTGCTCTTTTAGCTGTTTGAGCCAGAGATAAACACCTGACCCAAGGATGGTCAACCAGATTATTTTATTTTTTATTTTTTAATTTTTGAGATGGAGTCTAGCTCTGTCGCCCAGGCTGGAGTGCAGTGACGCGATCTCTGCTCACTGCAAGCTCCGCCTCCTGGGTTCACGCCATTCTCCTGCGTCAGCCTCCCGAGTAGCTGGGACTACAGGTGCCCGCCACCATGCCCAGCTAATTTTTTGTATTTTTTTTAGTAAAGACGGGGTTTCACCATGATAGCCAGGATGGTCTCGATCTCCTGACCTCGTGATCTGCCCGCCTCGGGCTCCCAACCAGATTATTTCCTTAGAAATTCCTTTTGTCTAAGAGACACAAAAAAGAGTCCCCAGTGGCTGTGTGGCCAGCTGAGATGAATGGTCACTGTGGCAATGACTGCCATTTATGTCAAGTGCAAGCTGAAAAGCAGAGAAGCAGGACAACAGAGCAGTCCACAGAGAGAAACAGGGAGGAGGGGGCCTCATGGCCCCCAAGAAAAGGATAAAGCGGCTCTGGTTTTTGATGGCTTCTTCATTCTTATAAAGATGGAAAGATGGGCTTCATCTCTTCTACCTGGGGTCTCCAGGATCCAGCATCCTTACAATATCCCTCTTTCACTTGAGCAAATTCGGGTAGGCTTCTGATCTTTGTCATCAAAGCAGCCTTGGCCAGGAAATAAGACAAGCGTGTCTACTCTCACTGCTTCTATTCAGCACTATGATTGAAGTCCTTGCCAATGCAATAAGGCAAGAGAAACAAATAGAAGTCATGACTATTGAAAAGAAAGAAATATGGCTGGGTGCAGTGGCTCATGCCTGTAATCCCAGCACTTTGGGAGGCTGAGGTGGGAGGACCACTTGAGATCAGGCGTTCAAGACCAGCCTGGTCAACATGGTGAAACCCTGTCTCTACTAAAAATACAACAACAACAACAACAAAAATTAGCCAGGTGTGGTGGTGGGCACCTGTAATCCCAGCTACTTGGGAAGCTGAGGCAGGAGAATCACTTGAGCCCAGGAGATGGAGGTTGAAGGGGGCCGAGATGGCACCACTGCACTCTAGCCTGGGTAATAGAGTGAGACTCCATCTCAAAAAGAACTAATAAGCGAATTTATTAAGATCACAGGATACTAGGTGAACATGCAAAAATTAATTTTATTTTTACATACTACCAAAAAATGATTGAAAAATGAAATTAGAAAACATTGGCATTTAAAATAGGATAAAAAAGATGAAATACCTATGAACAAATTTATTTAAAATATGTGTAAAACCTTTACATTAAAAACTACAAATCATTGCTGGATTAATTTAAAGAATATCTACATCAATGAAAGATTAGGACATGTTCATAGTTTGAACAATTTAAGTTGCCAATATTCAGGTGTCAATGATCCCTTAATTTTTTTAAAAAATTGACAAAAATTGTATATATTGTATACAATATGTTGTTTTGAAATATACATACCTTGTGGAATGACTAAGTCAAGCTAGTTAATGTATGCATTAAACCTGAAATTTATCTGTAGAGACAATGCAATTTCAACTGAAATTCTAGCTGATTTTTTTTGGTAGAAATTGACAAACCGATTCCAAAATTTGTACAGAAATGCAAAAGATTTAAAATAGTCAAGACTATATTTAATAAGAACAAAGTAGGAGGGTTTACACTACCAGATTTTAAGATTAAGCATAAAGCAACAGTATTTAAGACACTATGGTAGTGGCATAAAGATAGAAAATTAGATCAATGAAACAGAATAAAAGTTCAGAAATAGACCCACATGTCTACGGTCATTGGACTTTTGAAAAAAGTACCAATGCAGCTCTTTGATGGAACAGAAAACTTTCTCAATAAACAGTGCAAGAGCAACTAGAGATCTATATGGACCATAGACCCAAATGTGAAAATGAAGAGTCTAAAACTTCTATAAGAAAATGTAGCAGAGTATCTTCATGACTTCGAAGTGGTCAACTATTTCTTAGGATATAAAAGGACAAACAATAAAAAAATTTCTAACTTAGTCTTCATCAAAATTAAAAATTTCTGCTCATTAAAAGACAAGAAACTTGGCTGGGCACGGTGGCTCATGTCTGTAATCCCAGCCCTTTGGGAGGCCGAGGCAGGCAGATCACCTGAGGTCAGGAGTTCGAGACCAGCCTGGCCAATATGGTGAAACCCTGTCTGTACTAAAAATATAAAAATTAGCTGGGCGTGGTGGCAGGAGTCTGTAATTCCAGCGACTTGGGAGGCTGAGGCAGGAGAATTGCTTGAACCTGGGAGGCGAGGTTGCAGTGAGCCAAGATTGCGCCACTGCACTCCAGCCTGGGTGACAGAGAGAGACTCCATCTCAAAAAAAAAAAAAAAAAAAAAAAAGACAAGTAAGTCACAGGCCAGTAGAAAATATTTACAGTACACATATGTGAGCAAAGACTTGTGTTCAAGATATATAGAGAACTCCTACAAATTAAAAATATAATAAAAAATAAAAAATGGTTAGGCATCTTAAACAGGCACCATGAATGGCCAATAAACATATGAAAAGGTGTTCAACATCCTTAGTTATCAGGAAACTGCAAATTAAAACCATAGTGAGAAACCACAATATAGTAAGACAGATACAATTACAAAGACCGGCAATTCCAAGAGTTAGCAAGGATCTGGAGCAACTGGAACCTTGATGCCTTGCTGGTGGGAGTGTAAAACAGTACAACCATTTTGAGAAATTACTTGCCTGTTTTTAATAAATTTAAATGTACACCTATTCTAAGACCTAGCAAGTCCACTCCTGGGTATACACCCCAGAGAAATGAGTACATACATCCACAAAAAGAATTGTCTAAGGATGTTCATAGCAACTTTATTCATAATGGCTGAAAACTGGAAACAATTCAAATATCCATCAACAGAAGGGTAGATAAGCAAATTGCGGCAATACCTCTCAGCAATAAAAAAGAATAATTTGGGCCGGGCGCGGTGGCTCGCACCTGTAATCCCAACATTTTGGGAGGCTGAGGCAGGCGGATCACTTGAGGTCAGGAGTTCGAGACCAGCCTGGCCAATATGGTGAAACACCTGTCTCTACTAAAAATACAAAAATTAGCTGGGTGTAGTGACAGGTGCCTGTAATCCCACCTATTCGGGAGGCAGGAGAATCACTTGAACCTGGGAGGTGGAGGTTGCAGTGAACTGAGATTGTGCCACTGTACTCCAGCCTGGGCGAAAGAGTGAGACTCTGTCTCAAAAAAATAAATAAATAAAATAAAAGAACAAAAAGAACAATCTGGTACACATATATTGATGAATTTCAAAAATATTATGTTGAGCAACAGAAGTCAGACACTGTAGAGTACACACTGTGTGATCCCATTTGTTGTGTGAACCAACAAAACCAATCTGATGGTGATAGATGTTAGAAGATGGTTACGTCTGAGAGTTGGATATTGACTTGAAAACGGGCCCCGAGGGGCCCTCTTGGGGCAATGGAAATGTTCTATATCTTGGTCCAGTTGATGGTCAAGGAGGTGTAGTACCTGTGTAAAAATTCATCAAGCTACAGACCCAAGATCTGAACATTTTATTGTAATGTAAGATGACCTTCAATAAAGTATTATTTAAATCACCTTTATGAATACACTAACGACAGCGACGATTCCAAAAACAAACCGGGGAGATGAAATATTTGGGGCTTTTCCGAGATAAATGCTGTAGTCTCTCTTTAATTGTTACCAGTCTTTGTGCCATGTAGGGGTTTTTGTTGTTGCCGTTGCTGTTGGTATTTTTCCTCTGCTAAATTTAGATCATGAAACCTGCCTTTCTATGCACAAATCAAGCAAGGAGACAGAGAACGATTTCGCTGTATGAGAGCAAAATGGACTTCAATAGGAATGGATAAAGAAATTGGGAAGGTGACTATGGAAACTGAACCAGAGATGCTCAAAATCAGCCATGACACTTTCCATCAGGGACCCAGTATGAGAAGACAGTGACACACAGATGTGGGCAAGAGCAGGGATTCAGTTATGTGGATGACAGACCTGACTCAGAATGCTATGGAGCAAGTGAAGCCGGGAGCAAATGACAGAGAATGGGTGAGGACCCCGGCAGTCTCACATCAGACAAGCTTCCATTAGATGGAAGGATCAATGTAGATGCCCAGGAGAAATGCATATTTTGGACTTTACCTTTAAAAGCAATAACTCAAAGCCCTCTGAACCTGACAGCTCATCAGAGGCTTTTGTCTAGAAAATGTCTCCACAGCAGGTGTATCATGACTTATCTCGCCATGGAGATCCAGCTCAGAGAATGTAATAGCGACATGTGGCACAGTGGAGCTGGTGGTTCCTGCTTTGGAGGCAGTCAACATCAATGTGCTCACCAAAACCACTGTGCTTACTAAGCCACCAAGACAGAAGGGGGCACAGGTTCATGGGCAAGCTGGACTTGGTGTACAAACAGGAAGGGGCTCATTTCTTCCTCCAGATTCCCCACTTCACCCTGCTCTGTAGGTTGGCACCACCTGCCTGGGCCTTGTGTGAAACCTCAGGCAGGCCACATGCAAAGCTTTGCTGGCTACTTGGAAGTTATAAGCAAATGGTCTCTTTCGCTGGGTATTAAAGAGAGCAGCCCAAAGCGATTTCCTGACTGTCTGCTTCTCCCTCTCCAGGTGCAGACCCTGCCACAGCCAAAGCCCCTACTTCTTGCTCCATATTCTCCCCACCCCTCAGCTGCTGTTTGGGCTCTCAGAGTGGGGCCCTGTGGGGGTCCTTAGACATGCCTCCCGGGAGGTCTCTGACCACAATTCCTTGGCATGTGCAAAGCTCTTAAGCCGCAACTCCAGCAGGAAGTGCTCTTGGGCAGACTCCTTTTCAAATCAGTTCACAGCTGGCTCTCTTCCTGGAGACCCGCACTTAGCTCTGAGAAATCATGCCTCTCTGCCTTGCCTTCGGTGTAAATGCTTCCCCAATCCCTGCTCAGCCCTGGCCCTCCTCCCCTTGCAGGCTGCTTCAGCCAGTTCAGCGCTAGATGTTTCCGGGTGTGAACAAGGTGCCTGTCCCCCAGATTCCAGAGATTTCCAAGTAGATCCCTTGAAGCCCTCCTCATTTAACTTAAGGGGAAAGGCTCCCATGGGGAAGGGTAGGAAACTCACAGCACCCTGACGACTCCCCCCAAACAAAACCCAATAGCCAGCCCCGTCACTCCCCCTTTCATCTAGTGTTAAAATGCAGAAATATTTGTGTTAAAACATTTTTATGTACCAATTGGCAGAGAGCCACTGTCCTGAGACTCCTTCTCTCTTTACTACCAGGGCCCTTTCTTGGCCCCTTGGACTCTTGCTCTGGCTTTGGTTGAGCAGTTACTTTTACTCTCACTTCTGTTGATACCCTCCAGTGAGGGTGGGGTTGGCGGGTGAGGGGCTAAGGTGGCTTCACTGTTTCTGTTGTGTCCCAGGTAGATGGTCAGATATTTACAGTGTTGTTCTTGGCTCTTGGGGCTTAAGCCACATCAGAGACAGCAGGAAACAATTGTCCCTGGCTATAGTTTGTATTTTTGTCCCCACCCAAATCTCATGTTAAATGTAATCCCCAATGACTGAGGTGGGGCCTGGTGGGAGGTGTTTGGATCATAGGGGCGGATCCCTCATGTCTTTGTGCTGTCTTCGTGATAGTGAGTTCTCACGAGATCTGGATGTTTAAAAGTGTGTGGCACCTCTCATCCCACTCCCTTGCTCCTGCTCCTGCCATGTGAGACACCTGCTCTCCTTTTGCCTTCTACCAGGATCGGAAGCTTCTTGAGGCCTCCACAGAAGCAGATGCTGCCATATTTCCTGTATAGCCTGCAGAGCTGTGAGCCAATCAAACTTCTTTTCTTCATTATTATTATTATTTTTTGAGACAGAGTCTCACTCTGTTGCCCAGGCTGGTGTGCAGTGGCATGATCTCAGCTCACTGCAACCTCCGCCTCCTGGATTCAAGCAATTCTCGTGCCTCAGCCTCCCAAGTAGCTGGGATTACAGGCATGTACTACCATCCTGGACTTATTTTTGTATTTTTAGAAGAGACAGGGTTTTGTCATATTGGCCAGGCTAGTCTTGAACTCCTGACCTCATGTGATCCTCCTAGCTCTTCCTCCCAAAGTGCAAACCTCTTTTCTTGTAAATTACCCAGCCTCAGGTATTTTTTTATAGCAATGCAAGAACAGCCTAATCCACCCATAATATCTAATTACATGCAAATAAAATAGGAGTGTGTGTGTGTGTGTGTGTGTGTGTGTGTGTGAGATCAAGGATCAATGGGCAAAGCAACCTCAGGAAGGAAGTGTTGCCTCCCCACCTTGTCCTAGGATTCTGCTCTGTTGCCTGGTTCACAATTCCCCAGTGCAGATACAGGGGATACAGTTTCCCTGTAGCCATCCAGGGATTTGTAGAGATTGTGAAGCTTCTAGGAATTTAGCTTAAAGAAATAATGAGGGCTGGGCATTAGGTTTTGCCACAGTGATATTTATCATAGTGTGGCTTACAAAACAGCAAAAATTTGAAACTGTCTTGGGTCAGAGATTGCTGTTGCCTTCCCTGTATCCACTGTCCCCTTCTTCCTCACTGATGGAACCCATTTGCTGAGGGCAGAAACAGACCTGGCTTTTTTTTTTTTTTTTTTTTTTTTGAGACGAAGTTTTGCTCTTGTTGCCCAGGCTGGAGTGCAATGGTGTGATCTCTGCTTACCGCAACCTCTGCCTCCCGGGTTCAAGCGATTCTCCTGCCTCAGCCTCCTGAGTAGCTGGGATTACAGGCATGTGCCACCATGCCTGGCTAATTTTGTATTTTTAGTAGAGATGGGGTTTCTCTATGTTGATCTGGCTGGTCTCGAACTCCTAACCTCAGGTGATCTGCCCACCTCGGCTTCCCAAAGTGCCGGGATTACAGGAGTGAGCCACTGCACCCGGCCCAGACCTGGCTTTTATTTTATTTTATTTTATTTTATTTTTTGAGACGGAGTCTCGCTCTGTCGCGCAGCCTGGAGTGCAATGGCGTGATCTTGGCTTACTGCAATCTCCGCCTTCTGGATTCAAGGGGTTCTCCTGCCTCAGCCTCCCAAGTCACTGGACTACAGGCGTGCACCATCACATGTGGCTAATTTTTGTATATTTTAGTAGAGATGGGGTTTCACCATGTTGGATAGGCTGGTCTCGAACTCCTGACCTCAAGTGATCCACCCGCCTCAGTCTTCCAAAGTGCTGGATTATAGGCATGAGCCACCGCGCCTGGCCCAGACCTGCTTTTAAATGACACACCCATTTCCCAGCCTCCCTTGCTGGTGGAGGTGGCCATGTGACCCAGTTTTGGCCAATAAGATATCAGCAGCAATGGTTGGGTGGGCTTCAGGGAATCTCCTTAAGAGCAGGGCAGACCTGTCTGGTGCCACGCCCTTCCCTTGCTGGCTTTTCTCTTTCCCTCCACCTGAACTGTGGCTGTGATGGCTGGAGCTTTGGCAGTCACCTTGACAAATGACAGAGTAGAAAGCTAGAAGGAACCTGGGTCCATGCAGGCATGAAGGAGCCGCGGTCACGACCCTCTAGACTTCTTTCACACAACAGCCAAATAGATCTCTGCCGTATTAAGCTGTGCTATGTTTTAAAATAAGCAACTGAATTCGGTACTGACTGATACAATACCCAAAACCCAACAATAGGAGCATAATTAATAAATCACAATCCAGTCATACTGGAGAATATTTTATAGTAAGATGTCATTTTATGAAAAGGAAGGATGCATAAACATATAGAAAAAAAAAGACTTGAAGCACATTTGCCACATAATAAAACCTCTCTGGGTGGTGGTAGTACAGTGATTTTTTTTTTTTTTTAATGGGGTCTTGCTATGTTATCCAGGCTGGCTTCAAGCTCCTGGGCTCAAACAATCTTCTGGCCTCAGCTTCCCAAAGAGCTGGGATTACAGGCACGAGCTGCTCTGCCTGGCCAAGATACAGTGAACTATCTCTCCCTCCCTCCCTCCCTCCCCTGCTTTCTTCATTTTTTTGAGACAGTCTCACTCCATCACCAGGACTGGAGTGCAGTGGCTCTATCTCACCTCACTGCAACCTCCACATCCCGGGTTCAATCGATTCTCTTCCCTCAGCCTCCCGAGTAGCTGGGATTACAGGCGAGTGCCACCACACCTGGCTAATTTGTTTTTTGTATTTTTAGTAGAGACAGGGTTTTGCCATGTTGGCCAGGCTGGTCTCAAACTCCTGGCCTCAAGTGATCTGCCTGCCTCGGCCTCCCAAAGTGCTGAGATTACAGGTGTGAGCCACCACGCTGGGCTGTGATTTTTCTATTCTATTTCTTAATATATGTAGTATTTAAAATTTCCTAGTTTTGTCAGAGGAGTAACAATAGTTTTTTTGTTACTTGTGCCTGTAATCCCAGCTCTTTGGGAGGCTGAGGCTGGAGAATCGTTAGAGCCCAGGAGTTTGAGGCCAGCCTGGGTAACATAGCAAGACCACATCACTGCCCACAAATATTTTTTTAAAAAATTACTGTACAAAACAATAGTTTTTTTTTTAATTATGGAGTTTTTATTTATTTATTTTTTTAGCACGGGCAACCAAAAGTTATTATTATTTTTTTTAACATGACACCCTCGTAACCCTGTCAAGTCTTTGCAGCAATGACCTCTGATGCATCTTTCCCAGACCAGCATTCCTCATGATCTGCCATCTCTTACCTCATTTCCTGGGCTCCTGGGTCTGTCTGCATTGCTGTTCTGCAAGGAGGTGTTCTGCTCCAGGGGATATTCAAGGTCAGGGGCTCATTTACAGATTTTCCATTGTCCTGTGAATCTGGGACAATTCAGAAATGGAGCAAGTTAGAATATACAGATCAACCCTTTTCAGGCAATTCTCTGTAAGCCTAGGACAGTAGCAGCAGTCACGCTGGAAGGTGGAGGAAGCAGAGTGGGAAGGGGTGTCCCTTCCCTCACTCCCTGAAGGGGAGTTTGTCACATCTCATGCTGTGTCAGATGGCCTGGGATGCCATCCCTATGAAAATTATAATTATGGGCCGAGTGCGGTGGCTCACACCTGTAATCCCAGCGCTTTGGGAGGCCAAGGCGGGCGGATCACCTGAGGTCAGGATAGCCAACATGGTGAAACCCCGTCTCTACTAAAAATACAAAAATTAGGCGGGTGTGGTAGCGGATGCCTGTGATCCAAGCTACCTGGGAGGCTGAGGCAGAAGAATTGCTTGAACCTGGCAGGCGGAGTTTGCAGTGAGCTGAGATCGTGCCACTGCACTCCAGCCTGGGTGAAAAAAAAAAAAAAGAAAATTATAATGATGATTTAAGCAACTTCATATACATTTACGTATACATAAACATACATACGTAGTCAGTGGAAGATATTGGAAATAAGAATACAAACCTGGCTAACATTTACAGGGCAATAAAACCATAACGATTGGTGTTATTTCTACTGGTCAAAAATCATTGCCAATTTTTTAGCATCTAACAATTCCCAAGTCCTAATCAATATGAAATAATAAGTCCAGTTAGCCTCCCCCAGAAAGTCTGCTCACCCGGGGGTGGGATTTTTAGGCAATGATCTGCTGTGATTTTGAAGGGGTACTCATTTTGCAGATGAAACAGAGAATGTCCCACAGCTTCCAGACCCAAATCACACATCGTGACTCCAGATCATGAGCTTCTTTGGTGGCTGTGGAGTGACCCAGTAGCCCATTTTGTCTGCTCCTTCTCTTCCCCAGCCCCCACCCCGTGCTCTTTCTCACCATGTAGGTCAAGCAAGACATTTTCTCCTTGGATTCTTGGATCAGGAAGTACTGAGCAGTCAAAAGAATTCGCTCCAAGGAGATGACATGAAGGAGTCACTGTAAAAATAAAACTGTAAGGCCAGGCGTGGTGGCTCACGCCTGTAATCCCAGCACTTTGGGAGGCCGAGGTGGGCGGATCACTTGAGGTCAGGAGTTCGAAACCAGCCTGGCCAACATGGTGAAACCCTGTCTGTACTAAAAATACAAAAATTAGCCGGGCATGGTGGCAGGCACCTGTGGTCCCGGTTACTTGGGAGGCTGAGGCAGGAGAATCGCTTGAACCTAGGAAGTGGAGGCTGCAGTGAGCTGAGCTTGCTCCACTGCACTCCAGCCTGGGTGACAGAGCGAGACTTCATCTCAAACAAACAAACAACCCCTGCAAATCTGATGAAAACATTTATGGCTGGACATAAAGGCCACCTTTGGGGATGGCACTGTTCTGTCTATCTGGTGTCAGCATCCTTGGCTCAGCTTGGGGAGGTCACAAACTCGAGGCTCTTTCCCCAGCGGCCCTCTTTCCCTCCCCAGCTTCATCCCAGACACAGCCCTACGCCTTCCTTTTCTTGCAACCCTGAAAGACTTCCCTGACCCCCAACCTTGGCAGCTGCAGCTGCTTTTCTGTCTGCTTACAATGCCCTACCCCTGCCCTGTCCAACAGGGTGGCCGCTAGCCACGTGTGGCTATTGTGCACTTGAAATGTGGCTGGCAAATGTGGCTGAGGAGGGGAATTTCTCATTTTATTTAATGTAATTTACATTTAAAAGTACAAACTCATATTGATTCAGTTGTTGGGAAACTTTTAAGGGTATTTGGATCAATTTGGGTATGTAAATCCACTTTTCTGACTGTACATTTTATGCAATCTAAATCCAGATCAAGTATTTCCAATGAAAATTTGGCATGCGAATTGAGAGGGGCTGCAAATATAAAATACTCAACAGATTTCAAAGCCTTCATGCAAAAAAAAGGAATGTAAACTATTTCATTGATATTTTTTATGTTGATTATTAACTACAGGATAAAATGGTAGCTTTTGCATCTGCTGGGTTAATAAAATGCATTGTTAAAATTAATTTCACCCATTTATTTGTACTTTTTAAATGTGGCCACTGGAAAATTTAAAATGATGTATGTGGCTTGCAGCATATTTCTGTTGGATGGCGCTACTGTAACCCCCTTCTCCATCTACACAGGCTTTGGAGCCAGAAGGATCTGAACTCTAGCTCAGTCCGTACCACACAATAGCTGTGTGATTCTGGGTAAGTGGCTCAATCTCTGTGGGCCTCAGTTGTTTATTTTTTGATCTGTAAAATGGGTATGGTAAGAATACCCTTGAAATGCCTGCCTAGCAAACTAGCACAGCCACCGGGTACCTGCATGAAATCAACCAAGTCTGCTCCCACTCTCTCCCCAGCCATGTCCTTATCCTTTTTTTTTTTTTTTTTTTTTTTTTTTTTTTTTTTTTTTGAGATGGAGTCTTACTCTTTTGCCCAGGCTGGAGTGCAGTGGCATGGTTTTGGTTCACTGTAACCTCTGCCTCCTGGGTTCAAGTGATTTTCCTGCCTCAGCTTCCTGGGTAGCTGGGATTACAAGCATGCACCACCATGCCTGGCTAATTTTTGTATTTTTAGTAGAGATGGAGTTTCACCATGTTGGCCAGGCTGGTCTCGAACCCCTGACCTCAGATGATCTACCCACCTCAGCCTCCCAAAGTGCTGGGATTATAGGCGTGAGCCATTGCACCCGGCCGTCCTTACCCATTTGTCAAGACTCATCTGAAATATCATCTTCTTTGGGAAGCCCTTTCCTAACCCCAGCAGAAGGGTCTAATGCTTTGCCTTTATCTCTCCTGTAAACTTTCACACATGGCTTGCATTAAAATGACATCATTACAATATTGTGGGTTCCTCAAAGGCAGAGACCCGAGCTTCCTCGTGTGTGAGAATGTGCTTTTAACTTTCAGTATACGGGAAATTTCAAACATATGGAAAAGTTGAGCTTCCACGACGATACTATTTCAATCATTGTATTTTTCTTGCTTAACTCAGTGCTTGATACATGATTTTGTTAGTGTTTGTGGTGGATGGCAACAGCCACAGATTCTACCACCGTGGAGTGGTGAAGTCAATTTCCCCAACCCCTTTGGTCTGGGCTGGCCCTGTGGGCTGGTTTGACTGACAGAACACGGTGCAAGGGACTATGCAAGGTCTGAGTCTCCGTCTAGGCCTCAAGATGCCACGCAGCTTCTGCTCTTGCTCTCTCAGAACCCGACTGCCGTGTGCATAAGCCTGGGCCAGCCTGCTGGGGGATGAGAGACCACGT
This sequence comes from Pan paniscus, assembly GCF_029289425.2. Taxonomy (NCBI): domain Eukaryota; kingdom Metazoa; phylum Chordata; class Mammalia; order Primates; family Hominidae; genus Pan; species Pan paniscus. The sequence continues at coordinate 135,574,215 of NC_073262.2, forward strand.
GGAGCAGAGGCAGGCAGTCCCAGTTCACAGACCACCAGAGAGATGAGTGAGGCTGTCCTCCACCTTCCAAACCCAGAAGAGCCACCAGCTGACTGCAGAGGTTAGGTAAACTGGCCCAGACACAGCAACCACTAAACCAACCCCCAGAATCGTGAGAAATAATAAATACTGTTGTTTTAAGTCTCTATATTTTGAGGGGAGTTTAACGTGTGGCAAACAGCTACCCAATACAGGGTTTAATGAATGTTTTTGAATGCACTGATGAAGTCTCTGGATTTAGCAGGGGTTGCCACTCTGGCACACTCAGGGTAGCATATATAGTCTGGTGGCAGCTGCTGTGCCTCCCGGGCTGGGAAACTGTCACACATTCTTCACCCCCAGCAGGCTGCCTGTCAACCACAGGAGCACGTCACAAGGAAAAGAGTCTGTAGCACCAACACCCCATTTGTAAAGTTTTCTGAACTTTATTCTGCTCAATACATATATTTTGAGCAGATAAAATGTGCTAGGCACTGGTCTAAAAGATTAAGAAGTCTTGCTGCAAATCTATTCCCAAGGTTTTAATCTCATTTATTTTCAGAGCAGCAGAAGCTTTGGCTATGGCAGTCACAGTGAGAGAACAGGACAGAACCTCATCACTGAGACAATTCATGTTCTCAGATGACCCGTAATGTGGATGGCTCTAAGTCTCCCTCCTAGAATGCATGTACAGCGAGGGGTGTTTTGCTGAGTTCTAGAACAAGAAATCTCTTTTCAGTAGAAGCCAGTCTAATTGTCTAATTTGGTTCAACCCTTACTCCTAAGTACACACGTCATCATAGTGGAGGAATTTGGATTCTTTAGATAATGGTTTTAAAATGCACTACCCTGTTGAAACTGTCCTTGGTACTTTTCAATGCCACTTATCCTTTCTCATTTAATGAGGACCTTTCAGCACTGATGACTCCAGTTGGATGTAAGGGAACAGCCGTGACAGCTGTCCCTGATACTGACCTGCCAGGCAGCTGGCGTTCCGTTCGGGGGTGTCTCTGGCCTTGGCTTTGCTTTTGCGTCTTATGGAGCGATTGAAGATGGAATTTCTCTTAATTGGGATGTGGCAATGAGGCTCTTTGTCTTGGATATCCTGGTCAGCTTGAGAAGTCTCCTCTTTTTCTGGGAGTAACTCAGGTTTCACCTTGGCTGGTTCATTATCAGTGTTCCGTTGATCACGTGCTGATTTCCTCCAGGTCTTTTCCAAATCTTCAGATTCCCTGGTCTCCATGGAAATAGAGCCAGCTGTTTCTCAGCAGAACGACTGGAGGTCAATGACTTTCCCAAGCTTCACTGGTTTGAGTGCTTTAGAATAGATAGAAAACAATTTTCAGTTAGTCATCAGGCTAAGTATTCTATTCAGACTGTGGAACTCCACTCCCATTCGAATTTGATGAAACGTGGGATAATCTGCACATCCTGGTATCCACGTCTCCACCACTGAAAATTACAGCTTAATCTCTGCAATTTGGAGGCATTCATGTATCATTTTATAATTGCCGTTTGTTTACATTATTCATAAGAGGCACTTTTAGGGGGAAATGTTTAAAGTGGCTTGCAAAACTACATTCAAATAAATACTTCTTAAATAATTCCAGAGAAAAAGGGTAGCAGAAATAGTGAGGGAATTCCAGGAAAGCATTGAGAGGGACCGTAAATGTCTAGACAGGAAAAGAAAGTCTCGGAAGATGAGAAAGGGTTGTCGGCTGGTGCAAGGTCTCACAATGGTAAGTTTAGACATGGGCAAGGTTGATCCCCAAGGCGACAAACCTTGCCATCAGCTAGCGACCAAGTCTAGTGGGTGCATTAGTGGCCTTTCTGATGGAATGATGTATGGCCGTGGTGGAAGAATAAGGTCCCCCCATCCCATGGCCACCTCACCATGGGCTGGAGAAACAGAATGGTTACCTCCCTCTGGGGTGACCATATAGCATATCATCTGAACAAGGACACTTTTCATAGGAAAAGGGGGATACAACAGGAACAAACCCCACCTCCCTCCCCTCAAAGACCTCCTAGGGTAGGGGTGCTCAGGGCGAGACTATGTGGACCCTCTTAGTGGGTCTAAGCTGGTGGGACAGCGTGTTAGACAGAGAGGCCGAGCTAGGAATTCTTCTCAGCTCTCCACTCATCTGAGGGCTTGAAACCTGGGGTCCCACGGATTCTATGGAGGTTTTCAGGGTACAAGGCTGTGTATGAGCATATACATTTTTCTGGCCTATAGGTCCAGAGATTCCATCATACCTTCAAAATGGTCAGAGACTTGGCCGGGCACCGGCCTATAATCCTAGCACTTTGGGAGGCCGAGGTGAGCAGATCACTTGAGGCCAGGAGTTCAAGATCAGCCTGGCCAACATGGAGAAACCCTGTCTCTACTAAAAATATAAAAATTAGCTGGGTTTGGTGGCACATGCCTGTAGTCCCAGCTTCTCGGGAGGCTGAGGCAGGAGAATCGCTTGAATCCGGGAGGTGGAGGTTGCCATAAGCAGAGATCTTGCCACTGCACTCCAGCCTGGGCAACAGAGCCAGACTCCATCTCAAAAAAACCCTTCCAGTCCTCTTCTGTTGCTCCCTTCCACAAACATCCAGCTCAACCAGTGTTCTGCGATTCATCAGGAGCGTTTGTCTGTGTCTTCCTTTGTGAAATGGGGAGCATGGAGGGCTGGGTTTCAGACGCCTCCTTTCCCACCGCACCACTCCTCTTCCTCCGGAGTCCCTCTGAGTTCCCAAACACCTTCTTCTACACCCACCAGCCAGCCCCACACTACTGATCTCAGGGCAGGTGGTCTGGTAGAATAGTCAGGAGGTTGGGTTTCCCCTACCCCAGGCCGATAATGCCTTTGCTTACCTAAGATAGGAATTAGGACTTTCTGGGTAGGGGGATTTGAAGACTGAAGGCCACTCTGGTTCCTAGAACCAGCTACTTCCGACACAGGTTTGTATCAGAAGGTTTGCCCTAGGATGGCACCTCCTTCCCACCTGCTTGCAGGGCTGGTCCTGTTCTATTAACCACCTTCCCTGTAAATTGTCAGCCAGGCAGAAATGAGCATTAACGTACTCAGAGGTTGCCTCAGAGCAGCTGGGCCACGTGCAGGGGCACAACCTGAGCTCATGGGGACCTGGGGAGTGCCTTCCCCACCACGGTCGTCTGGGGGACCCAGCAATACCTGACCCTTCTGGTCCCGGCCTCAGTTTCCTGATCCATGAAGTTGGAGTGTGCACTATGGGGTCGGTGAAGCCCCTTCCAACTAGAAAGCAACGCTGCTATTTCAGGTGGCCAGAGAGGAATGTGCGGTGGCTGGGAGGACACACTTAGGATGGACCATTAATACGCACCCCTCCCGGGAGTGCCTGGGAGGATGATGCTTGTCTTATGTGTGGCAAAGAACCCACGGCTCCAGCGAGATGGGGTGATTTTCATTCACAGCACGTTTAACCTGGGTCACTGAGGGGATGAGGTTGCAATAAGAGCGAAACCATTCTTGAGCCAGCAAGAGGACAGAGAAAGAGAGAGGCTTCCATCCTGGCCAGATGAACGGGGACCCCTGCGCTTGCTCCACTTGGGAACCTGATCCACCAGAAAAGTGGCTGCAAGGATGGGCAGAGACTCGGGAGGGACGAGGTCACCATTGTCACCCATCTGACCTCTGGGAGCCTGGGGGCAGAATGAGACCCAGGGACAATGATGGCCTTGAGCTCAGTGTAAGGCGGAGACCATGAGTTTCCGAGCTCCCCAGAGCTGGGGGTGCTGCTTTGGGGGCTGACGTCCCTGTCACTGGAGCTGTCCAGATGGAGGCTGGAGGCGCTGTTGAGGTTTTAGAGTTCAGTGAGGCCTGCCTGCCGCTGGCATCGCCTTCTCTCTTCTTTCCCCGGCCCCTGCGCCTACCACCTCACCCAAACCCTTGCATCGAGGCTGCTTTCAGTGAAGAGCTGGACCTGTGGACAGTGATAGGCAGGGGTCCCGTGGGGTGGGAGTCAGGGTGGATGATGTAGGCATTCGTTGTGTTTTGGTGCCAGTCTGTGGAGACCTCTGACTGCTGGACCGAGGAGCTCACCCAGCAAACCCTGTTGGTGGCCAGAGGGCCTGGCAGGCCCCGAGCAGGAGGCACAGGCAGGGTGGTGGGGGACATAGAGCCCGTCCTGAGGGGGATGGCACACAGGTGAGTACCTGGCCAGGTCAGAGCTGCAGGGAGGAATGGGAGGAATAGCAGGTCAGTGACTTGTGGTGGTTTTGAGAGCAGCGGATGAGGGAGCTGGCCCCCTGTTTGTTGTGGGCCTGGGTGCCTGGCGGAATGCCACTCCTGGTCTGGGAAGCAGGAGTGAAGCCAGGTTGGGGTCAGAGCACACTGGTTTTGCGGTGTTGGGTTGAGGAATCTCCCAGGAGAAAAGTTTGTGGACAGAAATCCCTAACCGACACTGGACTGAGTTGCTAACAGGCATCTTCCGGCTCTGACAAGGGGACCCCTGGGGCCTCTGTGTTGTGATCCTAACATGAACTTTTTTTTTTTTGGCTTTCAAGGTTATTATTATTATCAGTATCATCATTATTTTAGGCTGTATCTTAAAAACTTGAGGGGCTGGGCATGGTGGCTCACGTCTGTAATCCCAGCACAGGCTGAGGTGGGGGGATCATTTGAGGTCAGGAGTTCAAGACCAGCCTGGCCAACATGGTGAAAACCAGTCTCTACTAAAAGAAAAAAAAATATTAGCTGGGCGTGGTGGTGGGCGCCTGTAATCCCAGCTACTCGGGATGCTGAGGCAGGAGAATCGCTTGAAACGGGAAGGCATAGGTTGCAGTGAGCCGAGATTGCGCCGCTGCATTCCAGCCTGGGCGACAGAGCGAGACTCCATCTCAAAAACAAGACAAAATGAAACAAAAATAACTTGTGGTATAATTTACTCTTTTTATTAGTTTTGACAAACACATTCAGTGCATGTAACCACCACCACCACCACCAAGATACAGAACAGCTCCCTCATCAGGGAAAAGTCCCCTTGTGCCTGCGGAGGTCAGTAACTGCCCCGCCCCCAGCCCCGGCAACCACCAATTAGAGTCTTGGTTTGCCCTTTTCTGTTGTGTAGGTGGAGCTGGCGGTCTGTCGCCCTTGCTGGAGTGCAGTGGTGCAGTAGAGGCTCATCCGTGGCTCACTGCAGCCTCGACCTCATGGGCTCAAGCCATCTTCCCACCTCAGCCCCTTGAATAGCTGGGAGCACAGGCGCCCGCCTAATACTTGTATTTTTTGTAGGGATGGGTTTTGCCATGCTGCCCAGGCTGGGTGTCTGGCTTCTGTAGCCTATTGTGCTGTGTTCACTGCCCTGTCGACGTTGCCTGTGTCAGTGCTGATCACCAGCGTTTACTGTGCGGTGCCAGGGATGCAACGACGCCCACACCATATACCACCAAGGGCACTGGGCCAGGAGTCAGGGGACCTGGGTTCGAATCTCCATTTCCAGCTGCTTGTAATCACAGGCTTAACATCAGGCAAGTCAGGGCCTCAGTTTCCTGTCCAGAAAACATGGGGTGGGTGGGTGTTCTTGACTTCTAGCTCTCAAATTTGGTGATCCAGGGAGGCTCAGAGGGTCCTTAGAGGGATGTTCATGGTACATTAAGAGTCAGGGGGATTGTTCTCCCTGAAATGAGGAGGCTCTGAAACCCTGAGAAGAAGTATTCCCAGATCTTACCACCTTTGAGATGATTTTACACACACACACACACACACACACACATACACACACGAAGAGATTGTAAAACTATCTGTAAAACAATTCTAATTCTGCTGCAATTATAGACTATTTTAAGCAAATGTGCTCTGCGTCTGGAATCTTTTTATAATTGCTTTGATTCGTCTATAACCATTAACTGCCAGAAAACCCAGAAGCTTCCCCCACCCCAATCTTCTGATGTTCCCTTAAGTTCCTCTGTGGCTTTAGACCCATGTCTTTCTATTCCATGGTAACTTCAGGGTGGGGGAGCCTGGCAATAGCTTTGTGATTGAGGGAGGGTGCAGCTCATGGTGCACTTGCATTCATTCATTCATTCACACCCCCTGAGCACCTGCTGGCATGGGACTCACGTCTTCATTCTATGTCTGTCCACATTCCCTCCTTAATAAGCTTCCTCAGGACAGGACTTGGTCTGTTTGGGTCTCTGTTGTTCCTGATGCCGGCCACACAACAACACTCTGTAAACATCTTTTTTTTTTTTACAGCAATAGATGAACGGATGAGTTACCTTAGCCAAGCCTCGCAACTTCCGCATGAGTCAATGTGATAATTACCCCCACTTTATAGATGAGGCAGCTGCCACTCTCAGAGCTGTGATAATCTGGCCAAGGTCGCATGGCTGGCAAATGGTGCGGCAGGGGTCACACTACAGCTATCTGACTCATTTGTTGGGGGGACCTGTGATGTGGTCAAAAGATGCTGTTGTAACTGTGGGCTGAAGGCAGGCCTGGAAGGATCAGAGCCAGGAGGGGGCTCTATTTGGCTGTCTCTGTGTTAGTTGTGCAGCTTCAGGCCCAGGAGCTGAGGTGGCTGTTATACCTCCCAGCACTGGGCTGCATGAATCAGTGTGTGAATCAGTGTCCTGGGAGGTCAGGACACAAGGGGACAAGGAGGTGGGGAGTTGTGGGGAGCTGGCTGCAGGCTCAGCTGTAGCAATCACCAGCTACTGCAGGGGAGGAAGGCACAGGGCATGTGGGGAGGAGCAAGGTGGGTGTGGAGAGGTGAAGTTTCTAGACTGGATCTCATCCAAGTGCAGACATCATCCGGGGCTCTCGTTAAATCACAGATTCTGACTCAGGAGGTCCTGGGTGGGGGCTGAGACTGCATTTCTTTTTTCTTTTCTTTTCTTTTCTTTTTTTTTTTGACAGAGTCTTTCTCTGTCGCCTAGGCTGGCATGCAGTGGCGCGATCTCAGCTCACTGCAACCTCTGCCTCCTGGGTTCAAATGATTCTTCTGCCTCAGTTTCCCAAGTAGCTGGGATTATAGATGCCTATCACCATGCCTGGCTACATTTTTCTTTTTAAATAGAGGCAGGGTTTCACCATGTTGGCCAAGCTGGTCTCAAACTCCTGACCTCAAGTGATCCACCCACCTCAGCCTCCCAGAGTGTTGGGATTACAGGCATGAGTCAGACAGCTCTCAGAGCATTCCCATTTGCTAGTCCCTAGAGCCCCCTCAGGCAAAGTCCTAGGGGAACACGGCCACCAGGGCATCCTCAGCAGGTGCATGAGGGAGAAGCTGCCTGGGTGAGAGCAGCGGCCCTTGCTTTGGCCAGGTCTAGGGCACATGGAGTGCCTGTGCAGGTCAGAGGCAAACAGGAGTCCTGATCTGGAGAAGGACTGGCGCCAGTAGGGAAGGGGCAGCTGGAGCCCTGCCATCTCTCGCTATCGTCTTCTGCCTCTCAACTAGGGGAATGGAGGGGTGAGGGTAGGAGAAGGTGGAAAACAAGAGAAAGGAGGATGTCTCCTCCCCAGGGCCGAGGGCCTCCCAAGCACCTGAAATTGCCTTGGCAAAAAGTATAACTGAGGAAATTGTGACAGTGAAAGAAATCAGACCTAACCAACTCCATCTTGCTTCTAACCTTTAAGCTGTCCTTGTTCATTCCTGGGCATAGGCCAAACTATAGGAAGGAATTCAGTTCATGGTTTGACTCTGAAACAAAATTGCTAGTAGCCCTTTCCTGAAAAGACCCCTTTCTTGCCTGGGGACCAGTCTGCCTTTGCAGGACTAACAAATTAGCTACACGAGTAGAAATTATGGTTTAGGGGTCCTGCAGCCTCTGACTCCAAGAGTCTGACCCTCCCCACGTTGCTCCTGGGGATAACATCACTATTGTAAAACCTAAGATCAGTGCTTGAGAGATTTTGCAGGCCCTGCACTGGATGGATCAGCTGACACTACCCAGACCGGTGGTAATCTGGCTCAACCAGTTCTGCCACCCCACCCAGGAACAGAAGACAGCAAGCAAACCTCACTTCAACCCCCATGATTCCATCTCCAACCTGACCAATCAATACTCCCCACTTCCCGAGACCCTACCTGCCAAATTATCCTTAAAAACTCCGATCCCCGAATGCTTGGGGAGACTGATTTAAGTAATAATAAAACTCCCATCTCCCGCACAGCTGGCTCTGCGTGAATTACTATTTCTCCATTGCAATTCCCCTGTCTTAATAAATTGGCTCTGTCTAGGCAGTAGGCAAGGTGAACCCACTGGGTGTTTATACACCTGCTCGGGAACAGGCCCCTCTAGGTGCTGGGGACAGCTCAGTGAGACAGGCCTGGCCTCCTTGGAGCTCGCAGGGGACACCAGAGGGAAAAAAGGACTACAAGGGAGAGGGAAGTGGCAGAGCCCATTGCAGGGGAGGTACTGGTGAGGAGCAGGTCACAGGGGAGGCCGCAGCCCTGGGGGACTGGGACTGGGGGAGCTTCACTGGTCCTTGGAGCTGGGACCTTGGATTTCAGCTTCAGCCCAGCAGGAGGCATGGGCAGCCCCATGCCTGGAGCACAAGGGCAGCTGCTGCCCAGCAGGTGACACTGAAACATCATCAGTCTCTCCAAGGAGGGGACACAGGGCATCTGTGGAGATTGTGGGGTGTGTTAGGGTCCAGGTGGGGCAGGTGGCCAGGAAGTGTGGCCTGAGACAGGGGGACAGCATGGTGGCACCTTTGCTGTGACAAGAAGGGCTTGAACCTACCATCAAGGGGGCAGGAAGATGGGGCTTATTGAGGCAAAAGGTGCCCCCAGCACCCCTAAGAGAGGGACTGGCTGATCCCAGATCACCTACATCATTTCCACATTCCTTCCTGGTCCTTGAATTGGTACCTTAGCCTCTTCCCAGGTAGGAAGCACAGGTTTGTCTTGGGCCTGTTTTTTGAGACGGAATTTTGATCTTGTCACCCAAGCTGGAGTGCAGTGGCACGATCTCAGCTAACTGCAACCTCCACCTCCCAGGTTCAAGCGATTCTCCTGCCTCTGCCTCCTGCATAGCTGGGATTATAGGTGCCCGCTACCACACCTGGCTAATTTTTGTATTTTTAGTAGAGACAGTGTTTCACCATGTTAGTCAGGCTGGTCTTGAACTCCTGACCTCAGGTGATCCGCCCGCCTCAGCCTCCCAAAGTGCTGGGATTACAGGCTTGAGCCACTGCGCCCGGCGGCCTTGGGCCTTTTTTCTTCCTGGATCAAAGTGGGGAGAGTGAGACAGGAGGATTTAGACAGAGGAAGGAGACACAGATGAAGTTTCTGGCTTGGCAGAAAAGCCCCTGCAAGGGAAGGAGCTGGGACAGTGGCCCCAGAAGACGCTCTGTGTCCGAGGAAGACCTGCATGGCATGGATCTCTAATGGAACCCTTGACAGTTGTGGAAAAGGTGGAGAAGCCAATCAATCACACAGGGAGACAGCTGTCACCCTGCCCTGGGGATGGCTGCCCACTGGGGCATTTTGGTGTTCTGAGCGTGAACAAAGGTGAGGGCGAGAGAAAGATCCTGGAAAAATCTTAAGTGGAAATTCAGAAATTGGGGAGCCAGCAGTGGGGAGGGGCAGTAACAGGAAAGGGGCTGGAGAAGGGAAACTTGGAGCAAGGCCGGGAAGCCTAGAAAGTTCTGTACTTTCTAGGGGTGGGGGGAGCCCCTACTACGCCGTGGCCACTTGGGGGTGTCGGCTTCGGGAAGTAGAGAGGAGGGTCCCCGAGCGGTGAGGGAAGGAGGAGGGGACCTTTTAGGACCAAGACCAGGGCAGAAGGCAGAAAGCAGCAGTTTGGTGCCTGAGGGGTGAATGGAGACCCTCCTGAGGATGGAAATACCTGAAGCAGGTCGGGGTGGGGGTGCAGGGTTAACTGAGAGGTCAGGTGTGCCTGTCTGAGCAGAGGCCTGCAGGAGGGAAGCCAGGGAGCCTTGGCTCAAGAGGGAGAAAGGTAAGGATGGCCCCTGGCTTTCCTTAAGGCTGCAGAACTCATTAACACGCTAGGAGAGGAAGCAAGAATGTGCGGGGGAAGCCAGTCTGAGCTCAGAGGGAGAGAAGCTGGACTTGGAAATGGCCCACTGTGCCCCGGTCTCGGTCTCATGTAGGGTTGGGACTAACCTGGAAGGTTAAGTATGAACTACAGGAACAACTCATTGAATACCAGTTTAACAATCGTAATTTCTAATACAAACAACATCTCTTTTAGAGACGAGAATGCTGAAACCCGGTGAGATTAAGGAACGTTCTTAAGCCCACGTGGCTGCCATGGTCCAGCTGGGCCCCGAGTCCGGGCCTCTCCACCCCAGGGCCACCTCTTCCCACTCCTTGCTGCTCAGTTTTACATCCTCCAGGCTGGAATGTTCATGCGAAAGTGGGAAGTGGATTAGAAACTCTGACAAACATCACGTGCAAGAGAAGCGGTACGTCAAATGTGAAGAGCATGCCCTTTCCTGATGCTGGGACAGAAATCACTGAAATTAATTTTTTCAGACAAGGTCTCACTCTGTCACCCAGGCTGGAGTGCAGTAGCTCCATCATTGCTCACTGCAGCCTTGAATTCCTAGACTCGAGCAATCCTCCTTCCTCAGCCTCCCCAGTATCGAGGACTACAGGCACACACCACCATGCCTGGTTAATTTTCAATTTTTTTTTTTTTTTGTAGGGGTGGATGTCTTGTTATGTTACCAGGCTGGTCTGGAACTCCTGGCCTTAAGCAATCATCCTTCCTCAGCCTCCCAAAGTGCTGGAATTACTGGTGTAAACCATTATGCGCAGCCTGAAATTAACTTTAAACCTAGGAAGAAGAGAGTGGCATAGAGTTTGAGACAATTTGTTTTTTACAGGATGGAAGTCCGATGCCAGAGAGTTGTAGGTTATGGATTTGTATCTATAACCTGTGACGTGAAGACAGCCTTCCAGGGAAGGGGCAGAGCCAGAGAGGAAAGAACAAGCTAGACATTCCGGCCAGCAAGAAAGGCCAATGACAGCGTGATGGAGAAGAGGAACCGTGAGCTGCATGAACTGCAGCAAGCGAAGCACAAATGAGCCATCGGTGTGGGTGATGGAGGAAGGAGAAGCCGGGAGGACTCTGGGGAAGAAGCCTGCAGGCTTGGCAGGCATTAGGCAGGGCAGGGAAATTTCAGACAATGGAACTTCTAAAAAGTTAAACGTTTTATTTTATATTTACAAAAAAGCTGCGGATGATGGAATTCTAAACCCAGCTCTTCAAGGAACCAAAGGGCTGGGAGCATAAGATTGAGAAGTTAATGATTTGGAGATCTGCATATCTGCACATAGTGGGTTCTCAGTGTAAGAGGTTGAATGAACGAAAAGCAGGCAAATTAGGAAATGAAATAAGGAATTGACAGTGGACGGGGAGATTGGGGACAGCTCTCAGGATCCCCCAGCCATCTCTCCAGCCACAATGCCATTTGCTGAAGGAGAGGGGCTTTCTGGGGTCACAGAGCTTCAACTGCCAGGACTAGAATCTTCCCCCATCACCTGATACCTGGCCGTGTTCTCCTTCCCTTTCTCCTTCTGCCATGTATAGGGAGCTCTGGAATTTGTTTTATATTGTCGGAAGACCTGAGCAAACTGTTAGATGAGATAACAGCTTGAGTTAATCCCAGTTCCCAACTTCCCATTAAAATCCCAATGCAATCATACCACAGGAAGATGCTACCTCTGCACTAGAAGGCAACATTAAGAATTCAGTTTATGGGCTGGGTGCCATGGTTCACACCTGTAATCTCAGCACTTTGAGAGGCCGAGGCGGGCAGATCACCTGAGGTCAGGAGTTCAAGACCAGCCTGGCCAAAAAGGCAAAACCCCATCTCTACTAAAAATACAAAAATTAGGCTGGGCGCAGTGGCTCACACCTGTAATTCCAGCACTTTGGGAGGCCGAGGCGGGCGGATCACAAGGTCAGCAGATCGAGACCATCCTGGCTAACATGGTGAAACCCTGTCTCTAATAAAAATACAAAAAAATTAGCTGGGCTTGGCAGCGAGTACCTGTAGTCCCAGCTACTTGAGAGGCTAAGGCAGGAGAATGGCATGAACCCAGGAGGTGGAGCTTGCAGTGAGCAGAGATTGTGTCACTGCACTCCAGCCTAGGTGACAGAGACACTCCGTCCGTCTCAAAACAAAAACAAAAACAAAAACAAAACAAAAACCCAAAAATTAGCCAGGTGTGGTGGCGGGCACCTGTAATTCCAGCTACTTGGGAGGCTGAGGCAGGAGAATCACTTGAATCTGGGAGGCAGAGGTTGCAGTGAGCCCAGATCACACCATTGCCCCCCAGCCTGGGCAACAAGAGTGAGACTCCGTCCAAAAAAAAAAAGAATTCAGTTTATGGCAGGACCAGCAGACTCTTCCACTAAATATGCTAATAAAAAGTAAAATGTTGAAGCATTGCTGAAGATTGACTTTTGCTTTAAAATTCTTAAAAAAAGAAGACATACAAATGGAAAACAGATACATGAAAAAATGCTCAAGATCACTGATCAATAGAAAAAGACAAAACAATGAGATACCATCTCACACCTGTCAGCATGGCAGTTATAAGAAAGATAAGACAGAGCAAGTGTTGGTGAGCGAAGATGTGGGAAAAGGGCACCCTTGTGTGCTGGTGGTAGGAATGTAAATTGGAACAGCTATTATGGAAAACAGTATGGAGGTTCCTCAAGAGGTTAAAAATAGAACTACCATGTGACCCAGCAACCCCACTTCTGGAAATAAATCCAAAGGAAATAAAATGAGCATCTTGAAGAGGTATCTACACCCCCATGTTCATTATTCATGATAACCAAGATGTGGAATCAACCCAGATGTCCATCTACAGATAAATGGATAAAGAAATTGTGGTACATATATGTGGTGGAATATCATTCAGCCATAAAAAAGGAGAAAATCCTGCCATTTGCAACAGCATGGATGAGCTTGGTTGAGCTTTCTGTATATGGTTAAGTGAAATAAACCATACACAGAAAGAAAAATACTGCATGGTTTTATATGTGGAATCTAAAAAGTCAAACTCTTAGAAGCAGGGAGTAGAGCAATGTTTGCCAAGGGCTGGGGGTCCTTGGCAAAGGGGAGATGTGGGTCAAAGGGTAAAACCTTTCAATTATAAGATGAACAAGTTCTGGGGATCTAACATATAGCACAGGTGGTGATGGATGTGTTAATTTGACTGTGATAATCACTACATGATGTGTATATCGATCACATCATCACATTGTATACCTTGAACATATCCCACATTTGTCAATTAAATATCTTTAAAAATTATATACACAGTTTATAAGTCAAAAGACAAAATTAGAGGGGAAACATATACAGCAAGAAGCATAAATCAAGTGTTGGAGGCATTGTAAGACACAGAGCAGGACTCTTTCTTTCTTTTTTTTTGAGACAGAGTCTCACTCTGTTGCCCAGGCTGGAGTGCAGTGGCATGACCTTGGCTCACTGCAACGTCTGCCTACCAGGTTCAAGCGATTCTCCTGCCTCAGCCTCCCAAGTAGCTGGGATTACAGGCACGCGCTGCCACGCCTGGCTAATTTTTTATATTTTTGGTAGAGATGAGGTTTCACCATGTTGTCCAGGCTGGTCTTGAACTCCTGACCTCAAGTGATCCACCTGCCTCAGCCTCCCAAAGTGCTGAGATTACAGGCATGAGACACCGTGCCTGGCCAGAGCAGGACTTTTTCTGATGTTCTGGAATTGCTGCTAAGGCCAAACAAATTTCTGCTGTAGCTTGGGTCTGCCGGCAACCTGAGGGATCACTGAGGGAGGTGTGCCTCCTATGGTAGTCCCCACTCTCAGATAAAAGAAGAGGAAGAAGAAGGGAGAAGCTTGGCCCTCTGGGGGTGCTGTAGCCCATGCAAAGAGGAAGCTGGCTCCAAAGAAGCCCTGGAAAGGCCGAGAGCTCCCTGCAGGAAGGAGAGACTCCCAGGTGGAAGCTCGTAGGGCTGTGGAACCCATGGGCCCATTCCAGAGTCTCCTGGGAAAGGGTTCTGAGAGCCTAGGGTTATGGTGCTGAGATATGGGAATATGCTGCCCATGGGAATGGAGCTGACTTTGGGCTGGAGGATTTCTGAAGGTAGGGACCTGCTGGAAGACTTTGTTCCATGGGGCTCAAAGGGATTGTGGCTTGTGTGTCCTTGAAGAAAATGAACCCCTTCAGCCTTATCTTTGTTCTCCATGGCCTTTGGAGCAGCCCTTTACAAGAAGACCCTGGAGCTCCCTGAGAGTCCTTGGAACCCAAATGTCAGCAAGCGGTAGGGGTTGGGGACTGCCCAGATGGCCACTGGGCCAAGCAATAGGAGGCCCAAGCTGGAGAAGGGATTGCAAGCAGGCATATGCCCCCAGGGCCAGAGGGAGATGTGGTCACCCTTCTGGAAGGGATGATCTCCTGTGTGTGTGTGTGTGAGTGACAATCTCAAAGACCCCAGAGGGATGCCTCCTACCGCTGTGTGCAGCTGTTCGAGTAGAGGTGCCTTAGCTGGCTGATCCCTGCTCCCTCCCCCACCACTGGGGGAGGAGGGGAGGTGGGGAGAGTGGCTCCAGGCCAGCTCCTTGCCACTCCCCAAACTGTCTGCAAGAAGAGCTTTGAACACTATGAGATTGAACTTTGGAAAATTGTAACATGGCTGAAATGTGCAAAGGCTATAAACAGCGCACAGAAAGTTGAAACAAATCAGCCTTAAAATCTTGTGAAAGGATTTTCAACCCTGTGCCTCATAAGAGGAAAGAAAATCCAAACCACACTGAGATGTCTTTTTTCACTTGCTATGTTGGCAAAAACTCAAAAGTTTGAAGAGTAATTGGTGCAGCCAAGGGCAGCAGGCAGCCGCCATCCCTGCTGGTGGGAGTTTACATGGATTCCAGCCCTACGTGGCAGTTTGGCAATGCTTGTCAAAATAAAAAAGCAAATACGCTTTGACCCAGCCATCTCCCCTGCAGGAATTTGGCCCCTGGATCTGCCTGCTCTGTAGGGAGTGTCCTGGGTGCAGGTGACTCACTCCAGCATCATCCTGGAGCCAGTGACTCATGGCAGCTTTGTTCAAGGGCAAGCAATTGGAAGCAACCGGGGTGTCTTTTGATCAGAAACTGGCCCCACAGATGAGAAAATTCTAAACATTTTCACAAATGGGAGATGATGCAGTTGTAAAAGCAAAAAAGAGGAAGTTCCATGTACAGTACTGATCAGGAAAGGATGCTGGGAAAAATCCAGAAAAAAAGCAAGAATAGAAGAGTATATTTTGTATGTTTCTATCAGCATAAAGAGAGAAATGTATTCAAATTTATTCAAATGTGGCTAAAAACTTCTGGAAGGAGTTACAAGAAATTAGTATCAAAATTATTATCAGTGGTTATACACACACAAACCCACATATATCTGAAATAAGATTAAATTAGATGAGGGAGCCTGGATAGTTGGGGAGTAGGGCTGGGAGGAAGAATGTACCTTTTAATACATTTTTGGTTCTTAAAGCTATGTCGGCCAGGTGCAGTGGCTCATGCCTGTAATCCCAGCACTTTGGGAGCCAGAGGTGGGTGGATCACTTGAGGTCAGGAGTTCAAGACCAGCCTGGCCAACATAGTGAAACCCTGTCTCTACTAAAAATACAAAAATTAGCCAGGAATGGTGGTGCACACCTGTAATCCCAGCTACTCAGGAGGCTGAGGCAGGAGAATTGCTTGAACCTGGGAGGCGGAGTTGCCGTGAGCTGAGATCGTGCCACTACACTCTAGCCTGGGCAACAGAGTGAGACTCTGCCTCAAAAACAAACAAACAAGCAAACAAAACTATGCCAGAGTATTATGTATTCAAAAATTAAATATGTCTTTTGAGAAAAAATGACTAGCACAGAACCTTAAACACAGAAATGAGTCTATTCTAAAAACTAAAGGAGACAGGGAAGTTATGGGATCTGGACAACAAACCTCCAAGACCCCTGCTATGCAGCAGAGAAATGAGTCTAGACAGAGAGAAGTTAGAGGCCATGATGGGGAAAAATAAAGCTGTTTTATATGTATACTTTCAAAAACTGTGGTTTCCCAAAGAATTAGGTATGGAATAAGGATGAACAGTTAAATGAGATGTTTTAATTTCTTTATCAAAGTGTTTTCAGAGTGATTTAACTTAAAAAAATTGAGGCAATTTCATAATCATTAGAAAGTCTTAATACAATATAGCACATTGGTAGGTCAGTTGACAAAGTTTTAAAAAGCCAGCAAAAAGCTTTAAAGATGAGACTAGAAGGAAAATTCACCATGGTAAAGAAGAGACTGTGTACATTTAAACATGGTAATGGTGAAAAATCAGAGATGCTCCCAATAAAAGTATGGTTCTTGCTGTCATCATTATTAACATGTTTCCAGAAGTTTTGATCAGCATAATGAGACATAAAACAAATAAGTTATCAGGAAGAAAGCTAAAGTAATCATAATTTGTAGGTGACATGACTTGTATACCTAGAAAACTCCAAAGAACCAACTGAAACTCCCAGAATTACAAATAATTCAGCCTAGGTCCTGAATAAGATAGACTCACTGTATGTCAACAAAAACAAGTTAGAAAGTGGAGAGATTCTAATTATAGTATTATAGTAACAAAGCCAGAAAACACAGGATAATTGTATTAATAAATACAAACAACCTATATAAAGGAACAACTTGAGAGATGAAAGGAAGCTTGCATATTTAGAGAAGCATGAGTTTTTCTTGGATGGGAAAATGGAATATTAAAAATATATCAGTTAATATTTAATACAAGTTAATATTTATAGTTTTAGTGCCATTCCAATGAAAAAACTGATCAGACTGTTTTGACAAAATGATTATGAAATTCATCTGCAGGATAAACAGCCAAAATTAGCTCAAACTTTTTGAGCAATATAGATAATAAAGAGAGCCTTCTTCTCCCAAATATCATTAAATGTTACAATAATAAAAGGAATGTGGTATTGGTACAAAGTAGTTGATCAGTGAAACAGAATGGCTAGCCCAAAAATAAATTCTTATCTCTAAAAATGTTATTTTATAGAAGAGGCCTCACAAACATAAAAAATGGAAGGGCTACTAAACCAGATAAAAGTCACAAGAAACGAAAATTATAGTCCAACATCTCTTATTAATAGAGAAGAAAATGTCCTCAACAAAATACTACCAAACTGAACCCAGCAATATATGAAAAGAATTATATACTATGACCAAGTAGAATTTATCCCAGGAATGCAAGGTTGGTTTAACATGCAAAAATCAATTAGTGTAATATACCATACGAATGAAACAAGGGACAAAAACATGATCATCTTATTAGGCATATGACATCAAATAGTATTTGACAAAATTCAACAACCCTTCATAATAAAAACATTCAACAAACCAGGTATAGAAGAAAATTTTCTCAAACCTGATGAAGGGCATCTATGAAAACTACACAGCAAATGCCATATTTAATTGTGAAAGACTCCATACTTTCTCTTAAGATCAGGAAGAAGATAAGAATGCCCACTCTCACCACTACTATTCAAAATTATAATGGAGGTTATAAGACCCTTAGCCAAGAGAAAAAAATGTCATTCAGATTGGAAAGGAAGACATAAAATGATCTCTATTTGCAGATAACATAATCTTGTATATAGAAAATTCTAAGGAATCCAGTAAAAAAAAACAAAAAACCCCAGAAAACTATTGGAACTAATAAACAAGTTCAGCAAAGTTTCAGAATACAAGATCAATATACACAAATTAATTGTATTTTTGTATAGCAGGAAGGAATAAACCATAAATTAAAATTTAAAAAACCAATACACAATATCATCAAAAAGAATAAAGTACTTAGGAATACATTTAACAAAAGAAGGGCAACATTTAGACGCTGAAACTACAAAACATTATTGAAAAAAATTAAAGAAGACCTAAATAAGTAGAACGATATCCTATTTTCATGGATCAGAAGAATTAATATTGTTAAGATGGCAATAATCCCCAAATTGATCTCCATATTCAACACGACTTGATTAAAATCCCAGGTGGCTTGTTTGCAGAACTTGATAAGCTGATCATAAAATTAATCTGGGAATTCAAGAGACTCATGCCAAAACAATCAAAGAACAGAGTTGGACTCACACTTCCTGATTTAAAAACCTACTACAAAGCAACAGTAATCAAGACAGTGTGGTACTGGCACAGGATAGGCATATAGGTCAAGAGAATAGAATTGGGTATCCATAAATAAACTCATACATCTATGGTCAAATGAGTTTTGACAGGTGCTAAGACCATTCAATGAGAAAAGGATAGTCGTCTTCAACAAATAGTGCTGGGACAACTGGGTAGACACAGGCCAAAGAATGAATTTGGATTCCTGCCTCACATCATATACAAAGATTAACTCAAAATAAATAAAAAACCTAGTTGTAAGGGGTAAAACCATAAAACCCTTAGAAGAAAACTAAATCTTCTTGACATTGGCATAGGTAATGGTTTCCTACATATGACACCAACTGCACAAGCAACAAAAGAAAATAAATTGGACGTCATCAAACTTTAAAACTTTTGTGCTTCCAAGTGCACCACCAAGAAAATTCTTGGCTGGGCATGGTGGTAGCTCATGCCTGTAATCTCAGCACTTTGGGGTGCCGAGGCTGATGTATCACTTGAAGTCAGGAGTTCAAGACTAGCCTGGTCGACATGGTGAAACGCCGTCTCCACTGCAAATACAAAAATTAGCTAAGCGTGGTGGTGCACACCTGTAATACCAGCTACTTGGGAGACTGAAGTGGGAGGATCACTCAAGCCTGGGAGACAGAGGTTACAGTGACCTGAGATTGTGCCACTGCACTCCAGCCTGGATGAGACTGTCCGAAACAAAACAAAATTTAAAAAAAAGAAGAAGAAAAGAAAATTCTCACAGAATAGGAGAAAATATTTGCAAATCATACACCTGATAAGAATCTTGTACCTAGAGTATATAAAGAACTCATACAACTCAATAATAAAAAATAACCCAATTAAAATATGGGGCTGGGAACAGTGGCTCACATCTGTAATCCCAGCACTTTGGGAGGCTGAGGCAGGAGGATCACTTGAGCCCAGGACTTTGAGACTAGCCTGGGCAACATGGCAAAACCCCCTCTCTACAAAAAATACAAAAATTAGCTGGATGTGGTGGCACACACCTGTAGTTGCAGCTATTCAGGAGGCTGAGGTGGGAGGATGGCTTCAACCCAGGAGGCAGAGGTTGCAGTGAGCCCAGATTATGCTATTGCACTCCAGCCTGGGTGATAGAGCGAGACCCTGCCTGAAATATATATATATATATATATACACACACACACACACATAAATATATAAATATATGTATTCAAAAATATACATATATATGTGTGTATCTATACGGGCAAATATATATATAAATAAATATATATATATATTTGCCCGTATAGATACACACATATATATGTATATTTTCAGATCCTTTGCCCATATATATGAATTGGCATGTCTCCAAAAGACATACAAATGGCCAATAAATACATGAAAAGATGCTCAACATCATTAGCCATCAGAAATGCAAATAAAAGCCAAAATGAGATATCACTTGGCACTCACTAGGGTGGCTGTTAAAAGAAAGATGGATGATAATAAGTGCTGGTGAGGATGTGGGGAAATTGGAATCCTCATGCACTGCAGATGGGAATGTAAAATGGTTGGGGCACTTTGGAAAATTGTCTGATAGTTTCTCAAAAGATTAAACATTGAGTTACCATATGACTCAACAATTCTCTTCCTAAGCCTGTTCCCAAGAGACATGAAAACATACATCCACACACAAAGATGTACACACGTGTTTATAGAAGCATGAGTCATAACTGGCAAAAAGTGAAAACACCAAGAACGTCTGTCAGCCGATGAATGGGTAATTAAAAGGTGATCTATCCTTACAGTGAAAGATTATTAAGCTATAGAAGAAATTCTTCATACATGCTACAACATGAAGGAGGCTTGAAGACATTTTGCTAAGTGAAAGAAGCCAGTCAGGGAGGACCACATATTGTATGATTGCATTTATATGAAACGTCCAGAACCGGAGACTCCACAGAGACTGAAAGCAGATGAATGGTTGCCCAGGACTGGGTGGGTTGTGGGAGACGCAGAGTGAGTGACTGCAAATGGGGATGGGATTTCTTTTGGGAAGGTGAGAAAATGTTCTAAAATGGCACAGTTTTGTGAATATACTAAAAACACTGAGTTGTACACCATAAATGGGTAAACTGTGTGAAATGTAAATTTATCCCAATAAAATTGATATTAGGCTAGGTCCGGTGGCTCATGCCTGTAATCCCAGCACTTTGGGAGGCCGAATTGGGTGGATCACTTGAGGTAAGGAGTTCAAGACCAGACTGGCCAACATGGTGAAACCCCATCTGTACTAAAAATACAAAAAGTAGCTGGGCGTGGTAGTGGTTGCCTGTAATCTCAGCTACTCAGGGGGCTGAGACAGGAGAATCACTTGAACCCGGGAGGCGGAGGTTGCAGTGAGCCGAGTTTGCACCACCCCACTTCAGCCTGGGTAACGGAGCGAGACTTTGTCTCAAAAAAAAAAAAAAAGATATTAAAAAAATAGAGGGATATCAATAGAAGTTTTGAACACTGGTTAACAGTTGGGGAAAAATGTCAACTTAAGCCTTCATAATAAATTTCCTAAGTAAACTCCAAAGGAATTAAAGCATTAAATATTTTCTTCAAATCACAGAATATTTTGAGAAAGAATTTGGTGGTTCCCACAGCTTGCCATATGACACCGGGGAAGCTGTGGGTGTTGGGAACGGGGAGTGGAGCCAGCCAGGCATGGCTTGTCATCCCCGTTCGGCCCTTCGCTGGCTGAATGCATTGGGCATGTGGGTTCCCCTTGGGGCCTCCTGTTGCTCCAGTGTCTTGCAGGGAGGACAAATGTTATCCAACTCCTGGGACTGATGTGAGGTTGCACACTGCTGGCACTCAGTATGTGGGAGCTGTTTTATTTATGCATTATTATACAAATTAACATAGAAGATACTATTCCATCCACAAATATAATACATACACATATACATATATGGATATATACACGCATATAATACATACATACATATGTATTATATACATACATGGATATATACACGCATATAATACATACATATGTATTATATGTACAATACATATATGTATAACTACACAGATATGTATAATACATATATGTATACTGTATATATATACAGTATATATACGTATGTATACTGTATATATGTATTATAGTGTATATATGTATTATAGTGTATGTATTATATGTGTATATACATACAATATATTATACATATACATATGCACAATATGTATATGTATTATATGTATTCATATACATATATGTATATGTATAATATATGTATACATATAATACACATGCATATTGTGTATATGTATAATATATTGTATGTATATACACATATAATACATACACTATAATACATATATGGATATGTGTATATATCACTTATCCAACACAGCATAAATCCAAAAGAGGACAGAAGAAAGAATAAAAGGTTGTGAGCGTAAAACTGAATTGGGGATAAGGTTAAGAAATTTGTATTACAAAGACTCTAGTGTGGATGGGCTCAAACTTCCCTAAGCTTCCTGGCAGTCAACATGAAAAGGAGAAATGTGTCAGTGACTCATTCTACTCCATTCAGGTATAAAAACTGACCAATTCCAGCCTGGCCAACGTGGCAAAACCCCATCTTTACTAAAAATACAAAAATTAGCCGGGTGTGGTAGCACACATCTGTAATTCCAGCTACTCGGGAGGCTGAGGCACGAGAATCGCTTGAACCCAGGAGGCAGAGGTTGCAATGAGCTGAGACTGTGCCGCTGCACTCCAGCCTGGGTGACAGAGTGAGACTTTGTCTCAAGACAACAACAACAACACAAACAACAACAACAACAGCAACTGACCAACTGCTGGGAAATGTGTTAGTGCTAAGGCTGCAGGGATTTCTACCGAGGGCTCTTATGAGAGAGGCCGCTGCACGCAGTGATTCTCACATGTTTAAGGGCTTGTTAAATATCGTCTTCCCTTGGTATCCGTGGGGGGATTGGTTCCAGGACCCCCATAGATACTGAAATCCATGAATGTCCAAGTCCCTTTGTAAAATAGTGTAGCATTTGCATATCACCTACAAAGTATAACTTGATGGTTTCACACAAAAAGACAGCCAAGCGCACCGCCACGCCTGGCTCATTTTTGTGTTTTCAGTAGAGGCGAGATTTCACCATATTGGCCAGGCTGGGCTCGAACTCCTAACCTCAGGTGATCTGTCCGCCTCAGCCTCCCAAAGTGCTGGGATTAGAGGTGTGAGCCACAGCGCCTGGCATCGTTTACCCTTTCTTATGGTTAAAAGATTTTTTTTAATTTTAGCAGGATACATAAAGAGCCCATATTAAGTGTACAGATTGCTGGATGTTTACAGACTCAACCCAGATGCAGAAGGAGAACTTTATTGCCACTTCAGAAAGCGTCCTAACGCCCACTCGAAGTCACTGCTCCCTGCCCCCAAGGGTGACCTCTGACTTCTAACAGTTTATGGAACTAGAATCATTCTGAACGTTCTCTCTTGTGCCTGGCGTCCTTCCTCAGTGCACCCTCATAGTTGAGCACTGCGTCCTTGTAGGTGGTTTGCTCTCAGTGCCGTGTGGCAGTGGTTCTCACTCTGGCACTGGCCTGGGGATCACCAGGAGGGTTCATGCACAGATTGCTGGGCCCAGAGCTTCTAATTCAGGAGGTCCGACCCGGGCCCTGGGAACCTGCTTTTCTAACACATTCTCAGACGCTGCTGCTGGGGCTGAGACTGGGGTACACACCGTGAGAATTCTCTTTTCTCTGGAAAAGGAACCTGCCCTTGTCGTTGTTGTTGCTTTCAGGAATCGCTAAGGGGCAGCACGCCTCACAGGGGTTGGAGGGACAGGGTGGTGTGGAGACCAGGGCAGGGTCCTGAGGTGACACAGGCCTCTGCAGTGAAACTGTCAAAGTGAAGTGAAGCTGGCATCCAAGCCAGAACCCCCAGGCACCTTTGGGAATATGCACCCTCCTTGGGCCTACAGTGGAGATTTCTAGAACACAGAAATATCCACCGTAGATTTCTGCTGATGGCACCAATCGACTCCCTATTCTCCCTCAGAAAGGGCTCTGGCGAAGCATCCCACATTCTCCCTCTTCTCTCTGATGTCTGCCGTCCCCTAGGGCTTCAGGCAAGGCTCTGGCGACCTGGCCTCCCCACTGCTTCCCGCCACCCTGCTGCTGTCTCGTGCCCTCTGCTCTCCAGGGCCCACCCTCTGTCCTTTTCCTCTGTTGGAATCTCTCCTGCTCGGGGGTGTTAGCTGATGGCTCTGTTTAGATGGCTGCACCTTCCCTGTGCTCTGTATGTTGAATAGCCCACGCCTCTGCCTGGCGTCACCGAGCGCTACCAGCAGGTCCACCCACAGGTGGCCGCGGGTGATCCTGGCAAGCTTCGCTACAAGTCCTCAGCCACATTTGGGAAACGTGCCCTGATAGGACAGGGGGTGGCTTCTGCCACCTGCAGCCCCTCCCTACCCCATGGTTTCTGAGCAGGAGGTCACAGGGCCGAGAAGAGCAGCAGGGACCCAGGCCAGAAGGTGGTGGTGGAGACAAACCCTCCTGGAGAGGAACTGCCCTGGGCAGTGATGCTCTTCCCCCTCTTCCCAGAGGAAACCGCAGTGGGAGTTTCAGCGCTGAGATAGGCCCTTTCCATTGAGCTCATTTGATCTTCACAACAACCCCAGGGGATGGGGTGGGAGTAGGGTGGCTACTATTGAATCTGAGGCTCAGAGACACTCAGTAACTTGTCCAGGATCACACAGCTGGTAAGTGGCTGAGGTGGGATTCAAACCAGGCTCTTCCAGGTCCCAGAAGAAAGGTATGGCTGGTATCAGCACAGGGGAGGTGGAGAGACTGCCTGCGAGGTGGAGCCTGGCGCATGTGCTTAGGAAGCATGGCTGCCCCAGTCAAAGAGCAAAGACCAGGGACAGCGCAGCCAGAGACAGAGCCAGAGGCCAGGACAAGGCAAGCCTGGCTCTCTCTGGGGAATTAAGCCCTGGCACTCACCAGCCGGCTCATGCCATAGGGGGGCTACAGTCCGCTCAGTAAAGCTCTCCCTCCATGCTGGGTGAAGCCTTCTACATAGGGGGCCCTGGGCAGTTTGGGGGCAGGGGCTCAAAGCAGTGGCAGGTGTCTTTCCCACAGTGGCTGTGGTGGTGGATGGGTGGGTGTCTCCTGCTTCTTGTGCAGCCCTGTAGGTGCCAGGCCAGTCGTCTCTCTTCTTCTGATGTCTAACACCCCTAGGAAGGTGTTCCCTCCCAGCATGTCATAGCAGGACTCCGGGCCAGGTCTCCCTGGGCACTCGACACACCCCAGGATCCTCTGGTCCTATCTGTAGGGTGATGCTGCATTCCTAGTTCACGGTATGAGGTTCAATATGGAGTCCTCAGTGGGTGGGTTCTGCCCGCTCATACAATGAGCATAACTGCGTGCCACACTGTGCTAGGCCTCTGGTCATAAGACAGACAGGGTCTCCTGGTTTGGGACCCCCGAAGAGCAGGCAGAAGGGAATTTTCTAACATCCCCCATCTTTCCAAACCTGAACTTGCCTCTCCTCTGGCCTCTTTCCCTTCTGGAAGCTTCCCACATCTGAGCAGTGATACTGCAGGGATTAAATGAGATTAGATGATGGGCATGGCAGACACTCACCATGGCAATCCTCCCAGGCTGCTCTTTTTATTATTTGCAACTAAGTGAATGATCCGCTTTTTAAAATAGTTTTTACTTTTTGGTGTATAAAGAATCAACGGTTGTAAAATGTATATAATGTTCAATATAAAAATTGGATATAGAGTTAAAAAAAAATCGAGTGTTTGTCAGAGCCCTCCCCTTGTCTCTGACCCAGTAAATGACATCTATGCTGCATTGTGTCGGGGACTGGTGGGTGGAACTGCTGAGTCCTGCCCCCTCTGGACATGCTGGTGACAGCAGCCACTCTAAGCCAGGTGGGAGAGGAGAGGGGCGCCTATTTTATTCAAGTGAAGTCCAGCAGCTGCTGCCATGTGTGACTGTGTCTCTCACATTTCCCTGCCATCAGACAGGGCATGAGCCAGAGGGAGAGAGCTGGGGACAAGGACTGCACCTTCTAGGATGAGCGGCTCAGCGAGCCTCCACCCTTGGCAAGCTCCCGCCTGTGGGCAAGGTCTGCCACCCCAGCCAGAGGGAGGAGGGCCAGGGCTGCTGAGCTCCCAGGCCCAGCGCAAGGCAGACGCTACGTAAAAGTGGTGAACATCATTTCCAAAGCCCAGTGGGGATGTTTATGTGCAGGGGCCGGCATGACACACTGGGTCTTTGTTGAATTCTAGTCATTGGGTCATTTGCATGTCGGGGTTGCTGTGAACTCCTTTATTAACTCATAGTCAGGGAGATTTATAAAAAGCTTGGCTAAAAATGACAACACTAATATTGGTGTCTTAGTCTGCTAACACTGCCATAACAAAATCCTGTAGACTAGGTGGTGTAAAGAACAGAAATGCATTTTACAACAGTTTTGGAACTGTAAGTCCAAGACCAGGTGTCCAGCATGGCCAGGCTCTGGTGAGGGCCCCATCCTGGCTTGCAGAGGCTGCCTTCTCTCTATGTCCTCACTGGGCCTTTCACCCAGGCTGGAGGGCAGTGGTGCCATCATAGCTCACTGCAACCTCCACCACCCGGACTCAAGCGATCTTCCCGCCTCAGTCTCCTGAGTAGCTGGGACTATAGGCATACATTGCCATGCTTGGCTAATTTTTTTGTATCTTTTGTAGAGATGGGGTTTTGCCATGTTGCCAGGCTGATCTTGAACTCCTGGGCTCAAGCGATCCTCCTGCTTTGGCCTCCCAAAGTGCTGGGATTGCAGGTGTGAGCCACCGTGCCCAGCCTCTTCCTCTTTTTATGAGGGTACTGATTCCATCATGGGGCCCCACCCTCATGGCCTGGTTTAAACCTAAATGCCGCCAGGCGAGGTGGCTCACGCCTGTAATCCCAATCCCAGCACTTTGGGAGGCCGAGGCAGGTGGATCACGAGGTCAGGAGATAGAGACCATCCTGGCTAACACGGTGAAACCCCGTCTCTACTAAAAAAAATACAAAAAATTAGCCGGGCGTGGTAGCGGGCGCCTGTAGTCCCAGCTACTCAGGAGGCTGAGGCAGGAGAATGGCGTGAACCTGGGAGGCGGAGCTTGCAGTGAGCCGAGATCGCGCCACTGCACTCCAGCCCGGGCGACAGAGCGAGACTCTGTCTCAAAAAAAAAAAAAAAAACAAAACAACAAAAAAACCTAAATGCCTCCCAGAGGCCCCATCTCCAATACCATCACACGGGGGTTTAGGGTGTCAACGGCTGAATTCTAGGGGGAGACAAACATTTAGCCCATAACAACTGGAGAAGGAATGAAGGGAACACTTGGATTTCTGGTTGGGAAAGTCTCAGTTTAACCTGATTTCTTGAAACGGCGCCGTGAACCAGTGTTGTACCAGAGGCAGCCATCCCACCTTCCTGTTCCCGAGCCCCTTCCTTGGGAGCTGCCTTGTCCTCAGCCCTGGAGGGGGCACCCTGAGTGCCACTTCCCCCCATCCCGCTGGCCACAGCTGACCAGAGCAGGGTGGAGCTTTGGCCCAGGAGGAATCAACCCAGAGGCTGGGCTGAACCAACCAGATTCCCCCTTCCGGAGATGAGGATTGGAGTGGCATTGAGTGCAACCGTGGCAGGTTCCCAGGCATGAGACAGACCTCTCGCTCAGGCCCAGCAGAGCAGGCAGGAGGCAACTCCTAACATCTCTCATCACCCCCAACATAAGCCTCTCCCTTCTGGAAGCTTCTCTCAAGTGTGCAGTGCTAGAAGCATTGAAAGCACCTTTGCACATCCTCATGTGAGCCTGTGAGTCTCCTCACGGGCCCATAGGTAGGGGGAGGTGGCTCAGACCTGAGGAAGGTTTCCTGAGGATGTGAGCCCAGGAGTGGGCTGGAGGGATTCAGGCATGTAGAGGGTGCTGGGGCCTTGGTAGGGGGCAGAGAGGAGAGTGGGAATAGCCAGCGAGAACGGAAGGCGACAGGGAGGCAGAAGGTGATGAGGTCGTGTGGGCCATGGGGCAGAAAGGCCAGGATTTCTATGCTGGCTTGGGTGAGTGAGTTTTTCAAGAGGCAGGTGTGTTTTTAAAAACGAGCAGTAGCCTGGCCAACGTGCGAAACCCCGACTCTATTAAAAATACAAAAGTTAGCCAGGTGTGGTGGCGTGCGCCTGTAATCCCAGCTACTTTGGGAGGCCGAGGCGGGTGGATCACCTGAGGTCAGGAGTTTGAGACCAGCCTGGCCAACATGGTGAAACCCTGTCTCTACTAAAAATACAAAAATCAGCCAGGTGTGGTGGCGTGCACCTGTAATTGCAGCTACTTGGGAGGCTGAGTCAGGAGAATTGCTTGAACCCGGGAGACGGAGGTTGCCCTGAACCATTGCACTCCAGCCTGGGCAACAGAGAGAGACTCTGTCTTAAAAAATAATAATAAAAAAATAAAAAAAAGAAAGTGAGCAGTAATGTCAGGGACATTGGGGGCTGTGGTTTTTTCCATCCGTCTCTCATCTAAAATAGTCACAGGATTTGGGTAAACCCTAGATCCTCCTGTCCTCCTTCCAGCTGCATGGGAGTTGAACCGGTGACTGTGAGGTAATTTTAGGAGGGACATGAGTCAAACGTTCAAAAAATCAGTAGTTTAATATTTTACTTATTCTAGAAAAAAACCCAGTTAGCACATCAAACCTATGATTTCACAGATATTAAAGCTTAGGATGAAAATAAATGAAGTAAGAAATTTAATTTAAAGGCAATCTGTAGAAAATATTAATAAGACAGGCAGTACATGGACATGTTAAAAATTGTAAATGTGGCCAGACGTGGTGGCTCATGCCTGTAATCCCAGCACTTTGGGAGGCCAAGGCAGGAGGGTCACTTCAGGCCAGGAGTTCGAGACCAGCCTGGGCAACATAGCAAGACCCTGTCTCTACAAAAAATAAAAAATTAGCCAGGGGCGGTGGTGCACGCTTGTAGTCCCAGCTACTTGGAAGGCTGAGGTGGGAGAATTCCTGGAGCCCAGGAGGTTGCAGTGAGTTATGATCACACCACTGCACTCCAGCTTGGGCAACAGAGAGAGACCCTGTCACACACACACAGAATATTGTAAATGTAGAAAGCAATTGATTGACGTTCAGGAAACACTAGATTGAAATGACCTCGGTGAGCCAGACACCAGAGCATGTTTCTGTTCGGAGCTAAGCCTTCCCTCCTCTCTTCATGTCAGCCTGGTCCACTGTGAGTGGCAGCAACAGCATTTGTGAACTTTAATGAAATACAGATTCTTGGGTTTACCTGGAGGCCTGGAGGGTGGGGCCCAGGCGTCACTGTGACAAGCCCCCTGGGGGACTCTGAGGAGCCTGGACCCTTCTTACACTGACCTCAGCGAGTCTGCACATCTCTGGAAAGGGGGTGCAGAGTGTGTGTTTGTTCAGGTCCAGGGGGAGGGTGCACACCTTTCACCAAATCCCAAGAGGGTCTCGGCCCCCTAAGCTTCCTGCAGTACTGTTTAGCTGACACGTGATTGCCCATGCCCAGGAATCCATGTGAGTTAATCGTGAATAACCCAAACCCTCCCGGGAGGTGGTGGAGCATTCCTGGTGCATACAAGACAGCTCTGGCGAGTGTTTGGGGCCTCCCCACCCCAAGGAAGGCCTCTGGGACTACCTGGTGGCTGCCCCAGGTGGGGCTGCCCAGTCTCCAGGCCACTGGCCTCTGCTCCCAGACCCACAGCAGCGCGGGGTGCTCTTTCCCTCTGATGTCGATCCCAGCCTATTTCTGATCCTTCCTGAATTCTCCTTCTCCCTCTCTTGGCTTTTCTCTTCAAACGTCTCCTGACTAGGTTCTGGCAATGGTTTGCAGCTTAGATGGACCCTCGGGTATCTGCCTGGAGCAGCCCTGCCTGCACCTTCCCCTTCCCCCTCCTTGCTAATATCCTCTAAGGCTCTTTCCTGGAGGACTCAGTCCCATTTGTTCCTGGGCTGGCCTGAGAAACCACTCCACACACATACCACCCTGCCCTACCACCCCCACTGAAGTCCATGGAGACGTCTGTTCATCCATCGGCTCCTTTCTCTTCTAGCAAATGTTCACTGAAAATCCACCTGCCCAGGGCCAGGCCCTGGAGAAACAAAGACGCAAAGGCCCAGCCCAGCAGGCCAGATGGTCACAATACAACATAAAAGTGCCAAGCTGAGGCCATCCAGGAGGCGCCCTGAGTCCCAGCCATGGGGATCTCGGATGTTCCAGAACTTGGCACACACTGCAGGTGTTCAGATCACATGTACCCGATATTGGTGGTTGTGCCCCTGGCCCGAGCTTGTTGCTCCAACTTGGCCCTTGTTGTGTGGCCCCTGAATTGCCTTTTTAACCAACAGACCCAGCATTTAATGCATGTTGGAGTTTTCTGACCTCCTTGCCTGGGTGAGGGCAGACAGATGTCACAGTGATTCAGTCACTCTGCAAGACAGACCAGCAAGCCGACTTCATTTCTGCAGCAAGCACCCCCTTGATCTCTGTCACGATCATGTCATAACTTCTCTAGTTCCCCCAGCCTCCCACCTCACCCGCCCCTCTGTCCTTGTACCCAAGGTCCTTGAGAAAGCTGGAGGCTGGAGAGAGGAACTCTCCAGAAGCCCCTGACCCTGCAGCCCTGCAGGCGCCTGTCCGGCTTCTCCCACCCCTTCCCTTCTTCTGGGGACTCCTCCCTCTGCTCTGCTTCCCAATGACCCCTCCCAAGCTCCCTGCTTTTCACCTGCACCCGCACACCTGAGCATGTCATTGGGACAGCTGCAGCCCTCTCACGGCCTGCTCCAGCCCTTCCCCATCCCCTGGTCGCAGCAGCAGCACTTCTTGGCCTTGACTCCAGGCTGATCTGGGCTGGGAGCTGCCCTTCAGCCCCCTGGAATCTGCACTGCCCTCCAGGGTCCTCTTCCTGTCTAGATTCTAGTGTGGAGTGCTTGTCAAGGCCATCAGGGCAGAAAGATGAGGTAACTGCTGGGAACCCCAGAAAACACCCAAACCTGGTCCTTTGTGGAAAAACACATAGTGCATCACGTCACACCCATGCTCACAACACTCCTGAAGGCGTTTAGGAAGCAGCCCAAATGCCTTACCTGCCCTTACTGGCCCCTACCTTCCCTCCCCTTCCCCCTGCTCCCTCTCCCCTCACCCCCCATCGCTGAGGATCAGGCTCGGCTTTGCCTCAATTTCCCTTCCTCATCCTGCTGGGGGCCTTTCTTCGGGGCTGCGTGGACATTTGGTTGAGGCAAAGGCTTTCTCCTGGCCCCTTCCCCTGATCCTAGAGTCGCTGGTTCATTGACTTTGAGTGAGCTGCATGCTGGGTGCTGGGCTGTCAGCTTTCACCCGTGAATGTGCCTAGGGTGCCACTGACAGCTGCCTCCAACCCCCAGAACCCAGACCATGACTCTGAGTCCCATCCCAGAGGCTCTGCCTCCCCGATACCTGCTCCCAGGACTGGGTCGGCTACCGCATGCCCCTTTCACATGGGGTCTCTCTAGCCTGGTCACTTTCTTCCAGCCTTTCCCTGCTCCCTTCCCCCACACGAGTGGATGAGTCCTCTCCAGGCAGAACAGGGCCTGTTGGGGAAGCAGGTTCAGGCCTGTTCCAGGTGGAAGGATGTCCAAGACTGCTCACCACAGTAGGGGTGACCAAAACAAGGACCATCTCAGGGCCAGGGCACTTGGACCTCTGACCCACAGATGCAGGCAGTTTGTGAGAGGTGGCAAGTAGCACTCCTTCCCCTTTGCGACCCCGTCATCCCCTCAGCGGTCTAGGAAGGACTTGATCAGTGTCTCTCATTTTAAAGATGAAGATGCAGAGCCTCCACCAGTGCACCTGCTCAGAGTCACACAAATAAGGCACAGCTTGTCCCCCTGGGTTCCCAAGGACCTGACTGCTCATAAAAACTTCCTCCCTACCCAGACACATATACATGGCTGATGGGAATGTAAATTAGCACAACCTCTATGGAAAACAGTATGAGGATTTCTCAAAGGACCTAAAATAGAACTACCATTCGATCCAGTAATCCCACTACTGGATATCTACCCAAAGGAAAAGAGATCATGATATCAAAAAGATACCTGCACTTGCGTGTTCATCACAGTGCTATTCACAATAACAGAGATGTGGAATCCATCCATGGATAACTGGATACAGAAAATGTGGTCTATAGACACAATGAAATACTATGCAGCCATAAAAAGAATGAAATCATGTCTTTTGCGCAACATGGGTGGAACTGGAAGCCATTATCTTCAGTGAAATAACTCAGAAACAGAAAGTCAAATACTGCACCTTCTTCCTTATAAGTGGGAGCTAAATAATGTGTACACATGGATGTTGAGTATGGACTGACAGACATTGAGGACTCCGAAGGATGGGAGGCTGGGAGCGGGGTGAGGAGTGAGAAATTGCTTAATGGATAGAATGTACAAAATTTGGGTGATGGTTACACCAAAAGCCCAGACTTTGCCACTGTGCAATATATCCATGTAACAAAACTGCACTCGTGCCCCCTAAATTTAAACAACAACAACAAAAAAAGACTTTCTTCCTAGTGTGAATGGCAGATCAGATACACACAGACCACCTTTCTCTACTCCTTCGTCAGGACAGACATTGCTAACCTATCACAGCACACTTTCCCTTCCAACCTAGATTGGGTCTCGTTGTCCTCGATGGATTCTGCGGGCAACCATTAGCATGGATCAGCACCAACACATGGATGCCCCCAATGTGCCATTTCTGGGATACTGACTGGTAAGTTCCCAGTCTGAGCAGCTATGGGGCTCTGAGTGCCCCATGGTTACAATCAGGAGGGCTGGAGCTGGCAGGCCGCTCCGCAGATGTGTTCCCACATGGAGAGTGCAGTGGGGGAGCAGTGCCCTCGGGGCTGTCTCTACACCCCCAAAACACAGGCCCTGAGCACCAGCAGGAAGCAGCCACCCTACCAAACACTTCTGCCCAGATTCTCAGCTGGGAAGGTGAGGCTCTCCTGACCCACAGGACCACTCCTTCCAGCGTGGATGCCCACGTGCTTACAAGGCCACCTTCTGTGGCAAAAAGTTCAGCATCTTGAGATGGGGAGATTATCCCAGATTACTCAGGTGCACGCAGTATATTCACAAGGCTCCTTATAAGAGGAAGGCAGAAGAGTCAGAGAGAGGTTTGAAGATGCTATGCTGCTGGATTTGAGGATGGAGGAAGAGACCACAAGCAAAGTAGTTTGGGCAGCCTCTGGAGGCTGGAAAAGGCAGGAAACATCCTCTCCCAGAGCCATCAGAAGGAAACAGTCCTGCCAGCAGCATAGATTTAGCCCAGTGAGAGCCATGTTGGGCTTCTTGTCTTCTAGAATTGTAAGATTTGCATTGTTTTTTGATTTGTTTTATTTTGGTTTTTTGAGACAGAGTCTTGCTCTGCCACCCAGGCTGGGGTTCAGTGGCACGATCTCAGCCCACCGCAACCTCTGCCTCCTGGGTTCAAGCGATTCTCCTGCCTCAGCCTCCCAAGTAGCTGGAATTACAGGCACCTGCCACCACATCTGGCTAATTTTTGTATTTTTTGTAGAGACGGGGTTTTGTAGTGTTTGTCAAGCTGGTCTTGAACTCTTGACCTCAAGTGAGCCGCCCACCTTGGCCTCCCAAAATCTGGGATTACAGGTGTGAGCCACTGCGCCTGGCCTGCACTGTTTTAAGCCACAGTTTGTGGTAATTTTTGACAGCAGCAATTGAAAGCTAACACACTCTTCTTAGTGATGGAGCTCTGGCTCTATTGGGTTCACCATTATTGAGTTCCCCAAAACTCTTTCCACACCAGCATTTACCAAGCCATTTTTAAAAAAAATTGGAGCATCAGGGTTTTGCTGGGAAAAATGCCTTCACTTCTCAAGCAATATTATTCACTGGAGGGAAGTCATCATTGGGTCTAATATGCAAGTGCCTCAAGGGAGATTTGGGGGTTGTAGAGGCTTCTGGGCTGATGACAGGTAAGCTTGAATGGCATCATCAAAAGAAGGGGGCACCTCCAACTTAGCCAAGCACAGAGCACGAGGAGCTGGTTTGGTGAAATCTTCCCAGACAGCTGATTCTCTTGATATTTGAGGGTTCTTGTGTACACATTCATGTTTAGTGCTCAATCCTCTAACTATGTGCACTCATAAATTCACTGATAAATGCTGCTGAAAGTTAACTGTTGTATTGGAAAAAGTGATCCTTTTTCTTTCTCATGGCATATCAGGAAAATAATAGCTAAAATTTTGCAAGGGCCAAGAGCTTTCTGTGCACCATCTCATTGAACACTCATGGCGATCCTGTATGATCTTTACTGTACTTGTCCTATTTCTTTCACTTTTAGAGAGGAGGACATGGAGCATGGTGGGTCAGAGAGGTTAACCGACTCATCCGAGGTCACACAGCTAGCAGGTGGTGGAGGCAGGATTCAAACCCACGCAGCCCAGCTCCAGCAAAGTGCTTAAGAACATGATTTCTAAACTGTTTCTCACCACCTTTAATTTAAAACATGTTGGGCCAGGCATGGTAGCTCATGCTTGTATACAATCCCAGCCCTTTGGGGCCTGAGGCGGGCTGATCGCTTCAGTCCAAGAGTTCAAGACCAGCCTGGTCAACATGGCGAAACCCCATTTCCACAAAAAATACAAAAATTAGCCAGGCGTGATGGCACACATCTGTGGTCTCAGCTACTTGGGAGGCTGAGATGGGAGGATCGCTTGAGCCTGAGAGGTCAAGGGTGCAATGAGCCATGATCCCACCACTGCACTCCAGCCTGAGCAACAGAGCAAGACCCTGTCTCAAATAAATAAATAAATAAATAAATAAATAAATAAATAAACACAATTCTAACTTTTAAAGCAAATAGCATTTCTCAAGAAAACAGCTTTAAAGATCACAGAGAATTTGGAGGGGGAGCAAAGGTAGATAATGGCCCAGCCTAGGTTTCTAGGAAGAACACTTTGGCCCGCCAGGTAGCTCTGTGTCTGAGCCCTGCTCAGGCTGATCGTGGGTCTGCAGTGGGGACAACTCACAGAGAAGAGCAGCGCAAACTGGTGCCTAGTGAAGGCTGAGAAAGGGAGGAGGATGCACACCGGGGGCTTTTAACCTGGCAGGACCCTAGCACTGCTCACATGAGAAGATGCTGGCAGTCTATGCATGCTACTTAATTTTGGCATTTTCTGTGATATTTCTCCAATGAATACACAAATTAGCTATAATAATGTTTTCCCAAACACAGCCTAGATGAGCCTGTTGATTTTAGATTGAGTATCCAAACGACTTCATTATGACCCTGAGCTCCATTTCTTACCCTTGACTTGGAACCCAAGGTGGCCAATGGCGAATGACTTTGCTCTTGATTTAGGAATGCTTCCAAAGAGGACAGAAAACTGTAGAAAGTTGCAAGTGACTGTTCTGATATCTCAGGCACCAGGAAAAGTTGTCCAGGCGCCAGATGCCCTTTTCAATCCAGAAACAACTTTAAAATCATTTTAAAGTCCAAAGCTAATTTCCTAAAAAGGAACTTGGCAGAAAGGAAGGCTTTCCTCCAACGCTCAAGAATCCACCAAGGAATGTTTTTCTCACTCAGATGAGAGCAAAACTGTCTTGATCTTTGTCCTCACTCTCATGAGTGGATTTATTACTTGGGAGCATCCTGAAAAATAAAACCCATATGTGAGGGTTCTAAAAACTTCAAATACTTGGAAATTTTTCACCCCATTGGTGGGATTTAATAGGAATCTATTTTGGCTCAGCAACACTGAGTGTATCAGCTGAGAGTAGGAAATTGAGTTTTCTTGATCTGCTTATGTGGATTGCG
Source organism: Pan paniscus (assembly GCF_029289425.2). Taxonomy (NCBI): domain Eukaryota; kingdom Metazoa; phylum Chordata; class Mammalia; order Primates; family Hominidae; genus Pan; species Pan paniscus. The sequence goes on from NC_073262.2 coordinate 135,609,269, forward strand.
GTAAAGGGTATGGAGGCAGCTGCGGGGGCCTGAAATGATGGTGGAGAGCTTGGGAGAGGAGCAGGCAGTTTTGCCATCTTTTCACTTTGGGCCCAGAGAGCAATTGCACCCAGCAATTGCTTGTTGATGGGCTGCATGAGGTACTCTCCAGGGATTTGGCCTTCATGGAGTTCACTGTCATGTAGCCTGAAAGACTGATACAAGCAGGTCGCACTAACTTGTACATAAGATAGAGCAACACTCCAAAAGTCAGCACCTTGGGACTGACCCTGGCCACTTTGGGGCGGGACCTGGGGGTCAAGGGCCTTAGGCCCAGCTTGCCTTCCATATCCCCTGTCACTGCCTCTGTGGTTCCCAAGCTTCTCTCATCCCTTGAAGGGCACTGTCCAAGTTGCTCGCCCTTCTGCAGAGCCTATATTTTGAAGGATTTGTCTCTGGTAGGAAACATACTCATTAACTAATAGTGAATTGGCACCTCTGTTTCTTTTCAGTTTTTCAATAGATATTTCTTTCTCCTTTTTTTAAAAAACTTTACCATCTGCATCTTTTTTTTTTTCTTTTTTGAGACGGAGTCTTGCTCTGTGGCCCAGGCTTAGTGCACTGGTTTGATCTCGGCTCACTGCAACCTCCACCTCCCTGGTTCAAGTGATTCTCCTGCCTCAGCCTCGCGAGTAGCTGGGATTACAGGTGCCACCACGCCCAGTTAATTTTTGTATATTTAGTAGAGACAGGGTTTCGCCATGTTGGCCAGGCTGGTCTTGAACTCCTGGCCTCAAGTGATCTGCCCACCTTGGCCTCCCAAAATGCTGGGATTACAGGTGTGAGCCACCACACCTGGCCCATCTTCATAATTTTTAAGTGTGCAGTTCAGTGACAATAAGTATCTTTATTCTTTTTCACTCCTTCATCCCTGCATCCCTGCTCCACTTCCTGGCCTCCAGTAACCAGCAGTCTACTGTCTGTCATCATGAGACCCACTTCACAGTTTTAGCTCCCACATATGAGTGAGAACATGAGATATTTGTCTTTCTATGCTTGGTTTATCTCATTTGACATAATGGCCTCCACTTCTATACATGTTGCTGCCCCAAACTCCTTTTTATTGATCTATTTATTTTTAGAGATAGGGGTCTTGCTATTTTGCCCAGGCTGGATCTGAATTTGCGATCCTCCCACCTCAGCCTCCAGAGTAGCTGGGACTACAGGACACACCACTGCACCCGGTTCATATATCCATTGTTAAACTCATCAGCAACTTGGGGCCAGGTGCAGTGGCTCACTCTTCTAATCCCAGCACTTTGGGAGGCCAAGGTGGGAGGATTGCTGGAGTGTGAGAGTTTGGGATGAGCCTGGGCAAGATGGTGAGAACCCATCTCTACAGAAAAAAAAAAAGTAAAACTCCTGGATGATTGGAGGTCAGAGCTTCTAGCTTTGGGAGACATGGTGCTGGTGCATGAAGCTCCAGCCCAAAGTGAAGACAACTGAGGCACAGCCACCAGGTGCAGGGTGCAGAAGTGAGGGATGAATTTCCCATGGGGCACGCTGGCCATCCAGACCCCCACTCTCATCTCTGTGGACCTCTGGGGTCCTGGCATCTTGGGTTGGGCCATCCCCTCCACCTTCCCTCCACTCCACCTGTCCTGTCTCTCTTTTTTTGAATTGGAGTCTTCCTCTTGTCACCTTGCCTGTAGTGCAATGGCGTGATCTTGGCTCACTGCAACCTCTGCCTCCTGGGTTCAAGCCATTCTCCTGCCTCAGCCTCCTGAGTAGCTGGGATTACAGGGGTCCACCACCATGCCAATTTTTGTATTTTTAGTAGAGATGGGGTTTCACTATGTTGACCAGACTGGTCTTGAACTTCTGACCTCTGGTAATCCATGCGCCTCAGCCTCCCAAAGTGCTGGGATTACAGGTGTGAGCCAGCACGCCCAGCTGGCATCTTTTAAACAGACCTCATGCCTCCCCTGTCTCTGCCTCCACTGGGCCAACCCGTACCTGCAGGGCTCCCTCCCTTTTGCTAAAACCCTGCTGTCCCTTCACCTGGAATGTGCTATCTGTGAGTGTATGCTATTTAAAGAACCTGGAGCATTCATTTTGAGTGAGTGTGAAAAGAATTACTACCTTATTTTCAGGGTAGAGAGTCTTGCTTTATAATACATCAAACCACACCCCCAGTTCTTCTCCCCCTCCTGGAAAATCATTAATAAGTGGTGGAAGATTGTTGAACGATGGCCAGCTCAGAAGCCACCTCCTCCATGCAGGCCTTGCTGATCACCCATCCCTTTGATGGTGCCCATCCTCCTCATTTGAACGTGTGATTTTTTTTTCCTTGTCCACAGGCAAAGTGAGTTGAGGCAGGAAGATTGCGAGATGGCCTCACCCAGGCTCCCAGGTCCTTAATCAACCACCTGAGCTAGTTTCCCAAAAGCAGCCCACAGAGGGTGCTCCAGCAAATGGCCCCTCCTCAGTGCTCAGACCCCATGTGGTCTCCCACGGCCCTGGCCTCCAGGATGGCTGCCAAACAAAGGGAGGAGGAGTAAGGCTGAAGTCCTCAGCCTTCTGGGGTGGGTCCTCCAGTCTGGAGGCAGAATTCCACCCCCTGGTCTGACCTCTCCCAAGGTGGGGAGAGGTGGTCCCAGGCCAAGGCAAGGAATTTTTCCTGAGGCCCAGCAGCCTCCTGAAGACACCATCATGGTAGCAGAGGGGGCTTAGGTGCGGGGAGAAGGGGGGTCTGAAAAGAGGCAGCCCATCCAGGCTCAGAGATGGAACCCCCTGCTCCGCTGGGCCACGGTGCCTCTCAGCCTCAGGATCCTATCACCGTTGTTGGGGTGAGAGGGCTGTCATGCTCTTTTCACCAAGCGGGGTTTCTGGCCTGGCCTCGGGGGTGTGGGACACAGCATCGCTTCATCTCCACTAGCCTGAGGGCCACCATTGTCCCATCTGTGTCCGCAGCCCCACTTCAAAGCCTCACACATACACTGTGCACAGCAATTATCTATGAAGGAATAAAGGAATTTTTGCCATTGGGGTTGTGCTGGGGGGTGACTTCAGAGCATCAGAGCTGACTCCTTACTCGGGAAGCAATGGGCCCATGTAGATGGGGAAGGGATGTCATCTTGGGAGACGGGATGTCCGACTTGGTGCTGGTGGCTCACCAGCTTCTTGGGACAAACAGCAGCTCCTGTGCCCCTGGTAGAGCCAGCAGGCTTGGGTGGTTAGGTTTGGTCTCCTCTGAGAGGCTCTGGGTGGCCCCACAACATCTGGGCTATTTTGTTACTGGTACAAGCTTCCGGTCTCCCACAGGCCAAGGGAAGTTCTTAAAGCAATGAAAAAAAAAAAAAAAAAAAAAAAAGGAACAGAGACAGAGTCTTGCCAGGTTGCCCAGGTTGGAATGCAGTGATATGATCATAGCTCACTGCATGACTTCTGGGCTCAAGCAGCCTTCCTGCCTCTGCCTCCTGAGTGGCTGAGACTACAGGCATGCGTCAGCTCTTCTTAAAGCAATTCATCTTCCCCCATGTCTAGCCTCATCTGTGTCCCCAGCCCCACTGGGGCAGAAAGCTGTGGAATGTTACTCACACTGTCATTGGATCAACCCCTGGCTTTCCTGTGGGGATCCCCTCCCTGGGAGGGGTTCCCATGACAATTTGGGCTCCAGAAAGGGATGTGGGAGGAGAGTGCAGTGGAGGGAGGTGGTCTGTGGTCTCCCTTCATGGACCAGAAAGCTTGACCCCCAAGGGGACCCTGGCTTCTACTTCCTCAGAGCTAAGCAGTGCCAAGGGGCAGCCTGAGACATGGGCAAAGGGGAAGCCTAAATGGAAAAAGAGAGAGAGAGAGAGAGAAAGAGAGAAGGGGCAGGGAGGACAGAGACACATGGCAAGTGTCCAAGCTGGAACATTCCCACCAGTGGCCTTATTGCATTAAGGATTTTCCCAAAAAGCAGAAATACACTGACAATCAATGGAACATAGCAGAGCCGTCACGAGCACAGGAAACACAAGTCCCACCTCTACACAGCCAGAGACTGTGTGACTGTCCCAAATTTTAAATCAAGATAGACAATAAGAACCTACCACTTTCACATCCAAGAAAACTGTGTCCCCACACATTTCAGTCACACCGTGCTGTGGCTTGAGGCCAGCCAGATGCAAAAATCGGGAAGGTTCTGAGGGGTAGGGCCTTCTGTCTTTCTGAAAGGGGCCCCTGAGCGGAGGGGGCAGTGCTGGGGGGGCTAAAGCGCAGTAGGCTGTCACTTCGCGACTATGACTTCTGTTTCCCAAGTGCACTTCCTGACCCTGAGATTTGTGCCATGGCACACAAGAATCAGGCACTTCCGTTTACATATACGCTCATTATCAGGACTGGCGTTTTGGGTGTGGGGCCTGTGCAGTCACAGGGCCCTGTTCTTAGAACGTGCCCCGGCTTGCTTTAATGCTGTGTTGTTGTCCTTTTGAAAGTCTTACTATGTTAACAAGGGGCCCTGCATTTTTATATTGCACAGGGCCCTGCAATTATGCAGCCATTCCTGTTTTTGATCTCACTTACCCCACAGCCATAATGGAAGAGCGCCTGGAAGGAGTCCTTATCCTGATTCCCAGATGGTGAAACTGAGTGCCAGGAGGGGCAGTGCTGAAGCCGAGACCAGACAGGATCCCTCGGGTGGAATCCAGGGCTGCTGTTTCTCTTGGGGGCTCCTCCTCAGTGAATGGATGGGTGGTAATCTCCTCTCCTACCTGTCCTAGCGGTAGCCTCTGTTCCTTCTCTTGTTTTATCTCATTTTATTTTTTTAAAAAATACCAAAACCATTCTCTCACCTGCCAGAGAGGAGCTCATAGGAGTTGGGCTTCTTCAGAGAGTGTTCCTCCCTCGTCCCCTGTCCTGTCCAGGCACCTGCGAGCAGGCTGGTGTGTCCCCGGCTAAATCCACAGGCACTCCACTCTGTCCCGGAGAGCCCACAGCCAAAAACTTCGTCCTGTCCTGGAAAAGCTTCACTGGGAAGCATTCCCGACCTTTAGACCTGCCTTGGCCCATAGCTGGCCACGAGCCCATAACGATCACTTCCCGGCTGGGTGTTTACCTTCCTGGGCCCCATGGGTTGAGCCAGGGTGGCAGCCACATACCTGACACAAAAGTGGTGCAGGAGGGAAGGGCTCTCTGAGGGGAAGGCTGGGCATGGCTGGAATACCCGCCGCCCGCCCAGTGCAAGATAATGCTGATGGTCACACCAAGAGGGGCCCGTGGCACAGCTGGCCCACCAACCCCAAGCATTGGCCAAGCCAGCTGCACAGCCCTCAAATCTGAGATTTGGGAGAGGCTTTGGGGTCCTCCAGGGTTCTAGTCACTTCCTGCCATGGCCATCTGGCCTTAACTCAATCACTTCCAGGCATGGAACACTCACTGCTTTGTAAGGCATCTTGCTCCATTATTATTATTATTATTATTATTATTATTCCCTCTAATAGCTTCCTTTAATCCAGTGCTTACTACATGACAGGCACTGGGCTAAGTACATTACATAATCTATGTAATCCTTGTGTTGTCACTATGACCAGAGAATCATGCCCATTTTAAAGATGCAGAAACAGAGGCTCAAGAAATCGATCATCTTGCTCAAAGCCCCACAGCTAGTAAGTTGGGGATCCAGGATTCAAACCCAAGCCAACTAGTATCAAAACCACTACCATCATTTGCCAAGTTTAATTGCTACATCATCCATCTTTATATAAAACTCAAATCAGCATTTGTTTTAGCTATCTGTTCTGGAAACAAATTAACTCAAAGTGTGCGGCTTGAAATAACACTCATTTGTCATCTCAGTTTCTGTGGCACTGAAGTCTGGGCACTGCTTGGCTGGGTTCTCTGCTCAGGGTTTCTCATAAGTTGCCATCCAAGTGTTGGAGGGGCTGAGGTCTCATCTCATGGCTCCACTAGGGGGGATCCACTTCCAAGCTGCTGGTGTTGGCAGGATTCAGTTTCTTAGGGCTGTAGGATGAAGGCCTCAGCCCCTCTCAGCTGTCAGCTGTGGCCACTATCAGTCCTTTGCCACGTGGGCCTCTCTGCCCTGGCAGCTCATTTCATCAGAGAGGGCTATGGAGAGAGTCTGGGAAGAGGTAGGTCAGTCTTTTGTAATATACTCAAGGATGTGATATTCCATCACTTCTGGCATATTCTACTCGTTAGAAGGAAGTCATCAGGCACAGCCTACACTCAAAGGTAGGGGATTACACAGGGCACAATACCAGGGGTGGGGGTCCCTGAGGGCCATCTTTGAAAGTTCCCACAGCCATCTGATTGCCACAAAACATGGGTTTCAGTTTTGTCCCTGAAACCCAGATTGAAGTAGTCTCTCATCTATTCTCTCACCCATCCGTCCACCCATCCACCCATCCATCCACCCATCCACCCACCCATCCATCCATCCATCCATCCATCCATCCATCCACCATCCATTCACCCATCCATCCATCATCCACCCATCCACCCATCCACCCATCCATCCACCCATCCATCCATCCATCCATCCACCATCCACCCATCATCCATCATCCACCCATCCACCCACCCATCCACCCATCCACCCATGCATCTATCCACCCATCCATCCATCCACCATCCATCCAACCACCCATCCATCCATCCACCCACCCATCCATCCACCCAACCATCTACTCATCTATTCATGCACCCACTCATCCACCCACCCATCTACCCATCCATCTAATCATCCACCCATCCACCCACCCATTCATCCATTCACCCACCCATCTATCCACCCATCCATCCACCCATGCATCCATCTATCCACCCATCCACCCATCCATTCTCTCACCCATCCATCCACCCATCCACCCATCCATCCACCCATCCATCCATCCACCCACCCATCCACCCATCCATCCATCCACCCACCCATCTATCCGCCTATCCACCCATCCATCTATCCACCCATCCACCCATCCATCTATCCACCCATCCATCCTTCCACCATCCATCCATCCACCATCCATCCCTTCACCCATCCTTCCATCCACCCACCATCTATCCATCCATCCATCCATCCACCCACCCATCCATCCATCCACCCTTCCATCCATCCATCCATTCATCCATCCATCATCCACCCATCCATCCACCCATCCACCCACCTATCCACCCATCCATCTATCCACCTGTCCATCCATCCAACCATCATCTACAATCCATCCATCCATCCATCCATCATCCACCCATCCATCCATCCATCATCAACCCATCCACCCATCCACACTTCCATCCACCCACCCATCCATCCATCCACCCTTCCATCCATCCATCCATCCATCATCCACCCATCCATCCACCCATCCGCCATCCATCCATCCACCCATCCACCCATCCATCCACCATCCATCCATCCATCCGTCCATCCACCCAACCATCTACTCATCCATTCATCCACCCACTCATCCACCCATTCATCTACCCATCCATCTACTCAACTACCCATCCACCCACCCATTCATCCATCCACCCATCCATCTATCCACCCATCCACCCATCCATCTATCCACCCATCCACCCATCCATCTATCCACCCATCCATCTATCCACCATCCATCCATCCACCATCCATCCCTTCACCCATCCATCCATCCACCCACCATCTATCCATCCATCCACCCACCCATCCACCCACCAATCCACCCACCCACCTACTCATCCATTCATCCACCCACTCATCCACACATCCACCCACTTATCCACACATCCATCTACCCATCCATCTACTCATCCACCCATCCACCCACCCATTCATCCATCCACCCATCCACCCATCCACCCATCCAGTCATCCACCCATCCATCCACCCATCCACCCATCCATCTATCCATCCACCATCCATCCATCCACTCATCCACTTACCCATATATCCATCCACCCATCCATCCACCCATCCACCCATCCATCTATCCATCCACCATCCATCCATCCACTCATCCATTTACCCATATATCCATCCAGCCATCCACCCAGCCATCCACCCATTTATTCAACCTTTCCTTCATTCATTCAACAAACATTTGAGCAGGGCACTATAAACCAGATCCCGCATTAGGCTCAAGAGATATTAGAATAAGTGCATTAACTCCCTCTTTCCCCTCTCTGTCCCTTGCCACCAAAGCCTTCCAACAGAGCCTTCCTGCATGCCGAGGTTGAAGAGGTGTCCGCTGAGTGCTCTGTCTTCTGGGAATTTCGGCTGTTTCCTGCAACCTATCATCAGATGTCACACTTATGAGACCCTCATCCTTCTGCTCACTCTCTGCCATTGTTTCACTCATTAAAAATATATATTTTAAGCAATTCCTAAATGTAAGTGTTTGTAGCGGGTGTGTGTTTGTGTGTGTGTGTGTGTGTGTAGGAATAGATCTGAGTGGGACCATGGGGATGCAGCAGGGACCTCCTGGGTGGGCAGGGCCAGCAAGGGGCACAGGTAGAGGCCTGAGCCCTGGACTCACCTGCCTGTGGACCTGTCCCCACAACCCAGCTCCCCAGGCCCAGGGCTGAGGGAATGAACTCATGAGAAGAGGGTGAAGGGGCCAGTGGGGTTGTCATGTCCAGGCGCCCAGTGGGATGACTTTGAAAATTAAAATTATAAGTCTTTCACGCAGGAGACCATTTCTTTCCTATTGAGCACCTAGTACCAGTAGGTACTGTGCTAGGCCCTGGGACTGCAATTGGGTGGCTTTCTAAAGTGAATCTAATTTCCTTTTTTGTCCTTTGCTCTATCTCACTGCCTCAGAACAGGCCCCCATCAACTCCTACCTGACAATTGCAATGTCCTTTAAATGGGTCTCTTGGCTTCAGTCTCTCCCAATTGCTTCCAGCCCTCAGCACCCCATCCCACTCAGTATCCATGTGAATCTGCTGACACAGATCTGATCTTGTCACTTTCTTGCTCAAAAACATTTTATATAACCTATGTTAACAGTTTTATGAGTGTTCTTCCAGAAATGTTCTATATATACATAATCTCTACCTCCCTGCCTCTCTCTCCTTCTCTCTCTCTCTCCCATGCATGTCTGTGTGCATACACACACACACACACACACACACCTATATCCTTTGTTTTACTTAGGCAGGATCTCAACATGTATGTTCTGTTCTGTATTACTGTTTTGGTGGTTTTCCAATTTAGCACACTTTGAAGTTCTTCACTGTTTTTAATGGCTGTCGGCTGTTGTGCTATAGAAATATTCTGGGATGGTACTGAGAAATCCCTTTCAGGGCCTGGGGTGTCCTTGACCCGAAGCTTTTGTGATGCTTTTCTGAGTGATAATTTTGATAGATCATTAATGAGCTTAGTAGTCATAAGCCAATTGTTTCAAAGGAATTTTCATAATTTTGCATTTGTAGGAATTGAATAATTAATATAATGAGTTTAATTCATTATAAGACTTTTTTTTAAGATGATAAAATACCTTCTCATGTTAAGTTTGCTTTAAGGGGTGGGAAGAGGAGAAGAATCTAAATGTTTTAATTGTTATTGTTTTGGTTATTTGAAAAGTAAAATTTAAATATATAAAGATGATGGACCAGGCCTGGTTAAGAAAAAGAACTGAACAGAAGCAGGAATACTTATGAAAACACCTACTGAGTACTTGTGAACCAGGCACTGTTCTAAGTGCTTTACAAGGATTAACATGTTTAATCATCCCTACAGTCTTAGGATGAGGAAGCCAGATCTAAAGGGGTTAAATAGCTTTCCCGAGATCCCATAAATTTTCTGGAACATACAGAAATGCTGCATATATATTTTTTGTAATGTAAATATGCAATTCAATTCAAAACAAGAAAAGTACATGTTCAGGTGCCACAAATGAAGAGATAATTCTATATTTACCTCGGTGAGCTGAGTACTTTAGGGACTGTAGCATACATTCCTTATGGTGTTTGTTATAAATTAATGGTTATGGGGAAACAAGAATCAAAGCCTCTGAACTTGAACACAGCAGGAAGCTTGAAGAGGTTGATTATAGATCAGAAGTAAAAAAATGTCCCAGGCCATGGATAGAAAAAGAATTACCCACAAGAATGTGGAGAACAAGCTGGATCCACACATGTACTCATGATGTACAAAAATCCCAAGATGGAAATGGAGAAAAAAATTTGAGAATTTGTGACCCCTTAAGACTTATGCAGAGGCAACTAGGGGGATGTCGCTGCAATCTGGGTCACTGGTAGGAACAATTCCACCACCACACTGAAAGGATAATTCCCATTGAAGATGAGCTCATAGGCAGAAATTATAAAACATATCGGTCTTAAGGAAGACCAATATGAAGAATATAAATTATTAAACATGATAATACCAAATTGTAAAACATTTGAGAAAGTCCAACACAAAGAAATATATCCCACAAAAATGGGAGAGTTGACACATGAGAAAATAGAAACAATAGAACAATATTTAAAAAGACCTTAAAAACTAAGTATGAGTTTCATTTCAGAAGTGGGTGTGTGACATAATTACCTTCTTGGGATTTCAAAGTACAACCATTAAGTCTCTCCTGGCCTCAGTCAGATGATAACAAGTTTTAGCAAGCTTGGCATTCATAAGTACTTGACCTTGGATGGAGGAAAAGGTTAGAAATGTTTGTGTGTGAAGAAGGTAAGTGTATTTGTTTGCTAGGGCTGCTATGACAAATTACCACAGACTGAGAGTCTTAAGCAACAGAAACTTCTTACAGTTCTAGAGGCTGAAAGTTCAAGATCAAGGTATCAGCAGATTTGTTTTTCAGAGACCTCTCTCCTTGGCTTGCACATGGTGGCTTTCTCTCTGTGTTCTGTCATTCCTCTGTGTGTGCACACGCTTTTGTGTCCTAATTTTCTCTTCTTATAAGGACACCAATCTTATTGGATTAGGGCCCACCCATATGACCATATTTTACTTTAATTACCTCTTTAAAGGCCCCATTGGCCAGGCACAGTGCCTCACGCTTGTAATCCCAGAACTTTGGGAGGCTGAGGCAGGTGGATCACCTGAGGTCAGGAGTTCGAGACCAGCCTTACCAACATGATGAAACCCCGTCTCTACTAAAAATACAAAATTAGCTGGATGTGGTGGCACACATCTGTAATCCCAGCTACTCAGGAGGCTGAGGCTGGGGAATTGCTTGAAACCGGGAGGTGGAGGTTGCAGTGAGCCAAGATTGCATCATTGCACTCCAGCCTATGCAACAGAGCGAGACTCCATCTCTAAATAAATAAATAAATAAATACATGAATAAAGGCTCTATCTTCAAATATAGTCACATTCTGAAGTACTGGGGGTGAAGATTTCAACGTATGAATTTTGAGATTACACAATTTAGCCCATAACAGCTCAAATGCCTTTGTTTCTGCTTTTAAATCCCAATCAACAAATCACTAATTGTGTGACCTTGGAATAGTTACATAATCATGTTTTGCCTCATTTTCTGCTTTGCAAAATTGGGGTGATAAACAGCACCTGTTTCATAGAGTTGCTGTTAGAACTAAATAAATTAATGTATGTAAAACTGTTAGAAATAAATACACTTAAAGTGCTTAATGAGATAAAGGGATACAATCTATCAAATAAGAAAAGAAAATTATTATTTTTTAAGGTAGAAGTTGTAGAAATAAAAAATATTGATGTAGGCCGGGCACAGTGGCTCATGCCTGCAATCCTAGCACTTTTGGAGGCCAAGACAGGTGGATCACTTGAGGTCAGGAGTTCAAAACCAGCCTGGCCAACATGGTGAAACCCTGTCTCTACTAAAAATATAAAAAAATTAGCTGGGCATGGTGGTGGGTGCCTGTAATCCCAGCTACTTGGGAGGCTGAGGCAGGAGAATCGCTTGAACCCAGGAGGCGGAGGTTGCAGTGAGCCAAGATTGTGCCACTGCACTCCAGCCTGGGTGACAGAGTGAGACTCCATCTCAAATATATGTATAAAATATTAAATAGAGATGACTTTAGATTTAGTGAGATTTAAAGGGAATGCTTCCAGTTTTTGCCCATTCAGTGTGATATTGGCTGTGGGTTTGTCATAAATAGCTCTTATTATTTTGAGATACGTCCCATCATGCACATGTATGTTTATTGTGGCACTATTCACAATAGCAAAGACTGGGAACCAACCCAAATGTCCATCAATGATAGACTGGATTAAGAAAATGTGGCACATATACACCATGCAATACTATGCAGCCATAAAAAAGGATGAGTTCATGTCCTTTGTAGGGACATGGATAAAGCTGGAAACCATCATTCTCAGCAAACTATCACAAGGGCAAAAAACCAAACACTGCATGTTCTCACTCATAGGTGGGAATTGAACAATGAGAACACTTGGACACAGGAAGGGGAACATCACACACCAGGGCCTGTCGTGGGGTAGGGGGAGGGGGGAAGGATAGCATTAGGAGATACACTTAATGTAAATGACAAGTTAATGGGTGCAGCACACCAACATGGCACATGTATACATATGTAACAAACCTGCACGTTGTGCACATGTACCCTAGAACTTAAAGTATAATAATAATAATAATAATAAAAGATTTAGTGAGATTTAGTGATTTGGAAGAGATATCTGAGAAAATTACCCAGAATGAAGCACCAGCAGGTAAAGACATGGAAAATATGAAAGAAGCAAAAACAAAATCTACAGAATAAATTTTAAAAACTCAAGGAGAGGTTACATTCAAAGAAACAATGACTGAGGATTTTTCTAGGTTTGGAGAAAGACCTGAATTCTGGGTTGAAAAACTGTGCTGAGTCCTAGGCTGGGTGAATGAAAGTGAATTCACACCTGAACAGCCCATAATGGAACTGCAGAACATCAAGGAGAAAGAAAAAATCATAAAAGCCATCAAAAAGAAAACAGATTAAAGTAATGATGATCCTGGAAAGCTAGGCACCGTCCCCTGACCACAGGGATTTTTCTCCACACCTCTCCCTTCCCTTCCTCGGAATCCAACAGAGCACCCACTGTGTGCTGGGCCCTGTGCTCTCCACTGAAATGTTCTCCTCTGCTTCTTACATTTCACTTTTCTTCCTGGTCTAGCCCAGGTCTTACCTCTTCCTCCAGGAAGTCTTCCTGACTGCACCTGTTCTCTCCACTTCCCACTGTCACTGTCACAGTCCACTCCAAACCTGCCTTCACTGGCCTCTGTTTCTTGCGTGTTGGTCTTTCCTGCCATGTAAATAGGAAGCACTTGGAGCTCTGGGACTTGGCCCAGGATCTTTCTCTCCTGCTCCTCTCCAGTCAGCATGGTGCTGGCTACACAGGGTGTGTTCAGTGACTATGTTTGAACATTCAATCAGTTGATCCTTGGGAGTCAAATATACATTAAATTTGCATGCCGAATCAAGCTTCTTTGTACAAGCTTTTCAGGTCCTTTTGAAATCATATGTTTGTACTAAGTGACCAGGCCAGGTTAAAGTTCATGGGCTCCCTTAAACCACATTTTAAAGGCTTTCATTATATTACTCACTGGTATTTTTAAAATAATGACTATTTATTTATTTATTTATTATTTTTTATTTTTGAGACAGGGTCTTACCCTGTCGCCCAGGCTGAGTGCAGTGGCACGATCTCCACTCACTGCAACCTCTGCCTCCTTGATTCAAGCGATTATCATGCCTCAGCCTCCTGAGTAGCTGGAACTACAGGTGTGTGCTGCCACATCTGGCTAATATTTGTGTTTTTAGTAGAGGTGGGGTTTCACCATGTTGGCCAGGCTGGTCTCAAACTCCTGATCTCAAGTGATCCACCTGCCTCGGCCTCCCAAAGTTCTGAGATTACAGGTGTGAGCCACCACGCCTGCCTAGTCCCTTACACTTCACCCATCTTTAGAATACCTCTTCTGTGGCTGTATCTAAAGGCATCAATGTTAAGGTGATTCCCTGACCTCCTGTGGGGTATGAGTCTGGCTGGGCAGTCTGGATTTGCTGAGGACCCCCGATAGGGACTGGCCTTTGGGAGGGACTTTTGAAAATTCCAAGGTCAGACTTACATGACCATCTGTCTCAGAACTGGGGAGAGGGTAGACCAGAACAGGAGCAAGAGGACCCAGAAAAGGCCATCCAGGAGGTTCCTCCGACCTGGGGGCAGTCAGGGAGAGCTGACCTTCCAGGAAAAGAGGGGCTGAGGTGTGGTGGACACAGTTGGCTCTGAGCCATGGGAACCATTGGGAGCTGAACAGCCAACCACAGACCCTGTGAAAGGACTTCATCCAGTGGAGGGGAGGGGAACAAAGGACAGGGCCTCCCGCATCCGTGGCTCAAGACTAAGACAAAAAGCCTACCCTGAGCTAAATGTGACCGCCGTTCCATCTTTCCAGCTTCTGCAGCCTCATGCACACTGTCTGGTGGTGACCTGCAGTGAGGTGGTGGATATCTTCTGGCTGCATGCCAGCAAATGACTCATCCTTATGGGGATAAGCTCGTGGCCCAGGGAGCCTTGGGCATGGTTGTGGTGCATAGAGAAGAAAAGGATTCGCTGCCCGGTGCTAAATCTGATGGGTCCCTACCATGGGCCAGATGCTGGGTAGAGAGATTCACATCTGCCCTGCCTGGAAAGGTAACATTCATCCTTTCACTAATGAGTGTTTATCAGGCCACAGTGATGTATCAGAAACTGTTCTAGATACTGGGTTGCAGTAGTAAACAAAGCATTCAGAATCTCTGCTCTCATGCAGCTTAGGATCTATTATGATTTTTTTTTTTTTTTTGAGATGGAGTCTCACTCTGTTGCCCAGGCTGGAGTGCAGTGGTGTGATCTCGGCTCACTGCAAGCTCCGTCTCCGGGGTTCAAGCGATTCTCCTGCCTCAGCCTCCTGAGTAGCTGGGACTACAGGCGCCCGCCACCACACTGGGCTTATTTTTTATATTTTTAGTAGAGATAGGGTTTCACCATATTGGCCAGGCTGGTCTCGAACTCCTGACCTCATGATCTGCCTTCCTCTGCCCCACAAAGTGCTGGGATTACAGGCGTGAGCCACTGCGCCAGGCTCTATTATGATATTTTTACCTTCATTTTTCAGAGGAGGAAACTGAGATCCCAAAAGGCCAGAAAAGTGGCCCCACTCACCCAGGTAGTATGTGGCCGAACCAGAAGAGCAGCCAAGTCCTGCCTGGCTCCTCACCCCTGAGCTTTCCAGACTCTCCCGGGCCCTGGGAAGTCCATCCTGCTGAGCACACATTTTGCTCAGTGCATCCACTTGAAGAGCGACATTAACTGAAATGGCTCATGGCTCATCCTTTGATTCAGGCCTGCCTGTGTGGAGAGCTGGACAGACTTCCTCCTGACTAATGAGCCCTCGCATCCTAATTGGGCCAGGGCTGGGCCTACATGCTGCCATCGTTCCTGGAACGTGCTTGGCCAGATGAGTGGGAGGCAGATACTGGGGACTCCCTTAGGTGTATATAGGGCATGGACCTGATAGAGGAGGCGCTGAGACTCGAGGAGAGTCCAGGGCAATGCAGGAGTCACGGCGCTTCTAGAAGCTGGGCTCCAACCACTTCTGGACGCACACCCTGACTTCACAACCGGGCCCTGATCTCGATCTGGCTTGAGACACTCCTGGAGGTACGGCTTATCTCTAAATTCACTCACACAGTTCCTTTGTTGATATAAACAAGAGTTGTTGTTCCTGCTGGATAATTCTGAAGCGGGGTGCGATGCTTGGAAATGCCTTGACAAGGGCCATTTTAAAGAGCATGACAGTCACGGCCCCTCCACACCCACTGGGATTGCACCCTGCTTGGTTCTTGGGCTGTCCAGCGGTCATGTTGGATGGGACCGTGTGCAGAAGGCTCAGTTCAGTAAGTTCAGCCGGCTCAGGAACACTCCCTGATTCTGTCCTAAAGTCACCGCTGGTTTGAATTCCCAAGAGGAGGCCCCACAGTCCTGGACCAGCTTGGGGTCAACACCGCAGCTCTCAGTTTGGCCTGGGAATTCTAGCAAAGCACGGGGCCAAGCGGACTTGTGGAACCCACTGGAAATGGGTTTTTCTTGGGGAGAGAGGCTGACCATGCGTGGGGCTTGCTACCTCCAGGATTGCTCTGCCAGTGCGGTGAGCTGACCAGAGGCAGAGCTGCCTGCTGTTGGGAGAGATGGCATTATTCTGATGTGGGAACCAGCAGGTCAAGTCCCACCCCAAACTCAGCCAAGAACAAAGGCTTTTCCTCTGGGAAAAGCCACCCAGGGCACCACTTCCCCACTCCCCACAACTGTTGACTCCCTTTGGTTGTTGTGGAATCCCGGAGGCAGGGACCAGGGCTTCCCTGCTTATCTGTTTCCCGCACTGGAAGGTACTCCATACAGATCTGTGAAATGCCAAGCATCTCCCTGCAGCGGGCAAGGTGAATGCCGGCGGGGAGGCCCCAGGCGTTGCAAGGTGCTCACGAGGTTGTGTTCCCAACAAGACATGGAGAGAAGGCGGACAGGGGTCCCCCAATGTTGTCTTTTGTCAGGGACTTCACAGAATGTTCAGACATCAGAATCCCAGCTGTGGGGCTCATGGCAGGAAACCCCAGTGGTTGGGTTCTGGAATCTGGCAGATCCAGGCTCAGATCCACTCATCCACCACCAACTGGCTGTGCGCTCCTGGGGAAGCCTCTCTGACCCACTTCTCTGTTTCCCCGCATCTGTGATAGGATGTGAAGGGGCTGCGTGGGAGAAGTGAGATTTCATGTGTGAGACGCTTGGCTCTGGGTTTGGTACCGGCAAGGCCAGAGCAGCACCAGCCACTGGTAGCCTTAGTGGGATCCTATGAAATTGCTCCTGTTTGGCTATTTTAACCTACAAAATGGCAATTTCTCAGAATTCAACCTGATAGTGTCACCTCTGACATTGTCTGGCTACTCGAGTGTGAGGCTGGGTTTTGCTGAGACCCTTGCCCACCCCACCCAGGGGGATTCAGCTTCCAGCTCCTTCCCCACCCACACCCCCTTAATCCTCATTTAGGCTCAGCCCCTAGCAATGCAAGGGGCCTGGGCAGGCACCTCACACAGCTCCCTTCCCACCAGATGCGGCAGCTGAACCCAGGAAGGTAGATTCTTGCCAAAGGTGCACAAACTATTAGGAGTGGACCTAGGACCAGAATCCACATTTCTGGACTCCTAATTCAGTTCTCTTCCCACTATATCAGGCTAGAGCAGCTGCCAATGTTTGGAGCCAGGGGGCTGGGTCAAGGTGAGCCAGCTGTTTATAAGACGTGCTAAAGCCTGGCATGGAATTTAATGAGGTGCAGGCATTTTCAGGACTTCTCTTGGAGGGAGTGCTGCGTGGGCTTAGAAGCGTCTTTAGTCCCAGCTCTGCCACTTGAAGGTTAGGTGAGCTCGGTTTCCTCATTTGTACAAAGGAATAATTACAACAGCTACTTGGTAGGGTGTTGCAAGGGTTAGATGAATCAATATTTGTCAATTGTATTGTCAATAATAAAATTTGTAAATACAATTTATAAACATTTTAAGAAAATATTGGAGAGCACCGAAAGAGTGTCTAGCACTTTGTAAGGCCATATAAGTCTTATAAGTGTTTGGTATTATTATTATTATTATTTGAGGCAGAGTCTCGCTCTGTCACCCAGGCTGGAGTGCAGTGGCATGATCTTGGCTCATTGCAACCTCCGTCTCCTGGGTTCAAGTGATTCTCCTGCCTCAGCCTCCCGAGCAGGTGGAATTACAGGTGCCTGCCACCATGCTCAGCTGATTTTCATATTTTTAATACAGAAGAGGTTTCACCATGTTGGCCAGGCTGGTCTTGAACTTCTGACCTCCGGTGATCTGCCAGCCTCAGCCTCCCAAAGTGCTGGAATTACAGGTGTGAGTCATTGTGCCCGGCCTGGTATTATTCTTATGAGGACACCTGGGGATTGATGTGGATGAGTGTGAGTTGGGGCCAGGGCTGAGGCATTGCTGAGGATGAGAGATAAGAGCCCTCAAGCTGACCCTGGGGTCCTGTTTTTCTGCCCAACCTCCAGTGCCCGGCTTTGTCTCGACATACACATAAGACAAACACTTGAAAGACCAGCAGATTGCATAGAGGTTGGGGCGAGGAGGAGTCCCCAGTTTTCTGCCTCCACACTGTCATCTCTTCCATAAGGAGCATCACTCCACATCTTCCAGGTCTTACAGAGTCCAGGGTTAGTGAGGGCAAAAGAGGTGATCCCTGTAAAGTGCTTGTACAGGTTCTGGTCCTAGCAAGCCCTAGCTAGGTGTTTGGCAACAATCGTAACCCTTCCATCCCCCGAAGAATGCAAATTCCATGAGAGCAAGGATCTTGGTCTGGTTTATTGATGATGTAACCCAAGTTCCTAGATCCATGCCGGGAACATGGTAGGAACACAGTAAATACTTGCTGCAAGAAATAATAACTTTGTCCCCACCCTCAAAGAGATTAGAATCTAGGCCGGGTATGGTGGCTCATGCCTGTAATCCCAACACTTTGGGAGGCTGAGGTGGCAGACCACCTGAGGTCAGGAGTTCGAGATCTGCCCCACCAACATGGTGAAACTTTGTCTCTACTAAAAATACAAAATTAGCCAGGCATGGTGGCAGGAGCCTGTAATCCCAGCTATTTGGGAGGCTGAGGCAAGAGGATGGCTTGGACCCTGGAGGCAGATGTTACAGTGAGCCAAGATGGTGCCATTGCACTCCAGCCTGGGCAACAAGAGCAAAACTCCGTCTCAAAAAAAAAAAAAGAGAGATTAGAATCTAAAGGAGGAATCTGGAACACAGTCACAGACACTATGGAAATCAGTTCCAAATACTTTAACCTCATGTGTTCCCAAAGCCTCCCCCGGTTTGCTTTCCTGATCATGTTGATTCCTCTGCTCTCTAAGAACCAGGACCCTCCCAGTCACCACTGTCTCTGCTTCAACCAGGTTTTTGTTTGATCTCACCTGGAAAACTGCAACACACTCACCTTCTGTGCTATTCCCCCTGAAACCAAAAGGGGCACTTACTAAAAATAAATCAGTTTGGGTCGCTCCCTTGTCTAAAAATGTTTGAAATCTTCCCATTGCCTCCAGGCTAAAATCCAACTCCTATGGCCAAGAAGCACATGCAAAGATGCTTAGCCTCCTTAGTCATCAGGAAATGCAAATCAAAAGCCACAGTGAGATGCCACTTCACACCCACTAGGAAGGCTGGAATCAAAATAACTAAAAGGACATAATAACAAGTGTTGATGAGGATGTGGAGCAATTGGAACCCTCGCACATTTCCTGTGAAAATGTGGAGTGGTATAGCTGCTGTGGAAGATAATTCGGCAGATCCTCAAAAAGGTAAAGACAAAATGACTGTATGACCCAGCAATTCCACTCCTAGGCAGATACCCCAGAAAACTGGAGGCATATATCTGCACAAAAACTTGTACACTAGTGTTCATAACAGCGTTAGGCAAAATAGCCCAAAACACCAGAAACAGCCCAAATGCCCATCCGTTGATGAATTCATAAATAAAATGTGACTTATTAGCCAGGCATGGTGGTGTGCATATGTAATCCCAGCTACTCAGGAGGCTGAGGCAGGAGAATCACTTGAACCCGGGAGGTGGACGTTGCAGTGAGCCAAGATCACACCATTTCACTCCAGCCTGGGAGACAGAGCAAGACTCTGTCTCAAAAAAAAAAAAAAAAAAAAAAGTGACTTAGTCTATTTGTGTTGCTGTAACAAAATACCACAGACTGAGTAATTTATAAATAATAGAAATTTATTTCTCTGGAGGCTGGAAAGTCCAAGATCAAGACACCAGCAGGTTCAATATCTGGTGAAGGCTCGGTCTCTGCTTCCAAGATGGTGCTGTTATATATAAAGTTTTGGTGCCACAAAAGGAATAGCACTTGAACATAAAATTTTCTTTTTAATTCTCAGCAAGACAAGTTACTTCTATAGAAGGGTGTGCTCTTACAGATGGAGCAATGGTGAGCACTCACTTGGACAAGGGAGGGGAAGGCGTTCTTATCCCTGACTCACGTGGCCCCTACTGCTGTGTCGTTCCCCTATTGGGTAGGGTTAGACCGCACAGGCTAAACTAATTCCTATTGGCCAATTTAAAGGGAATGATGGGATAAGTGCTTTGGCGGGAATCAGGGCAGAGCAGGTAGCAGGTAATCGGAATGAGTCAGGGTGGAAAGGTAATCGAAAAAGGTTGCTTTGTGAGGAAGTTAAGTTTAAAAGTAGAAGGCAAAGAATTGAACATACTGACATATTAATTCTTTGAAAAGAAATTTAGAACTCATATCTAACAGTGTCTTGTTGCTGCATCCCCTGGAGGGGACGAACACTGTGTCCTCACATGGTGGAGGGGGACAAACCACTTCTCCAAATTCTTTCATAAAGGTTCTAGTCTCTTCCATCCTCACGGCCTGGTCCTACCTCTTAATACTATTGCTTTGGGAATTAAGTCTTGACATGAATTTTGAAGAGGATACAAGCATTCAAACCATAGCTGTGGTGTAGCCATGCAATCAAATATTACTGAGCCATGAAAAGGAATGAGGTACTGACACATGCTACAACCTGCACGAATCTTGGAAACATGGTGCTTGGTGGAAGATGCCAGTCCACGGGCCGCATAGCATATGACTGCATTTACATGAAATGACCAGAATAGGCAAATCCTGAGAGACAGGACATAGATGAGTGGTTGCCAGGGGCTGAGGGGACTGGGTAATGGAGTGTAAATCAGAAGTAAAATGCTAAGCCCCCTCAACCAACTGAATGGACCCTTCCTCAGCCAAGGGCATTCCCAAGTTAACCTGAAAAACTAGTTCAGACCATGATGGGGAGTCGGGGTCAGAGGTCAGAAGTGTCTCCCACCTTCCTCCTTTTGGAATTCAGATACAGCTGACCAGCATTAACATTAAAACAAATCTTTTTTTTTTTTTGAGGCGGAGTCTCGCTCTATCACCCAGGCTGGAGTGCTCACTGCAACCTCCGCCTCCCAGGTTCAAGCAATTCTCCTGCCTCAGCCTCCCAAGTAGCTGGGATTACAGGCATGTGCCACCATGCCTGAGTAATTTTTGTATTTTTAGTAGAGACAGGGATTCTTTCATGTTGTCCAGTCTGGTCTTGAACTCCTGACCTCAGATGATCCACCTGCCTCGGCCTCCCAAAGTGTTGGGATTACAGGCGTGAGCCACCGCACCTGGCTAAAACAGATCTTAAGGCTGATGAAACAGACTTTTTGTAGCAATAAGACACCAAATTCCACACTAACTCTAGTATAGCATCAGGACAGATAGCAGGTCCTGAATGAAATTAAAGTATTTTACCCCCAGATGTATTTTTTTGACTTATTTTGAAATGGCCCTGCAAAGCTGTCTCTTGTGAGGAAACATCTTCATTCTGTAGAGAATCCCCTTCCCTTTCCAGGCCTTTTCCTGATTCAGGAGAGAATTAGCTAAGACTCTGGCATCTTTTTAGGTCTGTGAAGAGCTCTGAAGCCTGCCACCTGGAGGCCTCCTCTGCGTGATGAGACCTTGGTCTCCACAACAGCTCATGTTTTTTTTTTTTTTTTTTTTTTGAGACGGAGTCTCCCTCTGTCGCCCAGGCTGGAGTGCAGTGGCGCAATCTCGGCTCAATGCAAGATCCGCCTCCCGGGTTCATGCCATTCTCCTGCCTCAGCCTCCCGAGTAGCTGGGACTACAGGCGCCCACCACCACGCCCACCTAATTTTTGTATTTTTAGTAGAGACGGGGTTTCACCGTTTTAGCCAGGATGGTCTCGATCTCCTGACCTCATGATCCGCCCTCCTCAGCCTCCCATAGTGCTGGGATTACAGGCGTGAGCCACTGCGCCCGGCTAACCGCTCATCTTAACCCAGACATTCCTTTCTACTGATTCCAGGTCTTTAGATAAACTCTTTTGACCAATTGCCAATCAGAAAATTTTTGGAATCTACCTATGATCTGGAAACTGCCTTCCCTACTCCCACCTCAAGTTGTCCCGCCTTTCCAGACGGAACCAATGTACATCCTACATGTATTGATTTATGTCTTAAGTCCCCCTAAAATGTATAAAACCAAGCTGTACTCTGACCACGTTGGGCACATAGGATCTCCTGGGGCTGTGTCACGAGCCATTTGTTACTCATATTTGGCTATAAATCTCTTTTATAGCCAAATAGTATAAATAGTATAGTATAGTATAGTATAGTATAGTATAAATCTCTTCAAATATTTTACAGAGTTTGACTGTTTTCATTGACAAGGGAGTGATTGCTCACAGGTATGGGATTTCTTTTGGGGTGGTGAAAATATTCTGGAATTGGATAGTGGTGATGGCTGTATAACTTTATGAAAATACTAAAAAACCACTGAATCATACACTTCTCAAACTCCTGAGCTTAGGTGATCCACCCGCCTCGGCCTCCCAACGTGCTGGGATTCCAGGCGTGAGCCGCTGCACCCACTTCTAAAAGGTACATTTTATAATATGTGAATTGTATCTCTATTTTATTTTATTTTTTGTTTTGAGACAGGGTCTCACTCTGTTGCCCAGGCTGGAGTGCAGTTGTGCTATCTCAGCTGACTGCAACCTTCACCTCTCAGGCTCAAGCAATCCTTCCACCTCAGCCTCCCGAGTAGCTGGAACTACAGACATGTGTCACCATGACTGGCTAATGTTTGTATTTTTTGTAGAGATGGGGTTTTGCCATGTTGCCCAGGCTGGTCTGGA
The DNA here is from genome assembly GCF_029289425.2 of Pan paniscus. NCBI lineage: Eukaryota > Metazoa > Chordata > Mammalia > Primates > Hominidae > Pan > Pan paniscus. The sequence goes on from NC_073262.2 coordinate 135,631,964, forward strand.
ACTTCTGGACTCTAGCAATCCACCTGCCTCTGCCTCTCCAACTGCTGGGATTACAGGCGTGAGCCACTGTGCCTGGTCACGTATCTCAATTGTAAGCATTGAGAGTGGTTCTCTTCTTGAGGGTGGGCCAGCCAGTGGCTTCGCTCCCTAGTTCTAGCCTGAAGCCTCTGTTCTCTCCCTTGCCCCATCTTCTCTCTAAGGCATGAGCCACCAGTTCTGGTCACACTCACCTCATGGAGCCCATCAGCCCGTTTCCTAGGCCTTAGGCTGGACCCCTACTCAACCCCAAAGGCCCGGTGTGTGTCTTGCCTTGCGATTCCTCCCGAAGACGTCTCTGTCTTGTTTTCCCTCTAGAATGTCTTTATAGATGTCCTCAGCTGGCTGGGCGTGGTGGCTCATGCCTGTAATCCCAGCACTTTGGGACCTGAGGTCAGGAGTTTGAGACCTGCCTGACTAACATGGAGAAACCCCGTCTCCACTAAAAATACAAAAGTAGCTGGGCATGGTGGTGCATGCCTGTAATCGGGAGGTTGAGGCAGGAGAAGCACTTGAACCCGGGAGGCGGAGGTTGCAGTGAGCCGAGATCGCGCCATTGCACTCCAGCCTGGGCAACAAGAGCAAAACTCCATCTAAAAAAAAAAAAAAAAAAAGATTTCCTCAGCTAACCTTCTTCTCTCCTTTCCTCCTACATTGTGTAGAGAAGGCCAGCCATTGTAATCCCTACAGAAATTTTGGCCTTGAGGATATTTTAAATACAAACATTTTAAACTGAATTATACCAACTCTGCTGAATTTCCATCAAGGACACTTTCCAGAGCCCACTCTATGGAGCTTAAATAAATCCTTGATCAATTTTCGAGAGAACACTGTGAAACTGCATAGTTCTCCATTTTCATTTTTACTTGTTATCATATTTGATTCTTTCCTGCTGACATTTTCTAACAACGTTTCAGCATAGGCCTCCTGATATATATCAAGGCCTGTTTCCTTGGATTATAATTTGCAGGTCTAGATTTTATCACCAAGCCATGAATCTCCCACCGAAGTTTAGGGAATAGCACATCTTTTCCTTGTGCAGCTTTTGCCCTTCTAAGTTTTATTTTCTCACATTGTCCTAATATTAACGTTCACTGTGGTTGAATGAAAGACTGATAGATTACATTTATTTCTCAAAGAAGCTAAGTTTCAAATAACGCATGCATGTGGTAGAAAAATGAGAGCAGTACAAAAGGGTGCACAAAGGCAAACCTTGCCCTTCTTGCTGGCCTCTTGTCCGCTTGCCCTCTGCAAAGGCTGTGTCTCAGACGGGGTGCCCAGGACGCTGGCTCTGACATGGAGACCCACGTCAGGCAAGAGCCTCTGGGGGAAAGGGAGGAGCAGCAGAGAAAGAGGCGGCTGTAATGCAGTCTCAGGGAAGGCCCAGCCGCCCGGAGGGAGCTTCGGAGCCGCACTGTTCCTGGTCAGGAGGTCAGGAAGAGGGTCTCTAGGCTCTGAGTCGACCAATCATCAAGCAGCCCTTCTTGGGTATGACCTGGGGCAGATTCTTCATCTGGGAACAACTGGGCCATCCTCCCCAGGCCAGGGCCCTGCAGCCAACACTCCCCAGAGCTGGGGGATGCAACCTCCTAAAGGGACCTAGGCAGCTTAGCCTGAAAATCACTGTCACCCACTGTCCCCAAGTTACCTCTGTCCCCTCCCTACCCTTTTTAGCTGAAGACTTATTTTTAATTGTTATTTTCTTAGACCTCTGGAGCACCCCACGCCCCCAGCCTGGGTTAGCTGTCAGGAGCCCCTGTCTCTTCCTTTCCCACTGCAGCGCCGCCCCCTCGCTGCCTCAGGGGGAGCCCACGCAGCGGGGGCAGACGGGCCTCAGCCTCAGGCAGCCTGGGGAGCAGAGCCTTAGAAGCCACGCTTTTTCTTTTTCCTTTTCTTTGAAACAACTTTCTAGGGCTCTGGAGTTATAAAAAGCTCCCATGTGTCACTTTCTGGCATTTGGGCAGCTGCCGAATGCCACCCGGCCTGCACTGCTGTCCTCCTGAGGTTTGCCCCTGGATTGATGGGCTGGGTTTGGCAAAAGCAGCTGGAGGTTATCAAAAATCTGTTGTAAGGAGCATTGTTAACTTAGAATAAAAATCGAATCCAAAACACGTTTTTGCAATACCCCCTCCCGATATCCACCGAGGCAAAGGCAGAATTAAGAAGCAGGGTCTTGAGATGTAGGAAAGGAGAATGAACCCCACGCGGGAAGAGGACAGGCCGCCCTGACTTTGGTCCACTCAGCCAGGGGGGTGAGCACTACCTGTCTTGGTGAATGACTCTGGGCCCTTCTCAGGTGTGGCTGCAGGTGACACATCTTCTCTTCCTGTCCACCCCCAGCCCCATGGCGTCCCTCCCTGTCCTGCAGAAGGAGAGCGTGTTCCAGTCGGGAGCCCATGCCTACAGAATCCCTGCCCTGCTCTACCTGCCTGGGCAGCAGACCCTGCTGGCCTTCGCGGAACAGCGGGCAAGCAAGAAGGATGAGCACGCGGAGCTGATTGTCCTGCGCAGAGGAGACTACGATGCACCCACCCACCAGGTTCAGGTGAGGCAGGAGGTGTCTGCACTGGCTCCCCAGGGCTCTGCCACACCCTTTGCTGCTGTGATCAGGGGCCAGTCCTGGATCTCAAGAAATACAGGGACAACTTTATCCCTCAATGGCTGTACTCCGGAGGAGAGATAGAGCAGAGAAAGTGCCCCAGTGGTCCCCTGGACCTCTGGGTTCACTGTGAATTAGTCCAGCTGGCCTCCCATCTGTTTTCGTGAAAGAGTGAATGAGTTGCCCAGCATCCTTGATGACCTCACGGAGGAATAGTTCAGTGTTGCGTAATGGAGGGTTGTGTCCTTTGAGTAAAATTAACTTGGGGACTTGGGGTGGGGTGATGGCTTGTGTCCTAAAGTCCCATTTTATAGATTAAATAATTAATCCTGATGACAGCACCCAAGGCTGGCTGCTCATATTTGAAGAGTTTAATATTATTATCATTCCTTTGTAGTCATTACTACACAGCTGTTCAAAGCATGGGATTTGAAGCAGATGGACCTGGGTTCAAGTCCTGGTTCCGCCACTGACCAGAGGTGTGGCCTAGGCAACTCCTCCTCCCTGTCGCAGTCTCTTGCTCACTGTAATAATGGAGCTACTAACACCTGTTCCCCGGGGATTGAGGCACTAGACGAGACCGTGGATGTTAGACTTTTGGTGCTTTGTCTGTGCTTAGAATTGCCCAATGGGGGTAGCTGTTAATAAATGGGGACAGACAGCACATGTGACATAGACTTGGGGATTCTGGAAGCTCAATGTGACTCCTCCTTGGCTACACGAGTAGGATATGGAGTGTAGAAGGTGAGAGGTGACCGTCACATTCTGTCTTGTACTGGTCAGGTTATTGCATCTTCCGCCAGGGCTTTGCTATTCAAGGATGGTGAGCTGGACTGGGGTGGGAAGTGGAGGAACCAGGATGAAGTTGGGAATGGCTCATGCACGAGTCATCTTCATATCTTGTGGTCTGGCAGGTGGGTGTTCTGTAAATGCCTATTGATGGCAATAGAAGGAACAGAATCACTCAGCCGAGTGTGGCTGCCTTGGAGGGGTGAGGTGGCACCCTGGGCCCCGCAGCTCTGGGGAAACGTTGCAAGGAGGATATGAGTGTTGGGTGGAGAGTTCTCCTCGATGACTTTTGACTCTAACCCGGGAGACACACCCGTGCCCACCCCTCCCACTCATGCAGCTCCTGGCACCATCCCCAGCTGTTTCAAGGCTGCCTTCTTCTTTCTCTCTCCCCACTCAGTGGCAAGCTCAGGAGGTGGTGGCCCAGGCCCGGCTGGATGGCCACCGGTCCATGAACCCATGCCCCTTGTATGACGCGCAGACGGAGACCCTCTTCCTCTTCTTCATTGCCATCCCTGGGCAAGTCACGGAGCAACAGCAGCTGCAGACCAGGGCCAATGTGACGCGGCTGTGCCAAGTCACCAGCACTGACCACGGGAGGACCTGGAGCTCCCCCAGAGACCTCACTGATGCGGCCATCGGCCCAGCCTACCGGGAGTGGTCCACCTTTGCAGTGGGCCCGGGGCATTGTTTGCAGCTTCATGACAGGGCCCGGAGCCTGGTGGTGCCCGCCTACGCCTACCGGAAACTTCACCCCATCCAAAGGCCAAGCCCCTCTGCCTTCTGCTTCCTCAGCCATGACCATGGGCACACGTGGGTGCGAGGGCATTTTGTGGCCCAGGACACCCTGGAGTGCCAGGTGGCCGAAGTCGAGACTGGGGAGCAGAGGGTGGTGACCCTCAATGCGAGAAGCCACCTCCAAGCCAGGGTCCAGGCCCAGAGCACCAATGACGGGTTTGATTTCCAGGAGTCTCAGCTGGTGAAGAAGCTGGTGGAGCCGCCGCCCCAGGGCTGCCAGGGGAGCGTCATCAGCTTCCCCAGCCCCCGCTCGGGGCCTGGCTCCCCAGCCCAGTGGCTGCTCTACACTCACCCCACACACTCCTGGCAGAGGGCCGACCTGGGTGCCTACCTCAACCCGCGACCTCCAGCCCCTGAGGCCTGGTCAGAGCCGGTACTGCTGGCTAAGGGCAGCTGTGCCTACTCAGACCTCCAGAGCATGGGCACCGGCCCTGATGGGTCCCCCTTGTTTGGGTGTCTGTATGAAGCCAATGATTACGAGGAGATTGTCTTTCTCATGTTCACCCTGAAGCAGGCCTTCCCAGCTGAGTACCTGCCTCAGTGAGCCTGTGGTGCCCACCACAAGGGCCTGCCTTTCACCTGCACACCCAGCTCGGAGGCTCTGTGGCTGCCTCTCCTTCCCGTGGCCCCTGGACGTGGGGGCCACTCTGGGCTCCCTTCGGCGCCCGTGTGTGGAGAGAGGTGCACCTCTTGCTCTTTTCCTCCTGCGTGATTCCAGTCTTCCCAAAAGGTTCTATTTTCAGCCCAGAAACCAAAAGTGCCTGGCTTCCCATAGCCCCTCCATAGGGAAGGCGTGGAGGGTCCTGCAGCGCAGCTGTCACCTTGTCTGCCTGTCCCCTACCCCCAGCTTTGTGTAGGTCTTGAGAAATTTCTAGTTCAACGCCTTCCTTCTTGGGAACCATTCATTATGTTCCTGGGGAAGAACTGAGATGGAAGACCATGGTGTAAATTAGCAGAGATGTGTGTGTATCTGTGTGTGTCGGCATGTGCATGTGTGTTCGTGTGTGTCTATATGTGTCTCTGTGTGCATGTGTGTTCGTGTGTGTCCATGCATACGTGTTTGTGTTCATGTGTCCGTGTGTCTGCATGTGCATGTGCGTTCATGTGTGTTCGTGTGTCATGTGTGCCTGTGTGTTTGCATGTGTTTATGTGTCTTCGTGTGAGCCTGCATGTGTATGTGTTCGTGTGTGTCCATGTGTGCCTTGTGTTCGCATGTGTGTTCATGTGTGATCCTGCATGTCCATGTGTGTCTGCACATGCATGTGCATTCATGTGTGCTAGTGTGTGCATAAATATGCATGCATGTTCAAGTGTGTCCATGTGTGCTTGTGTGCGCATGTGTGTTCATCTGTGTTCAGTGTGTATATGCATGTGCATGTGTGTTCATGTGCATCCATGTGTTTGTGTGTGCCGATGTGTCTGCATGCATGTGTTCATGTATGTCAGTGTGAGTCTTGTGTGCATGTTTTTGTGTCTGTGTGTGCATGTGTGTTCATGTGTCTATGTGTGACTGTGTGCATGTGTGTTCATGCGTGTCCGTGTGTGTCTGCATGTGCATGTATTTGTGTGTGTGCACATGTGTTCATGTGTGTCCGTGTGTGTCTGCATGTGCGTGTTTGTGTGTGTGTGTCTGTGTGTGCATGTGTGTTCATGTGTGTCCATGTGTGTCTGCATGTGCATATGTGTTTGTGTGTGTCCATGTGCATCTGTGTGTGCCTGTGTGTTCGTGTGTCTATGTGTGTCTGTGTGCATGTTTGTTCATGTGTGTGTATTTGTGTATGTGTCCTTGCCAATGCTTTGGGGCAGACAGCATGGAGAATAGCTTTGCAGGGAGTAAGGCACGACGGTCTGGGAGAATTAAGTGAGCTTAAGTCATTGTATTAGTGTCTTAAGGCTGCTGGAACAAATTACCTTAATCTTGGTGGCTTAAAGCAACAGAAATTTGTTCTCTCACCGTTCTTTCTGGAGGCCAGAAGCCTGAAATCAACATGTCTGAGAGGCTCTGTGCCCTCTGGAGACCCTGGTGAGGGGGGCCTTCCCTGCTTCTTCCAGCTTCTGCCGGCTCCCAGCAACGCTCGCTGGTCCTTGGCTTGTGATCGCATCACTCCAGTCCCTGCCTCGATCCTCACGTGGCCACATCTCCTCCTCCTCCTGTGTCTTCTCTTCTATGTTTATAAGGACACTTGTCACTGACTGGATTTAGGGCCCACTCACATAATTCGGGGTGATTTTTTTTTTGAGACAGAGTCTTGCTCTGTTGCCCAGGCTAGAGTGCAGTGTCACCATCTCAACTCACTGCAACCTTTGCCTCTTGGGTTCAAGCGATTTTCCCGCTTCAGCCTCCCAAGTAGCTGGGATTACAGGCATGCACCATGATGCCCAGCTAATTTTTGTGTTTTTAGTAGAGACAGGGTTTCACCATGTTGGCCAGGCTGGTGTCGAACTTCTGGCCTCAAGTGATCCACTGGCCTCGGCCTCCCAAAGTGCAGGGATTACAAGCATGAGCCGCTGCACCCGGCCCAGGAGGATCTTATTTCCCAAGATCCTGAACTTAATTATATTTGCAAAGACACTTCTTCCAAATAAAGTCCCATTCACAGATTCTGGGATGTGGATATATCCTCTTGCACTTCACAAAGGAGAATATTCTAAAGGCTACTAAATTGCTCAACATCATTAGTCATCAGAGGAATGCAAAATAAAACTGTGAGAGACTTATCTACTAGAATGCCCACATTTAAAAGATTAACAACAGCAAATATCAGCAAGGATGTGGAGCCACTGGAACTCTAGTATATTTCTGGCAGAAAGTAACTGACACAACCACTTTGGCAAGCGATTTGGTGGAATCCACCAAAACAAAACATGTAAATACTCCATGACCCAGCAGTTCTACTCTGGAGCACATATCCAAGAGAAATGAATGTTCATAGCTGCCGAAGACACATAGAAGATTGTTTATAGCAGCGTCATTCACAAGAGTCCTAAACTGGAAACAACCCAAATGTCAATAGAAAGTAAAATAAATAAGTAAATTAGGGGCTGGGCGTGGTGGCTCATGCCTGTAATCCTTTGGGAGGCTGAGGCTGGTAGATCACCTGAGGTCAGGAGTTCGAGACCAGCCTGGCCAACATGGTGAAACCCCACCTTTACTAAAAAATACAAAAAATTAGCCAGGCGTGGTGGCAGGTGCCTGTAATCCCAGCCACTAGGGAGGCTGAGGCAGGAGAATTGCTTGAACCTGGGAGGTGGAGTTTGCAGTGAGCTGAGATTGCGCCATTGCACTCCAGCCTGGGCAACAAGAGTGAAATTCCATCTCAAAAAAAAAAAAAGAAAAAAAAGAAGGGCATATTCATGAAGTAGAATATTATAATACACAACAGTGAAAGAGTGGACTACTGCTCTCCACACTAGCATGGATGGTTGTCAGACATCATGACGAGTGAAGGATATCAGACTCGAATGAGTACACACCTTATTATTCTATTTATATGAAGTTCAAGGACAGACAAAACTAAACTATGGTCTATCAGTCAGGATAGTGGCTGCTCCTGGTGGAGGGGAGCTGTTGACTGGGACACAGCAAGAGGGAGGCTGCTGGGTGTTCTATTGCTTGATCTGGGGCTGGTTATGTGGATGATTTCGTGTGTAAAAATTTGATGTGCTGTACACAAAAGATTTGTGTGCCGCCGGGCTCGGTGGCTTACACCTGTAATCCCAGCACTTTGGGAGGCCGAGGTAGGTGGATCACGAGGTCAGGAGTTTGAGACCAGCCTGACCAACATGGTGAAACGTTGTCTCTACTAAAAATACAAAAAGTAGCCAGGCCTGGTAGCGTGCGCCTGTAATCCCAGCTAGTCAGGAGGCTGAGGCAGGAGAATCACTTGAACCCAGCAGGCAGAGATTGCAGTGAGCCGAGATCGCGCCATTGCACTCCAGCCTGGGCAACAGAGCGAGACTCTGTCTAAAAACAAAAACAAAGCAAAACAAAACAAAACAAAAGATTTGTGTGCCCTACTGCATATATGTTACACCTCAATAAAAAATAAAAATTGAACAAAAGAGCAGATTTGCTAGTTTAACTCCCAAAGCAATGTTGTATGTTGGGTTTTAAAACTGAAATTGGGTTTCAACTGAATTTCAATATTGGGTTTAAAATTGATTTTTTTTTTTTTTGAGATGGAGTCTGACTCTGGCACGATCTCGTCTCACTGTAATCACCGCCTCCTGGAGGCAGTTCAAGCAATTCTGCTACCTGAGTCTCCCAAGTAGCTAGGATTACAGTTGTGCACCACCTGACTAATTTTTGTATTTTTAGTGGAGATGGGGTTTCACCATGTTGGCCAGGCTGGTCTCGAACTCCTGACCTCAGGTGACCCACCCGCCTTGACCGCCCAAAGTGCTGGGATTAGAGGCATGAGCCACTGCGCCTGGCCTTTTTTTTTTTTTTGGAGACCAGGTCTTGCTCTGTTGCCTAGGTTGGAGTGCAGTGGCACAATCACAGCTCACTGAAGCCTCCCCCTGCTAGGCTCAAACGATCTCGCCTCAGCCTCCCAAGTAGCTGGGACTACAAGCACGTACCACCATGCCTCACTAATTAAAAAAAAAAAAAATTGTAGAGATGGGGTCTTACTATGTTGCCCAGGCTAGCCTCAAACTCCCGAGCTCAAGTCATTCTCCTCCCTCAGCCTCCCAAAGTGCTGCAATTACAGGTATGAGCCACCATGCCCTGCTGAAACTGAATTTTTAAATAAATGCTTTATTTCAGAACAATTTTAGATTTACATAGAAGTTACAAAGATAGTACAGAACGTTCCTGTATACTCCACACCCAGTTTCCCGTGATGTTGACATCTTACATAACTGTGGTACATTTGTTAAAACGAAGAGATTAACATTGGTACATGGTTATTTACTAAACTCTAGACTTTATTCTGATTTCACCAGTTTTTCCACTAATGTCCTTTTTTTCCCCCTGTTCTAGGATCCAATCCAGGATACATTTAGTAAAACAGAATTTTTACTATAATAAATTTGTATCCTTAGAGACACACACGTACACAGATTGATACACACAGTTCCAGAAGGTCCTCCCTTCCCGGGACCTTCCCTTAAAAACCACCTCTAAACAAATAAATAAGCAACCACAAAGAATGTGTGCTTCAGCCTCAGACTGCCGATGTGTAAATGACGGAAGAAGTAGTTCAGTCTCTGAGCCCAGGAAGGTGGCCTTCAAATCTGCTACACAGAGCTCCACGTCCAGGCTGTGGCACCTTGTCCGGGACTACTCTGGTCAACTTTGAGCCCAACGCCACTGCCTGGGACATCTGGGTGTTGGGGTGTAGGGGTGTGTGTGTACACACATGCATGTACACTGGATGTCCATCATCCAGTCCAACTTTGGGGTTGGTGGACCAGCCTTGTTCAACGTTCCACCTGGCAACCCCACAACCGGGGTGCAGACACAGCAGGGATTAGTGGAGCCCGGGCCTCATCCACACTCTCCCCTCAACACAGACCAGGAAGAACTGGAGCTCCAGGTGTGGGGAGCCCACATGGCCCTGGTTCTTGTAGATATCTGAGGCAGGGCTGCTACTGTTCACCTCACCTCTGAGCAGCTGCCCTGGTGCAGCCATCCCCTTTAGACTCCATCTTTCATCTCACCTTCTATGGCCCTATGGCCTTCCTGGCAGGGCGGGTCACAGGTGCCTCTCCAGGTTTGTTTTGTGGCCGGGCTGGGACAGTGGGAGGGACCTGGACTTCTGGTGCCTGAGAGACCAGCCCTGGGAAGCCACTGGGGAAGGGATTCCAAGGCTGGGGAGGGGGCATGGCAGTTGGCATACCTGTCAAAGGGGAAGAGAGCCAAGGCCCTGACAAGGCCTGTGTGGCTGGCTGAATAATGGCCCCCACTGCCCACAAAGATGTCCACATCCTAATCCTTGGAAACTCTGGATGTTACTTTATATAGCAAAAGGAATTTTGCAGATATGATTCACTTACTCTTGAGATGGTGAGATTATTCTGGATTATCCAGGTGGGACATAAATGTAATCAAAGGGTCTTTGTAAGAAGGAAGCAGAGAGAGATTCAATACAGAAGAAGGCCTTGTGAGCACTGAAGTGAGATCCTCGGCTTTGGGCTTTGCAGATGGAGGGAGGGGCCACTAGCCGGGGAATGCAGCTCTAGAGCCAGAGAAGGCAAGGAAGTTTCCCTTGGTGCCTCAGTGGGAATGCAGCCCTGCAGACACCTTGACTTTAGCCCAGTGAAACAGACTCAGGACTTCTGCCCTTTAGGACTGTAGAGAACAAATGTATGTAGTTTTAAGTCACCACGTTTGTGGCCATTTTTTATAGTGGCAGCAGAAAACGAATACAGCCTGGCTCTTCTTGCTATTCTTGCATGCGCACCTGAGAAGTGTGTGCTGAGGAGGTGAGTGAAGAAGGCAGTGACACTGTGGTCAGCTCTGGGCCTGCCAATACATCCCAGGATTCCTGAGGGTCACAGTGGCCCAAAATACCACAGATCCTTCTGGACAGACTAGGGGGAATACATGAAGGAAAAGGAAGATGGAAAAGAGGCCACGTTTGTCATATCTTTCTTTAAGTCCTCTCTTTGGTCAATCCCAACATCTGATGGCTCAAGGTAAATGACAGAGGAACACTGGCATCCATAAGCTGGGCCACCCCTGTTGTCATGGCCTTTCCCCCGACTGCAAAATCACCCATCCCACCCAGGGAATCCAGACCTTCCATGTCTGAGAGGACTGCATCTCTCCAAATCCCCAGGGGAAGGACAGACCTGCTCTCTAGAGAGGATGGAAAGGCTGTGTTACCATGACGACCTTACAGTCCCGCCAGCTGCCCCACAGGGACATGGGCCGTTTCCCAATAATTACTACTGTGGGCAGGAGGGTAAACACCCAGGCCCTTCATAGTCTACTGAACACAAGGCTGAGCTGCTTGGTGTCTTAAGAATCCTCAGTGCCGGCCGGTCGCGGTGGCTCACGCCTATAATCCCAGCACTTTGGGAGGCCGAGGTGGGTGGATCTCCTGAGGTCAAGAGTTCGAGACCAGCCTGGCCGACATGGTGAAACCCAGTCTCTACTAAAAATACAAAAAATTAGCCAGATGGTGTGGCAGGCACATGTAATCCCAGCTACCCGGGAGGCTGAGGCAGGAGAATCACTTGAACCTGGGAGTCGGAGGTTGCAGTGAGCCGAGATCACGCTCTCGTGATTACACTTCAGCCTGGGCAACAAGAGTGAAGCTCCATCTCAAAATTGAAGAACAAAAAACAAAAAACAATCTTCAGTGCCATCTGGGTCCTTCCATTCGTGGTCAAATAGTGGCCAGCCTTCCAATAACTGGCCCTATAGAAGCACCCATGGAGCCCTGCCTGCACCCTATGGACGTCTCTAGAGTCTGAGATCCCCCAGTCAGGGTGGGCTTCCTGAGGACCAGGGACATCCCCAAAGAGAGAGACATTGGGAGCCAGATGCCTGCTATCCAGACACCAGAGGTCAGAGCACTATCAGTGCTGAGGAACTGAGCTCTTGTCACCATTAGGGACCCCCCAGGACAAGCATCATCATTTCCACCATGTCTCCACTCATTTCCTCTTTTTGTTGGTTCCAGGCATCTGATGGCTCATGGGAAATGACTGGGAGGTCCTGGGAGCAACAAGCTGTGTTCTAGCCTGTTGCCACACCTATTGCTGAGACTTTGCAAAACGAATCCATTGAGGACCTGGGGAACTGACCAGGGTCAATGACATAGTCAAGGCCACCTTTTCTGTATCACCTGCTAGGAGCACCAAGAGTTCAGTTTGCCTCCAAAGGATGGGAAATTCCCTGTTATACAACGCATGCAGACTGAGCATCAGCAACGGGCCGGATGTCATTCTAGGAGGCGGGATTCAATGGTGACAGGACAGAGCCACTGCCCTCAAGAAATTCACTTTATGGGATAGGGTGGACAATAAACAACTAAGTAGGAAATGCAACGTCTGTACTGATGAGCGATAAAGAGAATGTCCAGGGAGCGATGTGGTCGGGAGTGAGTGGGGCTGCTCGAGGACAGCCTCCTGGGGAGGTGACATTTAGCAGAGGCCTCGGCAAAGAGAGATAACACAGCCTGATTGTTCCCCTCGAGGAGCCATAGTCAGGGACACCGGGACCTGACCAGGTCCAGCCAGCTGCCCGACCCAGGGACTTCAGCCTCCTGCTTTTCACTGAACTCGGAGCCCACTCCGTGGGTTTCTGCCTTCAACTTCTGGGAAGTTGTGAGACATGCAATTTTTTTTTTTATGTACATCATTTTGCTATGTTGCCCAGGCTATCCTTGAACACCTGGACTCAAGCAATCCTCCCACCTCAGCCTCCCAAGTAGTTGGGACAACAGGCTCATGCTATTGCACCTGTCAAAAAATGCAAATTCTTGAGTCCTATCAAATTCTACAGACCTACCGAATCTGAAACCCTGAGGCTGGGGGCCCAGCAATCTGTGTTTTAACAAGCCGCTAGATGATTCTGATGCCTGCAAAAGTTTGCAGACTTGGAGAAACCCTGGAGTAGAGCTAAACCTACCCACTACTTTGTTCAAGATGTAGGAAGCTCCTCCCAGTTCCCCAAGACCACCCTGACTACTCTGGTGGTCTCACTTATACCAGTAGCTGCTGATGGAATTTCGGCCTTGGAAACTGGGACCCCAGATGAGGGTGGTTGATGATCTCGGCTGCGAGTGAGGTTGGCAGAGCTCCTTCTTGCACAGGCTTTTCTCTCTGCCCACAGCTCCTGTTGATGGAGCAGAGAGGATGAGCGGCTAGGCATGCCCTTCTAACTTGGACTAAACGATTCAAAGAAAATATTCTTTGGGCCTGGAAAAACAGTCCATGGGTCTCCGTGAACCTTCCCTTGGTGCCAGTGGGTTTGTAGCCCACTCATTTCTGTGGGTCTCTTCTTCACTGCCCTGTCTCCCTGTCCCCATGGACCAATTAGTTGTGATCTATCCCAGGCCCCGGCTTGGCCAGCACTCTTTCTCTGTCACACATCCTTGCAATGAACTACACCATCAGGGGGCACTTAGAAGGTAAGTCTTGTTCCTCTTTGGTCATTCTGTAATGTAAAAAGACATTTTTTTTAAGACGGAGTCTTGCTGTGTCTAGCACAGTCTTGCACGTCGAGCACAGGCTAGAGTCTAGCACGTCTAGCACAGGCTAGACGTCCTGCACGTCTAGCACAGGCTAGAGTGCAGTGGCGTGATCTCGGCTCACTGCAACCTCCGCTCCCCAGGTTCAAATAATTCTCTTGCCTCAGTGTAAACATTTCTAAGGGGCATAACCTAATAGAAAGGCTGCCAATGGATTTTGAAATGATTCCAAAGTCATGAAGCTACACGATGAACTTTGGCAGCCTTCTGGGCCTCCCATCTCAGGGCCACCCGCTCTGCCCTTGGCCAGCCCACTGCCTGGTTCGTTCCTATAGCAAGCATGTGTGCCAGGTGCATGGAGACCAAAGGACATGAAGTCAGCCACTGGGCCAACTGTCTCCCGACAGTGAAAACTGCCTGAAATTTGTCAAGACAGTAAATTTAAAAGCTGTAAGAGTCGTCTGTTGGCGAGGCTCACACAACCATGTCAAATTCTGCCTCCTACTTCAAAAATTTTAATCATGCCAAAGCCACACACATGCACACATATGTAGACACACATGCACACATATGTAGACACACATGCACACATATGTAGACACACATGCACACATATGTAGACACACACCACAAATACAGCACACACATGCTGAGTTTCTGCTCCTGTCTTCTTCTCCCAGAGGGGCCAGCCCTTCTTGTCAAATCATTCCATGAAAGGCCCTGCCTCCTGAGCAGATCCTCCTGGCCTAACCCTGGTACCTGTCACCTCCCAGAAATGGTCTGCAATTCCCACCAGGAGAGACCCTCCTCTGCATCAGATACCTGGGGTGGGAGGTGATGGTGGTGGGAACCTGAAGTCCACAAGGCCCCTGCTAAAAGCATGTGTGGCTTGGGAAAGGAAAGAGGGGCCTTGGAGCAGCTCCAGGGTGGTTGCCATGGAAGGCTCAGAGCCTGCTCTGTGGGGAGAGCAGGCACGGTGGTCTCTTAAACCCGGCGGTGCTGATGGGGAGAATCTGCCCTGCCCAGGAGAGACCCGCTGTCTGCACAGCTGAGATTAACTGGCTTCAACATGGCTGCACGAAGACTAACAACCTTGTCGATTCTTAGAGCTAAGGCCGCAGGTGGCAGTAGCAAGACATGAAACATTAGCCCTACAGAGATGGACGTGATCTTGAAGTCTGTTAAGTCTGACCTACTCATTTGGCAGGAACGGAAAGGGGTCCCGTACAGTGATGTCCTCCAAACCACACAGCTGATTAGACGCAGGCCTAGGAGGCAACTGCTTTTCTGATCTCAGAGGAACATTCCCGCAACTGTTCTGGGCACCTCCTTCGTCTCTGTCTGAACATCCAAGAAGTACAAAGGGTTTCCAGGTTCTGGGATGTGGAATCCTGCTCGGCCTGTCTCTGGAGCCTGTGACCTGAACCACTGGGCACTGTGCCGCCTTCCCTGCCCTTCCCTCATCTCCTCATCAGATTCGAGGGGGAGAAGGGAGCTCAGGCTGCCAGCTCTGGCCTGCGGACTTGCCAGCCTGAGGTGTCTGAACTGAAAGGATGTCAAGAGCTGAGATACAGAATCATCCTCCCTTGTTGACAGCCTAGGAGGGAGCGATTTGCACCAAGCCGGGAATTGCTGAAGAGCTCAGTCTCAAAGGCCCCCGTGTCTGCATCGTGAGGAGTCGGTGCTGGGGCCACACTGCCATCCACATCTCATGCCCAGCGAGTGAAGAAGAAAGGAAGGAATCCAGTATTTAAATGTGCTGCTCGGAGAAGAGGTGAGAAAGCTGACTGTACTTTTGGCAAGGTATTGCTTTTTCAAGTTCCATTTTTGTACTGTTTTTAGAAGAGGGCTTCAAAGTAATAGATGCCAAACATTTGGAAGTACAAAGAACTAGAGGGGGAAAAATCACCCATAATTTTACTAACCAGAGGCACATTTTCTTCTGGTCTTATCTGTGAATTTTCCTTTTTCTTCAAAACTGAGATCATGCTGCACATTTTTTTTACTCCATTTTGCAGATGAACCTGCTGCAAAATTGATCTAGGATCATGCTTTTGATCCCCCAACTTGACATTATATCACAAGCATTTCCTCCAGGTTATTCTCTAGCAAAAGAAAATATGTCAAAGAGACATGCTGTGAATTACTTATGCATTCCTTTAGTATTAGAAACAGAAGTTACTTCTATATTCTTTGTTATAAATAACACTGAGATGAACATCTCTGTGGGTAAATCTTGGCCCTTATCTGTGATTATTTCTGTGAATTGAATCCTCTAAAAGGAATGATCGTGTCAAAGATGAATATTTGATATCTCTTGAAATGGGCGCTTGCCAGTGTAAAGAAAAACGTTCAATTATGATTTGAAATGCCCTGAAATGGCTTTCCTCTTTTATACTTTTAAACAACTGAGCTCCCAGAAAAATTGACTAAATAATGCATTTGTTCTTTAATTCACAACTTATGGTCCCTGCTTTCTCCCTGATGTTGTTTATAATCTAGATATAAGACCAGAGGTGGACACACACACACAAAAAGTTCTAGAATCACAGAGGTCAGAGGGCCCTGGGTGTTACCTGGCCTAGCTTCATTCATTTGACAAGCATTGAAACAGAGGACTGGGGAGGCTGGGTGGCTTGCTCAAAGTCCCACAGTCCTGGTCAGGATGGTACCAGCCTCGGCAGGGCCTTCCCCACTAACTCCCTGGACCAGAAGCTCAAGGGTCCCAGTGAAAGATCCCAATGACTGTCACTTCCTTTCCTTTTCCTTCACACACAAAAGGCACTGGTTGAATAGTCAGGCCCTCCAAGGAGGAGGACAGACAGGCTGTCCAAGGAGGCTCTAGGTCAGGAGATGTCCAGATAGTGGTTGTTGTCTGAGCCATGTTTCTTCCACATGTGGAGCATTTTCTTTCTTTCTAGATCTTTAAGTGACATTCCAAGTGCGGTCTTATAATATCAGAGCCATTTGGTTTTCAATGACTAACTAACTTCTAATGCACTAATTACTTATGCTTTTTTTCTTCATTATTCCAATCAGAACACATGTATTGAGTATCCGTTATGTGTTATGTACTGTGCTAAGGAAATAAGACAAAAGTGAACGTTGGGTGGGCATAGTGGTTCACGCCTGTAATTGCAACACTTTCGGAGGCTAAGGCAGGGGGATTGCTTGAACCCAAGAGTTTGAGGCCAGCCTAAGCAACATAGTGAGGCACCATCTCTACAAAAAATTAAAAAATTAGTCAGGCATGGTGGCATCTGCCTGTAGTCCTAGCTACTTCGGAGGCTGAACTGGGAAGATCACTTGATCCCCAGAGCAAGGCTGCATTGAGCTGTGATCATACCACTGCACTCTAGCTTGGGTGAAAGAGTGAGACCTTGTCTCAGAAAAAAGAAAAAAAAAAAATGTTTACTGAGAGCTACCTATGTGCCAGGCATTGGTCTAAGCCATTTACAAGTGTTGAATCCTTATTATTGAATCCTTACAACAACCTGTTAAGTCAGGTTACTATTATCACCCTCATTTCACAAAGAAAGAGGCTGAGGCAGAGAAAGATTAAGCCACTTGCCCATGATCTTACAAGCTGGTAAGTGACCAGGCCAGGAGATCAGGCTCTAGAGTCTGCCCTTTTCCCCGTCTGGCCACAGAGAACTGAGGCGAGCTCTGGCTGGGGAGGAGTTAAACCCTGGACAAGAATCTCAGTGGAGGGCAAGAAGACCCAACATAGAGTATAAGCTCCAGGAGGGCAGGGGGTTTTGTTCCCTCCTGCATCTCTGGGGTCTAGGACAGGGTCTGGATTCATGGTAGATTCTTAGTCAATATCTGTTGAATCAATGAATGAGTAGACATATGTAAGGTGCCAATTCAGTCATACTGGAGCCCAGAGTGAGTGTGGGAGAGGGAGGAGGAGACCAGGAAAGGCAAATGAGATGTGGGGCTGGAAGAGCTTGGTGTGACCTGCCACGGAGCTTGCATTTCATCCTAGGGCGGGGGACACCACAGGCGATGTAACCTAAAGAAGTGGCAGGCTCAGATTTGCATTTTAGAAAGAGATACCTGGTAGGCATGCAGGGACAGAGTCAGAGATGCGAGTGGGGTGTCCTGGAGGAGGAGGCGGGAGGAGGATGGGCTAGCAAAGGCCCCCTCGAAATAGTCCAGGCAACAAAGAAGGCTGGGACTGTGGGGCTGCCGCCGCCAAGGGAATGGATTCCAAGGAGCTCCAGAACTCCATGATCCATCAGATGTGGGTGGTGAGAGAGGGGGCGGGGATGAAGATGTTGGTGGTTTCTGGCTTGGGAGAAGCCAGTTTGGTGACAGCAATCTAGATAGGCGATGTGTGTGGAAGAACAGGTTTTCGGTGTAAAGATAGAAAATTCAGATGACAGAGCTTTTAAGTGTCTATAGGGTGTCCTCACAGGCAGCAGGAAGTGTGGATCTGAAGGAGGTCAGGACCGGAAATACAGATTTGGAAGCCACAAGTGAGGAAAATGCTCTGGGGGAGTATGGAGGAGACAAAAGGGATGACCAAGGACAAAAGCCTGGGAAGAAGGGGGCTCAGGGAGGAAGGTGTAGAACTTGGGGGAGCAACAGGAAGGATTTGGAGAGGGAGGGAGAGGCCTGCAGGGTCGCTCACTGTAGAGGGGTCATGATGATGATAGGGTGCTGGGAGAAAGGAGCTGCTGCAAAAGGTTTTGGTGGGAGGGTTGGGGGTGGGGACAAGGCTGCTGTAGGAGGCTGAGTGAGGACAATTTATTCCAAAATCACCCAGGTGATACCCAGACAAGAAGAAAGGGCAGGGAGCTGTGGCTCTCAGTCTTGGCCACCCAAGGCACTCTTCTGGGGAGGTCCTGGCCCCACCTTAGAGATTTTTATTTAATTGGTCTGGGGTGGGGCCTTTCAGACTTTCAGCCAAGACTGAGAACCTTTGTCAGGGAGGATTTTTTAAGTTTTTATTTTATAACATGGAAAAATCTTAAGCTCGCTTATAGGATGAGGGGAAGGAGTGGGTGGGGAGGAGAGGGAGAAAATCCAGAGGTGTGGGGGTGGCTGTGGGAGCCAGTCCCAGCCACAGGAGGGGAGAATCTGGAGGAGCCCCCGGGGACAATGGGATGGAGGCGGGTGTGGACACATTGGAAAGCAGCCTGGGAGATCCATCTAGCATCTGTGGGCAGAATAGTGAGGGGCTTTAATGTTTGGTGGCTTCTGGAAGTGAGCTAGCCTGAGGAGCGTGGGGAGGTGAGGTAGGGAAGCGGGGTCCACTGGAAAAATGCAGGCTTTGGTGCCGCAGCCAACGGAGAAGGCAGGGGAGAGGCTGGAAGGCTCTGGTCTCCATGCTAGTGGGAAGCTGGGTTTTGTCCTGGGCTGCGCTGCCTGGCAGAGGCATTTCTCTGGCCACATCAGCAGCCCCTTTGGCTGGGCGTGGTGGGAGAAGAAGGAACTGTGAGGGAGTTGAGGGGCATGGAGAGGACAAAGGTTGTGGAGATGTGTGTGATGGAGAGGAGGGAACAGGAGGTGGTCAGGGCAGGGCTTGGGGCTGGCCAGAGATGAAAGGAGAAGCAATTACAGCCCGAGGGCTGGAGTGTGATTGGGAGGCTAAGGTTTGAGTTGCTGGCGCTCCCTGGGCTGCAGCTACAATGGGTAGAGTTGGCAGGAGGTGCGGGATCCAGGTATGGAGTAAGGACTCCTGCCAAGTTCTCAGGGGTGGGATGGAAATAAGAAAAAGTCAGGAAATGGTCAGATTCCAGTCTTGTAAGTACTGTCAAGGATTTCACACTTTGTCCTACAGGCCGTAAGCAGCTGTTGGAATCACTCAGCAGGGGAGTCACGGGATGAATGGGAGGCTTTAGGGTGAACCTCCACAGTTCTTTGCAGTCTGGATTGCAAACTGAAGAACTGGAACTGAAGATGTGGGAGATTAACTAGGTCACAATTGCAATGAGACCAATCACCTCTGGGTGGGGTGGGATGTGCAGTTTGACAGGTTTAACCACCACCCAGGCCCTGGTTCCCTCTCCCACACCTCCAGCAAGTGTGCTTCAAGCCATCCTTTTGTTCTGTTTTGTCTTGTTTTGTATTGTTTTGTTGAGATGGAGTCTCGCTGTGTCGCACAAGCTAGAGTGCAGTGGCATGAGCTTAGCTTACTGCAACTTCTGCGTCTTGGGTTCAAGCAATCCTTCTGCCTCAGCCTCCTGAGTAGCTGGGATTGCAGGCAACTGCTACAATGCCCGGCTAATTTTTATATTTTTAGTAGAGACGGGGTTTCTCCATGTTGGCCAAACTGGTCTGAAACTCCTGACCTCAAGTGATCGCCCGCCTCAGCCTCCCAAAGTGTTGGGATTATAGGCATGAGCCACTGCACCCAGCTTCATCAAGCCATCTTTGAGTTCACAGTAAAAACCCAGAAGGTAGGATGAGACCCATGCTTCTGTTCCAGACGGAATTTCCTCTAAATGTCCATGCCACACACATCTCCAAGGACCCTGAAAATGGTCATCTGACACTCCTGTGTGCTGGGGACCAGCCCCTTGGGCTTAGACCCAGTAATTTCTTTATCTGTGCTAATTCCAATAATGGTCTGTGTAAAAGTAACAGTGGGAGCCCAGGAGGCTTCCAGACAGGAGAGGATGCAGGGGAGAGTATAGGTGAGCAGGCCGGAGGCTCTAGGCCCTATGCATTGCAGAGCCCAGCGCAGAAGTTCCAGCTCATTTAACTTAAGGTGTGTAGCGTATACAGAGGTTTTGGGATCAAGCAGATGTAAGCTAGATTCTCAGGTCTGCCACTAACTTGCAGGCAAATTATTTAACCTCTCTGGTCTCAATTTCCCTGCCAGTAAAATAGACATAATAATAGGATTTCCCTTTGTGCGTTGTCCATGAGGATTGAGCGAGGCAACTCGTGTGGAGAGCATAGCAGTGCTTCCACATGGTTAGCTGGTAGATAGATATTGGCCATTTTTATTAATTCAACACATGTTTATTGGGTACTGCTATGGACTGGTACTGGGTACTTTAGGGGGGTTATGTCCCGCCCCCTGAAATTCATATACTGAAACCCTGACCCCCAGTGTAACTGTATTTGGAGATCGGGCTTTTAGGAGGTAATTAAAGTTAAATGAGGTCATAAGGATGGAGTCCTAACCTGACAGGGTTGGTGGCCATAGAAAAAGAGGAGGAGAGGAGGGAAGGCCACAGGAGGACAAGGTGAGAAGGTGGCCACCTGCAAGTCAGGGCGAGAGCCCTCCTCAGAGCATGACCATGCTGGCACTTTGATCTTGGGCTTCCAGCCTCCAGACTTATGAAAGATAAATGCCTGTTGCTGAAGCCATCCAGTCTATGGTACTTAGTTATGGCAGCCTGAGCTGACAAAGACAGGTGCGTACTGCCTGGCAGCATGAGCCGGATGCTGCTGCAGCATGCAATGAGCAAGACAGATCTGCATTCTCCCAGAGGTGAGAATCTAATGAGAGGAGAAGAGAGGTGCACACGAAATAGTGCAAGTAGTGATAGGAAAAGGCTCTAAGAGAAGAGCAGGCAGGTTGTGCAGGCTAGGGCGGGGGCGGGGCAGGGTGGGGGGGATAAAGGAGTGGGGGGGATATGCCACGGAGTGGCGGAGCGTCAGAGAAAGACGCCTGCTTCGGGTAGCCTGCAAGGCTGGGATGGTCCAGGGAAGAGGTGATGCTTCCAGGTAGGGGTGGTGGCAGGGATAGTTGCTGGAAGGGCAAGAGTGGGGAGCCATTTCAGAGATGTTTCCCCACAGTTTTAGGAGCTGGCGAGGATGCAGTCAAGAAAACCCGGGGCTTCCTGAGACCCAGTCCGGCCAAGTAGGAGGAGGGGGCAGGAGGAAGACCATGCTGGGAAGCAGATTCTGATGGAAATGAAGCTGGGACCAACCAGGTGGGGTGTTTTTGTTTGTTTGTTTGTTTGTTTTGGCACATTAGTTCAGAGAACTACTGGCTGAAGAAGCAGAGAGGAAGAGGAACAGAACGTGGAGCTGGGAAGAAGCTGCCACGTAATTGCCACGGAAAGAGTGGCTGTTGGCAGGAACTGCATTTAGGAAGCATGGTAGTGGGCCTGCCAAGGGAGGCGGTCATGATTCATGCCTGGGAAGTGCTCGAGGCCAGAACGGAGGTTGGAGGAGGCTCCGGGGCCTGGGGCGTGGTGGCCGTGGTAGACCGGCGGATGCTGGCGATGGCCGGGCTCAGGGTCTGGCTCAGGGGAGTGTTGCTGAGAGTTGCTGTTCCTAGAATTTGTAAAATCTGACTCTGGGGGCGGAGAGCCAGGAAAGGGGTGGTTGCTGTGGCAACAAGGACACTCCATAGGGGTGGGGTGGGGCAATCGCAGTGGTGGGGGTGGGGATCGCAGGCCTTCCTTGCTTCACATCCAGGTGTAGGCTTAACTGCAACAAAGCTACCAAGAGGCCATGGGCTTGGCCCCTTCATGTTCAGTGCAAGAAACAGATCTAGACAGCTTTCTAGAAAGGGAATGTATTTATACATTTTCCTAAAAGTTCAAACGCAAGGAGAGAGCTCATTCTTAAATCAATATTGTAATGAACATCAAGAATTCCTTTGAAATAAAAGTCCCCAGGGCTTGTTTTTTAAAAACCTGTTTCATAAGTAGGATTTTCATCCATGTCACTTTCTTAAAGTAGGACACTCCAGAATTGCCCCTCTGAGTTTTAGAAAATATTAAACCCCAGTTATCACCAACAGTAGGTATGTAAATTGGTGCAACCACTTTGGAAGACAATACGGCATAACTAATCAAAACTAAAAATGCACACAACCGTTGAACGCTCATTCCTCTTCTAGGGATTTTTCTTGCAGATAGACTAACTAAAAACTGGAATCTTTGGGAGGCTGAGGTGGGCGGATCCCTTGAGGTCAGGAGTTTGAGACCAGCCTGGCCAACATGATGAAACCCCATCTCTACTAAAAATACAAAAAATAGCTGGGCATGGTGGCACATGCCTGTAGTCCCAGCTACTCAGGAGGCTGAGGTACGAGAATCGCTTGAGCCTGGGAGGTGGAGGTTACAGTGAGCCAAGATCTCACCACTGCACTCCAGCCTGGGAAGCTGAGCCAGACCCCATCTCAAAAACAAAAACAAAACCAAAAAAACCCTGGAATCTATGTGTCCAGGGAGAGGAAACTGGTAAAATGCACCATGTTATGATATAGAATAGTAGGTATCTTTAAAAGAATGTGGTAGATATAAACTAGCTGCACAAAATGTCCAGAAATCTGAAGTGAAAAATGAAAGACACATAATAGAGTATTTAAAAAGGGGGGCCCTGCAAAAATCGGGTTGTATATGCATAGAAAACACTGAAACTGGCCCTGGAGAAATGGATCTGGGGTCTGGGCTGGCAGGAAAACTTACTTTTTATTGTAAACCCTTTTGAGAATGTTAAATAACATGTTACTATGTGCACATGTTACTTTTCAATGTAAAAAAAAAAAAGGTTAAGGAGAGAAAAGTTGGTCTCTTTCTTAGGAATCCTGAGAGGAATGATGGGGAAGAGTCTCCCAGGATACAACCAGCCATCCACACAAAACAAAATGCTTCCAGCAGGATTTTACACACACTACCTTTAGCTGGAGTTCTCTTTTTATTTAATTTTTTTATGTGGGCAGTAAAGGAAAGCTGAAAAAGTAGATGGAAGAAAAAAAATTGCTCGTGGATATGCCGCCTAACTCAACCCTGTTCACCTCCAGTGTCTTTCCAGGATAGAGCTTTTTCCATAGTTGGAATTGTAATATATTCCTATTTGGTTTCTTGATTTGTTTGTTTTGAGATGGAGTCTCACTGTCGCACAGGCTGGAGTGCAGTGGTGCGATCTCAGCTCGCTGCAACCTCCGCCACCTGGATTCAAGCGATTCTCCTTCCTCAGCCTCCCAAGTAGCTGGGACTTCGGGTGGCTGTCACCATACCTGGCTAATTTTTGGATTTTTAGTAGGGTTTTGCTATGTTGGCCAGGCTGTTCTTGAACTCCTGACTTCAGGAGATCTGTTCACCTCGGCCTCCCAAAGTGCTGGGATTACAGGTGTGAGACACTGTGCCCGGCCTTAATTTGTTTTTTCACTAAACGTTGTATTACGAATATTTCCCTCTGTCCTTAAGAATCTTGACAAGAGACATATGTTGGCTTTTTGGACATGGTTTCCTCTTACCCAATTCTTCCCAAAGTCAATCCTAATTCTCCTTGTTTTCTTTCAAGCTCATTTGATTTTCCGGCATCTTCAGTGAAACAGGAGATGCTCGCTGCCAGGCCTTCGGTATTCACAGATGTCCTTGAGCACAATTATGGACTCCATGGGCCCTTGGACTCCTTGGGGATCGCCCCTGTGCCTGTCAGCGATGTTCCCAGCTCTGGTCCCAGGGGGAGGCCAGAGTGCAGCGCCACCTGGTGGCCGGGAGTCACAAGGCGCAGACCCGGACCCGATCAGGTTCTTTGTAGTCGCAGGTAAAGAGTTCTCTTCTAGAATTGGGTTAAACCAGTGGCGAAGGTCACTGATGCCAGCTGCCCGCTGGAGCCCCCAGGAGCCCACCGAAGCTCTGCCCTTCAGGAGCTGGTCAGGGGGCCGCCTGGGAGACCCGCCTCATCGTGAGGACCTACCTGGTGCCAGACACATTACATAATTTCACAGACATTCTTCAACAGGGTGTCACTATCCCTTTACAAAGATGCAAACCAATCCAGAGATGCTACATAGTCATGGTAAAGCTGAGATTTGGACCCCAGCCTTGTTCCTGTGTGTCTAATTCAGAGTCTGATTTGCAGCACTAAAATGGAGCTTATCAGAGGAGCAGAACAGGGAAGGGGTGGAGGGTGCCATGATTTGAGACGTCGCCTTCCCATTGTTGGGGATGCACCAAGCCCCAGGAAGCCGTGGGGCCACATAGATGGATGGTCTCTGGCAAAATCTGTCAGGAATTCAGAGGACTGCGGCCACTAGCTCTGCAAATCTGAATGAAATTTGTGCCTGCAGGGGCCTGGGTGGATCTGGAAACGTCAAGATGCCGGTAGCAGAAATGGAACTGGAAATGGAAAGGCAGGCTGGTGGAGCCTGGTATCTTGACAGAGCTCCAAAAACAACTGTGGAGAGAGAGGGATGGACAGAGAGAGAGAGAGGAGAGAGAGAGAGAGAGAGAGAGAGAGAAGGCTGGGTGGGGAGAGAGAGAGTTGGGAGGGAAGAAATTCTTTTCTGGCAGACAATAAGGGATCATGATCTGCTAGTTTGGGAGTGCTCCAGCTCTGCTAGACGTCTCCAGTGGGACGGTCTCCCTTCATCCTAGTCAGGGGCTGGGACTTGCCTTCCTCTTCCACCATCTCAGTAAGTGACCTTGGCCTTTGATTTGAGAGGGGCCGATGTGGGCAGGGTAGATTCTCAGAACACAGGAGAGCATCCATCCTTCTTAACAAACTGTGAATAAGGTGCTGGCTCCTGCTTTTGACTGGTTTTCCCGGCTGGTCTTCCTCAGTGGCAGGAAGCAGGAGCCTGGGGGCTGACCCACCTGCCCTGGGCTCCTTGGGAGGGGAACAGTGGTGCTTCATCCCAGGAGGGGAACAGTGGTGCTTGATCCCAGGAGGCTCCCTGTGAGTGACTGCTCCCTTCTCCAGCAAAGGATGTCTTATTATCAGGTCTGAAGATGAGGGAAGTTCACTATTGATTACGCCAGGCAAGTGAGCAACTTTCTAACTTCCCGGTCAAGTATTTGCCCTTCTATTAATCAGGGTTCTTCAGAGAAGCAGATAGATAAGTAGATAGATTAGATAGATAGGGAGATAGATGGCTAGATAGATAGGGAGATAGATGGCTACATAGATAGATGGATAGCTACATAGATGGATGGATAGATAGACAGATAGATAGATAGCTAAATAGATAGATGGCTAGATAGATAGACAGATGGCTAGATAGATATATGGATAAATAGATGACTAGATAGATAGATGACTAAATAGATAGGCAGATTGATAGATTTATAGATCAATAGATAGATAATAGTTAGACAGATGGCTAGACAGATGGATGGCTAGATAGATAGATAGATAGATGGCTAGATAGTGACTAGATAGATGGATAGGTAGATGGCTAGATAGATAGATGGATGGATGGTTAGATAGATAGCTAGATAAATGGCTGCATAGATAGATGGATGGCTAGATACATAGATGACTAGATAGATAGTGGCTAGATGGATAGATAGATGGATGGCTAGATAGATGGCGAGATAGATAAATAGATGGATAGATAGATAGATGGCTAGATAGGTGGATAGGTGGATGGCTAGAGAGATACACAGATGATAGATAGATAGATAGACAGATAGATAGATAGATAGATAGATATGGAATTGGCTCATAGGATGGTCAAGGCTGGCAAGTGCAAAATCTGTAGAGTGGGCTGGCAGGCTGGAGACCCAGGGAAGAGTTGATGCTGTGGCTCGAGTCCATAGGCAATCTACTGGCAAGTTTACTCTTTGGAGGAAGTCAGTCTTTTTCTACTAAGACCTTCAGCTTATTGGATGAGGCTTACACACAGGAATTGCTTTACTCAAAGTCTACTGATTTAAATGTTCATGTCATCTAAAAAATACTTTCAGAGAGACATCCAGAATAATGCCAACCAAATATCTGGGTCCTGAGGCCCAGCCAAGTTGACATAAAATTAACCATCACTGCTCCCTTTGCTTTTAGCACTCAGTGAGTGAACACTTTCAGCCCCTGCACCCCAAGCCATGAGTGATATCTATCCATCCACCCAGGCTGGGGGTAGTGGGACCCCTGGGGCATAGTAAAGGGCTTCGATGAACACAGGAGGGGAAGGGAAGTACAGTGACAAATGCTTAGATATATTGTATATCTGTTAACATTATATAGTAAATATATATTATATATATAATGTGTGTGTATATATATACACACTATATATATAATGCAATGTGTGTGTGTATACACACACACACACACACACACACACACACATATATATATATATATATATATATATATACAGAATATATTGACCTCTGCCTCCCCTCTCCTGGCTCAGTCCCTTCTCAGACCCTGAAATTCTTTCTGTTTCTTGTCCATGGTGGAAGGACCACTGGACAAGAAGCTTGGTGTCTCCATTGTCCCTCTCTCCCAGCCTGCCCTGACCCTGTCCTGAGACTCAAACCTTCCTGTGACCCGCCCTCACTCAAGGTTGCCAAAGCAGAATCGCTCCAATGCCTTGGCCCTGCCATGTCAGCCCTCCTCTTCAACACTGAAGCCTGTCTGTTCTTCCCGGAGCTTCTAGAGTTGGCTGAGTGCCCATGACCAGGTGCCTGCCAGACCACCCTGATGCTTCTCACTGCCCAGCTTTCCCAGAAATTGTTCAAGTCCCCTGATGGGGCCTGGGGCTTGCCAGGGCTGGCAGTGCCTTTGGGCAGGTGCCCCAGTCTGGACCCAGGATCACATGAGTGAGTCTGACCCCACTTCTTCCCCTCAGCTGCTTTCCAAGCCTCTGCCCCATGGGTGAGGTTGACCAGACACTCCAAGGAATGCGTAGACTCACACTGTGCAATCGCTCTGGGGCCCTATGGCTGGGTGTGACTCCTGGGCACAGCCTGGGGAGCAGGTTCCTCCTTTGAGTGGCCCCGAGCATTGAGGACAGCAAGGATAGTGGCAGGTGGTCTAGGCCCTCCTCACCCCTGCCAGCAGCAGCTGGCAGTCCCTTATCCCTTCTGGAGGCTCCTGTCCACTGTCAGGCAGCCGCCTCCTCCAACGTCTTTCGAGGACGTTGCTCCACAGCACCGATACACCCACGGGCTCTTCCCATCAGCATCGTCTCCCACCTCCCATCCATGTGGTGATGCTGAGCTCTCCACATTGATCCTGCCAAGCCAGATGCAGGCAGACATCCCTGGAGAGTGAGACTGCTCTTGTATGTGGAGGGCCGGGGTGCAGTCATCATCAAATGGGATCTCAAGGTAGGAATGCAGTGATTATGGCCTAACACATTCAAGAGAATATGGCTGGAAGATATGTGGTTCTACCTTTATGCTATTAAATTTGGAACAGTAATTTTTTTTTTTTAACTGTGTCGCTCTGCCGCCCAGGCTGGAGTGCAGTGGCGCGATCTCGACTCACTGCAATCTTCGCCTCCTGGGTTCAAGTGATTATCCTGCTCAGCCTCCAAAGTAGCTGTAGCTGCGATTATAGGCACGTACCACACCCACCTGATTTTTTTTTTTTTTTTTTTTTTTTAGTAGAGACAGGGTTTCACCATGTTTGCCAGGCTGGTCTCAAACTCCTGACCTCAGGTGATCCACTCCCCTCAGCCTCCCAAAGTGCTGGGATTACAGGTGTGAGCCACTGTGCCTGGCCACTCTCTAGCCATTATTTGAAGTCTTCGTTGATAAATCACTATCCCTCACATGAGTTCGTGAATTTTGTAATATGTTAAAATTATTTATATTGACTGGAGACCTACAAAAAAAAAATCCACCCACCAAAAGGGCAGCTCTGATCTAGATACTGGGATTTCCTGAATGTGGAGGGCAGAAGGGTGGGGGACAAGCCAGCTGACCATGCTGGATAGATCAGGCAATTGGGTGGAAAAGGAAGCAAAGTTGGCATGGGCCTTAAAAATGAGGGAAGAGTGCCTGTGTGGCGTGTGTGCCAGGGGATCTCACTCTGTGGAATGGCAAGGACCGTGGGAATAGAGGTGTGAGAGGTGGGGGGCTGGGGGTTTGGGGGAAGCTCTCTTAGTAGGGCAGTCTTGGCATGGTAGGGGTCTCTAGAGATGAGTGGGTGGAGGTGTAAAGGGACCAGTATTGCAAATGGATCCTCCTGGTGGCGTGGTCCGAGACTTCATGGATGCTGGTGGAGGCCAGCAGGGAAGTGAGAAGGGTGCGAAGGTGCACAATGGGAGCATAGGAGATGACCCCATAAGGAGGGGGTGGACAGGTGCTGAGTGGAGGCGTGGGTGGCGAATGAGAGGCCTCCACACTGGGCTGCTGCAGAGGTGGCGAGCTCCGGAAGGGCCGGAGCGTGGAGGCCAGTTCCCATCACCACTCTATCCCCACGCCTGGCTCCCAGCCTGGCCAGAGGTCCTTGACTGGGAGTGCTTTGTCTGCCCTACAGACTCGCCTGCCGTGTGTGCTGCTCAGCGGGGAGGTGCTGGGGTCCCTGTTCTGGGACAACCATCAGCGTGACACATGTTGAGCCCCTGGGCACATGTGAGCTCTTTTACGAGCTACGTCCTTCAAGTTAGACAAGAAGAAACCAAGGCCGAGAGAGAGAAGAAACTTGACCAGGTTCCCACAGCTTGAATGTGGTGGCGCTGCCTGACTGGTGCCCCTTCCTGGAGGGAGTCTGTTGTCATGTCCTGGAGGCCAAGGCCTGGATGTGGGACGGTGGGGGCACTCTTTGTGCAGTGGGTCAACACGTGCCCCTTCGGCCTTGGTGGGCCTGACCCAAGGACGGAGGGTGCCCAGGTCTGGGGGCTGAGGGATGGGTGTCCACCGCAGAGCCCTCAGAAATGACTGGTCCTGGATGGCGGTCCCTGGAGAGGCAGCTCCTCTTTGAGTGGTGGGCAAATGTGGCCGTGCCCAGTCTTGGAGGCGGTGCAGTCCGACCGGCCACCCCGACTGCTGAGATGCAGGACTCAGCACCCAGTGTTGTCCTTGGCCAAG
This sequence comes from Pan paniscus, assembly GCF_029289425.2. Lineage (NCBI taxonomy): Eukaryota > Metazoa > Chordata > Mammalia > Primates > Hominidae > Pan > Pan paniscus. The sequence goes on from NC_073262.2 coordinate 135,661,018, forward strand.
CGGCCAGCCTGCTCTGTGGGGCTTTGGGGTTCTCCTCTCCAAGCTTGTTTCCCCAGCATCCTGGAGAAGCCCAGGGAAAAACCCAGCCTATGTTCCCGCTGTAAACGGTCCACATCCCCTCCAAGCTCCCTTTGTGTGTCTCCAAGCTGGACTGCAGGGATCAGAGCTGTGCTGCCCGTGCAGCACCCACCCGTCCCTGGGAATGAGGATAATGGGGTCACAGAGCCATCACTTGGACCTTGGCGCCCTCGGCTGGTGGCGGCCAAGGTCTCCCAGCACCCAGGCCGCTGGGAGTCTCTAAAGGGGAGGGGTGGGGCTCGACTGTCCCCTCCCCCTCAAGTTTGCTCTGTCCTGGGCAGGCCGTAGTCCCAGTTGAGAAGCTGTGCCCCCTTGGGTGTTTTGGAGGTTCAGGGTGGGTGTTGAAAAGCCCTGGGGGAGAGCAGAAGGCTCGGGGGCCTGTCTAGGGCATGGCATCCCACGTGGGTGTCAGCACGGCCGCAGAAGAACCACTCCTCTGGCCCACCCATGCCTGCTAGGCCATGCTTCTTCAGAAGTGGCCACAACTCTCCTGACGTCTCCAGAGCCGGTCATTCCACCCAGGGGGACTTCAGCTGCCACTGGACACTTCAATTGTAGGCTGCGACTGGTTGCCAGGAAGGAGAGGGCCGGCGAGAGAGCCGCGGCAGCCGTGGCAGGGTGTAGGGGACGGTGGACGGCCAGGGCCCCCCTCTCTCTCTCTCTCTCTCTCTCTCTCTCTCTTGCTTGGTTTCTGTAATGAGGAAGTTCTCCGCAGCTCAGTTTCCTTTCCCTCGCTGAGCGCCTGAAACAGGAAGTCAGTCAGTTAAGCTGGTGGCAGCAGCCGAGGCCACCAAGAGGCAACAGGCGGCAGGTTGCAGTGGAGGGGCCTCCGCTCCCCTCGGTGGTGTGTGGGTCCTGGGGGTGCCCGCCGGCCCGGCCGAGGAAGCCCACGCCCACCATGGTCCCCTGCTGGAACCACGGCAACATCACCCGCTCCAAGGCGGAGGAGCTGCTTTCCAGGACGGGCAAGGACGGGAGCTTCCTCGTGCGTGCCAGCGAGTCCATCTCCCGGGCATACGCGCTCTGCGTGCTGTGAGTACAACCTACTCCCTCCCCGGGCACAGATATGACAGAGGGGCTTAGAGGGGGCCTAGCTTTGGGATGGGTTGTTCTTATGTCACAGGACAGAGTGATCTGACATGCACACTTCCCCGCCACCCTGTCATGGACCTTGTCCTTGGAGTTCAGAGAGCTGGTCTCGTGGCAGGTTTTGCAGCCTTGGAGCTGTCAGAACCACTCTGAGGCCTGATCTTACACCCCAGCTTCCCATGAGCTGTGTGGACCTTGTGGCTTCCTTGGAGTCTGGGGACCGAGAGAAGGGAGTTTGGGCTTTTTGAGCCAGGAGGAAGCTGAGGGCTCTGTGGAGGTGGGTGTGTTAGAGATCAGCTCAAAGATGCCCAGCTCAGAAACCCTGAGAAGAGCAAAGGTGGCAAGGGGGACCCTTCCTGGAGCACCCAGGCTTCGGGCCCCTGGAGGAAGCTGTTGTTTGGCGAGCCAAGAATATGGGGTGAGTTTAATCAAGAAAGGACTTTCCGTTCAGTCAGAAGCTGCTTTCAGGGGCCTGAGAGCAGAGGAAGTCACCATTACCACCAGCGAGCAGCCTCTTCTCTCTCCTGAGCACTCGGCTGTGACCTCTGCCCACCCCCCACCCCCTCAATTTGGGTCTCTGTCACCATCAACTCCTCCCACTGCCCGGTTGGGGATGTTACTGAATGTACCAGCTGTGCTAACAATGGAGGAACCAGCCACTTGCTGAAGGTTCCTTTCTAAAACCCCCTTCCTGTCCAGTGTCTGAAGGAGGCCCTTGCCCTGCAGCTCTTGGTCTAATCATAGGGGGGCCTTGCCCTGCAGCTCTTGGTCTAATCATTTTGCCGGGGCCTCAGGCAGTGCCGGAGTGTAGTCAGGGAAATGTGTGTCCACCTGAACATCTCAAGTAGCATCCCTGGGCTGGCAGAAATGTTCCCCCGAGCAGCCAGGGCCTTGCCCTTCTCAGGGCAGGAGGGGAATTGGGTGATGAACCCAGACCTGTTTTGAATACTGAGTCACAGCTGGGACCTGCCGTGCTAAGCATTTGTTAGCCCATTTCATCCTCACCACAACTTAAATTGAAGGTCCTGTTAAAAGCCCCACTTTGCAGATGAGAAATCTGAGGCCCTGGCAGGTTAAGTGAGTGATAACAGTCAAAGCCACGGCCATCTGCCCCCAGAGGCTGCAGCTGAGACCAGCAGCCTGTGGCCCAACCTCTCCTGCTCCCAGTCCAGCGGGGCAGGCGTGTAGCCTTGCGGGGCTGGAGAAAGAAGCAAGGGGAGCCACAGTGTTTACAGGGTCAGCTGGGGCACTGGAAACCAAGCCAGGCTCACAGCTGGTCGCTGGCCTGTGCTGACAGTCTGCAGCCCCACCTCCAAAGACTGGTTTCCTGTGCCCCCTCTCTCATGCCTCAGGGGAAGGAACGCAGGCCCAGGCTGCCTGGACTTCCCCAGTGGGGACCTGCTGCTGCCGGGGCCTTAGAAGGAGCAGGAAGATTCTCTTAGGCCTCTCACAAGCCCAGTCTGACTCCACCTGGCCCATGTGGATTACTTGGATTTCTCTCCTGGCCCAGTGGGATCTTGTCCTGGCTGTTTGGTGTTGGCTGAGCCGAGGGCTTCCAGGGCCCCGTCTCATTAACCTTCGCCACAGCCCTTTGACCAGGGCTTGCTTTGTGGTTGCTCAGGTTACAGACATGGGGAGTGGGTCTCTCTGACTCCAAGCCATGAGCATCTTAACGTCTAGGATTAACCTGAGCCAGAGTCAGAGCTGGAGAGGCCTTGGAGAAGCTCTGGTGCAACAGCCCTGCCTTTTCAGGGGGTAGACAGAGTGCAGAGAGCCTGAGGCCTTTGTCCACCATGCTGGCTGGGGTCAAAACTGCTGGGATCCAGGCCAGTTCTCGTATTCCTTCCTCTACCTCTTCTCTCTGAACCCTTGTCTGCACTGAGTTCTCTCAGAGTCATGATGGGTGTGCAGTGTCTGCTCCTTAGAGAGGGACCTGTGGTGCCTACAGATGTCCACTATCCTCTTAGCTGAAGCCTCGTCAGCCTCCTATCCTGAGGCTGCTGGGCTGCAAACACCAGGAGCCCCACCCCTTGGCCAGACAAACCCTGGGCTCAGGGTTTCCCTTTCTCCTCTGCTCAGGGTGGGAAGCTTCCCTTCCTGCAGGGTCAGGCTCCACTGTAGGTCGTGGGTTGCTATGGACCTGCAGACTTTCCATACATCTGCAGGCTTCATATGGCTGCCACCCTGGATTTTGCCAATTATGGAGATTTTAAAACTAAAAACTAATTAAATGAATGATAACAAACTGTCATCTTCCAACACCTCATTTCTTGAAAGAAAGCGGCCCTTGACACCAAAAGAGGCAGGAAGGGCATTAAAAAAGAAAAAAAAAGCCAGTCATTTAAAGCAAAGAGATTGAACTTCTTGAAAAACAAACCCTACCACCCTTAGTTTTCTGTGTTCCCTGCAGAGTCGCCGTGGCCTGACGGAGATGGCAGAGGCAGGCAGTCCCAGGCTGAGGGGTGTGCAGGGCAGCCGGGTTTTCTGCGGCTGCATAAGTAGCAGGCTTTGCCCCCTAGCCCTGGAAGCCTGGAGCCACCCTGCTCTAGAAGTGACTGCAGAAGGAAGCCACACACTCACCCTCCTGCCCTAGCAAAGTCCATGGGAAAAGTATACCTGCCCCATTGCCCCTCAGATCCCCCAGGTGCCCTGACCTCATCCTGCCTGGGCCCCAGCAGCACTCCCTCCCAGGCCCCCTCTGGTGGGCAAGGGGACAACGGCCGGAGTCTCCACCTGATGGTTTGGGCAAGTGTGCCTGGAGTCTCAGGAACCGAGAGCAGCCTCACCAGGGAGGGGCCTTTGTGCTCAGGAAAGAGAACAGGATTTGACTATGTAAATGGACTTGAGCGGGGGTTGGACATCAAAAGACAGGGCTACAGTTCAGTGCCACCCACGTGACTTAGGAGTGCACATTCTGCCCACACCCAGCAAACCCTGCATTTCCTCGAGAGAGGTCAGCCCCGTCACCTACCACTGGGCAGGAAAGCTTTGATCTCACCTCAGCAGCTTGGAAAGCCCTGCTTGACAGGGAGCCTGGGCTCCATCTCGGGGCACAGACAATTGCAGTGGGAAGACTCCAGCAGGTGGCTGCCTGGTTTGGGTCCAACTCTGCCGTCTTTCAGCCAGGGGCTCTTCTAAGTAGGGCCTATGTTGTCCCCCCCTGGTCCCCACTCAAATTCCCCGGCAGAGTTGGCCCTGCTCCGGGGGGAGTCTGTGGGTGCCTCGAGGGGACGTTGGGTACATCGTGGGTGGGAGACATTAAGAGCTGTCAGGCTCATGCCCTCTCCTGCCATGCAGGGGCCAGCACACCTGGCAGGGCCTTATGCTGCAAAGAAGAGATGCCTTGGGAATGGGGTCAGTCAATGCAAGGGTCCATGGGTCGGCCGAGCCGGCATCCCCTTGTGCAATCTGCACAGGCAAAGCTGATTAAAGGCCCAACGTCAGTATATAGGCTGCCCTCTCTGCAGGAGCAGCTGGGGCCCGGGATCAGGCCTAGAGTGGCCGGCTCAGCTGTCTGCCATCCAGCCTGGAGTTGCGCAGGAGGGCGGCGTTCCCAGCCAACCACTCCAGAGAGAGGGGGCTTCCCTCATGGGGGAGGCGAAGGCACGTGGCTGCCTTTGGCTCAGAACCCAATGCCTGGTCTGGCCACAGCTGACAGTGTGGTTTTGGTTTCCCTCCACATGTGGCCTTCCACAGGCCACCCAGGCACCATGGCAGGGTCTTGCTTACCCCTTCCCAGGGGCAGTGTAGACAGTGCACCGGACAGACCTGGCTTCACCGGCAGAAGGTTGTTACCAACCTGCTCCGCCTAATAACAGCAGGCAACTTCCAAAGAGCTCTGTGCCAGGCACCATTCTAGGCTTATATTGACTCATTTGATGTCCACGAAGACCTTCAAAGGAGGTCCTATTATCTCCACTTTACAGATGGGGAAACCGAGGTGCAGAGCGGTTTATGGAACAGGCCTAGTTTACAGGACTAACAAATAACAGGGCCAGGATTGCATGCATGATCTTCCTGGAAGCGAGAAACAGAGACCATAAGGTGGCCTGTGTGGGGCGGGGCAGAGCCTGGAGAGGGAACTTCTCATGATGGAGCCGCAGAGAAGGGACTTGGGAGGGCGAAACTCCTAACCTCAGAGAGTCCAACAGAGTTGGAAAGCTGTGGTGTGAGCAGGTGGCTAAGTCTCCCTTTAGAAGCTTCAGTAAAATAGACACTGTTAATTATTTTTGTGCAAATGCAATAAGGCACTATTTTTCATATCTGATATTGACAGTCAGTGGGAAAAAATGCTGGCCCAGGCCGTAGCCAGAGCTACTGACATCTGGCTCACACCAGAAAGCAGGCCAAGGGGCTTTATGCAAGGCTGACTGTGCTGGGTTTTCTCTCTGCATGCGAGACCAGGAAGGGGTATGTGCCCTGGAAGGCCTGTGTATTTCACTCACTAACTGTATCTTCCATGTGAAGTGATGCCGAGCAAGCATGTTAAAATGGAGTCTCCAGGTTTTCTGTGCCTACGCTCAGCCCCCCAGAAAAGTCCTTTCGGGTCCAGAGATTAGGCTCCAGCTTTGACGCTTTGCATGTTTGTCTACCTGGTAGGTTAAATTCATAAATTCATGAACACAATCAGCACTTCTTGGGTTTTTTTTTTGACAGAGTCTTGCTCTGTCGCCCAGGCTGGAGTGCAGTGGTGCAATCTTGGTTCACTGCAAACTCCGCCTCCCAGGATTAAGCAATTCTCCTACTTCAGCCCCCCAGGCAGCTGGGATTACAGGTGCCTGCCACCACACCGGGCTAATTTTTTTTTTTGTATTATCCTCAGGTGATCTGGGCTCTTCAGCCTCCCAAAGTGCTGAGATTACAGGCATGAGCCACTGCACCTAGCCTTTTTCTTTCTTTCTTTCTTTCTTTTTTTTTTTTTTGAGACAGAGTCTCGCTCTGTCGCCCAGGCTGAAGTGCCGTAGCGTGATCTTGGCTCACTGCAACCTCCACCTCCAGGATTCAAGCAATTCTTCTGCCTCAGCCTCCTGAGTAGCTGGGATTGCAGGTACCCACCACCATACCTGGCTAATTTTTGTATTTTTAGTAGCGATGGGGTTTCACCATGTTGGCTAGGCTGGTCTCGAACTCCTGACCTCGTGATCCACCTGCCTCGGCCTCCCAAAGTGCTGGGATTACAGGTGTGAGCCACCGCACCTGGCCTTTTTTTAAAAATTATTTTTATTTTTTATTTTTGAGACAGGGTCTCTCGCTGTTGCCCAGGCTGGAGTGCAGTGGCACAATCATGGCTCACTGCAGCCTTGCTTGATCAAGCGATCCTCCTGCCTCAGTTTTCCGAGTGGCTGGTATTCCAGGTGCAAGTCACCAAGCCTGGCTAATCTTTTTTATGTAGAGACAGGGTTTTGCTATGTTGCCCAGGCTGGCCCCCAACTCCTGGAGTCAGGTGGTTCTCCCACCTTGGCCTCCCGAAATGCTGGCATTACAAGTGTGAGCCGCTGCATGCAGCCTCACATCAGCACCTCTCAATCAATTGGTGCCATCTCCCTGCACATGAACCCTTGCGTCATGATGACATGTGGTCCTCACAGCCAGGCCTTTCTCCCCACCCCAGACATAGAGTGAGAGGAGCTCTGCTCTTCCCTCTATAATTCGTGCCATGTTGTGCACTCCTGAGAAGCAAGGCTCTGTGGTCTGCTGGCTCTGCTGGGCTGCATTTGCAAAATGCTAACCTTCCTGTGTCAACCCAGCATCTTCACAGGTGGAATGAGGATGACAAGGCCAAAGCCCACTCGTTGGGTTATTTTTTCAAATTGAGGTATAATTCATATTCCATACAGTCACCCTTTCTATGGTGTACAATTCTTAATTTTTTTTTTCCAAGACAGTCTTGCTCTGTTGCCCAGGCTGGAGTGCAGTGGCATGATCTCGGCGCACTGCAACCTCTGTCTCCCGGGTTGAAGTGATTCTCCTGCCTCAGGCTCCTGAGTAGCTGGGATTACAGGCGCATGCCACCATGCCTGGCTAATTTTTTTTTTTTTCTTTTTGAGACAGAGTCTCACCCTTGTTGCCCAGGCTGGAATGCAATGATGTGTTCTTGGCTCACTGTAACCTCCGCCTCCTGAATTCAAGCAATCCTCTGCCTCAGCTTCCCAAATAGCTGGGATTACAGGTGCCTCCCACCACACCCAGCTAATTTTTGTATTTTTAGTAGAGACGAGGTTTCACCATGTTGGCTAGGCTGGTCTCGAACTCCTGACCTCAGGTGATCCACCCGCCTAGGCCTCCCAAAGTGCTGGGATTACAGGCGTGAGCCACTGCACCTGGCCCTGGTATACAATTCTTTATCGTGCTTTTAGTGCATTCACAATGTTGTGAAACCAACACCACTGTCTGATTCCAGGACATTCTCAATGCCTCGAAAAGAAAAGAAACCCTGTACCCACAGCAGTCACTCCCTATTCTCTCTCCACCCAAACCCTGGCAGCAACTAAACGACTTTTTGTCTATGGATTTATCTTTTCCAGATGTTTCATAACTGGAAACATACAACATGTGGACTTTGGGGCCAGCTTCTTTCACTGAGCACAATGCTGTCAAGCTTCATCTGTGTTGTGGCATGAATCATTCCTCTCCAGGGCTGACTAATGAGCCACTGTATTGAAAGAACCACATTTTGTTTATCCATTCATCAGTTGACAGGCATTTGGGTTGTTTCCACTTTTGGGCTATAATGAATAATGCTGCGATGAACATTCATATACAAGGTTTTGTGCAAACATATATTTTCAATATTCTTGGGTCTATATCTAGGAGCAGAATTGCTGGGTCATTTAAGTCTAACACTTTGAGGAACAGCTAAACTGTTTTCCTTGGTGGATCCACCATTTTGCATTCCTACCAGCAACATCTGAGGGTTCCAATGTCTCCACTTCCCTACCAGCACTTGTTATTATCTTTTTTATTATAGCCATCCTAGTGGGTGTGAAGTGATGTCTTATTGTGGTTTTAATTTGCATTTCTCTAATGGCTAATGATGCCAAACGTCTTTTCTCATGGTTAATGGCCATTTGTATTTGGAGAAAAGTCAATTCAGATCCTTTGCACATTTAGAAAACAGGGTTGTTTGTCTTTTCCTTGTTTCCTTGGGTTATCGAGAGGATAAAATGGAAAGATGTGAGTGACATTTACAGCCCAAGGCCAGGCATGTGGTAAGCACCCACCGAATGCTTTGCACACATAAAAATCATGCTGGTGCTGGGCAAGGTGGCTCATGCCTGTAATCCCAGCACTTTGGGAGGCCGAGGTGGGTGGATCACCTGAGGTCGGGAGTTCAAGACCAGCCTGACCAGCATGGAGAAACCCCATCTTTACTAAAAATACAAAATTAGCCTGCGATGGTGGCACATGCCTGTAATCCCAGCTACTCGAGAGGCTGAGGCAGGAGAATTGCTTGAACTTGGGAGGCAGAGGTTGTGGTGAGCCGAGATGGCGCCCTTGCACTCCAGCCTGGGCAACAAGAGTGAAACTCTGTCTCAAAAAAAAAAAAAAAAAAATCATGCTGGTGATCAGGTGTGGTGGCTCACACCTGTAATCCCAGTACTTTGGGAGGCCGAGGCAGGAGGATCATGAGGTCAGGAGTTTGAGACCAGCCTGGCCAACACAGTGAAACCCTGTATCTACTAAAAATACAAAAAATTTAGCTGGGCATGGTGGCGGGTGCCTGTAATCCCAGCTACTTGGGAGGCTGAGGCAGGAGAATTGCTTGAACCCAGGAGGTGGAGGTTGCAGTGAGCCAAGATGGTGCCATTGCACTCCAGCCTGGGCGACAGAGCTAGAATCCGTCTAAAAAAAAAAATCATGCTGGCAATTAGTCTTTATGAGCTAAAAGTGACTAGTGACATCTCAGAAGCAGAGGAGTACAGGACCCATCTGTGAAGAACATTCCATACAGAGGAGAGAGGAGAATGGGGGCAGAGGATTGCTTAGGAAACTTCCTGGAGTCCTCCGGGGGATGCTGAGTTGTCACTTGAGGCCTCCTTGGAGGAAGCACTCAGAGAGATGGAAGCAGGAAGAGGACTGAGTGATGCCCCTGTGACGGAGGCTGCTGGGGACAGGGCTGGGAGCCTGGAAGCCGGCAGGAGGAAGGGATGGGGGCACAGAGGCACACAGAGTGAAACCAGGGGCAATGAACATGACATCAGGAAGAAAGGCAGGCATCTGAAGACCACTAGGCTCCAATTGAGGGGGTGGGTGCAGAGGGGACTGAAGTCCTGGGGCTGAGGATGATGGAAGGAGCACAGCATGTTCCATGACGGGGGTACTCAGGCTTGACAGGTGCGGCAGCACGTGGGGACCAGATTCTCTTCCCTGCTCACTTCAGGCTCCCATTGTCCCCTTTCATTAGGAAAACACGATATTAACAAGTGCAGGCCCCTAACAGTTTGGGTTCAATACTTATTGTAAACAACCCCACGGAGGGCTGTCCCCAAGAGATCATTTGGGACCTCCCCGGAGCAGAGAGGCTTGCTGGACCACACAGCTGTCAGTGGCAATGGAGAAACAAATAGATCTGATAAACAGCAATGTCCTGTTCTTTAGAGTCACTTTAGAAAATGGTATTTATACAAAGCACAGAAAGTACAAAGCAAAAAGCAGAAAAGTAACAACCCCATCACTGAGACACTAGAATAACCATTGTTAATTCACTGGTGTATCTTCTTCTTCTCTCTACCTCCCTATATGTATGTAATTTCCATTTTGTATATACATGTATTACATGTATATGTATAATTTTAGTCTGAGATTTCTAGCAGCATTAGCATTTTCCCATTTAGTTAGAATTTCTTCCTAAATATCATATTTTAATTTTAGTCTGAGATTTCTAGCAGCATTAGCATTTTCCCATTTAGTTAGGTTTTCTTCCTAATGATCATATTTAATGGATGTACAGGATTCTATTACATGATGTGCCACACTTCATGAAATGATTCTTCTATTATCAGATATTTAAGTTATCAACAGCATTTTGTTGTTATAAATATGGCTGATGAAGGTCTTTTGGAGAAATGTTATAAACATGTCTGGTTATAGATTCCGAGGAGTGGAATTACTAGATCGAGGGACAGGAATGTTTTTAAGGCTCTTGATACAGAATGATACATTGCTTTCCAGAAATTTTTTTCCATATATGCACCAGTAAGCTGTACAAGAGAGTGCTCGCCTAATTCTAACCTTCCTATTCTGAATATTTTCATTTCAAAACACAATACATTGCAAGGTGAAGGTGGTGAATGTTCATTTTGATTTTCATTTGATTGTGGTCACGTTGAGCTTATTTGATAGAGTTATTGACCCTCATAATCCCTCTTTCGTGAATGGTCTGTTCAATTCTCTTTGCCATTTTTCTATCGAAGCTATAGTTTTTCTGTTATCTACTTGCACAAGTTTATATCACACTTGTTGCAAATATTTTCATTGTGAGTTTCCTTTAAGTTTTATGATTTTTTTTTGACATTCAGGGACTGTAAATTTTTATATAGTGAAGTCTCTCAGTCTTTTCCTTTTTTCTCCCTTCGCTTTTCAATGCAGAGAATCCCTCTGCACACAGAAATTCACTTGTTTCTTCTTGTACAAGGCAGGTGGGTTATGACAGAGACTTTGGAGCTAATAGACTTGGGCTAAGGATTCAGCAGGTTTTTTTTTTTTTTCAAGATGGAGTCTCAGTCTGTCGCCCAGGCTGGAGTGCAATGGTGTGATCTTGGCTCACTGCAAACTTCTGCCTCCCCGGTTCAAGTGATTCTTCTGCCTCAGTCTCCCGAGTAGCTGGGATTACAGGCTCCCGCCACCATGCCCAGCTAATTTTTGTATTTTTTAGTAGAGACGGGGTCTCACCATATTGGCCAGGCTGCTTTCAAACTCCTGACCTTGTGGTCCGCTCGCCTTGGCCTCCCAAAGTGCTGGGATTACAGGCGTGAGCCACCACACCTGGCCAGGATCCAGCAGTTTATTTAATTCCACTGGGCCCTGGTTCCCCTTTCGAAAACCAGTGCTAAGAATACCTATGTGGTAATGTTGTGGGGCAGATTGGATGGAAAATATGTATCATGTTTTTAGCACAGTACTTGGTAAAAACAAATGAAGCAGTTATGGGTTTTTTACTTTGGTTTTTGTTTGTTTGTTTTACATTGAACCATTTAATCTCTCTGGAATTAATTTAATAAATGATGCAGGATACAGATTTAGGCTGGGCACAGTGGCTCACACCTGTAATTGCAGGACTTTGGGAGGCCGAGGCGGCCGGATCACCAGAGATCAGGAGATCAAGACCATCCTGGCTAATATAGTGAAATCCTGTCTCTACTAAAAATACAAAAAAATAAAAATAAAAATTAGCTTGGCGTGGTGGCGTGTGCCTATAGTTCCAGCTACCTGGGAGGCTGAGGTGGGAGAATTGTTTGAACCCAGGAGGCAGAGGTTGCAGTGAGCCAAGATTGTGACTCTCTACACCCCAGCCTGGGCCACAGAGTGAGTCTTTGCCTCAAAAAAAGGAAAAAAAAAAAAAAGATTTGTGTGTATTTTTCTCAACTAATCATCTTTCCCAAAACCTCTTACTGAATAACATTCCTTTACCTTTTGGGGTTCCTCTTTTATCATATTTTAAGTCATATATCTTTCTTTGTGTTTGTACTCTGTTCCATGTATATCTGCTTTTCTTTCACCAATATCATAACAATTATACCACCTAATTTTATAAAATATTTTATTTTAGGTGATTTTCATATCTATTCTTCCAGGTGAACCAGCTAATAATATTGCCAAGTTGGAGAAAACTACTATTGGGACTTTGATTGGAATTGTACAAAATCCATAATATAGCTGGTATAAATTGACATTTTGCTAATATTCAGTCTTAACAAATATGGTTGTCCCTGTTATTTTAAATTTTGTAATTTTCTTCATATAGATCCTGCATATTTATTGTTATAATTTCTTCTGATTATCTTATACTCTTATTACTATTGTGAATCCATTTTCCCCTACATTTCATTATAACTGATAACATACAGGGAAGTTTTAGATTTTATAAATTCATCTTTTATTCTGTCACTTTTCTCACTCCTCATTATTTCAAATTGTTTTTTGGTTGCTTCTCTGGGATTTTCTTGTTTGACTCTCATGTTTGACTCTCATGTCATCTACAAATTACCATTGTTTTGTGGTGTACTTTCCAAATACTTATGACACTTATTCAGATTTCATAACTTATTGCATGGGCCAGTATTTCTAAAACACTACAGTGGGGAATACTGGAAAAAGAAAACATCCACCTCAAGGAGACATACTGTGAGAATCGCTATGGACCACCTGGGAAGGGCATGGGATAGCCTCTGTCACCTAGTTACCACTTGATAAAAGGTAATTGTTGCTGTTTGTCATGTCCAAGAAGAAGCAGTCTTCTTCTAGTTTTAGAAAGAGTTCTGAAGGACTGAGTATTTAATTTTTATCAAATGCCTTTTTAATATCTATTGTGATGATTATATTATACCCCTTATTTCATTTACTGGTAAAATAATTTTATATATTTATATTTGGTTTATATATATATATGTTAAACCATTTTGCATGATTACAATGAACTATTCTTGATACAATACTTTTTATTGTACTCTGAAACTTATTTAGGGTTTTTATATATGTATTCATAGTTGAGGTTGATTTACCTGATTTTGGTTATGTTATGGTTTTAAGAGTCATGTATATTTTACAAAATATTCTGGAGGCATTTATGTAGCATAATTATTATCTGATTTTTGAAATACTTAAAAAAAAGTTGGTAAAGCCACTTCTTCTCAATGCCATTTATACAGATAATTCTTTAATAATTACTTCAATTTATTCTTTAGTGTTGAATTGGTCTTGTTTTCTATTTCCTCCCATGTCACTTCTGTTAAGTTATACGTAATTTTCAGAGAACAATCTATTTGTTGAGATTTTCAAAATTTCTGGCAAACAATCATGCATAGTTTTGTATAACTGTAAGTTTTCTCTTTTATTGTGGCCGTCTTCATTTTCTCATTTCTAACTGTTTGTGGTGCCCAGGGTCCTGGCAGGAAATAGATGGCATGTTCAACAGGAGTGATAAAGACAGGAATGGCAAGGCAGCCAGTGGCTGGCACCCTCAGGATCCATTCCCACCCCTGAACTGAAGAGGCAGTGGCCAGAGCTGTGTCACCAGAACCTGGCAGGGCTGCAGCTAGGAGACTCCAGAGGTGGAGTTCTGTCCCTGCAAATCTGCAGCAGGCAGGGTGGGGTCAGTGGAACAAATCAGCCCATCCCCCCTTCACTCACCCTGCTGGTGCCTCGCTTCAGCCAAACCTGGGTAAAGCAGCCCCCGGAGATTTGCTGGCTGCACGGGGCAGGTGGAAAAGGGTAGAGAGTGGGTCTCGCTGGGGGAGGGGAGGCAGGGAGAGGCTGTCCAGCTCACTCGCATTTGTTTCTTTCCTTGATTCTGTTTGTCACAGGTTTGTCCATTTAATCTCCTACTTTTCAAGTGACAGGCTCTTAGGTTGGTTAATCTCTTCTGCTTTTTGTTTTTATATTCTAAAAAATGATCTCTGGACCGGACACAGTGGCTCACGCCTGTAATCCCAGCACTTTGGGACACAGTGGCTCACGCCTGTAATCCCAGCACTTTGGGAGGCTGAAGCAGGCGGATCACCTGAGGTCAGGAGTTCAAGACCAGCCTGGCCAACATGGTGAAACCCCATCTCTACTAAAAGTACAAACATTAGCCGAACATGGTGGCGGGTGCCTGTAATCCCAGCTACTCCGGAGGCTGAGGCAGGAGAACAGCTTGAACCCGGGAGGCAGAGGTTGCAGTGAGCCGAGATCGAGCCATTGCACTCCAGCCTGGGCGACAAGAGCGAAACTCAATCTCAAAAAAAAAAAAAAAAAAATCTCTGTCTTTTCAGGAAGCCCTGTTGCATCTGTAGGACTGAGATCAGCTTCTGTATTTCTCTTCTTCCCTCTCTTTTTTAAATCTTTGTCTTTTCCTCTAGTACCACTTTCTTGAGTGTGTCTTTTTCCTTGTTCACTTTCTCCAATCCATAGCTGCTATTTCCTGCCTCTGTTGTGTGTTAAATTCTGACTCTAAACGTCCCGGCTGTTCCCTAACGGTCAGTTTCCTTTATCTCAGTTTGCTCAATTTTCACAATCAATCCCTCCAATTTCTGATATGCAGTGGTCTCTCGAATCTTCCTGAGTTCACAAATCAGACTTGTCCAGAATTTATTTTTATCAGTGATTCTATTTAAGATGGAAGTAACTCCCTGGAGTCCTTAGGAAAATGCCCTTTTCTGGATGGTGACATGTTTTCATAGGTCAGGTGATTTTTCTTTTCTGACAAAGAACTGTCGAGAACAATTGGATCAGATTTGTTCAGAGATGGGAGTGGGTTAAAACGACTGGCACTGGATGGGAGATGACAATTCAAGATCCAGCCGGTGGTGGGGCCAGAGATGAGGGTGCGGTGAGACACACAGAGGATGGGCTCCCTCCAAGGGTGGAGAGGGGGCGCCTCATACCTGGGTCTTGTCTTTGAGTAGCTGTCAGACGAGGAATAGCCCGCTGGACCCTCAAGCTGTTGTGGGGGTGCTCAGCCAGCTCCCAATAATACTCGGTCAGCCTCACCTCCATCTCTCACCTCCTGGCCAGCTGAGCCACCTGTTAATGCTTTCTCCCTTCTGGAGGGGTCCAGGTTAGCAAGAAATGGCCTCTTTTCATTCATCAACTTTAGCTTTCTCTCTGGCTGTGATTCTTCAAGGTTTGGAGTGGCGAATGGTGAACAGTTTGTTTCCCAAGGTTGCCACACATTTTCTTGTCCTTCTACATTGGTGCAAATAGTTTTTTGTGTGTGTTTTTTTTTGAACGCAGGGTTTCCAGCCCCCGTTCTCCTACCCCATCTTGTCCAGAAATCTGCAGAAACACAAGTCTTAAGAAAGTGCAAAAACACAGACAAAAACATTAGAAATTAGAAATGATACGTAACAAGAGTCACAAAAGGATTTAAAAGCAATTACAGGAGCAGATCAGCAAAGCAAGATAGGAACACAAAGAGGTTCTTGAATTTTATAGTTGGATTCTCTGTCTCTCTGTGGGTCTGTCCATGGTGAAGATGTTCCTGGGTCTGGCTGTCAGTGTTCATTTGGCTAGGAATGGCCATACAGAAATGCTAAGATTTATCTGAAAGAATCAAACACGATGATGTTTCTTCCTACTTCCACGGGCTTGTCCTCCCATATTAGAGTAGAACTTCTCGTACTACATCAGGGTTGACCTGGTCCAGAAATGCTCTTCTACTGAGAAGCACCTTCCTGCCTCTTCTTTGCCTCCACATTCCGCACAGGGTGGGCACCTGTCATCACCCAGCACCTGTGGGAGTCACATGGGAAATTGGCTGTAAGCCCCCCTTCATTTGGGAATGGAACAAATCTCATTTGTTAGCAGAAGGAAGTACTGTTGGGCCCAGTGCTATCCTAACCCAGATCTCCAATGGGAATAATCCTGATCTGATTACTCTGAAAGGCCATCCAGTCACTGGGAGGAGTCTCAGCTGAGAGCCAGTGTTAGCGTAACAAGGTGTTAACCAAATCACCACAAAGAGCTGGGGAAGGGCTGGGCGGGACCCACTGCCCCCAAAGAGCAGTGAGCATGTTTTCCAGGTTATGTTCCAGGGCAGCAATTGCCAAACACTATTTAGTTGTAGAATCTTTGCTTTAAACATTTTGCATGCAAGATATTGTGTGTGTGTGTGCATGTGTACATACACATATGCATGCAGGCATGTTACATGTATACACATGTATGCATATGTTGTGTGTGCACATGTATATGTGTGTGTGTGTGTATATAGGACCAGAGTGAAGTACAAACTGCTGGTGGGGTGGCAGGCCAAGTGAGCACCTTCCTCCACCGCTTGGCAGAGTCCCCACACCCATGGAATACAGTTTGGTACTACTGCTCACCCAACGACTTGCGTGTGGCGGGGCTGATGGGGTGTGTGTGGGGTGGTGCTGTATGTTTTCCCTTGAAGGTTGAAACTGATTCAGCCCTGGGGGTCAGAATGTCCAGCCCTGTGCATTGGCTATGCAGGGTCATTAACATCTGCTGAGATGTTACTGTCTAAGGGGGAAGTATCTTCTTCCTGTTATACTAGCTTTTGAATTCTGATCTGTTTTGGTAACATGGAGCTGTTTCTTTGTTTCAGTGTTTCTAGAACATCTTTGAAAAAGCCATAAAGGTTTGTCTGCCACACTTGATTGAACCAAAAAGGCTTTCCTGTTCTGTGCGCCTGCCTCTGACTCTCCCTTCGTGACTATGTTCTTTCTCTCTGTCTACAGGCTGATGTTTGGGCTGGCTGGAGCTCTTCCACAAGTCAGCTGCCCTCAGCCAAATAAGAGGCTGTTCTCACCCCTCACCTCATTTGCATACCTACAGGAGGAAGTGCCAAGGGAAGAGAGCATTGAAAAATAAGAGCACAGCAGAGTTGAGCTATCTCCACATTTGTCTGGCAGGCTCTGCAAGGGGGATTGAGGCCAGTGGTTCTCTGTGTCCCAGAGGTGTCCCTGGGAGATGTAGTGTCACTGGACTAGAGATTCATCCTTGCTGTCTCTGATGCAAGACGATTGTATCAATTCAGGCTCTGGAGGTAGGACAGGGAGCAGAAGGATGGGGACTACAGCCATGGGAGAAAGACAGAAAAATCACCTTTTCTATGTGAAGTGAAGAGACATGTGGAAGTGAAATTACTCAAAATTCTTTTTAAGTACCCATGATGCAAAAGCCATAAAATAAAATATTGTAAAATTAGCCACATAAAATTGTAAAACATCTACACAGCTTTAAAAACAACCTGTTAAAAATAACTCCAAAATATATTGTAGCATATATCAGAGTCTTATTCATAACTAAGCAAAAAATGATACCAAAATAAGCGAGTCAAAGACACAAAAGGGAATTCACAGAAAAAGAAATACAGATAACTAAACATGAGAACATGCTGAAGGACTTTTCTCATAAAGAAAGGCAAATTAAAGCAAGTTATCATTCTCACCTCTCAGATTTGCAAAGATTAAAAGGTCTGATAACAGCCAGTTGGCAGGGTGTGGGGAAATAGACACATTCATATCCGGTTAGTAGGAGAAAAAAAAGGCCACAACTTCACTGGAAGACAGTTGGTAGTCTCTATCAAAATAGCAGATCTCCAGGTCATTTAGCCAGCTGTCACCTTCTAGTGATTTATCTACAATCACTAATAAACGTCAACACGTGTACAGCACATGGTGAAACATGATGAAAATAGTAATAAACCATCTCTCACTTGGCTTGAGAAGACCTCTATGATCTTTTTTGGTGAAAAAAACAAATTTCAGAAAACGGTATATATAGTATGATATTATTGGCATCTAAAAAGATATGCATATATAATCTTGTGGGTATGTTTAAAATTTCTGAACTTACTTACAAACAGGAATAGGAAATCTAAGAAGAGGGGCTCATGGGAGTGGGGAAGGAGATGTTTATTTTTTATTTTATATCTTTCTGTATGGTTTTCATTTTTTAAAGTTAGTATATATTTTAAAAAATCTAGTTAAACAGGGTCAAGTGAAGTGGCTCATGCCTGTAATCCCAGCACTTTGGGAGGCCGAGGTGGGTGGATCACCTGAGGTCAGGAGTCGAGACCAGCCTGACCAATATGGAGAAACCCCATCTCTACTAAAAATACAAAATTAGCTGGGTGTGGTGGCACATGCCTGTAATCCCAGCTACTTGAGAGGCTGAGGCAGGATAATTGCTTGAACCTGGGAGGCAGAGTTTGCCGTGAGCCAAGATTGCGTGCCATTGCACTCCAGCCTGGGCAACAAGAGCAAAACTCTGTCTCAAAAAAAAAAAAAAAAAAAAAAAAAACCCTCTCTACTAAAAATACAAAAATTAGCCAAGTGTGATGGCAGGAGCTTGTAATCCCAGTTACTTGAGAGGCTGAGGCAGGAGAATTGCTTGAACCTGGGAGGCAGAGGTTGCAGTGAGCCGAGATCGTGCCACTGCACTCCAGCCTGAGTGACAGAGTGAGACTCCGTCTCAAAAAAAAAAAAAATCTAGTTAAACAAAACATACCAATAACATTTGTAAATGCTCAGTGGAGTGCCTGTACCTGAGGGGGTGAGTGTGTGGAGCTTCTACACTGAGGCACTGGCTTCATTACAGAGGCTGGTCCTGTCTACAGGGCTCTACGGGCCAGGCGAGCCTTCCGGGCTCAGGAGAATCTTAAGTAGCAAAATGGGGCAAGATTATGGTGGGTGAGAACAGACCAGCAGCTTTAAGTAAGAGCCTAAGATCCAAATAGCTTTCCCTCGATCTCCTGACAGCCTTCTGGCCTCAGCAGCCGATGGATTCCATGGGTGTTAGCTGCTGCCAGGGTTTCAGCAGGCTGAGGGCCACCCCAGTGTGCCCCTCTCCCAAGGTGCTAGCACTTGACAGCCCCCTTTTCCTCTCACAGGTTTTAGGAAAGTGAAAAGTACCATCTCCTCCTCACATTAGAGATGACTGTGCCAAAGGAAGGTAGAGCTTCTAGAAAGAGAAGAGAATCTGGGATTCCTAGGACCTTCTTGTTAGAAACAACCCCAAGACTTGCTCTCCAGCTGCTGGGGCAAATCCAGGTCTCAGCAAGGCTGGTGGCCAACCCCTGGGAGATAATCCACGGGGCATAGTGTCCAAGAGGATGAAGCCATTTGGGGGTGGCAGGGAGCTCAGCGGGAACGAGGTGCTGAGTGATCCCTGCCCCTGACAGGTGGCCCCTCTGTGGCTGTGCCTGGCTTTCCATTCACCATAGGCCGCTCTGCTTGGGCCCACTGGAGTCGTGTTTCTTCTTCAAACACCCCCTCTTTTTTGTTGTTTTTTTGTTTTGTTTTGAGACGGAGTCTCGCTCTGTCGCCAGGCTGGAGTGAAGTGGCATATTCTAGGCTCACTGCAACCTCCGCCTCCTGGGTTCAAGTGATTCTTCTGTCTCAGCCTCCCAAGTAGCTGGGACTACAGGCGTGCACCACCACGCCCAGCTAATTTTTGTATTTTTAGTAGAGATGGGATTTCACCATGTTGGCCAGGATGGTCTCAATCTCTTGACCTTGTGATCCACCCATCTCAGCCTCCCAAAGTGCTGGGATTACAGGCGTGAGCCACCGTGCTTGGCCTGCAAACACCCACTCTTGCTCTATCTTCTTGGCAGCCGAGAGGTTAAGAAAGCCCCTCCATGTGGCAGACTCCTTTAGATCAGACCCTGTAGCTGCCGGGTCCCCACCTAAATGACACCCCCCCCACCTTTTCCTGGTGCTCCCTGAGTGCAGAAGCAGTGGGGGAATAAGAGTGCCTCAGCCCACGATTGCTGGACGTCAGGACTCACCTCCATCTTAAGAGAACGGTCAGCTCTGAAATTCAGAGACTTTGTGTCCAGATTCCTCAAGCTGTGTCAGGAAGTCTTGTCTTTTCAGTTAAGAGGAAACCGGGTCTTCCTGCATGGGTTCTAATAAAGTCTTTGATCTATTTCAGGTATCGGAATTGCGTTTACACTTACAGAATTCTGCCCAATGAAGACGATAAATTCACTGTTCAGGTGAGTCCTTTATAAACCTAGAAATCTGAACCTGACTTCAGCCGATACTGGCAGAGAAAGGGTGTAAACGATGAGGAAGAAAGCGCACGCGCAGGTAGCCGGACGTGAAGGCCTGGCTGAGCCTGGCTTCCTCCCAGGTGTCCGTGGGGTGGCTTAGCTGGTAAACTGGGGCCCTCCAAGTGACCCTGCTCTGTGACATGACGGAGTTGCATGCCGCAGGCTATTTGTGGTCCATGGGTATGAAGAGGAAACGAAGGTGAAGCAGACTGTCCAGAGATGAAGGGAAAGGAGGGGCTGTGGCTTGGCCGACTGTTGTCTTCAGTCTCTCAAAGGAGAGAGAGGAAGTGGCTCAGGAGGGAGAGAAGGGAGGTGAACTTACAGGAGAACAGACCGTGTTTTCTGAGGGGCTGCGAGACTAGCACAAAACAGTGCCTTTCCATTTGTAGAACTCTGTTCTGTCCGAGGCTGGTGCTCACTGCATCTGATTTCACCAAGCAAAGTCAAAATGTGCAAAACTTGCAGTTCATTTTTTAATATTTTTTATTTTTGAGACAGAGTTTCACTCTTGTCACCCAGGCTGGAGTGCAGTGGCGCCATGTCAGCTCCCTGCAACCTCCACCTCCCAGGTTCAAGTGATTCCCCTGCCTCAGTCTCCCTAGTAGCTGGGATTATAGGTGCCCGCCACCATGCCCGGCTGATTTTTGTATTTTTGGTACAGATGGGGTTTCTCCATGTTGGCCAGGCTGGTCTTAAACTCCTGACAGCGAATGATCTGCCCACCTCGGCCTCCCAAAGTTCTGGGATTATAGGCATGAGCCACCCCGCCGGGCTGCAGTTAAATTTAAAAACAAAAATCAGCTGCACCCGTCCAAGCCCGGGAAGGCCACCCTAAGCACGGTTTACTAAAGGCTTTGTTTCGCCACAAAATGTGACAACTGAGTGTGTGGAAGCCAGGAAAGCTATTGTTATCTGGCTGCATGAAGAGCACGTGGAGGTGGCAAGAAGGAAGGAGACAAAGTTTCCACATCCCGGGTGTGTGTGTGTGTGTGTGTGTGTGTGTGTGCGTGAGAGAGAGAGAAAGAGAGAGAGATGCTCAGTTCTCAGGGACTAGAGTAAGAGGCACAGCAGTGCATCCATGTCCCAAGCAGAGTAGCCGGGGTCGACAAAGGTTTGGATATCATGTCATGGAAGAGCAATGACGGCGTTGGAGGAGTTTGGTTGAAAAGAAAGTGGAAGTGGGAGGGGAGAGGCAGGGTACACTCTTCAGTTTCAAAGCTTGAAGGGAATGATTCATTTTGTGCGAACTAGGATGCAGTAGTAGACAGGGAGCTGGACTCAAGGTGCGGGGAGACCACAGGCAAGTCCCTGGGGGCAAAAATCCTCCAGAAGTTGTCAAGAGGGAGAGCGTGGTGAGCAGAACGCCCCTCAGGAAGACAGATTATGAGGATGGAAGGAATTGCTTCGAGGAGCGATGTGATTGAGAGAGGCCCAAGGGGCATGTGTGATGCAGCCCGGTCCAGGGGCGTTTGCTGCGAGGCCTCCTTAGGAGATGCGAGTTTAGGCTCAAGCAGAACCACTCCCTGCGTAGTTAGGCTGGCATTGCTGCCGGCTGCCTCATCCTCCTGCCCCTGTGTCCACTGCAGCCTCTAAGGCACATCTGCTGAAGGCTTTCCACCGGCCTAGGGCGCCCGCAGGTTTGGCCTGGTTCTTAGCAGTCACCAGGAGCAGATGTTGGCACACCTAGTACAAGAAGGTCCTTTCCAGTGCTTGGCAGCTATTTGCCATGGGAATGTCTGTCTCTGACATGGGCTCTTCACCATGTGTGGGATGTGAGCAGCGGAGGGGAGCCCTGTCTGGGGCAGGCAGTTGGCCTCAATGACCTCTACCATTTTTTTCAAGTCTAGGAGGGCATGAGCTTTTCTGGCAGAGTTGGCATCTGTGATAGGTGGTTTGCTGAGAGGAGTCGGCACACTCTCTTAAGTTAAAAGTGGTCGATGCTTTTGATCTTTTTTCCCTTTGTGGTTTCTTCTCTTCCTTCAAAGTGAAGAAAACTTTAAGTATGACTGGAAAAGACATGACTCTGTGGCTTCTAGTAGAGTCGGCACCCGCCGCCTGTAAATGTGTAGACTGCGTCTCCGGTTTGCCCCTCTCTGTCACCATCATACTCTTGCTACTGTGACGTCTTGTGACCCTGGGAACTGCTGATGAAATCCGGGGCCTCATCAGGCTACTGGGCAGGGGGTGGTGGTGGTGCAGGGAACAGAAACTCGCCTTGGCTGACTCTGTAAGGCGTAAGGGGTGGGCGGCCTTTGTGGAGATGTGCAGAGCCAGGAAGGAGAAGGCCGCCCTAGGGCCTTGGAACCAGAAGAGCATGGGGTCTGCACGCAGCTTCTCCCGTGGATCAGCTCTTCTCTGTGGGGCCGCTCTTCCCAGCCAGCAGCCTTCCTTCTCAGTCCCCAGTCCTAAGAAGGAGTCTGATGGTTCAGCCTCCACGGCTTTCTCCGCATGAGCCACTCAGGGGCTGCCAGTCTGTGTATGAATCGGCTGTCTTGGAGCAGGTACCCCCCTCTGCCTCTCGGAGATGGGGACAGAGTCGTGGGTGCAGCGTGGCTCCTTAAGGTCTCCGCTCAGCCAGGACAGTGGGCGGGCAGCTTTCAGAGAAGATGGGTGGCTCTGCTGGACATATCTGCTCCTGACCCCGGCACTAGGTCTGTGACCTCTGCAGTAGCTGACATGGTACAGGGAGCTGTGGACCTAGGTGGTCTGAAGAGGTTTTCCTTCAAGGTGAATTAAAGGGGAATTCTCATAGGATTCTCCTAGGTGGACTCACCTATGAAAATCTACCTCCAAGAGTAAATGACAGCAGACGTCCACTGAGGACCAAGTGCACACTCATGCCCAATTAAGCAGACTCAGAGCCCTTCGGGGAAGCTTTAGCAGTTATTGATCTCTGCCTATTTTAACTCAAGTTCCTCTTTTCATGTTGAGGCAAAACCTCACAGTCTTTTCTGAGCTTAGCCACAGTTTCTAAATAACTCATTCCTGACACCTGAGCCTGTTCAGTGCCACCAGAATACGAGGCTCCCCAAAATAAGAATCTGGCCTGAAATTTTGCCAAGTGAAGCACCGAAAGGCTTTCATTGTTTCTTAGTTTAGTAACTTTAGCTCTTTTCCTGGGGACTTCTGTTCTCTTGTCAACACCAAAGATCTCATCTTTGTTCTTTGCAGACTAACTTCATGGAGTTGGCCCACGTGTCATAGCCCATGACAGCCCTGTATCAATCAGGGAGAGGAACTGCCTCACCTGGGGGACTCTTTTCTCTCGCTCCATCTTTCACAGACTTAAAAAAAATCCGAGATGGGAGGGCAGGATGCAAACTGTAACTTCATCCAACCCCCTCGTTCTAAATATGAGTGTTGCTGAGAACTGCGGAAGTTGGAACTCACAGCCAGGCCTCCCGGCCTCCCCGGCTAAGCTTTCTTCCTTCCAACCCAGAAGGTGTTTCCAAGCCTGTCTGGAGTCCCCTGGGGAAGGATGAGCCCAGGACTCTGCCCAGAGGGACAGGGAGACAGGGCAATGTGGCCTCTCAGAGAGCTTGGCCTCTTGCCCTTCACATGGTTATAGATAATATTTGATCCCAGGTGGCATCTGTCCCTTGTGGTAAATCAGTGAGGTGCCCCTAGAATGAAAGCAGACTCCATTCCCGGCTGGGATCTGGGTTCAAGTCCAATTTGGTCAGCGATGTGGCCTTGGGCAAGGACTGCCAAGAAACTGCTGGAAAGTAGAGATCACACACATACCTCCCAGCACAAGGAAGCTGCTGGGGAGGAGGGTGGAGACAGCAGGGAGCTGGAGGTGCTTTAGAGCATTCTAGGCAGTGCTGGGAGTGGTGGGGAAGGAGGGGTAAATTTTGGAACTCCATCTCCCTCAGCTCTGCTCTTTGGGCTATGGGCTTCATGTCTTCAGGGACCTGAGTACACTCTGGAACTGTTAAGCAGCTGTTCAACAGCTGCTGTGCCACTCAAACCCTGAGAACCTTCTGGACTCAGCTTGCACTGTTTTTCCTGGTTGGGGGAGGGTTGGGGCAGTGCTCTGAGCCCTGTGTGAGGCCAGATGAAGGCAGAACGGCTCAGTCCCGCAGGCCTGACTGTCCCACACCAAGAGAGTGGGTTTCTTGTAAAGCCAAAACTCCTTTCTTGACTTGGAAAGGGAAGTGACTCTCCCCTAAGAGAAGCGGTGCCTATCTTGAGCTGCTCGCTGCAGACTGAGCTGGGAGGCTGCTGCTGCCTTTGAAATGGCCCCTCTTTGGGAAAGTAAGGAAGAGTCTGAGGTCCTGCAAGCCGCCCTCATGGGCCAGCTCCAGGGTGGCCAGGGAGGCCTGGAGTGGCCTCAGACGTGTCGCATAAATGGCTGTCTCAAACCTAGGGCCACAGTTGAAGCAAAAGAGGCCCTTCGGCTCCACCCTACAACCTTTTGGCCCTTGTGTCCTTTCTAACATCCCTCCCACCAAGAGGAATAAAGCAGAAAATTAGAACTACCCATAATCCCCTATCACGTCAATGTTCTCTGTGAACTTCCTGTCTTTTCTTGAGGTTGAGATTGTATCTAGGATATTGATTGTTTCAGTCAAGATGGGAGCACCCCCAGGTGTTTTTCTGTTTTGTTTTGTTTTGTTTTTGAGACAGGGTCTTGTTCTGTAGACCAGGCTGGAGTGCAGTGGCGTGATCTCGGCTCACTGCAACCTCTGCTCCCAGGCTCAAGCAATTCTCCCACCTCAGTCTCCTGAGTAGCTGAGATTACAGGTGTGCACCACTATGCCCAGCTAAATTTTGTATTTTTCTGTAGAGATAGGGTTTCACTATGTTGCCCAGGCTGGTCTCAAACGCCTGGGCTCAAGTGATCCACCCGCCTCAGCCTCCCAAAGTGTTGGGATTACAGGCGTGAGCCACCACGCCCAGCCACACTCCCAGGTTTTCATGCAAGTTTAGATGAAGAGTTAGAAAATATCTATCTCATAGACCCTTTCATTATTCTTTCCCGATTTGGAAGAAAAAATCCAGTGGTCTGAGCCATTCCGGTGAGTTCTAAAGAAGAGACACTTGTGACTCAAGTCCCTGGTCCCTGACAGTGGCTGTCACGTATCTCTGGGCGACATGGCTTTTGGAGAGGGAAAACAAAACAACTTTCTAAAAGCTGTTCCGTCACAAGCATCCGGGAGGTGAACGGTTGAGCCATTGTTATTAAGCTCAGGAAGCGAGTGGCAGCTGTTATTGTTCTGAGTGGTCACTGAGTGAAGTAAAGATTCCGTCTGAGCCGCCGGGCAAAGGATGTGGCTCTAACACACTTCCTGAAGTTGCACAACAAGGGGCACAGAGAAGGTTCAGGGCACAGAAGCCTAGCACGGCCAGGGCTGCCCTGTGTGGGCTCCACAGCCATGCCAAGGACAATGGGCCCCAAGGGGGTCCGTGCTGGTGGAGGGATTCCTTTATGCTCTGACACTCACCTTCTAGAAGCCTGCATTTTGAATTGGTTTTTCTGTCTACTGCAGAATATGGACAGATCTATTTTCCAAGCCTCTGAATATCTCAAAACATCTTTAGTTGTCTACACATTCAAGAGTAATTTGATAGATATAAAATTCTTGGAACCAACTGTTCGCTCAAAATCCTATACGAGGTACAGCACTACCTTCAAGAATGTAGTGTTACAGGCTGGGTGCAGTGGCTCACGCCTGTAATCCCAGCACTTTGGGAGGCTGAGGCAGGTGGATCACCTGAGGTCAGGAGTTTGGGACTAGCCTGGGCAACATGGTGAAACCCTGTCTCTACTAAAAATGCAAAACTTAGTCGGGTGTGGTGGTGCATGCCTGTAGTCACAGCTACTCCGGAGGCTGAGGCGGGAGGATCGCTTGAACCTGAGAGGCAGAGGCTGCAGTGAGCTGAGGTCTCACCACTGCACTCCAGCTGGGTGACAGAGCAAGACTGTCTCAAAGAAAAAAAAAAAGAATGTAGCGTTATGAATAGTTCCGAGTACAAAATCCAAGGCCAAACTTGTGCTGGTTCCTATAGAGGGGACCCATTTTTTTCTTTTTTTCTACTCTGAAGCCGGTGGGAATTCTTTTCCAGTGTCGTCATTTTCCTTTCATTGATAGTACCTGCAATGTGTTCGGCTTGTTCACTTTGCAAACTCTGTTCTTTGACACAAAAGACCTTTCTTCTGTTAGGTCTTTGAGTAAGTTTTTATTCCAGCTCTTCTGGCATCTTTCTTCTAATCCCCTGAGAAAGCCAAGCCTCCCCCCGTTTTCTAGCCCCCTGGGGTACACATGCCCTTGTGACTGAGCAGCCCCTCCCTCTTGTGTGGCTGCAAGATCCCTAATCCCTTCCCCAGTCTGTCAGAGAATTCTGGAAAGAGTATCCATGCCATTTGTCATCTCTACCTCCAAATGACTGTCTTTATTTTCTCCCCATCCCCACTGGCCATTTTGTCCTTGTTTCTCCATGTTCCAGAGCCTTCTGGTTCACCTTGCCCCAGATCATGGGCCTGTTTCCTGTCTTTGTTACCCAAGGCGGTCTAGAACTAACATCAACATGCACCATGTAGCCGATAAGTTTAGACTGGGGAATGGGATGCAAGTGTAACCGACGAGATGTGAAGAGAAGGGCTTTGTGGGCTTCTCGTAAAGGTCTGTTTGTCTTAAAAACAGACATAGGGATAAGATAGCCTCTTTCTTTCTTTCTTTCTTTCTTTCTTTCTTTCTTTCTTTCTTTCTTTCTTTCTTTCTTTCTTTCTTTCCTTTTTGAGACAGAGTTTCACTCTTGTTGCCCAGGGTGGAGTGCAATGGCATGATCTCGGCTCACCACAACCTCTGCCTCCTGGGTTCAAGTGATTCTCCTGCCTCAGCCTCCCAAGTAGCTGGGATTACAGGCACCTGCCACCATGCCGGGCTAATTTTTGTATTTTTAGAAGAGATGGGGCTTCACTATGTTGGCCAGGCTGGTCTCAAACTCCTGACCTCAGGTAATCTGCTCGCCTTGGCCTTCCAAAGTGCTGGGATTACAGGCGTGAGCCACCGCACCCAGCCAAGATAGCCTCTTTCCTGCCTTTGGAAGCTGCCATAGGATGTGATAGCTGGGTCTCTGCTGCTGCCTTGGAACCATGAGGAGAAGTAGCTGGCGAGTGAGGCCAACACACGGAAAGGAGAAGTGAACCTGGGTCCTGGATGATGCCCTTGAATTTGCTGAACAGAATGAAGCAAACTGGGATCTGCCCTGCCTCTAGATTTTCTGTTTTGTGAGTTAATTAATTCCTTTTTGCTCAAGTTAGTTGAGTTAGGGTTCTCTAACAGCTAAAAGTGTCCTAACTTACAAAGGTTTAAACTATCCCAGGGGAGTTTCAAAGCAGAAAAGTGAAAATTTCAAATTGAATATCGAGTTTCACTGCACCAAATGCCCATGAGCTACGGTCTGACAACACAGTCTCTGGGTCTTCCTTCTCCTTAGCCTGTGTCGTGTTTCTGGGACCTGCTCCAGCCCTGTCCCAGACATTCCTAATGACTTATGTTCCTGTCAGACATCCTTAGGCTCAACATCTCTTTCTCTAACCCTGACCAGAAAAAGCACAAAAATCAATCAGTATTTTAACAATGTCTGTGCACTGGGGAGGCATGATTTCTTGCTTATTGCAGAATGGTTTCACTTCTCATCTTGACTTTGCCCTTCGAGATCAGGTTCCGGGTCTAATTGTGTCTGTCAGATTTGCAAGAGGCCACTTCGGGTTTGCCAAATAGAAGAAAGTCTTTCTGAGAGGCCTCACTTGATCACCCCAGAAAAATAGTCACCCCACCCTTCACCTGTTGCTCTTTAACCCCTTACCCTCCTTTCTTTTCTTTGTGGCACTTGTGACTACCTGATTTTATATTTTATTTATTTATTTATTTATTTATTTGAGACGGAGTCTCACTCTGTCACCAGGCTGGAGTGCAGTGGCACAATCTCGGCTCAGCTCACTGCAACCCCTGCCTCCCGGGTTGAAGTGATTCTCCTGCCTCAGCCTCCCGAGTAGCTGGGACTACAGGCACATGCCACCACACCCAGCTAATTTTTGTGTTTTTAGTAGAGACAGGGTTTCACCATGTTGCCCAGGATGGTCTCGACCTCTTGACCTTGTGATCTGCCCGCCTCAGCCTCCCAAAGTGCTGGGATTACAGGTGTGAGCCACCGTGCCCAGCCCTGAGGTATTTTAAAATATACATTTTTATATTGACTTATTTATCATCTATACTAGAACTATTCCTAGCATGTAGTGAGTGCTTGATAAATACTTATTGAATGAATTAACTCTTCTGCCACCATTAAGAAGATAGGAAGTGCTACAGGTTTCACTTAAAATTATGATTTATCTCACCCTTGCTGTAGTTATCAATCTTAAATTTGTCCTCCACAGGATCCGCCGTTATCTATTGACTTGCTTTTCATGCCTTGGTCAACTTCCTCTGCATTCGAGACGGGTTCTCTTTTCTGGACTCAGTTCTGCTGTAGCTCCCTCCAAAGTGGATCCTCATTTCAGCATTGAATTGAGCTCCTCATTTTTTTTTTCTTGAGACAGTGTCTCGCTCTGGCCCCCATGCTGGAGTGCAATGGCAAGATCTCGGCTCACTGCAAACTCTGCCTCCTGGGTTCAAGCGATTCTCCTGCCTCAGCCT
Organism: Pan paniscus; assembly: GCF_029289425.2. NCBI lineage: Eukaryota > Metazoa > Chordata > Mammalia > Primates > Hominidae > Pan > Pan paniscus. The sequence goes on from NC_073262.2 coordinate 135,689,551, forward strand.
CCCAAGTAGCTGGGATTACAGCCATGCACCACCACCCCCCACTAATTTTTTGTATTTTTAGTAGAGACGGAGTTTCATCATGTTGGCCAGGCTGGTCTCAAACTTCTGACCTTGTGATCTGCCCGCCTCAGCCTCCCAAAGTGCTGGGATTACAGGCATGAGCCACCGGCCCGGCCGAGGTTCTCATTTTGTTGCAAGCCTGCCTTGCCTAGCTGATCTTCATGTTTCACTGGCCCTGTTGTCTGTTCATCTTTCTCCTCTTCCTGGGATTTTCACTCCTGGGTCATAAAGGCCTTGCCTTTTGACGTCCACGTGAGGCTGCCGATGCTTCCCGAGATGTCCCGAGACAAGTTCCTGCAGCCGCGTTTCCAGAGAAGGCTCTTCCTCGGGTCTTCAGGGTGGTGTAATGTCCTAGTTCCCTCGGGGAAGCAGTTTCTTCTCTCAAGCTTCTGTTTCCTCCTCAGAAACAGTGGGGGCCAGCAGTACTTCTCTCCTGTGGAGATTTTGAGGACTAAAAGAGATGGTTTATGTAAACATGCAGCTCATGTCTGACACGTGACTCCATGGATGACTGTTTTAAAATGGCGAGGACGCACAGAGGCCAGTCAGCTCGCTGACACCAACACGGGGTCACCGGGCAGAGGCCCCGGCCCATGACTGGCCAAGAGCTGGGGACACCAGGCACAGGGGAAGGAGAAAGGGCTGAGACTTTGGGACACAAAAAACTCAGGAGTCCTGGGATTGGCAGCAAGGCTGTCCAAAGGGGCCTTGAAGAGGAGGACAAGTGCCTGGAAATCCTGACTGGCCCTGGATCGGGGCCCAGGCGCGAGGGTCATGGAGGACAGAGGCACCAAGTAGGGCCCCTAGACCCTGTCTGCCTTGGGACCCTCTGAGAACTAAGAACTGTGACAGCGTTACAGCCATATGTCCCGACTATATCCCTTAAGGGTCAGGGGTTGTCCTGTGCCTGCTCACTGGGCATACGTCACTGCTGCTTTGGATAACTGAGGAAGACAGAGGCGGGGTGAGGGCGAGGGTGGATGCCTGGGGTCCCACCAGGTGACAAGAGAGAGCCTTGAGGACACGGGAGGGACCAGCGGGAGGCCCCACAACTCCCACCTGGGGCCTATCTTATCATCCCTTTCTGGCCTGGTTCCCTTTCGTTGAGCCCCTGTCAGGAGCTAGGCAGTTCATCCGTGTTCTTTAATCCTGGGGGAGGGTTTACTGCTATTGTTGCTATGATCACTATTCCCATTTTTAAATTCAAGGAAACAAAGGCTCAGATGAGATAACACTGTTTGCCTGTTTCATAAAACTTGTGACAGAAGAGGGATGTCATTGGAGCCATGCTGTGGCTCTGTGCCCTGCAGCCTGGGGCGCTGGGCTGGAGGGTGAGCTTCACACAAAGGCTACTGGCCTTTGTTTCTCCAACCACTGGAGGTTCCCCAGCTATGGAACCAGCTAAGGGCTTTGCAGTATTTGAGCCATGATCCTTCCTGAATGAGACCCAAGATGACTCTACTTTTAAGCCAAGTCCAGTGAGCGTTATAGCCGTATGTCCTGACTATATTCCTTGAGGGTCAGAATGACAGCTTAGAGATTCCCGACAGCTCATTCATTTATTCAGTGAATATTAATTGGGAACTGAACAACAGCCACCCTCAAAGTCCCTCCTTCATAGGATGTTCGGTCTAGAGACCAATGACAAGCAGTTTTCAAGATTAGCCTCTGAACCCCAGATTTTTACATCTTGAGGGAGAAGCATCTCAGGAAACTTCTACAGTGCAAGGAGCTCCCCTCAAGTGGGAGGAAATGAATGGCCCAGCCATGCCTTCCAAAGAACCATCTGAGAGGGGCCCAGTCCCTCTTCTGTGCTTCCAAACAATCCCCCCGCTCAGCGTCCACATCCTCGCATTGTGGGGTGGTAGGCGACCCGGTGTCTGTCTCCCCCAGTGAGCTGTGGAGGCCTTGAGAACAAGGGTGAGGGTCTCAGTCCCCCGAGTGTCTGCCCTTGGGCACAGGACAGAGGATGCGTCGCCATCCCCTGAATGAAAGGCCCAGCTGGACCTGGCTTGAGAAGAGGCTTCTATTGACCACTCAGTGCCCACAAAACCTCTGAGGTTAATTTTAGTCTGCCCTGTTCTTAGCACACTGTATTTCATTTTGAGCAACCCCAGGAGAGGAAAATCCAGATTTCTCTCTCAAATGTTGAATTAATCCATACACGAGCAGTTAGTGATTTTTATAAAGAGATTCGCCATGGAAGAGTACTTCTCTCATTTCTGCTCTTCCTGGCTGTCTGAGTCAAGAGACCCTGCCAGGCTGGTGGCCATCAGGATGCCCAACCCATCTCTCCCCCATATTTATGCCCTTCATGACTGGCAGGAAAAAGGATCTGAAATCTTGAAATGGAGAAATGTGTTTTCCAAAATCCAAACATCTCACAAATATATGCTATGAAGACCCTAAAAAGAGTTCTCAGCGCCCTCACACAGACACAAGGACAGAACACGAGAACATAGTCCCAGCCTTTAAAGAGAGAAAACGGACATTCCAACAAGCAGATTCAAAGTCACTCGGGGTCGGGCACGGTGGCTCATGCCTGTAATCCCAGCACTTTGGGAGGCCAAGGCAGGCGGATCACCTGAGGTCAGGAGTTCGAGACCAGCCTGGCCAACATGGCAAAACCCCATCTCTACTAAAAATACAAAAATAGCCGGGTGTGATGGTGCACACCTGTAATCCCAGCTACCCAGGAGGCTGAGGGAAGGAGAATTGCTGTAACCTGGGAGGCAGAGGCTGTAGTGAGCTGAGATCGCGCCACAACACTCTGGCCTGGGTGACAAGAGCAAAACTCTGTCTCAAAAAAAAAAAAAAAAAAAAAAAAGAAGTAACTTGGAAGTCTACAAGAAAGATACCACTGGCTGCTTGGGAAACCAGACGATAGAACTGCTTTCTCCCCTGACGAAGGCGCTGGGGAGATACTTACTCTTATGACACTAAACACCTTCCTGCCCCAGGGTCTTGGCACCTGCCCTGCCTTGTGCTTGGGACTCCGTCCCTCAGGTCACTATGTGGCTGACTGGCCAACAGGATTCCTCCAAGGCCTTTTCCCAGGTCTTCCCATCTAATATCATGCCCTGTCCCATAGCCACTCCTTATTGCACTCCTGTTTTTTCTTCATAGCCCTTATCGCTGTCTGCAAGGGGATTTGTCTCCATTGCCACTATAACAAATTTCAGCAAACAGAGGGGTTTAAAACAACACAATTTATTATCTTGCAGTTGTGCAGGCCAGAAGTCCAGAAGCTCTCACTGGGCTCAGGTCAAGGTGTTGGCAGAGCTGAGCTCCTTCCAGAGGCTTCAGGGGAAAAGCCCTGTTCTTGCCTTTTCTGGTTTCTAGGGGTCACCTGCATTCCTTGGCTCATGGCCCATTCCTCTGTCTTCAGAACCAGTAATGGCCCGTCAGGTCTTTCTCATAATGCCGTTTCTAGGGCTCTGACTCTCTGACTCCCTCTTCCTCTTATGAGGACTCTTGAATGTAGATTGGGAACAGCTGAATAATTCAGGATCCTCTCCCAACCTCGAGGCCAGCACATGAGCAACCTTATCTCCCTCAGGCCATGGTACATAACAGCCACAGGTTCCAGGGATAAGGAGGGCTTGGGAGGCGGAGGCCGTTATTTTTTCTACCGCAGCAACTATCTTGATTCTGTATTGACTCACTCATTTATTATCTGTCTCCACCACGAGGATGTAAGACTCACGAGAGCCAAGACCTTGTCCATCTTGCTCTCCACTATCTCTGTAGCACCAGAAGGATGCCTGGCACAGAGTAGGTGCTCAGTAAACATTTGCTACATGATTGAATGAAGGAGTAAATTTGCAATACAAACGAAGCGGGAAAGGCCAAGGAGGGAAGGAGAGTGGAGACCCCCAAAGCTTTCCTGTTCCGAAATTATCTGATTCATTCTACAAGATTAGCAAAGCCTCCCAAGATGTAGGCGTTCAGGGCCAATGTTTCATAATCAGCTCTGCAAGGTTGCCGCTGGGTCTGGGATGAGGCAGGTGGGCGGCCGGAGTGACTGGGGGCCCGAGCTGCCAGGCTTATCAGGGAGCTGTCCCAGGCTCTGCCCCCTCGGGCAGCTTCTCTCCAGGCTGCTCCCAGGGCTGGGGACTCTGGGCTTGTCTGCCAGCTGTCACTTCTGTCTTCCCCAGAGTACCTCAAGAGTTTTATGAAAAGAAAAGAAGCAAGCTGGAAAGAAGAGCATCTCAGGGATATGTAATTAAGGATAAAAATATCCCTCATAGGCTCTGGGCAATGGGGAAAATGGAGATTGCTTGCGTTCCTGGGCCCAGTGGAACCACTAGGGCTTTTGAAACATAATGATTAGGGCAGGTTTTTAGCATTGATGAGCCTGTGCAATGATGAATGCCATCTATACGGGTGTGCGGTGCCAAAAGATGTGTGGTTAAGTTCTCGAAGGGGAGGAGTTTAAATGGAGCTGCATGTAAATACAGGACCTTTGCTTGGGGTGAGAAGGAAAGGGGAAATGGAAATAGCAAGGGGACGAGCTTCCTTAATTGCATGTGGCAGAAGGAAACGGCTATTTCAAAGGCAAACATTGAACGTGGGAGGTGGAGGAGGCCTTGGATGCTCCCAACAGCATCCCTTTATCCCTCAATCTCCCGTCCCTTCTTCCATCTTGAGACAGGCCAAGGAGCCCCAGGCCCATCACTGTCAGTGGCTCCCACGTAGCCAGGGGTGCTCCCACCCCAGCCCCCAGCACCCCTACAGCCATCTTCATTCCTCAGCCCCACCTGACACGTTGCCCCTGACAGGGCTTAGTAGATTTCCGCTGGATGAAAAAGGCATGGGTGAAAGAATCTTGACTCTAAGATAAAAATGGTTACCCAGGAAGAAACAGAAAGAGAAATTAAAGAATGTGTCTTGAGAGAAATGGAACAATAAGCAGACTTCAACCTGAGGGCTTTGTGAAGTCAGGGTCTCCTTCACATGGTCTGACGGGCCACTGCATTCCTCTCTTGTCTAATCTTTCTTTTCTTTTTTTGGACAGAGAAGGATTACGGCAGATTAATATTGATAATTTCTGCTTTTTCTCTTAGGGCAGTAGTGAGGGTGAGGAAGTTCAAATCGAAAATACAAAACAGAAGTAAAATCCCCTGACATGGAAATAAGCCTTCCTTCTTGGGAAACTATCAGTGTAAATATGTTTCTCTAAAAGGTAACTTTAGAGTCTGGAATATATTTGACATCTTAAAAATGGTCTTCAAGACTTTATGGTAAGGCCAGGTGCGGTGGCTCATGCCTGTAATTTCAGCACTTTGGGAGGCTGAGGCAGGCAGATCATTTGAGGTCAGGAGTTCAAGACCAGCCTGGCCAACATGGTGAAACTCTGTCTCTGTCTAATTCAAAAATTAGCCAGGCATGGTGGCGAGTGCCTATAATCCCAGCTACTTAGGAGGCTAAGGCACGAGAATCGCTTGAACTCGGGAGGCTGAGGTTGCAGTGAGCTGAGATCACGTCACTGCACACCCCAGTCTGGGCGACAGAGTGAGACACTGTCTCCAAAAAAAAAAAAAAAAAAAGACTTTATGTTAAGCTCATCAAGTGTTCAATGAGGCATTTGTTAGAGATGGTAGAGATGGACAGTCTTCAATTTTGGGGTGAAAAGATTTGCAAAAATTTGTCAATAATAATGTGATGACGTCCAGAGCTGGTCCCACCACTGGCTCTCTCCTGCCACCTGCCCAGTGGTGGCTTCAGGCCACACTCCCTTGGCAGAAGAACATGCTATGCATGCCTCCTGAGCACGCTTCTTCTGCCTCCTGGCCCGTTTTCCCTGTGCTTCTCCCTGGAGTCTGAGAAACAGATGTTGCCGTGGTCCCCTGCCTGGTAGAGCCCAAGAGATTCTCTACAGCTGTGCTGGCCAGTGCTGCAGCCACAGGCCACATGGGGTCACAGAGCACTTAGAATATACCCCCTCCCCCCCCAAAAAAGAGAATGTCCTATATCTCATAATTTTATTGCACATTGAAATCTTAATATTTTGGATATATTGGGTTAAATAAAATACATTCATCAAATTGATTTTATCCCGATGTTTAAAAACTCCTAGGCTGGGTACGGTGGCTCATGCTTGTAATCCCAGCACTTTGGGAGGCCAAGGCAGGCAGATCACTTGAGGTCAGGAGTTCGAGACCAGACTGACCAACATGGTGAAACCCCGTCTCTACTAAAATTACAAAAATTAGCCGGGCTTAGTGGTGCATGCCTGTAGTACCAGCTACTCCGGAGGGTGAGGCAGGAGAAATGCTTGATCCCGGCAGGTAGAGGTTGCAGTGAGCTGAGATTGCCCCACTGCACTCCAGCTTGGGCAATAGAGCAAGACTCCATCACAAAAAAAAAAAAAAAAAAAATTCTAAAATCTGGCTGCTAGAAAATTTAAAATTGTATATAAGGCTCACATTACATTTTCACTGGGCATCATTGCTCTAGAACCTTGCTGCTCAGAGTCTGGTCCACAGGCCAGCAGATCAGCATCACCTGGGAGCTTGTTGGAAATGTGGACAATCAGGCCCCAGACCCGGGAATTCAGAATCAGCATTTGAACAAGATCCCCAGGTGATCCTGAAGCACATTAGGGTTTGAAGACCATGTGTGGGTGGGGGGAATGGCAGTCAGTCTCACTCACCACGGGAGGGAGTGCAAATGCCGACAAATGCTCTGGAGGGCAAATTGCCAATGTCTATCAACATCCGTAATGTCTGGGTGCAGTGAGGAATGTTCTCCCACCCCTAATTTGTCCAACAAGTCACATGGACAAAGACATATATACGAGGACACCCACTGCAGCATTATTTCAAATAGGGGTCAAAGAAGAATCCTAACAAACAACCTCATGTTGCCTAGGTTAGCATTCAACCTAACCATGATGAAGAGGGAACTGCTTAAATACACTGTGGTCCAGCCAATGGAAGACTATGCAGCTGCTTAAAAAATTAAAGTAGAGCTGTGTGTAATGAGTTGGAAAGATTTCAAACATTAATAAAAAAGTTGCAGGGTGATATTGTTGTAGGATAGTTTTTGGTTTTTGTTTAAGGGATAGATTATATACACAAGATTGCACATACATAAGAGTGTTGAGATAGAACTTGTATTTTAGAGATAGGGTCTCACTGTGTTGCCCAGGCTGTTCTTAAACTTCTGGGCTTGGCCAGGCGCAGTGGCCCACGCCTGTAATCCCAGCACTTTGGGAGACCGAGGCGGGTGGATCACCTGAGCTCAGGAGTTCGAGACCAGCCTGGCCAACATGGTAAAACCCCATCTCTACTAAAAATACAAAAATTAGCTGGAGGGGGTGGTGGTGGGCACCTGTAATCCCAGCTACTTGGGAGGCTGAGGCAGGAGAATCGCCTGAACCTGGGAGGCAGAGGTTGCAGTGAGCCAAGCCATTGGACTCCAGCCTAGGCAACAAGATTGAAACTGTCTCAAAAAAAAAAAAAAAAAAAAAAAAAAACAACTCCTGGGCTCAAGCAATCCTCCCACCTCGGCTTCCCAAAATGGAGATAGAACTTTTAAAACAATTTTTTTTTTACATTTAAAAGTTATATCTCAGCTTGGTCAAAAAAAATTAAAACAGTACCAAAGGAAATACATAGGAAATAGAGATCCCCTTCTCCTATTGGTAACCCTAATGGCCTGCAAATCCCCCACCCTAGTCCCACTGTTGACAGTTTCTCAGATACTGTTTTCATATGTTTTATATATTTATATTTGTTTTTGTAAATAGGATAATACCATATACACTGTTCTGCGATTTGCTTTCTTCCCTTAGCAATCTGTCCGTGAGATGGATCCAAGTTCATTCATGCATCTTTTGTGCTTTTTAACAGTTGAACGATAATGGATGGATACATAGATGATTTTCTTTTTTGTTGTTCTCACTACAAAAGACAGATGCTACAATAAGCAAGGCTTGCTTGTGACTGTGCATACAAGCTTTCTCCAACAAAAACTATTACTGGGTTGAAGGAATGCGTATATGATTGTAAAATACTGCCAAACTGCTTTGCCCGGGGCTCTTCCGAGTGACCTTCTCACCCAGTGTCTCTTGGTCCTCATGATGCTCACGCATCTCAATTCTGGACATTACCAGTGCCTGTAATTTTCAGCAGACAATGAGTGAAATATGTGATCGCAATATTTTATTTTGCATTTCTGTCATTAGAAATGACACTAATGACCCAGGCGTGGTGGTTCATGCCTATAATCCCAGCACTTTGGGAGGCAGAGGTGGGCGGATCACCAGAGGTCAGAAGTTCGAGACCAGCCTGGCCAACATGGTGAAATGCCAACTCTACTAAAAATACAAAAATTAGCCAGGCGTGGTGGCGCATGCCTGTAACCCCAGCTACTCAGGAGGCTGAGGCAGGAGAATCACTTGAACCTGGGAGGCGGAGGTTGCAGCGAGCCGAGATCATACCACTGCACTCCAGCCTGGGTGACAGAGCGAGATCCCATCTCAAAAGAAATGACACTGAGCCTATTTTCATATATGCATTCACCATTTGTGTTTCTTTTCCTGTCAATTGCCTATTTATATTCTTTTTCCATTTTTTCCTTTTTAAAAATATTTCTGATTTTAAAAACCCTTTATATGTTTTGTATATTAATTTTGGGGGTAAGTTATATGAAAATATTTTCTCCAGCCTGCAATGTGTTTAAACATTGTTTATGGTGCGTTTTGTCACGTGGAAGTTTAAAACCATTAGGTAGTCAAATGTTTTCATTTACGGATTCTGAGTTTCGTGAATCACCCATCCCAATATTATTTATTTAGGGAAAATACTATTTTCTTCTAACAATTTTTAATGTGTTTTTATGTTTAGCTCTTTATTTATTTTTATGTTTGGTATAAAATAGGGACTATAACTTCACCGTCCAAATGGATAGCCAACACCGTATTGAATAGCCCATCCTTTTCCCATTGATTCACAATGCCATTATATCATGTGCTAATTTCCCCCATAGTCCTAATCTGATTTGAAACGCCTCCTCCTGTTCCATTGATAGATTAATCTACTCTTGACCCAGCTGCATAGGTTTAATCACGGTGGCTTTCTTGTGTGTTTCCTTATCTGGCAGACTAAGTTCCCATTTATTATTCTCATTAGTCCTTGCTTGCCATGCATTTTCTTTTCCAGGTGAATTTTAAAATCAGCTTGTCAAGTTCTCTGAAAAAATCCCAGTTGGAATTTTGTGCAATTACATGTAATTAATAGGTTAACTTATAAATAACTTATGTTCTTATAACATCAAGTCCTTCAATTTGAGATCATGGTTTCTCTCTCCATTTATTCAGCTTTTCTTTTATATCTTTTTTCTGCTTTCTCCATATAGTTCTTAAACCTGCTCTGTTACTGAGTGTGATGTAGCTTTAATTACCTTTGCAAACAGAATCTTCCTTTTCCATCATGACATTTTCTGGTTAGGTTTTGTGGGTATCTAGGAAAGTGATAGTTTCGGTAGGGTACTCTTAAATATCTGTCTGAATTCTCTTATTCATTTTAATAGTTTCTGAATTTATTCTTTTGGCTTCCCTAGGTAAATGATCTTGTTTTGTGCAAATAATGGCAGACTGTCTGTTCCTTCCAATGCAACTCATTTAGGGACAGGGGAGTTGTTCTGAACTGTTTTTTGCTGGCTGGGACCCGCCGTGCAATGCTGCAGATCAGTGGCATGGTGCTTTTGGTTGTCTCATTTCTTTTTTTTTTTCTGAGACAGAGTCTCACTCTGTCGCCTAGGCTGGAGTGCAGTGGCGCGATCTCGGTCACTGCAACCTGCACCTCCCAGGTTCGAGCAATTCTCCCACCTCAGCCTCCTGAGTAGCTGGGATGACAGGCATGTGCCACCATGCCTGGCTAAATTTTGTATTTTAAGTAGATTTAAAATACAGGGTTTCACCATGTTGGCCAGGCTGATTTCGAACTCCTGACCTTAAGTGATCCACCTGCCTCAGCCTCCCAAAGTGCTGGGATCACAGGGATGAGCCACCGCACCCGGCCTTGGTTGTCTCACTTCCGATTTCCAAGGATGTTTCTGCTCCAGGAGGAGGATGCAAGTCAAAGACAAGGAGTGCGACAGGAGTGCTGGGAGATGGGCACTCACCGAATGGTGCCCAAATGGGACCAGCACCGTGGATGGGAGCTGGAAAACTTAGCCAGTGGTGAGCCACAGGGTCTTCTGAGCCAGCTCAACCCACTGCGAGGCTCCTCTTTGGTGAGACGTGGTGCTGGAGGCGTGGTCAGGGCCAGACACCAGGAAACTCTCAGGCCACAACCTGTATATCTCTAGATAGTTCTGGTCTTCTTTAATGTGTTCCTTGAATAGAGCAGAAATCGGCCTCCTATAACATCCACTCCTGGATCCCGGTTCTCCCCTCAGGAGATACATGGAAGCCTCAACTGTTTGAAAAACCAGGCAGGTCTCTCTTGAGGTTTCTTCAGGCCAAACCCTCCGGGTTACTTCAGCCATTCCGCATGCCCCTGTTAACCCCAGGCCATCCCAGATCCACCTCCCATGACACACTCAACCTGGTGCCTGTCCTTCCTAATGGGGGTCTCAGAACCCAAGGCCTGCAGAGTGGACTGACCCTCCCACCGGGCGCCCCTCCACGAGTGCAGTCTCACAGGCAGTGGCACCAGGGGGCGCCCATTCAGCGATCCAGCTTCACAATGTATTTGCCATCGACTAAAACGCCATCGTCTTTTTCACATGTGCTCCTGCTAAGCTAGATTTGGAACTTTATTTTTATTTATTTATTTATTTATTTTTGAGACAGAGTCTCACTCTGTCGTCCAGGCTGGAGGGCAGTGGTGCGATCTTGGCTCACTGCAACCTCCGCCTCCTTGTTCAAGCAATTCTTCTGCCTCAGCCTCCGGAGTAGCTGGGATTACAAGTGTGCGTCACCATGTCTGGCTAATTTTTGTATTTATAGTAGAGGCGAGGTTTTGCTATGTTGGCCAGGCTAGTCTCGAACTCCTGACCTCAGGTGATTCACCCACCTTGGCCTCCCAAAGTGCTGGGATTACAGGTGTGAGCCACTGTGCCCAGCCGAGACTTGAAACTTTAGATTGTTTTGTCCTAAACTTCCCATGGCTACACCAGCCCGTTACTCCAGACCACTGAGGTCAGCTTCATCCTGGCTCTAGCACCTGGCATGTGTGCCATCCTCCTAGCTGGATGGCAGCCCCACATTGGAAGGCCTGCCTCCTGGATCCTTATCTGAATTGCTGATGTGAATGAAAGGAGGAACCAACAGCACAGACGCCTATGTCTGGAGTGACACTGGTGTGGCCTCAGCCAGGCCCATCTCTCTCCCTGTGCTCTTCAACAACAACAAAATCACAAATGAACCCCATAAAATGCTTTATGGAAACCTATAGATATCAGATTAAAGATCACAATCTGGTGGCCTGTACGTTGGATTTAGTGTTCTGTTCACCCAACTCATACTTTTAAAAATTATGAACCAGTTACAAGCATTTTTAAAAATTCAGAGATTTCTACATAATAATCTGGATTTTCAGCTTTCCTTGAAAAATCTGAAGATCTGATACCCTTGATTATTCCACGGTGATGTAGCTGGAGTAGGGTGTGTATTAGTCTGTTTTCACGCAGCTGATAAAGACATACCTAAGACTGGGCAACTTACAAAAGAAAGAGGTTTAATAGACTCACAGTTCCACGTGGCTGGGGAGGCCTCACAATCATGGCGGGAGGTGAAAGGCACATCTCATGTGGCAGACAAGAGAAGAATGAGCTTGTGCAGTCTAACTCCCATTTCTAAAGCCATCAGATCTCGTGAGACTCATTCACTATCACGAGAACAGAGCCGCCATAATTCAATCACCTCCCACCGGGTTCCTCCCACGACACGTGGGAATTGTGGGAGTTACAATTCAAGATGAGATTTGGGTGGGGACACAGTCAAACCATATCAGAGTGGAAGCATTCCCTTTCAATGGGGCAGTTCTCTTTGATGTGTCACCATCCCCACCTCGCCCTGTCACCTCACTCGCAGCCTGTTCCACTCATTTACATCACCCGCCTGACTGCTGTAGGCCACTGAGCTATGATATTCATCAGACGCAACTAATTACCCAACTTGTGAGGCCAGCAACCACACACTGGTAAACAGGTTTAGTTGACTTGGTGTGTTCCCAGTGACCTCCTGCTGGTTCCCAGGTCCAGCACCTGCTTTGCCTCTCCTCACAGATCATGCTGTTAGTAATCTCATCTAGCCTCTTGCCTGGGGTGGACGTCAAGCTCACTACACTGTAAACTCCAAAACAGCCCACGTTACTCCCGGTGACAATCAGAATTCCCCCTGGCCTGCCCTCAGGTGTCCTGGCTCTCTCCTCTCAGCATCCCCCATGGACTCATGGGCACCCCTGGTTCTCAGAGCTCTCTCTCTTCCCTGGGATGAGGCTTGGTTCTACGGAAGCTGGGGTCGTCACAGCCTGTTTTCTGCCTTGGGGTTTGGACCCAGTTCCTCAGAGCAGTGACTTTCAGTTCCTTTGCAGGTGTGACCTGTCTGCTCCTGTTAGAGCCTCCTTTCCCCAGAGGGCAGGGTGGGCCCCACTGGGGAGCTGGAGGGCTCACTTTTGTCACTGCACTCGCCACCCAGAACACTGTTACTGTCCTTTTCTGGCATTTCTTGGTTTCAGACAATCTCACCTACCCCTCAAAGAAGGCGGAAGCTTCCTGTCGTGGTCTGGCCCTTTGCCATCTTTAAGTGCTCCTCACTGAACAGTAATCCCCTCCGTGTGCCCCCAACGAGTCATTCACCATCTTGTGCTAACTGCGTTTCTTCCTGATCCAAACTTGCTTTCTGGAGATGGGGGCCATGCAGAAGGGAAGGCGGGTGTATCAGGAGGTCTGGTCTCTGGGGACTGAAGGGATGATTTTGCCAAAAGGGTCAATGTCACTGGACCACATGCCATGGTAAACCTTGGACAACCAGTTCTCCAGGGAAGAAAATAAGCCCGTGATTTGTAGTGTTTGCCTATTTCTACTGTGGAGACACTCTAACCACAGCTCCCACCAGAGTGGCTGCATTCACAACCAGCTCTTGGGGTTCCTGGAAAACTGGGATTTGAGCCTGTAGGAGCCAGTGCCAGCACCCCATGGGCATGTGTGTTATCAGCTCACATCTGCCAAGTCCTGGCGGGGTCTGCCTGCCTCTAGGACTGTAGACGTCTTTATTAGAGACTCCTGTCACTCCTGTTAGGAGTCAGACAGATTAATAATCACTTCTTTTTATTTAGAGCTCTTTTAATCCCCAAACTCTTATTTATAAGTTATTTTATAAATTAATAATGATATATCATATATTATATTATATTATAATTAATAATGACATATATGTCATATAACATTATTAAAATCAATTAATTATTAAATAATTATAATATATAATTATATATTATATTATTATTAAATATATAACATATAATAGATATTATATATTACATATTATATAAGTAGTAATTTCATATTATATAAATAATATGTATTATATATAATATAAATATATTTATTTATTATAAATTATATTTATTTATATTATATATAATATAAATATATTTATTTATTATAAATTATATTTATTTATATTATATATAAATATATTTATTTATTATAAATTATATTTATTTATATTATATATAATATTTATTTATTTATTATAAATTATATTTATTTATATTATATATAATATATATTTATTTATTATAAATTATATTTATTTATATTATATATAATATAAATATATTTATTTATATTATATATAATATAAATATATTTATTTATTATAAATTATATTTATTTATATTATATTTATAATTACATTATATTATATTAACTTATTTATAAGTTAATTCAGTTTTACCTCTTCCTTGTGATCAGGTTTGGGAAGGATGTTTTTTCTACCTGCCTGGTCTGCTTCCTTGACTGTGTGATCAGGGTCAAACTGCCCATTCTTCTGAGCTTCAGTTTATTTATCTGAGAAATGGGAGTTGCTGGTCCATTAGCACAGTTAGCAGAGCAGGTGCTGCATGATGACCGTGGCTCTCACTGACTGGGAGCCATGACCCGGGCTCTGTTAGTTTGTTAAACTACTTGGGCAAGTAGGTCTTGAAATCTTCATTCACGGCCAAGGAAACTGGTTCGGTCTCAGAGAGTTAGATACTGTACTCTAGATCGCACAACTAGTTGGTCGTGGAGCTAAGATTTACATTCGTAGCTGACATGGTGTTTTAAAACTTAGTCACAAACATTAAAAAATCGGAGATTTCATCTAAGAATCTGGACTTTTACCTTCTGAAAAATTTAAAATTCTAGCACCCAAGGCCTGTGTTACCCCATGATGCTGTAACTGGAGCTAACTGGAAGCTGCTGCCTTTGAAGGGGTATTTCCCCCATGGGCCCCAGTCCCCGCCTCTCCCTAGTGTCCCACACCTCGCCTGCTTCACTCATACCAAGTTTCACATTTCGTGATTTTCCCCATGGGCCAGAATGAGAGGAAGAAACTGAGGCACAGAATGTTTTGGCAATTAATTCAGCTCAAATCAGAGAAGCCACAGCAGAGCTAAGAACCGGTCTTTCATAGTCAGGCTATGTGATCAAAACCACAGCGCCTCGGTGGCTCACGCCTGTAATCCCAGCACTTTGAGAGGCCAAGGCGGGCAGATCACAAGGTCAGGAGATCGAGACCATCCTGGCTAACACAGTGAAACCCCGTCTCTACTAAAAATGCAAAAAAAATTAGCTGGGCGTGGTGGCGGGCGCCTGTAGTCCCAGCTACTTGGGAGGCTGAGGCAGGAGAATGGCGTGAACCCAGGAAGCGGAGCTTGCAGTGAGCCCAGATCGCGCCACTGCACTCCAGCCTGGGCGACAGAGCGAGACTCCGTCTCAAAAAAAAAAAAAAACAAAAAACCACAGCGCCTTCTCACTACAAAGCCATGTCTTTACAAACTGTTGTAATCCCTTCTGTCCCCATATTGCACTTTGAATAACACTCCCCTTCCTAGGAAACCATTTGAGTGGGTGTCTTTTTATTTGAATATGTTCTTACAAAACACTATTGTTGTCTTGGGTGCATGCATTTTAAATTGACTGAAGTCATATCATAGCTTTCATTCTGTGTTCCCCCTTTTCACCAAAGGATCTTCCATGCCGCTGCGTGCACAGCAAGCTCTTGCTTCTGGCTGCTGCAAAACACCCCATGTATGCCTTGACCACACTACTTGTCCACTGTGCCCAGTGATGGGCATCCAGGTTCCCTGCAAATCTCTGCTGCACAAAGAATGACAACCCATATAGGTGGGTTGTCAAAGTGAGCCCTGGGGTATATGCCCAGGAGTGAAGTTGCTGGGTCATAGGATATGCTCATATTTAATTTGCCTAAATTGTACCTGATTATTCTCCACAATGGCTGTCCTGGTCTATGTTCCTGGGTTTCTCTATCCAGCACAGATGTTGAGAGAGACGGGAGGGCTTTGCATCAGTAACTAGGCCCTTGGAATGGAGTTCAAGGCAGGCTTGCCTCATGCCAAAGGCACCAGAACACACAGGCAGAGAGACTGGAGAACGGCAATCTTTCAGAGTCCAGGAGCGTAGAACTTAGAGGAAGGAACCTGAGATCTGGGTTCAAGTCCTGCCTCTGCCACTTCCAGGGCAAGTCACTTGGCCCTTCTGTATCCTGGCTGCCTGCCGAGGGGGTGATCTGCCCAGTGCTAGGGTGTTCTCTCAGAAAAGTAGTTCTTTTTTTTTTTGGAGACAGAGACTTGCTCTGTCACCCAGGCTGGAGTGCAGTGGCATGATCTCGGCTCACTGCAACCTCTACCTCCCGGGTTCAAGCAATTCTCCTGCCTCAGCCTCCCAAGTAGCTGGGATTACAGGCATGTACCACCATGCCTGGCTTATTTTTGTGTTTTTAGTAGAGACGGGGTTTCACCATGTTGGCCAGGCTGGTCTCGAACTCCTGACCTCAAATGATCTACCTGCCTCCGCCTCCCAAAGTGCTGGGATTACTGGCGTGAGCCACTGTGCCCTGCCTTTTTTTTTTTTTTTTTTTGAGACATAGTCTTGCTCTGTCGCCCAGGCTGGAGTGTAGTGGTGTAATCTTGGCTCACTGCAACCTCTGCCTCCCAGGTTCAAGTGATTCTTCTACCTCAGCCTCTCAAGTAGCTGGGATTACAGGTGCGCACCACCACACCTGGCTAATTTTTGTATTTTTAGTAGAGATGGGATTTCACCATGTTGGCCAGGCTGGTCTTGAACTCTTAACCTCAAGTGATCTGCCTGCCTTGCCCCATTTCTTTATCTGTAAAATAGGAAGACTAACAGAAACTTAAGTGAAGCTGTTTGAGTACTCAAAAAATATTCATCCTTTTCTTCATTCATTCCCAACACTGAGGTAAATGCACAATGCATTTCATCTGCAATGCTGGGGCTTCTTTGCATGCTCGGTCACACTTAGGGCACCCTGGTATCCCCTCTAGCTGGTTCAGGGACTCACGGGACAGAGGCCCTGCTAAAGAGCAGGATTTGGGACTGATCAGGGCAAACAGAAGGTGAGGTCGGAAGTGTGCTGAAGCCATGGGGGGTAGGCTCAGGGAGGGATGGTCATGGTCCTCATGGGCCATGGTTGGGGAGGAAGAGGAAGAGGAAGCTAAGGTTTTCATGTCTGATCAGCTCTTATATAAAGTTGGGGGGTCCAAATTCTTTCCCAGTGCTGAGAGGCTTGAGTTGAGGACTTGACGGTGAATCGTTTGGTCAGCTGTTGAGGACAGGCTTGAGATGGACAAGTGCAAGGATTGATTTTGAGAGTTGACCGCCATAGGTCAGGTTCTTCCAGAAGCAGATCCTAGGCCTTGGTACCAGTAATTCATGAAAGAAGGGCTCCCAGGAGAAACCAGTAAGGGAGTGGGGGACAAAGGACAGGGAAGAGGGGGAAACCAGGTGTGGTTTCAGGTGAAGTCTCACCTCTGGCCTGATCTCACAGGAGCTGTGGAGTATAAATTGCACCTCCAAATTTGTCCCACAGGGAGGCAAGAAACTGGGCTTTTGCACATGTACTCCAGGCCCCCATTGGCTGTCTTGGGTAGGGATAGGGAATGTGGACCTCCCGGGTTTCTCCTGGATTTCCCCATAGGTGAGGTGATTCCAGTGCCCAAGGGCAGTCGTCTGAGGCACCAGGCTTAGGTCTTTGGCAGCAAAGCAACAGAGCCCCCAGAAGTGGGGATGGGAGCAGGGGGGCGGTCAATGGGTCCCAGGGAACTGGGTAGGACAGCAGCTGCGCTCTCTGTAAGAACCTGGCTATGGTTGGAAACCGTCATTTCTATCTACACTTGTGCTTTGCCAGTGCTGCTCCCTTCGCCCGCCAGGGTGCTCCCTGTCTCTTTGCCCCACCACCTCCTATTCACCTGAAGTAGGAGCATCTCAGCTGCAGAGTAGCTTCTTTGGTGAATCCTTCCCTGATCCACCAGGCTGAGTCTCCCGGAACACCCTCCCAAGCTACTGTCCTCTCTTCACAAGCCTCTGCACCTGGTCATATTTTCTTAGTTGTTTATGGTTCTGTGTCTTGCTCCTTTGCTGGACTGTGGGCAGGGCCTGGGTCTGTGTTGGTCCCTGATGCCGGGGGCTGAGCCGGGGGGAAGAGAGCCAAAGGGGAAGGGAAGGGTAAGAGGGTAGTGACCACAAGCAGGCCGCCTGCTGGCTGCTGCACCACCAGCTCTGCTTTCCTTCAGCCCTGCCCAGGGCAGCAGGTGATCGTGGGGCTGATCTTGACGAGTAGCTTCGAGGACAGGGGCCACAGGAGGACAGGCTGCCAGCGAGTGGAGGGTGCCAGGGAGAGAGTGGCTCTGGGGGGCCACAGTGGGGTTCTGGCTTGTTGGAGAGATGGTGGGGTCCAAAGAGGCCCGAAGGCCTGCACAGGGGATGAGATGAAGGGACAGTGGCCACTGGGAGGTCAGAGAGCAGTCGCTATGGGAATGAGCATGTGAAACTTGACGATTTGTCCCTATTGGCAGATACTGATGATAAAACAAGTTGTGTGACATTGGACAAGTTGCCTTATCTCTCGCAGCCTCAGCTTCCCCATGTGTTAATGAAGATAAGTATGTCATGAAGGTTCAATAAGAGGAAGACCCCGGGGGAAAGTTTATTTTTCCCACCACACTTGTATCTGTCAGTGTTTGCTGCATAACAAACAGCCTCAAATCTCAATACTTAATGACAGCAAACATTGATTTTCCACTCCTGGGTCTGCAGGTCTGCTGTTGTTGGCTAATCTAGTTGGGCTGTCTTGGACTCAGCTGGACCAGGCTGGACTCCAGGTTTCTAATCATGTCCAGGTCTGTGCCTAACATCCTCATTCCTGGGCCAGGCTGAAGGGCTGGAGTTTTCCTGGCCATCCTTTCTTATGGCAGATTGCAGGGGCCCAGGAGGGCGAGTAGAAACTCAATGTGCCCTTAAAGCCCTCAGCTCAGAACTGGTGCTTTTGCCCACATTGCACTGGCTTGGCCAGAGTCATGTGGCCAAGCCCAACATCAGTGGGGCAGAGACACAGATTCATCACGCTCTAGTGCAAGGTGCTACAAGGCCCCGTGATGAAGGACGTGGCTGCAAAGCCCTGCAGCAGGGAAGGGCCCTTCTGCCTCCTCCTCTGGGCTTCTCCAGTGCACCTAAGCTCTTGGAGAAAGTGCAGAAACCTTTCCCATAGTGAACTGAAAAGCTCACTGTGATGCCAGGTATGAGGCACAGTTTCTAGCTGTCAGCTGTGACTCTAGTGATCAAGGACACATCCCGTCCTGGATTCTTAATTGTGGACCTGAGTTTCCCAGATGAGGGTTCCACCATCCAAATACCCAGAGCACCTGCTGATAGAGAGCATTGTCATCCTTGTCCCCTTGCTCTGATCCTGGTGACATTAACAGAGACTTCAGAGCTGTCATTTCAGTATCAGTCAAAGCTGTCAATTTTCCAGCCCTCCATCCTGAGCTCCTTTGATGTGAGGGGTTCAAAGCACTTTCTAAGCTGCTTGAATCTTCAAGGAAAGCATGGGCCTGACTCCCATGGCACAGATACTA
Organism: Pan paniscus; assembly: GCF_029289425.2. Lineage (NCBI taxonomy): Eukaryota > Metazoa > Chordata > Mammalia > Primates > Hominidae > Pan > Pan paniscus. The sequence goes on from NC_073262.2 coordinate 135,708,729, forward strand.
GGGAGTGAATGGCAGAGATTTGGGGACCTGATGATCTCAACATCCCAGTGGGAATCCCAGCTCATGGGGGATAAGGCCTAAGTGGATGCCCATGTCTGAGAGTTGACCTGGCATGAGGGTTTCCCCAGCAGAGGGTGCGGTAGGCAGGGCTGCTGGTGGGTAGGCAGGGGGTAGGCAGGGACCCAGCCTGGGGAGGATGGCCTGATTCCACAAGGAGCTGTGGAGTGTAAATTACACCTCCAAGTTTGTCCTGCAGGGAGGCAAGAAACTGGGCTTTTGCATGTGTACTCCAGGCCCCTATTGGCTATCTTGGGTGGGCACAGGGAATGTAGACCTCCCAGGTTTCTCCTAGATCTCCCCATGGGCAAGGTGGCTCCAGTGCTCAAAGGCAGTTGTCTGAGGCAACAGGCTCAGGTCTTTCACAGCAAAGAGGGTGTTGGCTATGAACTCAGAGAAAGGGGTGATTTAGAAGGGCTTGCAGAGACTGCTGGGGAGTGGGGCAAAGCCCATGCCAGGTGATTCTGGGAAGTCTGCCCAAAACAAGGTGAGAGGAATGTCGAAGAACCTAGCTTCAGGAAGTTGGGGCTGGTTGGAGTGAAGTAGTTGGGAGAAGATAGAACCCAGCTCCACTAGTGCCAGGGCCCCCCAGCCCTGGACAGCAAGGGCCTGGGGGAGGGGTTACAACCTGGTGCTCGCCGGGGAGCTGGGAAGAGCCGGGTGTCTGGGGTGGGAGTCATGATGTCCCTGCTGGCCCCAGCTGGCGGGTGGTTGGAGACAGGGTGGGTGCTTGGGCTCAGTCTTCGCTTTCCTTCCCTTAAGCTTGGGCCTCTTCCCCAGCGCCGCCACGGCACTCCCTTCTGCACACTGAGATTCTGACCGAGACTGGCATTGGCTTTTACCCTTTTCAAGTCTCCAGACATGTGGTTTGGGACCATGCCTGGGAGAGGCCAGTGGCGGCTGGACCTTGCCCAGAGATAGCAAGTGCCAGTTTCCCCCCTCCCACCTCTCAGTCCACCATAGCCCCGGAGGGCGGAACTCCTGTCCTCCAGGAGGTAGACTCCCCAAATGCCAGGCTTCACACCACCCTACCCACCCGCTGAGCCTGAGTGGCTTGCGTCTGCCACAGCATCTCTGACTGCCTTCTCTGCCCTGGGCTGGCAGCCCCCTGGCTCTGTGCCTGTCCTCCTCCGGGATCTCACTATCATCCAGCTAGAGAGTCCGGGGATCCCCCACCCACCACCTCCACCCCCTCTCTCATCTCTCTCATCTGGAAATGTCCCCTGGGATGCTGCTCTTCTTACAGCATCTCTGACCGCTCAGGCAAGCTGCTCAACCTCTCTAAGACTCAGTTTCCCCATCTGTAAGCTGAAGATATCAAACCCACCTGCACTATTAGATAAAATATAAATTACATCACATATGTGGGCGCATCTGGCCCACTTCCTTCCACATCTGATGATCAATCAACATCCATTCTTTCTTTTTTATTTAAACGAGATGAGGTCTTGCGATGTTGCCTCCTTTCTCTCCCCCCAAGTGCAGGTCAGAGCCTTCCAAGCCCCAGGAACCCACAAAATCAGGCCATCTTTGTGAGATGTGCCAGCTCAAATTCCCTGCAGCCTGACTACCAGAAATTTGCCCCCTTGAAAGTTTCCACAAGTATTTCTGAGATGCCCTCAAGGAGCCCCTCCCTGCTCCCTCCCAGGGCAGCACGGGGCACCGTTCCTTCCTCCTTTGCCAGGTCCTAATGGGCAGGTGTCTGACAGGCACTTCCCCCGGTACCGCAAGAACACCAGGGTCACTGTCCCAGCCTAGGGCTCTGTGCCAGGCACTAAAGCTACCCATCCACAGTCTTGTAGCTTCTGCATGGCAGAGAGGGGACAACCCCCTGCCCAGTGCTAGGCTTTGGTTTGTACTCAGAGACCCACAAAAGAGTGCACACCATCAGTCTCTGTCTGATGCTCAGTCATTCCAGAAGCTAAATCAAGCCATGGGTTGTGGCAGAAAACAGAAGCTATGTCCTATCTACTCCCATTCCTCTGCCCAGCCAGAGTACCTCCCTCTCCTGGTCACAAAATGAGACCTGCCTTGCTCTTCTGTGGATGGAAACTTGCAGGAGCCTAGCTTTGCCATGCCAATGCACACTGCCCATCCACCTCCATCCTGCAGCCCCAGCTGAGACACTTGTGCTGCTGAAGAGAATGCAGCCCCTCCCCTCTGGCCAGTCCCACAGCACACGCTTCAGCTGAGACAGCCAAGAAGAGCAAGGGGACCGCCTGCACTCACCACAGTGCTTGTCGTGGGCTGCTGCAGTCACCTCACCCTCGTCTATGCGCGCTGCTGTGTGACTCTGGTTCTCTGTAATTGACCTTTTTATTATTGGCGTGAGCATTGTTGCAACTATTTGGGCATCGTAGGTGTTTCCATGGCATTTGTAGCTTTTGTACAGAAACCTTCAGAAGTATATAGACTGGGAATGTTTTTGTATGATAAAAATAGACACTTTTAGGCAAGATGATTTTTTTTCTTTCTTTTTTATTTTTTTTTTGTTGTTGAGACGGAATCTCGCCCTGTTACCCAGGCTGGAGTACAATGGCGTGATCTCGGCTCACTGCAACCTCTGCCTCCCAGGTTCAAGCAATTCTCCTGCCTCAGCCTCCCGAGTAGCTGGGATTACAGGCGCCTGCCACCACGCCCAGCTATTTTTTTTTTTTTTTGTATCTTTAGTAGAGATGGGGTTTCACCATGTTGGCCAGGCTGGTCTCGAACTCCTGACCTCATGAACCACCCGCCTCAGCCTCCCTAAGTGCTGGGATTACAGGCGGAAGCCACAGCGCCCACCAGTCTTTATCTTTTTTTTGAGACAAGGTCTCATTCTGTTGCCCAGGCTGGAGTGTAGGAGCACAATCTAGGTTCACTGCAGTCTGCATTTCTCAGGCTCAAGGGATTCTCCCATTTCAGCCTCCCAAGTAGCTGAGACTATAGGCATGTGCCACCATGCTCAGCTTTTTTTTTTTTTTTTTTTTTTTGAGATAGAGTCTCACTCTGTCACCCAGACTGGAGTGCAGTGGCATGATCTCTGCTCACTGCAGCCTCTGCCTCCCAGATTCAAGCGATTCTCATGCCTCAGCCTCCTGAGTAGCTGGGATTACAGGTACACACCACCATGCCTGACTAATTTTTTTTGTTTTTGTAGTAGAGACAGGTTTTCAGCATGTTGACCAGGCTGGTCTTGAACTCCTGACCTCAAATGATTCACTGGCCTCGGCCTCCCAAAGTGCTGGGATTACGGGTGTGAGCCACTGTGCCTGGCCTAATTTTTTATTTTTTATTTTTTTTTAATAGAGACGAGTTCTCATTATGTTGCCCAGGCTGGTCTCTAACTCCTGGGCTCGAGCGATCTTCCCACCTCAGTGTCCCAAAGGGCTGAGATTGTAGGCATGAGCCACCGCGCCCAGCAACAAGATGCTCTCTAACCTCCCCCTGCTTTGTGTGTGTGTGCATGCACGTGTGCACACTCGTACCAATTACATGAGCTAGGTTACATAGGCTGATTTTCAACAAACTATTACAGTGTTTAGCTCAAAAAGTGGTTATTTAGGCTGGGTGCAGTGGCTGACGCCTGTAATCCCATCACTTTGGGAAGCTGAGGCAGGTGGATCACCTGAGGTCAGGAGTTCGAGACCAGCCTGGCCAACATGTAGTGAAACTGCATCTCTACTAAAAAATACAAAAATTAGCTGGGTGTGGTGGCACATGCCTGTAGTCCCGGCTACTTGGGAAGCTGAGGTAGGAGAATCGCTTGAACTCGGGAGGCGGAGGTTGCAGTGAGCCAAGATCACACCACTGCACTCCAGCCTGGGCGACACAGCGAGACTCCGTCTCTTAAAAACAACAACAACAACAACAAAAAACTGTTGCTTCGACAGTTATTTTAAAAAAAGATAATTTGACTTATAGAACATTTTCAAGAACGGTACAAAGAATTCCTGTATACCCTCTGCTTTACCCAATTAATGTTTTAGCGTACTGTTTATCATCATTTCACTCATATTACTATTACCATTTTTCTCAATTATTGACAAGTAAGTTGCTGACAATGCCCCATTGTTCCTAAATATATCAATGTGTTTTTCCTAAGTGATAAAGACTCTCCTTTGTAACCACATTCAACCGTCAAAATCAGGAAATTAACATGGACGAAATACCACCATCTAATTCTTAGATCCTTCGTTCAAATGTTTTTAATAGTCTCAATAACAATATATACATCTATTATTTACATATTTATGGAAGTTATATATAACTTTTATACACACACACACGCACACACACACATATAATTTCCCCCTTCTGGGCTGAGGCTCAATCCAGGATGATGTGTTACATGTAATTGTCATATCCCTTCGGTGTCCTTTAATTGGGCACAGTTCCTTGCCTTTTCTTGTCTTTCATGACCTTGGCATTTTTCAATAGAATAGGCTAATAATTTTGTAGACTGTCCCTGTCCCTCAATTTTGGTTTTTCAGGTGTCTCCACACGACATGGCCCGGATTCTGCGTTTTCTGCAGGAGTGCATAGCAGCAATGCTGTGTCCTCTGTGCACCCATCTCAGGGGGTACAATGGCGCTCTGCTGTTACTGCAGGACTGAACACTGGACACTTGGTTAAGCTGGTGGCTGCCAGGTTACAATAAGGATTATAAAGTTACTAGTTTTTGCTTTTAATAACAATTTAAGGCCAGGCGCAGTGGCTCACGCCTGTGATCCTAGCACTTTGGGAGACCGAGACGGGCAAATCATCTGAGTCCAGGAGTTTTAGACCAGCCTGGGCAACATGGCAAAATTCCGCCTCTACAAAAAATACAAAAAAATTAGCCAAACGTGGTGATGCATGCCTATAGTCCCAGGTACTTGGGGGGCTGAGGTGTGAGGATCGCTGGAGTCTGTGAGGTTGAGGCTGCCATGAGCTGTGATCATGCCACTGCACTCCAGCCTGGACAACAGAGTGAGACTCTGTCTTGAAAAAAAAAAAAAAAAAGAACAATGTAATAACATTTTTCCTCAAACTCTCACCCACTTTGTTTAGCATGTATTGACGTTTCTTGCCTGAATCAGTCATTACTATGATGATTGCCAAATGGTGACTGTTTTTGTTGTTGCTTCGACAGTTATTAATTGGCATTCCACTGTGGGGAGGAGCCTTCCCTTCTCCTTTATTTATGTCAGTACAGACTCATGAATTTCTATTTTATTCGATGGATTATAATTATTTTTATTATTCATTTTGATGTTTGAATTGTGCTGGATGCACCTTTCAACTGTTCCTTCAGTTGGCTCCTGGCTCCTGTATCTGTTTGACAAATCCCCATTATTTTAGCATTTTCTTGCTTTCTGGGGCAACAGGTGTTGCAGGTACTTGTTAGATCTTCTAGGCCTCGATTCAAAGGCTGCTAGAATCAGCCATTTCTCAAGGAGCACTGGCCATCTTTCATGGAGGATGACATTTAGCAGCCAAGATCTGAGCAGCAGGTGTTCTCATTGCTGTTGGAGTGTTGTGGGCTCTCGCAGCAGACAGTGAGGAAATAGTGTGTGCACATACACTCATTCATGCACCTGTATTTATCTACATATCTTTTTTTAAAAAAAATACCGAATCTCACTCTGTTGCCTAGGCTGGAGTGCAGTGGTATGATCTCAGCTCACTGCAACCTCTGCCTCCTGGGTTCCAGCAATTCTCCTGCTTCAGCCTCCCAAGTAGCTGAAATTACAGGCCTGGCTCATTTTTGTATTTTTAGTAGAGACAGGATTTCACCATGTTGGCCAGGCTGGTCTCGAACTTGGGACCTCAGGTGATCCACTCACCTCGGTTTCCCAAAGTGCTGGGAATACAGGTGTGAGCCACTGCACCTGACCGGTATTTACCTGTATATCTTAAAAGCCCGAGTTCGCACAGACACTTCCCATTCCAATCCAATGCCCCACAGCCATGGGACCTTTCTCCTTTCTGTGTTTGCAGCTCCTTTCTCTGACAGTGAGAAGCCTGGCTCCTGCTTCTTCCCCATGTATTACCCCCAAGAAGGGTAATCCCCTTCTTGGATTACCTACTTATTCCCCTGTGTATACCCTGCTTCTGGCTCTGCTGCTCCCCTGACGCCACCACCTCCTTGGTTCTGGCTGTGCAGACTTCTAAGGCCCTCGTCATGTCCTTATCCCAGCTGCTCCCTCGTCCCCACTGGCTCTGCAGCCTCCTGCATCCTGACCACCTCCCAGGCCCCAGGTCCGAGGTCTGCTGGCCCTGGACACTTCAAAGGAAGGGAAAGGAAAGGAACCAATAAAATGTTTTTAAAAAAAGAGAAGGGAGGGAAGAGGAAGAGCTGATTGTTTTGTTTTTGTTTTGTTTGTATTTTTTTTTCTATTAACAAAAGCCACATTCAATTATTGTTTTTTTTAAGAACACACATTTTGGAGTCCATTCAAAGCCATGTGGCTGAAGAGAGATTCCTGGGTCTGAAGGAGGCCTCAAAAGCTCTTCCCAAATCTGTCCCCCAGCCCCACCACACTGCCCACCTTTCCTATCTCATTAAATATCACCAACATCAACCAAGTTACTGCAGCCAGAGATCTAGGGCCACCCTCGCTGGCTCTCGCTCGTCGACCGTGCCCTGTTTAATGGGCTAATCTGGTTCCAGCTCCATCCTTGCCTCTCTCCTGCTGCTGCATCTCCCTAATTCAAGCACTAGAGTGGGGTTGCTTGGACGCCCAGCGTCCACACCGTAGCCGAGGTGATAGTTCTAAAATGTAAATCTGATCACATCACACACACCCCAGCTTTTAATTGCCTTTAGTGCCTCCAAACCACTCTTTTTTTTTTTTTTTTTTTTTTTTTTTGAGATGGAGTCTCGCTCTGTCGCCCAGGCTGGATGGAGCACAGTGGCGCCATCTTGGCTCACTGCAAGCTCCGCCTCCCGGGTTCACGCCATTCTCCTGCCTCAGCCTCCCGAGTAGCTGGGACTACAGGCGCCCACCACCACGCCCAGCTAATTTTTGTATTTTTAGTAGAGATGGGGTTTCACTGTGTTAGCCAGGATGGTCTCGATCTCCTGACCTTGTGATCCGCCCGCCTCGGCCTCCCAAAGGGCTGGGATTACAGGCGTGAGCCACCGCACCCAGCCAGCTCCGAACCACTCTTAAGACAAAACTCAAATTCTGCCAGGCCCCAAGGGCCCAAGACACCCATGCTCTGACCTTTCTTTCTTCCCCACTTCTTCACCCATGTGGGGCCCTATGATTCTTAAATTTGGGGAGGAGGAGGTGGTTAAAGGTTGAGACCATCCTGAGGGCAGGAGAGAAGTACAGGAAAGCATTTCAGGGGTTGCAGAGCGGGGAGAGGCCAGGCCGGGAGGAGGTGGCCCCCATCCCTAGTAAGAGCTGGACAGGAGGCTGCTTCCAGCCTTTCCCTCAGATGAGCTGGCTCAGAGCAGGGCAAACGCGGCAGGAGGTCTCCTTCCAGAACTCAAAGGCTCGGCCTGCACCGTCAGACTCCACACTGACCCTCACTCAGCCTTGGGACGTGTGGATGCCTGGGTCAGTGGGCTCCGAGACCTGGAGCCCTCTGTGGCTTTCAGAAACTTCCCAGCCTCCACAGGCGGGGAGTCTCCCCACTGGGAAATGGAAGTAATAAAAACAGCAGCCACCCCGCAAACCCACACCATTCTCTCCACCACAGCCGAGTGGTGTTTTCACCGTCCTCTCTAGTGGCTTTCTCATCTAACTTGAAACAAATGCTTTGGTGTGGGGAGCAACTGAAGCAGAGTATTTGGTTTGGTTTGTTTCCACTTTTTTTTTTTAGACGGAGTTTCGCTCCGTCTGGACTGCAATGGCACAATCTCGGCTCACCACAACCTCTGCCTCCCAGGTTCAAGCAATTCTCCTGCCTCAGCCTCCCAAGTATCTGGGATTACAGGCATGTGCCACCGCGCCTATCTAATTTTGTATTTTCAGTAGAGATGAGGTTTCACCATGTTGGCCAGGCTGGTTTCGAACTCCTGACCTCAGGTGATCCACCCGCCTCAGCCTCCCAAAGTGCTGGGATTGCAAGCGTAAGCCATCGCGCCTGGCCTGTTTCCCAGTTCTTAATACTGTCCCGCCACTGGTAAAATCTCCACAATCATTCTATATGCTCTTCCATTTAAAACAAAGCCTGGAAGAGCCTTGCGGGGGCCGTTCCTAGCACCCCGGGGCTCCTGCTCTGCCTGCATGGCCTTCCTCTGTGCCTAGTCCTGTTTCACGCCTCATTTAGAGACAGCAAACAGTGCTAAAGTTAAAATTACCCGCTGGGAAACTTGAGCCTGTGCAATGACTTTCCTGGATGGTGTGACTTTCCTGGACGGTGTTGGAAAGTCACAGCCCAGGAACTGTTTCTGGAAATGCAGCACTTCTCAGCATGTGCAGCCCTGAGCCTCCAGCAGTCTGGACAACGGCTGTTCTTTGTTTTAAAGACCCGGGTGCCCTTCTCGTCCTGAACCCCAGGGCCACAGGCAGCCCCTCTCCCCTTGCCCTGTACCTTCCCCAGGAGTATTGCTACCTGAGTGAGCTCAGGTGCCAAGCAGTCAGACAAAGGTGCCTCTCCGTGCAAGTCCCAGCTTGGCAATCCACATCTCTGGTTCCCTCAACACCTTTCTTCAATGGAGAGGTCCATTTTCTGCAATGCACATGCCCCTCAACACAGTGGTGGGGGCTGCCATTATGTCATTATGTTTGCAACCAAACTTCTCTGCAAGGAGACTTGGGGGACTATGAGGCTGAGCCAAGCAGGGTTCCTTTCCTTCAACCACTTACGAGCTTGTGGGGAAGGCAGGCACAGCAACTATGACATGACGCAGAGTGAGCTGCTGATTCTAAGCTGGGCTTGGTGGGGAGATGTCTGCAGAGACTCTGTAAAAATGATCCTGCTGGAAGTCACCCAGAACTTTCCACAGACCTAGAAATTATAATGGGAGGCAGGAGAAGAGTATTTTGTTTCACAATCTGAACTAACTCCTACCATGTTTTGTTTGTTTGTTTTTTCTGCTCAACTCTTGGCTGTGAGCACGAATTCATGCCCATTCTGCTGATCCTAAAAGCTCTGAAGGGAGGGCTACTCTGAGCCTGAGATGTCAGATATATATGTAGATAGACAGATAGATAGATATAGATATAGATATAGATATAGATATATAGATACTTTTTGAGACAGGGTCTTGCTCTGTTGCCCAGGCTGGAGTGCAGTGATGCGATTGTGGCTCACTGCAACCTCCACCTCCTGGGTTCAAGCAATCCTCCCACCTCAGCCTCCCAAGTAGCTGGGACTACAGGGTGCACCACTACGTTTGGCTAATATTTGTATTTTTTGTAGAGACAGATTTCATCATGTTGCCCAAGCTGGTGTCTATCTCCTGGGCTCAAGCAATCTGCCCACCTCGGCCTCTCAAAGTGCTGGGATTACAGGCGTGTGCCACCATGTCTGACCGAGACCTCATAATTTTTTTTTTCTTTGAGACAGAGTCTCTGTTGCCCAGGCTGGAGTGCAGTGGCTCGATCTTGGCTCACTGAAACCACTGCTGCTCGGGTTCAAGCGATTCTCCTGCCTCAGCCTCCTGAGTAGCTGGGATTACAGGCGCCTGCCACTGCACCTGGCTAATTTTTGTATTTTTAGTAGAGATGGGGTTTCACCATGTTGGCCAAGCTGGTCTTGAACTGCTGACCTCGTGATCCACCCACCTCGGCCTCCCAAATTGCTGGGATTACAGGCGTGAGCCACCATACCTGGTCAAAATGTCATAATTTAACAAGCCTACTTAAATAAGGCAATGCTGCTCCTGGTTTTGTTCAAAATCAGGCTTCCTGTGTTGTGCTCTAGTTACCTACCTGCTAAAGGGCGGAGGCATTCACGCCAGGGAAAAGGGAGAGTTGCCACGGCAGAAATCCACGTGTCCGAGGGCATCACTTGGGGGCCGCCGGTAACCATTGCGGGGATCATGTCCCGGGTGACTTGGGCCTTCATGGTTTCCTTCTCTGTTTCAAAATGACTTAACAACTCTTTTCAGGAAGGCGGCTGCTGTGGAATGGGGAACGAAGTCTGGCAGCCTGGGCCATTAGGAACCAAGGGCAGTCCCCTCCTTGGTCAGAAGTGTGGCTGGTGCTAACCTCCCAATCCGAACCTGGACGCTTCACGGGGGGACGCAGGCATTTGTTTTCCCTCTGTCTCCTTGGGCGCCTTTTCACCGTGGCCTTCACGTGCTGAGCATCTTCCATTTGCTCCCCAATTCATTCGCTTCCCTGCCCCCTGCTTTCTCATTGGGTTTGGCCAATGGGAGCCGCAGCCAGATGAGAGGAAAGTTTTTTGACGGGGGAGGGGATCTACTGCCCTGCCCCCATCCTGTAAGGTCTCCATGGTAGCTCCACGGGAGGCCACAGCGCCTGCTGGGCAGCCCCCTCTGGGTTCCAGCACCTGCTTCTTGCCTGTGATCTTCCCAGGGTGGTAACTACTATGAGTTCGGGGGGGGCTGTACTGCCTCTTATTGGTATCCCTATGCCCTGTCCCTACATGTTCTCCCCAAGTTCCCCCGTTTAATGAGACATCTGCCTCCTGCCGGGACTCTGGATCGTGCACATGAAAAACGCACATGACACCTTGTTCACATTTTGCCTTTTACAGTTGCTGAAAAGGCACCACCTTTAGCAACGTGCTGGGGGATGTGAGTGAGGGCAGCTCCCCTGCTTGCCACTGTTTCTCTGCATCCCCAGTCCCAGACGCATGGAAGGCTCTCCCTGACCATCCCTCCTCCTGGCTCCAACTCTTGTCTGTCATCCTGACCCAAGGCGGCAAATCCATGGAACCACTAAATGCTGCTCCAATTGCCAGGCCCTGCTGCACAGTCTGGGGATGGCACAGCCGTGAGCAGACCTGTCCCGACTGTGGGCGCACAGCTGGGTGGATATGGACTTGGCCTGCTGTGGGTGGGAACCCCTAGGCCTGTCCCAGCAGGACCCGCCTACTCCTGCTGGCCTGTGGATGTCAATACACTGTCCACCTGGAAGCCCCTCCTGTCTTTGACTGGGTGGGGATTGTTAGGTCACACCCAGGCACGGTTGCCCTTCAAACAGACTCCTCCCCCCACCGGCCACTCTGCCCTGTCCCCTTGGCCATCGTACCCTGATGCAGGACCTTTCTGGGCCCAGGTTCAGAATGCAACACCATGTGTGGGCTGCTCCTCTCTGCACTGCACACACTGAGGCCAGACCATGCTCCTCACCACCCACCCGTCTAGACCACGCTCCCCACCCCTCCCCTGTCTGGGCCGGCTCTGTAGCTTCTATGATCCCCTTCTTGGGCTCTGACTCTTTCTCTTCCTGTTCTAGAATGTGCTTTGAATGTAAGTTCTCTGTTTTCCTTGTCAAAGCTTAGGGCCAAGAGCAAAGCCTTATGAAGACACCTTCCTGGACATTTTCTCCGGGGACACCTGCCTTTGCCTGGTTGGTGCCCCGCCTTTGCCGTCTCCTGTCTGCACTGCCTGCGGGCACAGGGTGCTTCCTGCGGGCCCACTGCACACAGCAGGTTTTCCCTCAGGTGGGGTCTGTCCCTGTGGATCTGCTTCCTGTAGACCTGCTGTGTTCTTCCTGGGTGCTTTCCCCTCGGAGGGGGAGAGGTGGAGGAAGGCTCCCTCCTCAGCACACTTGTCAGCGGCCATTATCAGCTTGCCACCTGTCTGCCATCCATGAGGCTTGGCTTCTACCCCACATTCTCTCCCTTCCTGGGAACCCAGGCAGCCGGCAGCCTTGGTTTGCCAGACCCTGGCTCCCTGGCCTCTGGGAGCGGGCCAGGCACACGCGGTGGCCTCAGTGGGTCCACAGGGACTCCTTTAAATTGCTCTGTTCCTAGTACACAGCATATGTCATCAAGTCTAAGACGTTTACCTTTCAGATTTCACATCTCTGGAGTCACATAAGTCTATAATCAATGGTGTAACATAGTCTGTGGTTCAGCTTCTTAGCGGTGCATAAAATAACGTGTCTTACTTGGTTTTAGCATTGGTGCGTCTTAAATTCCCAAATCTCACATGCTCACTCAAACACGCGTTCTTCAGATACCCTCCAGCCGAGAATCCTTTTCTGGATTCACACATGAGGCGTTCAACTTCAGCTTTCTTTGGTATTTTCATATTCCTTTTCCACGCTCTTAATGGCTTGTCATCTATTAGCTGTACATTTTTTGACAGTCTGACACTTTTCACGACTGCTTTAACTGAATTGAGTTCATAGATCTTGTATCATGTCAAATTATTTTTGTTATTCTGCTCACTTTGGTTTTTGAACCTACTCATGTTACTTTTTAGAGGCCTGGCTGCTGCTGCTGAGATAGTTCTGGTTCAACAATGTTTGAAAGAGATTGCTTAACACGGGGCTTTGTGAAAACAAGTGAATTTATTGAAAAGAATTTAGAACACCCTTTTGCTAAACTCTCTATAAATTTACTAACTTAAGACACACACACACACACACACACACACACACACGCATAGACTTACATATGTGTGCAATGCACACAAAAAACACACTTGGAAAGAGAGAGACAGAGACAGAGACAGAGCCCAGATGGACAGCCCTGAATCACAGGTCAGTGAAAGAGGCGTACGTGTCCTCACTAGGACTTGGAGTTAGCCACCCAGGCACAAAGGCTCGGGAACAGGTCTGAGTCCTAACCCTGCTCCCTGATGTCTGAATCTATCCCAGTCTGGGTCATTCTGCCTCATCTCTCCTGATTCCACTTACCTGTAATCCCGAAGACCTTCAGGCACCCTCCCACCTGCCCACATCAATCCCAATCCCAGTAGATATCTGACTTGGAGGCGGAAAGGCCAACGCTTGGCCCAGCCACGCTCAGGCCAGATGCCACCCGCTCACCAACCAGGGTGGGCTTTTCAACCTCCATTCTACTTGCCTGTGGGTCTCGTTTCCTACAGGCGATGGGTCCCATTCCCTCCAGAAAGAAGGTAGCTGGCAGCCCCCAGAGGAGCAGTGAGATCCTTGACTTCTAACTCCAAGGACGGCGCCTTCTCAACTAATTTTAAAATGACCTGAAAGTTGCTGGGTGTGGTGGCTTACACCTGTAATCCCAGCAGTTTGGGAGGCTGAGGTGGGTGGATCACCTGAGGTCAGGATTTCGAGACCAGCTTGGCCAACATGGTGAAACCCCGTCTCTACTAAAATTACAAAAATTAGCTGGGTGTGGTGGTGGGCACCTGTAATCCCAGCTACTTGGGAGGCTGAGGCCAGAAAATCGCTTGAACCCAGGAGGTGGAGGCTGCAGTGAGCCGAGACTGTGCCACTGCACTCCAGCCTGGGCAACAGAGTGAGACTCCATCTCAAATAAAATAAAATAAACAATCTGAAAGTCACTGACATGGTGGCTGTTATGAGGACAGGGTGAATCACAGGCACTTAGCAGTTGCCAGGGGCGCTATGCTCCTCCAGGCCAGGGAGGCCCCACCCAGAGGGGGTGCCTCTTTGGGGCTCATTCCTGTACCTACCAACAGCCTGATCCCTTGCTCCTGTTCAGCTGCCCCTGAGGGCAGGGCCTGGCAAGAAGGTAAAGGGTGAGGTAGGGGTGGGGCTGGCTGCTCAGGGACCACCTGGAACTACCGGCTAGAGCCACAGGGCTTACAGGAAGGGGATCTGCCCCAGGGCATTTGAATAGCCAGCACAATTACCCCCAAGGTCCTCTGCTATCAGCAACAGATACAAACCAGATAGATCATTTACTGAGTTTTGACAAAAACAACTATAACAAATGAAAAAAATAAAATAAAAATAAAAGCAAAACAATTGCTGGAATTGATTTTTTCCTGTGTTTTTTTAAAAAAAGTTCTTCGTGCAGGAAAAAATAAAAGTAACTTCCCCACCAAAAACACTCACAAATTCTAGAAAAACACATTCTAAACTGGAAAATAGGTATCTTGGGGTTGTGGGATTACAGGTGATTTCTTTCTTTCTTTCTTTCTTTCTTTTTTTCTTTTTTTTTTTTTTGAGACAGGGTCTCACTCTGTCGCCCAGGCTGGAGTGCAGTGGTGTGATCTTGGCTCACTGCAACCTCCGCCTCCCAGGTTCAAGCAATTCTCTTGCCTGGCCCTCCCAAGTAGCTGAAATTACAGGTGCGCACCACCACGCTTGGCTAATTTTTGTGTTTTTAGTAGAGACTGGGTTTGAGTTTCACCATGTTGGCTAGACTGGTCTCGAACTCCTGACTTCAAGTGATGTGCCCACCTCAGCCTCCCAAAGTGCTGGGATTACTGGCACAAGCCACCGCACCCAGACAAATTTCTTATTTAAAAAAATCCATATTTCTAATTTTGCCATAATATAAATGTACTATTTGTATAAAAATACTTTTATTTTATTTTATTTTATTTCGAGACTGAGTTGCCCAGGCTGGAGTGCAGTGGCGCAATCTCGTTTCACTGCAACCTCTGCCTCCCAGGTTCAAGTGATTCTCCTGTCTCAGCCTCCTGAGTAGCTGGGATTACAGGCACCTGCCACCATGCCCGGCTAATTTTTGTATTCTTTTTTTTTGTTAGCAGAGATGGGGTTTCATCGTGTTGGCCAGGCTGGTCTCAAACTCCTGACCTCAGGTGATCCACCTGCCTCAGCCTCCCAAAGTGCTGGGATTACAGGTGTGAGCCACCGTGCCTGGCCCAAAAACACTTTTAAAAATAAAAGTTTTTTAAAAACGGAAAGAAAAACAGATCTTAGGAACGATCCTCTGTGTGCCTTTTGCAGAAGGGCCCTTGGCAGCTGCTGGTTGCAGGATGTGAGGTGTGGGCGTGAGGGTCACACACCCTGCGTAGGAGCCCAAGGCTTTTCCTGGATCGCGGTCAGTCCCTCCGCCTCGCTGGTCTCCGCTGCAGTTGGCCTTTGTGGTTGGCTGACATTCTAGTTGGTTAACATGTGCGTTTGTTTGGATGTTCTGTCCTCAGGCATCCGAAGGCGTCTCCATGAGGTTCTTCACCAAGCTGGACCAGCTCATCGAGTTTTACAAGAAGGAAAACATGGGGCTGGTGACCCATCTGCAATACCCTGTGCCGCTGGAGGAAGAGGACACAGGCGACGACCCTGAGGAGGACACAGGTAGGGAGGGAGGGACAGGACGGCAGGAGGTACTTTTGGGAACTTGCCCTGCACCCACCTTGAGTGCTTGTAGATTAGGTGAGTCCTATGATCAGAGGGAGATTGTTGGCGTGGGGGTTAAGGACAAGTTAGGAACACAGGCTCTCCGGTCAGGCAGACATGGGTTAAAATTCCTCCTCCCCAGCTTATTAGCCAGGTGACCTTGGGGAAATTACCTGACCTCTCTGAATCACAGACTTCTCTTTAAAGAGACAGTAAAATAAGGCTGGGCTTGCTGGCTCACGCCTGTAACCCCAGAACTTTGGGAGGCCGAGGTGGGAGGATCGCTTGAGGCCGGGAGTTTGAGACCCTTCTGGGCAACATAGGCAATCCTGTGTCTACAAAAAGCTTTTTAAAAAATTTATTCAGGCATGGTGGCTCAGGCCTGTAGTCCTAGCTACTCGGGAGGCCGAGGCAGGAGGATCCCTTGAGTCCAGGAGTTCAAGGTTGCAGTGAGCCATGATTGCACCACTGCACTCTAGCCTGGGTGACAGAAAGAGACCTTGTCTAAGAAAAAAAAAGAGAGAGAGAGAAAGAGACAGTAAAGACTGCACTTCCTCTGCTTCACTTGACTAGCCTTTAAAAAGACAGAGAGAGAGAATAACGATAGTACCTGCCTCTCATGGTATCTCAAGGATCAAATGAGTTGAGAAATGTAGCACCCAGAGCCTGGTACATATTCATAGTAAGCACTCCATAAATGCAGCTACGGTCATTAGCATCATTACAATCTGCTGAATTTCACTGAGAGGAGAGTGAAGGAGGAGACCCTTGCACCTAACTGGAAGGATGAGGAAGGTGTTTCTTTATGTCATCATTAAAAGGGGGAGGGGGAAATACAACCCCTAAAAATATGTTGAAAAAAATGTACAGTCCCAGCCAGGTGCAGTGGCTCACGCCTGTAATCCCAATACTTTGGGAAACAGAGGCGGGCAGATCACGAGGTCAGGAGATCGAGACCATCCTGGCCAACATGGCGAAACCTTGTCTCTACTAAAAATACAAAAATTAGCCAGGTGTGGTGGTACGCGCCTGTATTTCCAGCTACTTGGGAGGCTGAGGCAGAAGAATCGCTTGAACCCAGGAGGTGGAGGTTGCAGTGAGCCAAGATCGCACCACTGAACTCCAGCCTGGCAACAGAGGGAGACTCTGTCTCAAAAAAAAAAAAAAATTATACAGTCCCTAAAAAGTGTGTGAGACTAAGGGTGCCCTTTACAGCATAGGGACAAAGACCAATAGAGCAAGAGTCAGATGGAGAAAGTCTTGCAGAGAAGGAGCTTACCTGGGGATGCCCCACTTTTCCCCTCAAGGATTTACTGAGAATATACCTAAGGGAATAGAAATCATTTTGTTACAAAGACACATATGTGTATGTTCATTGCAGCACTATTTGCAATAGCAAAGACATGGAATCAGCCTAAATGCCCATCAGTGATGACTGGATAAAGAAAATGTTGTATATATACACCATGGAATACTATGCAGCCAGTAAAAAGAACGAGATCATGTCCTTTGCAGGAACATGGATGGAGCTGGAGGTCATTATCCTTAGCAAACTAACACAAGAACAGAAAACCAAATACCACGTGTTCTCACTTAAGTGGGAGATAAATGATGAAAACACATGGACACAAAGAGGGGAACAGCACACACTGGAGCCTACCTGAGGGGGTGGGAGGAGGGACAGGATCAGAAATAACTATTGGGTACTAGGCTTAATACAAGGATGATGAAATAATCTGTACAACAAACCCCATGACATAAGTTTACTTATGTAACAAACCTGCACAGGTACCCCTGAACTTAAAATACAAGTTTTTTTTTTTTTTTTTAAAGGCTTATTTCCTAAAAGAAAACCATGAGATACCTAACCGGGCCCCTCAGTTGGCCAGGGCTCTTCCTGAATTCCAGCAGGTGGAGACTACCAGGTCCCCCAGGCTCTCCCCGAAGAGAGGAGAGATTTGTCCACAGACGCTGAGACCCTTGCCTGGCTCCTGCCTGTTCTGGGGGCTTGCTGCAGGCATCCTTTTTCTCCCTCACCTGTGGGCTGGCTTGTGGGCCACCAGGGCCCCCTGCTCCCTCCCACCCTCATGGAAACACACTTTTCATGGTTGTGCAGCTGTTCGTTTCCAAAAGGACCGCAGCTCCATGGAGGCTGAAAGGGTCCCAGGCAGGCCCTGTCCCTTTTGGCCTCCCTGGTCTGAGTGAGCACTGCCCTCTGGAGTCAGGAAGGTCAGGCTGTGGAAGAACTAGGGCTGACCTGTCCCATTGTGAGCCCAAGGTCACTCACCAGCACCGCACCCTGGCTGCACCTGAACAGCTGCCCCCAGGCGCCCAGGGCCATGCTGAGAAGCTGTTCTGCAGAAACGCCCTCCACACTAAACACCCTCACTCCCCTCGGGCTGCCCATCCCAGCTAGTTGGGCCCCTCTGGGCATGGCTGTCTGGAGGAAGATCCCGACAAGTTTCTGTGAGGGCTGAAAAAAGAACCTCAGTCTCATGACTGCTGGCTTCACTTCCCCAAACGAGGTCGCCCAGTTGTCGGCTTGAACCAGAGCAATGCGACATGAGGCCCCCGCAGTCCAAGAGGTCTGTTTGGGCCCAGGGCCTCTTGAGGCACCGCCAGACCGTGGAGCTCGAAGCAGACTCCTAGTTGTCTTCAGAACCCCAGACAGAGGAAGTGAAGGGCCTGTTCTCTAAAGAGGAGGTCACCCGGGGCCCACTGTGGTTGGGCCAGGGGCAGCCGCTCTGTGTGGGAAGAGGCTCAGACAGAGCTCTGGACCCTCCATTCGTGTATGTACAGAATGAACCTTCTCCTAACGGCGATGGGTGGGCTCCCACCTCCTAGGCCAAGTTCAAGTCATTTGTTGAATGTCTCTGAGTGAAGGGAACCCCCTCGCTTTCTTTTATGTGTTTCTGAGAGTCTGGGGGAGGAGAGAAGGAAGGACAGAGTCTGGAGAGAGGGGACCAGGGAGAGAGGGAGAGGGGCAGTGTGGCTAGGCCTGCCTGTCTCCTGCCTGTCTCCTTACCCCTGGTCCCCTTCCATGGTTTTGGCCTATTCTGGGAACTGGGCCTCTGCCTAGTCCAGGGCTCAGCCATCATGAGACACCTGTCTCAGCCCCTGAAAGTCTGAGAGCCAGACTCATCCTGCTCACCTGCCTGCTGCTGCGGGCTTAGTCCATCCAAGGTCAGCAGCCCTGCAGGCCTTCCAGACCCTCCATGGAGCAAGGCCTTCTGGCCCTGGCAGGTGTTTGCTGATGGCCACAGTGGGGCAGACACTGCACTAGCCAGGGCCCTGTGGCAGGAGGCTCTCCCTCCAGGAAGGAGTCAGCGAGGGACACGGGGACGCAGATGGAGATCAATAACGTGGGTGTCGTGGCCTGGACCCCATGGGGCTGTGGTGAAGGCCAGGTTGTGCGCACAGTGTCCTCACCAATGGCCTTCCTGCTGTTCTCTCCAGTAGAAAGTGTCGTGTCTCCACCCGAGCTGCCCCCAAGAAACATCCCGCTGACTGCCAGCTCCTGTGAGGCCAAGGAGGTTCCTTTTTCAAACGAGAATCCCCGAGCGACCGAGACCAGCCGGCCGAGCCTCTCCGAGACATTGTTCCAGCGACTGCAAAGCATGGACACCAGTGGGTGAGTCCCCACTCAAGTCCAGCTGGGCCTTCATCTGCAGTGAGCCCAGCCAGGGCAGGGCTGGATGGCTTGGGTTTCGATCCTAGTTATGGGCCTGGTGACCAGAAGGAGATGGGGAGGTCTCCGGAGAAGAGTGCTTGTCATCTTGCACCTCAGAGGCCTTTGCACCATTGGCTTCAAGAAGGCCAGGGGCATGGGCCTTAACAGGAAAAGTGCTCCACGGGGGTGGGGGAGCACTCTGTCTCCAGGCACGGCCCGGCATAGTGTGGGCACTCACTGGGTATGTGCTACATTAATTAATAAGTTAGTACCTGGTAATCTCCATGCCTTAGTAAATATAACTTTTTTTTTGTTTCTTTGTGAGAAACGCTTCCCTGCCCCCGAAAGAAATCCTAATGACAGGGCTGAAGCTGCATTTCCAACTTGAAGGATCCATCTGAGGCTGCCAGGGCTGCCCTCCTCCTACTCTCTCACTTGGCAAAATATGAAGTAGATGCCGATGGGACACATACGCCACCGGGTTGCTATGATACTTGGCGTGTTCCTATTTCCACCTGGACATACCCATTGGTTCTTCCCTGGGCTCTCCAGCCTGAGTTCTGTGCACTCTCCTTGAATTATTTGTGCTATTTATCAAATAGCCGAATATCCAGTGTTGCTACTATGTTGATTGTCTCTATATATGTGTCTAAATAACAGATGCTTTAAAAGTATTCCACATAGGCCAGACACGGTGGCTCATTCCAGTAATGAGCTGTAATTCCCAGCACTTTGGGAGGCCAAGGTGGGCAGATCACCTGAATCCAGGAGCTCAAGACCAGACTAACCAACATGGCAAAACCCCTTCTCCACTAAAAATACAAAAATTAGCTGGGCATGGTGGCGGGCGCCTATAATCCCAGCTATTCGGGAGGCTGAGGGAGGAGAATAGCTTGAACCTGGGAAGCAGAGGTTGCAGTGAACCAAAATTGCGCCACTGCACTCCAGCCTGGGCAACAAGAGAAAAACTGCATCTAAAAAAAAAAAAAAAATTCCACATCAAGCCCATTGTTTAGTTCCCCAGGGTTTCCATTTCTTCCCAGGTTTGGATGCTGAGTGCAGTAAACTGGATGGGGAAGAGTCGGGGACGCCCCATGGTTCCACCTGCTGACCTCTCCTACTAAGGCTCGTACACCTCCCGCCAACTCCATCTCCTCCTCATCAGCCCCTCCATCCTGGTTATGGGGTTCTGCCTCAGTGGGACCAGCAGGGGCGTGAAGCCGAGCTTCCAGGCAGCTTTCCAGGAGGGGTTAGGGTCGGGGCATGGGCTGAGGGCTCATGGGCAGAGAGCCCTGCTTTTTCTATCTTTGCTTCTCATGGCAGTGGAACCTTCCTAAAACTTCTGTTCGGAGCTGGGAATGAGTGAAGGGGGCATGTGCGGAGACCAAGGAAAGCGGCGACACAGAGCCGCCCTCCATTCTCAGGGTCAAGGAAAACTGGGAATCCACATTGTGTTTTAAAATCAGTCTATTTCGCGTGTCAAGTTGCTTTGCACATAGAGGACTGCCTTTTGATTATTTTTCTTTAAATGACAACTTGCACAGTCTTTCCTGCAAGTTAATTAGATCTCATCAGTTAGGTCTTAGTTAGTAGGTTAATGATCACATTTCTAAGTAAAATTAGCCTTCTCAAATAAACATAGTTTACATCTTTATGTCAACACTTTTCTACAACAAACTTTTATTTTTGAGATGGAGTTTCGCTCTTGTTGCCCAGGCTGGAGTGCAATGGCACGATCTCAGCTCACTGCAACCTCCCCTTCCCGGGTTCAAGTGATTCTCCTGCTTCAGCCTCCCAAGTAGCTGGGATTACAGCCATGCGCCACCACAACCGGCTAATTTTGTATTTTTAGTAGAGACGGGGTTTTTCCATGTTGGTCAGGCTAGTCTTGAACTCCCAACCTGAGGTGATCTGCCCGCCTCGACCTCCCAAAGTGCTGGGATTATAGGCATGAGCCACTGTGCCCAGCCTACCACAAACATTTTAACAAATAGAATTGCCTGTAATACAGACTCACGGTATCAAAGTCACAAGGCAATAGTAATTAGGCCTGTTAAGATACATATTTTAATACAGGGGTCCCCAACCTGTGGACTATTAGGAACTGGGTGGCAGCAGGAGGTGAGTGGAGGGCAAGCGAGCATTACCACCTGAGCTCCGCCTCCTGTCAGATCAGCGGTGGCATTAGATTCTCATATGAGTGTGAACCCGGTTGTGAACTGCGCACGTGAGGGATCTAGGCTGCACGCCCCTTAGGAGAATCTAACTAACGCCTGATGATCTGAGATGGAGCAGTTTCCTCCCAAAACCATCCCCCTACCACCCATCCGTGGAATAATTGTCTTCCACAAAACCGGTCCCTTGTGCCAAAAAGGTTGGGGACCACTGTTTTTAATACTATAGAAGAGATGTTTGTCCCTTTGAGTAAACAGACTCAGGCAGAAACTGGATTTTTATGATGTCAAGACCCAGAATAAATATAGAAGAACTTAAATGTAAATGTTCTCTTCTCAATCTAACAAGTCAAATGGGTAAGCCAGTCCTGTTCAGTATTTTTTTTGAGAAGGAGTCTCGCTCTGTCACCCAAGCTGGAACACAGTGGAGCGATCTCGGCTCACTGCAACCTCTGCCTCCTGGGTTCAAACAATCCTCCCGCCTCAGCCTCCTGAGTAGCTGGGACTACAAACGCACGCCACCACGCCCAGCTAATTTTTGTATTTTTAGTAGAGACAGGGTTTCACCATGTTGGCCAGGCTGGCCTTGAACTCCTGACCTCAGGTGATCTGCCCACCTCTGCCTCCCAAAGTGCTGGGATTATAGGTGTGACCCACCATGCCTGGCAATTCCTGTCCAATCTTAAGAGCAACGGCTTTTCATTCTTTCATAGATTCCACAGGAAAAGCCTTGTGGCCTTTAGTTTCAATTTGATTACATATCAAGCCTGGAACAAAAATCTTTAAGGTGGCTGGGCAGGGTGGCTCACACCTGTAATCCCAGCACTTTGGGAGGCTGAGGCGGTGGATCACCTGAGGTCAGCCTGGCCAACATGGTAAAACTCCACCTCTACTAAAAATACAAACATTAGCTAGGTCTGGTGGCACGTGCCTGTGGTGTCAGCTACCCAGGAGGCTGAGGCAGGAGAATCACTTGAACTCGGGAGTTGGAGGTTGCAGTGAGCCGAGATCTTGCCATTGCACTCCAGCCCAGGTGACAGGGTGAGACCCTGTCTCAAAAAAGTAAATTAATTAATTAAGGCTTGTAATAATTTTTTCCACACAGCTAATTAACATGGTTAAGCCTCAGTTCTCTGATTTGTAAAACAGGAATAATTAGTAATAATATCTGAGTCATAAAATTGATTTGTGGGTTAATGGAGAAAATGAGCATGAAGTGCTTAGCATAGTGTCTGGTATGCTGTGCTCAGGAAATACTTGCTATAATTACAATTTCCATCATTATGGGAACAAACACTCAAGCGTTACCCAGAACAAAAGGTGCTGGAAGATAGAATGCAGACAGCTGATCCGACTTTAGGGGGCGCCCCTCGTGGGACTGGCCTGGGCTCTCTGCCTGTGCCTCTGCCACCAGGGTTGATCTGCACAGTGAACAAATCCTGCCTTCAGCCCCATTCACTCTGTACACTGAAGGGGTTGGAGCAGATTCCACACGGCAAAGTCGGCCACTTGCACTACCTCATTCCATATCCCCAGCCCCATCGCTAATCACTCAGACTCCCCCCACAGAGCCTGAGATGAATCCAGACTCTCTGAACACAGTGCCCTGGGTAGCCTTTGGCTGTGAAATTGCAAAGTACATGGGAGCTAAAGCCATTTGTTATCTCTAGATCCCATCATCCTTCCAGCCCTCAGATCCTATCTTTATAAGTAGATAAGGTAGGAAAACAATTCCACTTACACTTTCCAAAGCTTTTGGCCTCCTTTTGTGTCTGTGTGTGTGTGTGTGTGTGTGTGAGACAGTGTCTCACTCTGTCACTCAGGCTGGAGTGCAATGGCACGATCTTTTTTCACTGCAATCTCTGCCTTCCGGGTTCAAATGATTCTCCTGTCTCAGCCTCCCAAGTAGCTGAGATTGCAGGCACCCACCACCACACCCGGCTAATTTTTGTATTTTTAGTAGAGGCGGGGTTTCCCCCCAGGCTGTTCTTGAACTCCTAACCTCAGGTGATCCGCCCACCTTGGCCTCCCAAAGTTCTAGGATTACAGTTGTGAGCCACCATGCCCAGCCTTGGTCTCCTTTTTAAAGTATAACCATTTCCCAGACCCCCAGCCAGAACCACTTCCTCCCAGCAGCACCCAAAGGAGCTCATTGAGAGGCACCTTTTCCTGCTGGGCCACTTCTTCTTGCTCTGACCTGCTAATCTACCCCATCAGTGAGACCACGGGAACCTTCGTCCAGGTTTGCAAACATTCTCCTGAAGGACCGTGTCCCCTTGGAGGCTCTGAGGATGAGGATTTGTTATTGTGGTTGCTGTTCCCATTGATGATGGTGGCTAAAAGAAACAGGCAAGCATAGTTTGTTTCTTTTTTCTTTTCTTTAGGCTTCCAGAAGAGCATCTTAAGGCCATCCAAGATTATTTAAGCACTCAGCTCGCCCAGGACTCTGAATTTGTGAAGACGGGGTCCAGCAGTCTTCCTCACCTGAAGAAACTGACCACACTGCTCTGCAAGGAGCTCTATGGGTAATGGCTGGCCCACGGGGGCGGGCAGGTGCGGGCGGCCACCAGGTGAGAGAAACAGCTCATGAGAGCGACCTCTGCCTCTGCCTGGCTGAACAAATGCCTCTGCCGCACTCACAATAATTGAGTGGTGAGCACAGCTTGGAAATCTCTGTGGTTGTTTGGAGGTCTTGTTATCATGGAATTTGAACAGTAGCTTGTGTGTGCTGCAGCTTTTTACAACTAAAGTTAATTGGAGGCCAGTTGCTCTGGGAAGCGGATGGGGTGGGAGGACATGGCCAGCCCTTTCCCACTTGCACAGGATCCAGCTCTTAGATTTTTGCTGCTGCTCTTGCTGTTTGCTGCAGCCATTACACCTGACAAGCACAGAAAAGCATCAAAAGGAAATACATTAAAGTTAGTCTATTTTCTGCGTGGGTGGTTATGGCCCAAGATTTCCAGTGATGTCAATTTTTCAAAGGGAGATGATTCACCAAAACTTTAATTTTCTGATGTCCGATCCATTGAATGACCAACTGGTAAAGGTTCTGATTTCTTTTAGATTCTTTTGGTTTTACATTTTAAAATTTAATTGATGAAAGTTAATTTCAAGTTAATTACATTTTAATTGTTAAAAGTGCAAAAGTAAGGCTAATATGCCATCCAAAGAATTGGCAAAGAATATTTTAAATGCCAAAAGCTTGGAAGAGAAAAAAAACAAAAAAACATTCCAGAGCATCTGAACAAAGCCACAGGGAGCCAAAACAATCCCATCACAAATGAAAGGTCAGGCCGGGTGTGGTGGCTCACGCCTGTAATACCAACACTTTGGGAGGCCGAGGTAGGTGGATCACCTGAGGTCAGCAGTTTGAGACCAGCCTGGCCAACATGGTGAAATCCTGTCTCTACTAAAAAAAAAAAAAAAATTAGCTGGATGTGGTGGCACACACCTGTGATCCCAGCTACTCTGGAGGCTGAAGCAGGAGAATCACTTGAACCTAGGAGGCTGAGGTTGTGGTGAGCCGAGATCTCGCCACTGCACTCCAGCCTGGGTAACAGAGCAAGACTCCGTCTCAAATAAACAAACAAACAAACAAACAAAAGAAAGGTCAACATTTTGATTGGAAAAATGGGATTTCATACTGGCAACCGTTTTGTAGTCTGTGCTGTTTTGTGTTTTATTACACATACAGACGTTTCAAGATTCCTTTGTTGATTTTTCTGGGGCTGTTTCAATCTTAGCTTAGTTAATATGCAGAAAACACTCTTTTATCATCAGTAATCAAATTCGACTTTCCTTTTAAAGGCTTTTAAAAGCACGATCAGTACACTTGGTAAATTTAACAAATAATTTCTTTGACAAATCAAGCACTCACCAAATTGGCCAGTTGGGCTTAATTTCAATGAATTGGCTTTCAACTAATGCAGCTGTAGCTAATTGGACCTGGAGCTATCATTTTTATAGATTCCCATGGAGGGATTTTGTTCCATTTGATGCTGTTGTTATGAATCACTTTATCACTAGGGGAAAACACATACGCACTTTCTTTTTGTAAAACACCATTTCACAATGGCTGATAACAAGCTCTTAGTTCTGCTTCAATGGAGATTCTGTTCTTCCCTGCTTCCTTGTGGAGAAAGAAATATATTTGAAGTCTCTCCACGAGGCTTCCCTCAGTCTTCCCCAGACACTTCTGCACATTGTTAGATTTCCCTAACACCTCACCACTACCTGGACTTCCCAGGAGCCAAGTCACCTCATCACTATGGCGGCGCCAGCTTCCCCAACTTGTCTTCTTCTCGGGTACGTAGTGCCGATGGAGAGAGCTTCCTTCAGCTTCTAGCTGCTCCATGACTCTATTTAGAATTAAAGACACCGTCATGCTCTAAATTTCCCTTGCACACTCGTCTTTGCTTTCATCAGTAAGGCGACAGCCAGGCTTGGAGACTTGATCAGCCTTGGCATTTTAGGAAATTGTAGAAAGGAACAAAATGATGCTTCCCATTTCTCCTGCCAGAATCCCTGCAGATTCTCATCCCTGAAATTGTAAACCCATAATTTTCAAACTGCTTTGATTGGAATAGGTCTTCATTCATTCGTTCATCGAACAAACATGTATTGGAGGCCTCCTCTGAGCCCAGTTCTGGGTGCTGGGATGTAGCAACAGACACAATGCACAAGCCTCTTGCTCTTTTAGGCCTTTTTGGATCTAACATCTCAGTGAGGCACACAACAGTAGACTAAGGATCCAGATGAACAAGAATTTTTTTTTTTTTTTTTGAGACAGGATCTCGCTCTGTCACTCAGGCTGGAGTGCCGTGGTGAGATCTCAGCTCAAAGCAGCCTCAACCTCCTGGGCTCAAGTGAGCCTCCCACCTCTCAGCCCCTATCCTTGAGTCCCCCCACTCACTTGCTTCCCCCGAGTCCAATGGAGAAGCTGGGACTACAGGTATGTGCCACCATACCCAGCTAATTGTTATATTTTTTGTAGAGATGGGGTTTTGCCTTATTGCCCAGGCTGGTCTCCAATTCCTAGGCTCGAGCAATCTGCCTTCCTCGGCCTCCCAAAGTGCTGCAATTACAGCATGAGCCACCATGCCCAGTTCAAACAGTAATTTTAGTAAATGTCATGGTAAGATAAAACAGGATGATGTGAGGAAGAGACATTGGGTGGGAGAGTGCCAGCTTCCTTTGGAGGTGAAGGAGGTGACAGAACTGGGGTCTTGCCACGCAGTGATTTGGCAGAGGGACATTAAGTACAAAGTACAAAGGTCCTGAGGCAGAAATGAAGACAGCCTGCTCAAGGAACAGGAAGTCTGTGTGGCAAGTGAGTGTTAGGAACAGAGGTTGGGGAGAGGCTGGTGTAACATGTAAAAGCTGGTCAACAAGTAAAAGCACAGGCTGCCCAGAGAGTGGAATTTTAGGTGAACAGCAACTTCTTTAGTATAAGTATATACCATGTAATATTGGGATATACTCATGCTAATAGATTATTCATTGTTTATCTGAAATTCAAATTTCACTGGGTGTCCTCTGTTTTACCTGGTCACTGTAGGCAGGAGCCACATCACGCAAGGCTTAAGAGGCCCTACAGAGTTTGTGCAGGGCTGGGCCATGATCTGATTTTCAAGTGGTGGAGGATGAATCCTAGGAGGCACTGCCCAAAGCAGGAGACCAGCTGGGAGTGGCTGTGGTTGTCCAAGTGAGACAGGATGGCAGTCCATGAGGAAGGTGGCTAGCAGGGGCAGGGGTCTGTGTCTGTTTTGCTTCCTGCTGAGTCCCCGGTTATACACAGGCTCTGGCACATGCGGCTCAACAGATATTAGGTAAATGACCCAATGGCTGGGGGCGTGCAGATGCTGAGAACTGGTGTGACCTGGGACACGTGTGCATGGCAAAGGTGTCAGATTTGCCGCTTGATTGGATGTGGGGTGAAGGGAAGATGAATCTAGGGTGACCCCTGGGTTCCCAGTGTGAGGGGCTGAGTGGATGCTGATGCCAGTTCCTGGGATAGGGAAAGTCAAGGAGGAGGAGGAAGGAGAGGGTGGTGGGAGGAGAGTTCTGGGCTACATTTGGCTTGAGGGGCCATGAGGCATCTGAGTGGAGTCACCAGCCATGGAGCTAGTGCTAAGAAGCTAGGATGTGGGGGATGCATTTGGGGAATCATGGGGGATGCATATGGGGAATCACTGAAAGCTGGGGGTAAGGTCACTGCAGGTGAGAGTGTAGACAGAGGAGAATAGGGCCAGGCTCAAGATTTAGAGGAGGGATGGAGAAGGAGGAGCTGGGAGGGGGTTGAGAATGGCATCAATGATGTCCAGGTCTATTTGCTTGGACCCAAGTGTGAATGAGAAGGACATTGAGCACTGAGGAGTAAGGAGAAGTGCCGGAGCCTCCTCTGCAGAAATGTTGTGACGATGTCCCCGTGCGGGTCTGGCGTGAAGATCTCTTTGCAGTACAAAGCATCAGGCAAGATTTGCAACCCCAGGTTAGGCTCCCTAGAGGCAGACAGAAACTTTTCCAGAGAGAGAGAATAAGGAACCAGAGACTGGAAATATTTGGTAACTCCTGAAATGGAGACATGGAAAAGATTGCAAGTGGAATTTTAAAATAAGAGATCAAAGGTCTGAATATCAATACAATATCTATTACATGAGAGCAGGGTAAGATTTTTAATAAACAAACCAAAACCAAAAATACTTCATTACCATTATAACTGTTTCATTGGAAGCCATAAAATAAGCCCATAGTTTTCCAATCAAATTTCAAAAATTAAATCACAAAACAGAGTAGAGTGTCAGAAACATGTATATCAAAAGCATGAAAAGACTAAGCAAACCTAGATGAGGAAATGTGTGGTAAAAATGGACAGTCCTTGGAGACAAAGCTCAGAGGTGCTACCTGTAGCTGGCAGGATATGTTCTTGAAGAAGTAGGAAAAAATTGCCAATTAATGTATACAATTAAAAAAAAAATTTCCAGGCTTACAAAAGAGCTAAATCTAAGTTTTGAGAAGCTCCATAATGATCCAAATAATACAACAATCAAACAGCAACACTGAAACATCTTTTTTTTTTTTTTCTTATAAAGAGACAGCATCTCACTCTGTCACTCAGGCTGGAATGCAATAGTGGGATCATAGCTTATCCATCCTTGAACTCCTAGGCTCAAGTGATCCTCCTGCCTTTAACTCCAGAGTATCTGTGATTACAGGCATGCACCACCATGCCCAGCTAATTAAACAATTTTTTTTTTCTTAGAGATGGAGTTTCACTATATTGCCCTGGCTGGTCTCAAACTCCTGGGTTTAAGCCTTGGCTCCCCAGAGCTCTGGAATTACAGTTGTGAGCCACTGTGCCAAGCCTAAATCTCTTACAATGTCTCTAAATGGCAAGAAAAGATAAATTCAACAAACAGATTGTTACAAACAGTACCGATAGCTTTAAAATGGTCGACATTTAAAATGTTAAGTATTTTTAAATATTTAATATTTTAATATTTTATATTTAATATATTTAATATTTAAAAATTCAAACTCCTTGACAGTATAATAAAGATTCTGAAGCCATGTCTCCAAGAAAAAGGCTACTGACCTGGAAAAGCTAAGCCTAGCTCATTCAAGAGCACAAGTCATCTTTTTCAGAAAGTTCCTAAAAATGTACCAATCAAATGCCTTACTCAAAAGGAATCCAAAAATTGTTTTTCAGAAATTTTATAGTCCTGGTGATCTTAAAAACAAGAAGCCTGCAGCTTACTGAGCAGCAAAATATGAATATACTCAAAGCAGAAAGTGTTCATTCTGTACTCCCATAACACACTGTGATGAAAATAGAAATAAGTCACAAAACTAGCCACAACTACCCAATTACCTGTACATTTTAAAATCACCTTCTAAATTACAGCTAATTAAGAAAGAAACTGACACAATAATACATGGGGTAGGTGTGGAGGCACAGAGTGGAGTAATCAAACCACTGCATATCAGAACACTACGTGATGCAGCCAAAGCACCACTTAGAGGAAAAACCATAGCTTTAAAAGTTCTGCTCTAATATTAAAAAGTAAATAGAAGGCTGGGCCTAGGGGCTTATGCCAGTAATCCCAACACTTTGGGAGGCCAAGGTGGGCAGATCACTTGAGGTCAGGAGTTCGAGACCAGCCTGGCCAACATGGTGAAATTCCATCTACACTAAAAATACAAAAAATTAGCTGGATGTGGTGTTGCACACCTGTAATCCCAGCTACTCAGGAGGCTGAGGTAGGAGAATCACTTGAACCCAGGAGACGGAGGTTGCAGTGAGCCGAGATGGTGCCACTGTGCTCCAGGCTGGATGACAGAGCGAGACCGCGTTAAAAAAAAAAAAAAAGGAAATAGAATAACAAGTCAAATGTACAAACTGAGTCCAGATTGTAAATCTCTTGAAGACATTATGGGTCATGTCCTAATCCCCTTGATGTTTCCAGGACCCAGCAAAGTACATGAAATGTTGATTTATTCGATATTCATGAACAAAGATCCAATGTGTACCAACTACCTGCAAGGCACTGTTCCAGGAGCTGGAAATACAGCAGTGAATAAAACAGAATCTTTAAGAAATCTCTGCTGAGCAACTGAGCAATAACAACAGCCAGAAAGGAGACGAGGAGGACAAGATGGTAAAAATAAAAACAGAGATACATCAGGAAAAACTGTCAATTAAGAAAGTTTTAAACATGAGAAATGTCAAAGGAGAATTAATAATCTGCATTAAAGATTTGGAAGTCACTAAAGAATAGTGTACAGTTATGTAGCTACAGATCTTCAAGTTATAATTAAATGGAACACATAGTTTACGTAAAATATAAAATATTAAAAGTACCATGAGTGTCCTTTAAACTTTCAAGGAAAAAATAGTGAGCATAAGGTATAGATTATTCCTGAATGACAAAAAAGTCACCTAATTCTCTCTTCAAGAAAAATATGATTTAAATCCAAAAAGCTAATCAAGATAATAGCCTGAAATAAAACTCTCTATCTCTGATTTCACTTATTAATATAAATGCATATTGTTTCAGTAACATCCCAGCAAATATAATTTAGTGACATGAAAAATGGAGGCTTTATCTAGGAGGTCACTCCAAAGATGAGTCAACAAAAAGAAAGCACTGTAATTTTGCAGTAGATTAAAAGATAAACGGAAACCATTTACATAGATAACATTTTAAATTCATCTCTAATTTTTAAAAATCATTTTTAAAAAAAAGGAATAGGATACTTCCTTAGTAATGCAATATGAATCAAAGTAAAACTAATTACAATCGATAGGGAAACATTAAAATCATTCCATTAAACTTTTTTTTTTTTTTAATGAGATGGTGGCGTCTCCCTCTGTTCCCCAGGCTGGGTGCAGTGGCAGGATCTTGGCTCACTGCAACTTCTGCCTCCTGGGTTCAAGCTATTCTCCTGCCTCAGCCT
This sequence comes from Pan paniscus, assembly GCF_029289425.2. Taxonomy (NCBI): domain Eukaryota; kingdom Metazoa; phylum Chordata; class Mammalia; order Primates; family Hominidae; genus Pan; species Pan paniscus. Next base: position 135,739,235 of record NC_073262.2, read on the forward strand.
CCTGAGTTGCTGTCATTACAGGTGCCCACCACTATGCCCGGCTAATTTTTGTATTTTTAGTAGAGATGAGGTTTCACCATGTTGGCCAGGTTGGTCTTGAACTCCTGACCTCAGGTGACACCCACCTTGGCCTCCCAGAGTGCTGAGATTACAGATGTGAGCCACCATACCTGGCCCCATTAAACATTTTAACAAAGGAAAAAGAGATACTGCCCTTGCACTCCAGCCTGGGCAACAAGAGCGAAACTCCATCACACACACACAAAATATATATATATACACACACACACACACACACACACACACATACACATAATATGTTAGTATTTATTATTATGATATAATGAGATTATATTATAATATAATGAGATTATATTATATTAATAATGTAATGAGATTATATTATATTAATAATGTAATGAGAAAAAAATACAGCACCTAGATTAAATAAAAAGCAAAGTAGGCCGGGCCTGGTGGCTCACGCCTGTAATCCCAGCACTTTGGGAAGCTGAGGTGGGCGGATCACCTGAGGTCAGGAGTTTGACACCAGCCTGCGACATGGCGAAGCCCCGTCTCTACTAAAAATACAAAAATTAGCTGGGCGTGGTGGTGTATGCCTGTAATCCCAGCTACTCAGAAGGCTGAGGCAGGATCACGCCACTGCACTCCAGCCTGGGCAACAGAGTAAGACTGTCTAAAAAAAAAAAAAAAAAGCAAAGCAATATGTAAAGTTTATAACACTATATAAAAATATGAACAAAATTCCCAACAGAAAATTGGCAAGGGAGAAAAAACAAAAAAGTTTATACAAAGAGAAATGAGAGAAATGCAGTGGCCATTAACTAGAAATCAGCAATAGAAAAACAATGACATTAGAAATTAAAGATATGCAAATTTATTCATCCATATTGAAGTGCAATGTTATGTCCCTTAAAAGAGAGAGAAAGAACAGAAGTACAGCCATTGGAGCTATTGGGTAATCAGGTCTGGACAATATAATCAGTACTCACAGGTTTGGCAATAATGATCAAGAGCCGTAATCTCTGGTTATCCTAATTCTGTAATTAAAAATTAGAAAAGCTATATGAACAAAGTTGTTCAGAGCAGGTTTTGTTTATTTTATTTTTATTTTTATTTTTATTTTTGAGACAAGAGTCTTGCTCTGTCGCCCAGGCTGGAGTGCAGTGGTGCGATCTCGGCTCACTGCAAGCTCTGTCTCCTGGGTTCACACCACTCTCCTGCCTCAGTCTTCCGAGTAGCTGGAACTACAGGAGCCCGCCACCACACCTGGCTAATTTTTTTTTTTTTTTTTTTTGTATTTTTAGTAGAGACGGGGGTTTCACCACGTTAGCCAGGATGGTCTCGACCTCCTGACCTCGTGATCCGCCTGCCTCAGCCTCCTAAAGTGCTGGGATTACAGGCGTGAGCCACCGTGCCTGGCCCAGAGCAGCCTTTATTCATATAACAAAGATCTCAGAGTAACCCAAATATCTAGCAATCGATTTCAGCACATTTACTCGACAGACTATTTTCAAATCATTAGAATGTTAAATATGTAAAAGCATGAACAGTTTTTGATGAAACAATAAGTGAAAAGTAGAACTCAAAATTGTCTGCCCCACTATGTTAAAACAATAGAGAAAGATGAGCTGGGAACAAAGAGCGCATAAAGCCCGAGGATTGGAGTTGTCAATGGATGTGACGATGGGAAAATCCCTCTGAGCCTGCATTTGGGCTGCTGGGAGGGGATTTGCATCAGAATCCACAGATCACCAGCACTGGGCAGCCCTAATATTTAAAATGCAGATTCTAGACTCAATCAGGTGGGAGCCCAGAAATTTGCATTGTTAACACCTGTGTGTGTGTGTGTGTGTGTGTGTGTGTGTGTGTGTTTTATAAACACAGAAGGTTGGGAACCATGGATAACTAAGTGAAGTCATTTTGTCACTCAGATTTGAATTTTCTACAGGCTATAGAGTGCAGTTTGGCTAAAGCAAAACCCAGATACAGTCAGGACTACACAATTCCAGTTCGCTGTGGGTTGGGAAGGGATGGGTGGGCCAGTGCTGGCAAGCCTTGATCTTTGCCCGGGCTTGTCCTTCTGGGGAGAATTACCTGCTTCTGCTGGACCGAGGGTGCCCTCATCTCTGGCTACAGCCCGTGCTGCCATGGAAGACTCTTTCCGGTGCCCACTAAACCTTGATGTTCACCTTGTCCCCTGCCCCCAGAGAAGTCATCCGGACCCTCCCATCCCTGGAGTCTCTGCAGAGGTTATTTGACCAGCCGCTCTCCCCGGGCCTCCGTCCACGTCCTCAGGTAAAGGGTCTTGGGGTTGAAAAGGTGAGATTAATACACCAGGGAGGAGGATTGAGTTAGCCAGTCCTGAGGGCTCAGGAGGAAGAGGGGAGCACTGCCCATTGTGTGTTCACTGGGCAACAGCAAGCAGGTACGCATGGGTTGGGGGTGGGAGCCTCAGCCCCTGCCCTTTCCAGGAAGCCGTCTCCCACTGCCAGATTTTGATTTGAGGAATAAAGATTTCAAATTATGCACTCATCAGCAAAACTTATTTGTGCCAAATAAGGGGGTAAGCAGGGCCTGTTCCCATCATTTCTTATCAGAAACTGAAAGGAAAGAAAAAGAGATGTCTAAACTCTTGATCCTGCCTCTTGTCCCAGGAGGAGCAGGATGAAGGTGCCCCCCAACCCCCGCACCTGCTCATGGCCTGGCAGGAGGCCAAGGTCGTGTTGCCCATTAAGCAAATGTCTGTGTAACAAAAGGTGTCATCAATAAAGTTTTAACAAGTTTTTTAAAAAAGCAAAAGCTGTATCTTAGGAGAAAATACCTGCAACAAAGATTAGGGACGAAGGATTGCAGATAACAAAAGGTGTCATCAATAAAGTTTTAACAAGTTTTAAAAAAAAAGCAAAAGCTGTATCTCAGAAGAAAATACCTGCAACAAAGCTTAGGGACAAAGGATTACAGACAAAGTATTCATGTTTATATTATTATTTTTATTTGAGACATGGTCTTGCTTTGTCGCCCAGGCTGGCGTGCAGTGGCACAATCACAGCTCACTGCATCCTCAAACATCGGGGCTCAAGCGATCCACCCCACCTGAGCCTCCCATGTATTAAAACTGCAATACTTTTGCACCAGCTAATAGCTGGGGATTACAGGTGTATGCCACCATGCCAATCTCCTTTTAAAATTTTTTGTAGAGACAGATCTCACTGTGTTGCCCAGGTTGGTTTCAAACTTCTGGCCATCTTCCTGCCCCAGCCTTCTGAAGTGCTGGGATTACAGGTGGGAGCCACCATGCCTGGCCATTTTTTTAAAAATTCCTACAAATAATTAAGTAAAAACAATCCAATTTTTAGAATGCGGAAAGGCTATAAACAAGGCGGTTCACTGAAGAGGGACAGGGAATAGCCAGTATAGATATGAAAAGGTGTTCAACCTCACCTTGTTAGTAACCGGGAAATGACATTTGACACTAGGCAGCCTCTTCTTGCCTATTAGATGGACAAAGAGTTGATGCTCAAGTTGATGGTTGAGTCAGGACTTGGCTAGGGTGTGGGGTGGAGGAGGTGCTCACAGGGGCTCACTCCTCTGCTGTTGGGAATGGAAATGGGTTTTCTGAACGGCAGTTTGGCCATTTGTATGAAAATGTGAACTGCAGGCATCCCTCAAGCCCGCAGTTCCATATGTTGGCAGCTTCTTAGGGACTACAAGTACACAAAGAGTAACAGAAAAAAAACATTGAAAATCACATAAACAGGCCAGGCGTGGTAGTTCACGCCTGTAATCCCAGTACTTTGGGAGGCCGAAGCGGGTGGATCACCTGAGGTTGGGAATTCGAGACCAACCTGACCAACATGGTGAAACGCTGTCTCTACCAAAAATACAAAAATTAGCCAGGCATGGTGGTGGGCGCCTGTAATCCCAGCTACTCGGGAGGCTGAGGCAGGAGCATTGCTTGAACCCGGGAGGTGGACGTTGCAGTGAGCCGAGATGGCGCCACTGCACTCCAGCCTGGGTGACAGAGTGAGACTCCATCTCCATCTAAAACAAAAAAAAAAGGAAAAAGAAAAAAAGAAAATCACATAGACATGGAGAGCTGGTGAACTGCAGTGGTGCAGAATTCTGTTCTAAGGTGTGAACACTGCTCTGGAAAGATCTCCAAGACTACTGTTAGGTGGAAAAGCAAATGGCAGGATGATATAGAAACTCTGATGGAAGTCTCCACGAGGAAATCAGATGGGAAGGATTTAAACCCAAAGGGCCACGCTGGTCACCACAATTCAGGGATGAGACTGGGGAGAAGGGGACTGGGCCAAGGGGGATTTTGAGTTTGCCCACATTGTTAGTTTAAGTTTTCTACGGAGAACACGAATTTGTATTTTACTTGTGCAACTTTCAAAATTCAGAAAAAAAAATTTTTGCTTTCTCTGAAGTGAATGATGGGTTAATTTCTAAGAAAGTAAAAGCAAATCTAGATAAAACAGGGGCTCTGCCCGACACTTGAACTTAAGTAGTTTGAGTGGAAGAACACTCAGTCAAGTCTTTGAAGTAGATTAGAAGCGAGAAAAAGCCTCGTGAGAGAGGCCAGCTGCAGTCCCAGTTACGGTGCTGCCTGGTGGAGGCCAGTCTCTGCATTTGGTGGCAGGACAGAGCAGCCACCCGGTGGAGGGTGGGTCGTGCTGCCACACTCCCCTCCCCTTTATGAGACCCTGAGTCTTGAAGAAAAACAGAAAAGGTTGTTCTTGATTTGTCTTTAGGAATTCAGAAATCAAGAGGGAGTTGAGGCTGCCTTGAGGAGAGGAAAGAACATTGGTCCATGGATCAGAAACACCTGAGTTCAAATTCTGATTCACCCTCCTGGATCTTTAGTCTCCCCATCTGTGAAATGGGGACAGTAATATCTCTGCAGGGTTTGGTTAAGGAGTGAGTGAAACTGGGTGCGTGAGACGTCTGACCCTGCTAGACTCTCACCAACATGAGGCCCTTTCCCTTAAGTAGGCAAGACAAGCTGGGGACACCCAAACCCCTGTGTGGTTACTTGAGGACTGCTGGGAAGTGTGAAATGCAATGTTATCAAAATGCTGGCTGGCCTGGGGGATGGGGGAGACCTGGGTCCACCCTGTGTGAGAAAGGAGAGCCGGTAACCTCCCTTGGATGGTTAACCTGCCTTGGCGCCCACTTCCTTTTTTTTTTGAAAAGCGCAACTGAAAAGCAAAGTGAAAAAACTGGGTCAGCTGATGTAAACCCTCAGGTAGCAGTCAGACCAGTCTACCCTTTAACAGGCTAAGCTGTGAATTCTATCCTCAACCTCGACACTGGTGACATTTGGGACTGGGTTGTTCTCTGTCGTGGAGGACTCCTGTGCACTCTAGGAGTCCTCCACATCCTGGCCTCTACCCATGAGATGCCATTAGCATCCCCTAGCTGTGACAACTGGAAATGTCTCAGACATTGCCAAATGTCCCCTGGAGGGCAAAATCGCCACCAGCTGAGGACCACTGGGCTAGCCCCCAATTCAAATCTCAGGTCTATACTAGCTGTAAACTCACCACTCTGACTCTATTCCCCCATCAGCAAAACAAGGATTAGAAAAATCAAGACATGTGAGGATTAGATGACTTAATATATTTCAGATGTGCTTGGCATATCATACGAACTCATCAAATCATCATTAGGCAGAAGTATGGGGAAAGCTCCAGCATTTTTCTAATACTTTTTCTTTCAAGCACGAACGCCCTGTTTGTCAGTAACTTCATTTATGTTCTCTAAGATCTTGTTAGATCTCCCCTCCCAAAAGTCACAAATCCAAAGAGAGAGCCGGTGGGGGGCGGGGGACCTGCAATTGCATGGTGACTGCCCGGGGTGAAGGCAGGTCATTCCAAATGTCCTCTACTGTGAAAAGGAGGAGGCTTGAATCTGTGTTACCGTTTCAATTATTTATGAGATAAATAACCCTAAAACAAGGGAATCCTGAACTATCCCATCTCCTGACCAGCTTTTCTTCTCAACCAACAGGCAGCCATTCTGTTGTTCCCTTGCCTGAGTCTTAGCACCACCCCTTCAAGCCACTTTACTGATTGACAATAACTAAAGAAGAATTGTAAGCTTTATTAAGAAGCAAGGGAAAGACCAAAAAGTGGTTAGAGAAAGCACTGACAATTATTAACTGCTGTGATGGTGGAGTGACGGTTATTGGGACGGGGAATGGTGTGGTGTCTAAGGGTGGTAGTGATGGTGATGACAGAGGTGGTCATGATCATGGGAGGGCTGGTAGGAGTGGAGATGGTGGTGGTGATGGTGATGGTAGAGGTGGTCATGATCATATGGGAGTGATAGGGGAGGAGATGGTGGTAGTGATGGTGGAGGTGGTCATGATCATATGGGAGTGATAGGGGAGGAGATGGTGGTAGTGATGGTGGAGGTGGTCATGGTCAGGGTAGGAATGGTGAGAGTGGAGATGGTGGTGGTGATGGTGATGGTGAGGGTGGAGATGGTGGTAGTGATGGTGATGGTGGAGGTGGTCATGATTATGGTGAGAGTGGTAGGGGTGGAGATGGTGGTAGTGATGGCGATGGTGGAGGTGGTCATGATCATGGAAAATAATAGGTGTGGAGATAGTGGTAGTGATGGTGATGGTGGAGGTGGTCATGATCACGGTGGGTCTGGTAGGGGTAGAGATGGTGATGGTGATGTTAGAGGTGGTCATGATCATGGTAGAACTGGTAGGGGTGGAGGTGGTGGTAGTGATGGTGATGGTGATGGTGGAGGTGGTCATAATTATGGTGGGAGTGGTAGGGGTGGAGATGATGGTAGTGATGATGATAGTGGAGGTTGTCATGATTATGGTAAGAGTGGGAGGGGTGGAGATGGTGGTGGTGATGGTGAGGGTGGAGGTGGTCATGAACATGGTGGGAGTGATGGGTGGAGATGGTGGTAGTGATGGTGATGGTGATGGTGAGGGTGAAGGTGGTGGTAGTGATGGTGATGGTGGAGGTGGTCATGATCATGATAGGACTGGTAGGGGTGGAGATGGTGGTGGTGATGGTGATGGTGAGGATGGAGGTGGTGGTGGTGATGGTGAGGGTGGAGATGGTGGTAGTGATGGTGATGGTGAGGGTGAAGGTGGTAGTGGTGATGGTGATGGTGGAGGTGGTTATGATCATGGTGGGAGTGATGGGGTAGAGATGGTGGTGGTGATGGTGATGGTGAGGGTGGAGGTGGTGGTGGTGATGGTGAGGGTGGAGATGGTGGTAGTGATGGTGATGGTGAGGGTGAAGGTGGTAGTGGTGATGGTGATGGTGGAGGTGGTTATGATCATGGTGGGAGTGATGGGGTAGAGATGGTGGTGGTGATGGTGATGGTGAGGGTGGAGGTGGTAGTGGTGATGGTGAGGGTGGAGGTGGTAGTAGTGATGGTGATGGTGGAGGTGGGCATGATCATGGTGGGAGTGATAGGGGTGGAGATGGTGGTAGTGATGGTGGTGTTGGTGGTGATTGTGGTGGCCATGCTGATGACTCTGGTGGTGCTGTTGAAGGGGATCCTATTGATCACGGCAGTGCCATTGATCATTGTGCAGAGGCAGCAGTGGTAATGGAGGTGGTGATAGTAAAAGTAGTATACTAAAGTAGCTGGGTGGAAAATTGAGGTCAAAAGCAAGTGCAGCCTGGCTGCTATATTGAGCAAGGGGTGAGGTAAAGGGACATCACCTGCCTGGTGATAACCCTGGTTCCATTCTGCTTTGTGTTCACATTAGTCATACATGTGTCTGATTTTTCTCATTCCACCTCTTATTATGAACTTAATAAGGTATTAATAATTTAATAAGGTATCTTATTAACTCTACATTTCCACACCTAGCAACATGTCTAACATAGAATAGATGCTTTGTAAATGTTTCTTCTGTGAATAAGTGCATGAGACCATGTACTTGGCATCAGGCAGACAGGATACATGTCTTCCTCTGCCATTTACTAGCTGTGCGACCTCAGACAAGTTAGTTCATCTCTCTGGGCCCTGTATGTACTGAACAACTTAACTGAGCATCTTCGTTGGCCAGACACTGTTCTGAGCCCCAGTGTTGCAGTACTGAACACAGTCCTCTTGATCTCCATTCTCATGGAGCCTCCATTCAGCAGGGAAGACAAACAATGAACACATATTGGAAGGAGATAACTTTAGCTCGTGGTGATTGAAATGGAACAAAACAAGGCAACTTGATAGAGGTGACCTGGTGGCTATTTTAGACAGGGTGGTCAGGGAAGACCTCTTTGTGGGGCTGAGACCTGAATGATGAGGAGGTGCCCCTCCCAGGGGAAATTGAGTCTCTGGAGATTCCTCAGAAGGGAAGCTCAAGGCAGATATGAGTTGAGGATGAGAGTGGCTCAGATCTTGGTGGGGCGGGTGAGGTGGGGGGCTGCATCATATAGGACCTCGGAGGGCAGGGAAGGGGTCGGGATCATTTTCTCCTCTATGTGGAGAAGAACTGTACTGGGGTTTCAAGCAGCAGGGCTGGGTCTATTTTGGAAGTAGGATGGGAACACCATGCAGCAGGTGTAGGAGGGAGGAAAGGTAACATGCAAGGACAGTCCTCGAGTTTTGTTTAAGCAACGGAGTGGGTGAGGTGAGAAGCACCGGGGGAGAGGCAGATTTACAGGGAAGAAGAAATGAAGATCTATTTTTTGGCCATGTGAATTCTGAGAAGATTGTAGAGATCCCTGTGTCCTCATCTGCCGGAAGGAGATAATAATAGAACTTGTGGGGCTGCGGGGAGGCTGGAATGGGGTGAGGTGCAGAGAGAACCCAGAGCATTGCCTCTCGATGGTTCAGGTTCAGTGATGCTGCCCTGATCCTCTTTCCCTCCTCTCCCAGGTTCCTGGTGAGGCCAATCCCATCAACATGGTGTCCAAGCTCAGCCAACTGACAAGCCTGTTGTCGTCTATTGAAGACAAGGTACGTGTGGGGCTCCTGCGGCTTCTCTTGGTCTCCTCTTTGGTCCCCTCTTTGCATGGAGAATGCCCAGATGCACAGGCTCGGCATCCCCTTGACCCTCTGTCTCTAACGCTGCCGCCCACAGGTCAAGGCCTTGCTGCACGAGGGTCCTGAGTCTCCGCACCGGCGCTCCCTTATCCCTCCAGTCACCTTTGAGGTAAGTGGCCATGGGACAGCAGAGCCTGGGCTTGGGCTCCACAGCTGGGCAGAGAGACATGTTCTTGTTCCTGTGGAAAGAGGGACTGGGGCTTGAGCTGGGGAAGAGCAGGGAGCGCATTAGCCAAGAATGGCAATCAGTTGACCTTTGTCGCTGTGATGGCGGTTCAACGTCAGAACGGGCACCCAGAGGCGACTGGGAAATCCCCTTCAGAGGGAAGCTACAAGGGAGGAGTGTCTCATTGGGCCAGGCACCATGTAAACTTTGTCCTTCTCAAAATGGCAGAGATGAGTGACATCAGACGGGGCTGCAAAGTACTGCCTCAAGGGGGTGGGGAATTCAGAAAAAAAACCGTGCGATTCCTGTGATTTCCATGAGAATGACTGGATTAGAATCTCCAGACTTGACCTAAAATGCGTTCTTTACAATCCCCAGAGATTCTAGTATATTCACCCCAGCACTGGTCCCACATTCAGGAATCCAGTGTGAGACCCGCACCCCCTCCGCCACACACACATTCCCCACCCCAAAGTCCTTTCTAGACCTGGTGATTATCCTCTATTAAGATAAATTTCCATTTTCTGAGCATGCCTACGCAACTGTTGTGGGTTTTCTTTTCTATTATTATCAGTAAATGTTCAATCAGTGGTTGTAACAAGGCCTGGGAGTTTAAATCTATTACTAAAATCCTTTCTGGAAGTAGGTGACACATCAGATTAATGAGTGTTGTCAAAGTCATCAGTGAATGAACCATTTCCAGCAATTCGTCTGTTTCCACCAGCAAACCTGTTGGCAGAATGGCTCCCCCACACACAGTGGACGAGGGGGATGCCCCTAGAGTCTCTGTGATTCCCGGGAGACGCCTGTGGAAACATGCACGTGCGCCGCTGGGGCAAGAGAAGCCCAGTGGCCCCACGAAGGACGCACACCAGAGGTTGCCCAGCCATGTAGACAACGGGTTCGGGCAGGGGAAGCCTTGCAAAAGCCCAGGCAGAAAGTCAATGAGTGACACATCTCTTCTCTTCTAAGGTGAAGGCAGAGTCTCTGGGGATTCCTCAGAAAATGCAGCTCAAAGTCGACGTTGAGTCTGGGAAACTGATCATTAAGAAGTCCAAGGATGGTTCTGAGGACAAGTTCTACAGCCACAAGAAAAGTAAGACCCCTCGTGCCTATCAACCACTGCCCCTCACCTGCCTGTGGAATTCCTGCCCTCTCAGCTCACCTCTCAGAAGGCCTGTCCTGCAGGTCTGTCTTCTGCACGCATGCGCGCCTGCGCTCATGCTTTTTTTTTTGTGTGTGTGTGTGTGTGTGTGTGTGTGTGTGTGTGTGTGTTTCTTCTCTTCCCCACCAAGACCCAGTATGATCCATGCTATCACCTCTCAGTGCCGGGCACAAAGCCTTGCACAGATGAGGTCTTGTTGACAATTGGGTAGTGTCTGTAGCACAGGATAAACTAAACTGTGAGTACATGGACTCTGGAACCAAACTGCCTAAATTCACGTCCCAGCTCTGCCACTTAGCAGCTGTGTGACCTGGAACATGTCATGACCTCTCTAGCCCTCAGTTTCCTCATCTGTAAAATGGGGATGATAAAAATTATGTGAATAATATGCTCAAGGCTCTTTAGGCTAGAGCCCAGCATGTAGTGGCCACTTTGAGAGTCAGCTGTTATTAGTAGGTTCTGAGAACCATCAAACCAACTCATCCATAAAATGGAAGCTCTTCACACAACAAATGCATATAGAGAAGCTGCAGTGGGGCAAGACAAGGGGATCCAGGGCCAGCAGGACAGATGAGGCCCCTGCCCACATGGAATTTATATTCTGGTGCATTGAGTGGCCGATAGAGACTCAAATACATCTGTCAATACAGATGAATGATCAGATGGATGATCTGTCAATACAGTGGATGATCCAGCTATGAAAAGTGCTACAAAGAAAACAAAACAGGGCAATGGGGTAGAGGTTAACTGGCAAGAGGGGATAGTGTAGAAAGGGCAGACATGGAAGTTTCCTCTGAGTAAGAGGCACATTGGCGGAGACCCCGAGGCTGAGAAGCAACCAGTCGGGCAGGGGTCTGAGGGAAGAGCATCCCAGCTAGCAGAGCAGCATGTGCAAACGCTGGGAGATGGGCACTGGGGCCTAGGTCAGGGAGGCCAGGCAGGGTGTCAGGAGGCAGGGGGGTAGGCAATGCCCAGTGCAGTGCCACATGGGGCTGGAGAACAGCAGCAGAAAGGACCAGAGGGCTGACGAAAGCATGAGAGTTTCCTGAGCAGCCTCTGGTTCTGGCTGATGGCAAATGGACATCTTTCTTCATCTGGGTGGCCAATGGGTTCCCCCGAGAAACCTGATCAATGCGTAGACCCTTGCCTCAGATAAATCCCAACCTTCATACAACAGTTTGCATCCATGTCAGGTTTTAAGACCACTATGAAGCCCCCCAAGTCCCTGTGGCTACAACACTTTTTTTTATTCTTTAGTGTCTCAAAGTTCATTTAGAGGGGCATGGTTAAGGTTGCCACAATTAGCAGATAAAAATACAGGAGGCCCAGTAAAATTTGAATTTCAGATAAACAACCAATATAGTATATGTATGTCCCATGCAATATTTGGGACATACTTATATGCAACAATGATTCACAGTTTTTCTGAAGTTCAAATTTAACTGGGTCTCCTGTATTTTATCTGGCTTCTTCAGGCATGATCAGCACCTTTTTTTTTTTTTTTTTTTTTGAGACAAAGTCTCGCTCTATCACCCAGACTGGAGTGCAGTGCCGCGATCTTGGCCCACTGCAACCTCCGCCTCCTGGGTTCAAGTGATTCTCCTGCCTCAGTTTCCCGAGTAGCTGGGACTACAGGACCACCACCACACCCAGCTATTTTTTTATTTTTAGTAAAGACAGGGTTTCACCATGTTGGTCAGCGTGGTCTTGAACTCCTGACCTCAAGTGATCCACCCGCTTTGGCTTCCTAAAGTGCTGGGATTACAGGCATGAACCACTGTGCTCAGCCATCTTTTGTTCTTAATAAAGTCGTATGCACTAAGTGTGGGGAACTGGGAGGACCTTGGCAGGGCCTGTGCATTCAGAGTCCTCGCTGTCCCTGTGTCCTTGGAGACAGGATGCTCTGTCCCCCAGGTATAGGGAGGGCTCCTCTCATATAAGGCTCTATAACCTGCTTTAGAGGAATGTCAGAGGGTCCTTCCTGCACCTGCCATTGCTCAAATTCCTTCAGCTTAAAATATTCAACATGCTTAGGATGCCATATTTTGAAATAGTGCATCCTGAACCCCACTGATAGCACAGTGGGGTGCTAGTAGCCCAGTCTTGAGTCCCAGGTCAGCCACTTGTGACTTGGGTCTGGTGCCTTTTCTCTGGTCCTCAGTTTACTCTTCTGTCCAGCAGGGATAGTAGCAGCATCTTGCAGGGCTCTCATGAGTCTTATGTGGGTGAACATCAAAGCAACTGGTGCCCAACCTCCAGGGAGTGCTCAATGTGATTGACTGTCACCACCACCACCACCATTATTATTACTCTTCCAGGGTAGCCGTGAGGGAGGCTGATCTCAGGGAATGGCTGGGGGTGACATCATAGCTGTCATAGTCCTGCAGAGGGGAGCTCATAGCATCATGGTGGCCCCTGTGTATAGTGGCAAGTTGGGCAGGAGAAATGGGGAGTCACTGATGATTTGAACAGAAAGGCTGTGTGGAAAGTGAGCTTAGAGTGGTGGTTTCCTCTTATCTGTTGATATGATTTGGCTGTGTCCCCACCCAAATCTCATTTTGAACTGTAGCTCCCATAATCCCCCTTGTCATGAGAAGGACCGGGTGGGGAGGTAATTAAATCACTGGGATGAGTTTTTCCCATGCTGTTCTCATGGTAGTGAATAAATCTCATGAGATCTGATGGTTTTATAAAGGGTAGTTCCCCTGCACAAGCTCTCTTGCCTGCCGCCATGTAAGACGTGACTTTGCTCCTCCTTTGCTTCTGCTATGATTGTGAGGCCTCCCCAGCCATGTGGAACTGTGAGTCCATTAAAACTCTTTCCTTTATAAATTACCTAGTCTTGGGTATGTCTTTATTAGCAGCGTGAGAACAGACTAATACATCTGTTAAGGAGAGAGGGGTGGCCCCAACTTGGATAAGAGGAGATGGAAACGTTAAGATGAGTGAAGATTGTCAGAGCACCTGATTACTAAAAAACTTAAGATTGAAAGAAACACCTCCCAGGGTTCTCAGAAGTGCTGTGAACTTTTGTCGGTTTAATGCAACAGATATTTGCGTAGCATCTTCTATGGGCCAGCCCTTCATCGTGAACACTTCCTCTAAGGATTTGCTGTGGAGAAGGGAACGCTGGCACATGGGCAGGTATTAGAATGTGCTCCGGAGGGAGGTTAGTCCCGAGGGAGGACTGGTTAGCTCTTTTGGGGAGTGAGGGCAGGAGACTTCACACCACCGATGTGGCTCTGACCGGGATTTGAAGGATGAATAGGATTTTGCCAAGCATGAGGCAGGGGAGGGCACTGGTACTGAGAGAATGGGGTGTGCAGGGAACGGGACAGGGGGTTAGTGAAATCACACATTACATGTTGCTCATCTCTCGCTGTGGTTCTGGAGAGAGAAGCAGCTGGGCACGCCATCCTAGGTGTGAACAGAGCCTAGAATGCCCAAGTAAGGATTGGAGCTGTTGCTGCTGAGAAGTGGGTATTCTCCTTTGTGGAAACAGATCAGGGATGGGTGAAAGAGCTAAACTAGAGATCACTGGCCCTAAGAAAATCCAGCTCTAGTTAAGAATGGGCTATGCATGGGTGCAGTGGTACGCACCTGTATTCTTAGCTACTTGGGAGGCTGAAGTGGGAGGATCACTTGGAGCCAGGAGTTTGAGTTCACCCTGAGCAACACAGCAAGACTCCATCTCTAAAAATTAATAATAATAATAATAATAATAGGCTATTTCAGAGCAGGTTTGTGAGCCCTGAAGAGCATGGGTGCCCACAGACTGCCAGCCCACTCTCCGGGAATGTGCCCACCTGGCTCCAGTCCTCCCGTCAATCCAGGATGGTGGAGCCTGACTTCCTCTCTGTGGTGACACCTGTCACATCAGAGCACAACTGACTGCTCACAAATTCCCTCCCCCTAAAAAGGGCAAGGTCTTTCCTTTACACACCCTGGACTCTGCAGGCCCCAGCTCGGGCCCTGGGGCTCAGCAAGTGCGTGCTCAGGGATTGCCAATTGCCTGAGGCACTTGCAATGTCATCCATCATAAATCCCAGTTCTGTCTCCCCTCTTTAATGTGGGCTTCACAAAGGCTGGGATGTGGATTTTTTGGTTGTTGTTAACCACTAAATCCCAGAGCCAAAACAGTGCTTAGCATAGAGTAAGTGATCAGTAAATGCATATTGAGAGAATGCATGCATGAATCAGTGAATGAATGCAAGAATGAAGGAACGCACACAGGAATAAGAATGAATGTAATAATGAATGAATGCACACATGAATGAGAGAATGAAGGCAAGAATGAATGAATCTATGCATGAATGAGCAAATGTGTCCTAAACCAGGTAAGATCATACAGTTCTCATGGATGCATGTTTAAGTGGCTTCTTTACAGTTGGTGCTGAGAGGCAGTGTGGTTCAAGAGTGGGTGCTCTAGGTAAACCAGATGCATGTGTTGGTTCCATGACTTGCTAATAGTATGATCTCAAGTAAGCTACTTAACTCCTCAAAGCCTCAATGATGCCTCCACAAGACAGGGGTTCCTACAGGGGTTGTTGTGAGAGTTAATGGGGTAAGGTGTGTCCTTAGTGCGGAGTCTGGCTCATGGTGAGTTTCCAGCCATGGTTATTATGACAGAGCGGTGCTCGCCTGGAGGGAATCTGTGGTTGCAAGAGTTGGAGCTTCCTTACCTTATTTTAATCACCATGTTCATGAATAGCTTTGGCATCATGGTCTTCTACACATAGGAACAGCCAGTTGCTGTATGTTCAAATCATAAAATATTCATGCTCCGAGCACCTGCTATGCAGGTACCAGGCTTTGGGATGCGAAGGTGAACCAGCCAGCCGGGATCCTAGCTTTCAGGAAAGTTTCATTCAAATCAGGGCAAAGGAGAAAATAAGCAAACACACAAATATACAAACCAGGAATGTGTCAGGGAATGATAAACTCTAGACCTGGGGATTTAAATAGAAAAATATGACAGTAATGGGAAAAAGCCTTTCTGTGGACATGCTGTGCCATTTGAACCGAGACCTGAGTGTCAGGAAGATGCTGGCTGTGCCCAACCCAGGGAAAGAGGCAACTGGGCTCAGTTCTAAGGCAGGAACAAGTATGGCGTGTGAGACGGCTGGGCGGCCAGGACTCAGACAAGGCTGAGGCTGGACAGGGGCCAGGCATGTGGGCTTGCTGAGCCAGAGTACCAGCTCACGTTTCCTTCCAAATGCAGCAAGCCACTATTAGGAGGTTTTCAGCTGGGGGGGTGTGGCGTGATTCCACTTCAAAAAGATAACTCTGGCTGCTGTACTGAGAATAAACTATGGGAAGAGAGGAAGAGTGGAGACAGGGACACCAATTAGGAGGCCATGATAGCAGCCAGGCAAGAGGCGGTGGCAGCTGGAGATGGGAAAAGGTGAACGGGGTGGGAACGTTTCAAAGGTAGACCAGCCAGCACCTGCTGATCGATACCATGTAGCAGGACGAGGGAAACGGAACTTCTAGTGTTATTTCACTGGGCGTGGGGAAGGTGGGGCGCTGACTGACTCTGATGGAATAATAACCCTGATCAAACAAGATATCACATCCTGGGGGCAACCGCACAGTCCTGCAAACAGATGGCAAGGAAATTCAGGGGAAGGAGACATGGCCTGATCGTAGCAGACTGGAAAAGTCTCAGAGCATTTGGTTAGCAGTGGTAGAAATCGGACTGTGGGATGCTTACTGAGGTGCAGACGAAGCTGATGTCATTTCCCTTTGGGGAGGCTTCCAGCTCAAAGTGATGGTTAAATGCATGCTCTGTCATCAGTTCCCTTCCGGAAGGCAAAACCCACAGGGAAAGAGAGAATGGGAGAGCAGCAACATTCTGAAAGCCGGAAAGGAGATGGATAGCGAGAGTCACTTGTAGGAACCAAAAAACGAAACCCTAAGCAGGTGGAAGAAAAAACAGAGACACTGACTCACACAAAACCCACAAAGGGCTCAGGAGCTGAGAGCCTTGGGGACCCCAAGAAGTGGGGTGAAGGTGGGGTTATACACAGCAGGGTCAGATGGAAGTCTATTTAAAGACAGTTCAGCCCAACAGATCACACTCCACTCCATGTAGCCAGTGGCTCCTCCTCACTCCTTTGGCAGAAGATTGGATATTCTTTGGAGAAGGTGAAGGGCTGGGAGATGCCAGGCCTGCTGCAGGCAGGAGAGCCTACTGAAAACAGAGGACTAAGGGACAGTCACTTGCTGAGTGCTGAGACCCCAGCCTTCTTCCCTGCCCAGCTCCCAGGATGCTGCTGGCCAGCCCCACCCTCCCTAGGCAGGAGTTAGAAGTCTTCTCTGGGAAACTTGATCAGCCCAGGGGCAAAGATGGAAAGGTGTTGCCATCACGCAGTTTCCCCAGGATTCAGCCCATCAGACCACCCTGCGGAGAAGCCCTGCTCGACAGACCCCACCTCACTGTTGGACACAGACAGCCAAGGATCACCAGACACTGGAGGGAAGCTGGGGACAGGAGACAGGGGACACAAAGACAAAACACTTGGGGGGATCAAATTCTTTTTGTTTTTTTTGAGACAGAGTTTCACTCTTGTGGCCCAGGCTGGAGTGCAATGGCACGATCTCAGCTCACAGCAACCTCCACCTCCTGGGTTCAGGCGATTCTCGTGCCTCAGCCTCCCAGGTAGCTGGGACTATAGGCATGCACCACCATGCCTGGCTAATTTTTGTATTTTTAGTAGAAATGAAGTTTCACCATGCTGGCCAGGCTGGTCTCAAACTCCTGAGCTCAGATGGTCTGCCTGCCTTGGCCTCCCAAAGTGCTGGTGTTCCTGGACCAAACTGAGGGTCAGGCTGCTATTTCTTGTGGCCCAATAACAAGACGCACATGAACTGGGGAGGAAGACAGGTTTTATTTTCTGTAACTGGTTACAGGAAGAAGGCCTGGAAATTATCACCAGACCAACTCAAAAATACAAAGTTTTCCAGAGCTTATATACCTTCTAAGCTGTATGTCTACGTGTGTGTATTCATTGAAAGATATGTGATTAACTTCTTTTAATTTATAACTAAGGTCTGAGTCCTGAAGACCTTCCTTTGGAGCCTCAGTAAATTGACTTCATCTAAATGGGTCCAGGTGCTGGTGTGATTACCCTTATCTTGTCTCCTGCTAAATCACGGAGGTTTGGGGAGTTCCTTCAGACCTCCAATAAACTTGTTAAATCCTAAACTGGTCCTGTTAAGAATTCCTTCGCCTAGGCAAAACTTCTGATGGGCTTTTGTTACATTCCAGCCTTTGTATAAGGGCACTGGCTTTTGATATTTAACTTAACGACTCAGTCAGTACTGAAACAGTTGTCACGGAGGCCTGCATTAGTGAGACCTGGCCTGCCACACCGGGATTACAGGCGTGAGCCACTGCACCCAGCCTTGGAGAGATCAAATTCTATAGACAAAAAGAAATGGGCCTGTGGAATAACAGAATTATATCTAGAAAGGAACAGTAAGAGAATAAAATGAAAGTGAAAAAGGAGGAGGAGGAAGAGAGAAGGGGGAAGAAGGGGAAAGGGAAAGGAAGGACAGCTCTGGGGCAATAAAAAATATTATAGCAGTAATTTAAAAAAATAAGAACCCAAAGGAAGAGTGGAAAGATAAGTTTAGAAAAGCTCCGAAAAGGCAAAACAAAAGGACAAAGTGATGGAAAATAGGAGAGGCAAGATTTTTACAATTTAAAAGACCAGATCAGGGCTGGGTGCAGTGGCTCACGCCTGTGATCCCAGCGCTTTGGGAGGCCAAGGCAGGTGGAACACTTGAGGTCAGGAGTTCAAGACCAGCCTGGCCAACGTGGTAAAACCCCACCTCTACTAAAAATACAAAATTAGACGGGCGTGGTGGTGCACGCCTGTGATCCCAGCTACTCGGGAGGAGGCTGAGGCAGGAGAATTGCTTGAACCCAGGAGGCAGAGGTTGCGGTGAGCCAAGATCCACGACTGCACTCCAGCCTGGGTGATGGAGCGAGACTCCATCTCAAAAAATAAATAAATAAATAAATAAATAAATAAATAAATAAGACGAGTTCAGGAGGCCCAATATCAAAATAATAAGTGTCAGTAAGAGAAAACAGAGTGAGAAAATTTATTAAAGAATTCAGGAAAGAGTCTCAGAACAGAATAACACTTGCCTCCATGTTGAAAATGGCCAAGTGCTCACACAACACAGGAGGCCCACACAACCCTGGAAAGTCTCACAACGCTGGACTCCAAGAAAAGATCCTAAAAATGTTCAGAGCAAAAGATAGATTACGCCCTGTGTCAGGGGCCCCACAAGACCACCCCCAGGTTCTGTGATTCCCTCAGAGAACCCACAAGACCCAGCGGGTGATCATATTCACAGCTGTGATTTATTACATTGAAAGGATATAGAGCAAAATCAGCTGAGGGAAAAGACACATGCATAGGATGAAGTCTGGAAGAAACCAGGCACGAGCTTCTAAGAGTCTGAGCCTGAGACCTGAGCGTCAGGAAGATGCTGGCTGTGCCCAAACCAGGGAAAGGGGCCACTGGGCACAGTTCCAAGACAGGAGCCAGTGTGGCTGGTGAGATGGCCAGATGGCTGTGGCTCAGACAAGGCCAAGACTGGGCAGGGGCCAGGTGTGTGGGTTTGCTGAGCCAGAGTGCCAGGTTCACGCTTCCTTCTTTTTTTATTTGAGATGGAGTCTCACTCTGTCGCCAGGCTGGAGTGCAGTGGCACGATCTTGGCTCACTGCAACCTCCGCCTCCCAGGTTCAAGCAATTCTCCTGCCTCAGCCCCCTGAGTGGCTGGGACTACAGGTGCCTGGCACCACGCCTGGCTAATTTTTTGTTTTGTATTTTAGTAGAGACAGGGTTTCACCATGTTGCCCAGGCTGGTCTCAAACTCCTGAGCTCAGGCAATCTGCCTGCCTCAGCCTCCCAAAGTGCTAGGATTACAGGCATGAGCCACCGCGCCTGGCCCACGCTTCCTTCTAAGTACAGCGAGCCACCATTAGGAGTGGCTCCACTCTTCTATGGAGTCACAAAGGACACACTTCCCTCCTCCCCCAGTGAGGTGTGACAACATGTGTGAAATGTGGTTGTTAACTGGGGACTGGTCACATAGACACCCTCTACCTGGCAGGTACCCAGATTACAGACTCCCAAAAGGAAAACAGGTGCTCAGCATAAACCATATTGTTTGTACAAACAATGTAGGCACAGCAAGCCACTCATCAGCTCTGGGAGTGGTGGGAGCCCTCCCGAAATCTAAGTTCCCAGATGACAGCAGAACGCCAGCCTTTCAAGCAAGCCCTTCTAAGGACAGCAGTCTCGGGCCTCTTGTGCTAACTCTTTTCTGAACAAGAGAATCAGAATGACATTGTTTCTCCAGCAATCCTGAAAACTAGAGATGATGGAACAAGGTTCCAGAGTCCGGAGGAGAATTATTTCAAAATTAGGGTTCTGTCAGTTAAGTGTGAGGGTCGAATTCTCAGACACGCAAGGCCTCTAAAAATGTATCACTGATTCTTCCTTTCTTGGAAAGCCACTAGAGATGTTGCTCTACCAAAATGAGGGTGTAAACCAAGAAGAGGAAGACCTGGGGTCCAAGAAATGGGATTTAATACGAGAGAGAGAAACGTATTCCTGGATTATGAAGTAAGGCCCCAAGGTAAAGGCTGTGCCTCAGCCCTTGAAGTCACCAGTCCAGAGAAGACCCAGAAGCTCTGGGAAAGGCTCCCTCAGGACAAAGGAACTGATGAAAGTAGTTGGTCACATGGAAAAGAGAGTTATAAACTGGGGAAGAATTAGAAACAATAAAAAAAAAGTATGGCAATTACTAACTCCAGGAATAACACAAAGTTGTCTAGAAAAAGAGAAACAATCAGGGCTGGTCTGTCAATAGCATTTCGATAATCAGAATAACAAACACTGAGTACTTATCTGGCCAAAATTATGATATAATTGTTAGAAGGATGATGTGGGGACTGAAATTATGCATTGGCAGGGAGTCAAGTTGGGGGAGCAGGTTGTGTGTGTGAAAGGAATTTCAACCCTCATCTTCCATAGTGGACAGTCAAAAATGTAATAGGACATAATGAAAACTGAAACATCGGAAAGTATTAATCTAAGCTTTTTTTTTTTTTTTAAGAAACAGAGTAGAATTCCAAAAGAATCCATTAAGAGAGTTGAAATTGGTTGCCTATAGGATGCTGGACATTGAAGAGAGGTTGGGTTGTGGAGGACTGTTGTTTGCAAAAATCTTATAGAACAACTTGACTCTTTTAATTTTTGATGACAGTAAAATGTAAAATTAAATTTAGATATAAATTAAAAGCAAAGCAAAAGAAGGAAAGGAGGAAGAGTAAGGAAGAATGGAGGGAGGGAGAAGAGGAGGAAGAAGAGAAGAAGGAAGAAGAGAGAGGGGAAGGAGGGAGGCAGGGAGAAAGATGAAAAGACGATCACGCTGTCTCTGCTCTGGCCAGGCCAACTCTTGCTTGTTCCAGACATCACCCTCCCCAAGCATGAGCCTCTCTTGGGAAGAGCAGCTGGAAGCAGAGGGAGCTGGGAGACCAGACACAAACTCGGGGCTCAGCTTGGGGACGGGAGTTGATAGTCAGGTGCCTGGAACATAATGGAGACCGTCCATATTGGTTGAATGAGTGGATGAATGAATTAATGAATTTCTTTTCTCTTAAGTCCTGCAGCTCATTAAGTCACAGAAATTTCTGAATAAGTTGGTGATCTTGGTGGAAACAGAGAAGGAGAAGATCCTGCGGAAGGAATATGTTTTTGCTGACTCCAAAGTAAGTGACAGCAAACTTCTAAAATGGGCTGTGAGGTAGGGAGGGGACACAAGCGTTTTGAGGCTCGCTGTGTGCCAGGGAGTGTATCATTAGCTCACTCAGTTCCCAGAACAACCCATTTCACACCTGGGAAAGGTGAACTTAGAGAAGTTGAGGACCACGTTCCAGGTTGGCCTGGATTTGAGCCATCACTGTCTCAGGAGTAGGGAGGCTTCCCACTTTGCCCAGCTGCCTCCCAGCCTGGAGGCCACATCCTTTATGACCCACATCTAACTCAGCCCCACACCTGGAGGAAAGGCTTTCAGCTTCTCTGGGCTGGACTTGGGAAATCTTTGGGACACTCCTGGATTGATTGATTGATTGACTGACTGACTTGAGACAGCGTCTCGCTTTACCATCTAGGCTAGTGCAGTGGCGTGATCACAGCTCACGGCAGCCTCCACCTCCTGGGCTCAAGGGATCCCCCCACCCACCTCAGCTGAGGTGAGACAAGTAGCTGAGACCACAGACACACACCACCAGATAATTTTTTATATTTTGTAGAGACAGAGTCTCGCCGTGTTTCCCAGGCTGGTCTCGAACTCCTGGGCTTGGGCAATCTTCCCGCCTCTGTCACCCAAAGTGCTGGTATTATAGGTGTGAGCCACCCCTGGATTTAAATCTGAGTCTCGACTGGAGCTCCATCCCAGAGACTTTCATTTCTACACTTTGCCCCACTCTGCAGAAGTGAGATGCCCCTGCCAGGATGGGTTCCTGGGGTAAGAGGTGCTGTGGGCCACTGGGGAAACCCAGGCTGGGCCTCTGTGCCCCCACAGTGGGTTCTTTGTGACCTGACCCCTCATCTCAGAAATTTGAACCAGGGCCAAAACCTATCATCGTGAACCTCATTCATTGTTCTCTGCCATGCAGCTCGTGTGAGGCAGTAAAAATGGATTGCACCAGCCTGAACAGCATAGTCAGACCCCATGTCTACAAAACAAAAAAATTAGGCCAGGCACGGTGGGTGCCTTATGCCCATAATCCCAGAACTTTGGGAGGCTGAGGCGGGACGGTTGCCCGAGACCAAGAGTTTGAGACTAGCCTGTGCAAGATGGTGAGACCTCATCTCTACGAAAAAAAAAAAAAAAATAGCTGGGTGTGGTGGCATGAGCCTGTAGTTTCAGCTACTTGGGAGGCTGAAGTAGGAGGATCGCTTGAACCCAGGAGTTTGAGGCTGCAGTGAGCTATGATCACACCACTGCACTCCAGCCTAGATGACAGAGCAAGATCCTGTCTCAAAAAAAAAAAAGATTGCAGCGCAATAAGGGTGTCCATCACATCAGGTGCTGGCTGACATCTCACATCAGGGACCCCCAGCAAGGCCAAGGGACAAGCGCTTCTGGTGCAGGCCCACAGTGATAGCTTCCCACTGAGTGCCCGGTCTCCGCTCCTACTTTTACCTCCAAAGCATCAGGGGTGGGCTGGTGGGAGGTCTAAGGTGTCCAGAGCTGTCAGGAATAATAGGGAAGGGTCTGGGAGAAACAAGAGAACGGGGCCCAGACAGGTGGTGGGAGATGGAGAGAAAGACCACTGGGCTGGAATGCTTTCTGAGCACCTGGGCATAGGTTTAAACACCAGCTCTGCCCCATTGCTGCGACCTCAAAAGGACTGAGGCACAGGGATAAACGGAGGCCATGAATCTTGAGCCACTCCCAACTCAAGGCAGGTTATAGTAAAGATGGTCATTATGACATCTTTGTGAGCTGGTGTCTTCAGGGAGGACTTACTGAGATTTGCAATTATAAGGTTGAATCATGTAAAATTTCTGTCTTTGCAGGTTGAAATAGTCAAACACTGGTCATGTCATATGTTACACCCTGAAATTTGTGTACTTTGTTAAAGTCCGCCTGCTCTATTGATTGCATCCTAAGAGAGGGCCAACTGAGGCTGCTTGGTGCCCCATTGGGTACCCCAGAAAAATACGTGAAAAATATTGAGTAGGCTATGAAAGCCTTCATGTCCTCTCTTCTTTTTAATTAGTTTCTTTAATTTAAATGTTCTTTCATTACATAAGTAATCTATTCTCCTTGGTGAAGACGTGGCAAACACAAACAAGCAAATGTTTAAAATAAAAACCCTCGTATACCATGAGTTAATCTGGGACTATGCCCCTTCCAGATGTTTTTTAATTTTCTCTTTCTTTCTTCCTTCCCTTCTTTCTTTCTTTTTCTGTTTCTTTTCTTTTCTGAGACAGGGTCTTGTTCAGTTGCCCAGGCTGAAGTGCAGTGGCAAGATCATGGCTCACTGCAACCTCAACTTTCCGGCCTCAAGTAATCCTCCCACCTCACCCTCCTAAGTTGGGAGGGACTACAGGCATGCACCACCATGCCTGGCTAATTTTTTTATTTTTTGTAGAGGCAGGGTTCCCCCGTGTTGCCCAGGCTGGTCTCAAACTCCTGGGCTCAAACAATCCTTCTGCCTCAGCCTCCCAAAGTCCTGGGATTACAGCATGAGCCACTGTGCCAGGCCCAAATGTTTTATTAAAAATGCAATGATGCTATTCATATCATTTGTCAACTAGCTTTTCATGCTTAAAAATATATATTGTGGCCACCTGTCCTTGTTGGCAAGATAGTTCTGGATCACACTTGTTAAACACTATGATATTCTAGTTTATGGATGGTCTAGAATACTTTTTTTTTTGAGACAGAATCTAGCTCTGTTACCCAGGCTGGAGTGCAATGATGTGATCCTGGCTCACTGCAACCTCCACCTCCTGGGTTCAAGCAATTCTTCTGCCTCAGCCTCCCGAGTAGCTGGCATTACAGGCAAGCACCACCACGCTTGGCGAATTTTGTATTTTTAGTAGAGACAGGGGTTTCACCATGTTGGTCAGGCTGGTCTCGAACTCCTGACCTCAGGTGATCTACCCACCTCGGCCTCCCAAAGTGCTGGGATTACAGGCATGAGCCACCACACCTGGCCCTCTAATACATTATTAATGAATCTCCTAAGGCTGGACAGTAAGGTTGTTTCTGATTTTTTTCTGTACTGAGGCCTGTGCTGCAGAGCCGTGACAGGGTTGGACTTCTATGCGGCTCCTGATCACTTTGTTAAAGTCACACCCTTGCAGGGGAATGTCTAGGCCAGAAGCCACTCGCTTATGACTTTGGACGCATGTTTCCAGGTTGCTGTCCTGGAAGTTCACACTGATTTATGCTCCTCTCAGTTTTCTTGAAGCTGACCAAGTCCTTTGCAAAGTGTAAGGTGCAGGGAGGCAGAGGCCTTTCTAAGTCTGTCTGCCCTTCCATCCCTAGAAGAGAGAAGGCTTCTGCCAGCTCCTGCAGCAGATGAAGAACAAGCACTCAGAGCAGCCGGAGCCCGACATGATCACCATCTTCATCGGCACCTGGAACATGGGTGGGTCCGCGCGCCCCCTCCCTGCAGTCACCCCCTCTGCTTCTGCTTTCCTGACTCAGGCATCCTCAAGGTGGGGTGGAGTGACGACATCCATGTCCCCTTCCTTCCTGCCCCAGGGCCCTGCCCCTAAGCCCCAGCCCACCCGCACAACCTCCTTCCTAAGGAATTCCACCCTTTTCCTGAGATGATGGGTAAGAAAAACAAGCTTTGGGACTATCGTACCCCAAGAGCAGCTGGCGTGGGTTACTCTGTATGTCTAAATTGGAAAGTTTTAGGGAAAGAGTCTGAACATTTAGGTGAAGGGGCTCATGGGAACCCTGCCAGCCCTAGGCAGCTCACCAAGGGGCCCCAGGCCTGACAGAAAGAAGTCCACCCTGAGTAGGGTTGCCAGATTTATCAGGAGAGAGACAGAGAGATAGGTACGTAGACAAAGGATGCCCGGTTAAATTTTAACTTCATAGAAACAATTTTTTTTAGTATATGTTTAGCTACAAACAAATAAATACTAAATATATATGCTCATAGACATTATGCTGAATATATAGTATATATATATATGCTAAATATATACAGTATATATACATATGCTAAATAAGTGTAATTATATTAAATATGAATTATACTAAGTAATATTATTTAGTTTAAGCATACAGCTAATAATATACTAAATATATGCTAAATATATTTTGTATTAAACATATATACTGTATATTTATATACTAAACACATGCACTCTACTAAATATAAATAATACTAAATAATTTTTTAGTGTAAGTGTTCAGGTAGAAATAAATTAGATAGAAGACATCCAGATAAACTTATTCTAAAAACTACCAGTTTATCTGAAATTGGAATTTCACTGGGTGTCGTGTGTCCCCTACCCTTGTCCTGAGAGGAGTCTGGGAGGAAGAGGGTGAGCAGTGGCTGGCAGGGGCCTCCTGGAAGTGAAGTGACAGCTTGTCACTCGTGTCCCAGGGCCACAGCAGCCGTGGAGTAGAGCCCGGGCCAGTGCCCCAGGGGGTCACTTGTCCCCTTCAGTCCCTTTCAGTGTTTCTAATAAGAGACAATAGCCTGCCTGATCTCCTCCCTCTGGACATGGTCAGGGATGTCCATGACACAAGGGCAGGGGTGCCCTTCCCACAGAAGAGTATGGAAGGAGCCAGCTGAGGCCATGCCGCAGGAGGGCCGGGGACCCACCAGCCCGGGGGTTCGGGCACCCACTTTGAGCCTCTTGGGGGAGCAGAATTTAGCCACAGTCCATTTACTCCAATGCTTGGCTTCTTTGCACCTGTAAGGCAAGAAGCTCATCTCTTTGAGGAACAAAGTTTGCTCATCCTTCAAGGGCATTGTAGGGAGAACCATTCAAAATTTCTTGATTGAGCTTCTTCAACTCAGTTTTGAAATGGGAATGCGGAGGAGTTTCCATGCTCTCCCGTTTCTCTGGCTCACACCCAGGCATCCCTCCGCTCTGGGCTGGGATCTGTCTTGCAAGGGAGACTTTGTTGTCTCCCAACAATGGGTTAGAACCCGCCGTCTAAAACTTGTCAGTTCCCTTGGCTGTCTTGAGAATAGGATGTGAGTTCCTTGAGGGACAGGACTGTGTCTCAATTATCGTAGCCTCAAAGTGCAGGACAGTGTCTGACATCAGGGAATCTTCTGGTGTTTCTATACCTTGAAACTTGACATTACGTTTAAAAAGAGGCTTAACGGAGCTCTAGCCCTAACCGACATCCTGAGTGAGGTTGGCGCCCAGGCCTCCATTGCAGGCATTTCTTTGGGCTGCCTGGATGGTCTTGTGTAACGACGTGACCTCCCTCACACTCCCGCCCTCTGTTTTGAATTCTCCTAATGCTTTGACTCGATGTGCCTTTGACTCACTTGGTGTTGGGTTTTGCTGTTGAAGGTAACGCCCCCCCTCCCAAGAAGATCACGTCCTGGTTTCTCTCCAAGGGGCAGGGAAAGACACGGGACGACTCTGCGGACTACATCCCCCATGACATTTACGTGATCGGCACCCAAGAGGACCCCCTGAGTGAGAAGGAGTGGCTGGAGATCCTCAAACACTCCCTGCAAGAAATCACCAGCGTGACTTTTAAAACAGTGAGCAGCTGGCTGCACGCTGGGTGGGCTGCCGGGATAGAATCTTTGCTCGGCTGGGCTGTCTCAGAGGCAAGGGCGGGCTCAGCCTATCAGCTCTCAGTTTTCAAGGATGTCTGGAGGCCCCCACTGAGAGATGCATCTGTATTCAGAAATAAATGGGATCTGTGGGGTATTGCTGAAAACCACTGAGTCCTCTATCTTCCCACCCTTGGTCAGCCCCGGTTCTCATCTTTAGGATGTTTTGTCTCGCCTGTCAAGCATCGCTGGGAGTCCCCCGAAGGGTTGGGATTACAGACAGGATACCCCATACCCAGGGGCTGCGGCTGGGGCTGGGTGTGAATCACTGTGCCCTGGTTCACACCCCACACTTGGGCCGAGTATTGCAATGTTGTCCTCCCACCAGGTCGCCATCCACACGCTCTGGAACATCCGCATCGTGGTGCTGGCCAAGCCTGAGCACGAGAACCGGATCAGCCACATCTGTACTGACAACGTGAAGACAGGCATTGCAAACACACTGGGTGAGCAGGGCGGGGACCCTGTGTTCCTCCCACACCCTCTGCCTCAACTCTAGCGACCACATCATCCTGATCCCACCAGTAGTTCCCCGGGTTAAAAACAGCCTCACATCCTCAGATCCCGGCTCAGTCCTCAGCAAATAGGGGTGATTGGTCTCCCTGGCTGAAACTCACTCAGGGTCTACACCAGCAGTCCCAGGGATCTAGCTAAAATGCAGGTTCTGACCCAGTAGATCTTGGGTGGAGCTCAGGGTTCCAAGTTTCTGACAGGTTCCCAGGCGACTTGAGCGCTGCTGGTCGGCCCGTGGGACCCATTTTAAGAAGCAAGAACCTAGAAGAGGGATTGGCCAACTTTTGCAGGAAAGGGAAGGGCCTGAGAGTAAATATTTCAGGCTTTGCAGGCCACTCAACACTATTCCTCTCTGCCTTTCTGGTGGGAAAGCAGCCATAGTCAACCCAGAAAGCGAATGGGAGTGGCTGTGTTCCAGTGAGACCTTCCTTACAAGCACAGGTGGGAGGTGGCTGGCCCCTGCCCTTGGTCCCTGTGCACCAGGTTGGATCTGGAAACGCTGGTGTCAGTGGAGAGTTGCTGGCTTCAGAGAGCAGTAACAAGGGCAAGAAGTCTTCATAAGTGTAGGAGTGCAAGCCTGTGTGTTTGTGTAGGATGTGTGTGTGAGTAGGTCTGTGTATGTGAGTTTGTGTGAGTGAGAGCGTGCATGTGTGTGTGAGCCTGTGTAGGTGTGTGAGAGTTTATGGATGTGTGTTTGTGAGAGTGTTTATGTGAGTCAATGTGTGAGCGTACCACCCCATATCTATGAGTGTGTGTCTATATGTGTGTGAATCTATGCATGTGTTTGAGTGTGTCTATGTGAGTCTATGTATGTGAGTCCGTGTATGAGTGTACCACCCATATCTATGAGTGTGTGAGTGTCTGTATGTGTGAGTCCATGCATGTGTATTCGTGTGTGTTTATGTGAGTCTACATATGTGAGTCCGTGTGTGAGTGTACCACCCCGTATCTATGAGTGTGTGTGTCCATGCATGTGTTTGTGAGTGTATTTATGTGAGTCTATGTATGTGAGTCCGTGTGTGTGTACCACTCCATATCTATGAGTGTGTGAGTGTCTATGTGTGTGTGAGTCCATGCATGTGTGTTTGTGAGTGTGTGTTTATGTGAGTCTGTGTGTGAGTGTACCACCCCGTATCTATGAGTGTGTGTGAGTCCATGCATCTGTTTGTGAGTGTGTTTATGTGAGTCTATGTATGTGAGTCCATGTATGAGTGTACCACCCCATATCTGAGTGTGTGAGTGTCTGTGAGTCCATGTGTGTGTGTTTGTGAGTGTGTGTTTATGAGAGTCTAGGTATGTGAGGGTGGGTGTCCGAGTGCATGTGCATAAGTGCTAGAGCCTCTCTGTGTGTTTGTGTATGTGTGTGTGCCCGTGTGTGCACGTGGGGTGGTATACACACAGGGCTCCAGGGCTGGCATCAGGGGCGAGGCCAGTGGTTTTTGGTGGTTGGAGTCAGTGGAGTCAGGAACAGGACAGAGTCCCAGAGATAACAGGAAATAGAAGAATTGCTGCAATCGAACGTGCAAAGCTCTCTCAACTTTTCTGCTGACAAACCGCAAACTGCCCGCGTCCACCCCCACTCGTCCCCCTTCCTTCCTGCCACAGTAGAAGGATGGGGCTGGCGTGGCTGTCCTGGCTGCGCCCACGCCCTCCTGCTGCCCAGCAACCGCCCCGGGTGTGGATTCCATCGCTCCCTGGGCTTCCAGTCCCTCCCACCAGCCCCTGCCCCGCTGTGCGGAATATGCTTGGACCTCCTAGGGCCACATAAAACCACCCCCTCAGCCAGACCAGTTCCTGGTCATCCTGGCCTCAGGGCTGGGCACTGGGTCAGCTTCTGAGCAGGCAGGAGCTCTGCTCATGTGGACCTGACACACATTGCATGAGCAGACGGGAGGAAAAGAAGCCAGTTCCTGGGAGGGAGTGCACTGGCGAAGGAGTGTGTGGCGTGGGCAGAGAGCAGAGGTCAGGGGCCTCCCTGAGAAGGGCAGTGCGACTGGCATCTGAGGGGTGAGGAGAAAGGCCTGGCCAGAGTCCCAGCTTTATGACCATTGCAGGGCAGCTTCTGGGCTGTGCAGCTCACACACACCTTCCCCTCCTTCCCCTCCTTCCCCTCCTCTCTGCCCTGGGGCCAGCCTCCCTCCTCCACTCCCCTGAAATGGCTCCCAGCCATAATTAGCACAGGACAGAAACAGCAAATGCTGGTCTGCGTGGTAGGCTCACGCCTGTAATCCCAGCACTTTGGAAGGCCGAGGCAGGTGGATCACTTGAGGTCAAGAGTTCAAGACCAGCCTGGCCAACATGGTGAAATCCCATCTCCACTAAAAATACAAAAATTAGTTGGATGTGGTGGTGCGCACCTGTAATCCCAGCTGCTTGGGAGGCTGAGGCAGGAGAATCGCTTGAACCCGAGAGGTGGAGGTTGCAGTGAGCTGAGATCATGCCACTGCACTCCAGCCTGGGTGACAGAGCGAGACTCTATCTCAAAAAAAAAAAAAAAAAAGTCCTTAGAACAACCAAGGCCTTTCTAAGAGTGTGCCCTAAGCAAGGCTGTGTGCTAAATGCTTTGTATCATCTCATTTGATATAAACACCCTGCTAGGCATGATGGCTCATGCCTATAATCCCACACTTTGGGAGGCCGAGGTGGGAGGACCTCCTGAGACCGGGAGTTTGAGACCAGCCTGGGCAACATAGGAAGGTACCATTTCTACAAAAAAAAAAAAAATGGCATAGTAGTGCATGCCTGTGGGCCCAGCTACTCAGGAGGCTGAGGTGGGAGGATCACTTAAATCTGGGAGGTCAAGGCTACAGAAAGCCATGATTTTGCCACTGCACTCCAGCCTGGGTGACACAGACTTTGTCTCAAATTAGAAAAAAAAATACAAACACTCGGGTAGGGACTCTTATTATTCCCATTCGCAGATGAAGAAACAGAGTCTATGGAGATGATCCATAACTTGCCCAAGGCCCAGGGATAAGAAAGTGGTGGGCAGGGATTGAAACCAGGCTGTCGGGACTGGAACCAGTTGCTCAGTTCCAGGTCACCCTCCCAGGTTGGGGGCAGAGGGGCAGGGCTGGAGAGCTAGGTGCAGCGGAGAGGGCTGGAGGGCAGAAAGCCTGTGTACTCCCCCACTGGGTCCTGACGAGGCTGAGCCAGGTGATATCCAGGGGTCCCTTCAGCCTATGGCCTATCCAGAGCTGTCCAACCAAAAGAAAATGGGGCCGGGTGCCGTGGCTCACGCCTGTAATCCTAGTACTTTGGGAGGCTGAGGCAGGCAGATTGCCGGAGCTCAGTAGTTGGAGACCAACCTGGGCAACACGGTGAAACCTCGTCTCTACTAAAATACAAAAAATTAGCTGGGTGTGGTGGTGGGTGCCTGTAGTCCCAGCTACTCCTGAGGCAGAGACAGGAGAATTGCTTGAACCTGGGAGACGGAGGTTGCAGTGAGCAGAGATCGCGCCACTGCACTCCAGCCTGGGAGACAGAGTGAGACTCCGTCTCCAAAAAAAAAAAAAAAAAAAAAAAGAAAGAAAGGAAGAAAAGAAAATGGGAGCCAAATAGATCATAAATAAATAGATTTATGATCAAAATAGATTACAATTTGATTTATTACAATCAATAGATCAAATTTTCTAGTAGCCACATTAAAAAGAAAACAAGTGAAATTAATTTCAATAATAGATTTTATTGAACTTCATACATCCAAAATACAATTATTTCAATAGATATTCAATGTAAAAGGTTATTAGATATTTTACAGTCTGTGTTTCTTACCAAGGCCACAATTCCAATGTGTATTTTACACTCACAACCTGTCTCATTTTGTACCAGCCACATTTCAGGTGTTTGATAGTCACATGTGGCCTGTGCCTGTATTGGACAGAGCAGGTTCTCACCTGCATGTGTCAGAATCACCTAGAGCAGGGGTTAACAAGCGTTTTCCATAGAAGGCCAGATGGTGAATATTCTAGGCTCTTTGGGCCACACAACTGTCACAACGCTTCAGCTCTGCCATCGTAGTCTGAAAGCAGCTACAGACAATCCAGAAGTCAATAGGCATGGCTGTGTTCCAGTAACGTGTTCTTTACGAACACTGAAATTTGAATTTCGTATTTTCATGAATGACAAAAGATTGTTTTTCTTTTGATTTGTTTCCAACCACTTACAAATGTAAAACCATTTGTAGCTGGCAGTGAGCCAGCATTTGCCCACCACTGACACTGGAGGGCTTGTCAAACACAGATTACTGGGCCCCATCCCAGGATTTCAGATTCAGTAGGTCTGGGGTGGGGCTGAGAATCTGCCCTTCCATGAAGTTCCCAGGTGATGTGCAGCTGCTGGTCCAGGGAACTCCCTTTGGGAACCACTGACCTAGAATAGATCAGAACGTTGGCAGAAAAAGGTATGATCTCAGTGTGGGTTTTTGGTCTCCCCAGGAACCTTGAGTTCGCTGGGAGGGAGATCAGCCCACCCAGGCTGGAACCTTCTGAATCTTCCCAGGGCTTCTGGCTGCCTGCTTAGCACCCTGGTCACTTTAGAGAGAGATGCCGGGGGAGGATCGCAGCAGCCGCCTTCCTCTGCCCCGCCGAGAAGCCTGAGGCTGCCGCCATCTGCACTGCTCCTGCATTTTCTCATCTCCCGCTCTCTGCCCAGCGGCTCCCACCCTGCAGGACCCTGTTTCGCCCACCCCTTGCCAGCTCCTCACTCACTGCCCCTCTCACCCTGCCTTCGGGTGATTTCTGGCCCCTTGGCAAGTGTGTCTGTTTGATATTTTGATTCTTCTTTCTGCTCTTCTTTTTAGGGAACAAGGGAGCCGTGGGGGTGTCGTTCATGTTCAATGGAACCTCCTTAGGGTTCGTCAACAGCCACTTGACTTCAGGAAGTGAAAAGAAACTCAGGTAATGGAACTCCTTCCCCCCAAGAGTGTGCATTTGGGCTGTCTGCCCAGACACGCCTCACACCTCTAAGCACCAGAAGGACCTGCTCAGCTCCTGCCTTTGACCTTGTGGATGTCCTGTGGCCTTTCAGGGCCCAGCACAGTCTCATCAAAGGCAACTGCAGCACCATAGTGACCTCACGTGTGGAGGAATTTTGTCTGAAGGTCAGAAAAGATATTTCCTTGTGTCATTAGCCTGATGGACCGCTAACTAGCACTGTTTCTAAAGCGGAAAGCCTCCTCCGGGGCCTCCTTACAAATCCAAGCTGATCTTGCCTACCTGGGGCCCAGGAATGAAGACAGCCATCTAGAATCTTCACTGTTCTGATTCTCTGCTGAGCAGATGCTGCTGCTCCTGGGCCCCTGCCCTCTGTGCACCCAGTGTGGCCTCAAATGCCCTTTGCATCCTGGCTGTGCCATATTTGCACACTAAGGAGGTCAGCTGCAGCAGGGCTGGAGGGCTGAGTCTCACTTCCCCCCACCTGCTATGCTCCTCGCCCCACACCTATGGCAGGAGTGACTTCCTGCCACAGTGGAGGGGGAACCAGTGACCCCGTGCTAGGTGGCCGCTTTTTCCTTGCATTAGGCGAAACCAAAACTATATGAACATTCTCCGGTTCCTGGCCCTGGGCGACAAGAAGCTGAGTCCCTTTAACATCACTCACCGCTTCACGCACCTCTTCTGGTTTGGGGATCTTAACTACCGTGTGGATCTGCCTACCTGGGTAAGGGCTGCCCGCCTGGGGCTGGGGCTGGGGCTGTATGAGATGGAGGCTCCCTTGAGTCAGCTTGGGGCAGGTGGTCGTGGAGACACGTGAATCAAGTGGGCTGAGGCGGCTGCTCCCCTTGGGGGCTCAACACTGTTTCCATTACTGAGCCTCAGCCGCTCCTCACAGTTCCCCTGTGCTCACGCCCGGTTCCCGTAACTGTCACAGCCACCCTGCCACCATCACTCTGCAGCCCGGGTCATCCAGCTGCCCGCCCCCAGCCCCGAAGCTTGTCAGGCCTGGATCAGCAGGGCTTCTCACCAGAGGCCCGGGCATGTTCTTGTTCCAGGAGGCAGAAACCATCATCCAGAAAATCAAGCAGCAGCAGTACGCAGACCTCCTGTCCCACGACCAGCTGCTCACAGAGAGGAGGGAGCAGAAGGTCTTCCTACACTTTGGTAAGAGCAGCAGCCCCGGCTGGGAGTGGTGGCTCACACCTGTAATCCCAGCACTTTAGGAGGCCGAGGCGGGTGGATCACGAGATCAGGAGATCGAGACCATCCTGGCTAACACAGTGAAACCCCGTCTCTACTTTAAAAAATACAAAAAATTAGCTTGGCGTGGTGGCAGGTGCCTGTAGTCCCAGCTACTTGGGAGGCTGAGGCAGGAGGATGGTGTGAACCAGGGAGGCGGAGCTTGCAGTGAGCCGAGATCGCGCCACTGCACTCCAGCCTGGCCAACAAAGACAGACTCCGTCTCAAAAAAAAAAAAAAAAAAAAAAAAAAAAGCAGCAGCCTCTCCTCTTGGAGCCTTTCCAGCCATCCTTTTGTCCCCTTTCCCCCGATTTCCTACCAGAAGAATAGGGAAAACTGGCCAGATGCAAAACCTGGGGAATCAGAATTGAAACGAAAGTCTCTCTGTTTCAGAGGAGGAAGAAATCACGTTTGCCCCAACCTACCGTTTTGAGAGACTGACTCGGGACAAATACGCCTACACCAAGCAGAAGGCGACAGGGGTGAGTCCTCTTCATAGACACCTTCCCTGCCCTCCATCTCCTCCCCGCTGGTGTCTGTTCCCAAAAGTTGAACAGAAAGTGTCTTCATCCATTAGGCAAAAAAAAAAAGGAAAGAAAAAAATTAGAAAGCACATGTTGATTTGTGTTACAGAGTAAATGGGAAGCCACACTTGTGCACTGCTTTGAGCTGGGAAAATAACCCTTGTGATTTACCTTCTGTCCAGATACTCTAAGATGCTGAGAGGATTTTAAAGTATTATTTCCTTAACTGGGTTCTGAAGATCATTTTTTTAAAGTCCCGTGATCAAATATATTTACTAAACTGCCGAGTGAATTAACATTAAGCAGGTTTCTTCACTGCAGGACTTATCAGAGCCTTTATGGGCCCAAGAGCACTGTGGTTCTCCATGAGGAAATCTGTATGCCAAACTCAGTTATTCATGGAACACCAATTAGTGTCTTATGAGGCCACTTGTTTTCCAAGGAACAGTGTTTTGGGGAAAGATGCAATAAAATATGTATTCATTTGTTCAAAGATATTTCCTGATGGCCTATTATGGGTTAGGCACTCTCCTAGGTGATGGGAGAGCAAAGATGTCTTTTCCAGGGACTTCACAGTAGGAAAAACAGATAGATATGCAACTAGCTGTAGCCAGAGCCAGAATGTGACAATGCCAGGGCAGGGAAGGATCAGGGAAGCCAGCCCCTGGCAGGATTCAAGGGTCAAATGGCTGGGACAGTGAGGTACCCAGGCCCACTAGAAGCCTAGGCCAATGGAGCACAAGTTCAAAGTGTCATGTGAAAGAGTTCTGGGCCCCATCTGGGCTCAGGAGAAAGTGAAGAACTGGAAGTGGGAGAGGAAGGCCAAGCGCTGGGTGGATTTTAGAACAGAGCAGGAGAGGAAGAGAATACAACTGAGAGGACAGGAGGAGATCCCGGACTGCTGTCACCCATGAGGCTGGGACCCCCAGGATGGGACACCCCGTTCCGCAGGGTCCACTGCCTGCTGTGTGGATAAGGTCACCTGGCCCAAAGGCACTGTCAGAGCAGGTCCTTGGGGATCCCTGTGCAGGCTGGTGAGGGATGGTTTGCTTTGACGTGAGTTTAAGTTGAGGCAGAGGAGGGCCTGAGATGGGAGAGTGGCCGGTCCTAGATGCCAGGATGACAGGCCACCGGGGGCCACTGCAAGCTCTGCCGGGCACTGGTGCATCAGAGTGGCATGTGCAGAATTGTGGTGGGCATTGCGGTAAAGGATGAGGACGCGGCAGGGGCATTGGTGAGGAGGCCGTTGTGCACATTCAGCTGAGCAACAGCTAGGGCCGAATCAGGGAAAAAACAGTGAAAATGAAAGAAAGGGGGAAATCGGATATATTGCGAGACCTGATTGCCATTGATAAAAACTGGAAAATCACAAGGCGGAGCCGGCTTGAAGGGGAAAAAAATAGAACTTGTTTTCAGACTTATTGATTGTATGACATCAGTGGAAGAACCCAGAGAAAATACCCAGAAGGCAGCTGAAAATAGCGATGCGTCGCTTAACAACGGGGATATGTTCCGAGAAGCGTGTCATTAGGTGACTTCGTCATTGTGGGAACCTCATGAAGTGTGTATACACAAAGCCCACTTCAGTTAGATGGTGTGGCCTATTGATCCTAGGCTACAAACCCGTATAGCATGTTACTTTACTGAATACTGTGGGCAACTGTAACACAATAAGTTTTTGTGTATCTAAACATTAAAAAGGTACAGTAAAAATATGGTATAAAAAGAAAAAAATGGGCTGCGTGCGGTGGCTCATGCCTATAATCCCAGCACTTTGGGAGGCCGAGGTGGGTGGATCACTTGAGGTTAGGAGTTCAAGGCCAGCCTGGCCAACACGGTGAAACCTTGTCTCTACTAAAAATACAAAAATTAGCCATGCATGGCGGTACACGCCTGTAACCCCAGCTACTCGGGAGGCTGAGGCAAGAGAATCGCTTGAACCCGGGAGATGGAAGTTGCAGTGAGCCGAGATCGCGCCATTGCACGCCAGCCTGGGTGACAGAGCAAGACTGTGTCTCAAAAAAAAAAAAAAAAAAGAAGGTGGTACACCTGTATAGGGCACTTACCATGAATGAAGCTTGCAGGCTTGGAAGTTGCTCTGGGTGAGTCAGTGAGTGAGTGGTGAATGAGTGCGAAGGCCTAGGACATTACTATGCACTGCTGTAGACCTTACAAACACTGTACACTTAGGCTACCCTACATTTATTTTTTAAATTTTCTTTTTCCAATAATAAACTAACCTTAGCTTACTGTAATTTTTTATTTATAAGCTTTTTATTTATAAACAATTTAATTTTTGACGCTTTTGTAATAAAATGTAGCTTAAAATACAAACACATTGTACAGCTGTACAGAAATATTTTATTTCTTTATATTCTTAATCTATAAGCTTTTTTTCGAGTTTTAAAATTTCAAAACTCTCATTTACATTGACTTTTTTGTTGAAAATTAAGATGTAGGCTGGGCACCGTGGCTTATGCCTGTAATCCCAGCATTTTGGGAGACCGAGGTGGGCGAGTCACCTGAGGTCAAGAGGTCGAGACCAGCCTGGCCAACATGGCAAAACTCTGTCTCTACTAAAAATAAAAATATTAGCTAGGCATGGTGGTGCGCACCTGTAATCCCAGCTACTTGGGAGACTGAGACAGGAGAATCGCTTGAACCCAGGAAGCAGAGGTTGCAGCGAACCGAGATGGCGCCACTGCACTCCTGCCTGGAGCAAGGCTCCGTCTCAAAAAAAAAAAAAAAAAAACCATAAATGCACACATTAGCCTAGGCTGAAACAGGCTCAGGATGGTCAATGACATTATCACCCACCTCCACATCTCATCCCATGGAAGGTCCTCGGGGCAATAACATGGAGCTGTCATCTCCTATGATGACAATGTCTTCTTCTGGTTACCTCCTGAAGGACCTGCCTGAGGCTATTTTATAGTTAACATTTTCTTATAAGTAGGAATACACTCTAATGATAAATAATATCGTAAACACGGAAATGAGTGACAGTTGTTTATCATTATCAAATATTATGTACTGAACAGAATTGTACTGTTACGCTTTTACACAACTGGCAGTGCAGTGGGCTGGTTTGCACCAGCATCCCCAGAAGCATGTGAGTAATGTGTTGCGCTGTGACGTGATGACAGCTACAGCAGCACTACGTGATGGGGATTTTCCAGCTCCATTATAATTTTGTAGGACCTCTGTCCTATATGCAGTCCATTACTGTGGTACATGACTATTTGTGGAGCCCCACGGGTAATTCTCAGAGGCAGGTGATGCCGAGAACTGCAATGTTAAGAAGTAACTGTTTAGGCTGGGCACAGTGGCTCATGCCTGTATTCCCAACACTTTGGGAGCTGAGGCAGGTAAATCATTTGAGGCCAGGAGTTTGAGACCAGCCTGGCCAACATGGTGAAACCCCATCTCTACTGAAAATACAAAAATTAGCCAGGTGTGGTGGCACACTCCTGTGATCCCAGCTACTCAGAAGGCTGAGTCAGGAGAATTGTTTGAATCCGGCAGACAGAGGTTGCAGTGAGCTGAGATTGCCCCACTGCACTCCAGCCTGGGCAACAGAGTGAGACCCTGTCTCAAAAAAAAAAAAAAAAAAAGGACTTAACTAACTGTTTGGCAGAATCAATGAAAACTAAAAATGCACCTATTCTATGATTCAGTAATTCCGCTTTGGTGTGTGTTCAAGAGAAATTTGTATATTTGTTCACCAAAAATAGGTATAAGAATGTTTAGCCGGGCACGGTGGCTCATGCCTATAATCCCAGAGCTTTGGGAGGCCAAAGCAGGTGAATCACCTGAAGTCAGGAGTTCGAGACCAGTCTGGCCAACACCGCGAAACCCGTCTCTATACAAAATTAGCCGGGCATGCTGGTGGGCGCCTGTAATCCCAGCTACTCAGGAGGCTGAGGCAGGAGAATCACTGGAACCTGGGAGGTGGAGATGGTGGTGAGCTGAGACCATGCCACTGCACTCCAACCTCAGCAACAGGGCGAGACTCCATCTCAAAAAAAAAAAAAAAAAAAAGAATGTTTATGGCAGCCTTGTTTGTAATCTTCAAAAGTGAAAACAACCCTATGTCCATTAACAGTAGAGTAGATAAATGTGATACTTATAAACAATGGAACTTTTATAAGCAACGAAGTGGCTGAAGGAGTCCAACATAAAAGAGTATCTACTGAGTGAGTCCATTTATATATGTTCATATAAATTAATCAATGGAGATGTTAGTCACACTAATGCTCACCTTTAGGAGGCTCTGGTATTGAGAAGGAAGGCTTATGAGGGAAGCTTTAGGATGATGGCGGTTTTCTATATCTTGCTCTGGGTAGTGGGTAAGTGGGTTTATACAAACCTAAAAATGCATGGGACTGTACACTTATGGTTAGTACACTTTATGTAAGTTGTACCTAAAGTTTTTTTTAAAAAGTGAATGGTTCAGAAGTAGAGAGAATGAAAATAAAAACTTTTGTTTTTTTTTTTGAGATGGAGTTTTGCTCTTATTGCCCAGGCTGGAGTGCAGTGGCGCAATCTCAGCACACCACAACCTCCACCTTCTGGGTTCAAGCGATTCTCCTGCCTCAGCCTCCTGAGTAGCTGGGATTACAGGCATGTGCCACCATGCCCGGATAATTTTGTATTTTTAGCAGAGATGGGGTTTCACCATGTTGGTCAGGGTGGTCTCGAACTCCCGACCTCAGGTGATCCACCCGCTTTGGCCTCCCAAAGTGCTGGGATTACAGGCATGAGCCACCATGCCCAGCCTGAAAATAGAACATTCTTGAAAGAAAATTGGTAAAAGGAAGAAAAGAGAAAAGTAATTGAAGGAGATGACAGAGATAAGCTCTTTCAGGATGAGTTCCTTTATGTTTGTAGACAGAGAAGAAACAGCTAGAACATGAGGGGATAAGGATATTGATAAAAGAGGGTTGTTATTGCCAGTTTACCTTGTCTATCCCACCTAATGGACATCTTGCTCATCATTGCAGCCTGAGGCCCTGGAGAGGGCTTGTCATATAGTATTAATAGATACTGTTTGAGTGATTGGATAAGTAGGTAGACGGGTGTGTGAATGGTCAATGGATGAGTGGATGGGTGCGATGGATGGATGGATGGATGGATGGATGGATGAAGAGATGGATGGATGGATGAATAGGTGAATGGATAGGTGGGTGGGTGGGTGGATGGATGGATGGATGGGTGGATAGGTGGATGGATGGGTGGATAGGTGGATGAATGGGTGAATAGATGGATGGATGGATGGATGGATGAATGGGTAGGTGGGTGGGCAGATCGGTGAATGGGTAGGTGGGTGGGCGGATGGATGGATGGATGAGTAGATGGATGGATGAACAGGAGAATGGGTGGATGGATGGATGGATGGATGGATGAACAGATGGTTGGATGGATGAATAGGCGAATGGATAGGTGGGTGGGTGGGTGGATGGATGGATAGATGGATGGATGTGTGGGTGGGTGAATGGATGGATGGATGGGTGGATAGGTGGATGAATGGATGAATAGATGGATGGATGGATAGATGGATGGATAGGTGAATGGGTAGGTGGGTGGGCAGATGGATGGATGGATGGATGGATGGATGGATGGATGGATGAGTAGATGGATGGATGAATAGGAGAATGGGTAGATGGGTGGGTGGATGGATGGATGTGTGGGTGGGTGGAGGGAAGGATGGATGGATGGATAAATGGATGGATAGGTGGATGGGTGGATGGATGGATGGATGGATGGATGGATGGATGGATGGATGGATAGGTAAATGGGTAGGTGGGTGGGCGGAGGGATGGATGAATGGATGGATAGGTGGATGAATGGATGGGTGAAGGTTAGGTGGGTGGGCGGAGGGATGGATGAATGGATGGATAGGTGGATGAATGGATGAATAGATGGATGGATGAATAGGCAAATGGGTAGGTGGGTGGATGGATGGATGGATGGATGGATGGATGGATGGATGTGTGGGTGGGTGGAGGGATGGATAAATGGATGGATAGGTGGATGGGTGGATGGATGGATGGCTAGGTCGGTGGGTGGATGGATGGGTGGGTGGGTGGATGGATGAGTGGATGAATAGGTGGATGGGTGGATGGATGAATGGACAGGTGGTTGGATGGATGGGTGGATGGATAGATGAATGAATAGGTAGATAAGTGGATGGGTGGATGGATGAATGAATAGGTGGGTAGGTGGATGGATGGATGGGTGAATGAGTAAAGATGGGTAGATGGGGAGACGAAGAGGTGGATAGATGGATGAAAAGAACTGGGAGTGGAAGCTGAAGTGTGTTATTAAAGTAAGTGGCTGCAGAAAGTGAGCAGAGACTGAGTTGAAAATACAGGTGGGGGTTCATCTGAGTCAGAAAGAAAGTAAGAGAAGGTGAAGATACAAGGGATACTGAAGTAGTCAGGAGGATAGGTGAGGGAATACAGCAAGGTGAGTTATCTTATTCTAAAGAAGAAGGCATGGCAGTGGAGTCTGGACTTGAGCCATGTGAAAAAAGTTTAAAGCCACCTACAGGGAAATTCTATAAAAAGCCAACAGCCGATGAATTTGAGGATTACAGAGGCCACCAGTTAATCTGTTCTTTTACTGATTAAAAAAATAATAAGAGGCATTTTATAAAGCCTATGACTTTGATTTGCAGATGAAGTACAACTTGCCTTCCTGGTGTGACCGAGTCCTCTGGAAGTCTTATCCCCTGGTGCACGTGGTGTGTCAGTCTTATGGTGAGTCCAAACACTGGGGAAAGCAGAACAGGATCAGAGAATGGCACCAAGCTGGGAGGTGTGACTGCCCTAAAATCTAAGGGCTTCAGTCTGTTGATGTGTCAAAGGGAGGAATTCACTGTAACCCTAATCAGGCGACCTGGAAATGTTGATGCTTCTCTGCCTGTCTTGTGCTGCCACCTAATCCATATCCCCTGCTTTAGGAGACATTTGAATTATAGAGCACTTTTTTTCTTTTTCTTTTTGAGATGGAGTCTCACTCTGTCACCCAGGCTGGAGTACAATGGCATGATCTCATCTCACAACTTCCACCTCCTGGGTTCAAGCGATTCTCGTGCCACAGCCTCCCCAAGCAGCTGGGATTACAGGCTCCTGCCACCATGCCTGGCTAATTTTTGTATTTTTAGTAGAGACGGGGTTTCACCATGTTGGCCAGGCTGGTTGCAAACTCCTGACCTCAGGTGATCAGCCCACCTCGGCCTCCCAAAGTGCTGAGATTACAGGCATGAGCCACCGCGGCCGACCTGGAGCACTTTTTTAAAAATTCAGTTTTATTTCTTTTGAAAAGAACATATTAAGTGTGAACCATATGGAAGTGTTTTTGTAGGTCAGAAATAGTTATTGGAAATTCATATGGCTCAAACTAATACATGTCACAAGTGTGTACACATATATACACATATATATTTGGGGAGGTTTAACCATAAATTGAGTTAAATTGATTTTTAAAAGGCATAACATGTAATATTAAAATAAATAATTATGGAATAAGTTATCAAAACAATTAAGAAATAACTGTTAGCCAGGCAGTGTGCCACGTACCTATAGTCTCAGCTGCTCAATAGGCTGAGGTGGGAGGATCGTTTGAGCCCAGTAGTTCAAAACCAGCCTGGGCAACGTAGATTCCATCTCTGAAAAAAATGAAAGAAAGAAATGACTGTTAACTCTTGACCCTCAAAGTTGAAGGTGCACTGAAGGAGTTCTTAATTGCCTGAATGCTTATTCTGAAAAGCTACTGATTAGTTCCCATTACTTACAAAGTGAGACCTTAAAAATCCACAGAACAGAGTTGCTTTGAACACTTCACTGACTGAGAATTGTGGTATTTTATTATGTATGTATTTATTTATTTATTTATTGAGACGGAGTCTCTCTCAGTCGCCCAGGCTGGAGTACAGTGGCAAAATCTCGGCTCCCTGCAACCTCCGCCTGCCAGGTTCAAGTGACTCTCCTGCCTCAGACTCCCGAGTAGCTGGGATATCAGGCACGCAGCACCACGCCTGGCTAATTTTTTGTATTTTTAGTAGAGATGGGGTTACACCATGTTGGTCAGGCTGGTCTCGAACTCCTGACTTCAGGTGATCCACCCGCCTCAGCCTCCCCAGGTGCTGGGATTACAGGCCTAAGTCACTGCGCCAGGCCCAGTGGTATTATTTTTAAAACACTGCGAATTCCCACACAATGGCCTCTAAAGGATGGCCACCCCGGTCCTTGGAGCAAGGAGAGGGGTGGGGGAATGCTGCCCGCTGGCCACCTTTGTGGCTCCCACTCTGTCTCTGGGGACTGGCAAATTTGGTCTCACTTATTTAACTCTGGTCCTATACATTGAACTGACTTCCATTCCAGTGCATGTCTCCTCCTATTGCCCAGAAGAGCCCAGAGCAGCTACCCTGAAATAGTTTAACACACGCACCCTGCATTCCTTGCTGAAGGACTGAGCTCTGTCTCCCAGAAGTGACGTCACTAGACAAACTTCACACAACACCTTTAGATGTGTGGGAAGGCAACCTGCCCTCGTAGCCACGGCCAGGGCATTGTTCCAGCTTCCAAAGCTCAAAGTGCCTGAGTCCTACCCTCTGCCTGCAGCCTCCTCACTTGTGCATTCCCTCCTTGCCACCCGTCGGACTCTCCAGGCCTGTCACTCCTTCCCAGCCACACGCAGGGTCAACCCTGTCAATACTGTCCTTCCCACATCCTGCAGCTCCGTGCATCCTGCCAATTCTTGTCTCAACCATCTGTCTGCTTCAGCCAGCCTCTGCCGAGAGTCAGGAGATAGTGGAGGCTTGTAGAATTACCACTTACTGTTTTGCACCTAAACTTGGCATTCAAAACTGCTCGACAGTGGAGGCTTTAGAGAAAGAGGAGGGAGATCAGTCCGGAAGTGGCAATGAGGAGCAGGAAGGACACCCTTTGCCCCCACCTCTGGGCCCGGAATATGAGGGTTGGGGAGGAAAACAAGCCTCACCAGAGAGGCAGCAGTGTCTTCCGGGGAGGGCTGGGTTTGGGAGGTGACAGGAAGATTAAAGATACAGGGAATTTTGCTAATGATATTTCATTGAGTGCCAGAGGGCTCAGTAGAAGCGTTTAATGAGTTGGGGTTGAGGGGAGGCAAGATGTTGGAAAAGAAAAGGGAGTGAATGTCCAGAGCTCAGGAAACAGGGGTGACCTGGGAGCCTCAGTCTTCTCATGACAATTAACATAGCAGGCGTATCAGCTGTCTATTGCTGCATAAA
Source organism: Pan paniscus (assembly GCF_029289425.2). NCBI lineage: Eukaryota > Metazoa > Chordata > Mammalia > Primates > Hominidae > Pan > Pan paniscus. The sequence goes on from NC_073262.2 coordinate 135,782,479, forward strand.
AAACTGTCCTAAAACTCAGTGACTTAAAGCAAACATTTATTTGCTCGTGAGTCTCTGTGCTAGGCTGAATTTGGACTGCTCACCTCTGCTCTAGTTGGTGTCATCTGGGCACACTCAGGCAGGAGCCCATCAGATCTGGGGTCGGCTGGCTGTCAGCAGGCATAGGGGTGGTACTCATCATCCAGCAGGCCAGTGCTGGCTTCTTAGCTTCCTGGTCTCAGGGTTCCCAGATGCGAGTGGCACCAATGGAAGTTCTTCTTAAGGCTCTGTTGGCCTCATGTTTACTAAGGTCCCATTGGCCAAAGAAAGTCACATGACCAAGCCCAGACTCATGGTGGGAGGGGACCACAGAGAGTGTGGTTACTGGGAGGAGGACTGGGTCTTTGAGGGTCACCCATCTTACAGTCCACCTCCTAGGCTTAAGGGCACACTGTAGTGCCATTGCTATTATGTTCAGTACATATCTGAAATATTCTGAATGCTTAAAAAAAAAAAACCCTGCTCGTCAACCCATTAAATTCTCCCTGGAACACCCCTCCTCCACTGCCACAGCAAACCTGTACCCCTGCGCTCAGCCTGACTCCCCACCTCCATCCTCTCCTGCCTCACATAGCACTGGACCTCACTGATTTCTTCCTGCTTGTGTCCAGTTTTTTGTTTTTTTTGTTTTGTTTTGTTTTGTTTTTTGAGACAGTCTTGCTTTGTTATCCAGGCTGGAGTGCAGTGGCGCCATCCTGGCTCACTGCAATGTCAGCCTCCCAGGTTCAAGTGATTCTCCGCCTCAGCCTCCCAAGCAGCTGGGATTACAGGCGCCCACCACCACGCCCGGCTAATTTTTGTGTTATTAGTAGAGACGGGGTTTTGCCATGTTGGCCAGGCTGATCTCGAACTCCTGGCCTCAAGTGATCCACCCACCTTGGCCTCCCAGAGTGCTGGGATTACAGGCGTGAGCCACCGTGCTTGGCCTCAGGTCCAGTTTTTAGGCTGATGCCCTCGCATCTTCCTCCCTCCTGTCTCAGAGAAGGGGTAGCCTCCTCTTTCTTTCCTGCCTAGCCTGTGCCCCTGGACCCTTGACTCCATCTATTCCTTCTCCACTACCAACCAGTGCCCCCACTCCCATCCTTCTCTCCTGTCCCTTTCTCTGTTCTGTCTCATAGTTTCCATGTGTTTCTCTGGTGATCCTTAGTAAGTGAGATTTTTTTCTTTTCATGTTTATTAGCCATCTGTATTTTTTGGTGAATTTTCTGTCCATATCCTTTGGTTGGTTGAAGGGTAGAGTGTTTATCTTTTTCTTGCTGATTTGTAAATGCTTTCTAAAAAGGATGCCAAGTCTGTTTTATCACCTTCTTGGTCTCCTTTGCTGGCGGTTTTTCCTTTGCCCGCCCGTTCATGGTTGGTGTGCCCTGGAATTCCATCCTCGTCTCTTCTCATCCTTCGTGTGAAAGCCCAGACATGCTCAGGTCTTCTGCTTCCACCTAATCCTAAGACTCCACATCTAAAGATGCATCTCCAGCCTTGAGTGCCCATTTCCTGCCAGGCATCTCCAACGGGCTATCTTGAAAGAACTGTCTTTCTAGAACTGTCCTCTTCCTCTTGCCCCTTCCCAAAGTGCTCTGCTGCCTCCATTCTCACCCGAGCACCAAGCTCCTTAACAGAGTTTTCTACGCTTAGCATCCTCCGCTCTCTCCCGGTTCTATGAGGCATCATGGGATGGAAAAGGTGTCCTGTCTCTCCCACCGATGAGCTGAGTGGCCTTAAGTCCCCTTCCCACCCTGTGTTTGGGGCTCTTCATCAATAAAATAAAGTGAGCCAGGCATGGTGGCTCACGTCTGTAATCCCAGCACTTGGGAGGCTGAGGCGAGTGGATCACCTGAGGTCAGGAGTTCAAGACCAGCCTGGCCAACATGGCAAAACCTCATCTCTACAAAATGCACAAAAGTTAGCTGGGCATGGTGGCACGCACCTGTACTCCCAGCTACTCGGGTGGCTGAGGCATGAGAATTGCTTGAGCCTGGGAGGTGGAGGCTGCAGTGAGCCGAGATCGTGCCACTGCACTCCAGCCTGGGCAACAGAGCAAGACTCTGTCTCAAAAATAAGTAAATAAATAAATAAAATGATTAGACCAGAAAAATCTCCATGGTTCACACTCCCTAATCAATTCAGAAAGTCTCAGGTCTTTAGGAAAAATGAGCACAGGCTTCTTTTGTCCATGGAGGAGGCAGTGTCCACACTGTCTTCCACTGAACACTTTAAGCATTGCTGTGGAAGGACAACAGGACAACAGGTGCAAAACTTCGCACTTCTGGAGGGCTCCATAACTAAAGTTTCTTTCTGCTTTAGGGTTGCCATCCTTGGCCTGACCGGAAGGGCTTCTCCTTCCTTGCTTAAAAATGCCTTCCCTCCCCTGCAGGCAGTACCAGCGACATCATGACGAGTGACCACAGCCCTGTCTTTGCCACATTTGAGGCAGGAGTCACTTCCCAGTTTGTCTCCAAGAATGGTAAGCAAAGGACGGTGTCTGTTTCTCTGTTTTCCTCAATGACAAGGAGTGTTGGGAGCTTGTCTTCGGGTGACAGTCAGTGGTCTGCATTAGAGGAAGGCTCATTTTTCCAGGCAAGTCCACAATATCAGTCAGTTTCTTCATGTCCCAGCCACAGCACAATTGCAGTCCAGAGAATTTACTTGCTGTGCTTGGCAAGTATGTCAGCCTTTTGAGCCTCAATTTTAGTCTGAAAACGTGGGTAAATCAGTGTTTACCAAGGTGTGGCCTGAAGACACTGAAGATAATTCTCTGGGTGGGGTGGGAGGAGGGGGCGGGGGACATGAATAAACATTTATTAGTAATGCCTTTATTTTAACATGTTTTACATTTATGTCTTCTGTTTAAGGCAAGCACCATTGCTTTTCCATTTAGTATTGTGATATACCTTATTCAGCTACACTTAATTTTAAAAAGTGAGTCTATTTAGAGAAAATATGAAGTAAAGAGTAGCACAGGTGCGTGGCAGGCAGAGATGGTAAAAATCATTAAGATGGGATGCAAATGACTGAGTTTTGGGAAACACCACAGTAAATAATATTTAGATTTGCAGGTAATTTTTCAAATAATCCAGCTCAGCCCTGGTTGCCAGGCCACCCTCATCCCAGCTGGGCCAGGTGTTCTCTGTAATGTGCCCATCCAGCCCTTGGCCTAGGTGACCAGGGAGCCATGTTGTCTCTGCCCAGTCTCTGCTTCCGCGGTCAGCCCAGTAGTCACCGGGCTCCTTTAGGAAGACCAAGCGTAGGGGACCCAAATACAAGGAAAGACCATCTTGCTCTGTGTCCTTCATGCCCTGGGGGACATACGTGAGGCCGGAGCACTGTCTTCCTGGGGTGCTCTTATCTATCCTATTGTATCTAACATCCATGGCCCCAGAAATGTGACCTCCCTCCTCCACCCAAGCCTTGACCCACCATCGTGTCTCCTTCCTAAGTCTGGCCACTGTGCCTTTCTAGAATCTTCCTAGTCCTTAGGCTGGACCTCTTCCCCGACTTCCACCCATCTCTCCTTTCTCTGAGCTCCTGCAGCCTTGAAGGGGTTGCCCTTGCCATCTCCTCCTCTATTCCGGGGTAGGGCATCCTCCATGTCAGGCTGGGCTTCCCTCCACGGGGGCTCAGTACACAGCAGATGCTGGAAAACACTGATCACGGGGATTGAGCATTGACAGGGCATCTACCTAAGCCAAGCCTGGACTGGGCACTGTGGGGTTTAGAAAGAGAAAGGAAAGAAGGAGGGATGTGAGGGATGGAGGAAGGAAAGGTTTGTTCATGGTCTCCGAACAAGTCTCTGTTCTGTGGCTCAAAATTTCTATGAAAGAACAGAACACTTGTTTAAAAGCAGCTTAAGGATGCTTGCAAAAGCAGGCAAGTTAACTCTGTACAAATGAGCTTATGGAGTCCAGAGTAAGGAGTGGGGATAACTGTGCCTAAGGGAGAGAGAGCTGCTAGCACTCATTATCTGAACTCAGAAACAGCATTGATCTGGGTATTGAGCAACCGAGCCATTGTACAAAGTCTTTTTGCTGGAACTAGCTGGGAGCCTGAAATAATGGGGGTATTGCCTGAGGTCACATAGCTTTAGTGACAGAGATGAAATGAGGTCCGGACTCCTGGGACTCTGCATCTTTCTGCCCCACTCTGCCCTGGCCAGCTCACGATGCATCAGAGAGGTTGAGGATGCTCGGCTGGGTGCTGGATTTCGCTGTAGCTTTAGTTCTCCTCCCACTAGACTCCCACCTTCCTGGGACCCTGAGAAGGAGCTCAGTATGTGGCATGAGAACTAATTTGAAATGCTCCATCTCCAGGCACATTGTGGAACTGAATCCGTGTTCTCCCCTGTTCCAGGTCCCGGGACTGTTGACAGCCAAGGACAGATTGAGTTTCTCAGGTGCTATGCCACATTGAAGACCAAGTCCCAGACCAAATTCTACCTGGAGTTCCACTCGAGCTGCTTGGAGAGTAAGTGGCTGCTGAGCCACCTTCTGGGCAGAACTGCCCGGAGCCTTCTTATAAACACCTTTCATACTTGGCACTTTGCCCCATATCTTCTCTCCCTGGAAAGGACTCACGAAGCAGATCAGAGAAGTGGGGCTGCAGGTGGATGACTCAAGGGGACACTCAGTTATTGTGAGGGGTCCCCCTGTGGCCTGTGCAGCCCTAGGGGCAGGGGTGGCCATGAATGTACTGACCCCTCAGTCCCTTGTAGGTGGCAAGCAGGGTCCAATCCCTGGCCCTCAGGGCGGACTGTGACCCACTCTAGGTTCCCTGCAAGCTGGGGCTCTGACTCAACCAGAGAGTGTTGGGCCCAGGTCCAGACCTCAAAGAGCCGGTGTGAGGGCCTGAGCAGTAGCTGCCTGTTGTTGCCCTGGCCCCTCTTGCTCGTTGGAGATCACAGCGTCTTTCTCGGGGGGACTGCAGCATCTGAAAGCAAGCAGGAGATGGACAGGCTCCCCTGAGCCAGCAGCATTTAGCACAAACTGTGTTTAGGAAACACCCTTTCTGGGTGACATTTCTAGGCAGATTGTCTAAAGCTGTTTCATGGCTAGGGAAGAGCTGCGTGTGTCCAGCCGTCTTCGCTGAGATGGTCTGCACAGTGGTCAGGGGAGGAAAGGGGGGCATCACCTCCTCAAAAGGGCATTTTGTGAGGGCCTGGCTGGGATGCTTCCAGAAATCAGGAAGAAGCGTGTGCTGCCAATTCTGCCCCTCTGGTCCCTGCCTCCTTCTCCAACTGAGGTGGGCCCAGGCCTGGTGCTAGAGCGGCCTTTGCCACTGAGTCCCCAAGCTCCAGTTCACCCAGCAGGGTCAAAGCGGTTCGAAAAATGATGAGGATTTTTGTGCGGGTGTTTTTAATAAACTATCAAGACAGTTCCATACATTTCTATGGAAACAGCATATTAGGAAGCTTAAATTAGAATTTCAAAAGGCTGCTATCTTGAGTGGCGTGGGACGAGCTGTCAAGTTTCCTAATCTTTTTGCCTGTGATGTGATGATTTCTTTGTTGCCTGGTTTGTTGCAAAGAGGAACTGAAAAGGAGGGGGAATCTCTTTGATTTTCCTAAAAATAATTAGACCATGTTGGCAAATGACCAATCCCTGCACAAAAACAGAATCCCCGGCAGGCCTGACTCCTAAATGATGCTGAGGCCCCGAGATAAAAAAAAAAAAAAAAAAAAAAAAAAAAAGGGAGAGAGCACATCTTCCTAGGTCTGGGTGGGGTGACCCCAGGGAGTCTTTTCTGTCTGGTTCTTGCTCTGTTTTCTGAAAACCAGCCTTTTTGTCCTCCAACAGGTTTTGTCAAGAGTCAGGAAGGAGAAAATGAAGAAGGAAGTGAGGGGGAGCTGGTGGTGAAGTTTGGTGAGACTCTTCCAAAGGTAATTCTAGAGCAAGGCATTCCCCAGAGGGAGATTTGCATTTACTAGGCCAGTAGTACCAGCCAGTGGCAGAGCTATGGCCAGGCCTGACCAGAGGAAGCAGGAATCTCATAGACCAAATGTAGAAAGAGACCCACTCTAGGAGCAAGCTCTCGCTCAAGGTGGTTCATAACACACTTTACAGCAGTGGGTATGTGGCCTTATTATTCCTAAATGGTTTCAGTTCCCCTAAAGGATCACAGAAGGGATCTAGAGGTCAGCTCGTCTAACCACATGATTTTGCAAAGAAGGAAACTCAGGTGCAGGGCCAAGCGCTGTTTGCTCATGGCCTCATGGTTGCAGTAACACACCTAGGACGCAACCCCAAGACCCCGATCCCCTCTTTGACGCTTGTTTTCCTATTCAGTGCTGGTTCATAGAATCTAGTACAAAGAGGCGTAGAGAGGGGTCCATTGGCTACTGATCATACACTGGTGAACACACGAAGTACTTGACATGTCTGTGGCCCTGCGAGAGCAGAAGGTGGAATTGGAAACACTCAGCCAGACCTTAGTGGGAACACATTCTTCTTTGCTATAGAAAAAATGGTTTTCTGGCCTGGTGTGGTGGCTCACACATATAATCCCAGCACCTAGGAAGCCAAGGCAGGGGGATTGCTTGAGCCCAGAAGTTCAAGACCAGCCTGGGAAACATAGTGACACCCCATCTCTACCAAAAAAATTTTTTTTCTTTTTTTTCTCTTGTTTTTTTTTCTTTTTCTCTTTCTTTCTTTCTTTTTTTTTTTTTTTTTTTTTTGAGACAGTCTTGCTCTGTTGCCCAGGCTGGAGTGCAGTGGCGTGATCTCGGCTCACTGCAACCTCGACCTCCCAGGTTCAAGCGATTCTCCTGCCTCACCCTCCTGAGTAGCTTGGACTACAGATGTGCACCACCACACCCAGCTAATTTTTGTACTTTTAGTAGAGATGGGGTTCCTCACGTTGGCCACGCTGGTTTCAACTCCTGACCTCAAGTGATCCACTGGTCTCGGCCTCCCAAAGTGATTAGAGGTATGAGCCACCGCATCCAGCCTAAAACATTTTTTTAAAATTAGCCAGACATGATGGCGCATGCCTGTAGTCCTAGCTGCTCTGGAGGCTGAGGCGGGAGGATAACCTGAGCCTAGGAGATCCAGGCTGCAGTAAGCTATGATCATGCCACTGCACTCCAGCCTGGGTGACGCAGTGAGACGCTGTCTCTTTTTTTGTTCATTTGTTTTTCTACTGAAACTGCTTTTGTGGAGCTAAATTGACAGTGGAGATGTTGGGTGTCCTTGAGTACAAGCTTATTATGAGCTTATTAGTTGTTCATGCTGGGTGGGAAGTGGAGTTTCTTTCTCACGCCATGAGGGAGGGGTGGAATGAAGGGGAGTCCCAGGCCAGGCAGATCCATCACAGGAGGTGGGGCGTCTTGGAGGCTCCCCTAGGAGATTCCCTCAGAGGTGACACTCGAGGTGAATTTTAAAAGGACAGTCTTAAGCAGGCAGAGGGACCATTCTCTCCTGAGACTGGGGTAGGATGTTGGCAGGTTTCAGGGGGCTGGACCCACATTGGCATTAACCTTTGATTGGAACCAACTCTCAGGCCATGTAAAAAGGCCATGTCATCTCCGGAGCAAAGGCTGATGCCTGAACTCCAGATTCCCCCAGCTGCGGCACAATTCCAAATGACTCAGAGGCTGCGGCCAGCTCACATGGCTCTGACTGGGGTCTCCCACTGAAGCCCCAGAAGAGCTGTCAGAAGTCCCTGTTCTGGGGCTGTCTTCAGGCCCCTGAGTCATGGGGGCTCTGGGCTCCAAGGAGACATTTCTGCCTCACCCGGCCCAAGCCCGTCCTCCTGCTCCTCCTCCCTGGCTGCTTCCAGGCAGGGCCTGAACAGTAGTTTCTTCCTTTGGTGAAGGTGGAAAAGAGAGCAGCACCCCATTCCACAACATGTTCACCCCCTGGTCCAGCTCAGGGACCCCTAGGGCCCCTGTCTTCCTCCACTCCCCACATCCTCACAGCCGCCAAGTCCTGCTGTTCCTCTTGCCTCTGTCCCCTCCCTCAGTCCCCCTGCCCCCTCCCAGGGGGTCCACTCCTCCTGCCTCTTGCTGAGGCATCCTGAACGCTGATGGATCTTTCTGGAATGCCTCTCTGATCCTGGAGTCCCCCTCTTTATCCGGTCGACTCCCTGTTGCCCAGTGAGGCAAGCAGCCTCATCTGCTGTTCCCACAGGACTGCAGGGGCCTTCACCGTCTCCTGCTCCCTGACCCCCGCCCCACCCCTGTTGCCTGGCAGCCTCCTCTGTTCACCCTGTAAATCCCTGCTGTGGCCCCCTAGATAGTTCTCCTCCCTGCCACCCCCTGCCAGGGTGGTGGTGTCGCACAGAGACATTTGTTGTTCAGATGTCTGTCACCCCATTTCCACTCCATCCCAGGGAGGACCGGGTCTTCCTCCAGCATCCAAGAACCCCAGCTGTGGCCCTGGGTCTAGCTTAGAGCCTGACATCACCTCATGCCAGGAGCCAAGTGATAATTGGTGCAGCCGTAGAACCCTGGAGTACCCAGAGCTCCACTGCAGTTTCCAGTCATCTGTTCTGGAACTTTTTTTTGAGACTGAGTCTCGTTCTGTTGCCCAGGCTGGAGTGCAGTGGTGCCATCTCGGCTCACTGCAACCTCCGCCTCCGAGGTTCAAGCGATTTGCCTGTCTCAGCCTCCCGAGTAGCTGGGACGACAGGCACACCCCATCAAGCCTCGCTAATTTTTGTATTTTTTAGTAGAGACGGGGTTTCACCATGTTGGCCAGGCTGGTCTTGAACTCCTGACCTCAAGTGATCCACCCACCTCGGCCTCCCAAAGTGCTGTGATTATAGGCATGAGCCACTGCGCCTGGCCTGGAACTTTCTGAATGGAGATATAGTGAGTCTGCCCTGTTGGCCAACATGGTGCCCAGAGCCCTGTACCAGGAGCCTTTTGGTGTCTGGAAAGGAAGGGAGGGAATCGCCTAGAACAAAGTATCACCTTTTTATTTGGCCCTTCTGTATGGGAGTCATCGTGAGAAACAGCCCCACATCTGAAAAAGTCATAACTCGTAGCAGACGAGGAGCTAGTGTGCGTGTGATGCTCCTCCCTGCACTTGCCCGGACACAGCCCCCACTGGCCAGTGCTGTGCAAAGCCTGTTAGCAGCAACACCCCCTGCCAGCCAGGCCAGCAGGGCCTCTGGGGGAGCTGGCACTCCCCAGCTCTGGAAACTTGCTCGCAGATGGAATGTGGGAGCCTGTGTCTGTCATTCGCTGAGCCACACCCCCAACAATCGGTAGGACACTCCAGGCCCAGCTGGGGGCTCTGCCAGGATGGACACAGAGGCTGCATCGTCCCTAGATAGGGGCAAGCCAGACAGGGGCAGGGCTGGGATGCAGCCACAGTCCTGGAGGGGGCCAAGGAGAAATTCTGTGCTCTGTGGGGGGAGCCTGGTGCAGGGTGGAGTGCATGGATCATTCCAGACCTGGTGCCTGGCCCCACTTCCCCGCCAGCCTGCCTTCTCCTCCATGACCCTGGCCTAGGGATGGGAAGGAACGGGGGCAAAGGATGGGGCCCATCTGGGGTCAGGCCTTCTTGCTGGGACCTGGGAGCCAGCTCAGTTTAGGAGGCCTGGGGTGCAGCGTGGAGGTGAGGGGGACAGGGAAGGAAGCTAACCCCCACCTTGCTGGACAGGGTGTATGTGAAAGCTATACCCCACCTGCTCTCTTGGGTATGGACAGCAGAGATTTAGATCTGATTACTAAGAACACCTTTCGTCATCTTCATCCACTTGTCCACCCACCTGTCCCCTCACCTGTCCCTTGCCCATCAACTCCAGTCCTGTGCCCTTCTCTCTGCAGCTGAAGCCCATTATCTCTGACCCTGAGTACCTGCTAGACCAGCACATCCTCATCAGCATCAAGTCCTCTGACAGCGACGAATCCTATGGTAAGGGTCTGTGGGCAGGTGCCACACCTGCCTGTGAACTGGCGGCCTCTGACGTAGCATTGCCTTCAGGGAGAGCTCACCTGGCACTTCCGGTCATAGGCTCCTGCCTCTCCTTTCCTCCTCCCAGGGCTGCTAGTGGGACCGTCACCACTAAGTCATCCTTCCCTCCCCACTAGGCTTCTGGGCAGGACAGCCAGCAGTGGCAACCCCTTCCATGTATTGAGCCTTCCCTATGTGTGAGATCTGTGCCAGGCACTTTCCAGTATCATGTGATATAACCTTGACAAGACCTTACTGTTCTCCAATGAGTAAACAGAGGCTCAGAAAGATCAAGTGACTTGCCCGAGTCATATAGGTAGTGGTGGCTGTGCCCTAATTTGAACCCAGGTCTGCCTGCCCTTCTCTGCTTCTCAAGTGTCCTGAGTCAGCCTTCTCAGCTCACAGGTCTGGAGCTGCGGACTCCCCTGTGCTGACCCAGTCTCTAAAACACCTGCTCAGGCACAAAGGGGCTGCTGCTTCTGCCCCCGAGGAGCCACCCTCTGCCCGAAGACCCTCTCTCCCCAGCCAGAGCAATTTGGGCTGAGATGTCGTTCAGGGTCCCCTGAGTGGGACTTGGGGTGCTGGAAACACCAGCTCAGGGCTCTCTGGTCTTCTGCTCAGCATCGCCTGGTGCCCAGACCAGGCAGGCTGTGGAGGCCCGTGGCCAGAGAGACAACAGGGGCTTTTGTACCATCTCTGCCTGTTTGTGGCTCCAGCCCAAAGTCAGGCTCACCCTTGCTAGACCACATGTGTGGCTAGACCATGGGGTGAGAGAGGCAGAGAGAGCCTGGAGGGGACAGAGAGAGGCAGGAAGCAGGAGCCAGGCCAAGCCTCTCCTTACAAGCCAAGCTAAGAGCAAATACCTTATCCCGAGGGCAGTAGGGAGCCATTGAAGATTCAAGCAAGGAAGTAACAGGATCAGATTCGCATCTTGGAAATCCGCATCTGCAGTGATCAAGATGACAGATGAGTGAGCCAGAATAGAAGTACTGACAGTAACAAAGGAGAGAAGCGGATGACATTGAGAGGAATGGAGTAGAAAACTGTCTGGGCCTGGGACTGGGGAAAGGGTCTGTATTAGTCTGTTCTCATGCTGCTGTAAGGACATACTTAAGACGGGTAATTTATAAAGGAAAGAGGTGTAATTGACTCACAGTTCTGCAGGGCTGGGGAGGCCTCAGGAAACTTACAATCATGGCAGAAGAGGAAGCAAACACATCCTTTTCACATGATGGCAGGAAGGAGAAGTGGGTGCCCATCGATAGGGGAAGCTCCTTATAAAACCATCAGATCTCTTGAGAACTCACTCACCATCACCATCACTATCACTATTGAGAAAAGGACGGGGGAAACCACCCCCATGATTCAATTATCTCCACCTGGTCCCTCCGATGTCACATGGGGATTGTGGGAACGACAATTCAAGAAGAGATTTGGGTGGGGACACAGCCAAACCATATCAGGGACTGAGCGGCTGCATGAATGATGCTTCCACTTCTTGCACTGGGTTAGATGTAGTGCCGCGGGTAAGGGAGACCAAGGCACAGCCACAGCATATGAGGAAGACCAGAATGCTGTTGTGCTGGGGACACCATCACAAGAGTTGGGTCAAGGAGAGGGTGTCGTTACAATAGCAAATGTGGCCAAGGGACCCAACACAAAGACCAAGCATCTCTTAGATGGACAGACTCAGACCATCAGCAGACTTGGTGAGCGCAGTGTCCGTGGAAGGGCTGGGGTGACATCAGACCTTAGCACTTAGGAGCGAACAAAGCATGAGGAGGGAGGCAGAGGAGAATGCGCCTGGGTCAAGGGAGCACATTTATCCATGTGCTTATTTATTTGAAATGGAAAACCTTTGAATACTGCTCGGTGGAAGTCACTAAAGAGGAAGAGGCTGCAGACACAAATGAAAGCCCCACGCATAGTCTCCCATTGTGCAGGCTCTGCCAACACCTGGGTGTGGGCACTGTCGCTCCCCTCCTTGGGGAGGTGAGGAAAGGAGGCTGGGAGACCTGAAGGTCATGCAGCTACTGAGCAGCTTGTTGGAGGTAACTACGTGATCTTGGGCCTGAGCCCGGGCAGCTCTTCCCCGTTCCCAGTGCAGCACTGGCAAGAGGGTCCCCAAGCCGGAGGAGGGGTGGGAAGAGCTTGAGGAGTGTGATGGCCCTAATAGGGATCCCCTCGTCACGGATGCAAGAGCATCTGAATGGCTGCTGAAATGTTTGAAGCTTTGTTAGCAGGAAACAGGCAGTACGCAAAACACACGCTTCATTTTCTCATTCAAATCCTGTATTTCTGCAACACGGCAAGACCATGTCTTTAAAAATAATATACTGTAATCCTCCTTTGTTTCTTCCGCTTCATATTCATACTCACAAACAGCATATCATCAAAATAAAAAGGAAAAACATCAACAGTCTCATTCCAGTAATCATTTTTATTTTGGTTTCACATTTCCAGCCTCATACATAGGCATACCTAGATTTTCATACTTACATCACAGAAACATCATTTTATACTCTGCTTCCCTCACCTGGTATTAGATGAAACACATTTTCCATGATTCTCCTGCCCCATCTTTGTGACTGTTCCTTTTGATGGCTGCATTATATTCCATGGACTTACTGCATCCTCATTTTAAAAGTATTCCTCATTTTAAAAGTACTATTATTGAGGCTCTGTCAGTTGTTTTTGTTGGTGCTATCAGTAACACTGAGATGAATCTCTTTGTGGACATTTTTTATTATTCTTCAGCTACATTTTTTATTCCTTTGAGTAATCTCATTAGGACAGGTTCCCATGTTTGCTGGATCAGAGGGTGTCAATCAGTGTTTGTGCTTCTTGGCGCTTGACACCAAACTGATTGCCATAAAGGCTGTCTCAGCTGACCTCACCATGGATAGGCTTCCCCAGATCCTTGCTGGCATTGGGTGGTTTTGTTTTTTGTTTTTGGAGGCCAGAGTGCAGTGGCACGATCTTGGCTCGCTGCAACCTCCGCTTCCCAGATTCAAGAGATTCTCCTGCCTCAGCGTCCTGAGTAGCTGTGATTACAGGCATGCACCACCACCCCTGGCTAATTTTTGTAATTTTTCGTAGAGAGGGGGTTTCAACATGTTGGCCAGGCTGGTCTTGAACTCCTGACCTCAAGTGATCAGCCCGCCTCGGCCTCCCAAAGTGCTGGGATTACAGGCGTGAGCCACCACGCCCGGTGCATTGGGTGTTATTTTTCTCGCTTCCTATCTATGCTAACTTCATGTCTGTGAAAGAGCAACTTAATGATTCCTTAGTTTGCATTTTTGATGGCTAGGAAAGTGGAACTATTTTCCATTTATTAAAATTAACCAGCTGCAATTCTTTTTGTGTGAAACGTCAGTCTGTATTATCTGTTCATGCATCTGCTGGAGATTCAGTTTTGAGGAGTTCCTTGTGGAGTTCAGATGGAGTACCCTCTTGCCTGGGGAGCTGGCTGCAGATACTGTTCCCAATCCGTTTCCTTTTTATTTTTGGTTTTTTCTCTGTGCAAGTTTTAAACTTGCATGTCCTCTTGCCCGCCAGTTTTGTTCTGTCATGTCTTATGCTGCATCAAATCTTGGGAAGTTTTCATTCCCTACAGCGATCAGATGAGTGTTTAATTCTGTCTTTCTGCTGCATTCTCTACAATATAATTTTTTTTACATCAACTAATCCACGTTTTGTTCTAAGACTTGAGACATTTGCCCCCAAAGTACTGCGGTGTTGTTCTGACGGATTTATTAAATAACCCTTGCCTGGGCCATAGTTTCAAAGGACCAACTCTCCGGCCAAGAGTTTGGTGTTTCCGCCATGAAAAGGCAGGGTCTTCACCCAGCTGTCTCCCACTTTCCCTGCAGGCGAGGGCTGCATTGCCCTTCGGTTAGAGGCCACAGAAACGCAGCTGCCCATCTACACGCCTCTCACCCACCATGGGGAGCTGACAGGCCACTTCCAGGGGGAGATCAAGCTGCAGACCTCTCAGGGCAAGACGAGGGAGAAGCTCTATGGTAAGCAGCAAGCCCCTCCCCAGCACCCTCTTCAGCCCCCCACTTAGGAACGGGAACGTGCTTTCTCTCAGCAAGGCTGTCGAATATGCTCTCTGCTGCGGCCTCAGAGCAGAAATCCAGCACTGGAAAAGATCTCAGACAATCTGGCCCAACCCTCACTCAACTCAAAAATGTCCCAACAGAACCCAACATCCGGCACCCCCAGATCACCCTCCCCGACCCTGTGGATTTTTTAGGGCCCCGAACCTCACCTGTCAGCCTTTAGGCCTTGTCATTCCCCCATTAGCACCTCCACTAAAAGAAGGACCCAGTGTACCAAGCGAACCTACGTCTTGTTAAATGGCTCCTTCCAGGCTGTCCGGGGAAGACCACAGCTACAGCTGCAGATGAGATTTAGAATTTCTTGGGCGACCTCTGCTTGTCCACACGGCCACATGGTGCCCACTCCCATATACAAACAGACCCTCGTACGTGCCTAAACCCTGCCCTCATGGTGCCCACCCAGGTTTCTGTACCTTCTAATCTGCTTTTTTTTTTTGTGGGGGATAGAGTCTCACTCTGTGGCTCAGGCTGGAGTGCAGTGGCACGATCTCAGCTCACTGCAACCTCCACTTCTGGGGTTCAAGTGATTTTCCATCTTCAGCCTCCAGAGTAGCTGGGACTACAGGCACCCACCACCATGCCCAGCTAATTTTTATATTTTTAGTAGAGACAGGGTTTCACCACGTTGACTAGGCTGCTCTGGAACTCCTGACCTCAAGTGATCCACCAGTCTCTGCCTCCTGAAGTGCTAGGATTACAGACGTGACCACCACACCCAGCCTTTTTTTTTCTTTCTTTCTTTTTTGGAGACAGTCTTACTCTGTAGCCCAGGCTAGAGTGCAGTGGCACAATCTCAGATCACTGCAACCTCCGCCTCCCAGGTTCAAGCAATTCTCCTGCCCCACCTTCCCGAGTAGCTGGGATTACAGGTGCCCGCCACTGGCTAATTTTTATATTTTTAGTAGAGACAGTGTTTCACCATGTTGGCCAGACTGGTTTGGAACTCCTGACCTCAAGTGACACACCTGCCTCAGCCTCCCAAAGTGCTGGGGTTACAGGCATGAGCCACCGCACCTGGCCTGTTTATTTTAATCTGACAAAACATACTTGCCTGTTTTGTTCCTTGCTGAGACCAGTAAGTTGGAAATGTCACATGAAATGGCAACTCTGGATCCCAACTCTCCTCTCTGTGGATCCACTGCAGGCATAACTAATCAATCACTGAACTCTTAGGAGGCCTCAGAATCTTGCTTAACTCACCTCTCCAGGTACTCACTATTCACTGTGCAGCTTCAGCCTGCAAATGGAAACCCCTTTGCCATCCTTCGCCTAAGCTCTGGAAGCTGGGCCCCCACATGCTCTTTCCCGTCCCTTTCCTTCCAGACTTTGTGAAGACGGAGCGTGATGAATCCAGTGGGCCAAAGACCCTGAAGAGCCTCACCAGCCACGACCCCATGAAGCAGTGGGAAGTCACCAGCAGGTAAAGTGGGCGTGGGGTGGGTGTTGGGGGGCGTGGATATCAGGGACTCATGACAAATTAGCATGGTTTGGCCGGGTGCGATGGTTCACGCCCATAATCCCGGCACTTTGGGAGGCCAAGGCTGGAGGATCATTTGAGCCTAGGAGTTTGAGACCAGCCTGAGCAACATATCGAGACCCTGTCTCTACAAAAAAAATGTGGTGGTTCATGCCTGTAATCTCAGCACTTTGGGAGGCCAAGGCCGGTGGATTGCTTGAGGTTAGGAGTTTGAGACTAGCCTGGCCGACATGGTAAAACCCCATCTCTACTAAAAATACAAAAATTAGCTGGGCGTGGTGGTGGCACACGCCTCTAATCCCAGCTACTCGGGGGGGCTGAGGCACAAGAATTGCTTGAACCCAGGAGGCAGAGATGGCAGTGAGCCGAGATTTCACCACTGTACTCCAGCCTGGGCAACAGACCGAGACTCTGTCTCAAAAAAAATAATAATAATAATAATTAGCTGGGTGTAGTAGTCCTAACTACTTAGGAGGCTGAGATGGAAGGATTGCTTCAGCCCAAAAGGCTGAGGCTGCAGTGAGCTGTGATTGTGTCACTGCACTCCAGCTTAGGCGACAGAGTAAGACCTTGTCTCAAAAAAAAACAAAACAAAACACTAGCGTGGCTCTGCAGACCCAGGGCCTGTGAGAAGGTGAACTGAAGCACAGAGAAACCCAGGACACAGGAGAAAGAAGCTCCAGCCCAGGAGAGGTGCTCTCCTGCCTCTTCTGCGAGTCTGTTGACCGCTGGAGAGGTTGGTGTGACTGTGACAAAGCTGGGGAAATTCTAATGTGACAGAAAGTTCAGTCTGACTCAGCTAACATTTGTTGAGTCCCTATGATGTGTCCAGTTCTAGAGAAATCAAGGCAAATTCAGTGCAGTCCCTGACTTAGGAACTTGCGGCCTAGTGCATGAAGAAGTGACTGCGGAGACAATGGAGAGATTCCAAGTCTACAAATGGTGGCTGTGTCTCCTGTGGGACAGAGGACACCAGCAATCATGGGATCTGTGGCCACCAAACCCCACCCTATCCACTAGTGAGAAAAATCACCGGGGGAAAATGCACACTGGTTGCTCTTGGCAGACACTGAACTGAGAATAGTACAGATGTTAAAGTCTGTATTACCAGAATACAGACGTCCTTGGTAGCAGGGCTGCCCTAACTCACCGATGTGGTCTCCGAGATCCAGAATCAAGTTCTGGTCTCTTTGCCGGCTCACCAGCCGAGGAGGCAGAACCATGCCAGCAGCAGACACAGCTTGTTCCTCTCCTCCCTCCCTTCCCCACAACTCATCCCCACCAACCCTTGCCCTCACCCCAGCCACCCCCGCTGCACACAGGAATTCTCATCTCTAGCACATTCCCTGATCCACTTCCAGCTTCCGATGTTCACAGCCGTGGGCACACAAGCATCCCCTTTCCCTCTTTCCCTCCCATGATAATCCCATCAGCAAATGCATCCTGGCTCTGAAGTGTCTACTGGGTTCCAGAATCAGGATCAGTGTAGGGAAACAAATTCTTTTCCATTTTGACTAGCATAAGAACGAGCATTTATTTCTGAAGCAGGCAGTGGTGGATGGGAACAAGGTACAGCTTGGAACCAGGCTGGCAGAGCACATGGGAGCTGTGGAGTATCCCTGACAGCCTATACACTCAGAACTCAGTTCTCAGGAGGCCGGTGCCTGACACAGTGGCAGCGTGCAGTGTGTCTGTTGGGGCCACCTTGCCTGGGTCTGGGCCATCCCCTCCATAGCTTTAAGCTGATTGCCCCCCATTCCAGGCTCCAACCTTGATCTCTGTGACCTCACACTCATTTTTCTAAATATGCACATGGCTGTCTCTATGCTGACGCTGCACACACAAATGTGTGGGCTGATGTGTTCCAGAGGAACCCCTGCTGGAGTCTGCCCTGAAAATCCCCTCCTTCCTGCCACCCAGGCTACCCCCCCCACCATCTCTCTGCCCTGCCAGCCTTGCCAGCTTCTCATTCCATCCTCTGCACCTGCTCACCAGCCTTCGGACCATCCAGGAACAGGCCAAGCCCCTCTCACCTGGAGGCCTTTGCATGTACTCTTACCACTGCCGAGAACACTCTCCCCTTCTTTCTCTCTTATCTGCTTATCTTCTTATCTCAGCTGAAAGACCACCTCCTCAGATGGGGCCTCCTGGGGTCACCCAATGCCCAGTTGGTCCCAACACTTCACTAGTCCCCATCTCTGCCCCTTGTTATTCTCAGACTTCAGCACTACATCAATACCGTGTCTCTGTGTCACTGAGCTTGTTTTTCTCTCCCATCAAAAGTGAGTTCCATGTGATCTCATTGTTCAATTCCCACCTATGAGTGAGAATATGCGGTGTTTGGTTTTTTGTTCTTGCGATAGTTTACTGAGAATGATGGTTTCCAAATGTGCACATGTACCCTAAAACTTAAAGTATAATAAAAAAAAAGAAAGAAAAAAAAAAAAAAAGAAAGAAAATATATTTACTATTCATTAAGTGGAAAAAAAAAAAAAGTGAGTTCCATAAGAACAGAGACCATGGCTGCCTCACTCACAGCCATATTCCCTCCTCCCGGCCTGGGGCCGGGTGCTTACGAGGCCCTCAGTAACCACGGTGTTGCATGGATAGATGAATGAATGAATGGATCACTGCCCAAGAGGTGAAGGAGTTGAGGAGAGCTCGAGAGAGCCCTAGGGTTATCAGAGGACACTTTCCTTGGGCTGGTGCTGACCCCGAGAAGGGAAGGGACCCCTGAGATGTGACTCCATGTCCTCCCTGCAGGGCCCCTCCGTGCAGTGGCTCCAGCATCACTGAAATCATCAACCCCAACTACATGGGAGTGGGGCCCTTTGGGCCACCAATGCCCCTGCACGTGAAGCAGACCTTGTCCCCTGACCAGCAGCCCACAGCCTGGAGCTACGACCAGCCGCCCAAGGATTCCCCGCTGGGGCCCTGCAGGGGAGAAAGTCCCCCGACACCTCCCGGCCAGCCGCCCATATCACCCAAGAAGTTTTTACCCTCAACAGCAAACCGGGGTCTCCCCGCCAGGACACAGGAGTCAAGGTGAGCATCCTCTTCATTAAGACGGCTCCCTCCCTCCTTATGAAAGCGCCCTGGGCTTTGGGCTTTCACCCTAGAACGGAAGCCTCATAAGGGCCACAATTTGTGTCCACTTGGCTCATGACTTATCCCTGGGGCCTGAACACAGCAGGCCCCTGACATGTATGTGGAGTCTTCCATGTCCTAACCTGTTAGTGCAACTCGATTGCTTTTTAAAGGGTAAAAATGTGTAAAGATATTGCCAAGAAAATGAACCTCCTATAAAAACTATATACATATCAAAAAACATGTTTCGGGCCGGGCATGGCGGCTCACGCCTGTAATCCCAGCACTTTGGGAGGCCAAAGCGGGTGGATCACCTGAGATCGGGAGTTCGAGACCAGCCTGACCAACATGGAAAAACCCCATCTCTACTAAAAATACAAAATTAGCCGGGGGTGGTGGTGCCTGCCTATAATCCCAGCTACTCAGGAGGCTGAGGCAGGAGAATTGTTTGAACCCAGGAGGTGGAGGTTGCGGTGCGCCGAGATTGCGCCACTGCACTCCAGCCTGGGCAACAAGACTGAAACTCCGTCTCAAAAAACAACAAATTTCGGCCGGGCACAGTGGCTCACGCCTGTAATCCCAGCACTTTGGGAGGCTGAGGTGGGTGGATCACTTGAGGTTAAGAGTTCGAGTCCAGCCTGGCCAACGTGGTGAAACCCCGTCTCTACTGAAAATACAAAAATTAGCCAGGCACGGTGGCTCACACCTGTAATCCTAGCTGAGGCAGGAGAATCGCTTGAGCCCAGGAGGCAGAGGTTGCAGTGAGCCAAGATTGCACCACTGCACTCCAGCCTGGGCAACAGAACGAGACTCCATAAAAATGCCGGGTATGGTGGTGCATGCCTGTAATCCCAGCTGCTGAAGAGGCTGAGGCAGGAGAATCGCTTGAACCCAGGAGGCAGAGGTTGCAGTGAGCCAAGATTGCACCAGTGCACTCCAGCCTGGGTGACAGAGTGAGACTCCGTCTCAAAAAAAAATGGCCGGGTGCGGTGGTTCACGCCTGTAATCCCAACACTTTGGGAGGCTGAGGCAGACAGATCTCGAGGTCAGGAGATCAAGACCATCCTGGCTAACATAGTAAAACCCCATCTCTACTAAAAATACAAAAAATTAGCTAGATGTGCTGGCACGCACCTGTAGTCCCAGCTACTCGGGAGGCTGAGGCAGGAGAATCACTTGAACCCGGGAGGCAGAGGTTGCAGTGAGCTGAGATCACACCACTGCCCTCCAGCCTGGGCGACAAAGCGAGACTCCATCTCAAAAGAAAAGAAAAAAAATGTTTCTAGAGCTAGTTAACCTTTGGGCGTCTCCCGCTCCCTAGAGGGCCCTGTGGAACAGGGTGGGAGTTTCCATGTAGAGCCTGCTCGCACCCTCCAGTTCCCCTCTTTTTTCTCAACCATGAGGTTCCCCGTTCTATAAGCAGCTTCCTAGTCTCTCCTGTAGGGGACACTTAGTTAGAAACTGGAACTAGGGATGTAAAAGGCAGGGCAGCCAGCCTGCAGAGAGAGGAGGCCCGGCCCTGAAACTCTGGGGAAGCCCCGGACGGTGGAGAAAACTGATCTGAGTCTAGAACTGGTTCAGGCAGAAGAATGGAAGCCAGATAGGAGACCGGGCTAGGCAGCCGAGGAACGGGCTCAGCACTTCCCAAAGGCACAGACGCTCTCTGGTGCTGCTGGAACAGAGCAGAGCCAACCATGGGCACCTCATGGATACACAAGTGGGGAGCTCTACATGTTTCTAGTAGCCACAGGATGACAGACAGACGTGAAAGTGCAGGCCCAATTACCAACGATTTAAGATGGGCAAGATAGCATGAGCACTGTCTTCCCTTGAGGCTCTTTGCTGGCTTATCATAACCTCAGGGGTTCACTCTCAGCCTCTCTTCCTCTAACACTGGTTTTTTCTTCATCTTTTTTCCATGAGGACTTGGGTGCTGTCCGCCACATGGGGCAGAGCCAGCAGCGGGGTGTTCTCCATCACACTGTCCTCCAGCCCCCTCCAGCTCCACCCTTCTCAGGCCTGACCTGGGGTCTTCCTCTGGATGGAGGAGCTGTTGACAGTCTCATTTCTCAAAATATGCGAGATATGCTCTAAGAAACGGATAGGCCAGGCGCGGTGGCTCACGCCTGTAATCCCAGCACTTTGGGAAGCCAAGGTGGGCAGATCACTTGAGGTCAGGAGTTTGAGACCAGCCTGACCAACACGGTGAAACCCCATCTCTACTAAAAATACAAAAATCAGCCAGGCGTAGTGGCCCACGCCTGTAATCCCAGCTACTCAGGAGTCTCTGAGACACGAGAATCGCTTGAACCTGGGAGGCGGAGGTTGCAGTGAGCTGAGGTCATGCCACTGCACTTTAGCCTGGGTGACAGAGCAAGACTCCGTCTCAAAATAAATAAATAAATAAATAGATGAGAGGAAGTCAGGAAGAGAGAGAGAAAAGGACAGGACAGGATAGCCCTGAAGCTCAGCTCAGCTGTCTCTCTCTCTGCCTCTGTACAGAGTTTGTTGATAGGGTGTCAGACCCTGGTCATTCCCTAAGAAACTTGGAGGGAGGAGAAACAGCCTCAGTTTCCTGCCCTGGAAATATGAGGACAAAAGGCACTATTCAGTGGGTATCAAGGTGCCTGTGTGGCCACCTCTTTGGAGACCCCAGGAAATGGAGCTCTAAGCAACCAGAAAGAAAAAGGAGCATGATTATTTGTGTAAGTGAATGCTTTTCAGCTCCCAAAGCGAATGGATCTTGGTGCATAACAATGAGCACACAGCTTGGTGGGAGCATGCTCCCCACAGCCCCATGGTGACAGCTGCAGACAGGCTGCCATCCACGGGCAAGGGGCCCCCAGGGTGCGCTTCTAACTCACTGCTCACCAAGGAGGCGCTTGGAGCCTGGAGCCCTGCAGCTCGCACACCTGACTCATCCCTTTCCGCTGCTCCAGGTCCCAGGCTCAGCCAGAGCAAAGGCTGTGGAAGGGGGTGTTACAAGCACCATCAGTGTTTCCCCACCATCACCCAGACCCAAGTGCAGGGACTGACCTTCCCGGTTTGCCAAGTACTGTCCCAGTTTTAGCACTGAAAGTCCCACATCTCAGGAAACCCTTCAGTCCTGCGTAAGCAAGGACAACTGGTGACCCCAGATCGAAGCTGTGCAATTAGGAAGGGGACTCTTCTCAGCCCCTGGCCAGTGCTTAGCTGCTTTGGAGATGAGACTCGTCTCCTGAATCTGAGAAATACAGTCATTTGCTGCAGGAATCAACTCGTCCCCTAGATATCGGTTCCCTTATTCAACAACTGTGGCCTGCTATAGGAGTCAATTTCTTGTTACCTTTGGTCAGGGGAATAAGACTTACTTTTGAGTTTTTCATGGTTTTCCCCAGTCTTCCCTGCCTGCCCCACCAAGCTTCCCCTCTCTAAGTGCAACAGAAGCCTCCTCTTAGAGGGAAGGCTTCCCTGGTCTCTATCTTGCTGCTCTTTTCCCAGAGGAGTGAGCTTTAGAATCACAAAAGGGCTTGCACCCAGGGCTCTTCCTGGTCCTGCCCCCAGTTCTCTGAAGTCAGCCCCCTCCTCCCATCTCAGCCCCTGAGAGAGGGTGGTCAGAGGTCAGGACTTCTTGCTCCTTCATCTGAAAACTTGTGACCATGCCAGTTGCACCCTCCTGTGCCCTCTTCCCTTGACTAACTCACAGCAACGGCCTTTGAGGGTCCACACGGGGGTCAGAAGAGGGCTGCACATGGAGGGGTGCCTTTCCAAAGTCCTTGTTTGAGGCCCCAGCATTTCTATGTATGCACCTGCTCTAAGGTGTTTCCAAAAATTAATGGGCAACACCCCCAAGTGCACAGTCAGGCTCCCTTTGGTGTGTCCCGGAGGCCAGCCTCCCTGGAGCTCCTTGGCTTCTCACCGGCACCTGTGTGAGGACGACATCCCGCCTTTGTCCCCTGAGCCCACACCTGCTCCCCAAAGAGTCACTGTTGAGTGCCTGTGAGCAGCTTCTCAGTGCACATCCCATCAGTAACAGGCGCAACAGCCTCAACAGCTCAGTGGGTTCCCAGCGATCCACAATTTCTTCACGATAGCTTCCTTTTTTGTAGAAAGCAGAACCCAGAACACTCCCCTGGGAGATTCTGCTGCTAGTCAGGAAGTAAAATGTGTTCCCATTTCTCGTTCTCATAGTTTGCTCAGCAGGAAATCACCTCCAGTCAGAGCAGTGATAAATCAGAACACAAACAAGCAAAGGCAGCACTTGCCTACTTTGGGTCACAACACAGGAGGCTTCCCCTGCCCATGAGTTGAGTGGGCCTTTCTTCTAGCTACCGGCCTTGGCTTCCCCAGTACTCGCAAGTGTCCAAGTTCCCTCTGACTTGCACCACAGCCACCACATGTTCCTTCCACTGTGAGTTAGGAGAGGCTTCCAGGGAGAGGACTTCATGTGGCTGGGAAGGACACTGTGTTAATGGGGATGTCGGGCCCCCTGAGCTCAGATTCTGTCCTCGTTTGTGGCTGTGTTGCTGTGCCTGGGAAAGTGTCTCACACATGAGTTTGGTAGATGGAGCCTCTTGAGCTTTCACCCTCAAGTAGCACAAGTGGTTCCTGAGGAGGAGGTGTGATCGCCTTCCTGAGCGGTCATGCAAATGCTGGGTCGGAGCAGAATTGCTGGAGTCAGAGGAGAGGCTGCGGGGTGGGGATGGGAGGAACCGGGAAAGGAGGCCTGTTGACTGGGGAGGTGGGAAGGGGCTGTGGAGAGCAGGCTCATCTGATGAGGATGAGGGGTTGATACTGAGGTGCCATGTAAGTTCTCACTTCATTTCTCCCACAAATCCTCCAGTGCCATGCCCCTTGCTCACAGATGCTCTGATGTGAACAGGTTTTGTAGTGGAAAAGGTCCCAGGCCAGAACTGAGGCTGTCTTTGAGGACAACGTATGATGAACACAGTACTGTTTCCTCTTCCTTTTTTTCACTTGAGGTGAAATTCACTCAACATAAAATTAACCATTTCAAAATGAACAGTTTGCTAGGCTGGGCACAGTGGCTTATGCGTGTAATCCCAGCACTTTGGGAGGCCAAAGTGAGAGGACTGCTTGAAGCGAAGAGTTCAAGACCAGCCTGGGCAATATAGTGAGACTCCCCATCTCTACAAAATAAAACAAAACTAAAAAATTAGCCAGGCCTGGAGGCATTGCTACTCCCAGCAATGTCCAGCTACTCCTAGCTACTCCCAGCTACTCCCAAGTAGTCTCAGCTACTTGGGAGGCTGAGGGGAAGGACTGCTTGAGCCCAAGAGGTTGAGGCAGCAGTGAGCCATGATCACACCACTGCACTCCAGCCTGGGTGACAGAGCGAGACTCTGTCTCTAAAACAAAACAAGACAAAACAATTTGGTGCCATTCAGTAAATTTGCAATGTTACACGTCTCTATCTAGTTCAGAAACATTTGTATCACCCCAAAGAAAGACCCAGAGCCATTAAGCAGCCATGCTCCCATGTCTTCTC
This sequence comes from Pan paniscus, assembly GCF_029289425.2. NCBI lineage: Eukaryota > Metazoa > Chordata > Mammalia > Primates > Hominidae > Pan > Pan paniscus. The sequence goes on from NC_073262.2 coordinate 135,806,584, forward strand.
CCCTGGACATGTGTCTTCCCTGCTCTGTCCCTGGCTCTAGGCCCAGTGACCTGGGGAAGAACGCAGGGGACACGCTGCCTCAGGAGGACCTGCCGCTGATGAAGCCCGAGATGTTTGAGAACCCCCTGTATGGGTCCCTGAGTTCCTTCCCTAAGCCTGCTCCCAGGAAGGACCAGGAATCCCCCAAAATGCCGCGGAAGGAACCCCCGCCCTGCCCGGAACCCGGCATCTTGTCGCCCAGCATCGTGCTCACCAAAGCCCAGGAGGCTGATCGCGGCGAGGGGCCCGGCAAGCAGGTGCCCGCGCCCCGGCTGCGCTCCTTCACGTGCTCATCCTCTGCCGAGGGCAGGGCGGCCGGCGGGGACAAGAGCCAAGGGAAGCCCAAGACCCCGGTCAGCTCCCAGGCCCCGGTGCCGGCCAAGAGGCCCATCAAGCCTTCCAGATCGGAAATCAACCAGCAGACCCCGCCCACCCCGACGCCGCGGCCGCCGCTGCCAGTCAAGAGCCCGGCGGTGCTGCACCTCCAGCACTCCAAGGGCCGCGACTACCGCGACAACACCGAGCTCCCGCATCACGGCAAGCACCGGCCGGAGGAGGGGCCACCAGGGCCTCTAGGCAGGACTGCCATGCAGGTGGGCTGCGCCACACGTGGGTTCGTGTGCATTTGTGTGTGTGTGCATGCGTGAGTGCGTATGTGTGTACCTATGCATATGTGTGTGCATGTGTGTGTGCACGCATGCATATGTGCGTGCATGTGTGAACACATGCATGTGCACACATGCGAGTGATGGTCCTGGGAACTGCTCCATGAGAAGGGAGAGTCAGGATTTGAACCCAGGTCTGCCTGTCCCACACATCCCTGACCCTGCATTGCCTCTGCAGCAGTTGTTAAAAGGAAGAAAGTCAGGGCTGTGGATAAACTTAGTCTAGTGTCAGTCCCAGAGGACTGATTCCATAAAGAAAAGGAGCTTAAATCATTTATATCTCATTGTTATTATAAATTTGTTTTGCAACTGAGTTTCGCCAGGCACAGTGGATCACGAGGTCAGGAGATCGAGACCATCCTGGCCAACATGGTGAAACCCCGTCTCTACTAAAATACAAAAAATTACCCGGGCATGGTGGCACACGCCTGTAGTCCCAGCTACTTGGGAGGCTGAGGCAGGGGAATCGCTTGAACCTGGAAGGCAGAGGTTGTGGTGAGCCGAGATTGCGCCACTGCACTCCAGCCTGGTGACAAAGCAAGACTCCGTCTCAAAAAAAAAAAAAAAAAAAAAAAATTAAAAAACAACAACGGAGTTTCACTCTTTGTTGCCCAGGCTAGAGTCCAGTGGTGTGATCTCAGCTCACTGCAACCTCCGCCTCCTGGGTTCAAGCGATTCTCCTGTCTCAGCCTCCCGAGTGGCTGGGATTACAGGCACCTGCCACCATGCCTGGCTAATTTTTGTATTTTTAGTAGAGATGGGATTTCACCATGTTGGCCAGGCTGGTCTCGAACTCCTGACCTCAGGTGATCTGCCTGCCTGGGCCTCCCAAAGTTCTGGGATTACAGGCATGAGCCACTGCACCCAGCCTCATTGTTATTATTAAGTCGCATTCATACTTGAAAATTTCCCAATATTTTGGAGAATTCAGCACACTTTCCCTCTCCTTCATGTAAAATAAAAAATTTTTTGAGCAAAACTAACAGTGATTAAGAACAGACTCCAGGCCGGGCGTGGTGGCTCATGCCTGTAATCCCAGCATTTTGGGAGGCCGAGGTGGATGGATCACCTGAGGTCAGGAGTTTGAGACCAGCCTAACCAATATGGTGAAACCCTGTCTCTATTAAAAATACAAAAATTAGCTGGGCATTGTGGTGTCCACCTGTAATCCCAACTACTCGGGAGGCTGAGACAGGAGAATTGCTTGAACCCAGGAGGCGGAGGTTGCAGTGAACCGAGATCGCAACACTGCACTCCAGCCTGGGTGACAGAGTGAGACTCCATCTCAAAAAAGAGAACAGACTGCAGAGTCAGGCTATGTTGGATTTGAATCCCAGCCCTCCCACTTCCTGGCTCTGTGCCTTGAGCCTCAGTTTACCCATCTGTAAAAAGGGGCTGTTAATAGTACCTGCCTCATAGACTTAGAAGGAGAATTGCATTGTAGGCTATTATGTATTATTACCATGTATTATCATCTATATAGAAATTATATATTTATATTTATGTATTTACATTGATATCCATTACATATCATTTCATATATATATACTATACATATTACATATGTGTATATATTTTATATATATATATATATGTATATATATATATGGTACGTACCTGGGTGTGGTGCTATGCACCTGTAGTCCTAGCTACTGGGGAGGCTGAGGCATGAGGCTAGCTGGAGCCCAAGAATTCAAGGCTGCAGTGAGCTATGATTGCACCACTGCACTCCAGACTAGGCAACAGAGTAAGACCCCATTTCTAAAAAACAATTTTTTTAAATAAGCAGGTAAAGTACTTAGAACAGTGAGTGCTGGCTCTTCTCAGCTACATGTTAAAGGAAGCCTGGCCTAGCCCACAGCATGCAGGGACCAGGGCCACTTAGTTCAACATGGCCTGGTGAGAATGAGCCCTGACAGCCCTTCTGTTCTTGTCCCACAGTGAAGCCCTCAGTGAGCTGCCACTGAGTCGGGAGCCCAGAGGAACGGCGTGAAGCCACTGGACCCTCTCCTGTGACCTCCTGCTGGCTCCTCCTGCCCAGCTTCCTATGCAAGGCTTTGTGTTTTCAGGAAAGGGCCTAGCTTCTGTGTGGCCCACAGAGTTCACTGCCTGTGAGACTTAGCACCAAGTGCTGAGGCTGGAAGAAAAACGCACACCAGACGGGCAACAAACAGTCTGGGTCCCCAGCTCGCTCTTGGTACTTGGGACCCCAGTGCCTTGTTGAGGGCGCCATTCTGAAGAAAGGAACTGCAGCGCCGATTCGAGGGTGGAGATATAGATAATAATAATATTAATAATAATAATGGCCACATGGATCGAACACTCATGATGTGCCAAGTGCTGTGCTAAGTGCTTTACGAACATTCGTCATATCAGGATGACCTCGAGAGCTGAGGCTCTAGCCACTTAAAACCACGTGCCCAAACCCACCAGTTTAAAACGGTGTGTGTTCGGAGGGGTGAAAGCATTAAGAAGCCCAGTGCCCTCCTGGAGTGAGACAAGCGCTCGGCCTTAAGGAGCTGAAGAGTCTGGGTAGCTTGTTTAGGGTACAAGAAGCCTGTTCTGTCCAGCTTCAGTGACACAAGCTGCTTTAGCTAAAGTCCCGCGGGTTCCGGCATCGCTGGGCTGAGAGCAGGGATCTACCTGGCTTCTCAGTTCTTTGGTTGGAAGGAGCAGGAAATCAGCTCCTATTCTCCAGTGGAGAGATCTGGCCTCAGCCTGGGCTAGAGATGCCAAGGCTTGTGCCAGGTTCCCTGTGCCCTCCTCGAGGTGGGCAGCCATCACCAGCCACAGTTAAGCCAAGCCCCCCAACATGTATTCCATCGTGCTGGTAGAAGAGTCTTTGCTGTTGCTCCCGAAAGCCGTGCTCTCCAGCCTGGCTGCCAGGGAGGGTGGGCCTCTTGGTTCCAGGCTCTTGAAATAGTGCAGCCTTTTCTTCCTATCTCTGTGGCTTTCAGCTCTGCTTCCTTGGTTATTAGGAGAATAGATGGGTGATGTCTTTCCTTATGTTGCTTTTTCAACATAGCAGAATTAATGTAGGGAGCTAAATCCAGCGGTGTGTGTGAACGCAGAAGGGAATGCACCCCACATTCCCATGATGGAAGTCTGCGTAACCAATAAATTGTGCCTTTCTCACTCAGCTGTGTGTGTGGCGTTTTTCCTGACATTCGGAGCCATAGATATCCTTCTAGATGGCAGGGCCTGCACAGGGCACAACTGAGGCAGTTAAGGGTTCATGGTGGTGATGGATGGTGTTGCCCTGACCAGATGGGACACCATAGAGCCAGTTTGAAGCTGGTCCTGGACTAGGAACAGGAGTAAACCGCACTCCTTCCTTCCTTCCACCCACACATCTTCCTGGCACTCCAAGCTCCCTGCGGCCACCCAGAGGCCATGAGCATCCCCTCCAAACCTGCTGTCCTGCAGCCCACAAGTTCCTCCAAGCTTTTATAAGTTTTCACCACTTAAGCTGCGGTGACAAAAAAACACACGTCAACACTCCCCAGGTCATGGGTTCCCAGGTCAGGGAGTAGACCCTGGCCCAGAGGCACAGTGGGGGCCACTTCCACGGTGCCTCTGCCCCACCTTGGGCTGCCTGGCCTCTGCTTCTGCTCACAGACACCAGGCCTGGGCTCCAGGCCCTGCCTGGAGCCGTGTCTTTGGCAGCCTCCAAGCAAACCATTCACTCCCACGCCTCAGTGGCACCTGGAGCCCAGCAGGGGCAGGACTGAGTGCCTGCTGGGACCATGGCTCCCTACCCCCACTCAGGTGTCCCCGCCCTGCAGGCTCACTGCCTGGTGTCCATGTAGAACCTGACCTAAGTCCCAGGCCCCAGCCTCTGACTCAACAGACCAAGGGCCACAGTGGAGAGAGAGCTGGAGACACCCAGACATTCTTTAGTCTCCCAGCCCCCATCACCAGAGCTGAGGACCCAGGCATGGATGCCCATGGTCCCTGGGGAACCCACTGGCTGCTGGGGTGCGCTGGCCTGCTACACAAGTGCCATCATCTGCTCACCCACAGGGAGAATGTCAAGCCCAAGGCCCCATGCCCACTTAGGATGGATGTCTAGGCGCTCCCCGGCATTTCTGTGGGTTCCCAGGAGATACGGGTAGGAGAGCAACTGTTTGGGGCATACATCATGCTCCCCCTCACCTGCTCTGGGTTCCAGTCACTCAAGCAAATGCAGTGCCCCCACCACAGTCAAACCCAGGGCTGCTGTGAGGACCTGGCTTTGATTGCACGTGGTCGGACAGCTGAGGCCCACCTGGTGCTCAGAACAGGAAACGCTGTGGAATGCAAGAATTTTCATCCTTGCCTTTTCCATCTCTCTACCCTGCACCCACCCCGAGAGGTCCCGGACCACTTTCTCCCTAGGCTTTTTGCTGCCGTGATCATCTGGGTTCCACCTTGACCAGGTCTCTCTCCTGTCTCTCCTTTCCTGACAATTCTAGGCGTTCCAAACACCCAGTTTCCCCCTTCTGGCAGAGGGAGAACCCAGACATCCCCACCTCCTTATCACCTACGTAATTCACCTCCAAGTAATTCACCTACACCAGGCTCCCTAATCAAGAAGGCAGGTCAATTAGCCAGCTCTCCTCATCAAAGTGCTCCATTCCTAGGATGAATTTCACCGCCCTCTGAGATTGCAGATGCTGCTACAGTCACTGTTCCTTTTCAGAGGTAATTTTTTTCCTTCTCTGCTTGATGCTATGAAGGCTGGTTGAGAGCAGCAGAGTTTGTGCCGACAGGAAGGTGTTACCCTCATGATGGACAGTCTCTAGCAGCGCTCTTCCCAGCGCCTCCACCGCAGCCCCCCCCTGCCCCCCCACAGCCTGGAGGGCAGCGCCTGCAGCCAGTGCCACCTGCAGGGACAGAGTCAGCCACGGGCTCCTCCTCCTTCCTGCATTTCCATTCTTTTTCCACACCATTTTCCCCACCCGGATAGGAGAGAAATTAGTGAGTCATTCAGAAAAGCTCTCTCCCACAGCTACCTTCCCTAGTTCCAGCCTACCAGGTTCTCATCTTTGCATGTCCTTAAAATAGCTCCTTTCTCTTGGCAAACAAATTTCCATGGAGACCCAGCTATGGGAAGGCCCAGAAGCTTTCTGCAAGGCAGCAAACTCAGCTCCCAGCCTTCACTCTGACAGAGACCCTTTATAATGCAAATGTGTGGTCTCACCCCCACAGACACTGCCACCCACGAAGGTCCCATTTTGGGAAATCTGAACCACCCAGGGAACGCACTGGGAGGTTGAGTCTAGGTATAGGCAATCTAGTTTCTTGTTATTTTCTGACAGGCTGGCTGGCCTGCACTGGTGAGTTCTCTCTCAGGTCACAGCAGACCGAACCACTAGGCTTACCAGTGACTAATCTCACAGCAGGCATACCCAGCTCATGCTCTTCCTCCATGCACTTGACCATACATGTTGATGGCGTGCACTGGGCCGTGGGGGTCAGTGCTTCTATTGAGGGAGGCCATGGGTGGGAGGGATCCTGGACTATGTGAACAGATAGAATGGGGCTTAAATGTCTTTTATTTCCTAAAACTATAATCTTGCACAGGTTTCTTAGCTTTTCTGAGCCTCAATCTCCTCATCTGTACAATGGAAAGAAGGCTACCTGGTGTGGTTGTCGAAGATTCACTGAGCTCATCTCTGCAAAGCCCCTGGCTCGGCGCCTGGCCCTGCTGTAGGGGTTCAGTGAGTGTTATCCCGTTCCCTCATCCTTCGAGACAAGGCAGTGAGGGAGGGCACCGTGCACAGCATTGGAAAAGATGCAAATAGAAGAGCTTTGGGGATGCAGGAACGTCCAAAGCAGAGGTAAAGGCAAGAGCACAAATTCATAAACAAGGCAGGCCATCCAGGGGGCAAGTCAAGGCTGTGAAAAGCCATGAAGAGCAGGGAGATAGATCAGGCTAAGGCATGGATAACTGAGGCCAGGAGGAACTAGACGAGGCCAGGCAGGCTATTTGAGGCTAAGGAGGAGCTAGTTGAGGTCAAGGAGAGGCGAGGTTAGTTGAGGCCAGGAAGACTAGTTGAAGCCAGAGGTGCAGGTGGATTCTCTAGCTACACAGAGCACAGCTGCTCAGATGACCTGAGCCAATGGAAGCAGACCCAGCGGACGCATAGGAACACTTCATGGGGCAGTGCTGGGCAGTGTTTCTGGCCACCAGGGACATGTAGGCAGATCCAGTCACCACAAAGCAGCTTTGTGCCCCCACGGCGGTTCTGGACGCACCTGTCCCTGCGAGACTCGGCTCCTGCACTTGTCTCTCCCTCCTTCCGCTTTTTCTTCCTCCTTCCCTAACCATGTCAATGACTTGCAGTCCTGCCTCATTCTGCAGGGAATGGGGAGCCTTGGGGACTCCGGAGCACACAATGACGTGCTTGCTCAGCATTTAGGAAGGTCGAGAATAGGGTAAGGCCAGCAAGTCTCAGGGGGTGCAAAAGGTAACCGACACTCACTCTCCAGTGCTCACCCTGAACTTGCACCACCTCAGATTTAAACATCCCCCCCACCCATCCCTGCCTTGCCTCCCCTTCATCCAAGCCCTGCAGAGCAGGCAGAAAAGTGAAAGTTAGATTCCAGAAGGAGCCAAATTCCTGTGGCTGAAAGGTGGCAACGCTCCAACCCGCAGCCCTGGCAGGGCCTTGGAAGAAGGAAGGGCTGGAGGTGCAGGCGGAAGAGGCTGTCCTCTGTATCATGTGGAATCCTGTTTTAGTGCACGGGCTATAAATTGAATTTCCAGGCCTTATTTAGAGTACATACCCAGAAATGGTTTGTCCTGCTTCTGTTATTTTTAAAAAGCACTCTGTTTAGGTAGTAGTTGAGAGCACAGACTCGGGAGCCAAACTGCTTAAACACGTCAAAAATGTGCCAGGCTGTGACCATTGTGCAGAAGAAGGCAACATGCCCAGCTTCCAGAAGAGGCCGATGCACAGGCCAGCAGTTACAGTGCCAGGTGGTAAGGGGTATGCAGACAAAAGCCCCCGGCGATGAGTTTCCTTTCGGGGTTAGCTGGGAAATGTTTCATGATTTAGTGTTAGTATTCAGAATGATAACCAGACTGGTGCTGAGGATCTTGGACTCTGGGGTCAGAACACTTGGGTTCAGCCCCCAGCCCTGCCACCTGCCACTGACTGGCAGGCCATATGACCATGGCTAAGTACTTAACTTCAGTTTCTCCATCTGTAAAAAGGAGATGATAATGACATCAACCTCACGGAGGCCTTGTAAGGATTTATTTTTTTATTTTTTTAATTTAATTTTATTTATTTATTTTGAGACGGAGTCTCATTCGGTTGCCCAGGCTGGAGTGCAGTGGCACAATCTTGGCTCACTTCAAGCTTCGCCTCCTGGGTTCATGCCATTCTCCTGCCTCAGCCTCCCGAGTAGCTGAGACTACAGGTGCCCGCCACCACGCCCGGCTAATTTTTGTATTTTTAGTAGAGATGGGGTTTCACCTTGTTAGCCAGGATGGTCTCGATCTCCTGACCTCGTGATCCGCCCGCCTCGGCCTCCCAAAGTGCTGGGATTACAGGCGTGAGCCACCGCGCCCGGGTGGCCTTGTGAGGATTAAAAGGCATGCTAATGTAAATAGCCCTGGCTGCAGGTAAGCACTCAATACATGTCACTGTTATCAACATGATGCTCTCACAAAGACAACGTAATTCTCCGTGTTCCCACCGCAGCCTCGACAGCTACAAGGCCACAGTTTTTACCATTTACAAGCCCTTCTCAAGGTGACTCCTTCGTTTCTGGACTCAGGGCCTGGTCCTGGCCCCAGATCTGACAAGCGGCAGGGCCTTGGCCAGGTCACTCCTGCAGGCCACACCATTTGTGACACCTGTGACATGAGAAGTAAGGCCCTGTGCCTGCCAGGAGCGGCACGGCACCTGCAGCAGCACAGCCACCAAGCACAGCCACAGTCCCAGCACCCATGTGCCGGTGAGGTCCATCACTCATTCCCCATCCCCGGATGCCTTCTACAATCCAGCGCCGGAATCCTGTCCGACCACCGATGACTCACACAAAGCAATGGGGGACCTGGGACAAGTGTGCCTCCATCTTGCAGGCTAATTCCTGGAGGAACTAACCCATGCGGAACTGCTCCCCACAGGGCAGGGGTTCTGGACCGAGACACTACTGACATGTGGGGCTGGGTCATTCTTCGGTGTGGCGCTGGCTGGTGCACTGCTTAGCATCCCTGGCCTCTGCCCACTAGACGCTAGAACCCACCCCCAGACATTCCCAAATGTCACCATCTGGCAGAGAGAATGGCAGAATCACCCCCAGAAGTGGACAACTGCCACAGAGCAGTTCTGAGAAAAGGCTACTCCTTGCTGAAGAAGGTGAAGATCCGAATTCTGACACCAAACACACACAAATACGCATGCATGCACACGTGCAGGAAGCTAGCAGGAGGGAGGTGCCCCGCACAAATCTGGAGAAATATCACAGGGCTCGGCTGGGTGTGTTGGCTCACGCCTGTAATCCCAGCACTTTGGCAGTCTGAGGCAGGCGGATCACGAGGTCAGGAATTCGTGACCAGCCTGGCCAACGTGGTGAAACTCCGTCTCTACTAAAAAATACAAAAATAAGCTGGGCATGGTGGTGGGCACCTGTAATCCCAGCTACTTGGGAGGCTGAGGGAGGAGAATCACTTGAACCCCGGAGGCAGAGGCTGCAGTGAGTGACATCACATCACTGCACTCCAGCCTGGGCAACAGAGCGAGACTCTGTCTCAGAAAAAAAAAAAAAGAAAAGAAAACAAAGAAAGATCACAGGGCCCGTTAGGCTCCTTCCATTTCAAGGGGCGAAGATGTAGCAGGTCACCTCAGTGTTTCACGTGTCCGTGTGAAAAGACCACCAAACAGGCTTTGTGTTAGCAACATGGCTGTTTATTTCACCTGGGTGCAGGCGGGCTGAGTCCGAAAAAGGAGTCAGCAAAGGGTGGTGGATTATCATTAGTTCTTAGAGGTTTTGGGATAGGTGGTGGAGTTTGGAGCAATGGTTTGCAGGCAGGGGGTGGATCTCACAAAGTACATTCTCAAGGGTGGGGAGAATTACAAAGAACCTTCTTAAGGGTCGGGGAGATTACAGAGTACATTGATCAGTTAGGGTGGGGCAGTAACAAATCACAATGGTGGAATGTCATCAGTTAAGGCTATTTTCACTTCTGTGGATCTTCAGTTGCTTCAGGTCATCTGGATGTATACATGCAGGTCACTGGGGATACGATGGCTTAGCTTGGGCTCAGAGGCCTGACACTCAGGAGATGGGTCTGTCACCAGGGTGCATGGAAGTGAGGAAGCCTCCACTGTCAGGACATAGAAGCCCCTGGTGAGCTCAGAGCCAGCCCAGGGCCCCGCATCCTGTGTCCTGTCAAACTCCAGAGTTTCCTCCTCCCTCCTGATCAATTGCACCACAGTGGCCGCTCTGCTGCTTCTCCTCACTGCTTTGTCCACCCTCCTTACCCCCCGCATATTTGGGCCTCTCTGGGCATATCCTACGTTGAGATCTGCTGGGAAGGCTGGTTTGGGGATCTGGAAATCTCCACCTGTCTTATTAGTTTGGATTCCCCAGAAACAGACTCTGAGTCAAAGATTTGAGTGCAAGGAAAGTATTTGGGGATAACTCAGGAAACACTACAGGAGCAAGGGAGTGAGGATTTGAGGCAGGAAAGGGAAAGAAGCCATAAAGAACTGATACAGAAGAGATTACTGCCGGACGCGGTGGCTCACGCCTGTAATCCCAGCACTTTGGAAGGCCAAGGTGGGAGGATCATGAGGTCAGGAGTTCGAGACCAGCCTGCACAACATGGTGAAACCCCGTCTCTACTAAAATTAGAAAAATTAGCCAGGCGTGGTGGCACATGCCTGTGTCCCAGATACTCCAGAGGCTGAGGCAGGAGAATTGCCTGAATCTGGGAGGCAGAGGTTGTGGTGAGCCAGGTTCGCACCACTGCACTCCAGCCTGGGTGACAGAGAGACTCCATCTAAAAAAAAAAGAGAGAGATTACTTAGTGTCTCACGTGTCCGTGTGAAGAGACCAGCAACGAGGCTGTTTATTTCACCTGGGTGCAGGTGGGCTGGGTTCCAAAAGGGAGTCAGCAAAGGGTGGTAGGATTATCATTAGTTCTTATAGGTTTTGGGATAGGCAGTGGAGTTTGGAGCAATGTTTTGGGGGCAGGGGGTGGATCTCACAAAGTACATTCTCAAGGGTGGGGAGAATTATGAAGAACCTTGTTAAGGGTGGGGAAGATTATAAAGAACCTTATTAAGGGTGGGGGAGATTACAGAGTACATTGATCAGTTAGGGTGGGGCAGAAACATATCCCAATGGTGGAATGTCATCAGTTAAGGCTGTTTTCACTCCTGTGGATCTTCAGTTGATTCAGGCCATCTGGATGTATACGTGCAGGTCACTGGGGATATGATGGCTTAGCTTGGGCTCAGAGGCCTGACATTCCTGTCTTCTTATATTAATAAGAAAAATAAAATAGTGGTAAAGTGTTGGGGTGGCGAAAATTTTGGGGGGTGGTATGGAGAGATAATGGGCGATGTTTCTCAGGGCTGCTTCGAGAGGGATTAGGGGTGGCGTGGGAACCTACAGTGAGAGAGATTCAACTGAAGAAAGATTTTGGGGTAAGGGGTGATATTGTAGGGTTGTTAGAAGGAGCATTTGCCATATAGAATTATTGGTTGGACTGGATGCGGTTTTGTATGAATTGAGAAACTAAATGAAAGACACAAGGTCCGAATAAAAGAAGGAGAAAGATAGGTTTAAAGGACTAAGAATTGGGAGTACTCAGGATGTCCAATTAGAGAGTGTCCAAGGGGGTTCAACGTTATTGTTTGCTTGGTTGGCAAGTTTTTGGGCTCTATCCTTGAGTTTTTTTATGTTGTCATATACCAGGCCAGATTGATTTAGGTAAAAACAACACTCTTCATTTAAAAATATACAGTCCTCTTTTTTAGCAGTAAGTAAATCAAGGCCTCAGTGATTTTGGAGGAAAGAGAAATGCAAAGCCAGCAACTGTTTGTTAAAGAAGGATTAGAAACGGCTAGGAGAGAGTGACTGAGATTGATAGTGTGGTGGAGATAGCTGGGGAAAGGTGGAAGGTGGCATAAGAACGGGAACGAGAATAAGAGTAAGTATAAAAGCAAAGAATAGGACTTCATCAGGGTGAAAGTATTGAAGTGCACTTTGTCACTGAAGATCTTCTATCCACTTAAAGAGAGACCTAAGGGTGGCAGTTTGAGGTAAAACCAGGTGCCACTGAATACCAAGAGCCTGAGAAACTGCTCAGGTGATTTGACTAGTAAAGGCCGGTCCATTATCTGACTGTATAGAGGTGGGAAGGCCAAACTGAGGAATTATGTCTGACAGAAGGGAAGAAATAACAACGGTGGCCTTCTCAGACCCTGTGGGAAAGGCCTCTACCCACCCAGTGAAAGTGTCTACCCAGACCAAGAGGTATTTTAGTTTCCTGACTCGAGGCATGTGAGTAAAGTCAATTTGCTAATCCTGAGCGGGGGCAAATCCCCGAGCTTGAGGTGTAGGGAAGAGAGGGGGCCTGAGAAATTCTTGAGGAGTAGTAGAATAGCAGGTGGAACATTGAGAAGTGATTTTCTTGAGGATAGATTTCCACGATGGAAAGGAAATGAGAGGTTCTAAGAGGCGGGCTAGCAGCTTGTAACCTACATGGAAGAGGTTATGAAATGACGATAGAATAGAATGGGCCTGTAAGCCTGGAAGGAGATATTTTCCTTGGTCCAAGAACCATTTGCCTTGTGTGGGAAGAGATTGATAGGTGGAAGTTTCAGTGGGGGAGTAGGTGGGAGTGGCCAGATGAGAAGGAGAAAAACTGCTGTGAGGGATAGAAGTTGAAAGCTAGCTGCTTTTTTAGCTACCTTATCAGCATAAGCATTGTCCTGAGCGATGGGATCTGATGCCTTTTGATGGCCTTTGCAGTGTATGACTCCAGCTTCCTTTGGAAGTAAAGCGGCCTTGAGAAGAGTTTTTATTAAAGAGGCGTTAATGATGCAGGACCCTTGTGTGGTGAGGAAACTTTTCAGCCCATAAAACATCATGGTGGTGCAGGATATGGGGTCAGTATAAATATCGACGTGTAGTCCCTTTGCAAGAGTGAGGGCTCGAATTAAGGCAATGAGTTCGGCTTCCTGAGAGGTAGTGGAGGGAGGCAGAGCGGTAGCCTCAATGATAGATGTGGAAGATTCTATAGCATAGCCTGCCTTTGCTAGTGAGTGGCGATTAGGCCTGATGGAATAAACCAAATGTGATCAATAAACCAAATGTGATCAGAGTGAGGAACAGGAAAGAAGGAAATATGGGGAAATGGAATGAATGCCAGGTGGATCAGAGAGATACAGTCATAGGGGTCAGGTGTGGTATCCGGAATAACGTGGAAGGCCAGATTGAAGTCCGGGCCAGGAACAATGGTAATTGTGGGAGACTCAACAAAGAGTGAATATAGCTGAAGGAGCTGGGGAGCAGAAAGTATGTGTCAGGTGTGAGGAAGAAAATAGATTTTGGAAGTTATGAGAACTGTAGAGAGTGAGTTGAGCATAGTTTGTGATTTTGAGGGCACCAAATGTCTCACATGTCCGTGTGAAGAGACCATCAAATAGGCTTTGTGTGAGCAACAAGGCTGTTTATTTCACCTGGGTGCAGGCGGGCTGAGTCCAAAAAAGGAGTCAGCAAACTGATGGGATTACCACGGCACTCCAGCCTGGGCGACAGAGGGAGACTCCATCTCAAAAAAAAAAAAAAAAAGATGGGCTAGTGGGGGATGCACCGGACTTTATAGTCAGGCTTGAGGAGGCAGTTCCTGATTTACACAGGGCTCACAGATTGGTTCCATCAGGTATGACGTTTACATAGCAAGGGGAATGCTGGTTGCCCCACCCTAATCTTATTATGCAATGAACTTTCCCCTTGGCTGGCGGCCATCTTGTCTGCTCCTTACTGTACACGTGGCTGACAGAGATAAGGGAAGATGGAGCTGCCATCTTGAACATGATTGGCACAACAGCTGGTGTCTATGTCTGCAGCTTGATTTTACAGGCTGCTTTTTGTTAGAAAGGAAAATAATTTGGGGTTGCTCTTCATTAAAAGGACAACCTTACCGGGGACTTCTGTATCCCCACTATCTGCCTAAGTGTCAGAGCTCAGAGCCCAAGCTAAGCCATCATACCCCAGTGACCTGTGCCATCTAGGCTCACTGCAAGCTCCACCTCCCGGGTTCATGCCATTCTCCTGCCTCAGCCTCCTATCTTTTTCCTCTTGGAAGTCCCATCTCTCTCACTAGAGAGAGAGCTGTTTTTCTTTCTCTTTCTGTCTCTCTTTTATCTATTAAACCTCCGCTCCTAAACTCCTTGTGTGTGTCCATGTCCTAAATTTTCCTGGCAAGACAGTGAACCCCAGGTATTTACCCCAGACAATATAGCTGCTTCAGAACGTTCTATGGGCAGGGAGCCACTGTGGCCACCTGGGCTTACCCTGCAGGCACTGTTGGGAACACATGCCTGTGTCACCCCATGCAAAGAGGAGCAAGCAGGATCCAGGCATGGTAGCTCACGCCCGTAATCCCAGTAATTTGGGAGGGTGAGGTAGGAGGATCCTGTGAGGCCAAGAGTTCAAGACCAGCCTGGGCAACATAGTGAAACCCCGTCTCTACAAAAAAACAAAGAAAAAAACTAGCTGGGTGTGGTGGCACGTACCTGTAATCCCAGCCACTTGGGAGGCTGAGGAAGGAGGATCTCTTGAGCCCTGGAGTTCAAGCTTGTAGTGAGACATTATTGTGCCACTGTACTCCAGCCTGGGTGGCAAAGGGAGACCTGTCTCTAAAAAACCCAAAGAGGAGGAAGTTGGGTGCTACCATGCCAACTCTGAGTCACAGTGAAGGGCTGCCTCTGGGAGGGGCGTTAACTCCTTAGCTCTTCTGGCCTATGCAGCAAAGCCAACTCCCAAGGCCAGAGAGCCTTCAGGCAGCTGAGAGCAGACTGCTGCACATGACATGGGTCACAACACCCGACAGAGTTCTACTGCCCGGCCATCCTGCAGGCCCCTGGCCTCTCTGATGCCTACTCTGTGCCTTTGGGTTGACATTCCTGGGTGCTCGGCGAGTCATTGCTGAAGAGGGACACCTCACTTGGGGGAGTTCTGTAATGTGGGATGGTCCAGTGTCAAAGAATGAGGAGAAAACATTCCAGACAGAAGGAGATGTGTAGGCCTGGAGAAACAGCTTGGTGTGTTCAAGAACGGGAAAGAACTGGTGTGCTGCAGTGTGGTGGAATGCAGTCAAGGCCAAAGCTTGTACTGTTCTCCACACAACAGCCAGTAAGTCAAGAGACAAGGTATGGGGGCAAGGAAGAAGACTTTATTTTAGAAAGCCAGCAAAACAGAGAAGATAATGGACTAATGCCCTAAAGAACCATCT
This sequence comes from Pan paniscus, assembly GCF_029289425.2. Classification (NCBI taxonomy): domain Eukaryota; kingdom Metazoa; phylum Chordata; class Mammalia; order Primates; family Hominidae; genus Pan; species Pan paniscus. The sequence continues at coordinate 135,821,755 of NC_073262.2, forward strand.
TGGGCCAGGCATAGTGGCTCATGCCTGTAATCCCAGCAATTTGGGAGGCTGAGGTGGGCAGATTACTGGAGGTTGGGAGTTCAAGACCAGCCTGGCCAACATGGTGAAACTCTGTCTCTACTAAAAATACAAAAATTAGCTGGGCATGGTGGCACACGCCTGTAACCCCAGCTACTCGGGAGGCTGAGGCACAAGAATTGCTTGAACCTAGGAGGTGGAAGTTGCAGTGAGCCAAGATCATGCCACTGCCCTCCAGCTTGGGCAACAGAGGGAGACTCTGTCTCAAAGAAAAAAAAAAAAAAGAAAGTAACATCTATAGCGAATATGAATTTCAGAATCCTTTTATATTAGGGAAAAAGGGGAGAAAGAGGGGTTGAGATCAAAAGGTGATCTATGACCACAGACAACTGAGTGGCAGCAAGGGTAAACTTCTTTGTCCCTGGTCAGGTCACAATGCTCTTATACATTTTTAACATAATATTGTTACTTGTATGCACACCCTCCTTATCTCTTTGGGGGCTAGTTTTGGGAAGTGGCTGTTATCATCCTTGCTTTAAGGTTAAACTCTAAATTTCTCCCATAGTTAGCTTGCCTATGTGCAGAGATACCATAGCAGTAGGGGTGAGGGGTTAGGAGCAAAATAGAGTTACATGTACACTGTTACATGAATGAGAGTGAGTAGGGTGAAGTTAGAGCAGTAGGGGGCCAGGGGTGGTGGGGTGGGGGCAGGGGGCAGACACATTCACAGGCTCCTCAATAGGACAGACACTCTGTCTTGAGCCCAAACGGAGAGTCACACAATCCATGAAGTGGTAGGTGAGCCCGAGAGGAGTCCATGAGCCAGAGTTGATCTGCTTGATGATGTCTCTTGTGCATGGTGGCTGCACCTGACAGCAATAACTGAAGCATACCGTGAGAACAACCCTGCATGGCAGACGCACCTGAATGTGTGTTTGGAGTTTCCAGCATGGCCAATCTGAAGATTCATTCCTTAACTCTGAGGAACATCTGAGCCCCCAGCACATCCTGTGGAATGTGGTCCATAGAGAGCATGAAGGCCCTTTGTTTTGGGTTAAAGGAAGGTTGCCAGGTAGAAGTTGCTAAGTGAAGGTGTTATATAAACTACATGCTTTTTGCAAGTGGTGGCAGTTCTCCTGTCTGCCTGCTGCCACTCTGTCTTGAGCCCAAATGGACCATCCCTGTATGTAAGTTCCCAGTAAATCCTATGTCCCATTTGCCGGCACTGCATCTCTTCTTCAGCCTCTTGAACCTGGTACCATCCCTATTGAAGGTAATAGGGATGAGGCACGGCACTTCGATAGCTGAAGGAAGAGGGAGGGTATTTGTGAGAGGCTATGTTGGGTAACAAAAGAAAAGGAGAGACCACCGAGGCCCATGGCAAGGCATGGCCTCTCCACTCTGTCCCCAGGTGCTTGGCACAGAACAAGAGCCTGGCAAACACTCCCCCAGGGCCCCATGGGAAGAGGGGCTGCTGCAGCTTCTGGGATGAACTTTGCCAGACACAAGCAGGAGCACAAGCAATAATACTTCAGGGCCCAACTGTCAAAGATTTAGCAAATAGAAATTTAAGATGCCTTGCTTCTTGATGAGATGAATAGTAAAAAAAATTTTAAAAATAAAAAATAAAATATAAGATGCCTCGTTAAGTTTGAATTTCAAAGAAACAATAATTTTTAGTGTAAGTATAGTCCCAAATATTATATCTAAAATATACTAAGAAAATTCAAGGTTTGTATCTGAAATTCAAATTTGACGGGACTTCCTGTATTTTATCTGGCCACCCTAGCCCTGCTCTATCTATCTAAGGATGTAGAAAAAGGCTCCATTCCCTGTTGGAGGGCTGCTGCATTAGTCAGGGTTCTCTAGAGGAAAAGACCTAATAGGACAGATGTATATATGAAGGGGAGTTTATTAGGGAGAGCTGACTCACAAGATCACAAGGTGAAGTCCCACGATAAGCCGTCTGCAAGTGGAGAAACAAGGAAGCCAGTCCAAGTCCCAAAACTTGAAAAGTAGGGAAGCCAACAGTGCAGCCTTCAGTCTGTGGCTGAAGGCCCAAGAGCCCCTGGCAAACCACTGGTGTATGTCCAAGAGTCCAAAGGCTAAAGAATGTGGAGTCTGATGTTGGAGGGCAGGAAGCATCCAGCATGGGGGAAAGATGAAGACTGGAAGACTCAGCAAGTCCCCTTCTCCCATCTCCTCTGCCTGCTTTATTCTAGCTGTACTGGCAGTTGATTAAATTGGTGCCCACCCACAGTGAGTGTGGGTCTGCCTCTTCAGTCCACTGACTCAAATGCTAATCTCCTTTGGCAGCACCCTCACAGACACATCCAGGAACAATACTTTGCATCCTTCAATCTAATCAAGTTGACACCGCTGAAATGAGTCACTGCCACTCAGGATCTATAAGACACAAGCCTGAGGCAAGCAAGGAGCAATGACAGTAAACAGCACAGACTGCAGACAGGGCTGCAAGTACTGACTTCACATCAACGAGAACCCAGCGGAAGCTGAGAGAGTGCCCATTTTTAGCACAAAATTTTTAAACCTAGATGAAAACTTAGAGAAGTAAATAATTCCTGCCAAAGTCTCACCTATAAGTTATCTGAAGTTAGTTATCTATTAACTGTGTGACTGGACAAATTATTTAACATCTTAGAGAAGACAGAATTTGCGATTTGTGTTGAGCCAGATTAATTGCCCTTAATAAGTCAATAATGTTCAGAAGAATGCAATAGAATTCTGAAAATCCATAATCTTTCTTAATGTCCAAACACCATTCAAAATTGTTTCATAACAAGAATCCACAAAACGTGACCCATCTCAAGAGAAAAAACAAACAGCCATGATCAACCCCATTCCAGATGCTGGAATTAGCAAAGATGTTGAAGCAGCTACTATAACTATACTCAGGGACATAAAAGAAAATACTCTTTTTTTTTTTTTTTTTTTTGAGACGGAGTCTCGCTCTGTCGCCCAGGCTGGAGTGCAGTGGCACAATCTTGGCTCACTGCAAGCTCCGCCTCTCGGGTTCACGCCATTCTCCTGCCTCAGCTTTCCCAGTAGCTGGGACTACAGGCGCCCACCATCACGCCCGGCTAATTTTTTGTATTTTTAGTAGAGACGGGGTTTCACCGTGGTCTCGATCTCCTGACCTCATGATCCGCCTGCCTCGACCTCCCAAAGTGCTGGATTACAGGCGTGAGCCACCGCGCCCAGCCAATAAAATAGTCTTGAAACAAGCAAAATGATATAAATCTCAAGAGAGAAATAGACATTTTAAAAAGTCAACCCAGAATTCTAGTACCAGTGATGATCTCCTTAAGAATGAAGTGAAAACATCTTCAGATTAAAGAAAACTGACAGAATTTGTTGCTATCAGATCTACTATAAACAATCCTAAAGGAATTTCTTCAGGCTGATAGGATATGATAATAGGGGAAAACTCAGATCTTCAGGAAGGAATGGAAAGGATTGAAAATGGTAAATACATGGGTAAATATAAAATACTTTTTATCTTAATTTTCTTAATTTCTTTAAAATATAACTGTGTGAAGAAATGATTATAACATTTTATTATAGAGTTTAGAATGATACCAATGTAATACTTACGACAATTGAAGCGGGGAGACTGGTAAATGGAGCTATACGATTGCAAGATTTACACGTATTTTTTGTTGTTTTTTTGTTTTTTTGTTTTTGAGATGGAGTCTTGCTCTGTCGCCCAGGCTCCTGGAGCGCAGTGGCATGATCTTGGCTCACTGCAACCTCCACCTCCCTGGTTCAAGTGATTCTCCTGCCTCAGCCTCCCCAGTAGCTGGGACTACAGCCACGCATCACCATGCCCAGCTAATTTTTGTATTTCTAGTACAGATGGGGTTTCACCATGCTGGCCAGGCTGATCTCGAACTCCTGACCTCAAGTGATCCTCCCGCCTCAGCCTCCCAAAATGCTGGGATTATAAGTGTGAGCCACCGTGCCCAGCCAAGGTTTATACATTTTACATAAAATGGTACAATATTAACTCTAAATAGACTGATATATATATTTAAATCTCTAGAGCAACCACTCAAAGGGGATTTTGGGGGGAGCTATGCGTCTTTCAGTAGCTTCTAGTTTCACATCCGTATTTCTAGTCTGACCGTTTTCTGTCCCATGCTAGACCCTGCCCTGATTCCTTTACTCCCTAAAATACCACCAACGAAAGGCTATGTGTAAGGCAGACTTCACTGAAAGTGGGGGGCAATGGATGATTCATCACAGACCACATAGTCAACAACTTACAAACAACAATTAGAAATCTTTTTCTTTTCCTTTTTTTTTTAAGAGACAGAGTCAGCTGTGTGCCGTGGCTCACACCTGTAATCCCAGCACTTTGGGAGGCCAAAACAGGCATATCAATTGAGCCCAGGAGTTCAAGAGAAGCCTGGGCAACATGGCAAAACCCTGTCTCTACAAAAACCACAAAAAAAAAATTAGCTGAGCATGGTGGCACGTGCTTGTTGTTCCAGCTACTCAGGAGGCTGAGCTGGGAGGATCACCTGAGCCCAGGGAGGTCGAGGTTGCAGTGAGCTATGATCACACCACTGCCCCCAGTCTGGATGGCAGTGAGACCCTGTCTCAAAGCAAATAATAATAATAATAATAAAGACAGGGTCTCACTGTCACTCAGGCTGGAGGGTAGTTGTGCGATCATAGCTCACTGCAGCCTCAAACTCCTGGGGTCAAATGATTCTTCTCCCTCAGCCTCCCAAGTAGCAAGGACTACAGGCATGCTACCATACCCAGCTAAAGAAATCTTTGTTTTTAGAATTCTTCAGTCACCGGCCATCAGAAATTTCTCTCTGATCTACTTTATTTGAGCTCCCCCGCTACCTTGCCCCTTGCATTTGCCCCCCTCTCTTAAGAACTTTCCACAATCTTCTTACCTGTCCTCTTGAGCAACATGACTTTCTGTCTATTCAAAGCCCATCCTGGCCGTGCTTTGGTGCTGGGGAGGTGCCACTGCTTTACAACAGCCATGGCCCTTAAGATGCTCTGCTGTAAAAAGACAGTTTTCTCTCTGAAAAATTCCACTACCACCTTTCAAACCCATTTTTCTTTCCTCCTACATAGATATACCACCAAGCTACCTCTGTCTCCCTTCTCTATTAAACAGAGCAAATGAGCTCGGATCCAAACTTGTCCACTCATCCAAGCCAAACAAGAGCCTTGGAGGCATCCAAACCTACCCTCAATGGCTACTGTTATACAAGTGTGCCTCCTGGAGTCCCACACCCCACCTCAAGTGGCTTATGTGTTCACCCAAAATATATATTTATTAAGCATCTCCTACACAGTGCTTGTCATAATATTATATATATAACTCTCCCTAAGAAGGATTTTTTTTTTTTTGAGACAGAGTCTCACTCTGTTACTCAGGCTGGAGGGCAGTGGCGTGATCACGGTTCACTACAGTCTCATCTTCTGGGCTCAAGTGATCCTCCCACTTTAGCCTCCCAAGTAGCTGGGACTACAGACTCACGCCAACACACTTGGCTGAGTTTTTTGTAGCTTTTGTAGAGACAGGGTCTTGCTATGTTGCCCAGGTTTGTCTTGAACTCCTGACCTGAAGCGATCTGCCCGTCTTGGCCTCTCAAAGTACTGGGATTACAGGAATGAGCCACTGCGCTTGGCTGTTTTTATTTTTATTTTTAAACATTAAACTAAGATGGATTTTTCTGAAAGCCACTAAGAGGACAAAAAATACCATTTCCAAATCATCTCCTTGTCACTGATTAACACCGGGCCCCTTTAAGGCTAGTTTAAGAAACCCAAACTGATTGTAAAAGCTTTGTGCCAGTCATCTATTGCTGCATAACAAACAGCTCCAAAACTTAAAACAATGACAACACTTACTTTGCTCACAAATCTGTAACTTGGGCAGGGCTTGTTGGGGACAGCTTGTATCAGCTGCACTCAGCATCACTGGGTGTGCTTGAAAGTTGGGGGCTGGAACCATCTGAAGTTTCATTCACTCCCAAGTCTGGTGGTTAATGATGGCATCATTGGGGACCTCAGTTGAGCTGGGCTGTGCCTGGAGCACCAATGACATTGATGTATGGTTTTCCTGGATGACTCTCTGGCTTCTTCACAACACCCTTGGCTGGGTTCTAAGAGCCAGGGGAGAGAGACAGAGAGAGAGAGAGAGAGAGAGAAATGAGAGAGAGAGAGAGAGAGACAGAGAGATAGAGAGAAAGAGAAATGAGAGAGAGAGAGAGAGAAATGAGAGAGAGAGAGACAGAGACAGAGAGAGAGAGAGACAGAGAAATGAGAGAGAGAGAGAATGAGAAAATGAGAGAGTGCACCAGCTGGAAGCCATATCACCTCTTATGACCTAGCCTCTGAAGTTGTGCTGAATCATTTCTGCTGCTGTCTACTTGAAGCAAGCCCACATTCAAGGGTGAGGGAATTAGACTCCACCTTTTGATGGGTGAAATGTCGAAGACCTTGCAGGTATGTTTTAAAATCCCACAGCCTTAAAGAGAAATGTTGATCATAACGGAAAGTTTTCCTGATGGGCAGTAATGAGAGGAAAATCATACTGTACAATCTAGAGAAAGCTTCTCTAAAATCCTCATTACCCACTTTTCTCCCAAAGGACTTCAGGGCAGCCCAGGCACCCCACTCTCCTCTCTGCACCCCTTCTCCCTCACTTTCCTTTCTGGTCTAGTTCACGCCCTCCCAGGTTTATAAAGCGACATTGAGACTCATACGTTTTTTCTTTTCTCCATGGTCCCTGTCCATTGATTCCCTCAAATGAACCAACAAGGCCTCTCCTCCTTAGGAAGGTGGGAGAAGGTAGGTTCCCATGCTAACGTTTTTCATGTGTGTGTGTCTGTATGTGTGTGTATACACATAAACACATCTATGTGTTTGAAAATAAACCCGATCATTTAAACTTAGTAATTATATTTGCAAATTAACCCCATAATTTGAATAGACTAGATATTTTTATATGCACATAACCCATGAATATAAAGAGATGTGCCTAAATGTACAGGAAACAGGGCACCCTTAAGAGAGACCTTAATGAAGAGTCCATTTACAGAGGTGCAGGCAGAGTTAAGAGAAGTAGCAGGGATGTGGAGGCGGCCAGGGACTAGCAACAGCAGGAAGCCATCACCTTCCTTAGATCTGAAGGGGGGTGGGTATGGCATTACCTGAGGTGGTGGTAGCCGGACCCCAGGAGACTGACCCCTGCTAGAAGCTGCTGTCAGAAAAGAAACCAAGAACAACTGAGAGGTTAAAAAGTTGTAGATTAAAGTTACTTTGACCTCTCTTTTCTCCTGCCTTTTTATCCCCTGCTGATTCTTCCCTTTGGTCAAACCCAACCAGAATCCAGAGGGCAGGTGGTGTTATTGCCCTCCAGGGCTCAGCCTCCAGCCCAGAGCACAGTGAGAAGAACAGACAATGGACAGGGAGGAAGAGGGGCAAATGGAGAGTACCCAGCACAACTTGTTTAAAAATGAATAAGATCATCTTTTGATGGCAACTCTTTCTTCTTTTTTTTTTTTTTTTTGAGACAGAGTTTCACTCTCATTGGCCAGGCTGGAGTGCAGTGGCGTGATCTCAGCTCACTGCAACATCCACCTCCCAGGTTCAAATGATTCTCCTGTCTCAGCCTCCTGAGTAGCTAGGATTATAGGTGCGTACCACCTCGCCCAGCTAATTTTTGTATTTTTAGTAGAGACGAGGTTTCACCATGTTGGTCAGGCTGGTCTCAAACTCCTGACCTCAGGTGATCCACCCGCCTCAGCCTCCCAAAGTGCTGGGATTACAGGTGTGAACCCCTGCGCCCAGCCAGCTCTTTCAAACAGTTACATACACTGGGAGTAAAAGATGGTGGGGGGCCGCATGCCCAAACAGTGAAGAAAAATAGTGACAGCAATTGGCATGACAGTCATTCTTAATTGCATGAGCTAATGAAGTGGAATTCCTGGCATGACTTACCCCAAAGTAATTTATATTTGGCTTGGAAAACAGAATGGTTTTTATAACAGATTTTTCTAATTATGTTTTACTTATGTTAATATGAGGGTTTGACTCCCCAAGTAAATACCACCTGATCACAAAGCAGGATGGCTCAGAAGTACACTGAGCACCAGGTGGAAGCCAGGCTGGGATTTCACAATTTTCTGCAGACGATGCAAAAGTATCTGGAAGTTTTTGCTTTTGATGTGTGGGGGCTGCTGTCTCCAACTCATTTGTAAAAGCATTAAGGGCAGCTACTGTATCTCATGCTTCCTCTCGATTCCTCAAAGATAATAATACTCAAACTTTGCTATGCATAAAGATCACCTGGGGAACTTATTAAAATGCAAACTCTTGGGCCCTGCCAGGATGATTGATTCTGTTGGTCTGGGTGATGCCTAGGAATCTGAATTTCAGCAAGCACTCCAGGTCCTTCTCATGCTGGTGTTTGGGCCATCACATTTGGAGAAACACCACTGAAAACATTAGACACATGGATTCATACTCAAAGGAGGCAAAGTGCTGTAACAGATGAAGTGGGGGAATGATTAAGAGCCAGAGCTGGGTTCCAATCCCAATTTTGCCATGAATTCATTGAGGCAGCTTACCTTCTCCGATAATCATTTGCAAGAAGGCTAATACATAGACTTCAGAGTCATTAGGAAAATTGGAGTTAGCAAATGAAAAATAAAAATCGGGTGAAAACATAGTGGCTTTCACTATTTGCACCCAGAAGGTTCTCGGGTGAGCCTTTCTCAAGGTAACTGGGCTCTGAGAACCCTACTTTGGAAGACCCATGAGGATGGCACCTGTAAGATCAGCTCGTCTGGTACCATCTTAGCACTGTTTCCTTGCAGTCACTGAGTGCCATCCTGAGACACTGTATTTCATAGATTTCATGTTTTTCAGGCTCACTCTTTCCTTGTTTCCACTTGTGAAATTATTATTCATCCTGCAGCATATGGACAACAGGTTTTTTACCCATTCTCTCTTGCCGTTGGCAGGATACCATTCAACAATATGGTGTTAACAAAAAATATTAAAACTAGCTGTCTTAAATTTTTGGTTCTGGTTCATAATGTTGCATAATGAAAAGGAAAATCTTTCCCACAGTCCCAGTGGTGCGGAAACACTTAGAAATAACTGTAAATATAGACTCTCAAATGACAAGAGGTTGTTTTATGTCATTCTGCGATTTCTTTTTCACAGCATGTTCTATGTGCTGGAATAAAAATTTTTAATGAAGTCAGAATGCTAAATTTAATGGAACCTTTGCTCTTTGTTCATTGCAAAATACATCATGTTTCCATTGAATTTGCTGTGCATCTTGGCATCAGGTCCCACACAGCAAAACAAAACTCAGACCTCATAATTCAATAGTTTTGATTATGCCCAGATACTAAAGACCACTGCATGTCTTTCCTAATTTTTTACTCACTTGATTTTCAGTGAATAAATGTAAAAAGAGTCTCCAATTGTTCCTCTTAAATCACCCTAATTGAACATAAGAGTGATAATGTACGACTGGAGGAATATTTTACATAATGTAAGTACTAATCCTAGGTGGCATATAATTAGCTTGCAATTTTTTTTTTTTTTTTTTTTGGTCAATAAGTAGCATAAAAATACTGATTGAGGCTGTGACTCACACCTGTAATCCCAGCACTTTGGGAGGCTGAGGTGGGCGGATCACTTGAGGTCAGGAGTTTGAGACCAGCCTGGCCAACATGGTGAAACCCCATATCTACTAAAAATACAAAAATTAGCTGGGCATGGTTGAGCACGCCTGTAGTTCCAGCTACTCGGGAGGCTGAGGAAGGAGAATCGCTTGAACCCAGGAGACAGAGGTTGCAATGAGACGAGATGGTACCACTGCACTCCAGCCTGGGTGCCAGAGCGAGACTCTGTCCCAGAAAAAAAAAAAATACTGATTGTTACGGAGAATAAATTTTAGCTGCAAGCTGTTCCAAGCAGGCTATTCAAAACATGTACTTATAACTTAGGGGTATAAAATTTATAGTAACCCGTTAGTGACTGCAAAATCTAATCTAGTTACCAGACCTTTGCTTCTCAAACTTAGGTGTACATAAGAATTATGTGAGGCGCCTGTTTTAAAAATGCAGGTCCTTGGCCAGGTGCAGTGGTTCACGCCTGTAATGTGGAAGGCTGAGGTGGGAGGATTGCTTGAGCCCAGGAGTTCAAGGCCAGCCTGGGCAACATAGTGGGACCCTGTCTCTATAAATAAAATTTTAAAAAGTGCATGTCTTGGGACCATTCATAAAGAATCTGATTCAGTAGCTGGGGGACACAGGAGCCAGGGGAGTTCGCAAAACCTAGGAGCATACATTTTGAACACTACCCCCCTGCCCCAGGTCATGCTGATATAGCTAATTGAGCACTGGCTAGCCCATTCTCCCTACAGAGGCTCTTTCTTCCTTATTTGTATCCATCCATTCTCTTACCTGTGAGCAGACACAGGTGTGCACCCAAGATTATGAAATTTTGTTGAGCTCTTGGACTTCTCTTGGGCTAAGGCCACATGACAATCTACTCAGGAATAAGGTGAATCCACTCCAATCCAGCAAGTTACCTATCTCAGGAATTGCTAGTACTGGTTGAAGAGATGGATGCCTCTGGGCTAAGATAAAATGCACTATCTCATGGGTTCTCTACTTGATCCTCACTGCTCTGGAGGGTGGGGCCTATGTGTATTTTATAGAGGAAGAAACTGAGGTTCAGGGAGGTCAGGGCACTGGCAAAGGTCATATAAGAAAGGTAAAGGCCAGGCCTGGTGGCTCAAGCCTGTCATCCCAGCACTTTGGGAGGCTGAAGCAGGTGGATCACCTGAGGTCAGGAGTTCGAAACCAGCCTGGCCAACATGGTGAAACCCTGTCTCCACCAAAAATACAAAAATTAGCCAGGAGTGGTGGTGTGCGCCTGTAGTCTCAGCTAGTCGGGAGGCTAAGGCAGGAGAATTGCTTGAACCTGGGAGGCGGAGGTCGCAGTGAGCCGAGATTGTGCAACTGCTAGGAGACAGAGAGAGACTCTGTCTCAAAAAAATAAAAAGAAGAAGAAGAAAGAAAGAAAGAAAGGTAGGGAACCAAGTCCCCAAAATTGTGTCTCCAGTCTCTAAGCTTGTTCTTTTCAACTCCTTGTCAAGAGTTTGGTTGTATTGCCAGAATATGCAGAGATGGGTTAAGCATTTTACATTAAAAAAAACAACACATTACCTCTTGGTATTAATTTTCTATACAAGAGGAGATGATCTCAGTGTTCGCAGAACAGCAGCTACACAGGCAATGATTAAAATTCTGAGAACACTCTCCCTCAGTCTGTCTTCAGACAATGCTTCCATCTTATGGTTAGGTATGAAAGTAGAAAAGTAATCTGGGGCCTGGTTCTCACACCCTCTGTTGCCGGCCTCCCTGGAGCTGGGTGGTGGCATTGCAAGGACTATTTACCAACAGGATTAGAAAAGTGATCTTCGCAAACCTCACTCTAGAATTTTCGAAACTGCTTTTTGTGCTTTTGGTAATGTATGAGTCTATTCAGCCTGCCACAACAAAAAGCCACAGAGTGGGTGGCTTAAACAACAGAAATTTATTTCTCACATTTCTGGAGGCCGAAGTCCAAGATCAAGGTACCAGCAAGTTCAGTTTCTGATAAGGCCTCCCTTCCAGGCTGATGAACGCCTGTCTTCTCACTGTGTCCTCGCACGGCAGAGATAGCAGGAAAGAAATTTCTGCTTTCTCTTTCCCTTTCTTCCTCTTCTTTTTTTTTTTTTTTTGAGATGGAGTCTTTTTCCCATCACCCGAGCTGGAGTGCAATGGCACGATCTCGGCTCACTACAACCTCTGCCTCCCGGGTTCAAGCGATTCTCCTTCCTCAGCCTCCCGAGTAGCTGGGATTACAGACGTGTGCCACCACACCTGGCTAATTTTTGTATTTTTAGTAGCGATGGGGTTTTGCCATGATGGCCAGGCTGGTCTCGAACTCCTGACCTCAGGTAATCCACACACCTCGGCCTCCCAAAGTGCTAGGATTACAGGCGTGAGCCACCGAGCCCAGCCACCTTTCTTCCTCTTCTTATAAAGCCACCCACCCTTATGGCTTCATTTAACCTTAATTACCTCCTAGAAGCCCGATCTCCAAATACCATCATAATGGGAGCTGGGGCTACAAAATATTAATTTGGTGGGGACCCAAAATTCAATCCATAGCAGATGGGTCCACTTATTTTCTAGGAAAGCAGCTTTGGACAGAGGCAAATAGGCAGCTTTTCTTAACTAAAGACAGAAAGTTCTATCTGAGAAGATGCCCTTCCAACCCTTTTCTCTTTTGGGGAGAAATGGATGCTTTATCAGGAAGTTAACATGTGTGATTACCAGCCATAGGTGGGGGCCCAGGAGATTCCACGCCGCCGAACCCGGTTCCACAGCGCTCAGGCAGAGCTGTACACACGGTTGTATGTATGTGCACACTGCCTGGGGAGACACGCTGTGGCCACGATGGCTCCCCTGCTGTTTTGGGGACATGTCAGGCAAGCTCTGGCCTTAGGACTGCCTTAGACTTGGTTCCCTGGAAGCAGAGCCTGAGCCTGGGGTTTTTGTGCAAAGATTCTTTTGGGAGAAGTCTAGTCTCAGCCTGATCCCAGGGGGAGCTCTGGAACATACATGACTTCCAGAGATGGTCCCTCTCAGGGGAAAGGGGATTGGACACTTGTCCCTGCCCCCATCAGTCAGGCATTGGTCCCCTCCCAGGCATGTCCAGGACAGGAAGCAGGTCAGGTCAGCCAAGGGCTATCCTCTGGAGAGGGGGACAGGTGTGAAGCTTTAGCGGACAACACCCCCCGCCCCGACAACAGAGGGAGGGTGCCAGCGCTGCTACAGAGGAGCTCAGCGGGGCCCAGTTGCACCTACTGTGGAGGAGCTGTTGCTCTAGCTGTCCCTCTGCCTGGGATGTTCTCCCCCAGATGACCTCATGGCCAACTCCCTCACCTCCTCAGAGCTTTGCTAAAATCTCACCTTCTTCCTTTTTTTTTTAGACAGAGTCTCACTCTGTAACTCAGGTTGGTTGGAGTGCAGTGGCATGATCTCAACTCACTGCAACCTCCACCTCCCGGGTTCAAGTGATCCTCATGCCTCAGTCTCCCGAGTAGCTGGGACTACAGGCACGTGCCACCATGCTCGGCTAAGTTTTGTATTTTTAGCAGAGACGGGGTTTCACCATATTGGCCAGGCTGGTCTCAAACTCCTGACCTCAAGTGATCTGCCTGCCTCAACCTCCCAAAGTGCTGGGATTACAGGCGTGAGCCACCGCACCTGGCCTTAAAATCGCACCTTCTCAATGGGCCCATCTTGGCCACCTTGTTGATGCAGAAACTGCACCCCCACCCACTCCCCATTACCGTCATCGGCTCTGCTTCTTTTTTCCATAGAACTCATCACCTTCCAACATAGACAATTTATTTCTTTCGTATGTTTTTTTTGGAGGGGGGCATTGTTGTTGTTGTTTGTTTTTTTGAGACAGAGTCTCGCTGTATCGCCAGGCTGGAGTGCAATGGCGCAATCTCGGCTCACTGCAACTTCCGCCTCCCAAGTTCAAGCGATTCTGTTGCCTCAGCCTCCTGAGTAGCTGGGATTACAGGCCCCCTCCACCACATCCGGCTAATTTTTGTATTTTTAGTAGAGACGGGGTTTCACCATGTTGGCCAGAATGGTCTCAATCTCTTGACCTCGTTATCTGCCTGCCTTAGTCTCCCAAAATGCTGGGATTACAGGCATGAGCCACCGCACCTGGCCGGTGTGTTTTTTTTGTTTTGTTTTGTTTTTTGTCTTTTTTTTTTTTTTTTTAATATCATCTGTTTCTTCCCCCTTAGAATGAAAGCTCACTGAGGGCAGAGATACTGATATAGGCTTATCACCCAGAATAGTAGCTGAGATATCATAAGCACACCATGAATACTTGTTGAATTAAGTCTCAAAGGGGCCCTGACTCAAAGAAGGGAGTAGGTCAAGAACTCAGAGAAATAGATTACATAAAAGGTTACTAGCCAAGCCATTAGGCATGACTTGGGGCCTGCAGGAGGGGCACCACTACCTCGAGGTATAATATAATTTTTGGACCAGTGAATGCAAGGGTGTCATTACACTGTGCTTGGTGTGGCTGTTCAGAAGCCGTCCTGCCCTGCACAGCTGCTCTACTTGAGGACTTGCTAAGCTTTTCCTTGACCTTCTAAAATAATTCTGCCTTATTCTCCTACAGAAGTCTCAGCTTGGGCAAGTAATGACCACCCACCCCTATGATAATACCTTAGTTAGCAGAACTTTTCATCCAAAAATACGGAAATGCCAACATATGGAAACACTCAGATACCACAATGTTTCATAAGTACTAAGGGACGAATTTTTATAACTTCCTATAAGAGGCTTCCTAACACTCAAAAGTTGAGTGACCCCATCTACACCCACCTCCTGTCTGCCTTGCAAAGAATGTCTCTTAGACAAATCCTGAAAACTCATACCAAAAATATTATATCTTGCTAGCTTTCCCCCCAAATAACTCACAGGTAATTTTTTATTCTTTGCCTATACAAAATGGGCAAAGTATTTAGACAGACATTACCCCAAGAGAAAAAAACAGAAAATAACAAATATGTGAGAAAATCCACAATTTTACCCATAAAATGCAAATTCAAACAACAGTCAGATACTATCACAATCTATCAAACCAACAAGAACTTCTTGTCGTTGTAATACCAAAACTGGTAAAGCTGTGGTTAGGGTGCACATTCTGCAATGTGGGTGGAAATGTGAAGTGGTAAACCCTTGTGGAAAGCTACAAGGCTAGATCCTGAGATGCTTTGATATCTTCATCATCTTTGACCTTTCTTCTAGAGTCCCTGCTAGGACCTTATCCTACCAAAAAATCTGAAATGCAGGGGGAAAAGCCTTTGAACCTAGCCATAGAGATCTTACGCAGGACTCACATGGCAGGAAGAGGGAGAGGGAGAGGTTACTTAGGTAAGCTAGCAACAGATTCTCTCAAAGTTTTTCTTTGGTTTAACGTTTTTTTGTTTTTTTTGTTTTTGAGATGGAGTTTATTTATTTATTTATCTATTTATGAGACAGAGTCTTGCTCTGTTGCCCAGGCTGGAGTGCAATGGCGTGATCTAGGCTCACTGCAACCTCTACCTCCAGGGTTCAAGCGATTCTCCTGCCTCAGCCTCTCAAGTAGCTGGGATTACAGGCATGCGCCACCACGCCCAGCTAATTTTTGTATTTTTAGTAGAGACGGGGTTTCACCATGTTGGTCAGGCTGGTCTCAAACTCCTGACCTCACGTGATCCACCCGTCTCGGCCTCCCAAAGTGCTGCGATTACAAGTGTGAGCCACGGCTCCCGGCCTGGTTTAACTTTTTATCACAAGGATAACTCTCGTCACATACACTCTGTGGCCCAACAAACAGAATACTGGCATTTAGTTTCATAATTGGAATTGCTGATTTGTCGTGTTTTGACAGTTGAATCATGTTTCTAAAACTCATATTTTCATGTTCCAAAAATTTCCCCTGTGCCTGGGGATGCAGGGCCATCATTTACTCCTTGCTGGATTCTTTAGCTGTTAACATAAAGCCATGGTAACAGCTATCTTATTTCCCAAATTCAAAAACTCAACATTCAAAACAATCATTTTCCAAATTCTCTGAATTCTCTTGTTACTTTTTCTCCTTGAACTTCACTCACTAAAAATCAGCACAAAGTACAGTGTTTTCTTCTATCTCAACTAGAATAAAACCCACATTTACGAATATTTTTCAGGTAAGGTATTCACTCATTAAAAGGAAAAAAAAAAAAAAAAACTGGCCGGGTGCAGTGGCTCACACGCTCACGCCTGTAATCCCAGCACTTTGAGAGGCCGAGGTAGGCAGATTACCTGAGGTCAGGAGTTCGAGACCAGCCTGACCAACATGGTGAAACCCCATCTCTACTAAAAATACAAAAAAAAAATTAGCCGGGAGTGGTGGTGTGTGCCTGTAATCCTAGCTACTCGGGAGGCTGAGGCATGAGAATTGCCTGAACCCAGGAGGTGGGGGTTGCAGTGAGCCGAGATCGCACCACTGCATTCCAGCCTGGGCAACAGAGTGAGACTCTGTCTCATAAATAGATAAATAAGATAAATAAATTAAAATGAAAAATAAAAAAATAATAACTTCTACCTGTAAAACAAGGGCTCACCCCAAATGGGATTTAGGTTTTTCCTTTTTAATTTTTAGCAGGAAAGCTGCTTAGAAGGTTGCTAGTAGCTTTCCGTTTCTGGAGGTGGCCTCTTTGGAGCTGACTTTATTTACTCTGGGAAAGTTAACAGAAACGGGCTTTTTAGTTACCCAAAGGTAAAGCAAATTCCCACCCATCAACCTTGGAGAAGCTGTGAAATCACGTCCCATGGGGAGGCAAGATTGTTGGGAGGAACGGAGAAGATTCCATCCAGGCCTGGATGCAGGAGACCTGCCCTCTCAGCTGTGGCATGAGAGGCCACCGCCGGGGGTGGCAGAGAGGGTGGGCGGATCCCTCACACTGCAGTGTCATCCACCAGGGCCCGAGAAGGGCTCTGCAAGGCCACCCTCCTCCTGCTATGGGCCCTTCTCCCGCTCCCACCTAGGATTCGGGGAGCAGCTCTCGGGCCTCTTCCCAGGACACACAGGAGTTCCCGTCCTCAGATCTTGGTAAAGGCAGCAGGAGAGGGTGGAAATGTCCTGCTTTTGCGTCTTTGCCATAAAATGATGTCTAAGGGGTCTTCCTGCTCTAAAATTCTAAATTTCCATTTCAGTCAAGGCTTTCTGCTTATGGGAAAGAGAAACTAGCTCCAAGCAGAGACAGAGTAACCTAACCCTAAGGAGAGCTCAGCCAGGCAGAGTGGCTCACGCTGTAATCCCAGCATTTTGAGAGGCTGAGGCAGGTGAATCACTTGAGGTCAGGAGTTCGAGACCAGCCTGGCCAACATGGTGAAACCCTGTCTCTACTAAAAATATAAAAATTAGCCAGGTGTGGTGGCACATGCCTGTAATCCCAGCTACTCGGGAGGCCGAGGCAGGAGAATCACTTGAACCTGGAAGGCGGAGGTTGTGGTGAGCCAAGATCGTGCCATTGCATTCCAGCCTGGGCGACAGAGCAAGACTCGGCTTCAAAAAAAAAAAAAAAAAAAAAAAAAAAAGGAGCGCTGATGAAGAGTCTAGCTAGCCAGGCCTCAGCCACATGGAGCTGGGAACAAGGTTGTCAGGCAGAGGGTGGCTCTTCTCTGGGCCCTGGTCCTCTCTGGACGTTTCCTTCTGCTCACCTGTTTCTTGCTCTGCCCAGCGTCCTCTGCCTATTTCTGGTTCTCCTTGGCTTTGTCTTGCCATGGTGCTGATTCAGCCCTTGACTGCTCCAGACCCAGAGGCCCGGCTCCTCACTCTCCCTTAAGAGAGGATTTAGGCCCAGTTAGGTGTCCACGGCTGGTCCAAAAAGTTCTTGGCCAGAAAGCTTCAGTCATGGGATAGAAACACAGCCACCCAGGCACATGACATGATTAGAGAGAAAGACAAGTGGACTTGGCAAGGGTCAGGACCTCCAAAACATCAACAGCAGTGTTGGTGGCAGCTCCTTTCATTCCCACTTTCTTCTATTACTTGGGTTTCATCCAAACCTCTCTGGTTCTCAGAGAAGTATGTTCTAGGGCAGGGTTAGGCATGAGAGGTTTATTGAAGGTGTCTGTGCTGGAAGATGGGGAGATTACAGGAGGAGGCTGGGAGAGCTGTCAGGCCATGATGCAGGTCTGACCCTGGTGAAGGAGAGAGGGAAGGAAGGTGAGGTAGGAAGACTCTCAGCCTGCCGCACATTCTAACAAAGTTTGGGCAGGGTTGATAGACATCTGTCTAAGTCAGTTCAGTCTACTATAATAAGATACCATATACTGGGTGGCTTATAAACAACAGAAATGTATTTCCCACAGTTCTGGAGCCTGGGAAGTCCAAGGTCAAGGTGCTGGCAGATCCACTATCTGGTGAGAACCTTCTTCCTGGTTTGCAGACAGTAGACTTCTCACTGTGTCCTCACATGTTAGGAGGAGCAAGACAGCTCTCTGGGGCCTCTTTTATAAGGTCCTCACCTCATGAATGGGTGCTGATCCCATTCATGGGGGCTCTTCCCTCATGACCTAAGCACCTCCCAAAAGTCCCACTTCCAAATACCATCACACTGGGGATTATGGCTTCAAGATATGAATTTGGGGCAGGGGCACAAACATTCGGTCCATAGCAGCATCCTTGAGGCAAAGTTCATCAGAGGAGTCCCACGTGTCACAGGAGTCATTCTGCCTTAGCAGCCCTGCTGTGCTTCGTCATTGGTTGGGAGCAGTGGTAAGAAATGTGGACACAGCTTGAATATGGTGGTGGATTTAGAGCACAGCATCAAGGGCTGTCAGGTGATTGTATTTCCCCCAGCAGGAGATCTGAGAGATACAAGTTCAAGGTCAACACACAGGCTCTTTTTTATGAGGCAGGAGAAGGAAGGCACAGATTGGTAAGCTTGCAGGCTATGGAGTCCACAGGCTGGGTTGGAATCTGCCTACCTCTTACCCATCATGTGCACCTGGACAAGTTACCTGTCTCCCTGAGCCTCACTTTCTTCCTCTGAAATAATAATAATGGCCATACCTATAAAGCGCTTACTGTGTGCAAGACACCGTTGTCAGTATTAATTCATTTAATCCTGGGGCACAGAGTTTAAGCAACTTGCCTAAGATATCAGAGGTGATAAGTGCTAGCATCAGAATTTGAACCCAGAACCCAGGCTACATTGTCTTTGTGAAGTAGAGCCAGCAATAGCACCAACACGACAATGCTGTTGTGAAAACTGAGAAGAGAACAATTGTAAAGCATTTAGCCTCACACACTGTATACATTCAATAAATGTTCCCTGCTGTTACTGGCATTACTAATTATTATTATAGAAGGTACAGACTGAGTTTTTCTTTAGTGGTTTCGAAGATACACACTTTTCATCCCAATGGTCTCTTCTGACAATAACTAGTTTCCTTCATATGGTGGGGAAAATGGATCCCACTGTGACAATGTAAAGTGATCCCACCTGCAGACATTCGCCTTGCTTTGGCTCTACGCTCATCAGATGTCTTCTGAGGATAACGTGGTGTTCTGTGCACACTCCCAACAGGGTAAAGGGGACACACCATTGACAGCCTACCCAGCAGCCATTTCCTGCTTCTTCCTTCCTGAGAGAGACCCAGTTTCCTTCAGATATTATTCTGGTTATCTATTGCTGCATCACGAACCATCCCCAAAACTGAAAACAACAATTCATTATCCTGTCTCACAATTCCGTGGCTGACTGGGCTCAGAAGGGTGGTTCTTGCTTGGGGTTTCTCATGTGGTTGCAGTCAGATGGCAGCTGGGGCTGGGGTCATCAGAAGCCTCCACTGAGCTGGACATCCCAGGTGGCCTCTTCATTCACGAGTCCAGAACAGTGGAAACCGGCTCAGTATCTCGGTATCTCGGTAACTCTCTCTCTTTCTCTCCCTCCCCCCATCCCGTGTGTGTGTGTGTGTGTGTGTGTGTGTGTGTGTGTGTGTGTGTGTATGTGTGTCTTTCTCTCTCTTCTTGCTCTCTCTCTCTCTCTCACTCACTTGCTGGCTCTCCACACAGCCTCTCCACATGACTATCTTGGGCTTCCTCACAGCATGGTGGCCTCCCTGCAGTCAGGCTCTGTAGATGCTGGCTGGTTTATCACAGAGCAAGCATTCCAAGAGACTGAGAAGGAGCTGCAAGGCTTCTTGTAACCCAGCTTTGAACCTTGTGCAAAGACGCTTCCTCCGCATTTTATTAGTTACATAGAAGCAGCCCAGACTCAGTCCAGGGATTACCAGGAGGCATGGTGTGGCAGACTGGGAGTAAGGGGAGCTTTGGAGAGGAACTACCATGGATACCCCTTTCCCACTCAGCCACAGGCCTCTGGGGCAGCCAGCCTCACCCTCCAGCCTGAGGGTGAACAAGATGGGTCTAAAGGTGATGCCTCCCCCTTGCCAAGAATGAGCATGTGACCCTGTTTTGGTCAATGAGATATAAGGGGGATGTCTGCTGGGCTTCTGGGGAAAGTTTTCACATTCCTAAGAGAGAGTCTTCTTCCTCAGGTCATGCTCGGATTTGAATAAGTTTTCTGGAGCTGCCCTGGGCATTTTCCATCAGCCTGAGGATGACACCATCCCTAAGAAGGGCAGAGCAGACAGGTGGAAAGACCCAGGGCGCTGGATGCCACAGTGTAGCCCATCCACAGCCAACCCTGAAGCCCACCCTACTTTGGGACTCTCTGTTATCTGAAATAAGCCAAGACCACGTCTCTCTCTCTATATATATATGTGTGTATGTCTATACCTATATACACATACATACATATGTGTGTGTATATATATACATATATATCACTCATATATATACACACATACATATATGATATATATGAGTAATATATATGTGTGTACATATATATGAGTGATATATATGTGCATATATATGATATATATAGATATATAGATATGTATGATATATATAGAGATATATCATATATATAGATAGATATGTATCTATATATATATAGATATATATATCACTCAGGCTGGAGTGCAGTGGTGTTATCACAACTCACTGCAGCCTCAAGCTCCTGGGCTCAAATGATCCCACCTCAGCCACCCCTTAGCTCTCCTATGCACAGAGGGCTGTACAGTAGATGGCTGTCTGAATTTGGCCTGCGGGCCATATTTTGCTGATCCCTGGTTTAAAATGTCAAGGAGTAAATACTGCTGACACAAGATGCTGACTTAAGGCTGCTTGTCCCTCTAATCCCCACTGTAAATTATCATTATAATTATCCACTGATGCTCAGGTTCGCAAATCTGCAGATTGTAACTTAATTTAATTCTTGCTTGAGTGAGAGGATGAGTTTACCTTAAGCTTAAAAGATGGTAACTTTTAAGATTAAGGTAATGGGTGTGAGGTGGGTGCTGGGCTTCTGTAAGAGAAGTCAAGACTTGCAAGGAGAAAAATATTCTTACAGCTTAATAAGGCAAAGGAGAGTCACTAGCAAGAATCAAAGTGCTTATTGTCTTTTAGATACTTCCCCAGTACCCCACTTCCTGACCAAACCACAAAGGTCACTTCCTCTTGCCTCCAACACACACACCTTTAACTGAGAAACCTTAATCGGGGTGGGGATCATGTTGGTCACCAAGGAGATGGGACCTTGAGGGAAGAGAGATAAAAAGAAGTAAAGAAGTCTGGGCATGGTAGCTCATACCTGTAATCCCAGCACTTTGGGAGACCGAGGCAGGCTGATCACCTGAGCTCAGGAGTTCAAGACCAGCCTGACCAACATGGAGAAACCCTGTCTCTACTAAAAATACAAAATTAGCCGGGCGTGGTGGCGCATGCCTGTAATCCCAGCTACTTGGGAGGCTGAGGCAGGAGAATCACTTGAACCCAGGAGGCAGAGGTTGCAGTGAGCTGAGATCATGCCATTGCACTCCAGCCTGGGCAACAAGAGCAAAACTCTGTCTTTAAAAAAAAAAAAAAAAAAAAAAAAGAAGAAGAAGTAAAGAAGGCCGAGCATGGCGGCTCACGCCTGTAATCCCAGCATTTTGGGAGGCCAAGGCAAGTAGATCACTTGAGGCCAGGAGTTCAAGAACACCCTGGTCAACATGGCGAAACCCTGTGTCTACTACAGACTAAAAAAAAAAAAAAAATCATCCGGGCATGGTGGCACACGCCTGTAATCCTAGCTACTCAGGAGGCTGAGGCATAAGAATCACTTGAACCCGGAAGGTGGAGGTTGCAGTGAGCCAAGGTCATGCCACTGCACTCCAGCCTGGGTGACAGAATGAAACTATCTCAAAAAAAAAGAAAAAGAAGAAAAGAAAATAAAACACGTGGGGAGGGAGAGACTGTGTAAGGGAGAGGGTGTGGCCTACTCCGCCCACCAGGGTGTGATTAAGGAATGTACCTCCATGGTCTGGGCAGACCCAGGCTCTAGGGGAAGCTCAGGGGTAAGTTGAAAAGACCATGGAAGCCACTCCTGAATCTCCACCTCAGTGTGGACTCTGTAAGGGCTGGGCCAGATCTCTTAAGCCTGAAGCAAAGGACAACTGAACATTTTCCAAGGTCCTTCCTGCGCTTCACAGGCTAGACCGTTCTGCCCTGGACTGGACTGTCCCACACTTCCAGGAGAACCCCATGCTCTGGGGTCTCCCTGGTGTTTGGAGAAGCCATCTATCCATGCAGACAATTTGACAAAATGAAGGGAGATATGCCAGGATTTCTGAGGAAATTTTAGCTGTGGGGAAGCTTCATAGAAACTGAGGTCCAGTGTGCACTTTGAGATCGAAATATTTCCTTATTGAAAAGAAGAGGCTCGGAGACAAAAAGCCGGAGTGCGTGGAATGTCACATGCCACGCAGAGGGGCCAGTCCTGGAGCCCCATCTCTGCAGGAAGCTGTGTCCCTGGGTGGCTTCTCCTGATGTGGGAGAAGGCAAAGTGCCTGGGCGTTCAGATTTGCAGAGCAAGTTAGAAAGTTAGACAAATCGGTGTTCCCATTTTTGGCCCTTATAAAGACAAAATGTCAACTTGATACTAAAGCAAAGACCCATATCTCATGGCATACGATATTTATTTATTGATTGAATCAAAATCAGATTCCACTGCTGCATACTGTCTGGTTCTGCTGTACGAGAATGCAGTAGTGGTTAGATATGCTGCAGAGCTATTCATATCTCGTGAGTCATTGGAACAGTGCGTTTTGAAATGGTGTCCCTTCACTTTCTGTTTAGGGGGAAAAGAGGAAATAGTTCTATGACAACAGCAGTATTTTCTAATATTCTAGGTTTATTCTAATTTTTTATTTATTTATTTTTTTTAGACAGAGTCTTGCTCTGTCACCCAGGCTGGAGTGCAGTGGTGCAATATCGGCTCACTGCAACCTCCGCCTCCCGGGTTCAAGCAATTCTCCTGCCTCAGCCTCCCAAGTAGCTGGGATTACAGGCACCCACCACCATGCCCAGCTAATTTTTGTATTTTTAGTAGAGACAGGGTTTCGCCATGTTGGCCACGCTGGTCTTGAACTCCTGACCTCAAGTGATCGCCTGCCCCGGCCTCCCAAAATGCTGGGATTACAAGCATGAGCCACCATGCCCTGCCTATTCTAATATTTCTAATTGTAATTTTGGAGTTATGATTTTTTGGGGGGGGCTATGATTTTTTTGGGGGTTATGATTTTTTTAATTCGAAATTTCTCCCACCTGCAGATACTATTATTTAGAGCAGAGCTTAACTTACTCAGAAGTTCATGAGATCTCAGATCCGGAAACTTTTCCCAAGAAGCTTGGACATGGATTGCTGGTAAACACAAAAACTGCATGGAGGGCAGAGCAGCCGGTTGACTCCCCCTTGTCAATATCTTAAAGTGGAAAAGCTTGACTTAGTGACTGTCATTTTGTCTGCGCAGCCCTGGTCTTTTCTTAGGCTTGCCTGCTTGTATTAGTCTTGGGTGGCGAGTGAAGATAATAGCTCAGTGTAAACTAGCTTAAGTGACCTGCGGGACTGTGTTGGCTCAAGTCCTGGTGGGGAGAATAGGGCTGGGCTAGTTGCAGGACTGGCTGGAACCAGGGACTCTAACTCCGTCAGGGCTCCTGGCTTCTCAACTCTACTTCTCTCTGTAGGATTGTTCCATTGTTTTCAGACTGGCCTTTTCATGAGACAGGGGACACAGCCACTAGCAGATCTAGATCTAGATCCTTAGACTTCACAACCAAAGAAGAAAAGGGACCCTCTCCCCTGGATCCACTTTAAAAATTCCCGTGGAGGATGGTGACTGAGAAGCGTTCCTATGCCTACCCCTGGGGCCAATTTGTTGCAGGAAGGGATGGAGAAATACCATTAACTAGCAGGAGGGTATAATCTGTTACCAAAAGAAAGGTGGAAGGCTGGGCCCGGTGGCTCATGCCTGTAATCCTAGCACTTTGGGAGGCCAAGGTGGGTGGATCACTTTAGGTTAGGAGTTTGAAACCAGTCTGGCCAACATGGTGAAACCTTGTCTCCACTAAAAATACCAAAATTAGCCAGTCAGGTGGCACGCATGCCTGTAATTCCAGCCACTCAGAAGGCCGAGGCATAAGAATCGCTTGAACCCGGGAGGTGGAGGCTGCAGTGAGCCAAGATCTCACCACCGCACTGGCGACAGCCTGGGCAACAGAGCGAGACTCTGTCTCAAAAAAAAAAAAGAAAAGAAAGAAAGAGAAAGAAGGAAAGAAGGAAGGAAGGAAGGAGCGGGGAGGGAGGGAGGGAGAGGGAGATTGAGAAAGAGACAGAAAGAAAGAAAGAGCGAGCTAGCCAGGCCAAACAGAAGATGTGTTCTGCCTGTCCCTTCTGGGAGCTGCCCCTTCCCCTCCATCCAAAGGAAGCTGTCCTGGAAGACTGGCCTGCCCCTTTGCCACAAGGATTCTTAGATACGGGCACCTGCTGGTCCATCAGAGTCTTCTCCCAGGAATTGAGAACTGGAGCTCAGAGGTGCCAGCTCTGTTTGGCTGCTTGTGTGTACTGAGGAGCTTTCAGAGGAGCTATTTCTTTACCTCGAGGATGGGAGAACCGCGAAACACAAATGGCTGGGCCACAAGACGAGAGAAGAAGGAAGCAGCAAGCCATGGAGAAGCGGATGCAAAGGGCTGAGCACGCTGGCTGATCTGCATCCTGGTTGCAGTGATTCCTGGGATCCAGCCACATCTCTGCTGCCAGTCTCTGCAGCACACTGAATCCAGACAATAACCCCCTTTTCCCTTAAGGTAGCTCATATTGCACTTCTTTTGCTTGCTATCAAAAACATTCTAACTGATACACAATCTCAACCTAAAACAGTCTCAGCCCTCATAGCCTGACACACAGCCAGTAGCATGGTGAAGCAGGTGAGTTCTGGCACCAGGCTTCCTTGACTGTATCTTAGTTCTGCTTCTTCCTAACTTGTGACACCAAACACGTTGCTCTGCTTCTTCCTAACTTGTGACACCAGACAAGTTACTTTTTTTTTTTGGATGGAATTTCACTCTTGTCTCCCAGGCTGGAGTGCAATGACACAATCTTGACTCACTGCAAACTTTGCCTCCCAGGTTCAAGTGATTCTCCTGCCTCAGCCTCCTGAGTAGCTGGGATTACAGGCGTCTGCTATCATGCCCGGCTAATTTTTTTGTATTATTAGTAGAGACGGGGTTTCACCACGTTGGCCAGGCTGGTCTTGAACTCCTGACCTCAGGTGATCTTCCCGCCTCACCCTCCCAAAATGCTGGGATTACAGGCATGAGCCACCATGCCTGGCCAAGTTATTTAACTTCTATATGTCTATTTCTTCATCTCCAAAAAGGAAATATTAATAGTACCTACATTATCGTGTTGTGAGAATTAAATAAGTTGATCCACGTAACACAGTGCCTGACATGTAAAAATCACTCCAAAACATTAACTATTATTTGTAGTGGGAGATTGCAGTAGTGCCTAGGAGAAATTTCATCATCTCTTTAAAGATCAAAGAAACAAACCAAGGAAGATAGCCTCCCCACCTCCACCACGGATCACATTCCCAGCTTGCCAGAGGTGTCATTTTGAATCCTCTGGCCGGCATTCCAGACACCGGCTGCCAATATGCAGAGGAGATAAAGATCTCCAAGAAAGTTGAAATGTTACTAAAATGCTTGTACTGTAGTATAAGGATAATAACACTTCCTCAGACATCATTTTAAAAGTATGAAATTTGGCCAGGCATGGTGGCTCACACCTGTAATTCCAGCACTTTGGGAGGCCGAGGCGGGTGGATCACTTGAGGCCAGGAGTTCTAGACCAGCCTGGCCAACATGGTAAAACCCCGTTTCTACTAAAAATACAAAAATTAGCCAGGCCTGGTGGCAGGCACCTGTAGTCCCAGCTACTCAGGAGGCTGAGGCAGGAGAATTGCTTGAACCTGGGAGGCAGAGGGTTGCAGAGAGCTGAGATCGAGTCACTGCACTCCAGTCTGGGCAACAGACTAAGACTCCATCTAAAAAAAAAAATAAATAAAAAAAAAATAAATAATATGAAATCTGCCAGGCAAGGTGGCTCATGCCTGTAATCCTAGCACTTTGGGAAGCTGAGGCAGGAGGATTACTTGAGCCCAGGAGTTTGAGGCCAGCCTGGACAACTTAGTAAGACCCGGTCTCTACAAAAAAACAAAACAAAACAAAAATTAGTCCCAGCTATTTGAGAGGCTGAGGTGGGAGGATCGCTTGAGCCTGAGAGTTTGAGGCTGCAGTGAGCCGTGATCGCGCCACTGCACTCCAGCCTGGGTGACAGATCAAGACCCTGTCTCAAAAAATGAAATAAAATAATATGAAATCTGAGTGTCAACATATATACGGAGTGAAGGACATGACCTGCATGTGGTTTAATCTATGTACACAGAGATTCTTTATAATGAAAATTTCCTGCCGTGTGCATATATGTGTATACACAAAAGCAACGACCCTAAAAAAAAAAACAAAAACAAGGAGCAAAAGAGCCAAGTAACATATGCCTATAAGGGGGCATTGTTATTATCATATTAAGAAATGAGGTTTGGACCTGGCACAGTGGTTCACGCCTGTAATCCCAGCACTTTGGGAGGCCGAGATGGGCGGGTCCCTTGAGGTCAGGAGTTCGAGACCAGCCTGGCCAACATAGTGAAACCCTGTCTCTACTGAAAATACAAAAAATTAGCTGGGCGTGGTGGCAGATGCCTGTAATCCTGGCTACTCGGGAGGCTGAGGCATGAGAATTGCTTGAACCCAGGAGACGAAGGTTGCAGTGAGCCGAGATGATGCCACTGCACTCCAGCCTGGGTGACAGAGTGAGACCTTATCTCAAAAAATAAAAATAAATAAATAAATAAGGTTTGGAAGGCTCAGTGGTGTGTCTGGAAACCTGTGTTAGTTGGTTTCTTGACTATCCTTTGGTTTACTCTAGCAGCTATCGGGTTTATACAGCAGTTAACACGGTAACACAGTTAACTTAGTTTATTTTCACTTTGAGTAATATAATTTTGGGAAGAGCTGAAAAGGAGTGGAAATAAAGAAAGACTAAGATAATTTTTTAAAAGAATAATAGGAAATGAGATTTTAAGAATAAAAGCTAGAGAAAAACCAACAGAAGATAATTGAATCCCTTTGGTACTGCCATCAGGCCGGCTCTTTGTACTTTATGTTCCTTGCACCCATAACTGATACGTGTTCCAATCTCCCTTCCTAGAGTGAATTCTTTGAAGTCAGGATGCCCATCCCTATGCCCAACCCACACTGGAATTGCACTGTTTTTTTAACCTGCTGAGTGGAAGGTAAAGGAAATCAGGAAGACCCAAAGGGCAGAGAAAAGAGTAAATAGGACAATAGTTTGAAGATTGGCCCTTGAATTCCTCTGAATTGGAGCATAACTAGAGGATCTCACAGATGAGATGTGTAGGCATCAATGATGGAGGTGAGAATCTCTTGGAAGTTTTTAGCAGTGGAAATGCTGCCACAGAGGTGCTGTTATGTTAAAGCTGGTGGAACTTTGGTTCAGTGAAACTAGACTTTCCACAAAAAAAGTCCTTTGATAAGTGACGCCTTTTCTACTTCCTGTGAGCAAATTCGTGAGGCTTAACATATTGCTACAAGAATCTTGGGATATTTTACATTTATCTTACATCCATTATAGGCAGTCAGACTCCATTTCACAGATGCTGCTTCCCAGCAAAGCATGCTGAATCCTTTAGACAATCACTATTTACCAGAACAAATATAAAAACTCTCAAGATCTGTTATTTGTCACCAGAGTATTCAGACAACCTATTTCCTCCTCCTTCCTATTACTCATCCCCTGTATTACTCACCCTCCATCCAGTCATTTCCCTCAGGGCCTGTGAACACACCTGAAGCCTCCCCATCACTGACTTTGCTCTTCACCAGGTTGCCCTCCCTATTGGCTAATTTAGGAGTGAGTCACATATTACTTAAAAATTATTCTGTTTCATGTATTCTAGTCCAGTCAGACTGCAGTGACAGCCAGAACAGAGACTGGATGATGGAGTGCAGTGGTTAAAGGCACAGATGCTAGAATTAAATTGCCTGTATTTGAACCCAAGTCTTGCCACTTTACTAGCCAGGTATCCTCACGCAAGTTACTTAACCTCCCTGTGCCTCAGATTCCTCGTCTGTAAATAAGGATGAAGATGCTACTGAGCAGGATTATCGTGAGGAGGAAATGAGTTATAATATGTGAAATACTACTCAGAAGAATGCACAGCCCGTAGCACTGTAGAAGTGTTCCTGCTTATTTGTGATCTCCCAGAGTCTACCATGCTTTGAAATAAGTGGTTTTATCAATAAATATGTGTTCATTTCTATAATTTTTTTTTTGAGACAGAGTCTCACTCTGTCGCCCAGGCTGGAGTACAATGGCACAATCTCGGCTCACTGCAACCTCCACCTCCCGGGTTCAAGCGATTCTCCTGCCTCAGCCTCCCAAGTAGCTGAGATTACAGGCACCTGACACCACGTCCAGCTAATTTTTTGTATTTTTAGTAGAGATGGGGTTTTGCCATGTTAGACAGGCCGGTCATGAACTCCTGACCTCAGGTGATCCACCTGCCTCAGCCTCCCAAAGTGCTGGGATTACAGGTGTGAGCCACCGCGCCCGGCCCAACTTTTTCATGCATATGTAGTATATATATATATAATGTCTACCTATTAGAAAATGCATATAAAATACACATATAAGAAAAAAACCCAGCAACACCACTGCCTACAGATAATACTATTATCAGTATTTTCACATATTCCATTCATTAATTAAATAACATTTACTGAGCACCTAATACATAAAGGGCTTCATGCTCTTGCTGGAGATATAATGATGTGCAAAAACAGACACAGCTCTTGTCTCATGGAGTTTACAGTCTACTGGGGGAGACAGACCTTTATCAAGTAATGATACAAATACATGTGAACCTATAACTGGGATCAATGCTATAAAGGAGAGGTACACACATAACAGGGAGATAAGATCTGTAACAGGTTGTGAAGGTCTCTTATCCTACTGTTGCAAGGAAGTGACTACTGAAATGAGAACGAACACACAGAAATTAATTTGGAGAAGTCAGAAGGGAAGATGTGCCCAACACAGTAAATCCAAAGGCCCTGCAACGAGAGGGAGCACGGTAAGCAGAAGGAAGTAAGAGGCTTCAGCGTGGCTGTGGTTGTGTGCTAGATAAAGCTGGTGAGTTAGGAGGAGGGCAGGACTAGCAGAGCTTCATATTCTTTCTTTAGAAATTATTCTTCATGTGTTCAACAAATATTTGTCTATGATGAGCTAGGGACATACTCATTTCACATAAATTGATTTATGACATATACTGCTGTTACTATCAACAATTTCCAGCAATAAATGTACACTAATTTAACCAATCTCTTATTGTTGGAAATGTAGATTTTTTTCTCCAACTTCTCATCATTATTATAAACCGCAATTACTTTTACACCAACCTAAAAACAATGCTGCAACAAAGATTTTTGTATGGGGACATGTGTCCAAATATTTCTTGGCATAAATTCCTGCAAGTGGAATTGCTGGTTAGGCAAACTGCAAATTTGTAAACATATTTTTATATATATATAGAGAGAGAGTCAGGGTCTTGCTCTGTTGACCAGGCTGCTGGAACACAGTGGTGCGATCACAGCTCACTGCAGCCTTGACCTCCTAGGCTCGAGCGATGCTCCCACCTCAGCCCCATCCCAGTAGCTAGGATTACAGGCACACACCACCACACTCAACTAATTTTTTGTATTTTTGTAGAGACAGGTTGTGTCATGTTGCCCAGGCTGGTTGGTCTCAAATTCCTGAGCTCAAGTGATCCTCTCACCTTGGCCTCCCAAAGTGTTGGGATTACAGGTGTGAGCCACCATGCCCAACCTTGTAAACATATTTTAATCATAAATGTGGAAAATTAACATGCTCAACTGTCAAGATTTGGTGTAATGGTCTTTTAAGGGTGGTGCCACTGCTGCATTTGAAGGCATTCTCGGTCACTTTCAGAACTTTTTCATTTTCTTCAGTGTGTGAGGAAGTCACTTCTATTTCTGATCCCATTGGATCCTTCCAATGACTTCAGGTCCACTCAATACTGACTACCAGTGAACCATCTTTAACTACAGTGCTAGAAGCCTGACTGTCCTCCTCTCCTCAGCCTAAGTTCTTCTTATCTGTCTCTGAAGGACCTTCCTCTGGACTTGAGACACACTGGAAGAGAAGGTAGTTTCTGATATTCCTCTTTTGGCCAACTACTTTGTCTGGCTCCATTTTCATGCAGTAAATTCACTAATTGTTAAAGGCAGATGGAGCTCCAGCAACTCTATTACAGAACTGGGTTTTCCATTCTACTGAGCTTGTTCACAGACACAACTTTCTCAGGAGCCAGTGTGTCTTCATCTCCCCCTTTCAACATCTACAGCCTCAGATTACCTTCTAAGGCTCCATTTATTGTCAGGCCACAATTTCTAGGATTCTAATGATGAAGACAAACTCTGATACACAATTCACATCTTTCTTAGCTCCTGTTTCCAGTTCTCTTCTCCATTGCAAACAAAAACAAAAACCCCAAACAAACCACAAAACCTGTTTCCAAGTTCAGTGGGACACTCTTGCCAACGCACCCTGACTTCAGGTATGTAAGAGTTAAGAAACAAGAAAGAAACACGAAAAGCAGCTTAACAGTCAAAGACAGGTTTATTTTGGAGAATAAACCTGAGAGGGGCTTCTTGTCGATTTTGGTCAGGAGCGTTTTCTCTTACACATTAAGGGTGTTTAAGGGTTTACGAAGTGGTGAGCTTATTGCAGGTTCGTAATGTTTCTGTATGAGGGAAAGTTTATTGCAGGGTTGGAAAGTCTCTGGCTGGAGGGGAGGCTATCTCCGGGTTGGCATGTTTCTGGTTGGAAGTGGGTTTATCTTAGGGTTGGAATGTTTCTGGTTATGCTGACATTAGCCATTAGGCTGATGTTTTTGGGTTGGATTTAGGCAGTTTCTTAATCAAGGGGAACTTAAAATGGTGGCAGTTGTCCAAGATGGCAATGCTCCTGCTGTCAGGGTAGGCCTTGGGAAGACACCAGGTGTCTTTGTAAACTTAGGTTTCCCCTGTACCAAGCACAGTGCTGACTGCATTACATGGGTTTTTCTTTTTACTATTCGTGACAACCTTCTGAGGTAGGTATCATTACTGTCCCCATTTTACAGATGAGACAACTGAGGCTTCGGTAGGCTGTCACTCATCCACAGCCACAGAGCTACTATGGAGGGAACCCCATTTGTTCCTAAACTGCGATTTAAAAAAAAGTGGGGGGAGACAGGCCAAGAAAGAAAACACGAAAAGGGTTGAAAAGCAACAAAAGAAAAGTAAGCAGTCAGGCGGAAGCGGCCCCTTTCCTGCCTCCTTCCCGCCCGGCGCTGGGCCTTGCGCAGGGTCCGGACGCCCCCAAGCGGCCGCCCCTCTGCAGCTGACGCTTCCGGCTACAGGCTGGCGTCACTAGCGAGCGCCCTGCGTAGGCACCGGCCCCTGAGCCCGTGCTTCGGGTGAGGGGGAGGGTCTTCCGGCCCTCTCGAAAATCATTTCCGGCATGAGCCGGAAGACCGTCCCGGATGGTCTCGGGTACGGCCAGTGTGTGGAGGTGAGCTCCGGGATTGCCGGCATTCCCGCTTCTGCTGGTTGCCTCATGCTGCAGGCTGCGGCCGTCAGCCCTCGCTCGCATTGGTGGCGCTGAGGTGCCGGGGCAGCAAGTGACATGTCGTCGGGCCTCCGCGCCGCTGACTTCCCCCGCTGGAAGCGCCACATCTCGGAGCAACTGAGGCGCCGGGACCGGCTGCAGAGACAGGCGTTCGAGGAGATAATCCTGCAGTGTGAGCGGCGCCGGTGCGGGCTGGGAGCCGGGCGGGCCCCGCGGAGGCATGCGGGGCGTCAGCGGGAACCTGAGGCCGAGTCCCTGGCGCCGCCCGCACGCATGGCGGCCGCCCCGGGTAACCCGCGCTTGGGACGCCCCACGCCTTTTAAATGTTTTTTCTAACCTGCGTTTTATCTTTGGAGGATTTTCCCTATTAAATTGTACGATTTTTGTGGGGAGGCACAGTTCGTGTTTGTATTTGTAAATCCCAGTAGCTCATAACAATGCTTATGCACTTAAATAGGTCCCAGAAACATCCCATCTATGGGGTCATGTTAATGAAACGGTCGTTGACTTTCAGTCGCAGAATTAACATTGCCTTCTCAATGCACTGGAACGGGTGGCCTTTGATTCCTCAAACTTACTTCCCTTACTCCACCTTGGTGGGTTTTTTTGCGGGGAAACGGGATAGGGGATCAGGGTCTTGCTGTGTCGCCGAGCCTGGAGTGCAGTGGCGGAGGTCACGGCTCACTGCAGTCTCAAACTCCCAGGATCAAGTGATCCTCCCACCTAAGCCTCCCGAGTAGCTGGGATTACAGACGCGCTTCACCACGCTCGGCTAATTTTTAAAAAAAATTTTTTTGGAACGAGGTCTCACTGTGTTTCCCAGGCTGGTCTCCAACTCCTGCGCTCAAGCGATCTTCCCACCTCGGCCTCCCAAAGTGCTGGGATTATAGGCGTGAGCCACTGAGCCCGTCCCCACCTTGGTGTTAATATCTTAATATTAACAGAACCTTTACTGTTACTGAAATCTTCAGTATGAAAGAGGTGGTTTTCTTTCCCCTTACTGCTTGCAGCTTAAGGGTACAAAAATGTTTGTACCTTTACCTAAATCATAATGCTCCTAAGGTGGTTCCATCTGCGTCTGAAAGTAAACCTGACGACTTTCTCAAGTTATGCTGATGATGATATTCAGAATAATAATTGCTGCCTTACATTGCATTCTGATTGTGCAAAATCAGTAGTTCTCAAACTTAGCTCCACATTAGAATCACCTGTGGATCTTTAAAAAATTACAAATCCCAAGCCACACCCCAGACCAACTAAATCACAAGTATCACAGTACACAAGTATCAGTGTGTGTGTGTTTGTGTTTGTGTGAGATTAAGCCTAGAACTGCATGCCAAGTTATCAGTGTTTTTTGATGCTTCCCAAATGACTACTGTGCAGACAAATTTTAGTACTGTGGTAAGTATTTGCATGTGTTATTTCATTTTATCGTTCCCAAAATTCTGTGTATGAAGCAGGAACTGTTATTGCCATTTTCACACATGGAACTGAGGCCAAGAGAGATTAGGTAACTTCTGAGGTTGCACAGCAGGTTAATGGTGAGACTGGTTTTTTTTTTTTTTTTTTTTTTTTGGAGACAGAGTCTTGCTCTGTCACCTAGGCTGGAGTGCAAGTGGCGTGATCTCAGCTCACTGCAACCTCCACCTCCCAGGTTCAAGAGATCCTCCTGCCTCAGCCTCCCTAGTAGCTGGAACTATAGGCAAGCACCGCCACGCCCGGCTAATTTTTGTATTTTTAGTAGAGACAGGGTTTCACCATGTTGGCCAGGCTGATCTTGAACTTCTGACCTCAGGTGATGTACCTGCCTCAGCCACCCAAAGTGCTAGGATTACAGGCATGAGCCACTGTGACCAGCCGGGACTGGAATTTGAACTTAGGCTTGATGACTAACTTTTGCATTTGCTTTTCTCACTGGCTCCCCCAGCAAATGGTTCTTTGCTTTCACTGCACCCATTGTTTTAACAAAACTAAGAAGAAAGGGGATGCTTTGCTGTTCTAGGAGGCCCTGAAGAACAGTGCTGTTTCAGAAAGCCAGAAGCACAAGAAGTCCCTCTTCCTCAAAACATGATTCCCTGACAGATGACATAAATCAGTTCATTAGGTGCTTATTATGTGCTTATGCTTTAAAAGCTAATATCCTTTGAAAGTCAAATTGGGTGGGAGGCTTGACTCACCCCTCACTGAACATTTTCACTTACTTTCTGAGTCTGTTTTGCCTCATCTATAAAATGGGGATGAAGCTTGCCCTGCCCACTTCATAAAAACAGTGCTGTGCATATAAGTGCTTTCAAAGCCATCTGTATAATAGCTTGTAATTGTAAAGTGTTATCTCTTTGACACAAATGGAATGTTTTCCTGCACTTTGAAAATGGCATCTTGATGGGGCAGGAGCATGTAGAACAGTCAGAATAAGAGGTCACTTGTGGAGAGCAGATAGCTTTAAAGGGTGCTAGAGTAGCGAGTAATACCTGCCTGAGGGACCAGGACAGGAGATCGGGATGAGAAGCTAACAAGAGGCAGGAGAGTGAGACAGGCTTTGCATGTTAAGATCTTCTGTTTAGGCAGAGGGATTGACATTTAGGGAGATCATTTCTATTATAGTTTGTGAAACACCTTCATTCCACTCATTCCAGCCTTCCTAGGCCAGTCAAGCTCTGACCCTCCATCAGCCTGGAGTCTATTCTCCGTTCTGTCCGTGCCTTTGAGTCTGAAGAGAAAGGTGGAAAGAAGCCGTAGGGGGAGGGAAAGGCTTCCCTCCATCTCCAGCCTTCTCTTCAGGGAGGAACCTTTGGGAAGGACTCCTTTTGAATGCCTGTGTTTTTTGAAAGAACCTAAAATTATCACAGGGCACTAAGCTTTGGTTTAACATCTGAAGGTCTTACTAGAGCCCTTTGACACTGGTGGATTTTAAACCATGATTTCCCAGGTTGAAACCAATGTCCAGTTTGGCTAATTCGTTTGACCAACAGATGAGAGTGTTTCTACCCAGGAGTTCTCTTTTCAGGTATCAAAAAGTGGGACTCAAAATTCTTTAAAAGGAGAAACAAGCTCTTTTAACAGGAATAGTCACTAGCATAAACCCTGTCTTGTTCTGCTTGGTACCTGCAGAACAGGTACCCACATCTGATCTTACTGGTGCCTGTGTGCCTATTACTCTTATTTTTTATTTCATTTGTTTGTTTGTTTATTTATTTATTTATTTATTTAGAGACAGTCTCTCTCTGTCGCCCAGGCTGGAGTGCAGTGGCGCGATCTCAGCTCACTGCAGCCTCTGCCTCCCGAGTTCAAGCGATTCTTGTGCCTCAGTCTCCCTAGTAGCTGGGACTGTGGGCAAGTGCCACCATGCCTGGCTAATTTTTGTATTTTTAGTAGTTTCGCCGTGTTGGCCAGGCTGTTCTCGAACTCCTGACCTCAGGTAATTTGCCTTCCTTGGCCTTCCAAAGTGCTGCGATTACAGGCGTGAGCCACAGTAATAGGCCTGTGTGCCTATTACACTTAACTACATGTTCTTTCTAATCCTGTGTTTTGAATTTCTGTACTCTGTCTCCTGTCAAATTTATTATGTTTGGAAAGAGAACTCATTTCCTCTCTAAGCTCTCCCCTCTTGTGTTCTCTCACACGTTAGCATCCTCCGCCCAGTTGCCTGAGCGAGGAGCCTCAGAATAATCCTTGACTTTTTACCAATACAGATCTGTTAGTGTAACGGCCTGCTTTTATAATCTTTTATTTAATCATTGCCAGTAAGAAGTCTAAATTTCTGATCCTGCCTTTTCCTGTGTTGGCTCCAACCTTTATTTCCAGCCACTTACCAAAAGACTCTGTTATTCCTTCTGCATGGCCCGTCATCTTCTTTTAAGACTTAACTCATATATCACCACCTGTGACACCATTCATAAAAATGAGTACAGAGTGTATTCTCTGTACCTTTTTATACTTGACTGAATTAAATGTTAACTCCATGTTGGAGACTGTCATTTGTATTTCTAGTTCCCTGACCTGAAAAGTAATTAGATATGTCAACTTATGGTAAAGTTCTCCTGTCTTACTTAAAGGTACATAGCATTTCACTTTGCCATTGTGTTTAGTGTGTTTTTCTTTTTTCCTCCCAAGGTAGAAACAAATAACTTCTGGGGTAGAAAGCATTTTCAGCTCCCTTTAATAGGGAAGACATTCTTGCAGGTGATTCTGTAGGTTACTGTGGCTGAGGAATGTATGTTCCTGTATTGCATCCTTCAATACGTGACAAGGTAGGTACCTAGCAAGTGTACATACGTTGTAATAAATAACTTAGTTTCTGACTTTTTTATTTTAATAGATAACAAATTGCTGGAAAAGTCAGATCTTCATTCAGTGTTAGCCCAGAAACTACAGGCTGAAAAGCATGACGTACCAAACAGGCACGAGATAAGGTATTTTGAAACTAACTTGTATTATTTATGTCTCCTCTAAGGAAATTTATCTCAGTTCAGTTGTCACTTCTCTAATTTAAAAGCAAATCAAGTACTATTTCTGTGTTCCAGTTTTTGTCAGCTCCTTTCAAATAAGAACTAAAACCATGTAATTAAAATTGTTTTTTAGAAGGTATGTCATACCTAGAAAGGTTATTATCAGTACAGTGCTCTGAGCTTGAGAAATTTCTTAAGGCAGGTTCACGTGGTAACCCTAGGTCAGTTTCTCATCTAACCTGCCAGGATTCATGTTTTTTTGTTTCTTTGTTTTTAAATAATCACAGACAAGTATTTCTGAGCGGGTTTGTGTAGATCCTGTTAATGTAGGATTGATTGGCACATACGCAAAAATTGCTTTCGTGCAGTATGGGTCTATTTGATCCTTTTTAGGTTGGTGTTTTTTTCAACATACAAATGGTCCCCAACTTGCAGTGGTTCGACTTATAATTTTTCTTTTTCTTTTTTTTTTTTTTTCTTTTTTGAGACAGTCTCACTCTGTCACCGAGGCCGGAGTACAGTGGCGCGATCTCAGCTCACTGCAACCTGCAACCTCTACCTCCTGGGTTCAAGCAATTCTCCTGCCTCAGCCTCCCAAATAGCTGGGACTACAGGCACCCACCACCACACCTGGCTAGTTTTTGTATTTTTAGTAGAGGCAGGGTTTCACCATGTTGGCCAGGCTGGTCTCGAACTCTTGACCTCAAATGATCCACCTACCTCAGCTTCCGAAAGTGTTGGGATTACAGGCGTGAGCCACCGCACGGGCCAGCTTACAATTTTTTTGTTTTGTTTTGTTTTGTTTTGTTTTGAGATGGGGTCTCACTCTGTCGCCCAGGCTAGAGTGCAGTGGCGCGTTCTGGGCTCAGTGCAAGCTCTGCCTCCTGGGTTCAAGCCATTCTCCTGCCTCAGCCTCCCGAGTAGCTGGGACCACAGGCACCCGCCACCACGCCTGGCTAATTTTTTGTATTTCTGGTAGAGACGGGGTTTCACCGTGTTAGCCAGGATGGTCTTGATATCCTGACCTCGTGATCCGCCCGCCTCGGCCTCCCAGAGAGCTGGGATTACAGGCTTGAGCCACCGTGCCCAGCCCAGCTTACAATTTTTAACCTTTATAATGGTGCAGAAGCGATACACTTTCAGTAGGACTGTGCTTTGAGTATCCATCCAGCCAGTCTGTTTTTCCCCTTCAGTTTAGTATTCAATAAATTGCATGAGATATTCAACAACTTATTATAAAATAGGCTTTGTGTTAGATGATTTTGCCCAACTGTAGGCTAATGTAAGTGTAACCTATGATACTCAGTAGGTGAGATGTATTGAATGTATTTTCAACCTACTATATATTTTCAACTTCTGATGGGTTTAAAGAGACATAGCCTCAGTAAGTAGAGGAACATCAGTATTAGTAGATTGTGAAATCAAATTAGCAGATTGCAATAAGCTCTTATTTTTCTTTAAGAACTAGATTAGAAAAATATCAGTGTGTGCTGGGCTTGGTGGCTCACACCTGTAATCCCAGCACTTTGGGAGGCCAAGGCGGGTGGATCACAGGGTCAGGAGTTCAAGACCAGCCTGGCCCTGATGGTGAAACCCCATCTCTACTAAAAATACAAAAATTAACTGGGCATGGTGGCGGGCGCCTGTAATCCCAGCTACCCGGGAGGTTGAGACAGAAGTGCTTGAACCTGGGAGGCGGAAGTTGCAGTGAGCCAAGATTACACCACTGCACTCCAGCCTGGGTGACAGAGCGAGACTCCATCTCAAAAAAAAAAGTATATATATATATATATATATATATATATATATCTCGGTGTGTATTGATAGAATATTTCATGAAATACATATTTGTTCATGGCGGGGTATTTGTGTTTACTGGGTCATTGGTGTGCATTTATGTATATTTGAAGTCTTATTCTCTTCTGTAATATTCATTGTGGTTGCATGTTAAATTTGGTATGGGGACAGTAGCCATTATTGCTCTGAAA
Source organism: Pan paniscus (assembly GCF_029289425.2). Lineage (NCBI taxonomy): Eukaryota > Metazoa > Chordata > Mammalia > Primates > Hominidae > Pan > Pan paniscus. The sequence continues at coordinate 135,860,067 of NC_073262.2, forward strand.
TCTCCACACATTTAGCAATTGTAAAAACAAGGTTGGTGATTTATGGTGTCTAGAAATGGTAGCTGTAGCCTGATGTATTTACTCCTAGAGCTGTAGCTGCTCTCATGTCTCCTCATCTGGCACGATGGTCTCCTGGTAGAGGACGGAGTGGGAAAGATACCAGAGAACAGATGGCTTGGCAGGGCCTAGCTTCCATCCTTGCTTTGTAGCAGTTCAGGAGATCCTGCCTGGCTGTGGCCCTGGGAGGCCTTCTGTAGTACTTAAGATATTAGTTTTAGTATTTTGGTTAATTTTAGGTGTAGATAATGCTGTTTCACCATTTTCATCTAAATTCATCCAATTGAAAACTAAAAACATTTCTATCTGATTAAACCCTTGATGACTATATTCTTGTATTCTTTATCTGTTAGCCAAACTCATGTGCTTGGAATATGCAGCCGTTCTTTTGGCTAAATTTCACTGGGATAGACTTTTTTGAGGCAGGGTCTCTCTCTCTTGCCCAGGCTGGAGTGCAGTGGCATGATCATGGCTTACCGCGGCCTCAACTTCCAGGGCTCAAGCAATCCTCCTGCCTTAGCCTTCTGAGTAGCTGGGAGACTACAGGTGTGCACCACCATGCCAGTCTAATTTTTTAATTTTTTGTAGAGATAGGGGTCTCACTGTGTTACCCAGGCTGGTCTTTACTCCTGGGCTTAAGTGATCCTCCCTCCTCAACCTTCCATTAGTGTTGGGTTTACAGGCATGAGCCACCACACCCAGGGGGATGGTCATTTAGTTGGAGGTCTTGTTATAAACCAGGTTCATTCAGCCCACACACAGCAAGTTAATCACTGAGATGATGGGTTTTGTGAGAGTTTATTCATAACATGGCCAAGCAAGGAGGCAGGAGAACAGGTCTCAAATCCACCTCCTTGAAAACAGGGATTGGGGGTACTTAGGCAATAGAAAACAGGGTGGTCTAAAGTGTGGGAAGAGGTGATTGGTGGGTAGGAAAGATGAGGTAATTGGGGCTTCCACGCAAGCATAATCTAGCTTTGTGGTTCCTCATAGGACACATGCAGAAAATGGTGGCGTCAGCACCATCTGAGGGAGGAGTGTTTTGGCCCTCTGATGTCAAAAGATCACCTCTTGGGCATTCACACAGGCCCAGTTGAAGGGTTGGGGGTCTCAACCGGCTTTAATGAGCAAGAGCTGCCTCCTAGTTCCTGGAGAAAAACTTTAAGCACCAGTTATTGTAGTGAGCCACAGTCAGTTATTATTTATAAGCAAGCTATTGGGAGTTTAGTTATGTATTGTTTGGCAACTCGACTTGCTAGTGGGAGTTTGGAACTAGAAAAAAGTGATGAAAAGCAGGCAAGGCAGGTTGAACGGTGGGCTTCATCAGGTTACCCCTTGTTCAGTCTTTCCATTTCCACAAACATTATCCATAATAAGCCTGCCCTCCTGACTTCTTTGTTTCCATTCACAGTATCGTTGTTTTCCACGAGTCATCTATGGTTCCTTCTTCCCTCTAGATCTTCCCGTCTCCAGATTCCTTTATTCTTCATATTCCCCATATTCACCAAGCCCATTGGTTCTCCACCCCCTAGCCTCTTGCATCCTTTGGTTTGCATTTATTTTACCACCTCCTTTGTTTATTTATCTTCTTATTCCCAGACTGTGGTGAGAGCCTCATTCACTCAATAGACTCCTGTGACCGTAGTGTGGGCTGGGCATTAGGGCTGTAGAGATGAGTAAGCCAGAGTCCCTGCTCTGAGGAGGAATAGAGTCTAGTGGGGGAGACCAACTCAAAGGGACATTTGCTAGAGAATGTAAGGGTGTTCACAGAAGCTGGGCACTTTGTTGGTTTCCTTTCCTCTCCTTCCTGTCTCTCCAAAGTTCCTGCCTGTCTCATCCTAATTAACCGTAAAACACTGCACACTGTGCTTAAATAGTGATCTGCATCAGTTATCAGACTTTCTCTTAAGTATTTTCATCCCTTTGCCTACAGTTTAAAATCAAACTCTTCAGCCTCGAAATTGTTTATTCTAAGCACAGTTCCTGGACTAGTGACATCTTCTGGGAAATTGTTAGAAACGAAGATTCTTGGGCCCCACCTCAGACCTACTCTATTAGAAACTCTGGGGGTGGGGCCTGGTAATCTGTGTTTTCAGAAATGCTGTAGCTGATTGTAGTGACCTCTGAAGTTTGAGCACTACCACCTTTACTGCTACTCAGGCTTCCTGGAACCAGCAACATTCCCATCACCGGAGCGCAGAAAGTCAGAAATGCAGATTGCTGGGCCTTGCCAGGAAAGCAGGTCACCTGTTAGTGGGCTCCAGGAATCTGTGCTTGAAACATGCCCTCGGAGTGATTGTTTTTTCTACTTGCCGAAGCACTTTAGGGGGCTGATATTCATTGTAAGTAAAATAAGAAGTCCTTGGAGGCTTTGGGTCATGGAAAGAGCTGTATCCTGCTTGCCTTAGTCTCTCCTAGCATTTCTGTTGAGTTCTGTGTCTTGGTAGACTTTGAAGTTTAAGCATCTAATCCTGAGGCTCCTCTGCCTGATGATCTTGCCTCCATTTTGCCCTTCCTAGGAGATTCCTACTTTAGTTCCTCTTTGGAAACCCCTCCCAAAATGAAACCATCCTTGTCTGGGGAAATCTTGCCTCTGAACATGATTAACACTTTCCGTCGTCACTCTTTGATACACTTTTGTTTTTCTTTGTGTTGTTAGTTTTTGTTTTGTTTTGCTTTGTTTTTTTGTTGCTTTGTCGCCCAGGCTGGAGGGCAGTGGCGCAGTCTCAGCTCACTGCAACCTCCGCCTTCCGGGTTCATGCCATTCTCCTGCCTCAGCCTCCCGAATAGCTGGGACTACAGGTGCCCGCCACCACGCCCAGCTAATTTTTTGTATTTTTGGTAGAGACGGGATTTCACCGTGTTAGCTAGGATGATCTCGATCTCCTGACCTCGTGATCCGCCCGCCTCTGCCTCCCAAAGTGCTGGGGTTACAGGCTTGAGCCACCGCTCCCGGCCTGTTGTTAGTTTTTATTTCATGAATCTGTTCTATAGCTAGCCAGCTCCTTGGAAGGCGGGTCCACGTCTTACATGCTTGAGTCCAGGAGTTCGAGGCCAGCCTGGGCAACATAGTGAGATACCATCTTAATAATTTTTTAAAAGGTGGGGGAGATTTGATAATTATTCTGCCTGATTTAGGATGGTTTCATGTAAAGTGTGTTCCACTTTCTAATCTCTTGGCATTACTTCTTGGGTTAAGATTGGGGAAGTGCCAGGTTGCCTCAAGATAAGGTATTAGTTTGTGCTTAGCTATGTAATAACAATACATATAGAGATGGAAGGACTGCTATACTACCACCTTTATCCCCCTCTTTTTATTTTATTCTGGGTCATATGGAGGGGGCAGTTCTTTCCACTCTCATCGGATGTTGGTATCCTAGTGTCCAGCCTTGTTCCTTTTCTCCATCTACTCCCCAGACAGTGGTTTCAGCTACTCACTATAATCTGATAATTCTCACCTGTGACACCAGCTTTCTCTCGAACTATAAATCCACAGTTCTAGTTGTCTTCTGCTGTATCTGAGATATTATGCAAACACTTGGCAAAGATTCCAAAACTGCATTGACTCTGGAGGTGATCTGAACTCACTCCTGTGGCTTTAGGCACATCTGTTTGCTGACAGTGTCTACATGTTAGCCTCCAGCTTGGACTTCTTCTTGAGGTTCAGACTCTTAATACTCAGTTTCCATTTGACAGTACTCAGTTTTCACTTGAATGGCCACAACCGAACTCTTTAGGTCTCCTCCAAAACCTGCTCCTCCCACAGTCTTGCCCATTTCAGTGGGTGACACCTACCTTCTACCAGTTGCTCAGGCCAAAAGCCTTGATTCATCCTTGACTCCTATCTGTCTTCACACCCCATAGCCAATTCAAAGTCAAGTCCTGTTAGCGCTGTCTTTGGAATGGATCTAGAATCAGACCGTATCTCACCTCACTGCTCCCACCCTGGTCTGAGCCGCACTGTCCCATGTTTGCACTTCACAGTAGCCTGCTGGCTGGTCTTCCTGTTTCGGCCCTTACCCCACTGCAATCTGCTCTCCTTTTAAAACCCAAGTCATTCAGCTGCTCAGAGCCCTCCAGCAGCTTCCCTTCACGCCTAGTAAACCTCACAGCCCTCAGAGGTGCCCACAAGGCTCTGCATCATTTCCCCACCTCGTCCTTGACCGCACCTCTTCTGTCCCCCTGTGCCTGGGCTTCAGTCACCCTTCCTCCAAATACACCACCTGCTGTACACCTCTCCAGGCTCTGCTGCTCCTTCTGCCCAGAGGGCCCTTCCCTCAAGGGTCCACATGGCTTATTCCTCACTTCCTTACAGTCTCTAGTCATGTGTCACGTAGGAGAAACCCTCCTCAATTACGTTAAAATAGGACCCCCTCCCTCTGTTCCCCTTCTTGTGCTTGAGTTTTCTGCAAGCACATGTGACTGCTGACCTCACACGTGCTCTCAGTTGACTGTCAGCTGTGTGAAAGCAGAGCCCTGCACTCACTGCTGTGTCATCGGCACTCAGGTCCTTGCTGAGCCAGTGGGCCCCGTTGGTGCCTGTTACTGGGACTTCATTCAGGAACTTTCCACCCTTTATTCCTGATGTGCCTGGTGGTCACGGTTGCTTTGCTTTTTTCCATGTGTTTCATGTCTCCTCCTTTCCACTCATAGTGCCTGTAACCGCAGCTGCTGGAGACACCCGAATGGTTTATTGGCTTTGTGAACATGTTTCTGGAGTTATGGTTTCATTGCCTAATTGGAAAGGTTTGGAGTCTCATTTTTCCCCCTCCGTTTTTTGCACATTCTCTTCATCTGCCTGGTTTGCCAATTTAGTCCCGGACATGATGGCACATGGAATGACAATCAGCTACAAGAAATGGCCCAACTGAGGATTAAGCACCAAGAGGAACTGACTGAATTACACAAGAAACGTGGGGAGGTAAAGCTAGCCCTTTTCCTCATCTGTCTTCTGCCCTCTATGAGAGTCCTGTGGGGAGCGGGGGAGCTCAGTCACTTCTCACCAGAATTGGCAGCAGCCTTAGCCATATGTGGCATCAAAAGTCCCCTCCATAGGAATAAAAGGGTGAGGAAAACAGAATGAAAAGACCAGGCAGATTGAGGCCCATCACCAGAAGGGCAATCCTGTGAGAGCGCTGCCAGTTACCATGCTCCAAAATCAGCATGAGAGGCAAGAGTGGAGAGGCTTTAAAGAACAAAAAAGCCTGCTACCTGGTGCGCTGAAGGCCTCACTGATGGTTTCATAAAGCTTTTCAGTACAAACCCTGAAATTTCAGAGACATTCGTGAGAAAGAATCAAGTCCTAGTCTGTGTTCGCCTGGATGGTGGTCTTACGGCAAAGCTCCAGTTGGGAAAATACAGTTCACCATCAGTACAGCTGAATTGATTATCTTTTCAGCAGAAATGAGTCTCCAAAAAGGTAGCTGAAGTTGAGGAGTAGACAGCTGTCCTCAGCAAGCCCCTGGCAGTCACCTGGAACACTTCTCATTCCAGCCAAGCTGTCCTTCAACAGGGAGTGGCAGGGATAGTTCCCCTTTGTGTCCCCATAGGCGCCTCGGCTCCTTGCTGTCACCCAGCTCATTTATTCTTTCTTAAAAATAAATCGCCACCCACTGTGTAGTTTCCAAATGAGGTCCTAAAATTTTTATTTATGAAAGTATTCTTCTTTATCTCCCAGTTAGCTCAATTGGTGATTGACCTGAATAACCAAATGCAGCGGAAGGACAGGGAGATGCAGATGAATGAAGCAAAGTGAGTAGAGACCCTGCCTCCTTGGAGCCTGGTCATTGGGTCCCATGTCCTTTGTTCTGCTGACCTCTTGTGAGCAGGGCCAGTGGCAGTGAGTGGCCACAGTGCACTTAGCGAGAGTTTGATTTTCAGTGCATGCACACTCTGGGATCCTTTTCTACCAGCTCTGAGAAGGAAAAAGCAAGGACAGTGCCCACAGGCTTCTAGCATCCTCCTAGGGAAGTCACCTTGGCTCTTGCAAGTGTCCCAGAGACACTAGCAGCTCTCCTGTGGCCGCTGTGTGTGGGAGCTGGTATGTTCCTGTGGTGGAGGTGGTAGGGCCAGGATAGCTGAGCACATGGCTCTTGGGAAAAGGGAAATGAGTTTGTGAGCAAAACTGTTGCTGACCAGGGAGAAGCCTGGCAGACAAGATAAATGGGGACTCTGAATCCTGAGACCTTGGAGCTGGGGTAGCGTGTGCTTGGGTTTCCTTAATATGTGGAAAGGGGTCTAGAGGCTTGGAAAGGCAGGGCACTTGCTCAGGCTTTCTTGCTCAGGAAATGTCAGAGCTGGTGAAATATATAGGGTTTCCAGCCTCCTTTTAAATCCCCTTTACCAATCTAAGCATCGAAAGTTTCTCTTCCTTCACATCGTGTTTTTCCTAGTCATTAATAGGATGAATTTCACCTTAGGTGTTTCCTCTCCTAATGGATTATCCTGTAAACCATGGGGATGGGCCTGGCTAAAAGATGTTGTAACAGACACAAAGTGTTAAGCACTCAGCCAGGTCCGTCTGGCTCTGGCACAGGGCTCTGGCGAGGTACTATTCGTCCTCTGATGTCATGCTTCCAGAATTGCAGAATGTTTGCAGACTATCTCTGACCTGGAGACGGAGTGCCTAGACCTGCGCACTAAGCTTTGTGACCTTGAAAGAGCCAACCAGACCCTGAAGGATGAATATGATGCCCTGCAGATCACTTTTACTGCCTTGGAGGGAAAACTGAGGAAAACTACGGAAGAGAACCAGGAGCTGGTCACCAGATGGATGGCTGAGAAAGCCCAGGAAGCCAATCGGCTTAATGCAGAGAATGAAAAAGACTCCAGGTGGGCTATCAATCCACAGTTAGTGGTTTCCATCCTTAGTAGAGTAGAACCTAGGTCTTTGAAAAGAAAGAGATAAACCTGGCAGTTACTACAGGAGGTTTACCAGGGAATTCTTTCAGTGTTTCAAGGAGAAAAGCTAATTCTGAACAATATAAATTAAACCAGAGTTAGAAAAAGGAAATAAACCACAATTAGAATTCTTCCCCATAATTTTGTGAAGCTTTTTGTATCCATATAAAAATTCTGATCTTGCTAATGCACAAGAAGACTATAATCCAACCTTATATGAATATAGATGTGAAATTCCTAAATCAGACTCATTGATAGATTTTTATTTATTTTTTGAGACAGAGTCTCGCTCTGTTGCCCAGGCTGGAGTGCAGTGGCATGATGTTGGCTCACTGCAACCTCCACCTCCCGGGGTCAAGTGATTCTCCTGCCTCAGCCTCCTAAGTAGCCGGGATTACAGGCATACACCACCACGCCTGGCTAATTTTTGTATTTTTAGTAGAGGTGGAGTTTCACCACGTTGGCCAGGCTGATCTCAAACTCCTGACCTCGGGATCCACCCGCCTCGGCCTCCCAAAGTGCTGGGATTAGAGGTGTGAGCCCCACCGCCTGGCCATTGATAGATTTTTTAAGAATTCCCTGCAACCCTGCTAAGTCTATTTATTTAAGATAAATCTGAAACCTACTGAGACATGGGAATTAAAAGATGGATTATCAAGAAATCAATTACGTTAGGAATTTGAATCTCTGTTGTGGAAAATGTGCGTGTTTAAAAGCTGCCCCAGAGAGTCCAGTCATCCCCTGGTCAAGGTCCACTGATCAACCGTCTGTATACACTCTTACTAAAACCTGCAAGAGAACAAGGAGAGGTTCACTCTCACAACTCACAGAGAACACCGATCTGGATGTTCTGGCCAACCAAACATTGAAAAGAAGGAGTGATCACCCACCTAGAAACCTAAGAAAATGAGCTGAAAAGCTGTTAACACAAGTTCAGCAGATGCCAGGTGCAGTAAGTAGCTCATGCCTGTAATCCCAGCACTTTGGGAGGCGGAGGCGGAGGCGGGAGGATCGCTTGAAACCAGGAGTTTCAAGAGCAGCCTGAGCAACATAGTGAGACTCCGTCTGTACAAAAAACAAAAGCTGAGCATGGTGGTATGTGCTTGTGGCCTCAGCTACTCAGGAGGCTGCTGCAGGAGAGTTGCTTGAGCCCAGTAGGTTAAAGCAACAGTGAGCCAAAGTTGTGCCACTGCATTCCAGCCTGAGTGACAGAGCGAGACCCCATCCAGAAACAAACAAAAAAGCTTTACAGATTAGAACATACATATTTTTAAATCCCCATATCAGTAGTTTCAAGTTTGAAGAGATTATTCCAGTTAATTTAAAAGTGAATAAATGACAATAGGAAAGAGTCTTTTAAAGGGAATAAATGACGATAGGGAAGAGTCTTTTAAAGGGTGATGATGGAAAAACAAGTTAGCATATCAAAGAGATAATCTGCACTACCATCATGTTTGTGGCAGCACCATTCACAATAGCCAAGATACGGATCAATCTACATATTCATCATTGGCTTAATGGATAAAGAAAATGTGCTGTACACACACACAATGGAATATTATTCGCTATAAAAATGAATTAAATCATGTTATTTACAACCGCTTGGATGGAACTGGAGGACAGTATATTAAGTGAAATAAGCCAGGCACAGGAAGGCAGATACTGCGTGCTTCTACATGTGGGGCTAAAAGAAAAATGTTCTCCTAGAGATACAGAGTATAACTGTGGTTACTAGAGCATGGGAAGAGTAGTGGGGAAGGAGGTTAAAGAGAGATTACTTAATGGATACAAAAATACTGTAAATGGATATAAAAATACTGTTAGAAGGTGTAAGATTGGCCTGGTGTGGTGGCGCACACTGTAATCCTAGCACTTTGGGAGGCCAAGGAAGGTGAATCACTTGAGGTTAGGAATGCGAGACCAGCCTGGCCAACATGGTGAAACCCCGTCTCTAATAAAAATACAAAAATTAGCCGGGTGTGGTAGCGGATGCCTGTAATCCCAGCTACTCAGGAGGCTGAGGCAGGAGAATCGCTTGAACCCGGGAGGTGGAAGTTGCAGTGAGCCAATATCATGCCACTAGGCTCTAGCCTGGGCAGCAGAGCAAGACTCTGCCTCAAAAGCAAAACGAAAAGAATACTTAGTGCTGTGGAAAATGCCTAAAGTTAATATAACCGAAAATAGGACACAAATTGTTTTCATACAGATGATCACAATTTTGTATACTTTTTTAAAAAAATGACTGGAAGGAATTATATGTACTGTTACTGGTGTTTATTTTTGGGGGTGGTGAGATTATGGTTTTTGATTTCTCATTTTATACTTACCTGTATTTTCTAATTTTCCGGTTTCTATTAAGAAAAAATAAGCTGTCCTTTTTGTATTGTTTCTGTCTCACATTTACTTTAAGCAGAATTGTTTGGCTTATGCCATGGAGCTTGACAGCAGTGTGAGGGTGTTGGGGGCCCCAGGTGAGCTGGATGCTGCTAGGTTGCATGTTCATGTCAGCTGAGAGGCTGCTGGAGGGAGAAGTTGGGGAGATGTGTGGTGATGCCAAGGAAGAGCCCCTGAGCAGTGCAGTGGACGGGGGGTAATGCACATTTCCTAGTGAAAATGCTGTCCTCATTCCCTAGCCCACCCTTTGAAGCATCTTCCTAGGGCTGTGCACTTGGAGGTATCATGTGATTGCAGATGTGGGACCTGAGGAGTCTTCATTACTTTGCTTAGGTAGCTTCTCCTCCTAGAAGCCTTCCTCCGTCATTACCCACTTCCTGCCTCCCCAGCTTAGATGTCCCTCATCTTCCTGCTTCAGGCAGCTGTGGTTTACCTGGGCCATATGTAGCACACTGTTTTGAGATAGCTCTTCACAGTCTGCCTCCTTCCCTTATGCTGCCACGTGTCCCTGTGGTCAGGCACAGTGGCTGCTTCATAAGATGCACTCAGGGCTGGGCGCGGTGGCTGCCGCCTGTAATCCCAGCACTTTGGGAGGCCAAGGCAGGTGGATCACCTGAGGTCAGGAGTTCAAGATCAGCCTGGCCAACATGGCAAAACCCTGTCTCTACTACTAAAAACACAAAAATTAGCTGGATGTAGTGGCAGGTGGCTGTAATCCCGGCTACTCAGGAGGCTGAGACAGGAGAATCGCTTGAACACAGGAAGCGGAGATTGCAGTGAGCCGAGATGATGTCACTGCCCTCCAGCCTGGGTGACAGAGAGAGACTCTGTTTGAGCTATTAAAGACCTTTCCTTTCAGCTATAGTGATGAATCCCTGATAACAGGTGGTGGTTTCCTCTCCCTGTGACCCTAAGTCAAGTTTTTATCTCCACCTTGCAGAACTGGGACCTGAAGTTATAGAAAGTAGATTTCGGACAGTCAACAAGTGCTTTAATCATAGAGTAGTGGTACTCACACACCTTATACCGAGATTCTGGTTTTTCCTCAAAGAGAGTTAGTTCACAGTTGTCTCTACCAGCTAAGACAATTTGGATAAATTGTATTTTTGGTAATTTGCCCTGTAAAACTTATTTTTCATCTTCCAGGTATAAAATCAAGAGTGTAATGCACTTTTTAAGCTATACCCACATCCCTTCCCAAGATTCTGCTATACTGCCTAGAGGACTTTCCTTCATTTTGAGAATTACCACTGTGGTAAAAACTTACGAGAAATTTCAGCAGAATTCTTGATTGCAGCTCAGTAGCATTGCTAGAGTTCTACATTAGGGGTCCTCCACCTAGCAGGCATAGCCATAGTTAGAAGTGAAATTTATCAAAGAAGAGAGAGTAAGGTCAGGGTTAGGAGTTAGGGAGTTTCTGAATTTAGGACTTGAATGAGAGACAAAAATGATTCTGAGAAGGGGAGTTAGTGGATGAGACTTTGACCATGTTAAAAATTTGTCACAGCCAAGACTTCTATGTCAAGCTTTAGTAAATTAAAGTTACTAATGTTATGTAAACTTTGACATTTCAAGAATCTCACTATATGTCAGTTTCCTCATTTATAAATGGCAATAATGATATTTACCTCAAAAGGTTGTTATAAGGCTTAAATGAGTTAGAGTCTGTAAAGTAATTAACAATGTCAGGTACGGGGAAGTCCTAAGTAAATCTTCACTGTTAGTAATCAGGCTGTGGGTGTGTTAATGCAGGTTGAGCATCCCATATCCCAAACTCCACAATGCTCCAGAATCTGAAACTTCTTGAGTGCCAACATGACACTCAAAGGAAGTACTCATTGGAGCATTTCAGATTTCCGATTTACTATCAATTTCAACTGAATTTCATATTTAGACCTGGATCCTGTCCTCAAGATTTATATCATGTTTATGCAAAACTTCGAAATCTGAGAAAATTCAAAATCTGAAACACTGGTAGTCCCAAACATTTCGAGTAATGGATGCTCAACCCGTGTAAGACTATTTGCTGCAGAAAACTTAAGTCACAACCATGACTAACCCTCAGTGAGCCTGAGGCACGTGTCTATCCTAAGATACCCTTGGTCCCAGAAGGCAGGCCTCCTCCTTTGCCAGTTCACTGCTTTCTCTAATAATGTGGCCTATCTCTCTTCTAGGCTTTACTCTGAAACCCTTTAAAAGGGGAGCCTTACTGATGTTATGAGTTTGGGCTTGTGACTTTTGAGTATTTTGCTCAGGGTAGTTGTTATTTTACATGCACTGAATGTGTTATTAGAACTGGTGGCTTCTAGAGAGCCCAAACCCCGTGCTTTCTTAAGCAGACATAAATGGTGGGCTTTTTTTTTTTTTTTTTTTTTTTCAACAGGAGGCGGCAGGCCCGGCTGCAGAAAGAGCTTGCAGAAGCAGCAAAGGAACCTCTACCAGTCGAACAGTAAGTAAAGATAAATGAATCAAAACTGTGTTCCTGAAAATTTGGCTCTCTTAAAAGTTTTGTTTTTATTTTTTTGTTTGTTTGTTTGTTTTTGAGACAGGGTCTTGCTCTGTTGCCCAGGCTGGAGTGCAGTGGTGTGATCATAGCTTCTGATGTTTTTATTTCTGTAAAATCATCTTACAGATTTTAGAAAGAAAAATGTTAAAGGAAGAAAATGAAAACATACAGTTCTTCCACCACTCAGAACTAACATCCATATATCATTTTAATTGTATTTTGCTGGCTTCTAATTTCTCACAAATCATGTACTGATATGGCCTTTGACCCTATTTCTGATTACTTACTTGAGATAGATTATTGAAAATAAAATTTGATGGGTCAAAGCTTTTGGAACATCACCAAATAACCTTCCAAAAAGTTTGTGTTCATCAGCTGTGAATGTGAATTCTAACTTCCTGCACTCAGTACCCGTTACTGCCTCACTGTTTCCTGTTGACACTTTGAACGATCAGTTTTCTGCCTCTTAATTGTGCCTGCCATGTAATGCGGTGGGGTTTTTGTTGTTGTTGTTTTGTTTGTTTTTTCCCTCCTTGCTCCCTTTGGTTTGTAACTTAAAGTGGAAACTTAAGCGAAAACTAAGATCTCTTGGAACAAAAGGAATCAAACTAGTTCTGGAGCTTTTCCTAATCTGCCTACAAGTTAAGGTGGGGTATCTTCTCTGAGATTTGAAGCTTTCATGGTGGTAGAAAAGAGTTTCCTTCGCTCTAGGATGTTTCTTTTCTATTGAAATGTGTTTTAGAATATAGTTTTAGAGTTTTGATCCACTATTTTTTAAAATGTTGGTTGCTTCCCTGTAAGTGGAGGGGTTTAAATTCAACTAGGAGTCATTCACCAACTAACGTCTCAATTTACAAAGAAACAAAGGTTCCCATATCATGCCTTTGCTTTAGATGTGTAGGGTACGTGTGTGTCTGCACTCTCAGATGTGGAAGATTAATCTCAGTTGTATTTTCCCAAGCCACAAAGTAAGTAAATAGTTGACCTGGAAATGAGATTTGGTTTCTTCAGAATAACAACTTATAAAAGTGTCATTTGCATAACCGGGTTGACTGGGATAATTTAGACAGGTTGAGCATCCTGCCCAAGATCATACAGGAAGGGGCCGAGGTAGGATGCAAACACAGGGCTGTAAAAGCCTGTTATTTTATTTTGTATTTTATTTTATTTTGAGATGGAGTTTCACTCTTGTGGCCCAGGCTGGAGTGCAATGGTGCAATCTCAGCTCACTGCAACCTCCGCCTCCCAGGTTTAAGCGACTCTCCTGCCTCAGCCTCCCAAGTAGCTGGGATTACAGGCATGCGCCACCACGCCCAGCTAATTTTGTATTTTTAGTAGAGATGGGGTTTCTCCATGTTGGTCAGGCTGGTCTCGAACTCCTGACTTCAGGTGATCCGCCCCCTTGGCCTCCCAAAGTGCTGAAATTACAGGCATGAGCCACCGAGCCCGGCCTAAGGCCTCTCCTTAATCTCTATGCTTCCCTAAGGAGTTTCTGGGTCAGAGGACATACATCTTTGAAAGGTTTTGATAACTTAGCAAATGCTAGTGTTTTCTTATGGTCCCGGGCCTAAGCACAGTTGCAAGTACTTAAAACCATAAAATTCTATTTTCAACAGGACATTGTCAAAGGCTCAGCTCATATTTGCAGTTTCTGTCTTTGCAGTTCTCCTCTCGTCCTTGTGTGGGCACAGGTGACTCTCGCAAACCTAGATCCCTGGGAAAGCCAATCAAGAAAATAAAGCACAGCCTTGTCCTCTTTCTTTCGACCTGCCTTTTATTCCCTTCTACATCCTGGCCAAGAATGTGGTGCAATAATTACACATAGTCCTGGAATAAATAGCTAAGGAAAATAAATTTACTTTGACCTGGTTTAACTTGCTTAGTAACAGGTTCTTAAGTATATATTTACCTAATCCAGATAATTATTTATTGAAAAGGAAAAATCTTTCTGTCAAGTTCTTATGAATCCAAACAGTAGGTGATGAAATCTTGGGTTATTACATTTAATTATCTTCTCCATGAAGGTTGCATCTCAGTAGGAGGTCATTAAGACCAAAATAATTACTTGCCCTCCTCCAAGTAGGAAAGACGTGGCCCATAAAAATGAGGAAGGGGGATTCCAGAGGTACTTTGCATCCGCTGGGATAAACAGCAACAAAGGGAGCATGTCCTATGACTTGATTATGTCATTTGAAGTGTGATGGGCTCTCCTAATGTCAGAGACACTATGTATTTAAGCATAAAATGCAGAGTCAAAAATGCATAGTGTTTAAATTTTGCTTTTCTATTTTTTAAAGTAATATTTGAAACTGGGTTAAGTTGGCTGTTGATTTCATGGCCCATTTAGCCATCCCTTCTTTCCCTGAATTCTCCCTACACTGTTGTTTTCTTATATTCCATAGCTGCTGCCCCTAACTACCCTAGGTACCCCTCAGCCCTTGTGTCATGGGAACTGTGCTTGGTGAGTACTGCAGCCCTTCAACAGTGATGCTGACTGTTGATGGAATGCCCTACTTTGGCACTGGTTATGTGGTTATAGACTCAACAGATCATATTTTATTGCTTCAAGTGGGAACTGTGTTTATACCTAAAAGGATCAAAAGCTGACTTTTAAATTTATTCTCAGTTGAAATTCTGGATTTGATTTGAACAGGTTAAATGTTTATTGTAGTGTTGTTCAGAACATGGCAGCTCTTCCTTTTTCTCCAAAGAATCTTTAACGCATTGCTGTCATAGCCAAGTGGTTTAGGATCTAACTAGAAAATGACATTAGCATTTGCGGAACAGATTAATCACAGAACTGTTCAGGAGAATCAAAGAATCTCTTGCCTTTCTTTCCAGGGATGATGACATTGAGGTCATTGTGGATGAAACTTCTGATCACACAGAAGAGACCTCTCCTGTGCGAGCCATCAGCAGAGCAGCCACGTAAGTAGGCAGGTTTGGGCCAGGGAAAAGACAGCTTGAGGAGCAATATGAAGGCACATCTGTGGACATGACAAAGAATGCAGTCAGATGCACCCAACCCCTTACCCCTTTTCTGGGACACCCAGCGTCGAACACACCACAGAGGTGTCCAGTCTTTCTCAGTTCACCTCTGCTTAATGGGAGGGAAGCAGAACACGGGTGGCTTCAAATGCTTCTAAATACAAAAAAATGTAGTGGCTTACTCAAATATGGACAGTGAAACCTTATTAAGCAGAATGATTGTTTAGGTTTGATCATCCTGTTTCATTCTTACTAGGGCTTCCCCCACCCGCACCGCCCTTCAAGAGTGGGGATTGGTTACTAACAGTCAGAAATTGTGAAGTTAGTTAGCCAGGAATTGTGAGGTTAGTTGTCTAATGCTTTATTTCCAGGGAAATTAATTTAATACTAGGGAACCTTGTTTCTTTTGAAACTTCTAGGCTGGGTTTTCCCTTTCCCTTCCCACTGTTTTCTGGCAGTTTGGTACTGTGTTGGGTTTCTCTTGGCTGGGGTTTGGGAACTAAGTGGGAAACATATTCCCAGTTACCTGTTTTTGTGGGCTGTTTATTGATTGATTATTTGGGCAAAATGTTTCTAAGGTTTAAACCTATCCTCCCCTCCTCTTTAGTAAGCGACTCTCGCAGCCTGCTGGAGGCCTTCTGGATTCTATCACTAATATCTTTGGGTAGGTTAGAAGACCTTTCCTTTTTAAATGTGTATAAGTATACCTAAGTATATGTACATGACTTATTTTTATTCTTTAAATGTACACCAGGTGTCAGTGGTGCAGAGTATACATATGCCTTAATATCAGCTTTTCATTTAGCTTCTTCCTTTTTTCCTCAACTTCCTTTCCTCTTAATCTCGCTGCGTGCTGATCTCTGGCCTTTCCCTTTAGTCTGTCCGAGTCTCCCCTTTTGGGACATCATTCTTCTTCTGATGCTGCCAGGTGAAACTATTATCCTCTCTTAGTCCAGCATGTGAGTGTGGGTCCTTAACAATTATGCCGATCACCGCTTCACTGCCCTCAGTCATCAGATGTTCACGTGCTAACGAGGATGCTTTGCATGTTCCTAGGAATGCCGGGAGCCCTCAGAGCAGGGCTGCCAGGTTGAACACTTTGTACAGTACTCATGCTCTTGTTGCTTTCTTTTGGCATGCGTTAGACTCCACATTGATCACAAGTGATGAGGTTGATTCTAACTAGGCATAGAAATAAAATAGTTTTACAAAAAAGACCAAAGAGCTACCTCTGAGCTAGCTGTTACATTAAGTTGAGAAAGTTTCCCAGCAGCTTATTGACTGGGTAAGCAGTTGTTCAGGATTGCTTTTCATTGTTGGGTTTTGGAGTCTACAGGTTAGTGTGCAGGAGAGTAAGGCATGTGCTGGCTCTCTTTCTCATTTGAGTGAGGGTGCTTTTGATTTTTTTGTGAATTGTTCTGTAGTTTGAAGACTCTAGAAGGACAGGCTATCAACAGAGGCAGTCTGCTTAAGCAAGGTCGTCTTGGAGTCCTTTCTAACAATTTGATGAGCAGTAAACCTCTGCAATCCTGTCTAATATTTGTCTTTATGTTATTTCTTAGGAGACGCTCTGTCTCTTCCTTCCCAGTCCCCCAGGACAATGTGGATACTCATCCTGGTTCTGGTAAAGAAGTGAGGGTACCAACTACTGCCTTGTGTGTCTTCGTAAGTATGCTTCAGCCCCGAACCCCACCACGCTTGATATGGTAACAGAGCCTGGCAATTAAAGGGTCCTTTCTAGGCCTGCAGCTAAGCGTTCCATTGTTTTACTTATATCAAGCCTTTCCACCTTTTGGCTCTGTCAGCTGTGAGAAATTGATATATTTTGCTTAGTTTCAGAGGACAAAATTTGTTACAACCATCCTCTGTAATGGCAGAGCTGACTGAGAAAGGATTGCTAGCATGAGGGATGGGGCAAAGGAAAAGTAATTAGGGATTGTGAAAAATGGGAGAGGGATTTATATAATTATTGTCACCAGTTGGCTCCAGTTTAGAGTGAGTTGCCAGTCAGTGGTCTATTATGGAAGTTCAGTAGGACAGCTGTTGGTTTCATGAATTATACCCCTATCTGTATGACTCCCAGCCATTAGGGGTCTATGATTGGAAGCAGTCCTGGGCAGAAGCCACTGTGATGGATACCGGGGCTGTCACCCGGAGTTCAGAGCTGGGTCCTAGTACTAGCAGGTAGTTTGCATCCCAGCTGGGGTTGTTGAGCAGAAATTGAACCAGCCTGGGGAAACATTCAGTACCTGGCTCAGAACTGTCAAAGCATGAGGAGGGTAGGAAACAGAGCACAAAGAACAGAACCTGGAGAGTTGGACTGACTCCAATACTGGCCTAATAACTGGCAGCGGGTGAGTGAAAGGAGCCAGCTTTCAAAGCAGGGAAGATTTTGCCGTAAAAATGGGATGGAATTTATATGGTGGGAGCTTTGGGTTCCAGGTGTAAGGAGGGACTTTGCTAGTTACACAGTGGACTGGCTGAGTGATGAACTGCCTTGACTGTTGTAAAGAGAGTTCCGCTTTGGAGGAGGAGTTGGGATGGGGTGCATCAACGCCCCTTCCCAGTCCCACTCCACTCCTGTGATTCCATGATGCACCGGGCACCTGCAGAGGTCGATGATGATTGGTAAAAGGTCTGATTGCACTGAATGTCACAGTCCCTTTGTTGCCCTCAACTCCCAGCAGCCCATTTTTTCCCTCCCGTCACATTTAAGTCATGTGTATGGGATCATGGAGCAGCTGATAATTTGGGATTCTGTCAGTGTGTGTTTCTGAGAGTGATCGGCTCACAGCTGACGAGTATCCAACAAAACCAGTTACACAGGAGACTGACAAGTGGCAGTCATGGGTGTGATGGTGCATGATCTCAAGTTTTCAATCTGAGACCTCCTAAGGAGAAAGAAACCATAAAAAAGAAAAGGAAATTTCATGGGGGTAAAAGGTTTGGTCACCTGTCATACTTTTCAGCAGTGGGTCACAAGAGGGAGGCAAAGTGGAAAATGAAATTACCAAAGTGATGCCTGTTGCCCAGCCTGTTAATAGTCACTCTCTCCGTGATACTTCAAGCATTTTATTTTTTTTTAGTCCCAAGCAAATGTAAATATCACATATTCTCTTCCCCAAGTGACCTTTTAGACAAGTGATTATCTACTTAACAATCTCATATTGATAGTGTATGTTTTCTAGTCTTTCTTTTCCTTCTCTATTATAGAAATTTCCAAACATACGTAGTATCTCTTCCCCCCCACACTTATGCTGGAGCAATTTGAAGCCAATTCTAGGCATTATATTTCATCCAAAAATATTTCACTGCCCATAATCTTCTTAAGAGAGTATAGTGAATTTTTCAATTATTCCCTTTTCCCATTCTAGAATGGGATGCTGAGTCTCACTCTGTTATCCAGGCGGGAGTACAGTAGCACAATCTCAGCTCAGTGCAGCCTCAACCTTGGGCTGAAGCAATCCTCCCACCTCAGCCTCTTGAGTAGCTGGAACAATAGGTATGTGCTACCACACCTGGCTAATTTTTGTTTTTTAGTTTTTAAGAGACGAGGTTTCGCCACGTTGCCCAGGCTGGTCTTGAACTCCTGAGCTCATGCGATCTGCCCACCTCGGTCTCCCGAAGTGCTGGGATCACAGATGTGTGCCCTGCACCCAGCCAGGATGCTTTTTTACTTGGTTTTCTTTCTTATCCTGAACAGAAGTACCATCTTTTGCCAGTGTTTATGCCAGTATCAGAAATTTCCCTGTGAAGAATATAAATTCTCTTAAAATAACGACTGTCATTTTTATCTAAGGCTTATGCATTAACAGGCACCATTCTGGGTTGCAAAAACCTTTCTGGAGCTGAGCAAACTGAGATTTCAGAAACTTGGCAGAGGTCACACTGCCAGTACACACTAGTCCCATAATGTTTCCAGAAAGAACTACATAGAATTCCATTATAACACAGATTGATGTTTTTGCCATCTACTTATATTAGGACTTATTGCGAAAGCTGTATTATGAGAGGCCATGTGCTATACATTATTTAAATATGTAGTATTTAATATTATTAGTAAATTAGTAATTACTAGTAGATCAATAAGTAGTATTAATTCAGTCTGGACCAAAATTAATTCTAGGTTTACTTTTAAACTATTAAGATAAATATAGGCCATTATTGTTAGAACAGATGAAATTAATGCAAGGACCAACTTTAAGCAGTCTACACAGATTTTGAGTACTTTTTGAGAAGGTTGCACTGCACTCTAATGCAACTGTAACTAGAAGAATAAAATGATAATAGAATCTTAGTTGATCTGGGCTAGGAGTCCAGTTTAGTTTATGATTGGCTCCACCTGTCTTTAAGGATGAGTGTTTCCCCATGAATTAGGCATTTGGAGTGTTCGCGCATCTTGAGCTCTTGGGATGAGAATGACTGGGTTTGACACAGGGTGCTTGTCTTGCAGGATGCACATGATGGGGAAGTCAACGCTGTGCAGTTCAGTCCAGGTTCCCGGTTACTGGCCACCGGAGGCATGGACCGCAGGGTTAAGCTTTGGGAAGTATTTGGAGGTGAGAGCCTGCTGCATGATCTCAGACTGAAAACTTGAGATGATGCACCCTTGCACTGCAGAAAGAAGCTGTGTTGCTGGCATCTGGTTGACCTTGCTTTCAGGCACTGTGAATTGTTCATTTTCTCAAAACATACATTTTATGTAAGGGATCATTTGACCAAAGCATCGTACATCTCAGTTATTCTTTACTTCCGAGTGGATGTTTGCTCTCATTTTCTAAGTAGTGATCAGAAAATACTGTTAAGTTATGGATATGTTTATGTTAGTAAGGTTTCTGTAATTTTTCTCAAGTATATACCAATCAGAGCATCTTGCAAAATAGTACCGTTTTTATGAGGAAAATAAGTCTTATGATCATGGATTCTACATTTCAACTATACATTAAGCTGTGGTTGATGCATTTAATGACAATGGCAATAGCCTAGGGAAAAAATGACTGGAGTCATGTCTAAGCTTGAGAAAACAGAGGCGTATTACCTAGAAAAAATGTATTTAACAGTGTATCAGACAAGGGCCCTTAGATCAAGACTCAGT
This sequence comes from Pan paniscus, assembly GCF_029289425.2. NCBI lineage: Eukaryota > Metazoa > Chordata > Mammalia > Primates > Hominidae > Pan > Pan paniscus. Next base: position 135,880,007 of record NC_073262.2, read on the forward strand.
CTCTTTGGACTTTTAGGATGCTCAGAGATGGATGGCATTAAAACAGAAAATGGAAGTTAATGAAACCATCTCTTAGAAATCTGAAGCTGGGCATTTCCCAGTTTTGACATTTTCAAGATTCAGTTAAATATGCATGTATTTTTACTAAAGTAAGGCCAAAGAATAAGGCTTAAGGTTTTTAATAGGAACCACTTTGTCAAGTGTCCGTAGTTGCAACACACACATTATCCCTGTCGAGCAATAAATAGCTCCAAAGTGATTTTGTCTGTTAATTCCCCTGATCATCACAACAGCCCTGTGTGGTTAGAATGGTAGAGATTGCGCCATTTCACAGATAAAGGGAATAAAACTCAGATACTACGTGATTTACATGGCTAGTGAATGATTTCTGTGGTGAGGGAGTGGTGGAACTAGGACTAATGCAGGTCAGAAGACCTGAAATTCCATGCTCTTACTGTAGCCTTCTCTAGCAACTGAAAAATCTTAGGGGTACTGCTTTTAAGGTTTATCAGAGCAGGAGCAACTTATTAGAATAGGTTATTAGTAAAGCACCCCTCCTATCTGCCCCGGCCTTTGATTTTCAGGAAAGGGACTCAGCAGTTAGAGCCCATTGAAGCATACTAAAATTTACTGTTTTGCCCAGAAACATTTAGCTTATGAATGATAATGGCTGAAGCAATTAGAAAACAATAATAAAAACAAATCATAAGAAATTTTCACTTTGTGAGGCTGGAGCAAGAGGATTGCTTGAGGCCAGGAGTTCAAGACCAGCCTGGGCAACAAAGTGAGACCCTGCCTCTACAAAAAAAATATTAAAAAGTAGCTGGGTGCCTTGGCATGCACTTGCAGTCCCAGCTTCCTGGGAAGCTGAAGTGGGAAGATCAATTGAGCCCAGGAGTGAGAGGCTGCTGTGAGCTCTGATCGCATCACTGCACTCCAGCATGGGCAGCAGAGCAAGACCCTGTGTCTTTTAAAAAAGGAAATTTTAGGGAATTTGATTTGCAAAATCAAAGTAAACAGTCTGTTTTGAGTATGCCATTGAGATTTAAATAAAAATAACACTAGAAATATTTTCGTTTTACTCCATGGTCAGTAAAAACACCTATAAGAAAATTAGAGGTACCAACCTTTAATTCTAGTAACCTTTTTGCTGCTGAAAAGGAAACGAACATCAGTTGAAGTTAATACTGACATAATCTGTGCCAGCACATAATTTGTGTTAATAAAATGAAGTTTCTACCTAATCTACAGAAATAGCAGAATGTATGGCAGCATTTCTTACAGTTTTGTGTAGGGCCTTTCTTCTACAAACAGCTGTTTCAGTCTACAAGATTTTTCGTCTTGGCAAATATTTATTTACTGAATCTTGGAAGAGGCCAAGTTCAAGAGACCTTTTCTGAAATAGTTTGGGGGTCCTGTTTTTTCATCCTTTTAGATTATCAGAAGAATCACACTTTCTACCCAGTGGGAACATCTGTTTTTGCTCATTCTCTCCAAAGCAGAAGTTCCACTGGGACTTACACAAATGCTGTTGACATAGCACCCCCCGCCCCCAACCCCGTACCTTGTAGATAATTAAGAGTTTTAATACGGTCTTTGTTCTTTTGAGATCAATCTCTCATATTGAATAGCATTAATTTTTTGGTCACTTCCTACATTTCGGCACTGTGTTAAGTGCCAAGCAAATAGACCAGTATTTTAAGCATAAGCCAAAGAGATATTTCTTAGAATTTGCAGTAATATTTTTATCTGTGAAGATTTCATCTAAAGGAAAATCTTAGCGAATATTAGCCTTTTTCAACCCTTTTGAAAATCTCAAGAAAGCTAGGATCCAGAAAAAGCCATTAAATATGCTGTATTTTGCAAGTGAGTTCAGAGGAGAGGTTCATCAACCAGGTTAACAGTCTGTGGCCTGAATGTACATGACAGCTTCAAACCAGTATTCGTGTCACCTTGATAACTGGCTCCAATCATTATTTTTACTACTTAGAAGTACTGAATAAGATAAAAATGTGTTGAAATGTTTTCTGTTCTGTGTTCCTCTTTTACAAATATGATTACAATTGTTCCTTAATTTCTAGCTTATCTGTGTGGATCATCCTTAAGTTACCCTTTTAAAAGGAATTTAATCAAATCATTGAGATTTTTGCTCTTCTCAGTTTGGGATTGCCCGTTACTGAAATTTCCGTGTGGGTGGCCAGGCTGTCTGGAAGCAGAGTAGATAAAGTGGACAGTGGCTCGGTTGGTGAGGGAGAGCTGTGTAGAGGGATGGGAGGTGCTGGCACTTAGTTCGCTTGCCAGGATCTTAGATTCATGGAGATAAAGTATGAGGGCAAATTCCAGAAACTCCAAACTAGCTTGACTGCTATTCTAATGAGTAGTCATTTAAATGTAACTAACACAATTTCTTTTCACACCTTAATGAAAATTACCACACCATGGATCCAGAAATTGACTGCCAGTTTCTACAAAAGTGGTAGTTAAGTTGGCACAAATGCTGATCAACCCAAAGATTTATGTATGTAAGTTTTTAAAATTTACTGAGAAATAATGGAACTGAATAAACCCAGTCTCTAGTCTGATTGACATGGTTTATAAATTCCTACACTTTGTTTTTCTAAAGAGAATGAATAACTACATTTCTTAAAGAACAGAACACACATCCAAGATGCTGGGGTCAGTGTCCACTTAGACTTGCATTCCTCTTAGAAACTAGCAGTATCTTTTATGTCTCATGTTCTGTTTGTCCTGCTATTTTGTTTGATTCTGTAAAGGTACAGGATAGCTATTGTTTTAGCAGTGTAATTGGCTTCCATTGTATTTCAGTGCCCTGTTTTAATGTATTTATTGGCTTTATTTAACTTCCCATCATCCTAATTTTTTCTTTTTATACAGAAAAATGTGAGTTCAAGGGTTCCCTATCTGGCAGTAATGCAGGAATTACAAGCATTGAATTTGATAGTGCTGTAAGTATTGAATAGCTATGATTTTAAAGGTTTTTAGAAATAATTTAAGACATTAGGTTCTTGAAATTATAACATAACTTACCCGATTTCTCTGCCATTCTCTGTATCTTAAGTCAAATCCATGTTAAAGAAAGATGGAAGTAGATTATAGGGTTAATTGCTGTATCAACTCTGATAAACCCTTGGGTTCTGCTTCATGCATTAGGCTTGTGATGTTACTCAGTACTCTGTATAATTTCACTTAATAGTTGTATTTTGAGTGTATAGATGCTGTACTCCAGGGGCCAGCGTGGTCTCTACCCTCCGAGATTCGCCATCTAAATGAGAGTGATGGGAAAGCATTAAACTGCAAAGCGTTGTGCTGAGTTATGGCTGAGATGTGTGTGGAGTAGAAAGGAAATACTGATGAGAGAGTAGCTCATTCTGGGGCAAGGGTTAGGGGCCATAGTAAGGCATTTAAAGCAGATCTAAAGATAATCAAAGGTCAGAGGCAAAAAGCCAGGGACGGATACCACAGGCAGAGGGAGCAGAGGAGGTTGGGCCGGGCGAGTGCAGGAGCTTGGGTGGAGGTGATGACTGGGTGAGGCCAAGGTAGCGTCCTCATCTACCAAGAGTCCTTATCTTGATTGTCATCTCTGGGGAGCCTTGTTCACATTCCTGGGTGGGCTGAGTGTCTATGTTCCCACCATCTTGTGCAAACCTATTCTATGGCACGGTGGTGGTCTATATCTGTTTCTTTTACTAAGCTGAGAGCTGACTACCTGAGGACAAGTGTCTGGGCGTTAATCATCTTTGTACCCCCAGCACCTGGCACAGTGCCTATTAGGTTCTAAATAACCGCTCCTTGAATTTAATTGGGGAATGATAAGGAAATAAGGTTGGAAAATGAGGGTATGTTGTATTGAAAGGTTTAGACTTCTGTAAAGCCATGTGGAGACTTGAGAGATTTTTAGAAATGGGTATGGTGCTAAATTGTGGTGTAACTGTGACAGTGTTGAAGACTGGCTTGGAGGAAGCAGGTCTGCAGTGGCCCGTGCGTTCAGTGCTTCTGCAGAGATGCAGAAGGCCCAGGTGGGGGCTGAGGAAATAGGGGAGAAAGGAGAGGACCAGGCTCGACACATTGAAGATGAACAGTTCTCAGAGTGAGAGTTGGGAGATTAGGCAAGGAGAGAGTCAAGGGTGCCTCTGAGGTTTCTGACTTGTTAATATTTGCTGCTAGTGAAGGTTGCCAAGGGAAAAGTGAGTAGGGAAGGCTGGGTTCCATTTTGAGCTTGAGGTGTCTGCAATATTCTGATGAAATTGAGCAAGCTCAGAAAAAAAAAGGTCTGAACTCGAAGGAGACTGGCGAGTTGAAGCACACTCACGACAGTAGCTGGTATTCAGGCTGGGTGTATAGGGCGAAGCATCTAAACCTTCTTGTACTTGATTATTGGGGAATTTATATCGTGTGAACTGAATTCCTCTGATTTGGCTAAAAATTGGTTTTCCTGTTCTTTATTCCCACAGGGATCTTACCTCTTAGCAGCTTCAAATGATTTTGCAAGCCGAATCTGGACTGTGGATGATTATCGATTACGGGTAAGACCCAGTTAAGAAATCTCCAAAACTCCAATCTCCAAACTTCATGTGGTGTTATCAAGGCACAAACTGGCAGGTGCTTAATTAGGGGACTTTGTTTTCCCGAAAATCATGCTTGATTCACCCTGCCCTTCCTTTCCTCCTTGGGGAAATCTGTGTTTCCACTTTATACTCTTTGTCCAAGACTCAGTTTCAAAATATTTGCAATGGGACCCTCACATTTGCATGAAAACCTTGGAATACTCTTCATAAGGACTAGATACTTTGGTAGATAGCAATTTTGGCTTAATGGCACAGAACTTAGCAACAGCATGTGAATTGTGATTCCTGTGGGCTCTAAAACCTAATTACCTAAAGTGGGATATAGAAGTACAAATGGATGTATCATAGGGATAAGACAATTCTGAAACAAAAACTCCAAGCTGAGAAAGAGGGGACAGGTGTCAGAGCAGGGAGAAATGATTGGATGTTGAGGAAAGCTGCATTTGAACCAAAACTTGCCAAGAATTCTCTTGGCATCTGATAGAGAGACCAAAACTTGGTTGTATCATTTTTGATGGGGGCAGGGGGCGGAGGGTGAAGCATGTAACTTAATTTGCAGACATTTTTTTTCCCCATAAGCCTGAAGGAATCATCACATAAGCTTATTAAATACAAGCTATTGAAAGATATAATGGAGGATGAATTTGGCATTAGTAGGCATTTTACTAAAAAAAAAAAAAAAATTTTTTTTAAAAAAAAGTTAACACAAGCCGTTTGTGTGTGTCAACCCACACCAAAAACAGGAAGTAATGTTAAGATGAATTTTTTTTTTCTTTTTTTTTTTTTGAGATGGAGTTTTGCTCTTGTGTGGGGTACAGTAGTGTGATCTCAGCTCACTGCAACCTCCGCCTCCTGGGTTCAAGCAATTCTCCTGCCTCAGCCTCCTGAGTAGCTAGGATTACAGGCATGGCTAATTTTTATATTTTTAGTAGAGATGGGGTTTCACCATGTTGGCCAGGCTGGTCTCGAACTTCTGACCTCAAGGGATCTGCCCACCTCGGCCTCCCAAAGTGCTGGGATTACAGGCGTGAGCCACTGCGCCCAGCAAGATACATTTCTTTTTTTGTTTTTTGAAGGCAGAGTCTTGCTCTGTCATCCAGGCTAGAGTGCAATGGCGCAATCTTGGCTCACTGCAAACTCTGCCTCCTGGGTTCAAGCAATTCTCCTGCCTCAGCCTCCCGAGTAGCTGGGATTACAGGCGCCCGCCACCACGCCTAGCTAATTTTTGTATTTTTTTTTTAGTAGAGATGGGGTTTTACCATCTTGGACAGGCTGGTCTTGAACTGACCTCATGATCCACCCACTTCGGCCTCCCAAAGTGCTGGGATTACAGGCGTGAGCCACCGTGCCTGGCCTAAATTTCTTTTTTCTTTTTTTTTTTTCTGAGATGGAGCCTGTTGCCCAGGCTGGAGTGCAATGACGTGATCTCGGCTCACTGCAACCTCTGCCTCCCAGGTTCAAGTGATCTCCTTCCTCAGCCTCCCAAGCAGCTGGGATTACATGCATCCTGCACCACGCCCGGCTAATTTTTGTTTCGTTTTTTTAATTTATTTATTATTTTGAGATGGAGTCTTGCTCTGTCGCCCAGGCTAGAGTGCAGTGGCATGATCTCGGTTCACTGCAAGCTCCACCTGCCAGGTTCACACCAGTCTCCTGCCTCAGCCTCCTGAGTAGGTGGGACTACAGGCACGTGCCACCACACCTGGCTAATTTTTTTTGTATTTTTAATGGAGATGGGGTTTCACCATGTTAGCCAGGACGTTCTCGATCTCCTGACCTCGTGATCCACCTGCCTCAGCCTCCCAAAGTGTTGGGATTACAGGCGTGAGCCACTGCGCCTGGCCTAATTTTTGTATTTTTTAAGTAGAGACGGGGTTTCCCCATGTTGGCTAGGCTGGTCTCGAACTCCTGATGTCAAGTGATCCGTCTGCCTCGGCCTCCCAAAGTGCTGGGATTACAGGCATGCACCACCACGCCTGGCCCAGATGAATTTCTTAAATCTACAAGGGAGGTGGAGGAACTGTAGTAGAATGGTATATTAGGTGGGTTTCTGGTGATTTTCTTGAGAGGGTTGTATAGATTATTAGTATTAGATGCTAGCCAATACCTCAGGGGTGGTCATTCTTAATTCACAATTTAAAGAAGATCCAGGTCCGAACATGCAAAATAACGAGCCCTGACGATGACAAGGACATGTTGTGAGAGCTGAGGAGCCTATGTTCTTGTCTTAATGACGGACTAGGGAAGTGCACTGCTAGAGAGCCTGCCATGGGGCACATCGATTCAGATGCTTGAATAGGGTCATTTGAAGCCCTGTAGTTCTGTACTGTACACATGGAAAAGATGGCCTAGCCAGTACTCATGGCTACGTTCTAATCCATCCTGTGGTATACTGTGATTTATCTATCCATTGATCTTTTATTCTAGACTGAGATACAGTAAAACTGACCAATTATTGAAGAGGGGCCTACAGCCTTTTTTTTATGATAGTCCCTTAGAGGAGAAGAGGAAGAAGTTGAGTCAACCAGTAGTGCAGGATATTTTTTAATTGGTAATAGAGGAGTCCTATACAGGTGGGCATCAGCCTTTGGGTCAGAAATAACAAGAAAGGGACCTAGAGCAGGGAGCTAGACTGACAGATGAAGGTCATAACATTGAGCTGGCACACAGGTCTCACTGGGGAAATGTTCTCAGTATGCTGGAGCAGGGCGCAGGCTGCTGGGCTGCTGCTTCTGATGATGCCGTGCTGGGGCAGGAGCCTCCTGTGCTGGACTAGTTGGCTTTTGAGTTTCTGGCCTGCTCATAACCTTGTCCTGTTACTTGGTAAATGTGTGAAGATTGGGAGGCCTGTTTCAGCAGATTCCCTGCACCCAGAGAACTCTCCTGAAAACCTTACCAGGTTCCAGAAAGTAAAATAGGCTCCTTATTCTAGGGAGTGCTGGCTTTTTTTTAGACCCCAGTTAACAGATGGTACTGGAGGACAGGAATCCATTCATCTATGTTGTGAAACTCACAGACATCCATGCCCTGTTCGGTGTCTCCTTTGCTCTTACGACAAGGGAGTGGTGTTGGGAGAGACTGGCAAACAAGAAGCAGCTGGTTGAGTGCTTGCTTTAACATCCTTTTTGTAAATGCACCCTAGAAACAACCTGGCATTGAAAGGAGTCCTCTGTGATGCCTCCGTTAAAAATCTAAAGTCAGTACAAAACTGCCTGGCTGCTTGGTAAGATTTGACTTGAGAGAAACTTGCTTGAGAACCCCCCTGCCCACTTCTCTCGTGGTGTGGTGAAGTGGCCACAGTGAGGATTGGCTATGGCTGCTAGGTGATGGTTTCTGTTTGGAATGTTCCTCTTTGAGTTCTGCATTCTTCTGGAATCGGCTGTCTTTGGTTGGTGTTATGTTAGCTGCATGATTAAGTTGTTACCTGAATGAGCAATTTTGTGTTTAGAAATAGGGGTCGGCACTCGTTATCTGCCATGAGGCACAGAGATAGTCTGTGCAGAGCCCAGTGGAGCAGAGAAATCTTGAAGCCTCCCCACTTTGAGGCCCCGGCCTTGATGACATCTAAACCCGCTGCCCCGCTATTGTTAATCCCTGTTTAAAAGTAGAAGATGAAACCTAAAAGTGTTGTTAATCATAAAAATAAATTTCAGAAACACCTAACAGATATAAGAATTTTAAATCTGATCCATTTCAAAGGACTCTATAAATGATAGAGGTGAATGAATGCCTGTAGGAGGCCCAGCTCTATACCATTGGAAGCACCGAGACAGTGAGTCAGCTTCAGGCAGCTCCAGCTTATTCTCACTGAGAATAAGGTGAGCAGAAGCCCAAACATTTTTTTTTTTTTTTTTTTTTTTTTGAGACAGTGTCTCGCTCAGTCACCCAGGCTGGAGTGCAGTGGCGTGATCTCTGCTCGCTGCAAGCTCCGCCTCCTGGGTTCACACCATTCTCCTGCCTCAGCCTCCCGAGTAGCTGGGACTACAGGCGCCCGCCACCACGTCCAGCTAAGTTTTTGTATTTTTAGTAGAGACGAGGTTTCACCGTGTTAGCCAGGATGGTCTCGATCTCCTGACCTTGTGATCCGCCCACCTCGGCCTCCCAAAGTGCTGGGATTACAGGCATGAGCCACCGCGCCTGGCCAAGCCCAAACATTGTAAAGAGCAAGGTGACAATACGTACGAGGAGCCAAGAAACAAAACGTCCGTTTCCCTTATTCCATTAGTTCAGCAGTTTCATTCCTGGAAATAAGTCAAGAGAAGAAAGCTGTGTGCTCATAGATGTTCACTGCAACAGCATCTGTGACAGACTCTTAAAGACAGGGAGGTGCAACAAGGAAGAGATTTGATCCCATTCATCTTGTTGAGTCCGTACTAAGATAGCACAAGGATGTTTCCTGTTCACAGATGTTACAGAGACCCAGGGTGTTCAAATCAGCGGAACCCCAAAGCCCATGAATTTTCAGCTATCACATGAAAAAATGCTTACCTTATAAGCTTAAAAGAGTAATGGATAAATTTTTAGGAAGAGTATAATTGTGTAAAGATTAACATGTTCCTGTGAAGTATGTAAAAATGAATATACAGATGGTCCCCAACGTAGGGTATTTTCATCTTACAATGTGTTTGTCAAGACTGGCCCCATCATAAGTTGAGGATCATCTGTACTTGCCATATCCCACTTATGAACAATGTCTTTTTCTTCCCTGTGTTTGTGAAATGTGATTTTACTCTTAACATTAAGAAAGAAACAGATAGTGAATATAAATACAAATTTGAAATTTTGATAAAATAGTTATTAAGAATTTAATGTAAAGCCGGGCACAGTGGTTCATGCCTGTAATCTTAGCACTTTGGGAAGCCGAGGCAGGCGGATCACTTGAGGTCAGGAGTTCAAGACCAGCCTGGCCAACATGGTAAAACCCCGTCTCTACTGAAAATACAAAAATTAGCTGGATGTGGTGGCACACGCCTATAGTCCCAGCTACTCAGGAGGCTGAGGCAGGAGAATCACTTAAACCTGGGAGGCGGAGGTTGCAGTGAGCTGAGATCACGCCACTGCACTCCAGCTTGGGTGACAAGAGTGAAACTCCGTCTCAAAAAAGAAAAAAAGATAGAATTTAAGAAGTAGCCTACCCAAGTTTTGTCTCTGCCCATGATTTGTGCAGAGTGGATGTTTTATATTGAATGGAATCATTATTCATGGACTGTATCTAGTGTAGGCTTTGTTACTGGAGCTTTCTTGATCTTACGGAAGGATCAGTGGGAGGTTTTCACACAACCGCAGCACAGCCGGCACCCGACTGGCAGCATTTGTAAGATGCTGTCCCAGTTTCAGAGGTTTGAATGTGGGATAAGGCAGTCTGAGAACTCATGCAAGCTTCCCTCATTGAAGAGGAGAGGAGAGTATATGTGGTCCGAAGTTTTCGTTTCTGTGCTAAAGTGGAGTTAACCCCACTGAAAATAGAGGAAGGATTGGTTTCAAAAATGTTAACACAAAAAAAATCTAACCCTGAACCATGAGGTCTCATCTTTGGGAGCCAAGGTTTGGAGTGCAGTGGCATGATCTGGGCTCCCTGCAGCCTCGACCTTCTGGGCTCAAGCAGTCCTCTCACCTCAGCCTCCCCTGTAACAGCTGAGACTATAAGTACCCACCACACCCAGCTAATTCGAATTTTTTTGTAGAGATGAGGGTCTCACTATTTTCCGCAGGCTGGTCTCAAACTCCTGGGCTCAAGCAATCCTCCCACCTTGGCTTCCCAAAGTGCTAGGATTACCAGTGTGAGCCACTTTGCCCACCCTTGCATTTTCTAATTAGAAAGAAAACATCAGTGAATACCTTCTGAACCTCTGGTGTTTTACACATAGAAAAATGTTGATCGTGCACTGCATAGAGGTCAATGATGAATGGTAAAAGGTCTGAGTCCTCAGATCCCCTCCCGGCATCCCAGTTATCCCCAGCTGCCTCTCCTCCATCGCACTTCAGAAGTGCTGCAATGGGCAGAAGGGCAGCTGACACTCCGTGATGTCCCTCATTCTGTGTTCCTCCGTGAGCTCAGGGAAGACACTGGTTGGCATCCAACAGCTTAGTCACAAAGGGATTTGATTGTTGGGAGTGCTGATATCTGTGGCTATGATCTGCCTTGTTCAAGCTGAGACCTCTGATTGAAAATCCCCCAGGGGTTTTAATTGTTTACATAAGGAGTCCTGATGTTTCCTTTTGTAAATTATGCCTGTGGTGACCTTGTCTAGTCTGACTTTAAATATGGAACTGACTTTCAGCAGCATGGGGCAACATCGAGGCTTTAAAAATTCTTTAATTTGATATAATTCAGACATAGAAAAATTACAAAAACAGTACAGCAGGTATCTGTGGTAGAGCTGATTTCAAATTCAAGATTGAGGATGGGGAGCACGTGAAGCTTGGTGCTAGTGATGTTGAATTTTTGTTTTTAATGTTATTTTTAGTGGGAGTTTTATCCTTTTGGTCTTGATACCTCACCTTTGGCCAACACTCAAAGATAGGCTTCCTATGAGATACATGGCCCCTGGATAAGACTCAGTGAATGAAATTGTTGCTGCTTATCCTGTTTGGGGTGTGTGTGTGTGTGTGTGACAGGATCTTGCTGTCACTCAGGTGGAGTACAATGGCACTATCATAGTTCACTGCAACCTCAACCTCCCAGGCGCAAGCAATCCTCTTGCCTCAGCTTCCCAAGTAGCTGGGACCCCAGGCGCATGCCACCACTCCCTGCAAATTTTTAAAAAAATTTTTTTGTAGAGATGGGGATTTCACTGTGTTGCCCAAGCTGTTCTTGAACTCCTGGGCTCAAGCAGTCCTCACACCTTGGCCTCCCAGTGTGCTGGGATTGCAGGCGTGAGTCACTGTGCCTGACCTGTTTCTTTTTCCTTTGCTGTCTTATCGCTTTGAGTGTTCCTGGCCGGATCTCAGGGTGGTCTGACACTCTGACTCTGGAGGTAAGGATGCTGTGGATACTTTGCCAGCATAGGCAGGGCCTGGCGCCCTGAGGCTCACCCTGGCTGTGTTCTCTCTCCTAGCACACACTCACGGGACACAGTGGGAAAGTGCTGTCTGCTAAGTTCCTGCTGGACAATGCGCGGATTGTCTCAGGAAGTCACGACCGGACTCTCAAACTCTGGGATCTACGCAGCAAAGTCTGTGAGGAAATTCAGTCTCTCTGTCTGTGTATATGCTTAGATGTTAGCGTGGAGGTGTGTGTTTGCACGTCAGAGCCTGCGTTTATGTAATATAGTTTGAATTTCAGATCTGGCTTCATGTTTAGAGGGGCACTGAGGATAGTGATAGTTTTTCTTGTTTAAAGCTTCATTTAAGTGAGTAACTCTGACAAGTCAGTGGTTAGAGGGTGGCAGCATTATGTAAACAGCCACGTTGGTGCCTCTGCTTGATTAATGATGTTTGCATTTCTTTCAGGCATAAAGACAGTGTTTGCAGGATCCAGTTGCAATGATATTGTCTGCACAGAGCAATGTGTAATGAGTGGACATTTTGACAAGAAAATTCGTTTCTGGGACATTCGGTATGATACCCAAGCTCCTGACTGGAGGCACATAAGAGTCTCCACAGTGATGGTTCTGTACATGGGTTGTGCTTTTAAGATCTCAGGACATGGCAGAAATGAGTTTCAGTACACGTATAGTGTTAGCTTATTAACACTTGGCTGTTCTTTCCCATGAAGTAGACTGTGGAGCTTAGCAATCATTTATTGAGCATGCAGTGAGTGCTAGGCCCTTCACCAGCTGGCAGGTAAGAAAAGGCAAACAGGATACTCTTTCTACCTTTAGGTAATTTAAACTGTAGTAGGGAAGGCAGACGCAAAAGTCAGTGACTAATGTGTTGAAGTGGAGGCAGCTACCTTTGTTCCAGTGTGTTAAAGAATGCCTCTCCAGATTTCTCTGGAGACGTGAGTAGGATTCACACGGCAGGAAAGCCACTCAAACTTTTGAGTGTGTGTCTGGTGGCTGATACATGGCAAGTGAGCAGGAAACAGAGCAGAAGCCAGTGAGGGGGCTACGAGGGGTTGAAATCAGGTTGCCACAGGCTTGATAAGCCATTTTCAAATCACTCGATCTTGTAAGTCGTTGGGTGTTTAGCAAGGAAATGGTTGCTTTGCAGGAGTCTAGTAGACGACTTTGGTGGCATTTTGAGAGGGCATATTAGGGAACAGGAAACCAGTAGAGTTGATAAGGACCTAAGTTCAAGTCAGTAGAGGAACATGTGGAGGAGGGAATCTATTTGAAGGAGAATTTGGACAGGGCTTATTGACAGGTTGGAGGAAGGGGAAGACAGGATGGAGAGTAAATGAGGACAGCCTCCCAGCAGGGTTGTAGAGAGGGCGGGGGTACAGGGCCTGTGGTGATAGATGATGCTTTGAAACACAGCATGGCACCAGAAAGTCCTGACAGTGCTCATGGTTCCTGGACACCACTTCACATTTTATTCATAATCTTTAGTTTGCTTTTAAAACCTGAAATTGGAACTTGAAAGATGGAATTTGAGAGTTAAGTTGGATGTTCGAAGTCTCTTAGTCCATCCCATAATTTGACAGGTGAAGACCCTGAGTCCCAAGGAAGTGGAGTAGCTTGCTTCAAGCTGCATATTTAGCAACAATAAGATAAATTCTTGCTTAGTTAAGGTGGGAGGTAGAAAAAGGTTTCATTGAAAGCCTACAACAAAATCATCACAGAACAGGTCAGCACCCCCTTTGGCTATGAATGTCACCAACAGGGCCCTGCCCAGGGTGGCTGTTAGCCAACCTGGACATGGGCCGCAGCACAGAGAAGAAGAGGGAGGTGCATAGGGCCGTGGCTCTGCCCTGGCTTTCCTGACCCCATATCTGGAGGTGGAGGGCCACAGAGCCACAGTGAATAGGGCAGAAAACCTGCAAGAGGCTAGAGTTACACTTACAAGGCAGCCCAGGCCCACTAATGCAGGTTTCTTTGCCAACTTTATCCAAAAGTTGAAATCACATCACTGAAAATAATACGAATTGGGTAGTAGCCCTAGTTAGCTCATGCTGATCAGAAACTGATGGGCGATTGTTGTCATTCCAAAAATGGATGAGGAAATTCTTACCAACTTCAGAGTTCTAGTCTGGGAACGACTGTCTTAGGGTCTGTTGATGGGAAAGTAAGAAAAGCAGTCACAGGTTATTAGAAGACTGGGAACACATTGACTGCGCTGGCAGAGCGTTGCATGCTAGTTGAATTGCAGTGCCTTTTTTTTCCTCCATGGCATGATGTGAAGTAGTTCTGGCCTACGTTACATTTCTCAGATCTGTTCTCCCTCTTAGATCAGAGAGCATAGTTCGAGAGATGGAGCTATTGGGAAAGATTACTGCCCTGGACTTAAACCCAGAAAGGACTGAGCTCCTGAGCTGCTCCCGTGATGACTTGCTAAAAGTTATTGATCTCCGAACAAATGCTATCAAGCAGACATTCAGGTAACTGAAGATGTGTTGGTTGCATGAAGACCAGAGGCCCAGCCCTGCTCTCTTACGTGCTGCGTGGCCTGAGCTCCCTCAGTGACAGTGCCCTGTTGTTTGTTTCAGTGCACCTGGGTTCAAGTGCGGCTCTGACTGGACCAGAGTTGTCTTCAGGTTAGTAGTGACCCACCCTCCGCCAATTTGGTTCATCACAAAGAGTCCTGCATGGGCATTTTCCCACTGGGGATATAGAGCTAAATTTTGTTCAGTGCCCAACCTATGTTTCCAGGAGTGTGCCTGTAAGTTCATAATTGCAGGCCACCATTATTGTCTCTTCCTTTCCAGTGTTCCTTTTGTGATTACATGAACCTAACGTGTTGTACCAAAAAATAACAGTTGGCTGGTTGCTTTGTTGTGGGTGAGCCCATTAGGTTCACTTCTCATCACTCATTCACGCAAGAGCTGTTGGAGAGCCTTTAGAAAAGGGCAGGAGTGGCTGTGGGCCTGGGGCGGGACTGAAAAGGCTTTTTGGAGAAGGGTGTGCAGGTGGTCTGCAGTTTTCTGCCCCTTGTTCCCTTCTTCCATGTATCCTGCTTCTTCCAAATACCTTTCCAGGCTCAGTTGCTAAGATGTTTCTTTTCTTTCCTCCTCTCTTTGACGCATGTAACAAGGCAGTCCATGGGCTGAAACCCTTAGCTATGTGGAGGTTGGCTTTGATCTCCCTATATGTTGTTTTGTTGAAGTCTGTAGATGGTTAAGGACTTGGAGCCCCAAGAAGTAATGTGATGCCACTCTTCATTAGCCGGACGGGGCTGAAATACTGGGGAAAAGCAGATTTGGCTGGAAGGGCCATGACTAGCACACATTCTGAGGTCTGGGTACACACGAGTGGTCATCAGTGAAGAACAAACATTCCTTCTTGGGAAAAAGGCCACAGAGATGCTGAATTGGGGGTGGGGAATTGACAACCTTTCTTTTCTTACTGTCTTCTGTAGCCCTGATGGCAGTTACGTGGCGGCAGGCTCTGCTGAGGGCTCTCTGTATATCTGGAGTGTGCTCACAGGGAAAGTGGAAAAGGTTCTTTCAAAGCAGCACAGGTAAGATGAACCCTGTCTCAGCCCCCCGTTGTGTTGTGAGCAAGGCCTTTGACTTCATCTCAGGGGTCATCCGGTTTAGACCTCAGTCGGCGCTGTGAGGGCACTGTCCGCCCACCTGCTCGGCTGGCTGAGCTAGGTCAGTGGAGAGAAGCTGGGGCCACTCACACAGCACAGCAGGCCACAGTCTACAGAGTACGCCAGGTAGAGCGGTTAGAGTGGCAGCCGCTGGAGAAAGGGTTATAGAAACACATCCCTGACTCTTTGGTTATGTCCCACGTCCTCTGTGTCTCCTTCCCCTTCCCTACTCTCCTTCCTTTCTGCCTCCCTGTCTCCCTTGGAAGTCCCTGTTGTCAGTGCATTTCAGTGCATTGACGTGTCCTAAACACTGATCTCCACACACCTTCTTTTATCTTCCACCTGATAGGCAGGCCCCAGACCCCCTTTTTTCCTAGCTTTGTTCTGCCCACACAAGCCCACCTGCTAGTTGGAACCCAGATACCATTTTCCTTCAGAACCTCTCTCCCTGTCCTTGGGCAGCAGCAACTGCTCCCAGACCTAACCAGTGCTGACCACCACTGCCCGACTCTTCAGAGGCATGTGTACTGTCTTTCCAGCTCACTCAGAGCTCCTCTCTTAGGGAGGGTGTGATAAGGCCTGACTGCCAGAGGGGCCAAACTCCCTTCATCCCAGCATGACTTAATTAAGTACACCACTGGATTTTTTCCGAGGTCTTTTGCATGTTAGCTCCTGCCTTGTTGCGGGCACAGTGCCAGAGAGTAAAATGGAAGTTGGAAAAATTAGGACTCCCTGAATGCACAAGCTTCTGGTGTTTGGTTTACCAAGATCTCATCCCAAATGTTCTGAAACTTGGTGCTTTTCTGATCTCTCCTTTGAAGCTCATCCATCAATGCGGTGGCGTGGTCGCCCTCTGGCTCGCATGTTGTCAGTGTGGACAAAGGATGCAAAGCTGTGCTGTGGGCACAGTACTGACGGGGCTGTCAGGGCTGGGAGGACCCCAGTGCCCTCCTCAGAAGAAGCACATGGGCTCCTGCAGCCCTGTCCTGGCAGGTGATGTGCTGGGTATAGCATGGACCTCCCAGAGAAGCTCAAGCTATGTGGCACTGTAGCTTTGCCATGAATGGGATTTCTGAAGATTTGACTGAGGTCTCTCTTGGCCTGGAAGAATAACACTGAAAAAACCTGACGCTGCGGTCACTTAGCAGAGGCTCAGGTTCTTGCCTTGGGAAACACTACTAGCTCTGACCTTCCATACCTCACTTGGGGGAGCACAGGGCCCCGCTGGGCCTCCTCACCAACGGTAGTGCCAAAAACAGCCCCCACATCAAGGTGGTGTTCTCTGTGCTTTCTCTCGTCCTTCCAAAGTCGGTTCTGGCCTAACGCATGTCCCAACACCTTGGGTTCATTTGCCCGGTGAACTCACTTTAAGCATTGGATTAACGGAAACTCCCGAACTACAGACCCCTCCCTGGTGGGTTGCATGAATGTGTCTCATTACTGCTGAAATGTCCTCACATCTCTTCCACTGTTCTTCAGAGCTTTCTGGCTCTCTTTCCCCCACAAAATTCGACATATTTAAAAATCTCCGTGTGGCTTTAAAAAATGGTTTTTTGTTTTTTTGTTTTTTTGAGGTGGGAGAGGATGTGTGAAAATCTTTTCCAGGGAAATGGGTTCGCTGCAGAGGTAAGGATGTGTTCCTGTATCGATCTGCAGACACCCAGAAGGTGGGTGCACACTGCATGCTTGGGGGTGCCAAGGGATTCGAGACCTCCAACATACTTGTCTGAAGGTGGTGATTCTGGCCATGGCCCCTCTGCCAAGCCTGTGTGCGATGCCCTTGGTGCTTTAGTGCAAGAAGCCTAGGCTCAGAAGCACAGCAGTGCCATCTTTCCGTTTCAGGGGTTGTGATGAAGGCCAAGGAAAAACATTTATCTTTACTATTTTACCTACGTATAAAGTTTTAGTTCATTGGGTGTGTGAAACACCCTTTTTATCACTTTTAAATTTGCACTTTATTTTTTTTCTTCCATGCTTGTTCTCTGGACATTTGGGGATGTGAGTGTTAGAGCTGGTGAGAGAGGAGTCAGGCGGCCTTCCCACCGATGGTCCTGGCCTCCACCTGCCCTCTCTTCCCTGCCTGATCACCGCTTTCCAATTTGCCCTTCAGAGAACTTAAGTCAAGGAGAGTTGAAATTCACAGGCCAGGGCACATCTTTTATTTATTTCATTATGTTGGCCAACAGAACTTGATTGTAAATAATAATAAAGAAATCTGTTATATACTTTTCAAACTCCATGCCTCTTGGTGATTATTTTATTCTCCCTTATCCTTAGAAAGGGGAAAGAAAGTGATTTCTTTGTTTACCTGGTAGTTATTTGTAAACAACGGCTAGTACTTTTTAACGGTCTTTTTTCATTCATCATGTAAGCTCCATTCCACAAAGTATCTCTCTCTGTAAACACCAGTGTTCCAGTTTCATGTCGCGCAAATCTTAACGGACACTGGAAAGATGTTTCTTCAGAACGTTACCAGCTGCAGTAGAAGAGCCCAGCACGGATTGCTCTTCAGCCCTCCACACGGAGCCTCTCTCCAGTGAACCGCCGCAGCGGAAAGGCATTCACTTGTGGTGGCTCAGATTCCTGACACACAGCCTGAGCTGTAGCAAATGATGACCACCCTTGTCAGGAAACTCAGCCAGTCGTCCACTTAGCCTAGCACCTGGAGTCAAGCTGCCATCAGAGTCTGAAGTCTGAGGCAGCCAATGCTTGCACAAATTTGGATGAAAGCGAGATGTGTTGGCTCACACCTGTAATCCCAACACTTTGGGAGGCTGAGGCAGAAGGATCACTGGAGGCCAGGAGTTGGAGGCTACAGTGAGTTATGATTGCACTCCAGCCTGGGTGATAGAGTAAGACCCTGTCTCAAAAAAAAAAAGGTTGGATGAGCCCTTTGCAATCACCTTCAAAAAGGTGATTCTCCAAATAGTCCCCAAATAAGTGTTCGAGTAGTCTCAGATCATCCAGTTTTTGCATTTGGAGGGAAGCATGGCTGTTCTCTGTGCTCAGCCTGAGCTCCATTCCAGTCCCTTAACTGCCAATGCTGAGCTAAAGGTAAGGGGGTCTCACAGCACCGGGGAATGTGACTTCCGTTTAACTCCCTGCCTAGCGCATGGACTAGGGCCTTTCCAGCTGCTAGTTTTGTTGGTCAGAGCAGGAGGCATGCATAGGTGTATGTATGTATGTATGTATTTGAGACAGGGTCTTGCTCTGCTGCCCAGGCTGGGGTACAGTGGTGTGATCACTGCTCACTGCAGCCTCGACCTCCCAGGCCCAAGTGATCTACTCCCTAAACCGGAGTACACCACCATGCCTGGTTAATTTTATTTTTAATAGAGATGGGGTCTCAATATGTTACAGGCTGGTCTCCAACGGCAGTACCAAAAGCAGTCCTCCTGCCTCAGCCTCTCAAAGTGCCAGGAGTACAGGAGTGGAGCCACTTTTGTTTGGCCCTATTTTTTTTATTTATTTTTATTTTTTGAGACAAGGTCTCTGTCACCCAGGCTGGAGTGGAGTGGCGCAATCTTGGCTCACTGCAGCTTCCGCCTCCCAGGCACAAGTGATCCCCCCACCTCTGTCTCCCGAGTAGCTGGGACAATAGGTTCGTGCCACCACACCCAGCTAATTTTTTATATTTTGTAGAGACGGTTTCACCATGTTGCCCAAAGCCTTATTGTTCAAGCACATACTGTTCATATGCTGCCTCTTATCATAGATGTCCCAAAGCCCCACCTGCTTTCACAGCATGGCACAGGACGTTTTGTGTGGACACGGGTGAATGGATGAAGAAGGTGCTCTTAGGCTCCAGGAGCAAGTTGGCTGGGAAGTCCCAGGTTGCAGAGTGTACCAAATCCTGCAGAACTACCTGAGTGTCTGTAGCAGAACAGCAATTTTAATTGATTAGACCTTTTTCTTTTTCTTTTTTTTTTTTTTTGAGGCAGGGTCTCATTCCGGTTGCCCAAGTCCAGTGCAGTGACAGAATCTCAGTTCACTGCCACTTTGACCTGGGCTCAGGTGATCCTCCCGCCTCAGCCTCCCGAGTAGCTGGGACTGCAGCCACGTGCCACTACGCTCGGCACATTTCTTTGTATTTTTAGTAGAGATGGGGTTTTGCCATATTGGCCAGGGTTGTCTCGAACTCTGGACTCAATCCACCCACCTGCCTTCTCAAAATGCTGGGATCATAGGCGTGAGCCGCTGCACCTGGCCTGATTAGATGTTGTAAAATGTGGACTTTTCACTCATACCTGTTTCCAGCACCAGGAGACAAGAATGACAGTGATAATACTGGCTTGTACCAAGTCTGGTTACTTTGATACAGAAACCACAAGCATTTTTGTTTTTATAAGATGGCTTGGGTAGTAATAAAATAAGTCTGTGGCTCTCAAATTCTGTAATCTGGATTGTACCCCATTTCGCAAATGGGGAAATGTTTAACAGCTCAGCAAGAAGTTATCCTCGTCCTAGAGTCCTGGGCCCATCTGCTTCAGCACTGCCTGCCACACCAGGCCCACAGGGACAGGCGTGACACTAAGGTGTGCCTTCAAAAGTGAATGGGCTGTACTCCTCCGCATGGCTTTTTCTCTCGTGTCCTGCTTTAATAAGTCCTGCTTACGTTAGAAATTCCTATTTTTCATCTAAAAAACTTTGGAAATCCCGGCACTTTGGGAGGCTGAGGCAGGCGGATCACGAGGTCAGGAGATTGAGACCATCCTGGCTAACACGGTGAAACCCCATCTCTACTAAAAATACAAACAATTAGCTGGGCATGGTGTGTGCCTGTAGTCCCAGCTAGTCAGGAGGTTGAGGCAGGAGAATCACTTGAACCTGGGAGGTGGAGGTTGCAGTGAGCCGAGATCGCGCCATTGCAGTCCGGCCTGGGCGACAGAGCAACACTCTGTCTCAAAAAATAAAATAAAAAAAAAAAAAACCTTTGGCAATCTTGAGTAAAATGAGGTATGCCTGTATCTGCATAGATTCTGTAAAAGTGCATGAGGTATGTGATGCCTGCCAGTGAAAGATAGGACTAATCACAAAATGATTTTTAGCTGCCTCACTTAAGCAAAATTTGACTTCTCTGGCCTCCAGGAACTCTGGCTTTCCTAACAGGTCTCAACCCTTCCTGGCCTGTTTGTTCCAGATCCTCCCTCTCTGTGCATGCTCCAACTGTTCCTGTCCTCTTAACCTTCCCCGCTCCTTAGTGAAGCTTCCCCGGCACCATGTTGCCTTCATATTCTAACCTGCAATTGGCGAGCACAGTGAGAACATCCAAACCAGGACAAATGCAGAACCCAAGAGAGTAGACAGTATTGTCTCTAATGAGTCCAGTGTACCCACCACTTAACAGCCCTGTCAGTCTCAGTCAGCCCTCTTTGATGCTTCCCCCCAGGGTATTTTAACGCAAATTTCAAGCATGTCGTCTTACCCATAAATTACCATGCATCCCAACCCAAACCGGCAAAGGTACCTGGCTGTGATTAACCTACTGGAATTAACAGTGACAGTATCACGAACCCTCCGGTCCAATGTTCCTAATTGTTGCAGCACTGTTTCTTATGATGGGGTTGAAACAAAATCCAGTTAGCTTTTGCTGCGTAACACACTACCTCAAACTTCATGGCTTAAGACAATGATCATTTACTAAGATTCTGTGAGGCAGCTGGCCTGGCCTAGTGGGAATGGATGGTGGAGGTGGCTTTGTTCACATGTCTGCTGGGGCGACTGCTGGCACAGCAAGCAAGCAAGCAAGCATCTGTGTGTAAGCAAGCCCTTGTCACTCTGCTTGGGTCACTTTTTTTTTTTGAGATTAGAGTCTTGCTCTGTTGCCCAGGCTGGAGTGCAGTGGCACGATCTTGGCTCACTGCAAGCTCTGCCTCCTGGGTTCATGCCATTCTCCTGCCTCAGCCTCCCGAGCAGCAGGGACTACAGGCGCCCGCCGCCACACCCGGCTAATTTTTTTGTATTTTTAGTAGAGACGGGGTTTCACCGTGTTAGCCAGGATGGTCTCGATCTCCTGACCTCATGATTTGCCCGCCTCGGCCTCCCAAAGTGCTGGGGTTACAGGCGTGAGCCACTGTGCCCGGCGTTGGGTCACCTTTTTAATGTTCCATCGTCTAACGTGGATGGCACAGGCAGCGCCACTGCAGTGAGAGCACAGCAAGGGGAACGGGGCGGCCATCTCGGCGGCTGGCTGCAGCAGGGTCTACATGCTGTTCCCCCATCACCTGAGTATTTATTCTAGAACAGTAATTCTTGCGGACCTTTTTTTGAATGCCCCACACTGGATGTGGTTGACTTCTCTGTAAGCATACACTTATGTCTCAAGTGGGGACATTAGTCTTGCACATGACTGTGGGCCCAGCCCCCCCTGTGGATTGCTCTGACCCCAGGCACAGGAAGATGACGGCAGGCAAATTCTGACTTTGGGCTTCATTTTTGTCAGAGAACTACAGTGAGGAGAGTATAGGTAGGCATGCTTGTGAGCCAGGCAGTAAGAGGATCAACTGTAAACAGCCTGGCTTCTAGTTAGGAAGCCATAAGTCCTGTTGCCCCCAGAAGTACACCCGGATGGTCATAAGAGACTAAGGAGATCTCAGGGCCATCATATGCTTTATACCCGATAGAGTGCTTAGCACTTGGTGGGTCTATAGTAGTAGAATTAGTGGAAAACAAACCAAAACAGCCCCAAGATTGTCCCAAAATATAACTAGCTGAAAGGAAGAGAAAATCGTTTAAAAATGTAATAGTAGGCCAGGTGTGGTGGCTCTCGCCTGTAATCCCAACACTTCGGGAGGCTGAGGTGGGCGGATCACTTGAGACCAGGAGTTCGAGACATGCCTGGGCAACATGATGAAACCCTGTCTCTACTAAAAATGCAAAAATTAGCCGGGTGTGGTGGCACATCCCTGTAATCCCAGCTACTCAAGAGGCTGAGGCAGGAGGATCACCTGAGCCCCAAAGGTCAAGGCTGCAGTGAGCCGTGATGATGCCACTGCACTCCAGCCTGGGCAACAGAGCAAGACCGTGTCTCAAAAGAAAAAAAAAATTTGAGATTCACATAACATAAACCATTTTAAAGTGAACAATTCAGCGGTATTTAATAAATTCACAGTGTTGTGCAACCACCCCTTCTAATTCCAACAAGAAAGAGGATCAGTGCTTTTCAGACTTTTCTGATCAGTAGCAGTGGATCTATCTGAAGAAAACCTGCAAGCCCTCTCCCCAGAAAAAGGCATATGTACATAATTCTGCATGCAACTTAGGTTCACAGATCCCGAAGCCCATCCAGGGATCCCAGGGTAAGCCCTCGGTTTGTGGTTGGCTCTCAACTCTTCTGTAGAAGTAACCTCATCGTCATCAGAACCCCCTTTAGTGTTGGGGCCCAGGTGGCATGACCAGAGGGTGAAGAAGCACACAAGATAGACGTCAGCCTCACCGCTGGAGAGGACGAGAAAATCTTGATCAGGATCCTCCTGCACAAGACTTGACCTTCTGAAGGCCGTCTGCACATTCCATAAATCTTTCCACCTTGCAAGACAAGGCAGGCTGGGGGGTCCCCTCAGACACACGGATAAAGGAAATAGGCCAGGCTACTCCCTCAAGGTCACAATGGATTCAGCAGTAGGCCAAGAACCCAGGACTCCATCTGGGGCTGTTTGTACATCATGCTCCTATGACATGGGAACCTGCAACATTAAGTACCATTTTTAGCACGATGCCTCCAGACAGACATTGGAAATCTGTCTAAGGGTGGGACCTCCAGGGTGGTGAGAGGGTTTCAGTGCCTACAAGGCTAATCATGGAAGGATTCACGTGTGGAAGAGAGATTAACTTCGAGCAATGGAGAGAAGCAGAAGGGAAGCCAATTCCATCCTAACATAATTTTTCACTCTTTATACTAATAATTTGGTATTAGTAAATCATAATTTACTAATTCTAATAATTAGTAAATAATACTAGTAAATACTAATAATAGTAAATACTAATAATTAGTAAATAATAGTTTTGTCACTCTTTATGCTATTTGAAAAAAAGATGGATATACAACAAAGTAGTGATTTCCCCATCCTTGGAAGCATTCAGTAACTTATTGGGAATGTTAACAGAGGAGATCAAAGTAAGGGATGGAATGGGAACAAAGTGATTTTTTTTAAAGGTCTCTCATTACATTGTGCACCCACAGGATTGCGTTTATGATTTCAGATATTATTAGCCAGCCCAACCCAAAACAGCCCTCTATTGTTTAAACTGATTGACTAAGTCTAGGAGATACATGTTGGAAATAAGGCGACTTTTAAAAGCTCCGATTCCCTGGCACTGTTTATAGATACCTCAAACCACCTAGGTGTTCTCTGCTTCAGTAAAATCAAGGCAATGAGGACACAAGATTTTCATTTTGTAGCTGATGTTTAGCAGAGTGTACCCATTTTCCTCGTGCATGTGCCCCAGTAAACCCTTAAGACGACAACCGCACCCCAAAGCCCATAAGCCTCTTAGCTGGATGTCTCCACCCCGCCCCCACCTCCCCTGCCCGGCAAGCCGGCTGCTGTGTTTAGTGTTTGGAGATGAAACACAGGGTTCATAGCATTGTCTCACTGGAAGCCAACCCCAGAGAAACAAGCATGCTATAGCCACTGGTTCCCAGACTTTGAGAATTCATAGACCAGTAATTCGCAAAAATAAATCTAGGGGAAGATTGCCAGCTTTTAATGTTTGCCAAGTAAGGACTTTTTTCTAAACTACCATATACTCTTGATTATTATTTCATAAAAAGAAAGGACATTTTTCTCCTTATGCTTAGGAGCTGCATTTTGAAATACGGGTAAAGTGTCGTGATGTCTGCATGTACGTTCAAATAGTTAAAAAGGAAAAAAACAGAGATAGACACAGAGGATTGCAGGCAGCAAAATGTTAAGTGTCAAGTCTTGAAGTTGACTGTGTGGGTGTCTATTGTATTGTTCTTCTAACTTTTCTGTGCTTTAAAATTTCATAATAAAATTGTAGAAAATGCAGAGCTAATGACAGAAGGCAGATCTGTGATTGCCTGGGGCAGGAGTGTGAATGGAGGAGTTGATGGAAATGGGTACAGGGAACTTTGGGGAGTGGTGGAATTGATCACAGTGATGGTTACACAATGTATATGATGACCAAAACTCATCAAGCTGTACACTCAAAATGGGTGAATTTTGTTGGTTATTAAATAGATATATTTTACCTCTCTATATGTATCTGCCTGCACTCATCTATGTCTATCACTATTTCAAAATTCACCCGTTTCATATATATATCTCAATAAAGATAGAGGGCAAGAAGAAGAACAATGCCTTTTTTTTTTTTTTTTTTTTTTAAGATAGAGTATAACTCTGTTACCCAGGCTGGAATGCAGTCTCGGCTCACTGCAACCTCCACCTCCCAGGTTCAAGTGATTCTTTGCCTCAGCCTCCCAAGTAGCTGGGATTATAGGCGCCTACCACCACACCCAGCTAATTTTTGTATTTTTCGTAGAGAAGGGGTTTCACCATGTTGGCCAGACTGCTCTCGAACTCCTTACCTCAAGTGATCTGCCCGCCTCAGCCTCCCAAAGTGCTGGGATTACAGGCATGAGCCACCATGCCTGGCTGAAGAAAGATATTTTAATACCAAAAAATTAAAAAGCTCATAATCTCAAAAGGACAGTCCTTTATATTGAATAAGTTTGGCTCCCAGAAAAACTACAAGAGTGTCCTTATTTTTCTCATTTCTCCACCAAGAAGAGAAAAAATCATCACAGACCAAGAGTTGGGAATAACATTTCCAAAAAGAGTGAGATCTGTCATCCAGTCCACCCAAATTTCCCCACCTGCACGGCATTGGCAGGGCAGTGACTAAGATCTGCAGATCTGTGCCTTCCAGCAGCCGGGAACGATGAAGCAGCAGGAGAATGGGGGAATCTGGAGGCGCTCACAGCTGCAAACTGGGCCTGGGTCCTGCAGCCTCAGCTCAGGGCAGCCCTCTGATGGGGACACTGAAAGAAGCACCCTAGTCATTTTTTCCCCTTTTTTTTTTTTTTTTTTTTTTTTTTTTTGAGATGGAGTCTGGCTCTGTTGCCTAGGCTGGAGTGCAGTGGCGTGATCTTGGCTCACTTCAACCTCCATCTCCTGGGTTCAAGTGATTCTTCTGCCTCAGCCTTCCAAGTAGCTGGGATTACACACATCACCATGCCCAGCTTTTTTTTTTTTTTTTTTGTATTTTTAGTAGAGACAGGGTTTCACCATGTTGGCCTGGCCTCAAGCTCCTGACCTCAGGTGATCCGCCCACCTCGGCCTCCCAAAGTGCTGGGATTACAGGTGTAAGCCACCGTGCCCGGCCACAGCAATTTTTTTTTGAGACAGGGTCTCGTTCTGTTGCCCACGCTGGAATACAGTGACATGCTCACGGTTCACTATAACCTCAACATCCCAGGCCCAAACAATCCTCTGGCATAAGCCTCCCAAGTAGCTGGGACCACAGGCACACACCACCAGGCCTGGCTAATTTTGTTTACTTTTTATAGAGATAGGGTCTCACTATGTTGCCCAGGCTGTTCTCAAACTCCTGTGCTCAAGTGATCCACCTGCCTCGGCCTCTCAAAGTGCTCAGATTACAGGAGTGTGCCACTGTGCCTGGCCCTATTTATTGTTTTTTGTTTGTTTGTTTTTTTGTTGTTTGTTTTTGAGACAAGGACTCGCTCTGTTGCCCAGGCTGGAATACAGTGGTGTGATCATGGCTCACTCCAGCCTCAACCTCCCAGGCTCAAGCCGTCCTCCAGCCTCGGCCTTCCAGAGTGCTGGGATTACAGGCATGAGCCACCACACCTCACTTATATAACACAGTTTTGTATGTTAACCTTTCTATTATAGGAGCAGTAAATGATCATAGGAGACAATGTGAAAAATTATAGACAAGAAAATTGAAACAAAGCCTACCATTTCATTACAAGGTAATGAGAGACCTTTAACTACCAATGTTAGCTTAAGGTGTATTCTTGCAAAGTATGCATAGGTATAGCATGCATATGAACCTGCATGTATGTGTGTAAATATGCTTGTGTGTATATGCATGTGTGTGTAAATGTACATATATGTATGTATACACAAATACATAGTCTGTGTGTTTGCAAAACGTGGACATGCTACGCACACCATTCTGCAGTCTTGTTGGTTCTGTCACAATCTCTCACCTTTCTACTCCAGGCATTTTACCATAGTCAGATTTTCCCAATGAACCCAAAATGTCCTACACATCCTTTTTGACCAGTTGTGTATTCAGTCTGGAGCTGCACATGACATCTGGGTCTCGAGTGTCTTAGCGTCTTTTAATCTAGTAAACCCCATGTCTTTTCTTTTTTCTTTTTTTCTTTTCTTTTTTTTTTGAGACAGAGTCTCGCTCTGTCACCCAGGCTGGAGTGCAATGGCACGATCTTGGGTCACTGCAACCTCCCCTCTCCGGTTCAAGCAGTTCTTCTGCCTCAGCCTCCCGAGTAGCTGGAACTACAGGCGCCCACCACCATGCCTGGCTAATTTTTGTATTTTTAGTAGAGACGGAGTTTCACTATGTTGGCCAGGCTGGTCTCGAACTCCTGACCTTGTGATCCGTCTGCTTCGGCCTCCCAAAGTGCTGGGATTACAGGCGTGAGCCACTGCACCTGGCCTACCCATTTCTGTGGCATTGTTTGTTGGATTTGTCTGGCTGCTCACTTGGGTCACGTAGCTCGTTCCTTGTATTTCCGATAAACTAGAAATGATGTCTGAAGGCTCATGGATTCAAGTTAACCCAAGGGGACACATCCCATGTGGCTGACACCACCGGCAAAGCTAAGATTGACCATGGCATCTGCCGTGCACCTTGTGATGACACCATGATCCGTGTGGCATCGCTTCACTCCTACAGTCATTTTCCCACCAACTCTTCACCTAATGGTTTTAGCACCAATGAATAATCTTTGTGTTTTAAAATAGGGGGTTTGCAGTTCAGGTATGGTGAAGCCAACCATAGAGTATGCTAAGGATAGGGTGACATTGAAGTAAAGACTCAAAGCAATTGAAGGAGTGAGCCATGTGGCTGGCTGTGGGAAGAGTGTTCCAGGAGAGGAAATAGCAAGTGGAAAGGCCTAGACGGAGGTTTAAAGAAAAGCAGGCCAGTGGTGGTGGCTCACGTCTGTAACCCCAACACTTTAGAAGGTTGAGGTGAGAGGATCAGTTGAGGTTGGGAGTTCGAGACCAGCCTGAGCAACATAGCAAGACCCCATCTCTACAAAAAAGTTAAAGAATTAGCTGGGTGTGGTGGCATGTGCCTGTAGTCCTAGCTACTCGGGAGGCTTAAGTGGGAGGAGCGCTTGAGCCCAGGAGTTCAAAGCTGCAGTGAGCTGTGATTGCACCACTGCACTCCAGCCTGGGTGACAGAGCGAGACCCTGTCTCTGAAAGAAAAGAAAACAGACTCAGTACTCTGGAGCGAAGTGGGCAAGGGAGAGGGTGGTGAGAAATAAAGTCAGAGGTAAAGGGGGGCCAGAGCATGCCGGACCTGGCAAGCATTGTCCAGACTTAAATGGGAAGCCATTGGAATGTTTGGGTGGATGCTGATACCCCAAACGTCAGAACAGGCTTTCTGCATGTACTTGTTTCATTCCCAAGTCAGTCCCCCATGTAAGTGTGTCAGTGGTCGCAGAGTCCCCTCCATCCATTCCCTGAGTGTTCTTGGGAGCAGGCATTGTTCTGGGCACTGTGAAGACAAAAGTGAAGGAAACAAAATGGCCTAGGCCCTGCCCTCACGGAGCCGGGACTCCAGTGAGGGAAGAGAGACTGTAGAATAATTCCCAAGCAAGAGTGAAATGCGGCCAGGCACGGCAGCTCATGCCTATAATCCCAGCACTTCAGGAGGCCAGGAGTTTGAGACCAACCTGGCCAACATGACGAAACCCCATCTCTATTAAAAATACAAAAATTAGCTGGGCATGCTGGTGCACAACTGTAATCGCAGCTACTCGGGAGGCTGAGACAGGAGAATCGCTTGCACCCAGGAGGCAGAGGCTGCAGTGAGCCGAGATCGCGCCACTGCACTCCAGCCCAGGCAACAGAGTGAGACTCTATCTCGAAAGAAAGAAAAAAAAAGAGTGAAATGCAAGCGTGCCTCCAATCTGGTCCTGGAGGTTGGGGATAGCTCCCCTGAGGAAGTGACTCCTGGTCAAAAATCTGAAAGGCCAAGAAGAGTCAACAAAGTGGAGAGAGGAGAGGCTTGTTCCAGGCAGAAAGAATAGTGGGAAGGAGGAAGCGTGGCAGACGGCGTGGAAGGAAAGGCAGGCGGAGGTTCCAGAGGCTGCAAGCTTTTTGCCTGCATTCTAAGAGCAATGGGTGATTGTAAGCGAGGGGTGACAGACAGGTCCAGGCTCAGAAGGTCTCTCTGCCTCTGTGTGGAAAAGGGCTTGGAGGGTAGAAATAAATGTAGTCGGCTGGGTGCAGTGACTCATGCCTGGAATCCCAGCACTTTGGGAGGCCGAGGCAGGTGGATCACCTGAGGTCAGGAGTTCGAGACCAGCCTGGCCAACATAGTAAAACCCTGTCTCTACTAAAAATACAAAATTAGCTGAGTGTGGTGGTAGGCTCCTGTAGTCCCAGCTACTCTGGAGGCTGAGGCAAGAGAATCACTTGAACCTGGGAGGCAGAAGTTTCAGCGAGCTGAGACTGCACCACTGCACTTCAGCCTGGGAGACAGAGCAAGACTCCATCTCAAAACAAAAAACAAAACAAAACAAAAAAAAGAAAAGAAATAGATGTAGTCAGACAGTGGGGAATCACTCCGGTCCTGAGAAGCAAAGGCGGTGCTGGGGATGGGAGGACGCGGACAGGTTCCAGAGACACTGAGGGGATCAACAGGACTCCTGAAGCCATCAATCAGTAGGACCGGGTGGAGGAGAGGGACAGATCCAGCTTGGCTTGCATAACACTGGTTCATCCTGAGGTTGACATTTCTCCTTGACCTTTTTGTTTAGTCCCCACCCTCAAGGTCGCATTAGCTGCCTGCTGAGTTTAATCAAATCTCTTCCTGTCCTGGCAATGCCCGAGAATGAAGAGATAATCAGTCTATTTCCAGAATCCAAAGAGGTTTAGAAGAAAAAGTAGCTTTCATTTAGCTGTTGGCCCTCCCACCAACCTTCCCCAAGTCAGCTGGGTGACTCATACATCTGTGAGACCCTCCGTATGGAGACCGGGGCGGGGGGTGTTGCTTAATGCTTAGAACTGCTGAAACTACCAGTTCACTGTCTCAGCACTAATCCAACTCTGCTCCTTAAGTGGGATTTGGCTTTTAAACATTGAGACCTGGATGCTGGGCATCCTCGCTAGATCCCCTACAAATTCCCCACATACGTAGGCCAGGAGCCTCAGCGGTGCCTCTGCAGGCTCATCTGGCAGGACGGTACCAGCTTGCTCAGAACAGGGGCTGGCTATTCATCATCTCAGAGCATAGAGACCCTCTCCTTGCCACCCGGCCCTTCCCACCTGGTTGGTGACAAATCACAAGGTATGTGACCACCACAGGCCAAAACCTTATCAGAAACCTGGGGCAGGTGTGGGGAAGAGCAAGGATGGGCGTTTTCATGCAGACAGTATGTCCCGCCTTCACCTTTTCTGTGTGGTTTCCATAAGACTTGGTTGCTATTTAAGGAGACTTGGAGGGAGCAGGTGCAATGGCTCATGCCTATAGTCCCAGTGACTCAGGAGGCTGAGGCTGGAGGATCACTTGAAGCCAGGAATTCGAGACCAACTTGAGCAGTACAGTCAGACCCAGTCTCTACAAAAAAACAAAAATAAAAATAAATTAGCTAGGCATAGTGTCACACACCTGTAGTCCTGGCTACTCAGCAGGCTGAGGCAGGAGGATCACAAACCCAGGAGTTCGAGGCTGCGGTGAGCTATGATTGTGGCACTGCCCTCCAGCCTGGGCAACAGAACGAGCTCCTATATCTTAAAAAAAAAAAACCTCAGAGTATGCTTAATTCTAGACCGCTAAGATGGCCTCTTAATTGTAAAACAGAGTGGCTATCTCTTAGTAGGAATTGCCAAATAGAACTTTTGGGATTTTAATATATTCTTTTTTTTAAAAAAAAGTGATAGGATCTTGCTATGTTGCCCAGGCCAGTCTCCAACTCCTGGCTTCAAATGATCCTCTCGCTTCAGCCTCCCAAAATGTTGAGATGACAGGTGTGAGCCACAGTACCCGGCCATTAATATCTTCTTGAAAACAGTCTTTGCGAAGTGGTTATGTTGTGGTTTTCAGGAACTTTTCTGATTTATTTGCCATTAGACACAGTCACGATAGAACTTTAAATTCAACCTGGCTAAGTGTGATAACACCAAAGGTTAGTCAGAAAGTAAAACCTCATTGGAATCTAGCTAGACTCCCTGGTAAGGTGTACTGAGAAATGTTTGAAGCTTACCAAGAAAAATAAAATATTGAAAACACCCCAAAGCATGCTGCAGTAAAATACAAACTAAGCAAAGACTCACCGATGAAACTCGGATGTTGAAGCCGGTACAAGGGCATGGTGAGGATGCACAGGATCTCGTGAGTAGGTTTCATAACCAGGATGTTCTTGACTTGATATTTAGGATTGTCTTACCTTTCTTCAGCCCTCTAACACCTGACCAACACCCCAAGGTGGTAGAAGTTGCCAGGGACAGATAACATGGCAGCCAGCGGGAAGACCAGCAAGTCTGAACCAAACCATGTTATCTTCAAGAAGATCTCCCGGGACAAATCGGTGAGTGGTGCACAAGTGAGTGATTTGATAGAAATTATTGTTTAAAAAAAATGGAGCTTTTTCAAGTACAGTGTAGTCATGATCAACATCAAAACTCTTTGAGGGCCAGGGTGCGGTGGCTTATGCCTGTAATCCCAGCACTTTGGGAGGCAGAGGCGGGATAACTTGAGGCCAGGAGTTCGAGACCAGCCTGGCCAACTTGGCAAAACCCATCTCTACTAAAAATACAAAAATTAGCTGGGTATGGTGGCAGGCAACTGCAATCCCAGACTTGGGAGGCTGAGGCACAAGAATCACTTGAACCCAGGAGGTACAGGTTGCAGTGAGCCCAGATGGTGCCACTGCACTCTAGCTTAGGTAGCAGAGGGAGACTCTGTCTCAAATAAAAAACAAACAAACACTGTGAGGGCCAGGGAAGCTTTGTGTCTATTTTTGTCTCTGTCTAAGATGGATGATCACTGAGATATAAATGAGTGAATGAACTGCAGAAATAGAGCTTCTCTTCAGTCTCATCAAGACTTTAGTCCTGTGTCCCTCAGTTTTCTCCGAATCCCTCAATCCCCACACTGTCACCCCCACCTCTGCATCTTTTCCTAGCCAGCCTTGAACCCTTGACTTACTATTTAAACACGGTTTTGTCAGTACCTGTGATGCCCTTGGCCTTTTGTCTATCTATTGTGTCACCTGCCTGGGTAAAACCCAGACAGTGATCAATGTGACTCCTTCTTCTCCGTGCACCTACCCCACCCGGGGGGTCTCAAGCCTCAGCTGGGCTCGCAGGGCCACTGGATAAGGGAAAATGCCCCAGTCTGCCCCCTTTCCACCACTCTCCAGGGGCACGTTAGATGCTCCAGGTGTGCCCATGAACTTCCTCGCATGGGAGAGGGTCCACCGTCCAGCCTCTGTGGATAGCTCCACTCGACAGCTTCTTGTGAGCCAAAAATCTAGCTCAGCAACATCTAGTGCAAGCCACATATGTAATTTTAAATTTTCTAGTAGCCACATTTAAAAAGTAAGAAGAAACAGGTGAAATTCATTTTGATGTTATATTTTATTTCAGCCCACTATATCCAAAAAACTATCAGTTCAACTTGTAAATAATAATATAAGAATTATTGAAATCTGATGTGTATTTTATGTTTACAGAACATGTCAATTTGGAATGGCCATATTTCAGGTGTCCGGGAGCCACCTTAAGCAGTGGCTACCCTACTGGACAGGGTAGCTCGCCATCATTCTGGCTTTTTTTTTTTTTTTTTTTTTGAGACAGAGTCTCACTCTGTCACCAAGGCTGGAGTGCAGTGGCATGATCTCAGCTCACTGCAACCTCCGCCTCCCAGGTTCAAGCAATTCTGCCTCAGCCTCCCTAGTAGCTGGGACTACAGGCATGCGCCACCGCGCCCAGCTAATTTTTGTATTTTTAGTAGAGACAGGGTTTCACCTTGTTGGCCAAGCTGGTCTCGAACTCCTGACCTCAGGTGATCCGCCCATCTTGGCCTCCCCAAGTGCTGAGATTACAGGTGTGAGCCACCGCACCTGGCCCATTGTGGCTGACTTCTGAACCCCGTATGGGGTCCAAAGAACCTCCCCATCCTTACCGTGCCACCCAGGAGATCCGGCTTTGCCTGTGTGCTTTCTGCCTTCTCCTCTCCTAGTTAAGGAACTCGGTCATTTTAATCAAGTACTCTGATTCTTTCGTTCTCCAAGCCCTTTCCCAAGTTGTATCTTTCCAGTCCATTTTATCTCAACTTCTGGCTGAAGAGGAAACCACTCGTGTTGGTTTCCCACGTTGTTTTCCCCTCGCTCCTAAATAGACATCCTTTCCACCAAGAAATGTAGATGGTTTTTGTAGATAAGTCCTCACAGGTGGGAAAAGAGAATTCAATTCCTGTCTCATGTATTCAGATCATTTTGCCAGCGATGTCTGTGTGGCCCCAGGCATGGTGTGCCAGGGCTCTGAGCCCATTTCTCTGTGATTCTCCCGACGCTGCCCTCTTCTTTGACCTTCATCCTCCAGCAGGTGGCTAAATGACTGCCCCCTCTCCTGGCGTCTCACCCACACTTGACAACATCCAGAAGGAAGAGGCTGTGGTTTCCTGGGGTCTCTTGTAAGGGTCAGGAAATCTTTCCCAAGACTCTTCTCTCATATCTCATTGGCCAAAACTGGGTCACATGTCCACTGTAAACCAATCCCAAGCCAGAAGAATTAGATGATCATAGTGAATCAGGCCAATCAAGAATCGTACCCTGGAGCTGGCCTCCTCTGAGCATACCGCCTGGTGGAAGATGGTGGTCCCTGAACAACAGTTGGCGGCTTTTATCCAGGAAGAAGGGGTGTGTGGCTGTTGGATGGGCCCCCGAAGGCTGGCTACAGTCTCACATCACCCACTTCTCTACCTGCCCCCATCCTGCCCCTGTCCTTCCTGTTGCAGTGGAAGGGGTAGTTTGCTCCCATCTGAGGTTCACCACCTCTTACACCCTGGGTTTCATGGTTGGCCACCTTCTCAGGGGCCTCAGTCATTGGTCTGGCTGTGTGTGCAGCCTCTCCTCTCTGCTAGTACTTTGAGCATAAAAATAAGTACCAGCCAGGCGCGGTGGTTTATGCCTGTAATCCCAGCACTTTGGGAGGCCAAGGCAGGTGGATCACCTGAGGTCAGGAGTTCGAGACCAGCCTGGCCAACATGGAGAAACCCTGTCTCTACTAAAAATACAAAAATTAGCCGGGCGTGGTGGTGCATGCCTGTAATCCCAGCTACTCGGGAGGCTGAGGCAGGAGAATCGCTTGAACCTGGGAGGCGAAGTTTGCAGTGAGCCGAGATCGCGCCATTGCACTCCAGCCTGGGCAACAAGAGCGAAACTCTGTCTCAAATAAATAAACAAATAAGTACCGACCTCATGCACCTTAAGAACAACCACCAACTACCCTTGACCCTATATCCTTTCTAGTTCTTCTTCCCTTGCAGCCAAACCTTTTGAAAGAGAAGAAACATGCCCTCTCTTCACCTGCCCTTGTCTCTCCCATCCACTCTGCAGTCCCCCTCATCAGCTCCACAGTCAGGCTGCCTAACTGGTTCTCCCCTTGCCGATCCATTCTCCAGTTTGCTGCTGGCATGAGCTAAATCTCAGTGCTCCCTTCTATAAAATGGGCTGCATTCCTGTCTCATTGAGTTGCTGTGAGGATTAAGTGAAACCATGTGGTCAAAGTGCTTAGCTTGGCCCCTGATACATGATAAGCACTCGAAATGCTATTTAATTCTTCCAAAAGCTATTTCTCTATTTAGCTTTTCTAAATACTGTTTAATTCAAGTCTTTCATCCTGCTTAAAACGCTTCAACGTCTTCTGAGGTTCTTTAGGGCCACGTCCTATGAGACCATTTCAGCAGCAGCAGCCTGCATCCCCATTCAGTGGCATGGTGAAGCCATTGGCAGTTCCAGAAGCATTCTCGGGGCCCCGGGCTTCGTATACATTTTGCTCAGAGAGCATGCCCTCAACCGTCCCCTGTCCTCTGGCTATGCCATTTGTCCACCAGGTAGAGCCTCCTCTGAAAGCAAGAGCCTTCCCTCTCTCCTTCCCTCCTCAGTGCCCTCCCCTCAGGCTTCCTCCCCACCAGCCTTTGCCCTGGCATTTATTCCAGGAGCACAATTGCCAGTTCACTTGCTGGGCTCCCAACCAAAGAGCAGGGACCTTGGGGACCAAGGGGATGTCTTCTTCGGTTTTTATTTTCAGTAGCCAGCAGCTGCTGGGGCCTCTGTAACCGCGTGTGGGATAGATGAAAGCAGCATTTGCCTCATTGACAGGCGAAGTCTAGCAAAGGAGACGGGCTCCTGCAAGAGCACCCAGAACACAGAGTGCTGCACACTGAGGTGTGGTCGCAGGCCACATGCTCCCGGGGCACCAAAAGCCAGGGGGTGCTGGGCAAAGGGAGAGATGGGGACCGTGAGGTGTCCCCTGAAGCGTGGGTAGGATTTCTCCCAGGTGAAAGTGCAGCAGAAGGGCCTTCCTTACCGTGGAAACAATAGGAACAGAGGCACAAATCTGTGGTGTTTGGGGGAGCTGTGGCAGAGCCGCTGTGGCCAGAGCCCAGGGAAGAGCGGAGCTGTCAGAGAGGACGCTCTCAGGGTGGCCACGCACAAGGCGCTGGGGTTTATTCCACAGAGAAGGAGTGAGCAGCCAGTAGACACTGAGCAGCAGAATAGCGATGTCATAGTTACCATTCCTGCAAGGCAGCCTCCAAATTGGTTGATTTGGGGAGAATTTTTTTTTTTTTGAGACAGGGTCTTACTCTGGAGACCAGTGAAGATCTCTTTACCCCCTTTGTGGGAGAGCAGGTTTGGAGTACAATGGTACGATCATAGCTCACTGCAGCCTCAACCTCCGAAGTTCAAGTGATCCTCCTTCCTCAGCTTCCCAAGTAGTTGAGACTACAAGCAGGCACCACCTTGCCTGGGCTAATCTTTTTTTTTTTTTTTTTTGGAGAGATGGCAGGGGACAGAGGAGGGGGTATCACTTTGTTGCCCTGGCTTGAACTCTTGACTTCAGGTGATCCTTCCCACCTTGGTCTCTCAGTGTTGGGATTACAGGCATGAGCCACTGTACCTGGCCAGAGGAGAGTTTTTAAAAGGGGCTGTTTGCTAGGGTGTAGGCAGGTGTGAAAGAAATCACAAGAAATAGCCAGGTACAGTGGTGGCTCATGCCTGTAATCCCAGCACTCTGGAAGGCCGAGGTGGGTGGAATGCTTGAGCCCAGGAGTTTGAGACCAGCCTGGGCAACATGGCGAGACCCTGTCTCTACAGAAAAATATAAAAAATTAGCTGGGCATGGTGGCGTGCATCTGTAGTCCCAGCTACCTGGGAGGCTGAGGTGAGAGGATCACTTGATCCTGGGAAGCAGAGGTTGCAGTGAGCTGAGATAGTGCCACTGCACTCCAGCCTGGGCAACAGAATGAGACCTTGTCTCAAAAAAAAAAAAAAAATTACAAGAAAGAGCTCCATGCGCTACACGGCAGTGACGAGCAGCTGGGTGCTGGCACCTCCCTGGGGTTAAGGGATGAGGGATCGCACAGTTCTCAGAACCCCGAGGCCCTCAGGGCTACCTGCCAGGAACTGTGATCCCCACTAGCGGGCTGTGCCAGCCCCAGGCCCAGCCACCATGCAGGCAAGGTGGGGACAAACATCTGGCCCACCTTGCCCAGAAGCCAGAAGACCAGGGAATCTACTAGGGCAACACACCCTGGTCAGCCCCTCAGGGTGGATCTTGAGGGCAAGGCCAAGACACCCACAGTGTTTAGGAAGCTGGGACTCGCTGCAGCAACCAGCAGGTAGCAGTGTGTGTCCCGGTCAGCCCGCTGCTCACAGATGCCAGGCTTCCACACCACCCAGGCTAGTGAGGCCTCCCAAACATGCTTAGCGCTGGGAGTATAAGGTTTCCTACGGAATCTTCTCTGTAAACCAGGGTTCTAGTGGTATTTGCTGGAAGTCACTTCAGCATCATTCATGCGAGTAACCTAGAGGGCACAGGGCTACGCTTCGGGACATCTGATATGGGTGAAAGGGGAGCGTATAGGAGAGGACTTAATGCCAACAAAAATGATTTAGGCCGTTCCTGGAATTCAAAATATTCATTCGAAGAAGGGGGCCAGCCAAGGGGGCCACACTCAATGAAAGAGTGTACTCTCATTCATTGGTGCACTTGGCAAACACTGAATCCCTGTGTGTCCTAGACTCTGCAGTAGATGCTTAAAGATGTGCAGAGACTCCAGATTACTACCACCAAGCCACAGTCCTATGGATTAAAGTGCTGAGAGCTGGGAAACCCAACCCTGCTCTCCCATAAGTGGGTAGAGACCTTCGTTGCCAGGGGCAGGACAGGGCCAGGGCCTGTGGGCCCAGATGATGGCCATCCCCTTCCCACCCAGCTCCCTCAGTGCATGGCTTTAGGTCTACCTGTGCAGTAGTTCACCTGGTGGGATTTCAGGGGCTTCTCCAGAACTCCCACCTCTTTGCGTTGTCCAGAAGTTCTTTTTTTTTTTTTTTGAGACAGAGTCTTGCTCTGTCACCCAGGCTGGAGTGCAGTGGAACGATCTCTGCTCACTGCAACCTCCACCTCCTAGGCTCAAGCAACTCTCCTGCCTCAGTCTCTCGAGTAGCTGGAATTACAGGCGTATACCATCATGCCCAGCTAATTTTTGTGTTTTTAGTAGAGACAGGGTTTCGTCATGTTGGCCAGGCTGGTCTCAAACTCCCGACCTCAGGTGATCCGCCCGCCTCAGCCTCCCAAAGTGCTGGGATTACAGGGGTGAGCCACCACACCCAGCCTGTCCAGAAGTTCTTGTGACAAAGAGGGGCTACCTTTCATTCCACAGCTGGAAATAAAAGATTTAACATGCAAATGGACGGCAAAAGTCTCATTTACATAATTTTCTTTCTTTCTTTTTTTTTTTTTTTAGACGGAGTCTCACTCTGTTGCCCAGGCTGGAGTGCAGTGGCGTGCTCTTGGCTCACTGCAACCTCCGCCTCCCAGGTTTAACTGATTCTCCTGCCTCAGCCTCTTGAGTAGCTGGGACTACAGGCGCGTGCCACCACGCCCAGCTAATTTTTGTATTTTTTTTTAGTAGAGACAGGATTTCACCATATTGGCCAGGCTCAAACTCCTGACCTCGTGATCCGCCCACCTTGGCCTCCCAAAGTGCTAAGATTACAGGTGTGAGCCACCGCGCCTGGGCTGCTGCTGGTTTTTATCATGGATGCCTTAGCTTAGCATTCTTTGGCCCTTAGACCCACACCTGTTCTTCTTGCAGGTGACCATCTACCTGGGGAAGAGAGACTACATAGACCATGTCAGCCAAGTCCAGCCTGTGGGTAAGTTGCTTGGAGAAAACTGTAATGCTGGTTTTCCTTTAAGTCACAGATAACCGCTCACTTTGTGTTTTTAAAAACTGGCCTTGCTAATAATCTAAATAAAGACATGCAAATTAAAACATTAGTGAGGCGCCACTGGCTGATTGGAAACAATTTTATTTATTTTTATTTTTATTTTTTTGAGATGGAGTTTCATTCTTGTTGGCCAGGCTGGAGTGCAGTGGCATGATCTTGGCTCACTGCAACCTCTGCCACCTGGGTTCAAGTGATTCTTCTGCCTCAGCCTCCCAAATAGCTGGGATTACAGGAATGCATCACCGCGCCCAGCTAATTTTGTATTTTTAGTAGAGATGGGGTTTCACCATGTTGGCCAGGCTGGTCTCAAACTCCTGACCTCAGGTGATCCGCCCGCCTCGGCCTCCCAAAGTGCTGGGATTACAGGCATGAGCCACCGTGTCCGGCTGGAAAGAATATTAAAGAGTGTAAAGAGACAAAGGACTCATGTCTGGAATGTATGAAGAACGCTCAGAACTCAGCAGTACAAAAAGCAAGATCCTATGAGAAAATGGGGGAAAGACAGGAAGAGACATTTCATCAAAGAAGATACATGAAGACAAGCAAGCACGTGAAAACATCTTTGGTATCATTAGCCACTAGGGAAATACAGATTAAAGCTACAGTGAGAGCGTATTATACACCTACCAAAATGGCTAAAATATTTTAGGTTGGTGCAAAAGTAATTGCAGTTTTTTGCCATTACTTTCAATGTAGTGGCGAGATCTTGGCTCACTGCAACCTCCACCTCCTGGGCCCAAGCGATCCTCCGACCTCAGCCTCCCAAGTAGCTGAGACTACAGGCACCACGCCTGGCTAATTTTTGTATTTTTTGCAGAGATGGAGTTTTGCCATGTTACCCAGGCTGGTCTCGAACTCCTGAGCTCAAGTGATCTGCCTGCCTTAGCCTCCCAAAGTGCTGAGATTACAGGCGTGAGCCACTGCACCCAGCAGCAGCTTCTTAAAACATGAAACACATACTTACCATATGACCCATCAGTTGCATCCCGGGCACTTATCTCAGAGAAATGAAAACTTGTGTCCTCACAAAAACCTATACATGATTGTTCACAGCAGCTTTATTTGTGGTAGCTCCAAACCGGAAAGAACCAAAATGTTTCTCAGAATGTCCCACGTCAGCTTCCTAGTTTTGATATTGTACTGTAATTGTGGCAGATGGAGCCATTGGGAGAAACTGGATGAAGGATACTAGGGACGTCTCTGTACTATCTTTGCAACTTCCTGTGAATCTATAATCATTTCAACACAAAACGTTTTTTAAAGAGTGTAGAAAAACTGGCAGTTTCAGACACTGGATATGCAAATGTGCCTTGGCAAAACACTTTCTGGAAGGTTATTTGGCAGCATGTTATCAAAAGCCAAATCCAATTCTATAATTTATTTTTAAAAAGTCATGGAGAGATATAAAGACATATGTATAAGGATGTTCATCACAATATTAATTACAATGGGAAAAATTGGAAACAACCTAGATGCCCTAACAATAGGAAGTGATTAAATAATTTATGGTACATCCATTCAATGGAGTAATACGTAGCTATTAAAATGATTAGCACATTTTCTCTATATGTGTGTGTGTATATATATACGTGTGTGTATAGATGTATGTATGTGAGTATGAATAGATGTTTGCAATGTATAATTGAGTGAGGAAAGCAGTTAGCTGAACAGTATGTATAACAGGATCTTTTTTTTTACTTAGTAAAAGCATTCATATAATTAAGTTATATATGTCTGGAAAAAAATTTTTTTTGTCGGGGGTGTGGGACAGTGTCTGTATCACCCAGGCTGGAGTGCAGTGGCACAGTCACAGCTCACTGCAGCCTCAACCTCCCAGGTTTAAGAATTCCCCCTACCTCAGCCTCTCACATAGCTGGGACCACAGGCATGCACCACCGCACCTGGCCCATGCCCTGCTAACTTTTTTTCTTTTTTCTTTTTTGTATGTTTTGAGAAAAGGTCTGCCTCTATTACCCAGGCTGGAGTGCAGTGGCATGATCATGGCTCACTGCAGCCTTGACTTCCCGGGCTCAAGGGATCCTCCTGCCTCAGCCTCCTGAGTAGTTGGGACTACAGGCATGTACCACCACACCCAGCTAATTTTTTTGTTGTTGTTTTTTTATAGAGACAGGCTCTCATTTTGTTACCCAGGCTGCTGGCTAATTTTTTAAAAAACTTTTTGTAGAGACAAGGATCTCACTATGTTGCTCAGGCTGCTCTCGAACTCCTAGGCTCGAGCAGTCCTCCTGCCTTGGCCTCCCAAAGTACTGGGATTACAGGCATGGGCCACCACACCTCGCCTGGAAAAATAAAATAAAAATCTGCACCAAGATCTTCACAATAGGTATTTTCAGGTAGTAGGAATTTGGATGACTTTTCTCCCTTTGCTTGACTTTTCTTTCTTTCTTATAATGAACATGGATTACATGTGTAATTAAAAACATACGCAGTTTTTAAAGTAGGTGTCTGGTTTCTTTCATCTTCTCCACCCTCACTGCTCTCTCCCTCTTTTGCCTTAGATGGTGTCGTGTTGGTTGATCCTGATCTTGTGAAGGGAAAGAAAGGTGAGATGAAGCCCCTTGTCTCAGGCTGGTTTCTGGGCGGAGTGGACTGCTCTCTGGGCGGCTCTGGGAAGGCGCATTTACGTGGAAGGAGAGACAGGAAGGCAGAGGCAGCGCTCTTGCACGTGGAACCAGTGCCAGGCCCACTGACCCACACTCCTGTACCTAATTCACGTGACATAGGTCCTGTTGACACCAGAGCTCACTCGCTCAGCAAAGTCATTGTCCAGGGTGGCAGATAAGTAGATGGTAGACGGAGCCCAGGTCTGTGGCCCCCATCCCTGTTTGCTCGCCCCTGTATCATGTACTTCTGTGCTAGAGGCAAACTCAGGAGGGTGCCTGGGGTGCCTAGGACTCAGGAGGACACAAGACCTTGAATGAATGAGGGGCGAGTGAGTGGGCAGTGTTTCTTCTGAGTCAGTGGCGAGGGGCAGTTACCGTTGGGGCTGACAGGCAAAATTCTCAACCAACACCAAAAAGGGGGAAATGATGCCTGCTGGGAGGCAGGGGGAGTAAGACCCAGAATTTATTATGGTGCTTACTTCGATGGTTCTGAACCAGTGTCACGGCGCCCTTGAAGATTTCTGGCAGTTTTGATGTGTGTGGTAAGTAATTTGTTACTAATAACAGTTGCATAAACCAAATTAGAACAGATTCCAGCTATCCTTGTGATAATGTCACTGACTCAGTTCCATTCTAAATATGCCTTTTTGAGTGTTGCTACTGGCAACATCAAGGAATTGTTCAGAACCCTGGATGTGCCACTGGAATACGTCAGCTATGGGGCCATCAGCATTGAGAGGGGCATGGCTGAAATGGGGCCCCAAACGGCCCCCTCTGTCCTCTCCACCTTCCTCCTGGGTGCCCTGCTCCTCTTTGGACCAGGAGGCATCTGGTTTGAGCCCCGAAAGCCCAAGTCCTTGACCAGAGAAGGGCACCTGTTCTCAGGGAAAGCCACTGCATAGGACAGCTGTCAAACCACGTGGTCTCTGGGCACCTTCTTAGTGCTGAGCTTGAATGAGGGGCGAGTGAGTGGCCACTGTTTCTTCTGAGTCAGCAGCGAAGGGCAGTTACCTTTGGGGCTTGCAGGCAAAACTCTCAACCAACAGCTACCACACACTTGGAGGGGCCGCCTCTTGTGCTTTATATTTGAGAAATATGTGCTTCGTGTCTTTTTTAGAAGGTGTAGTGAACTTCATACAATTCTTCTGGTCTACTGGGCGCGCACTTTAAGTCTGTTCAACAAGTAGAATTTTCAGAAGTGGGGGTTTGGAGAATGCTCAGTATGTTTCAGAGCAGCATGAAAAGGAGGCTGGAACTTGAGCCTTCTCAAGTTGGATTTCACCTCCCCATGTGGCCTGTGAGCCTTCGGGCTCCTCACTCAGCCCACGATTGACCCTGGCCCACATCTGCTTTGCTGCCCAGCGCTGTTTCCCTCTGCATCTTACCTTCTTCCTTCATTCATCCAGACATCCTGCCCTCTAGAACCTGAGCAGCCAGCACTGTCTCAAAGCCTCTGAGGCCACAGAGCTAGGGAATGAAGGGGGCGGGCAGGATGGAGGGGACTGGGTCCTCTGTCTTCAGATTTCTACCATTCTGGCAACATGATACAATCGGGAGGAAGATGCCAGGATCTCCCTTTACAGCGGTGAACCCTCACGAAGGGGCTGATTCTCCAGAGTGGTGTGGAGTAGCTGGGTGGCAGGGTTCTCTCCAATCCCAGCCCCTATCCCCTCCAGATGCTAAAGGTTGAAAACCCGTGTTCGCTGCCCACTCCGTCAGTGGTGGTGGGCGCCAGGCCGAGGGCCAAGTCCGACCCTGCCTTCATCTCCCTTGCAGTGTATGTCACTCTGACCTGCGCCTTCCGCTATGGCCAAGAGGACATTGACGTGATCGGCTTGACCTTCCGCAGGGACCTGTACTTCTCCCGGGTCCAGGTGTATCCTCCTGTGGGGGCCGCGAGCACCCCCACAAAACTGCAAGAGAGCCTGCTCAAAAAGCTGGGGAGCAACACGTACCCCTTTCTCCTGACGGTGGGTGACTCCTCCGGCCAGCCCTGCTTCCCTCACCCGCAGCACCTTATCATGTGGATAGGGGCAAAGGAAAGGGGACAGAGGAAGAACTTCACATCTGCAGGCCTGGAAATTGCACCCTTGAAAGAAATTCTAGATTGCATGGTCTGTGATTGTCTTTTTTTAAGTCCTTGAAAATAGCCTCTTAGCCTTTGAAGACACCCTTTCAACCTACCGTTTACATATTTCCCTTGACCCGACCCCCTAATTACATGAGCACGTGTTATTCCTTTGCTTGCTAAGCTCGAAAAAGAAAGCTCACAGAAATGCCCCTCGGCCCTGGGGAGTTCTAAGTAGGAAAGGGTTCCCTACAGGACAGGAGAGCTTAGCGAAGTAAGATGTCATCTTTTTCCTTGCCCACAGCTTGGGGGATCACAGGAGATATTTTCATCTCTCTGGGGGCCCGTCTGTCATCCATTGAGACCTGGCTACCAACGGTGCCAGCGTGCAAACTCTCTGAAGTCTTGGGCGTGAGCTCAATTGGGGGAAGCTACCATCTGCTTTACGAGCATGTTTATTTGTCTTAAGAGAATATACACTTCCAAAGTTACATGGTTCAGCCTTAAAAAGGAATGAAATTCTGTTCTGTGCTACACCATGGATGAATCCTGAATACATTATACTAAATGAAAGGACCCAGACACAAAAAGACAAATACTCTATGGTTTCACTTACAGGAGATACCTGGAGTAATCAGATTCATACAGACAGAGACAGAATAGAGCTTCCCACAGGCTGGGGGGTTGGAGGATGGGGAGTTGGGGTTTAATGGGAACAGAGCTTCAGATTGGGAAGATGAAAAATGTTCTGGTGATAGATAGTGTTGATTACTGCAGAATGGTGTGAATGTACTTCATGCCAATGAACCGTACAGTTAAAAGAGCTTAAATGGTAAATTTGATGTTATTCTATGTTTCTCACAACTGTTTTACAAAATCACATTTACAAAAAAGTTATAAGGTCCTGGGTGCTCCCATGTACCTGTGCTGGGAGTTTGAAGTGACATTACCTTTTAGAGACAATATGTCAACACGTATTGAAAGCCTTAAAACATGTGCTTCTCTGAGGTCAGGAGATTGAGACCATCCTGGCTAACATGGTGAAACCCCGTCTCTACTAAAAATACACACACACACACACACACAAATTAGTCAGGCGTGGTGGCGGGCGCCTGTAGTTCCAGCTACTCGGGAGGCTGAGGCAGGAGAATGGTGTGAACCTGGAAGGCA
Organism: Pan paniscus; assembly: GCF_029289425.2. NCBI lineage: Eukaryota > Metazoa > Chordata > Mammalia > Primates > Hominidae > Pan > Pan paniscus. The sequence goes on from NC_073262.2 coordinate 135,923,796, forward strand.
GAGCTTGCAGTGAGCCGAGATTGCGCCACTGCACTCCAGCCTGGGTGACAGAGTGAGACTCTGTCTCAAAAAAAAAAAAAAAAAAGTGCTTCTCTTTCTAGCAGTTCAGCTTATGGAATTAATTGTCTAAAACTGATTTATTACAGCATTGTTTGTAATGGCAAAAAAGTAAAGACCACTTCAGTAGCCAGCAAAGGGGACTGGCTACGTTAAATGTACATTATAGAGCCCTAAAAAGGATGATTCAGAACTGTATTTTATGATGTGGGAAAATGGTCACAATGCTTTCTGAAAAGGGCTAGAATTAATGAAGTGAGTAAACAGACTACAGAACGTGATCATCACTTTGTCCCATTTCTGTAAAACGTCTTCTCACATATACATATTTGGGCGTGGCCGGTTGCACTGGCTCACACCTATAATCCCAGCACTTTGAGAGGCCAAGGTGGGTGGATTACTTAAGATCAGAAGTTTGAGACCAGCCTGGGCAACATGGTGAAACCCCATCTCTAGCAAAAATACAAAAATTAGCTGGGCATGGTGGTGTGTGCCTGTAATCCCAGCTACTCCACTGCACTCCAGCCTGGGCGACAGAGCAAGACTCCATCTCAAAACAAAACATACATATTTATGTGTACAGGCAGGAAATTTTGGGAAGGTTATGTTAGTAACATGTATTTGGGTGTCAGGAGTATAGGTGAATGTGATTTTTCTTTTTTCTTGCTTATCATCTTTATTTTCTAATTTTTACATGATTATATATTACTTACGGAACAGCCCCTTCTGAAATAAATGATTTTTTATTTGTTTCTTTCCACAGTTTCCTGACTACTTGCCCTGTTCAGTGATGTTGCAGCCAGCTCCACAAGATTCAGGGAAGGTTAGTTCAAGAAGAAATGCCATGGTTTTATGGATTTGTTCATTCCTTCAATAGACTTTTTTATTGTTTTTGAAACAGGGTTTTACTCTGTCACCCATGCTGGGGTGCAGTGGCGTGATCTTGGCTCACTGCAACCTGTGGTTTCTGGGCTCAAGTGATTCTCTAGCCTCAGCATCCTGAGTAGCTGGGACTACAGGTGTGTGCCACCATGCCCAGCTAATTTTTGTATTTTGTGTGGAGGCGGGGTTTCACCACACTGACCAGGCTGGTCTCAAACTCCTGAGCTCAAGTGATATGCCTGCCTTGGCCTCCCAAAGTGCTGGGATTACAGGTGTGAGCCACTGCACTGGCTCCTTCAATAGACTTTTTTTTTTTTTTAGATGGAGTTTCACTCTTGTTGCCCAGGCTGGAGTGCAATGGCATGATCTCGGCTCACCACAACCTCTGCCTGACAGGTTCAAGCGATTCTTCTGCCTCAGCCTCCCGAGTAGCTGGGATTACAGGCGTGGGTCACCATGCCTGGCTAATTTTGTATTTTTAGTAGAGATGGGTTTTCTCCACATTGGTCAGGCTGGTCTTGAACTCCCGACCTCAGGTGATCTGCCTGCTTTGGCCTCCCAAAGTCCTGGGATTATAGGCATGAGCCACCGCGCTCGGCCCATTAGACTTTTAAAGATAGCTTTTTATCATGGAAAATTTCAAACATACCCAAAAGTAGAGAGACCAGTATAAAGATCCTCTATGAACCCATCACTCATCTTCAGCAATTATTAACCATGAACATCCTTGTGAACAAAATCACAGAGTCCCAACCCCCATGAGTCTCACACATTAACCGAGAGCACCAGGTAAACCCAAATAACAAGGAACTACACGGCATGCCAGGTGGCCACAGATGCTGTGGAGAACAAGAGGCTTGTGAGAGACAAGGGGAGTATCTGGTGGGATGTGTGTTGAGGATGTTTAAAGCCAGTCTCTAATGAGGCAAAGGAGAAAGCCACACTCTCCCAGGGAAGAGCCTTCCAGGTAGAGGGCGCACCTCGCCTGGTGTGTTCTGGGGGCAGTGAGGAGGTTGCCTGCTGAGTGAGAGGAGCAAGGGATGAAAGGGGGAGGCCAAGTGCAGTGGCTCAGGCCTGTCATCCCAGCACTTTGGGAGGCTGAGGTGGGCGGATCAACCCAGGAGTTCAAGACTAGCCCGGGCAACGTGGTGAGACCCCATCTCTACAAAAAATACAAATATTAGCCAGGATTGGTGGCACATGCCTCTAGTCCCAGCTACTTGGGAGGCTGAGGTAGGAGGATCACTTAAGCCCTGGAAGCAGAGGCTGCAGTGAGCTGTGATCATGCCACTGCACTGTGCTCTAGCCTGGGCGATAGAGTGAGACCCTGTCTCAAAAACAAACAACAAACAAAAAAAGTGGGAAGCTGAGGTTAGAGCAGAAGGGGAGGTGTGGCCAGATCATGAAGGGCCTTGTCGATGTTGTAGAGACTTGAGTTTTTGCCTGAATGAGATGGGAGCCATTGGCAGGCTGTGAATGACAGGCGCTGACTTTCCAAATGGTCACTATGGCCACAGAGTTGAGAACAGAGTTGAGATGGCCAAGCATGTGCTGTGGGGACTGAGGGTGTGTGAGAGAGGAGTGAGTCAGGTGGACGGGGCTCCAGCATGGAAGGAGGCGGTGGGGACAGGAGGAGAAGGAGGTGCCAGGACCCGTGGGTTCAGGCCCTCTAAGCCACTGGGTCTGGGATTCATGAGGAAGGGAGCTACACAGAGAGGCAGTTTCTGTAACTGGATTATGGGATGGGCAGTGATAGGTGATGACAAGGGCAGTGTTTTTGTCGCAGGGCATCTGCGACATCTGACCCGTTAGTGGTTTGTGAAATCAATGTAGTGGATCCAAAATGGAACGAAACAGAATGGAATGGAATAGAATAGAACAGACTGGGTGCGGTGGCTCATGCCTGTAATCCCAGCACTTTGGGAGGCCGAGGCGGGCAGATCACCTGTGGTCAGGAGTTTGAGACCAGCCTGGCCAACATGGCAAAACCCCGTCTCTACTAAAAATAGAAAAATTAGCCAGGCATGGTGGCGCGTGCCTGTAATCCCAGCCAATTGCTTGAACCTGGGAGGCGGAGATTGCAGTGAGCCGAGATTGTGCCACTGCATTCCAGCCTGGGCATTAGAGCAAGGCTCCATCTCAAAAAAAAAAAAAAAAAAAATTAGCTGGGCATGGTGGTGCGCTACTTGGGAGGCTGAGGTAGGAGAATCACTCAAACCTGGGAGGCGGAGGTTGCAGTGAACTGAAATTGTGCCACTACACTCCAGCCTGAGCAACAGAGCAAGACTCCATCTAAAAAAAAAAAAATAGAATAGAACAAAATGGAATGGATTGGAAAATCTCAGAGTATGTCACACATGGTGAAGCTGAATATGGTGTCAGGAGAGTTGTTGCACATGTTTGTGTCTGTTTACTGGGCTGTGTTACAAATCCAACTTTCAGAACATCTCGAAGCTAGTGGTCCAGGACAATGGGGTGGGGTGTGCGCAGCCAAGATGGGGGAAGATGAGGTGATTACAGAAGAAGGGGGCACAGAACAATGGGGAATGGAATTGGTTGTGTTAGATCTTATAGTGCTCTATAAGAGAGACCCCAAATTCAGATTTTTAGGTGACCTTTCTTGATTTTTACAACACTGTATAGGCCCAACAAAGCACCACCTATTTTCTGTTCTAGGAGAGGAGCAGGTCTTAGCACAGCTGCAGGGCTTCAGGAAAGTGGGTGCGCCCTGAGCCCAGGGAGCTTGAGAGAAGTGCCTGAATGCCTGGGGGCCTGGGGGCTTGACAGCTGAGAAGCCCAGGTGGGCGAGCAGAACAGGCGTTGGTGTGGCTGAACAACGGCCAGCTGATGGCAGGGAAGGATGCATATTTATTTTCCACTTAGAGTTTAGGACTGCTATGATTCCCTGGTTGCGGAACCGATAAATCCATGCCTCATATGTCACCATGGACAGAGCTGGCTTCCTGTAATTTTTGCCAGCTCTACTTTCCCCTCCAGGCAGTGGTGGAGGGCAGGCCGGTGCCCTCCTCTGGCTCCCCAACGCCTGTGAACATGCAGAGATGAGGAAGGTTACAAAGGGCTTGCACTGGGGGCCAGGGGCTTCACACACTGGGAATCGGGGGAAGGTTCCCAGGGGCTTCACACACTGGCAGATGCATTCATTCAACCCACACAATGCTTAAAAGTCTTTTTATTTAATTTAAAAACTAGTAGATTTCACTCCAAATTCCACGTGAAGTTTCTTTTTTAAAAATCAAGCTGGCTGGGCGCGATGGCTCACACCTATAATCCCAGCACTTTGGGAGGCCAAGGCAGGCGGATCATGAGGTCAAGAGTTTAAGACCAGCCTGGCCAACCTAGTGAAACCCCAACTGTACTAAAAATACAAAAATCAGCGGGGCATGGTGGTGCACACCTGTAATCCCAGCTACTCAGGAGGCTGAGGCAAGAGAATTGCTTGAACCCGGGAGGCGGAGGTTGTGGTGAGCCGAGATCATGCCACTTGCACTCCAGCCTGGGCAACAGAGCAAGACTCCATCTCAAAAAAAAAAAAAAAAAAAAATCGTGCTGCCAGCACTGGGTGCCTTGCTGCCTGGCCACATGAGGCTGCCGCTGAACAGCAGGTGACCATGGGGGTCAGGGTTTCCATACCCTATCAGGGCATTCCTGGACCCCAGCGCTGGCCCTGTGAGTGCCTGTACCTCTGGCCCCTGCTGTAGGCAGTGGAAGTCAGTAAGATGCATGGGATCACAGTTGGGGACACCTAAGTGTGCAAGGTGGCGGGAGGCAAGGATAGCCAGGATGTGAATGACTCTCCACGGCAGCAGGAGGGCTCATGGGGCAGGTGGATCCCCTCCCTCTGGGGGCTTTGGGCCCATGGCACACTCCTTGCGCTACTGTCATTGTTTCACTGTTAGTATGCTTCCAAATCCCTAAATGGTGCAACCCCGAATAGGACATGGCCAAGACAGAAAGAGATAGTGCCACATCATGTGCCCTGTGTGAGGTGTGGCCCTCTGGCCGGGCACCCAGGGAGGGAGTCGCTGATCGCTGCCTGTCTGCTCTCTCTCCCCAACAGTCCTGTGGGGTTGACTTTGAGGTCAAAGCATTCGCCACAGACAGCACCGATGCCGAAGAGGACAAAATCCCCAAGAAGTAAGAGTATGGTTGCGGAATAGGTGAGGGGTCTGCGGTGGGGGTGGAGAGAAGAGACGACCTCCACCTTGTCTCTGTGGGACAGACCTCTTCCCATAGGGCTGGCACGGCTGGGGTACCATCTGCATGTGGGATGGAGGTCAAAGGTTGATCATTTTTGGGGAAAAAAAAGAAAACAAGAAAATGACAGGGAAGTTAGCAATCTCCAGGGCTCACGTAAGCCCCGAAAAGCTCCCGGGTTTCCCCTTTGTTTAAGTTTTGTTGTTGTTGTTTGTTTGTTTGTTTGTTTTTTGTGGTAAAATGTACACAACATGAAGTTTGCCATTTTAACCACTTTTTTTTTCTTTTTTTCTTTTATTTTTTGAAATGGAGCCTCGCTCTGTCCCCCAGGCTGGAGTGCAATGTGACCTCGGCTCACTGCAACCTCCACCTCCCAGGTTCAAGCGATTCTCCTGCCTCAGCCTCCCGAGTAGCTGGGATTACAGGCGTGTGCCACCACGCCTGGCTACTTTTTTTTTTTGTATTTTTAGTAGAGATGGGTTTCACCATGTTGGCCAGGCTGGTCTTGAACTCCTGACCTCAAGTGATCCGCCTGCCTTGGCCTCCCAAAGTGCTGGGATTACAGGCGTGAGCCACTGTGCCCAGCCCATTTTAACCACTTTTAAATGTACCATTCAGTGGCTTAAGTACATTCCGAATGTTGTGTAGCCTTCACCGCTGTCTATACCCAAAACTTTCCCATTGCCTGAGCAGGAACTCTACAACCATTAAGCCTACCGCTCCATCCTTCCCATTCTCCCACCCCCTGTGCTGTTTTTTTTTACCTAAACAAGATTTCCGCCTGGCCCTTCGCACTGTCTCCTCATGCCCCATGTACACATCTCTGGAGGCGCAGGATAGTGAGCTGCAGTAATGGAGCTCGCATGTATATGGCAGCTATTCCATGAGGCCCTTGACGCCCTCACACCTTAGCCTCGCTGACAGGAGGCAGAGCCGGGAATCCACGGAGCCTAAGGGGCTAAGCTTGGCCCTCGGGATGTTGCCTGGCCCCACAGCTTCCCCCACAGGGAAGGGACCAGGACCCAGACCCCCAGGCTCTTCCACCGTCAGGGCTGCCTCAGGCTCTGACCAGTGTCCTTGCCCTCTTCCTGTCCACCCTGTCTCCATGGGGAGCATTCCTGGAGAATCTCCATGTGACAGTGGGGAGAGAACAGAAGCCTCCCTGAAGCAGCCTGGGTGCCAATCCCTGGCTTGTCTGTGGCTCTTTCCCACAGGAGCTCCGTGCGATTACTGATCCGCAAAGTACAGCATGCCCCACTTGAGATGGGTCCCCAGCCCCGAGCTGAGGCGGCCTGGCAGTTCTTCATGTCTGACAAGCCCCTGCACCTTGCGGTCTCTCTCAACAAAGAGGTAACCACCTACCATCGCTACTACCCACAGGGCAGCAGGCCTAGGGGCAGGCCCCACACCCCTCTCTTCACCAGCCCCAGCCCTTAACTACATGGGTGCCTTGCAAGGAAGCTTGTTTCTAGGATAAAGCACCAACATGTGTAAGTGACTGGCCTGTTTTCACAGCCTGGAGCTGGTCAGCATGGTCCTTAGGGGAGGACGGAACTGGCTTGCGTTCCACCCACTGGCTGTCCCGAGGGACTGGGGAAGGAAGGGGCGCTGCTTTTCACATACCTGCCCCCCAGCTGTCCTTGTCCTGTCCACCTCCATGGGCCTTGTTCACCCACGGAGCATCAATAGCTGTGGTATCCCAAATTCTTCACTTCCTGGGAAATTTAAGTTTTGCAGAAACCATGTGGGATGGCAGTGTCACCTGTGATGTCATCTCTTAGGGGTGTTATGGTGGGAAAAGGTGAGAGCTGCTGGCCAAGGCTGGCTCTGGTTCCTCTGGTCAGCAGTCAGCCGTGTGTGCACTGTGTGTGTACACGTGTGTGGGTGTGCCCAGGGGCTGTGTTACACGGGCTCTGCTGGGTGGGATGCCAGCACTTGGCTTTCCCAGTGGTTTCCTTTCACTTCACTCATCCTGCCCCCATAACCTCCTGACCCCTGGCCTCCTCCGATGTGATGATCGGAACTCTATTCCCCTCCCCAGCTTCCCACAGATGGGTGGAATGTGTTTCAGGCCCTTCCTTAGAAGAAATGTATTGCTATCACTTCATCTTCCTTAAATTCTGCCGCTTTTACTCCAGTGAAAGGGATTGAGATGAATCTAGAAAGCAGTAAGATTAAAGACACCGCCACATCTGTTCTCTTCTTCTGACCTATCTGCTGACTTTTCTAGATCTATTTCCATGGGGAGCCCATCCCTGTGACCGTGACTGTCACCAATAACACAGAGAAGACCGTGAAGAAGATTAAAGCATTCGGTAGGACCTTCTTCTCAGAAGTAGAGGGCAGAGTCTTCTAGAATTTCTGATCCTGTTTCCTGAGAGGTCACTTCTCTGGTCTGATAAGGCCCTTCTGGGTCCTTGGAACTGGCTACTTGTCTCTGCTGTCATAGGCAGCAGGACTGCGGAGGGAGAAAGGCCTTACAAGTTATTTCATTCAACTTCCTGCCCACTTACGGCTGGTTTTTGTCTTGGAACAAAATTCCTGGCAAGTGATCTCTTTCCATGGTTATGCCTTCCTGGAGGGCCCCACAGTGCTCATCGTGGTTGACAGATGCAGCACACTGTTGTGGGTGAGGCCTCATTTGTGGACTCATGCTGTGGACTCTGTGATCCCAGCCGGCATCCACAGCAGGGGCTCCTTGTCTACCTTCCCAGGCTTTGTGTGGCTTGAAGGAGGTCCCACATGGAAGCACTTTGTAAATGGTGAAGTGTGACTGTCTCGGCTCAAATGGCCATCATGTCATGGCTGACCTTCCCATATCCTACAGGGGAGGTGCCTTCTGCCTGTTGTTCCCACACATTAACTAAGCTCAAAAGGCATCAAAGCACAGGGGGTCTTATATAATGGTCTTATTTGGCTCTTTCATGAGGAAGACATGATGGAATGACCTGTGAGGGTAACCTCTAAGTTCACTTTTTAACTCAGACATTCGATGACCAAGACAAAGTTAGACTTATGCATCTTGGGGTGACTGTCCCAGGGCCCAGGACTGAGGATGTGGAACTTCCAGTCCTAAAATGGGCTCTCCCGGGCAAGCCAGGGTGAGCAGTGGCCCTAGGTGTCATATACCTCTTTTCCCTGTGAGTCATCACAGATGAGGGTCAGAAATCCTGATGCATGCAGACTAAGGAATTCTAGACTTTTCCCTCCCTCCCTCCCTCCCTCCCTCCCTTTCTTTCACAGTCTCCCTCTGTCACCCAGGCTGGAGTGCAGTGGTGTGATCTTGGCTCACTGCAACCTCCAGCTCCTGGGTTCAAGCCATTCTCCTGCCTCAGCCTCCCAAGTAGCTGGGATTACAGGCGTGCACCAATTTTGCCTGGCTAATTTTGTATTTTCAGTAGAGATGGGGATTTCGCCATGTTGGCCAGGCTGGTTTCAAACCCCTGACCTCAGGTGATCCATCCACCTCGGCCTCCCAAAGTGCTGGGATTACCGGTGTGAGCCACTGCACCCAGATAGCTGTTAACTTTTTAAAAACAAAATATTAATTGCTTTCTATAGGCTGGGCACTGTACTGCATGCCTTGCACAAATTGTTTCTTTATCCTCAAACTTTGGCTGAGTGCAGTGGTTCACGCCTGTAATCCCAGTACTTTGGGAGGCCAAGGTGGGAGGATCCCTTGAGCCCAGGAGTTAAAGACCAGCCTGGGCAATATAGGGAGACCCTGCCTTTATTTTTTAAAAAAATCCTCAAGCTTAATTTTAAAGGTGATTAAAAGTCATCTTTTTAATCATCACAACGTCCCTATGAGTTAGATGCAATTATTACCCCCATTTTACTGATGGGGAAACTGAGGCTTAGAATAGATAAATAATTCACCCCACAGTTAGTGGCTAAGCCAAGATTGGCACGCAAACAGCCTGGCTCCAGGCCCACCTTCCTATCCACCACGTTCCACCCACCAACCAGTCCTGTACTGCCTCTAGCTAGTCTCTTGGAGGACAGGAAGGACAATGTTCATGAAGTAAGATGGAGGATGTTAGATAGGGCTGAGCAGGGGAAAGGAGGGGTCTCCCAGGAGCTGCAGCCTTAGGGGACATGGGTGGGAGTTGATACAGAGCGGGTTATGGGTGACCAGAAATGGCCTGGAGACAGGACTTCAAAACCCCAGCCTTGAAGCTGAGGGCTGAGAAAGCCTAGCCTTGAAAGTGGAGGGAAACCATCATCAGAGAGGAGAGACCAGCGTGTACCCTGGGAGGCCGCAGGGAATGTGCACGTGTGGGGGGACCAGTGCTGACCACCCGACTCCCGTCTTCCCCTTGCAGTGGAACAGGTGGCCAATGTGGTTCTCTACTCGAGTGATTATTACGTCAAGCCCGTGGCTATGGAGGAAGCGCAGTGAGTAGCTGTTGGGGTTTCCGTTTCCTGGGCGTCTCAGCCTTCTGTGTCAAGTTTCTCGCCGTTTATTGTTGAAGAAGGAACTAGAATGTTCAGCTAGCTCGCCAGCCTTCCACTTCCTTCCTCTTTCTCCCTTCGAGGGCTGCACAGAAAGTTAGCATCTTAGCTCTGCATCTACCACACCCCTCTGTGCCCATCTTACAGGAGTTCTGAGGATTAATGCAAGCCAAAGAATGACGCAGAGGAGAGAAATAAAGACAGAAATGTCACCATGGGATCAGCTGGCTTTTTCTATTTATCCCTGGAATGAATTGTTAGGAATTTGATACTATTTCCACCTCCCAGAAGATGGTCAAATGAACTGTCAGCCCAGGCTAGGATTCCCTATCTTTTGATCTCAAATTGAAATCTTATACCGGTGACAACTGGATTAGAATATATCCGTTCTTAGCCTGTTGTTGTGAATGACTTTTCCCCTTTGTTAGAATCAAAAACAAATGAGAATCCTGCCATGGTTCCTTTATGCTGGCCTGAGAGACCTGCCCAGCTTTGCTGTGTGCCACAAAGTCAAATAGATTCATTTAATACATGGCTTGGGGTGGGGGGCGATGATCTCCCACCTCCAGCCCCCCGAGAGGATAGCTCGACCAGGTCTTAACTCTTTGCCTTGCTGGCATGTTCTAAGCACCGTTGTATGTAAATAATATTATCAGGTTTAGAGGAAGGTTAGGGTAGGGGAGTGATGAAAGACAACTGATTCCTTAAGATAATATAAGGTAATAGATAGATGTTTTTGAGATGGAGTCTCACTCTGTTGCCCAGGCTGGAGTGCAGTGGTGAGATCTCAGCTCACTGCAACCTCCACCACCCAGGTTCGAGCCATTCTCCTGACTCAGTCTCCCAAGTAGCTGGAATTACAGGAGCCCGCCACCACGCCCAGCTAATTTTGTATTTTTTTTTTTTTTTGAGACGGAGTTTTGCTCTTGTTGCCCAAGCAGGAGTGCAATGGCGCGATCTTGACTCACTGCAACCTTTGCCTCCTGGGTTCAAGTGATTCTCCTGCCTCAGCCTCCTGAGTAGCTGGGATTACAGGCACACGCCACCACCCCTGGCTAATTTTTTGTATTTTTATTAGAAACGGGGTTTCACCATGTTAGCCAGGCTGGTCTCGAACTCCTGACCTCAGGTGATCTGCCCACCTCGGCCTCCCAAAGTGCTGGGATTACAGGCGTGAGCCACCGTGCCTGGCTGATTTTGTATTTTTAGTAGAGACAGGGTTTCACCTGTTGGCCAGGCTGGTCTCAAACTCCTGACCTCAGGTGATCTGCTCGCCTCAGCCTCCCAAAGTGCTGAAATTACAGGCGTGAGCCACCGCACCTGGCCTATATGGGAATATTTAAAAGGCAACTTTAGGAGAAACTATTATTGTTATTCAAAACAGATTCAAACTGTAGGTCTACAAGGGAGGGAGACAGGAAAGAACCACTACTCACTGCCTCCTTTCTGCCAAGATTGGGCTCTGTTCTGCCTTTAGGGGATCCTCTCACATCCCTGTGCCCTGGAGGGGTCTTGGCCCTGGTTCACCTTTCCTCATGTGCTCAGCAACATGGGAGCAAAGGATCCTGGCTGAGTTTTCCCCTAATATGTATTCCATCACCTGGTCCTCTTTCAAAGTGTTGGGTGCATTTTGGGTCAAAGATTCCCAGGAAACTGGAAAGCATTCCAAAGTCCCCCAAAGGCTGGAGGAGCCTGGGAGCTGGACTGGACCATGCTGACAAGTCTGAAGCTAGAGGCCACTCAGAAAGCTGCAGAGCAGGAGCCATCGTCCCAGAGCCCTGTGGCTTCTGGGGCTTTAGTGGGCAGGCTTCCACGGAACCAGGTCAGACCTGACTCCCAAGCTGCTCCCCACCATCCAAACCCACATCCTGAAGCTCTGGGGAGTGGCCCCAGGGCCTTGGCATAGTCCTTTGGCAAGCTCTGCACAAACACAAAAAGTCCATCCTCTGAGCCCAACCCCAAGGGCCCTCTTCCTATTCCAGCCATCTTTACAATGCTGTTTCTGCTGTTTTCAATGCTCAAATTACGCTCATTAAGAGAGGTTCCACCAGGACCCAGATGGTAGGATGTGGGCCACCTTGGGCTCTGGCAGATTTCTGTAAAGAGCTTCCTGTAGACACTGGAGGCAGGATAGGGGACAGCTGCTTTTACCTATCCAGGGAAACTTGATTAGGGAAAGGAAGTCCTTTCCCAGAGAGGCAGTTCAGACTTCCAGCTGTCTCAGGACAGCCTTAGAATGGTCCTGATGCTGGCCACACCCCACCTTGTTCTGGCTAGGCACAGGATGGAGGGTGTGCTTCCGGCATGAATGGGCTCTGCTGTCAGAGAGTGTGCAGCCACGTGACTGTGGGCACACTTCCCGTCTGGAAAATGGGGATCTTGGAGCACCTGCTTGGTATGGGGTTGATGAGGGTAAGGTGAGAGTTTTGAGGACAGGCCTTAGCACTCGGCCTGGCACACAGCATGCACGTGAGTGGAGGAGCCAACTCTCCAGCCACAGAGGCTGCTTCATGATCCTGGCCATGCTGCCGTGTGTCTGCCTGGAGAAACACACATTGCTGTGTCCCCAGCTGGATCCCAGACCTGCCCGTTGGCACAGGGTCCCCGCCATCTGTCAGATGTTGAGAAATCTATACCCCGACTGATGATGAAGATCCAGTAGAGAAAGAGCATGTGCTGCTTTGGACCCAAGCTATTCGGTCTGTGTGATCCACAAATTGTGGGTCCCTGCGTTGCCCCTCTAGACAACTTACCACACAGTCACACTGTGACCCCCTTATAGTGACAGTTTTTGGTGACGAGGCTTTCTGGCCTGGACTCGTTGCTGACACCAACCAGAAGGTTCTGCAGGCCACCGTGTGGTTCACAAAGTCTCAGGAGGAGGCTGTGGTCTCTGACTCTCGAGCCAGTTTGTCTCATTAACTCCATAGAACATTCTAGAAATTCAGCAATTCAGAATAGGCTGAGTTGCTTGAAGAAATATCCTCCTGTTGCTGCCAGCCCACCCTGAGATTTCACAAGCACTGTTCTGCTTCTCGTAAGTCAAGTTCCCAGGCTCTTGAACCCACCTTCCCAGGAGGTCCATCAGGGGATGTGGATCCTGGAAAATGCCTAATGTCAAATAGGGGCTCATGGGGTCCACGGCAGCTTTGATGGTTATAAATCTCCTCTGTTCTTCTTCCTCTAGAGAAAAAGTGCCGCCAAACAGCACTTTGACCAAGACGCTGACGCTGCTGCCCTTGCTGGCTAACAATCGAGAAAGGAGAGGCATTGCCCTGGATGGGAAAATCAAGCACGAGGACACAAACCTTGCCTCCAGCACCATGTGAGTCCTCGAGGCTCAGGGAATAAGCCCTGGCAGGGCGGGCTGGTGCTGGTCTGCTTCCCTTCACATCACCCTGCTGGGCTTGCAGGCACGCACGTGCAGCATGGTGGTCTGGCGTGTGTAGTGTGGAGAGCATATCTACGGGCCCACACAAGGATCCCATTCTCACCCCTGGTGTGATGTGGGGGTTACACCCATGGGCCCTGGAGACAGCTGTGCGCTAACCCCAGCTCTGCTGCTGACCCTGGGAAAACACCTTGAGTTCTCTGAGAACCTCAGTTTTCCTGTTTGTAAAGTGGGGGCGGTAATAGTTCAAGTCTCATAGAGTGGTTATAAGGATTCAGTGAGACAATCCATGTGAAGTGTGGGGCCTGACACACAGAGAGTGCTCCAGGAATGTCAGCTACTGTTTTTAGAAGTGTCACTAGCTAGTGTAGTGCCCTAAGCATGTAAACTGAGTAATGCTCTTGGCTGTGTTCATTCATTCATTCATTCATTCGTCCATTTCCATCAGGAATTGTAAAGAACAGGAGGTCCTAATGACTTTAGATGTCCATTAAATTTAAATGAAATTAAGTACTGATCTGCTGACCCTGACTCAAAGGACGACTGGCTGAATTTGGGCAGCAGATCTAGCGAAGACTATACAGTGAAGTTCCCAAGTCAGCGTCCACTGTCCTTCCAAGCCACGCTTTTGCGCTTCCCTTCCCAGGAGCATGTCTGTGGGCTCAAGGCCCACTCACTGCCACCTCCCCATGTGATATGCTGGGGGTTCCCTCTGTGGCCCCAGTAGACCACCTCCGAGGTGATGCCAATGGCCGGGAGACTGGATTGTTTGACCCCATGACTCCGATGCTCAGTAGCTCACACTCTCTGAGACCAAGAGTGGGGAACAGTGAACAATTGGCAGAAAGCAGGTGGAAGTCAAAGGATTTTCTGAGGATAATTGGCCAAGTTACTGTGTTAGATTCTAAAGCACATTCGTGAAGCTCCGGGAGAGAGAATATCAGGGAAACTGAGAGCCTAGATCAATGTATTCAAGGGCGTAGGGATCGCAAGATGAAAAATGATGGCTCACCACACTGTGGGAATGTTTCATGGTGTGTGGACTAGTTTCTAAACATGTACGACTCGGCCGGCCATGATGGCTCACACCTGTAATCCCAGTACTTTAGGAGGCTGAGGCGGGTGGATCACCTAAGGTCAGGAGTTGGAGGCCATCCTGGCCAACATGGTGAAACCCTGTCTCTACTAAAAATACAAAAATTAGCCAGGTGTGGTGGTGGGTGCCTGTAATCTCAGCTACTCGAGAGGCTGAGACAGGAGAATCGCTTGAACCCGGGAGGCGGAGGTTGTGGTGAGTCGAGATCGTGCCATTGCACTCCAGCCTGGTGACAGAGCAAGACTCCATCTCAGAAAAAAAAAAAAAAACCAACCAACAAAACAAAAAAATCATTTATGACTCTCCACACCTCCATGAGGAAGGTATATTTATATGCATTTTATGGGTAAGGAAATTGAGGTTGAGCCAGAATGAAAGACTTATCCAAGGTCACTGAATCAGTTAATAGCAGAGCAAAGTCCACTCCACAGCAAATCTCCCAGCCCAGGAAGATGCCAGGGGTTCTGACTTGCAGGGTGTTCTCAGGCACGTGGCAGAGCATGTTCAGTTCAGCAGCTGCTTGGCCCCATTCAGCGCAAGGTAGGGTTAATCTCAGCTGGGAGGAGTAGCTCACACCTGTAATCCCAGCACTTTAGAAGGCCAGAGTGGGCGAATCGCTTGAGCCCAGGAGTTTGAGACCAGGCTGGGCAACATGGCGAAAACCCATATCCACAAAAAATTAAAACATTAGCTGGGCATGGTGGCACGTGCCTGTAGTCCCAGCTATTTGAGAGGCTGAGATGACAGGATAGCTTGAGCCCAGGAGGTCGAGGCTACAGTGACTTATGATCATGCCATTGCACTCCAGCCTAGGTGATAAAATGAGACCCTGTCTCAAAAAAAAATAAAAGTCAATCCCAGCAAAGAGGGGGATCTCAAGCTCCTACCCCCTTTTTTCCCTTTGGAGGCATCCTCTGTTCACCAGGTACTTGGCCATACTCCGCAAGTCCAGATAAAGATATTCTGTCCTCTTTTAAAAATTATTTTTATTTTTTTTTGAGATAAGGTCTCAGTCTGTCACCCAGGCTGGAGTGCAGTAGCGCGTTCTTGGCTCACTGCAACCTCCACCTCCCAAGTTCAAGGGATTCTCCTGGCTCAGCCTCCTGAGTAGCTGGGATTAGAGGCTCCCACCACCACGCCTGGCTAATTTTGTACTTTCAATAGAGATGGGGTTTCACCATGTTGTCCAGGCTGGTCTTGAACTTCCTGAACTCAAGCGATCTGCCCGCCTCGGTCTCCCAAAGTGCTGGGATTAAAGGTGTGAGCCACGACCTCCGGCTATTCTGTCCTCTTTTAAATGAGCTCCAGACGCCAGTGAGCCGAAGGAGCTCTCTGGGGAGCACTGTGGTCCTGGAAACACGTGCTTGAGACACCTCCCCTCAGAGGTTCCCGAGCTGACGTCTTCTTCCAGGCCCAGCACCTGCTGGCCGCCGCCCCAACTCTTTTTCCAGAGCTGTTCCATCCTCCCCTGCCTTCTGCCTGTAGCCTTCAGGTTTCTTGGGCTTTTTTTCTATCATTATTTACATGATTTTTGTTAGCATTTCATGATTTTTTTCATATCTTAATTCCTGTTATTGGACATCCTGGAGTACTCATGTCCTCCGCGTTGGATCCCACGCGATAAGCATCTGTGATGAAATGCCCGGCACAGTGCCTGCCAGATAGTAGGACTTCAGTACGTATTAGTGGGATCTGGAATGACATTTCTGTCAAGGAACGTCACATTGCACTGTCTTTGGGGCACATCTGAGGGTCTCGCACATCCTGCTCATTCACTTAAACATTGACAGCTCTCACTTGGTGCCAGGTCTGATGCTGGGTGCTGGGGACATACAGCTGGATATCTTGGAAGGCAGGAGAGAAGGAGGGGGCATTCTGGTGCAGGGTTGTGTTGGCAAGACTGGCGCGGGGGGCGCTGGGACACAGCTGGGGGTGAAGTAGCAAAGGCAGGCCAGGGCAGCTCACAGGCTGCTTCTGAGGCTGAACCTGCAGATGGCCACAGAGCTCAGAGAAGGGGCCTGGCACGTGGGAGATGAGTTACTGAGATAATCCAGGCAGGCAAAGCCTGCTGGAGGACTTGGGGACTTGCAGTTTTGGCAAGTGGTAGGAGGGAGTTGCTGAGGATGACCGGGGGATGTGCATCTATAGAGGTCAAGCACAGAGAAGGGGGTTGCATGCTCTGCCCTCTGGGAACTTCCAGAGGAGAAGACACAGGAATTCCTCCAGTGCATGCAAGGAGTCCCCATACCCACTCCCCAAGTACATGAACTTCTAGGACTTTGGAAGCTCAGTGAGTTCACCAGTCCCTGGAGAACCTCCATGACGGCATGCCTGCCTCGAACGGAAAGGCTGCCCATCTGCTCTTCACCCTCCTCTGCTCTCCATCATTCTCCTTTTCCCTTCTGTTTGGGCAGCATTAAGGAGGGCATAGACCGGACCGTCCTGGGGATCCTGGTGTCTTACCAGATCAAGGTGAAGCTCACAGTGTCAGGGTAAGTGTCCCGGCACCAACCCTCGGGCTGCTCTGTCCTGGTCTTAGATGGTCTGAACTTTTCCTTTCCTGAATGACTGGGAGACAGAAAGCAAGGAAAGGCCCATAGCTTCTACCAAGGATTAGCAAGTAGAGCTTGGGAGAGATTCTGTTTGTCTAGTACCATGCTTCTGTCTGATAAAATGTCAGGTGGGAAAGGGTGGAGAAGCAGACTCTGAAATGTGTGCACTCTTAGCGCCACTTTGCAAAAATACGTGTGCATATGTGCATGTGGTAGAAGCTGATGTGCAAGAATGAGGATTAGTCAAATGTTATCCTTCAGGAAAGAATAACTGCTGTGAAAGAACTCTCAGTAAATCTTCATGTTTTTGCATCTTAGAAGGTATCCATCCATAAAGTGGGGACTTTCCCCTGCCCTCTCACACATGTAATCACAGGGCACAGGAGTCTTCTTTTCATACAAGAGTGCCAATATCTCAGAGTTTTAAGGGAACAGGTTTCCACTTTCATTTTCATGTGAAGCCAATTTCTTCCATTTGTTTAATCTTACCAAAAGGGAAAAACTTGAATTCTCATTTTCGTTTCAAATTCCATTGCCAAAGGCTCTGGCCTTTTACCTGGATGAGCCTCGGGTAGTTCTGCCATCAAAGGCAAGTCTGTGCCTAGGTTTCATACTTCTAAGTAGTAAAGAATTCCCTTGAGTAAAATAAGGGTTTAAAAAAAGAGTTTCCCAAATTTCTAACAAAGTAGAACATGGGTCTATTTTGCATTTTTCGTTAGCATAGTGTTTTTTTTTTTTTTTTTTCACTGTGGATAGTGCATAAAAGGATCTAAAAACAGGGTGGAGTTTCTTTTAGCAGTCAAGGAAAGCAACGAGCAGGTATTTCACAATGACCTCTTGTGACTTATCTTGAATGTTAGGGCTTGACTTTTTTTTTTTTTTTTTTTTTTTTTTTTGAGATGTAATCTCACTCTGGAGTGCAGTGGCATGACCTCGGCTCACTGTAACCTCCACCTCCCAGGTTCAAGTGATTCTCCTGCCTCAGCTTCTGAGTAGCTGGGATTACAGGTGCCCACCACCATGCCTGGCTAATTTTTGTATTTTTAGTAGAGACGGGGTTTCACCATGTTAGCCAGGCTGGTCTCGAACTTCTGACCTCAAGTGATCTGCCCACCTCAGCCTCCCAAAGTGCTGGATTACAGGTGTGAGCCACCGTGCCCAGCCAACTTTTTTTTTTTTGAGACGGAGTCTTATTCTGTCACCCAGGCTGGAGTACAGTGGCATGATCTCAGCTCACTGCAACCTCCACCTCCCAGGTTCAAGCAATTCCCCTGCCTCAGCCTCCCGAGTAGCTAAGATTACAGGCGCCTGCCACCATGCCCGGCTAATTTTTGTATTTTTAGTAGAGATGGGGTTTTACCACGTTGGTCAGGCTGGTCTGGAACTCATGACCTCAAGTGATCCGCCCACCTCGGCCTCCCAAAGTGCTGGGATTACAGGTATGATCCCCCATGCCCGGCCTTTTTAAACTAATCATCTTGAGAAAGAGATGAAGTCACAGGTAATGAAGTTGAACATTAAGGGATGGGAAGACCCTGGACGTTGTGAGTTCGGGTGCAAGGGCCATGAGAGCTGGGCTGTGTCCTGCCTCTGAATCATGGGAAAGGGTCGTGTTACCACTGTGACAGTTAACGACAGGCGTTTGTTTGTGTTTTCTAGCTTTCTGGGAGAGCTCACCTCCAGGTAAGCCTGTTCACCTTCCTTGTTTGATTGTTTCTCAAGATATCAAAGGCAGCGAACTTGGGGCTCCAAAACGGTTTCTGATGAAAGCTGCTTTCTGGACAGTTGTGCTCAGAGGTGTTAGGAATGATGCTTTGCCTTCGGATGCATCACAGAACCGTGGCTCATAGGCGTTTCTTTGGGACCAGATTTCTTTGGGACCATAGCTAGACCTATGCCTGGGTAAGGACACACACATACACACCCAGAAAACTGGCACACTCCATGCAGCCAGCTTGTGTGTGTGTGTTTGTATGGGGTAAAATACACATAACATAAATTTTACCATTATATTGATTTATTTATTTTATTTTTTGAGATGTAGTCTCACTCTGTTGCCCAGCCTGGAGTGCAGTGACGTGATCTCGGCTCACTGTGACCTCCACTTCCTGGGTTCAGGCAATCCTCCCGCCTCAGCCTCCTGAGTAGCTGAGATTACAAGCGTGTGCCACAACACCTGGCTAATTTTTGTATTTTTAGTAGAGACGGGGTTTCCCCATGTTGGCCAGGCTGGTCTCGAACTCCTGACCTCCAGTGATCATCCTGCCTTGGCTTCCCAAAGTGCTGGGATTACAGATATGAGCCACCACACCTGGCAAATTTTACCATTTTAACCGTTTTATTTTATTTTATTTTATTTTATTTTGAGACAGAGTCTTGCTCTGTTGCCCAGGCTTGAGTGCAGTGGCATGATCTTGGCTCAGTGCAACCTCTGCCTCCTTGGTTCAAGCAATTCTCCTGCCTCAGCATCCTGAGTAGCTGGGATTACAGGTGCACGCCACTATGCCCGACTAAGAGCTGAGATGATGCAGTATATAACCTCAATGCCTGTCTCAAATGTTTCTTAACTTGCTGCTGCTTCGTGCATAATTTAAAAGGCAGCTGTCACTATTTGCAATACCAAAAGGTAGAAACAACCCAAATGTCCACCAACAGATGAATGGGATAAACAAAA
Organism: Pan paniscus; assembly: GCF_029289425.2. Taxonomy (NCBI): domain Eukaryota; kingdom Metazoa; phylum Chordata; class Mammalia; order Primates; family Hominidae; genus Pan; species Pan paniscus. Next base: position 135,943,118 of record NC_073262.2, read on the forward strand.
TGTGGTATATTCATGCAATGGAATATTACTGAGCCATAAAAAGGAATGGAGTACTAGTACATGCTACAACATGGATAAACCTTATACTAATAACACTACGCTAAGTGAAAGAAACCAATAACAAAAGGCCACATATTGTATGAATCCATTTACACACAATATCCAGAACAGGCAAATCTATAGAGATAGAGAACAGATTAGTGGTTATGCCAGGGACTATAGGGAGGGAAAATGAGAGTGACTGGTTAAGGGGGATGAGATTTTCTTTTTGGGTAATAAAGATGTTCTAGAACTAGATAGTGGTGATGGTTGCATAACAGCGTAAATGTATTTAATGCCACCGAATTGTGCACTTTAAAATGGTGAAGCTGGGCAGGGTGGCTCATGCCTATAATCCTAGCACTTTGAGAGGCTGAGGCAGGTGGATCACTTGAGATCAGGAGTTCAAGACCAGCCTGGGCAACATGGTGAAACCCCATCTCTACTTTTTAAAAATACAAAAATTAGCCAGGCCATGGTGGCATGCATTTGCAGTCCCAGCTACTCGGGAGGCTGAGATAGGAGAATTGCATGAACCCAGGAGGTGGAGGTTGCAGTGAGCCGAGATTGCGCCACTGCACTCCAGCCTGGGCGACAGAGCGAGACTCCATCTCAAAAAAAAAAAAAAAAAGTTCCCACTGCATTGTCTTTCAGCTTGGGCCTGGGGATCTTTTGTGACTCTCCGCAGCCATAGGTCTTTGCTGTGTTACTTACAATTGTGTGTATGTGTGTTCACACCAATCTTCATTCTTTTTTTCTAGTGAAGTCGCCACTGAGGTCCCATTCCGCCTCATGCACCCTCAGCCTGAGGACCCAGGTCAGTTATGTCCTTTTTTAGCTTTCTTTAATTATTTGCTACTTGCAGATTTATTGTTGATGTATTTCTAGTCTTTCTTGACCGCATCTCAGAGCATGGGAGTGGCCAGGTGTAAGAGATTCCATGTGATCTACAAGGTGAATAGTCTGGGGGGAAGGGAGGGCCCATCTGTTCAGCGCTGAGCCGGGTAGATTATCTACCTTCAGCTGGAGTCTGCAAGATGTAGCATCCTTGCTCTTGGACAGGGACAATCTCGTGAGGTTTTATCATGAATGATTTAAGAGCACAAGCTCTGCTGTCAACAGACCTGGATTTAGAATTAAAGATGATTTAGGTAAAAACTTAATTTGAGAGCATGAGGATTTTGCATTTCATTTGGAAACAAAAGGCCTCATGTTTCATTTGAAAGCATTAACAGACATTTAAAAGAAGATAATTTTTTTTTTTTGAGATGGAGTCTCACTCTGTCACCCAGTCTGGAGTGCAGTGGTGTGATCAAGCTTACTACAGCCTCAACCTCCTGTGCTCAACCCACCCTCCTACCTCAGCTTCTGAAGTAGCTGGAACTACAGGCATACCACCACCCTCAGCTAATGTTTTTGATTTTTAGTAGAGATGAGGTCTTGCCATGTTGCTCAGGCTAGTCTTGAACTCCTGAGCTCAAGTGATCTTTCTGCCTCATCCTCCCAAAGTGCTGGGGTTATAGGCATGAGCCACCGCACCTGGCTGAAGATAACTGTTTTTTTTGGGTTTTTTTTTTTTTTTTTTTCTGAGATGGAGTCTCTGTCACCCAGCTGGAGTGCAGTGGCACAACCTTGGCTCACTGCAACCTCTGCCTCCCGGGTTCAAGTGATTCTCGTGCCTCAGCCTCCTGAATAGCTGGGATTACAGGCGCCTGCCACCCCACCTGGCTAATTTTTGTATTTTTAGTAGAGACGGGGTTTCGCCATGTCGGCCAGGCTAGTTTTGAACTCCTGACCTCAGGTGATCCACCCGCCTCAGCCTCCCAAAGTGCTGGGATTACAGGCGTGAGTCACGGCGCCCGGCCTGAAGATAACTATTTTTGACAGTGGCAGTTATGGTAAGAATACAGAAAATACTAGAAAAGAGGGTCAGGCTGGGTTCCTGACACCTCAGCTCATTTGAATTATAAATCTACTGGCTCTTGTATGGATGCGAAATGATGCAATAGTTGTATGACTCTGAAAACATATAAAAACCACTAGACTGTCGACTGTGAAAAGGTAAATTGTATGATATATGAATTTGATCTCAATCATTCTCTTTCTAAAAAGGTAAATGAAGCAGCAAAAATAATATAGGTGAAATCTCAGAAATTCTGAAGAAACATTCTCTGCATTGAGGCAGCTTAGTTGATGGGAAAGAAAAACAGATCTGTCTAAAGGAGAACTCTCCATAGGTATAGGAATAAGGGATATTTTAAGTAAAAGTGGTATAAACAAGCAGGGTTTATTTTTCTCATACTTTACAAATGGCTTTTCTATATTGGTAGTGAAATGCCGTTTAAACACTAGAATGAGCCCCCACTATTCATTTTAGGTTTTGTCTCAACAGTACTGTGTTTCAAAATAGCTCTTCCAAATATTTTGCATTCAGACCCTCAATGAACTTTTCCAAAACTGTCCCTTGGAGAAAAATGTAGTCTAGCTATATGTTTTCAATTCATTTATGCTTGTGTCATTAAAATATTACTTTTTAATGGTGTGAGATTAAGATGCTTTCTGGTTCCTTTCAAGGACATTAAAAAGATAGTCACTTGAGGAGATGTCATAGTTTATGTTGGGTTGTTTTCTGGAACTTTGAGTAGACTTTATGCCTTAATTTTTTTTTGAGACATAGTCTCATTCTGTCACCCAGGCTAGAGTGCAGTGGCATGATCTCGGTTCACTGCAACCTCCGCCTCCCGAGTTCAAGTGATTCTCCTGTCTCAACCTCCCGAGTAGCTGGGATTACTGGCAGGCGCCAGCACGCCTGGCTAATTTTTGTATTTTTAGTAGAGATGGGTTTTCACCATGTTGGCCAGGCTGGTCTCAAACTCCTGGCCTCAGGTGATCTGCCCGCCTCAGCCCTCCAAAGTGCTGGGATTACAGGCGTGAGCCACCGTGCCCGGCCTGACTTAATTTTTAAAAATTCTTTTCCATATACAACTTTCACGTTCCAGTCATTATGGCCTTAACAGTGAACATATCACAATGTCAGGATGAAACAATGATCTTTTGTACTGTGAGATTTCTGGGAGCAAAGGTTAAGACAAATCACCCCATGGTTACAAAATTCTGGTTTCTAGAGATATGAGATAGATATGAGATAGATGAGATTTCTAGAGATAAATGTCATCTCTCCTGTCTTCTCTGCCTAGTTCTCGGCTCCCTGAGTCTAGGCTGGTAGGATTCTAAGCAGAGAAAGCATAAGCTATATGTAGTTAAGCCCTGCTGGAGCCTGGGGACCAAGTAATTTGTGTGTAATAAGTGCTGTGACATGCTACCAAGTTTTTATTGTCCCCTGTCAAGGGCATCTTTACTGAATCCGAAGATGCTGATTTGATTCTTCCTTGTTGTCTACCTCTGCAAGGCTGATGGTCCCGCTTAGTGTCATTTCTTCACTGAGCACTGTGGGCCGCAGGGTATTTCTTGCCCAGGGGATGTTTTGACAAGCTAGCCTCTCTAGGGCCCCTGTACGTAGCGACCCTCATAGACACTCCCTCCCAGTGCTGGCTTCCAGGTGGGCACCAGAGGCGAGAGTAGGGACTCACCATCAAATCGCCGCTGTGCTCCCCAAAACTAGGTGGGCAGAAAGCTAAAAAAGTACAAAAACCATTCAAATTAATAGCAGTTAGTCTGGGGATACAACACATGTGAAAACATAACTCAACAACAACAAAATCAATATGTTAACAGAAATTGAAAACTTTGCGGCTGGGGGTTGGTCCTCAAGCTTTAATGCACACCCTAACCCTGGGGTGCTGGTGAATGTCAAGTCCCAGGTCTCAGGCCTCTGAAGCCTGACAGATGGAGGTGCCAGGGTGCACATGCTCACGGCACCCTGGCGACCCTGACCTCAATGGGGTCCAGAGGACATGGAAGGAGAAATACTTTGAAAGGCGAAGCAACTGGCTGGGCAGGGAGGCCAAGGCGGGCGGATCACTTGAGGTCAGGAGTTCGAGACCAGCCTGGCCAACACGGTGACACCCCGTCTCTACTAAAAATACAAAAATTAGCCAGGCATGGTGGTGGGTGCCTGTAATCCCAGCTACTTGGGAGGTTAAGACAGGAGAATCACTTGAACCTGGGAGACGGAGGTTGCAGTGAGCCGAGATTGTGCCACTTCACTCCAGCCTGGGCAACAGAGCAAGATGCCATCTCAAATAAATAAGAAAGGAGAAGCGACATCAGAGGGGGCAAGGCTGATCAGGGAAAGCATCCTAGAGGTGAGACTGGGGGGGTTTCATGTGAGGAGGTGAAGGCTGTGGCACATTGTAAAGGAAGCAGTGATTTAAAATGCAAGGAGAGGCTGGGCGCAGTGGCTCACGCCTGTAATCCCAGCACTTGGGAGGCTGAGGCGGGCAGATCACTTGAGGTCAGGAGTTTGAGACCAGCCTGGCCAACATACTTGAAACCCCTTCTCTACTAAAGATACAAAAATTAGCCAGGCATAATGGCGCGTGCCTGTAATCCCAGCTACTTGGGAGCCTGAGGCACGAGAAACTCTTGAAACCAGGAGGCAAAGGTTGCAGTGAGCAGAGATTGTGCCACTGCATTCCAGCCTGGGTGACAGAGAGAGACAGTCTCAAATAAAATAAAATAAAATAATAAAATAAAATAAAATAAAATAAAATAAATAAAATGCAAGGAGAAAAGCTGTTCCAGTGGGAAAGGCAGGGAGGCAGGAATTACATGCAGTGATCATGAACTACATGTATCTAGGCCTTATCTCTCAAATTGTAAAGTCACCTAAAAGGTAGACATTTTCTAGGTACAGCTATGATATAGAATTTATACTAACAAATGTCTCTCTCTCCCTCTTCCCTGCCTCCCTTTTATTCCATGCTTACAGCTAAGGAAAGGTGAGTGAGCCTCTTGAATGTGGCCCTGATTTGTCCTATGCTCTGGGACCTTCTCCTCCAGCACAAAACCCTCTTTGAGTCTTTGCACATATCCCAAGCTCTCCTGCCGGCTCAGGAGGCACATCTGCTACTTCCCGTCTGCTCCCTAGTGCTTACAGCACGCACGCACCATTACACTGGGTGTGCTTGCTCACTCTGCGCGTGCCTTTGTTTTCTCCCATTGGTGCTAGTTAAAGGAATTTTAAACGAAGCCTTGAGGAAAATGGCGTGCCCCCATGTTCTATCATGGGGAAAACCTTGATCAGTTGCAAAAAGATCAAGGATCTTGTTTCAGTTTCAGCTTCAAAGGGCATGCAATGATCAAAATGTTGTTTGTTTTATTTTAGTTATCAGGATGCAAATTTAGTTTTTGAGGAGTTTGCTCGCCATAATCTGAAAGATGCAGGAGAAGCTGAGGAGGGGAAGAGAGACAAGAATGACATTGATGAGTGAAGATGTCGGCTCAGGATGCCGGAAAATGACCTGTAGTTACCAGTGCAACGAGCAAAGCCCCACAGTTTAGTCCTTTGGAGTTATGCTGCGTATGAAAGGATGAGTCTTCTTCCGAGAAATAAAGCTTGTTTGTTCTCCCCTGGGTCATGAGTTGGTTGATTTGTTGGGGAGGCTGAGTTGATGACATGACACAAGCTGCCACCATTAGGGTCCCTGGAGTGGGAGGGTTGGGGAGAGGGAGGCCAGCCTCTCACGGAAGGGCTCACCACTCCCATGAGGGAGAGAAGGTGTCTGGAAATCAATGTGCTCACCAGGTGGGGCCCTCGGTGTGTCCAGGGGCTTTCCTAGGAGTCCCAGTCTGAGCTGTTTCTCTGGAAACAGTGCCTTCCCGTCTGTCCGTCTGTCCTTCCTTCCTTCCTTCCTTTATTCCTCCCTCCCTCCCTTCCTTCCTTCGTTTCGCTCTTGTTGCCCAGGCTGGAGTGCTGTGGCGTGATCTCAGCTCACTGCAAGTTCCGCCTCCCGGGTTCACGCCATTCTCCTGCCTCAGCCTCCTGAGTAGCTGGGATTACAGGCGTGTGCCACCACGCCCGCCTAATTTTTTGTATTTTTATTAGAGACAGGGTTTCACCATGTTAGCCAGGCTGGTCTCAAACTGCTGACCTCAGGTGATCCACCCACCTTAGCCTCCCAAAGTGCTGGGATTACAGGCGTGAGCCACTGCGCCTGGCCACCAGTGTATGTTTCTAATTACCTGAGCAGTCCCAACCTCCAGGCCCCTAAAGAGCCTCCTAAGTTAAACAGGGCAGAGAACATCTGTGGACAAAACTACTCTTGGTTAATGATTCAACTTTTGGGTCCAGGTGTCTGTTTGAGCTTTGGGTTGTTGGTAAAGTTCTATTCAATGCAAGAAACAAAATCAGATTTGGTTAAATTAAGGCGGGGAGAAGGAATGTAGTGGGAGGACCCCGGTGTGATCAGAGAACTGAAGGACGAACCTGAGCTGCCGCACCTGGGGTAAGCAGGAATCAGAGAAGCTTCAGGGGTCGGGGACCCACTCTCCAGGGCAGCTCCTCATGCAGCTCAGCACCATACATTCCCAGCTCTGCGTCTCTTGGTCCCAGTGGGCGGTTATTGGGAAGGAGAATCCAACTGGCTCAGCTTTGGCTGGGAGGATCAACACCCCGTGGTCAGCGATGGCAGAGCCCAGCCCTGGAGATGGAGAGTCCCAGAAAAAGGGGTTGATTGTGAGTCACATGGGCTTACTTACAGCGTGCTTCACTGAGACTGGGCGTGAGAGGCATAGGGGAGAGCACTCTGGGTGTCAGGGAGGAAGGTGAACTGCAGGTGGAGGAGGGATAATAGAGGTGATACCAGGGCCTTTCCTTTGTGGGGTCCCTTCCTGCCCTGAGGTACCCACCGGGCCTGCTGCTGATGGCACAGATACTGAACAGGCTCATGGTGGCCAAGGAGGGGATGGAGATGCATAGGCTCTGGTCCATCTCTGGTCCATGCTTTAAGGGAGCAGGGTAAAGGGGGGTTGGAGATTCCTCCACAGTTCAACCCACTCACAGAAGGCGGAGGGTGAGTGGGAGGGGTTCTAGATGGGGAGTACACGTGGATCAGGCTTCTGGGATGGAACATGGCGACAGAGGGCTGGTCAGGGCATGGGTTCCATACACATGAAGGTTCCCAACATCTGGGGTTGTTCAGCAGGATTCCAGCTGTTTGGGTCCTGGAGATTGGGATTTAGATGAGGAGGCTCCACTTGGGAAGCTTGGATGGGATCCCAGACAAAGCGAGGTGTGGACCCGTGTGCTGACTCACGCATCCTGGCATTGGGAGGAGGATTTATAATACACGAGACTACAGGTGGAAGATTGGTCCTTCAGGCTGTGGGTTAGCAGGATCAGACACAGTCCCTCGTTCTTTTTCTCTCTATGCTAAGGTAATGGTGCACGACCATTTCAACCCATGCTCCCCTCAGGGCATGCAGACAAGGGATGGCCAGGGTGGCACACTCCTCTGAGGATTCCCAAAGCTGTTCCCCATTGCACTGAGCCCTTCCTTCCCCTGTCCTCTGCCACAGCACACAGGCTGCTGTGTTTAGCTCCTGCTAGAGCTCTTGGGCTAGCCCAGGGCCTGGGATTCTGCCCTGTGGTGCCTGGTGAGAGGACCAGCCCGTTGGTTCCTGCATTGCTTGACCCCAGGACATCCTAAGTCAGGGTGGACGTTAATAAGCCCGACCTTTGGAACTACGTGGGTGAGAGAGCTGGAGGGAAGGGCTGGAAGACCAATCCCTGGAGAGCAGAGGTCAGCACAGCCCTTACCCTCCTAGTTATTTTGGTGCCAAAATGTCTCGATACGCCCTCCAGGTGCTGGCTTGTTTATGGCCTGCAGCTGGCCACGCTGGGGAGGGAGTTGGGGGAGGAAGCGAGCAGCCAGCTGCCCTGAGCAGAAAGTGGAAGCTTGGCTCAGCTCAGCCTGCACATGTGTGGGGCTGTCTACTGGCACGTAGTGTCCCTTGGTATCAGGAGGCAGGAAGTCTATGTGCAGGTTGAATGTGTGGCCCAGAGTTTTTGGGACAGATGCAGTGCAAGAAACGGGGTACAGAGCAGTTGAAGGTGCTGCATGGAGAAAGTTCTGCAACCAGCAATGAAGGGCTGGAGAAGGGGGATCCCTGCCATTGATGGAGTGCCTACCTTGTGCCAAGTACTTCACGTCTGACATGTAACCATTTCAGTAGTACTTATAAATCAGTAGCATCATTCATATTTCTTAGATGAGGAAACTGCGGTTCAGAGAGGTTATGTACCTTACACAAGGTCACACAGCTAGTGAGAGTCACGGCTTGAATGCTGGTGTCCCTTAGTCTATAACTAGACCTTTGCCCACTGTATGGTGCTGAATGGAAGTAGGAGAGTTTGGTGGAGTGGGGGGAGGGAGATTAGCATTTAGGATTCAACAACAACTGCCCTTGGCCCTTGCTATTTTTTTTTCCATTGAAATTTTCAGGCTGGGCGAGGTGGCTCACACCTGTAATCCCAGGACTTTGGGAGGCTGAGGCGGGCGGATCATGAGGTCAGGAGTTCAAGACCAGCCTGGCCAACATGGAGAAACCCCGTTTCTACTAAAAATACAAAGAATTAGCTGGGCATAGTGACAGGTGCCTGTAGTCGCAGCTACTCAGGAGGCTGAGGCAGGAGAATCGCTGGAACCCAAGAGGTGGAGGTTGTAGTGAGCCCAGACTGTGCCATTGCATTCCAGCCTTGGCAACAGAGCGAGACTCCATCTCAAAAAGAAAAAAAAAAAAAAGAAATTTTCATTGAGAGAATTGCACATTCACATGCAGTTGTAAGGGGTAATACGGAGAGACCCCAGGAACGCTTTACCCAACTTCCTCCAGTGGCATCATGTAAAGCTACAGTACAATATCCCAGCGGGGTATTGACGTGGGTCCAGTCTGCTCATCTGACTGAGATCTCCACAACTGGATTTGTACTAGTGTATGTATTCAGTTCTCTGCAATTTTGTCACATGTGTGGTTAATTCCTTTTTAGGGTGTCTGTTTTCCTACTCCTTTAACATTTAAAAAACCTTTCTTCCTTCCAGTTTAATTTCACAGGACTGAGTCGCATTTACTGATCTTTGAGGAGTAGGGCAGGTGCGGGGTGGGAGTTGGGGACATTTGGAAACGTGTGTGGTGGTTTTTGGTTTTCACATGCTTGGGGACCAGAAGCTCTACGTCACATGCAGTGGAGAAATGTGCTGCTCCAAATGTCAATCATGACCCTAGTTCAGGGTAAAAATTGGATGATTCCCATGTTTTCAAGTTTCCCTTTTATATTCTCCAATGTGAAGTGGTTCTTTCTGACAAGAGTTGCGCCTCTTCACTGACGTGTCACAAAGAAGGATTAGGTTGGACGTGAAGTGTGTTATTACTGCCATCTTGATATGCCCTCAAGGTGGGGTAGACTCAGGGAGCAGGCTGTCGTTAGAGATGATTCATAGTGTGACTCATTCAATAAAGAGGCACCGGAGGGAATGTGCTCTTCCAGGCCACCGCTTTGGGGGAGTTGATGTCTCAGCCCTTCCTGAGATCTCCAGGGGAACAGCGCTGTGCGCTCACCAGGAGAACAAAAAAGCTGCTTCATCATCAAAGAACATTTATGCCAGTTTTCTTTGCTTTAAGAATATAATTCTTACCAAGCCTAATCCTCTTTTTTTAAAATACACTTTTTATTTTGAGTAGTTTTAGATCTACAGAAAAGTTGCAAAGATGTTATACTGAGGTCCCCCACACCCAAAACCCCCTATTATTAACCCTTACATGAGTAGGGTACATTTGCCACACTGAATGACTCAAATGTTGTTTCCAGTAAAATATACTTCTTTCTTTCCAACTTTTATTTTAGGTCCAGGGGGTACATGTGCAGGTTTTTTACATGGGTAAATTGCATGTCATGGCGGTTTGGTGTACAGATAGATACTTTTGTCACCCAAGTAATCAGCACAATAATCCCCGATAGGTAGTTCTTCAATCTTCACCCTCCTCCTACCCGGGAATCAATATTGATGCATTATTATTAAACTAAAGCCCCATACTTAATTCTGATGTCCTCAGCTTTTACCTAATGTCCTTTTTCTGTTCTGGGATCCCATCTAGGAACCCACGTGACGTTTAGTCATCATGTCTCCTTGGCTCCTCTTGTCTGTGGCAATCTCAGTACTTTCTGGTAATTGCAGATTTCCTCCTCTCCAGCCACGGTTTCTGCTCCTTAACCGTCACGTTCATGCCCTTGCCTCCTTGACTCTAAAATGATGAGTTCTGGGGCCTGGATGTCCCCTGAGCTCCTAACAGGTGTAGGCAACAGCATTTATTATTATTATTATTATTTTGAGACGGAGTCTCGCTCTGTTGCCCAGGCTGGAGTGCAGTGACACAATCTCGGCTCACTGCAACCTCTGTCTCCGGGGTTCAAGTGATTCTCCTGCCTCAGCCTCCCGAGTAGCTGGAACTACAAGCGCCCGCCACCACGCCAGGCTAATTTTTTGTATTTTTAGTAGAGACGTGGTTTCACCGTGTTAGCCAGGATGGTCTCGATCTCCTGACCTCGTGATCCGCCTGCCTCAGCCTCCCAAAGTGCTGGGATTACAGGCGTGAGCCACCGCGCCCGGCCGGCAACAGCATTTTAATGGCCTCCCTATTTCTAGTCTTCTCTCCCCTGGATCATTCTCTGCCCAGATACATGAGTTCCTCTGCTTTCCAAAACCCCCTTGCCAGCTCCAGTGCCCACGGGACTGAAGTCCTTGCCTCAGAGCAGGGCCGGGAGGCTACTCTGCATCCTGGCGCCGCTGCTGACCTCCCTGCCTCCCGCACCCGCCTTGCTACCGGCTTCACCAAAATCCCTCGTCACCCGCTCTGCTCACCTGGTAGGGGTAGTCTCCCCGTTTTTGTGTTTTCCTGGGAAACTCCCTTCATATCTGGCCTCTCCATTCCAATCCCAAACCCTGCTCAGGTCACCCGGCTCCCCCGCGGAATGAAGGAATGAACTGTTTCTTCCCCTGTGCGTCCCCGCCCCTCCTCCGCCTTGCACACTCCTCCAGGGTTTTGCCTCTGTGTATCACTCCACATGTAGTTAATTGATAGAAAAGTCCCAACCCTGTGGGGAGGCTGGAGCCCTTTGTGCCTGCATGAGTTCCCTAGGGCTGCCAGAGCACTGCACCACAGGCCGGGCGGCTTCCACCACAGGAATTGACGCTCTCGGTTCTGGTGGCTGGAAGTGCGAGATCACGGTGTCGGCAGGGGGAGTTCCCTCGGAGGCCTTTCTCCTTGGCTTGTAGATGCCATCTTCTCCCTGTGTCTTCACATGGGCTGCCCTCTGTGTGTGTCTGTGTCCTCATCTCCTCTTTTTATGAGGACGCCAGTCATACCGGATTAGGGATCACCCCTGTGACCTCATTTTAACTTCATTACCTTTTTAAAAACCTCACCTCCAAATGCAGTCACATGCTGAGGTACTGGGGGTTAGGACTTCAACATATGAATTACGGGAGGACACAGTTCAGCATGCGACTGTGCTGCAGAAGTTTCTGGGGGGACGGAGGAAGTGTTTTATATTTGTGCTATCCAGCGTGGCAGCTGCTAAGCCACATGCAGCTACTGAGTCCCTGAAATGTGGCTCCTGTGGCTGAGGAACGGAATGCTTAATTCTAACTAACTGAAATTTAAGTAGCCACACGTGGCTAGTGGCTATAGTACCCTGGGGCACCGTGGGGCCTTCGGCCTGTCCCAGACTGTTCCTGCCTTAGGCCTTGTCCTCCTCTGTCCTGGCCTCCTCTGTCCTGGCCGTGAGCCCATGCCCCTGGCCGTGTCCCCATGCCAGATGCCACTCTGCAGCCCCAGGTCACTGCCCAGGGCGGCGCGGCCAGCGAATGCCTATTGGCAGGTGAGGTCTCTAGCAGCAGCCCTTTGACAGGGAGAGGGCACACCTGGGCAGTCCCTTACTGATTTGCCCCTCAGAGCAGGGCAGGCAGATGGACAGCATTTCCTCTGGGTGGCATCAAGCCCTGCTCCACCTGGATGGCACCAAAAACTTAGCTGATCTTATCTCCAGCTGCGCTTCCTCCTCTTCTGCCCAGAGCAGCGCTGGACCCCACCCGCCCACCATCCAGCAGCCCCCCTGGGAAACATGGGACTCGTTCTGGTCACCTCTGTCTCCCTCCAGTCGCTGGTCACTCCCGACCTGGATCTCAGTCCACGTCTCTATCTCTCAGCCCCTCGGTAATCCAGGGCGTCCACCTGCCCTGATAACTTCAAAGCCCGGATCACAGGCCCCAGCGTGGTGACCCAGCCCCGCCCAGGGTTAAATCCCTCAAGGGCTTCCTGCTGCCTTCCATCCCCTTATCTGGTTTCCAAAGCCCGCTTCGACCTGCCCGCCCCGAGGCTCATATCTTAATGCCATTTTCCTTGCTCTAAGCACCAGCTTCCCTTTCTTCCCCCGTCTTCGCCCAACACTCGTTCTTTCTTGCCTCCAGGCCTTTGCACAAATCTGGTCTCTGCCTAGAACATGGTTCCCTCTCTAGTCACAACTCCTGCTCACATTTTCCATCTCTCCTTAAGAACCGTTTTCTCCAGGAAGCCTTCCCAGATGGAGCGGTGCATCCCAGCTCTGGCGTCCCGAGGCCCGTCCCAGTACCGGGGTCTCTTTCCAGCACGCGCGCGCGCATTCGAGCTCGCCCCAAACTCGGCCACACAAGGCTGGGCAGGACAGACACAGCCCCAGCCTGCCTGAGGTTACCTACATTCTGATGCGGAAGAGTAGAGATGTTTTAAGAAGTGAATATAGAAACAAGAACACAAACGGCGTTCCAGAAATAACACACAGAAGCCACGGCCCGGAGAGGTGGGCGGGGGACCCGGGACGCTTCAGGTGGGGGCGGGGAGGGGCCGCGCGGCGCCGTCCGCAGCTGCGCGCATGGCCGGCAGGGGGCGCGGCGGGGAGAGGCGGGAGGCCGCCCCCACCGCCCCCGGCCCGGCCCGCCCTCGGCCCCGCCCCTCCCGCCGGCCCCGCCCCGCCCCCGCCCGCGGTGCGCGCGCTGGCCCGGCAGCATGGCGGCGGCGGCGGGCGCCCCTCCGCCGGGTCCCCCGCAACCGCCTCCGCCGCCGCCGCCCGAGGAGTCGTCCGACAGCGAGCCCGAGGCGGAGCCCGGCTCCCCACAGAAGCTCATCCGCAAGGTGTCCACGTCGGGTCAGATCCGACAGAAGGTGAGCCCGCGGCGCGGCGGCCCGGGCGCGCGCCCCTCACGCCGCGGCAGCCCCGGCCGAGGCCCGTGGCCCTGCCCGAGCGGCCGCCCAGGCCCGGCTCGGCCCGGCCCGGGGTCCCGCGGGCGTCACCGCCCCTGTCGAGCGTGCCCCGCCGCTGTAACGGGCCGGCGCCCCGGGCGGAGCGCGCGGCCCCCGACGGACGGCGGGCGGCTGTGGGGCCGAGCGGGGGGCGCGCAGGTGGGCGCCCCCGGGGGCCGCGCGCTGGGCGGGGGGCGCGCGCCGAGTTGGGCCGCGAGGACCCGGAGGAAACTGAGGCCTAGATGCAGGGGACTGCGCTCGTGCCACCGAGCGGGTCCCACGCGGGGGCTCCCGGCTGCGCCCCGCGGGCGTGCGCGGTCCCCAAACCCCGGTTCTGCACGTTTCTCAGGAGCGGTCGGGTGGTGTCCCGCGAGTGCCCTGCAGACTTCCCTGTGGTGCCCTCAGAAGTCCGCTCGGACCCGGGTGCGAGGGATCACCCCTTCACCCCTTCATCCCAAAAGGGAAGGAAGGGATGCGCGTTCAGTGACCGTCTCTCTCAGCAAAGCCGGGACCGCGCACCCGCTTGGCACCCAACTCTCCACGGAGAACTCCTGACGCTAAATGTTAGATAAAGACGCACGTCCTTTTTGCAGGAGGAAAGTTGCACCGTTTGTTTTCCCATTGTGCTTCCTATTGAAAACAGCTTACGGTTTTTGCTCCAGGTGAGCCCGCCCGGTTAGAACACTGCTTCCTCAGGCAGGTGGCTGGACAGGTGGCTGCGAGCAGTCTGGGTCCCTGGGGCAGCGCTGGCAGATCCGGTTGGCACGGACTTTCTCCTCCTGCTGCAGTGCGCTTTTCCTCCGGGGCGGATTAGGTTCAGCCGTTCCCTTCACCGTGGGAGCCTTCTCTTCTGTCAGCCTTTGATACCTGCGATGGGGGAACCTGAGGTCCTAACGTGTTACAAACAGGTTTGTTGTGAAGTGCTCCAGTTATTCAGCAAATAGGTACCGAACACCTGCTTTGTTCCGGGTATGACAGTAGCAGTAGTGATGATAATGATAGCAATAGCAAATAACAATTCTTTAATAAGCCTTCTATGTGCCAGGCACTTTCTTGGGTTAGCTTTACAGCACTTGACGTGGTTAGTTTATTAGTACTGGTGAGAACCCAATAAGTTGGATGCTATCATCTCCGTCTTTTGGAATTGGAATAGAAATAGAATCAAGGTTAAATGACTTGCCCAGGGTGTCACAGGTCGTAAATGTGGATGTGTGTTGGAACCATGGTCAGGACCGTAAGATGGAAGGCAGTTTCTACACCTAGGGATTCTCAGTCTAGTTGGGATATGGACACCTGTGCACCTGATGTGACAACATTGTAAGTGCCGTGGAAACTCGGGGCAGAGACCTGCCCTGGGGAGGCAGGAGTGGTTTCCTTTAAGGTGAGATCTTGAGGGATAAAGAATTCGCCAGGCTAAGTGGGTAAGAAATGGCCTTCTACATAGTTGAACGTTGCGTCTAGAGCTTTAGGCACAACTGCGAAATGATCAGAAGTTGGGCCAGAGGTGGATCACGTTGATTAGACTTATTAGTTGGAAGGGTTGGTTAGGGCTGAATTTCGAAGGGGTGGTCCTTTGAGGGGTTTGCTTTTTGGCCTTGGGCAAGAGGTGGCCACAGAGGATTGTTCAAAGTATGGGGGTGATGGATCAGATGTGCTTTTGGGAAGATCTCCCCATAGCCCTAAATGGTACTGATAGGAATTGCTTTCTCCTGTTGCCCAGGCAAGGTACTGACCAGTGTGGGGTAGATCATATGATTTACAAGGTTGATTAAGATCAAGATTGTGTTGAGAGAGATTTGATTCCTGGGAGATTCCAGTGTTTAGAATTTTGTTGGTTAGGAGGTGTTTTTGCTTTCCTCCTTTTTTCTCCTAAAACAATAGCTGCTATACCAGCTGTTCTGGTTGAGGAGGAGTGATGGGTAGACTGTTAAAAATACACCCCGAGGACTTAGAGTTTCTGAATACAGTCACATCTGCTGTACAGATAGCTTAAGGCTGATTTTTCTTCTGAGTTGTTAAGAGATTGTCAGAATGTGGGAATGCGAGGTTGACTGTATGTAATAGCTCCATTTTTTTTTTTCCAGCAGATAAGCCATTCACAAAATTCCTCTGGTATCTATGGTACATAATAGAAACATCAAAAATGGTATGGGGTAGCAGTCTGAGTCTAAAAAGAAAAACAGAACTCACCTTAAGTATTTAGAACAGAAGGAATGTAATCTAGGGGAGTGGTCACACAGGTGATGGGAGAACTGAGAATGCAGGCTGCAATGAGGCAAGCCGGAGATGAGGCAACAAGCAGGAAACTGCTGCCACCCCTAAGTTGGAGGGTGAAGGAAGGAGATGGCATTTCAGACTCCAGGGACAGCTGTCACCCACCAAAAACTGGGGTCACAAGGGGTCCATCTGGCAGTGGCTGGAGCCTTGCAAGGGCACAGCTGCTGCTGCGGATGTACTGTTCCCCTCCTGCCTGGGAACCCTGGCCTTGCTGGGGTCACCTCCTCCACAACTTGGACTGGAGCAGAAGGACAAAGAATGGATCTGAGGACAAGCTGGCCCAGGACCAGAACTGTATGTATGTCAGGCTTTTAAAATATTAGTCTAGTGCAAGTCAGAGCTGTCTTAATGAAGAGAAAAACAAAAGAGAATGTCTTAGGGCAGTGCTCCTCAAATTTTAATGTGCAGACACATCTCCTAGGGATCCTGTTAAAATGATGATTATGGTTGAGTAGGTCTAGGGTGGGTGGGGCCTTAGAATGTGCATTTCTTTTTCTTTTTCTTTCTTTCTTTCTTTTTTTTTTTTTGAGACAAGGTCTCACTTTGTCACCCAGGCTGGAGCGCAGTGGTGCGATCTCAGCTATGGCAACCTTTGCCTCCTGGGCTTAAGTGATTTTCCTGCCTCAGCCTCCCAAGTAGCTGGGACTACAGGCAAATGCCACCATGCTGGCTAATTTTTGTATTTTGTTGTAGAGATGGAGTTTCCCCATGTTCCCCAGGCTGGTCTCAAACTCCTGAGCTCAAGTAATACACCCACCTCAGCCTCCCAAAGTGCTAGGATTATAAGCTTGAGCCAATGCACCTGGCAGAATATGCATTTCTAACAAGCTCCCAGAAGATGCTGATGCTGCTGGTCCATGGACCAGACTTTGAAAAACAAGACCTTATGGCACACATGTAAAGAGAAGCCTCTCCAAACTTCAAATAATTCTTCAGGTTATAGATCTTTAGCATATTGAAAATTTGATGTGTGCAGATTTGTGATGGCCATTTATCAGTTTAGCATTTCATTCATGTCTGATTTTTTAATATGTTCGAGCTCTTTAGAGTTGAAGCTGTCCGCAGCAAAGACATTACTTCATTTGTATTTCCTGACTACGGTACACAGTGATGACTCTGTAGAACTGCATAGCTAGAATGGAAAGAAAGAAAATGGAGCTAACACTCCGACCAGCACATTCACCAGCACATTATAAGGTATTTTGAAATTTCAGTGAAGAACCGTGTAATTCTGCAAAGCTATCAGTTAAAAGAGTTTAATTTATTTAAAAGTTTCTAAAAAGTTAACGTTTTTTGGATATGAGCATGAAAGTGCTTGGATTCCTGATTTTAAATTTAAACAAAGCATTTTTTCCATTGTGAAATGAAGACTAGTAAAAATTAGGTAAAGGGTTTAAGTTGTAAAAAACTTAAAAAAATGCACCGCAGTTTTATGAGATATAATTCACATGGGATACAGTTCACTCATTTAAAGCATACAGTTCAGTGGTTGTTAGTATATTCGCTGTTTTGCAACCATCACCACAGTCAATTTTAGAACATTTTCATCACCCCGTTTCCTCTCAACTCCCTCAACCATAGGCAACAAGAATCTACTTTCTGTCTCTGTGTTTGCTGATTCTGGTCATTTTACATAAATGGAATCATACAATATGTGGTCTGGCTTCTTTAACTTAGCATAATATTTTCAAGGTTCATCCATGTCATAGCATGTATCGGTACTTCATTTCTTTCTGTTGCTGGGTAATATTCCATTCTACAGGCACACTGTATTTTATTTATCCATTTATCAGTTGATGGACATTTGGGTTATTTCTACTTTTTGGCTATTCTGGATAATGCTGCTGTGAACATTCATGTACATGTTTTTGTGTGGACATAGGTTTTCATTTATCTTGGCTATACACCTAGGAGTGGAAGTGCTGGGCCATATGGTAATACTACCGGACTATTTTCCAGCTAAAAAGCTGCCGTAACATTTTACATTCCCACCAGCTGTGTATGAGGAGGGTTCCAATTTCTCCACATCCTTGTCAGTACCTGTTATTATCTCTCTTTTGATACTAGCCATCCTAGTAGGGATGAAGTAATGTAAAAGATTTTTAATGCCATTTTATTGTCGGATTTCAAAGTCTAAACTTTGGTGTCAGATGAAGTCACTTCAGACCCTGCGCTTCTAGTTACGAAGCATGCGATTGTGGACAGGGTGTCTAAACCTCCCTTAAGACGTGGTTTCCTCATCCGTAAACATGGAAAATATTAGTTCTTGGGTTGGTTGTAGTGACAGTAAATGTTAACTCTGTGTTCCTGAGTCTCAGTTTCCATGTCTGTAAAATAGAAGTAACAGTTGTTATATCCATAAAATAGGAATGGGGATGTTAACTCATAGAATTAAATGGGATAATTTGTGTAGAACACCTAACATAGTGGCTGATGTATAGTAAATGATCACTAAATGGTTGCTTTTGGTTATTTTTTGTCTTTCTGATTTTTTTTTTTTATCCCAGATAGGAATCATTTCCCTGACTCCATTTTTCTCCAGCTCAAGCTGGTCTGAGTCTCCATCTCTCGGCTCCAGAAGAGCAAATACAAACAAATCTGGCTGAAAATTAACAAAGACCATTTTTAAAAGAAATCGTTAATTTATTGAGTACTAGTGGGAATACCATGGGCTAGGTATTACATTTTGTATTTCACTGGTTCAGTTTAACAGCAAATATTTGAGATCTTAACATTGTTAACTGTTGTGCGAGGCACCAGGGGTATCTTATTGAGTAACAACAAAAATTTTTAGAGATGATAGTCTAGAAGACATTAATAAAACAATCACACAGTTAATATGAAGTTGTGATGGGGACAGGTGCTGATGAGGAGAGGGCCAGAATACTTTGAGAGGACATCATAGGTGAATTTGACCTGATATCAGGGAGGTCTAGGAGGGCTTCTTGAGGCAGTGACTGGCTGGGTCTGGAAGCTGAGTAGGGAGCAGTGCCTTCTGCTTCTGGCAGTGGTGAGCTGAGTGACTGCGGTGCCACTCTTCCAAGCACAGTTTGCTAATGAGATGATGCTGAATTTCTGGACTAGGATCTGGGGTGGCTGAAGATCTGTGGAAGTGAGTGTGGTATTGGGGGCTGCTTTTGACCTTGGAATCTGTAGTGGCGTCTGTAGTGGATTTGGCATCTCTACCAAATTTGGTCCACCTAGAACTTCAGGATGCCGACATAATTAGATATTAGTTAAATATCTTTAAAAATTTTTTTTTTCTTTTTTTTTCGAGACAGGGTCTTGCTCGGTCGTCCAGGCTGGAGTGCAGTGGCATACTGCAGTCTCTGGCTGGGCTTAGGCAATCCTCCTGCCTCAGCCACCTGAGTAGCTGGGACTCCAGATGCGTTCCATGACGCCTGGCTAATTTAAAAACACATTTTTATGGAGACGAGGGTCTCACTATGTTGCCCATGCTTGGGGTCTCAAACTCCTGGGCTCAAGCGATCCTCCCTCTTTGGCTTCCCAAAGTGCTAGAATTACAGACATGAGCTACTGTGCCTGGCCAAAATTTTTTATTTTGAGATAGGGTCTTGCTATATTCCCCAGGCTGGTCTCAAACTCCTGGGCTCAAGTGATCCTCCTGCTTCAGGCTTCTGAGTAGCTGGGAGCGTAGGCTCAAGCCACTGTGCCTGGCTAATTAAAGATTTTGAGAGTAAATCATCGTGAACTTAGGAGAAACTCTAAATCCAGTGTTGGTTTCTTTATAAGAGGAAGGGGAGGGAGATTTGGACAGAAAGACATGTAGGGAAAAAGGTTATGGGAAAATAGAGCCGGAGATTAGAGTTCGTCGATGCAAACCAAGAAATGCCTGGGGCCACCAGAAGCTGGAAGAGATAACAGATGGAATCTCCCCTAGAGCCTTCAGAGGGAGTGCGGCCTTCTGATCCCTTGATCTCCGACTTCCAGCCCCCAGAGCAGTGAGACAGTCAAGTTTTTTTGGTTTTTTTTTTTTTTTTTTTTTCAAGTTTTGTTTTAAGCCTTGAAGTTTTATGGCAGCCCTAGGGCAGCCCTGGGGAACGAACACTGGGCCCTGAACAAAACATAGGAGCCAAGAGGCTGAGCCCTGTGAGACTGTCCGAGTGCCTTAGCAGGGCTGAGGTGCCAGGTTCTGCCAAAGGGCAACAGTCCTGGGTGACACCCTCCCCTCACAATTTGGATTGGGATCCAAAGAAGCCACTTCCAAGGAATGCGCAGGAGCCAGAAGTATTGGAAGGACTGCAGCCCTGCTTCAAGTCACCTCAGTCCTCTGAAATTAAAGTAATCCCAGTGTACTAGTGTCTCTAGATTCCCAACAGAAACAAACTTTAATCCTCTCTAGAGGGAGATATCTCCCTCTAATCCTCCCAGTTATCAATGGAGGTCTCTAATGACTTTCACAAGTCTGTTTGTACATTCATTATTGTGCATACAGTAAAAAAAAATAGACATCAAGGGAGGCAAGGCACTTGAGCTAAAACCAGTAGAAACTACAGACTGTAGACAGATCCACAGGGCTTCCAGACACCAGACCCAGACTTTATAACAACTGTGCTTATTATGTTTGAGGAGATACGAGATCAGATGGAGAGTTTTGGCAGAGAACTAGAAACTATAGAAAAGAACCAAATGAAAATTCTAGTCCACACTGGCGCGATGGCTCACGCCTATAATCTCAGCACTTTTGGACTGAGGCAGGTGGATCATTGAGGTCACGAGTTTGAGACCAGCCTGGCCAACATGGCAAGATCCCGCCTCTACTAAAGATACTAGACATTTTTTTTTTTTTTTAAGACGGAGTCTCACTCTTGTCACCCAGGCTGTAGTGCAGTGGCATGATCTCGGCTCACTGCAACCTTTGCCTCCTGGGTTCAAGCAATTCTCCTGCCTCAGCCCCCCGAGTAGCTAGGATTACAGGTGCCCATCACCACGCCCAGCTAATTTTTTGGTATTTTTAATAGAGACGGAGTCTTACCATGTTAGCTAAGCTGGTCTCGAACTCCCAATCTCAGGTGATCTGCCCGCCTTGGCCTCCCAAAGTGCTGGGATTACATGCGTGAGCCACCTCACCCAGCCAATAAAAGAAAATTATAAAATTGAAAAAGCATAGTGATCAAAATTAACTAACCAAAAAAAGAGCAGATTAGACCCAGGCTGAAAAAATTGTGTGACCCAGAAGATAGCTCAGAAGAAAATACCCACAAGGAAGCCTGGAGACATAAAAAATGGAAAAATTTGGAGAGGGTGGGAGACAGATATAGTAAGAAGGTCTTACTTGTGTTTAATTGTCACAAGAGAGGAGAAGTGAGAGAAAATTGAGGAGACACAATATTTGAAAAGATAATGTGGCCAGGTGCAGTGACTCACGACTGTAATCCCAGCAGTTTTGGATGCTGAGGTGGGCGGATCACCTGAGATTAGGAGTTCAAGACCAGCTTGGCCAACATGGTGAAACCCTGTGTCTACTAAAAGTACAAAAATTAGCTGGGCGTGGTGGCAGATGCCTGTAATCCCAGCTACTCGGGAGGCTGAGGCGGGAGCATCGCTTGAACCTGGGAAGTGGAAGTTGCAGTGAGCTGAGACCACACCATTACACTACAGCCTGGGCGACAAGAGCGAAACTCTGTATTAAATAGAAAAAAAAAAAGAAAGAAAAGTAATACCTGAGAATTTTCTACAACAAATAACAGGTACCATGAACAGATTCGATAGCCATATGAACTGAAAGAACCATATCTAATCAATTCCTGGTACACCATTGTGCTCTGCATAATGATGTTTCCAGATGATGATCCACATGGACAAAGTTGGTCCCATAAGATTATAATGAAGCTGAAAAATTCCAATTGTCTAGTGACGTGGTAGCTGTTATAATGTTGTAGGGCAATGAATTACCTATGTGTTTGTGGTGATGCTGGTGTAAACAGATCTACTGCACTGCAAGTGGTAGAAAAGTATAGCACATACAAGTATATACAGTACATAATAGTTGATAATGATAATAAACAACTATGTTACTGGTTTATGTATTTACTATCTATAATTTTTATTATTTTAGAGTATATTCTTCCTACTTATAGAAAAAAGAAAAACAAATCGTAAAACAGCCTCAGGCAGGTCCTTCAGGAGGTATCCAGAAGAAGGCATTGTTATCATAGGAGGTGACAGCTCCATGCGCGTCATTGTCCCTGAAGACCTTCCAGTGGGATAGGATGTGGAGGTGGAAGATAATGATACTGATGATCCTGACTCTGTGTAGGTCTAGGCTAATGTGTGTGTTTGTTTCTTAGTTTTTAACAAAAATATTTAAGAAGTAAAATAATTCAAAAAATTAAAAATAGAAAAAAGGTTATAGAATAAGGATATAAAGAAAATACTTTTGTACAAGTGTACAGTGTGTGTGTTTCAAGCTAAATGTTACTACAAAAGAGTAAAAAATTAAATTAAAAGTTTATAAAGTAAAAATATTACAGTAAGCTAAGGTTAATTTGTTATTGAAGAAAGAAAGTCTTTCAAAAAATAAATGTAGTATAGCCTAAGTGTACAGTGTTTACAAAGCATAGAGTACTGGTCAGTAGTGTCCTAGGCCATCACATTCACTCACCAGTCATTCACTCACTCATCCAGAGCAACTTCCAGCCCTGCAAGCTCCAGTTACGGTAAGTACCCTATACAGGTGTACCATTTTAAAAATCTTTTATGACATATTTTTACTGTACTGTTTCTATGTTTAGTTATATTTAGATACGCAAATACTTGCCGTTGAGTTATAGTTGCCTACAGTGTCAGCACAGTGATGTGCTCTGCGGGTTTGTAGTCCAGGAGCAATAGGTCATGCCATACAGATGAGGTGTGTGCCATCTGGATTTGTGAAAGTACACTCTGTGATGTTCACATAGGATGAAATCACCTCATAACACATTTCTCAGAATATATGCTCATTGTTAAGCAACTGATAACTGTAGCACCGTTGAAAACCATAGATGAAGAGAAACAGAGAAAGGCGGAGGTTGCAGTGAGTCGAGATCACACCACTGCACTCCAGCCTGGGCAACAGAGCGAGACTTTGCTTCTAAAAACAAAAACCAAACAAAAAAAGAATGACAGCTGTGTTCTTAACAGAAATAATGGAAACCAAAAGGCTATTGAAATTTAAGTGCTCAAAGAAAGTTACTGTGAACCCAGAATTCTGTATGCAGCAAAAATGTCCTTCAGAAAATACAGTTGAAATAAAGATACTTTCATATAAACAAAAACAATGTTTTTGCCAGCAGACCCACACTAAAGGAAACATTAAGTGTTTTTTGTTTGTTTTGGCTAAAGGAAAATGCTCAAGTTAAGCGTTAGAGTTACAGGAAGGAATAGAGACTTAAAAAGGGTTTCTACGTGGGAAAGACCAAATGATTATTAACTATAAAAATTATGCCTTTGGGTTTAAATTATATAGAATTAAAATAGATGACAACAATGTCCTGTAGGTTAGAAAGGAGGCAAATAGAGTAGAACTTTTCTAAAGTCTTTCCATTTCCAGGAAGAAGAACAAAGATCCAATTATATTAGACAAGTCAGGGATGCATGTTGTATGTAATCTGTGTGGTGGCCACCAAAATTGTGATAGTGTGTGATAGCTAAGCTAAACAAGAAAAATAGAATCAGAGATTCTAAATCTGAAAGAAGGCAAGAAAGGAGAGAAAACACTGAACAATTGGGACAAAGAGAAAGCAAACAGTAAATTAGTAGACTGAAATCCCAGTATGTCAGTGATCACATTAAATCTAAGTGGACTTAAATGCTCCAGTTAAAATACAGAGATTGTGAGATGGGATACAAAAGCAAATCCTGACTAGGCTATTTGAAAGAGATACATTTAAAACATAAGGATATTAAAAGATTGAAAGTAAAAGAATAGGAAAAGATACTATGCAGACACTAACCAAAAGAAACTTGGTGTAGCTATTTTAGTATCAAAGTAGATTTTAAGGGCAAAATTATTAATAGAGATAAAGATATACTGATAAATGAGAAAAAGTTCATTTTGGATATAATAATTTAAAATTTGGAAGTAATGACTTCAAAATATATAGAAGAAAAATTAACACAATTGTAAGGGAAACAAATTCATAATCATAGTGAGATGTTTTAACACACCTGTCTTACATGCTGTATACATCAAGTAGACAAAGAAATTTGTAAAAGTGTAGAATTGAACAACACAAGAACTGAACTTTTTTTTTTTTTGGGAGATGGAGTTTTGCTCTGTTGCCCAGACTGGAGTGTAATGGTGCAATCTCTGCTCACTGCAACCTCCACCTCCCAGGTTCAAGTGATTCTCCTGCCTCAGCCTCCAGAGTAGCTGGGACTACAGGTGTCCATCACCATGCCACCATGCTTGGCTAATTTTTGTATTTTTAATAGAGACCGGGGTGGGGGGGGTCTCACCGTCTTGGTTAGGCTGGTCTCGAACTCCTGACCTCAGGTGATCCACCTGCCTTGGCCTCCTGAAGTGCTGGGATTACAGGCGTGAGCCACTGCACCTGCCACAAGTACTAAACTTGACCTAATGGAAATGTATAGAACACTGTACCTAACAATTGTAGAATCTAAGTTTTTTTCCAATGCACAGGCACATTTGTCGAAATTCACTATATGCTGGCCATAACGCAAGTCTCAACAGCTTTCAAAAGAGTTGAAATTATAGAATATGTTCTGACAACAACAGAATTAAGCCAGGATCAATAAAAAGAAAATCTCAATGTATTTGGAAATTTTAGATGTCTATTTCTAAGTAATTTATGAGTCACAGAAAGCTTAAATATTTTGAGTTGAACAGTAGCAAATATGTATATATAAAATGGGGTACAGCTGAAGTCATGTTTAGAGGGAAATTTATAGCTTAAAATACATATATTAGAAAAGAAGACATGCTGAAAATCAGGTAGTTAGAAGAATAGCAACACATTAAACTCAAAGGAAATAGAGTATTTTTTTAAAGGATTTATAGAAGAATGAGGAGGAGGAGGTTGCTGATCAAAGAGGTATGCAAAGGCCCTGTGGCAAGGGGGAGCTTGGGGAAATCTTGGGGCTGAAAGAAGGCTGTGGTGGTTAGGGCTGGTAAGCATCGGGAGCCTTTGGTTGGGATCTGACACTGGAGAGGGTTGGAGGCTGTGTTAGGGAGCTCTGCCTGTTTTCCCTCAGATTAGTGGGATACTATTGCTTTAAGATTTTAGGAAGGACCATGACCTAATCGGATCGTGGTTGAAAAGATGGCTCTAGCTGTGCTGCGGTTGCCTGAGTGGATGCTGGCTGACCCAATGCAGTGAAAGATGCTGGCAGCCTGGGCCTGTGCTGTGGCTGTGGCGATGGGGGAAGTAGCTGGATTTGAGAGATGCTGAGGAGGTGACATTGTGAGAACTCAGTGATGGTTTGGTGTGGGTGTTGGGGGAGAGGAGGTTTGTGATTCCTGTGATGAGCTGGATAATGGAACTCTTCTCTGATATAAGGAGCTGTGGTTGAGGACAGCTTTGGGGATTTTGCTGTTACCTGGCTCTGCTGCATGCTATCCTGGAACCTCTTATTCTCCACTACCCCAGTTTTGCCAATGAGCGACATAGATTCAGCAGTTAGGTGGCTTGCTAGTGTGCCATGAAGCCATGTAGGTCTCACTGAACCCAGATAGGGCCTCCTTTGTCCCTTCCTCCCCAGCCCCCAGTCATGCAGCAGCAGTGAGGATGGTTCATCTGAGCCCGAGAGTGAGGACAGTGTGACGGGGTCAGGGCCCGATTGGATGCTGGGGCCGTTGGCTTTTAGGAGGTGGGCAGAAGAGGAAGAGGAGGACTAGTGAAAGAAGGAAGGACTGGCAGGGGAAGAGAAAGAAAGGGGGCTGCAGAGAAGCCCCAGAACCAGCACAGTTTACCTCTAAATACCTCAGTGTATGTCTCCACAAAATGAGGATATTTTCTTATATAACAATACCATTATACCTGAAAAAACTTTTTAACATTTAATATCCTGATCATTTTCAAATTTCCCCAGTTGAACCAGAAATGCCATTTATCACCTTCCTTTTGGGAACCAGGTACCCATCAAGTTTTACGCATCATCTTTGGTTGTTGTTATCTCTTTAGTTTGTTAAATTAGAACAGCTTCCACTGTTCTCTCTTCCCGTTCCCTACCTGCCTATAACATCAACTTTTTCAAGAGACAAGGGCAGTTGTCTTGTATTAATGACTTTTTTTTTTTGTTCAGACAGAGTCTCACTCTGTCGCCCAGACTGGAGTGCAGTGGTGCGATCTCGGCTCACTGCAACCTCCGCCTCCCAGGTTCAAATGATTCTCCTGCCTCAGCTTCCCAAGCAGCTGGGACTACAGGCGCCCGCCACCATGCCCGGCTGATTTTTTTATTTTTAGTAGAGATGGGGTTTCACCATGTTGGCCAGGCTGGTCTCGAACCCATGACCTCAAGTGATC
Organism: Pan paniscus; assembly: GCF_029289425.2. Classification (NCBI taxonomy): domain Eukaryota; kingdom Metazoa; phylum Chordata; class Mammalia; order Primates; family Hominidae; genus Pan; species Pan paniscus. The sequence continues at coordinate 135,969,157 of NC_073262.2, forward strand.
CGCCCACCTCGGCCTCCCAAAGTGTTGGGATGACAGGCATGAGCCACCGCACCCAGCTGTATTAATGACTTTTAATGGCAAAAACCTCCATTACTTTTGCACCAACCTAATAATCTTTCTGGATTTTTCTGATCGTTTTCCCATCATTCTTTTACATCGTTGTTTTATCTCCTATATTTCCTATAAAGTAGAAGTAAGCAGTTTCAAAGACTCTCACTTCTATATTTTGGTTGACATTTTGGGCATATCCCTAAATATGGAATGCTCTGTGCTCTACCGCATCCCATTTGGAGGCGGGCGTGTCCTGTCAGGCTGTCCCCCTCTGCTGTGTCATCGCTTGGTTTACAGATTTCTAGGTCTTTTCTTCCTCTTTTTTTTTTCTTTTTTTTTAATAGAAGTGGGATCTCCCTACGTTAAGCCAGTCTGGTCTTGAACTCCTGACCTAAAGTGATCCTCCTGCCTTGGCCTCCCAAAGTTCTGGGATTACAGGCATGAGCCACCTTGCCTGACCAGATCTTTTCATTGGAGATGTGATTTCCCCTTCACAGTTAGGAAGTAATTGGTGATTCCTGGGCACTGTGCAAATATCCTTTACCCCAAATGGTTTCCATATTCATACACAATACAGGACTTGCCTGAAGCAATTTTATTATAAGAGTTTTTAAAATGGAGATTCCTGCCACCCCCATTGTGTCATTTATTCCACATTTATCTGTTGGTGTTATTCTGTAAAGATATTTTCTTGGGGCCAGGCGCGGTGGCTCATGCCTGTAATCTCAGCACTTTGGGAGGCCAAGGCTCAGGCGATCACTTGAGGTCAGGAGTTCGAGACCAGCCTGGCTGATATGGTAAAACCCCATCTCTACTAAAAATACAAAAAAATTAGCTGGGCGTTGTGGTGGACACCTGTAATCCCAGCTACTCCAGAGGCCGAGGCAGGAGAATCGCATGAACCCAGGAGGAGGAGGTTGCAGTGAGCCGAGATCACACCACGGCACTCCAGGCTGGGCGACAGAGCGAGACTCCATCAAAAAAGTGAAAATAAAAGGATATTTGCTCACTTCAACCGGGTTAAGGACCACAGTTCCTCCTAAAAAGGCAGGTCAATTGCTGGATTCTTTGTTTAATTACCAATGTTCGAGGTAAGGATTTGGTAAATAGTCATCCCCAGTAGAGGCAAATGTTTCTCTCCCCCCAACCCTAAACCCCCACACCCACCCTGAGTATCACTATATGGATTCATGGCAATTTTTATTCAGTGTTTTACAATCAGTTACAGTCATTCTTTTTGATGCTAAAATTATCCTGATTTTCCTGGAAACACACCTTCATCTGGCTCTTTGGTCTTTAAAGGCTTGCTTGCTATGTTGCGATCTGTTTTCATCTTCTGGATGGAGTCCTGGAGCTGGAGTTTCAGGTAGAAGGGACAGTGTGCGTCCTGTGGCCGAGGCTGCCAGCCCACAGCGTGCATTGCTGCCCATTTCCTGCCAGTCTTGGGACGAGAGTGCCTAGGAGTTTCAAGATTTCAGGCTGGCAGGTCTTTGTTTTCCTTTTTTGGATTGGCTTAGGTTTAGGGTTGTCTCAGCCTCATAAAGTGAGTTGGGTAGCTTTCTGTGAGGAAGGCTTTTGTCTCTGCCTCTCATATTGCATCTCCATTTATTTTATTTTTTGGGGGGAGGTTCTCATCTGTAGGTTAGACCATCTGTCTCCTTACCACTCTGTCCATCTCAGTATTTTTCCCTGTCCACTATATCCATCAGCATTCTGGGGGCCTCAGTTTTGTCTTTTTGCCACCAGTGACATTTTCTGTAATGTACATTTTTCCCTTTGACTCCTTCCAGTTGGATTTTAATTTTTCCGTAGTGTGATTGTTTTTGTTTTCTAATCTTGGTCAGCATCTTAGCTTGTTGTCTTTTAATTTCAACCTGTTCTCATTTTGGTGCTCCCTATCTTTTAAAAACATTTTAATTTTAACTTTTTAAATAAAGGCCATGTCTTCCTGCATCTTAGGACAAGAATCACATCTTTTCTAAAATGGTCTTCCATTTTCTGCAATCATTCATTTCAGGTTTGTGCATGTACTTTATGGCATGTTTTTCCATCAGCCTCTCCCCTCCCCCTTTCTGTTCTGATTTGATGTTCCTTGAATGGCGTTTGCCAGGCTGCGGGTTTGAATTGCTGTTTCCTGGGGACTTGGCTGGGCACAATCTGGGGCTGGCCGTGGGGTGATCGGCCATGGGCCCAGGCTGTGTCTCTGCTGCTCTGGGCGGGCTCTCCCCTCACCTCAAATTCATGTGCAATGGCCCCATTTTCCGTGTCCATGTGTGTTCCTGAGTAGTGGGTGTTTGCTGATCACCTGCTGCCCAGTCTGCTGGCTCTGCTCTTCTGTGTCTGAGGGTAAAGGGTGTCTGCCTCCCTTTCCCCTGCAGGAAGGGCTGGACTCTCATCCCCTGATGAATGGTGCTTTGTCCTTATAGAATGATGGAAGAGGGACACTCTTTTTCTTTTAAACCTGCTATTTTAACCATTTTAAAGTGCACAGTTAAGTGCCATTAAGTACATTAATGGTATTGTGTAACCATCACCTCTATCTAGTTTGGGAACTTTTGTATCCCCTACATGGAAATCCCTTCCCCATCGTGAGTCACTCCTCATTTCCCCCTCCTCCCAGCCGCTGACAACCACTAATCTGCTTTCCATCTCTATGGATTTGCCTATTCTGGGTATTTCATTTATTATTTATTTATTTTTTAGATACAGTCTTGCTCTTTCGCTCAGGGTGGAGTGCAGTGGCTCAATCTCAGCTCACTGCAATCTCTGCCTCCCAGGTTCAAGTGATCCTCTCACCTCAGCCCCCCCAGTAGCTGGCATTACAGGTGCACTCCACCATGCCTGGCTAATTTTTGTATTTTTAGTACAGAGGGGGTTTCACCATGTTGTGGCCAGGCTGGTCTCCCAATTCCTGACCTCAAGTGATCTGACCGCCCTGGCCTCCCAAAGTCCTGGGATTACATGCGTGAGCCACCGCACCCGGCCACTGAGCACTGTGTTTTCAAGGCTTATTTACGTTGTACGTTTCAGAACTTCTTTTTTTTTTTGAGTGAATAATACTCTGTTCTGTCAATGTACCACATTTTGTTTGCTCATTCATCGGTTGACAGATATTTGGGTTGCTTCTACCTTTTGACTATTGTGAATAGAACTGCTGTGAACATTCATGTACAAATTATTATTTAAATACCTATTTTCATTTATTTTGTATTTTTTTAAAAATTTTTGAGACAGGGTCTCTGTCACCCAGGCTGGAGTGCAGTGGTGCAGTCATGGCTCACTGCAGCCTCCACATCTTGGGCTCAAGCAGTCCTCCCACCTCAGCTTCCCAAGTAGCTGTGACTACAGATGTGTGCCACCATGCCTGGCTAATTTTTTAATTTTTTGTAGAGATGAGGTCTTGCTGCGTTATCCAGGTTGGTCTCGAACACTCGGGCTGAAGTGATCTTCTTGCCTTGGCCTCCCAGAGTGCTGGGATTACAGGTGTGAGCCACTGTGCCCAGCTGACCTGTTTTCATTTCTTTTGGGTACGTACATGTGAGTTAAATTGCTGGATAATTCTGTGTTTATCTTATTGAGGAGCTGCTAAACCACAAAGGCTGCACCATTGTATGTTCCCTCCAGCAGTGCATGAGAGTTCTGATGTTTCCACACTTGCCAACTCTTGTTACTTTCCACTTATTATAATATAAATGTTATAATATTTAATAATTTAAGAATATTATATTATTCAGTTCCTCAATGACTAACAATGTTGAGCATCGTTTCATATGTTTATTGACCATTTGTATATATTTTTTGAAGAAATACCTATTCAGGTCCATTGCCCATTTTCCAGTCGGGTTGTCTTCTTGTTGTTGAATTGTAAGAGTTTTTTATATATTTTGGGTACTAGACCTTTATCAGATACATGATTTGCAAATATTTCCTCTCATTCTGTGAGTTGTGTTTTCACTCTCTTGATAGTGTCCTTTGAGGCACAAAAGTTTTGAATTTTGATGAAGTCCAATTTTTTTCTTTTGTTGCTCGTGCTTTTGGTGTTATGCTTAAGAAACCATTGCCTAATCCAAAGACAAGATTTATACCTATGTTCTTCCACGAGTTTTGTAGTTTCAGCTATTATTAATATATTTAGTCTTTGATCCATTTTGAGTTATTTTTTGTATGTGGTGTGAGGTCAGGTTCCAACTTCATTCTTCCTGTGTGGATGTGCAGTTGCTCCAGCACCAGCTGTTGAAGAGGAGCGCTCTCCAGTTGGAGTCTGCCTCCCCAGCTGTGCAGACAGCCCTGCAGTATTGAAAAACAGCCACAGAGCTCCTCAGGAGTGCTTGGAAATCTCAATGGAGTTCATAAAGTGATTCTTAATAGAATCATTCTTATGTATGGTTATGAGACATTTACATATTTAAAGAGTTTAAAAGGAAGTATCTGCATTTCAGAATTTTTACTGCCATGGAACTCATCTACATTTTATTTTGTTTTATTTTATTTTTTTCAGACAGGATCTCACTGTCACCCAGGCTGGAGTGCAGTGGTATGATCTCTGTTCACTGCAACCTCTACCTCCCGAGCTCAAGTGATCCTCCCAATCAGCCTCCTGAGTAGCTGGGACCACAAGCATGCACCACCACACCTGGGTAATTTTTGTATTTTTTGTAGAGACGGGTTCTTGCTATGTTGCCTAGGCTGTCCTCGAATTCCTGGGCTCAAGCAACCCGCCCGCCTCAGCCTCCCAGTGGATAGGATTACAGGCGTGAGCTACTGAGCCCAGCCTCTTCTACATTTTATGTTTGAGAATATGGACTTGATTCAGTTCTTTTTATAGTTTGGTAAACTTGAAATAACACTCATCTCATTAAATCCAGTCTCATTTGACATTCTCAGTATTTGAACTCTGATAAAAATGGACTAGTACTCAGAAGCTGGGCAGAAGGGAAGTCTGAGAAGTTGTTCTCTATCTCCTTTCTCTCTGTGGTTGCTGAACATTTTTGTGTGCTTCAAGAGGGCAAGTAGAACCAGGTTTGTCAAGGATTAAGACATAAGTCTTTTTTTTTTTAATTTTTATTTTTTTTCTTACATTTAAGGGAGATCTGGCCAATGTGTATTTTTATTGTCCATTAGTCACAATTGTCTGTGTTTTTATATCTAACTAGTGTTTTGTATTATTTGCTGTTTGTAGAAACTCCTTGGTAGTTAACTGCAGCTTCTTTGTCCTTTGGCAGCAGAAATGGGTATAACCATTTGGGAAAGTGACTTAGTGAGTGTCTGAATAACTCCAAGAGACTCTTGGTCCGGAATTCTAACACTGGGACTCTATCCTGAGAAAATAATCTTAAATATGAAGCTCATGAACAACATGTTTATTGTACCATTAAATATAAAAAGTTGCAAGCCACCCCAGTGTCCAAGTCCAGCTTAGGACAAACTCCACCAGAACACTCCAGTGTAATGACTCAGTGAGTTAATGATAATAGCTGATAAAATGGGTACTGCAGGCGGGTCCCGTGCTGTGCTCTGTGCGCGTGCTGTCCCACTTCACCTTCACAACTTCATGGTGGCTGCACCAGGTCACAAAGCAGGAAAGTGGCAGTGTGCACGGCTCTCAATGCCTGAAGCTGCCAGCCAGGTAATTGAGGAGGGCAGCAACAGGGACGGTACTGTGTGATGTTGGAGAAATAAAGAGGCAAAGCTGTGTTTACAGAATGCGTTTCAGCAGTGTGTAAAACACTGGAAATAAGACGGAATAGGAAATAACACGGAGGAAGTTTCTCATGATATTGTGGGTTGGGTTAGGTGGTGAGATTTGTATTATTTTTATGTTTACATCTGCTTGCCTGCATTTTCTAAAATGAGCATGTATTATTTTATACCAAAGGAAACAAAAAGGCATAACATGCTTCCCGTCAATGGAAGACTCCTAATGGTAAGAGGGGCTGTGTTGTGACGTGGCGATGATTCAGATTGGAGAAGCAGCTGCCCTCAGCCTTATCTGGAATGTCCTAAAACAGCTGAAACGGTACTGTTGGATCAAAACAGATTGAATTTCAGGAGTCAAATATACAAAAGGGCATGCTTGTGAAAATACAGGATTTAAGTTTCATAATATCCTAATAAATGGGTACATTATATGGAACAACTTAATTATGTTCCCCCTTGTTTAAACTTTCAACTCCTGTGTTGAAATTAAATCTACACTTACCTAAGCAGCGAGCTCAAGGTCTTGATATGAATAGGATGTATTTTAGCTTGAGATGTAAACTGTTTGATGCGTGCAACATTATCAGTTCTTTAGATATGTTCATAATGACATTAGCATCCCTAAACATTTGAGTAAATGAAAAAGAAATAGCATATAGAAGAATAATACACAAAGTAAAAGCAGATCTAGTTGCAGTATATTGTTGTTTGGAAGAGCAAGTTATTGAATAATTTGTACATCATGTAACTCCCCTTTATGTCTTTTAGTTTAATTTTTTTTTTTTACACAGGGTTTTTTTTGTTGTTTGTTTGTTTGTTTGTTTGTTTTTGAGATGAAGTCTCGCTCTCACCCAGGCTGGAGTGCAGTGGTGTGATCTCGGCTCACTGCAACCTCCGCCTCCCGGGTTCAAGTGATTCTCCTGCCTCAGCCTCCTGAGTAGCTGGGATTACAGGTGCCTGCTACGATGCCTGGCTGGTTTTTGTATTTTCAGCAGAGACAGGGTTTCACCATGTTGGCCAGGCTGATTACGAACTCCTGACCTCAAGTGTGCCTTCTGCCTCAGCCTCCCAAAGTGCTGGGATTACAGGCGTGAGCCACTGCGCCCGGCCTTGACACGGGGTCTCGCCCTGTCACCCAGGCTGGAGTGCAGTGGTGCCATCATCACTCACTGCAGCCTTGGACTCTTGGGCTCAGGTGATTTTCCTGTCTTGGCCTCCCCAGAGGCTAGGACTACAGGTATGTGCCACCATGCCCAGCTAATTTTTAAATTTTTTGTAGAGATGGCATCTCACCGTGTTGCCCAGGCTGGTCTTGAACTCCTGGGCACAAGTGATTTGCCCACCTCTTTCTCCCAAAGTGCTGAGATTACAGGTGTGAGCCATAGCACCTGGCAATTTTATTTTTACATTTTTCTTTTTGGAGGCACGATCTTGTTCTGTCATACAGGCTGCAGTGCAGTGGTTCAGTCATAGATCACTGGAGCCTAAATTCATGGGTTCAAGCAACTTTTCTGCCCCAGTTTCCTTAGTAGCTAGGACTGCAGGCGTATGCCACCATACCCAGCCAATTTTAAAAGTTTTTATAGAGATAGAGTCTCTATAAAAGCAGAGGGATACTTTACTATGCTGTGTTGCCCAGGCTGGTCTTGAATTCCTGGGCTCAAGTGATCTGCCTGCCTCATCCTCCCAAAGTGCTGAGATTACAGGTGTGACATACCATGCCCAGCCCCACTTTTCTGTTTTATTTACACACTTGAAAACAGATGGAGCCGGGCGTGGTGGCTCATGCCTGTAATCCCAGCACTTTGGGCGCCCAAGTCCGGTGGATCACCCGATGTCAGGAGTTCGAGACCAGCCTGGCCAACATGGTAAAATCCTGTCTCTACTAAAAATAACAAAAATTAGCCGGGCGTGATGGCACACGCCCGTAGTCCCAGCCACTTGGGAGGCTGAGGCAGGAGAATCGTTTGAACCTGGGAGGTGGAGGTTGCAGTGAGCCGAGATCGTGCCACTGCGCTCCAGCCTGGGCGACAGAATGAGACTCTGTCTCAAAAAAGGAAAAAAAAAAAAAAAAGAAAACAGATGGGAAGGATGTTATCTCGGAATGTGAATAGTAGGTGTTAGCGTGGCTGGGCTCTTGGTGGTCTTAAGTAAATAAAAAGTAACCTCCAGCAAACAAGTCTGCCATGAGTTGGGCCATTTAACACAGGACTTTATTCCCCAAATGTCAGAAAACAGGTGAGGAAGCAGCTGGTTGAGCACATGCCAGGGGAGAGGAGGTTGAATGCTGATAGTGGCAGCACTGCCGCATTGTTCTCAGGTGCTTTTCTGTTTGGTGCCTTGCCCTCTGAGGTGGGATCCATAGGTCAGGAAGCTGGGGAGGCTGCCTCTAGTCCAGGCAGCACCAGCTTCAGGCCTCTGGTGTGTTTCACTGACTTCCAAGTTTCCAAAGCGCCCTGTCTGCACCCCTCTTATGACACTTGAAAACAATTTATGGAAATTTCCAAACAGACACAGAAGTAGAGACCGTTGAATTAATCACATCAGCCTGTGTCTTTCTTGTTTCATCTGTCTCCACCCCCTACCCACACCCCTACTTTTCTCCTGAGCATTTTAAAGCAAATACTTCTTTTTCTTCCTACTGTCAAGTATCCCTCTGATGGAGCAGTTTCCTGAAAGGTCAAGGGTCGAGTCCCTTTCACTGTAGTATTGCAAGCCGCACTCAGCACTCAAGTGTTCAATAAACATTTATTGAAACAGAGTGATTTCATTCCACAGCTCAATAGGGAGATGGATTTTGTTCTGTAGGTTTCTCAGAAGCTGAATCTTTCCTACCTTAATGAACCACAGAGAGCATGTGTGTATTTTGGGATGTCGCACCTGCTGCTGGGGGTTAAGGTTTGTTTCGCCTTTGGTGTGTAGTGGAGATGGGTTTGTGCATAAATTCACTTTCAGAAAAAGTAGGGTGACTGGTTATGGCTATAATTTAGTCTGAACTTGTACAGACAAAAATAATGAAAAGTAAATCTTCCCCAAACATAAAAAATGTTTTTCATTTGCTGTCTAAGCATGGAGAGAGTTGAAATCAGACAGATCTGGGTCTGAAGTCCACATCTGTCACTTCACTGTAGATGTCTATGTCCTCTCTGGACCCCAATTTCTTCATTAGTAAAATGGGGCTATAACTATTGTATGGGGCAGATTAAATACAGATTCTACATAAGCTCTTGGCACATAGTAGGCACTCCATAAATACTGATTATTTCTTCTCCTTGCCCATGGTTCTGTGAAATGGGAATGTTTCCTGGGCCTCCCTTAGGAGGTCATTGTATGGATTTTTTAAAAATATATATATTTTTTATTATACTTTAAGTTCTAGGGTCCTTTGTAGGGACATGGATGAAGCTGGAAACCATCATTCTCAGCAAACTATCACAAGGACAGAAAAACCAAACACCGCATGTTCTCACTCATAGGTGGGAATTGAACAATGAGAACACTTGGACCCAGGAAGGGGAACGTTGTATGGATTAAATGAGTAATCTTTGGAAAGTGCTTACACCTGAGCCTGGAGCAAGTCAGAGCTCAGCCTCCTGGGTGCTGCTGCGGGTGCTGCCCCTGTCCTGGGAGTCCTTTTAAAATCATGTGTGTGCCTTCCCTGTCTCATCTACCCTGTTCCCTTTCCCTAGAGGTAACCACTTAACCATTTTTATTATTATTCTGGTTAATCCTTCCATTGTTTCTTTTTGGAAAAAAAAAAACTAAGTTTATCTTCTTCACACACAAGCAATGTCCTCCTTTTTACAAAAAGATATTAATAGCATAGCATGTTCCTTTTTTTTTTTTTTTTTGGAGATGGAGTTTCACTCTTGTCACCCAGGCAGGAGAGCAATGGCACGATCTCGGCTCACTTCAATCTCCACCTCCTGGGTTCAAACGATTCTCCTGCTTCAGACTCCCGAGTAGCTGTGATTACAGGTGTGTGCCACCACGCCCAGCTAATTTTTTGTATTTTTAGTAGAGACGGAGTTTCACCATGTTGGCCAGGCTGGTCTTGAACTCCTAACCTCAGGTGATCCACCCGCTTCGGCCTCCCAAAGTGCTGGGATTACAGGCGTGAGCCACTGCGCCTGGCCCCTTAATAGCATGTTCTATGCATGTTCTGCACAGTTATCTTTTTACTTGCTCTGATTTGGAGGCGGTTCCGTAGTGTATAAAGATATCTTCCACAATCCTTGTATAGTTATATGGTACTCCATATTTTGAATGTACCGTAATTTATTCGACCACTAGCCTGTTGGTGGGTATTTGGGTTATTTTCAGTGTTCTGCTATAATAGTTTGTAGCACATAGCCTTGTACAAACTTTCTTTTCTATTTTGCCAAAGTGTCTTTTGGGATAGATTCCTAGGAGTGGGCTTGCTAGATCAGAAGAGTAAATGCATGAATAACTGCTCTGGATTTTGCCAAATGTTTGTCTTCAGGGCCATCCCGTTTTGCAGTCATGTTGAGTGCCTGTCTCCCCGTTGCCATAGAAGCAGAATGTGTTGCCTCTTTGGTTTGTTTGTTTGTTTGTTTGTTTTGAGATAGAGTCTTGCTCTGTCACCCAAGTTGGAGTACAGTGGTGCGATCACAGCTCACCGCAGCAGCCTTGACCTCTTGGGCTCAGGTGATCCTCCCACCTCAGCCTCTCAAGTAGCTGGAACTATAGGTGCACTAATTTTTAAATAATTATTATTATTTTTTGTAGAGACAGGGTCTATGTTGCTCAGGCTGGCCTTGAACTCCTGGTCTCAAGTGATCCTCTCACCTCAGCCTCCCAAGTAGCTTGGACCACAGGTGTGCACCACCACGCCCAGCTATTTTTTTTTTTTTTTTAAATTTGAGGCCGGGTCTGGTGGCTCACGCCTGTAATCCTAGCACTTTGGGAGGCCAAGGCGGGTGGATTGCCTGAGCTCAGGAGGTCGAGACTAGCCTGGGCAACATGGTGAAACCCGTCTTTACTAAAATACAAAAATTAGCTGGATGTGGTGGCAGGCGCCTGTAGTCCCAGCTACTCGGGAGGCTGAGACGGGAGAATTGCTTGAACTGGGGAGGCAGAGGTTGCAGTGAGCCAAGATCGTGCCACTGCACTCCAGCCTGGGCGATAGAGTGAGACTCCATCTCAAAAAAAAAAAAAAAATTTGTAGAGATGGGGCCTCACTGTGTTGCCTAGGCTGGTCTCAAACTCCTGGGCTCAAGCTATCCTCCCGCCTCAGCCTCCCAAAGTTCTGGGATTACAGGCGTGATCCACTGTGCTCAGCCTTGTTTGTTTTTTGTCAGTCTGATGATGCAAATAGTATTTTCACTTAGTTTTGTTTTTCTCTTCTGAGCTAGGTTGGGCATCTTTTCCTTTGTTTAGGCGCCTTTTGCATTTTTTTCTGTCAAATGTTTTCATATTTTTGCCCCTTTTTCTACCAGAGTTTTAGTCTGTTCTCAATTTTTATAATTTCTTTAAAGATTAGGGATATTAGCCCTTTGTAGTATTTTGTAAAACTTCCTGGCGAGGTGTAGTGGCTTATGCCTGCAATAAGGGAGGCCAAGGCCTGAGGAGTGCCTGAGCAACATAGTGAGACCCCGCCTCTACAAAGCAAAACAAAACAAAACAAAACAAGCGCACCTGTAGTCCTAGCTACTTGGGAGGCTGAGATGGGAGGATCGCTTGAGCCCAAGAGGTCAAGGCTGCGGTGAGCTGTGATTGAGCCACTGTAGCCCAGCCTGGTTGGCAGTGTGAGAACCTGTTTCAAAACAAAAACAAAACTTCCTGAGGCACTGGCGTGATTAAGATAAATAAACCCACTGAACCTGAGGGACTGTTGGTCTGGGGAGGGAGACAGCTTCATAATGGATGTTCATGTACTTGCAAAGCGGTGATAGCTAGTTCTGCCTGGGGGGAGGTGATAGCTAGTTCTGCCTTGGGGGAGTCTGGGAAGACTTCCCGAAGGTGGTGGTATTTGACTTGGGTCTCAAAGCTTAGTCATTTCCCAGCCAAGAGAAGAGGAGCTGAGGATTTCCAGGTGGAGGAAAGAGTATATTCAAAAAAGTGGGGAAATAAAAGGAGTCGGTTGTGTTTGGGTCAGGTGGTTCTGGGAGGGGTGAGAGAGGAGCCTCTCAGATTGGGAGGAGCCCGGTGGGCCACGTGAAGCCTTCCTAGATGACAAGGAAAGCAAGGAGAGGTTTGGGAGTAGGCCCTGGCTCTGAGACTGTATGCTTCTTCCAGTCACCTGGGAGTTTTTAACACTGTGGCTCCCTGCCCCCTCCCACACTGATGCTCATCACTGGTGGGGTGGGGCCAGTGGTCACTGTTTCTCAAAGCTTGTCAGGTAATTGTAGTGGCAGTTGGGATGAAATCCTCCCATTGAGAGAATTGTGGCAGCAGGTTGGAGGAACGATGGACAGAGAACAAACTTGGTGTGCTTAGGAACCACCTGGGCTCTTGGCAAAAATTCGTATTTCCAAGGCTCAGGAGGTTGGGAGTGGAGCAGTAACTTGCTTTTTCTTTACTTTTTTATTTTATTTTATTTCTATATTATTATTTTAATAACCTGTATTTTGTTTTTAGAGTAGTCCAGTGAAGTAGTGAGAATGGGGTAGAGAATAGAGCAAGGAGTTCAGTCTGTAACTGATTGTGAACCATCATTTGAGATAGCTCATTGCCTTCAGGCCAGCGGTAACCTGCATTTTTAACAAACGTTCCAGGGGTTCTGATGTGGTGGTCTGGGTCACACGTTGAGAGGCACTGAGGCAGAGACAAGAGGCAGAACAACTTAAGCCTGAGGTAGGCGGAGCTGAAGAGGAGGGGCAGAATCTTCCATTATTTTAACAAATACAATCAATGATCCTAGGTAGGCAATTAGAAATGGGGAGTGAAGGAGGAAAAGAGTTGAGCGCCTGCTACTTCTTTTAGATTTGATGATGCTATTAATATTAACTGAAGAGGAAACGTGGGGGTCAGTGAACAGTGAGATGAGGTACATTTCAGTGTGGAGGCCTGGCCCCTGGGGACGCCAGCGTGCAAGACTAGGTTGGATTAGCAGTGATGCTGACAGAGTGGGAGTGAACTCAGCCAACCCATCGTTATCAGACAGGAATGCATTTGGCTGTAGGTTGATGTCATCAGGACCCACACTGGCTACCTTGTGGCCTCAACATGGCTGCTGCAGCACTAAATGTTGTATGTTCATTTAAAGCAAAGGTGGCACTGAGACTACACGTGTTCCCATATACCAGCCAAGCACTTGCCTACCTCCCCACCCCCAACAGAACTGCTTAGGTCTCCTTGACCAGTACTGGGGCAGTGGGGATTAGCCCTATGATGAAAGGTCCCCCGCGACCACCACCCCCAGTTCAGAAACAAGGTCCTGTGAGCAGTGAGGATGTGTGTGTGTGTGTGTGGGGGGGGTGTTAACAGAACACCACATACCGCAGCATACCGCAGTAAGAGAAGCGTCCTGGCTTTAGGAAAGTGGGTGTGAACTCCAAATGAAGGGCAGACCTGGAGCAGCTCTCCTGGGGGTTTGGGCATACACATCGTTGCCACTTTTTGGCTTTTTTTGGTTTGGTCCTTCCTCACATTAGTGGGGGCAGGAATGAGGTGTCTCTCCTCCTGTCAGTGGAAGCTTTGGCATAGGAGCTTTGGGACATGGTCGTTTTTAATAATCTTGGTGGCAGTGCATTGAAAACCAGGGTAGTGGCAATGGGGAAATTGGATTCTCTTGATGGGTAAGGGAAGGATGACTGTCCTTTTTCCATGAGTTGGTGTTTTGGAGTCTTCAGAAAACCTATGTTGGGTTCCTTTCTGTCAGAGTTAGCACCAGACTCAGGGCCTGGCTCTGCAGAGCTGAGCGGGATTCTGCAGCGCGGCAGTTGCCCGGTGCGCTCTCTCCTGCTGGCCGTTGGTGTCATGAAGACGCCGATGTGGCACACATTCTGTTGCCACCTTGGGCGTGCACACTCCCTCAGCTTCTGCCAGGATGCGGTAAGATCAGCTTATAGGTAGATAGGTGGTGGGTAAGTTGCAGGTAGTTCCTGAATGAGGATGAATCTGTGGGTAGTGTTTTGAGTAGATACAGGAATTTACCTTTGCTTAATTGATTTAAATCCGTTATCAGCAGACTTTTATGCTGAAGTTTTATTTTGCCAACAAGTATTATTGTCTGGGCTCTGGTGTGTCATTCATTAGCCAAGTGGCCTTGGGTGAATTACTTAATCCTCTGGCCCTCAGTTTCGTAATGTGTAAAGTGGGAATATTACCACCACTTTCAAAATTGGTGTGAGGATTAAAAGATGAAAATGGCTCCTACTTGGGTAGTGGGTGTGGTATGTGTGAAGAAGTGTTGGAGGTAACCTGGAGGTCTTTGAATATGTTTTGCATGCCTTACGTTTTGTGAACAAATTATTTTCTGACTGCTTCCTATATGTGAATCATGGTGCTTGTAAACTGCAAACCACAGATGAAGCTTTGAGATAGAATTGGAGAGGCCTGGGATTTCTTTTGTGACCTGTCATTAGTTGTTCAACCGGGCAAGTTACTCAGTCTCTCTGTTTACCAGTTTTCTTATTTGTTAACTGGAATACTAGTTTCTGTCTCATAGACCAGAAGTGTTTGTTCTGTTAAGAAGACAAGTAAATATAAAAATACTCATGAAAATTTAAAGTGATATGCAAATTGGGCCAGGTGCGGTGGCTCACGCCTGTGATCCCAGCACTTTGGGAGGCCGAGGTGGGTGGATCACCCAAAGTCAGGAGTTCGAGACCAGCCTGGCCAACATAGTGAAACCCTGTCTCTACTAAAAATACAAAAAATTAACCAGGCATGTAGTGCGCGCCTGTAATCCCAGCTACTCGGGAGGGTGAGGCAGGAGAATTGCTTGAACCTGGGAGGCGGAGGTTGCAGTGAGCCAAGATTGTGGCACTGCACTCCAGCCTGGGCGACAGAGCAAGACTCTGTCTCAGAAAACAAACAAACAAAGAGATATGCAAATTGATAGAAATAAGTTTACCAGCTTCTTTCCACTGAAACATTTGTATGTTAATTTTTTATGCCAGTATTTCCACTTTTGGGGGGCTTTGTGAATTTGGGTGATGTTGCTTAATTAACCATAGTCAGGTTTCTGTTTTACCTGCTTTTTTGTTGTTGTTGAAGGACCGGGGAAGTCTAAAGGACAGATAGGTGGCTGAAGTGGACATTTGGCTAATTTTCTTTCCTTTCTGCTACTTTTTTTTTGTTTCCCTCCCAGTTTCCCAGCTGTCTGCCTGCAGCCCCTCTGTCCAGGTCACCTTGGGCAGGCCGTGGCTTGCTGCCCTCAGCCTCTGGACACGACTCTTGGTCAGTCCCCTCCATTTTCCTCACCCCCATGTGGCAGCTGTTTTTCATTTGTTTGTCTTTTACTGCGTAAATGTGGAAATCCTCACTCCTTACATGCTCAAGACATTAACACTAATAGTCTGAGATTTTACTTCTATCCTTATATTGATTAACTATATTTTTCCCTTTACCATTTTACATGCAGAATAATACATGGAGTATACACATAAGTTGTGAAGCACAGTCACGGACTGTGCACACGTGGACCCACCTGCGCGGCTGAGTGCCAGGGTGCTCTTCTGTGGCATCCTCCAGGGTTAAGCATCCTTTGGGGCTTAGTCTCCATTTGACTTACTCTTCTGGTAAATGCCGGTTCACACTTTTTACCTATTTTCTCTTTGGTGGTTTTTCTTTTTTATCATTCTGTGGGAGTTTCTTTTTTTCTTTCTTTCTTTCTTTTTTTTTTTTTTTTTTGAGAGGGAGTTTCACTCTTGTCACCCAGGCGGGCGTGCAGTGGCATGATCTCGGCCCACTGCAACCTCCGTCTGCTGGGTTCAAGCGATTCTTATGTCCCAGCCGCCGAAGTAGCTGGGATTACAGGTATCCGCCACCATGACCAGCTAATTTTTGTATTTTTAGTAGAGACAGGGTTTCGCTGTGTTGCCCAGGCTGGTCTCGAACTCCTGACCTCAGGTGATCCACCTGCCTCGGCCTTCCAAAGTGCTGGAATTACAGGCATGAGCCACCGCGCCCAGCCCGTTCCATGGGAGTTTCTGCTATATTCTGGTTACTGGTTACTGACTGGCTGTCAGCAATAGTGTACCTTTTTTTCCCACCTTGGCTTTTCTTTTATCTCTTTTTGAGGTGTCTTTGATGAGCAGAAATTCTCAATTGTAATATAGTTGAGTTTAGCAGTCATAGCTTATATCTAATATTTTTTTCTATTATATTTAAGAAACTCTTCCCAATTCCAAAGTCATTGGAAATTCTCTATCGTCTGCTGGACGTTTTGAAGTTCTTCTGCCTTTTGCTTTAGCACACCCAGAGTCTGCCAGGAGCTCACGCGTGTGGTGTCCTTGGGTAACCTGCCATCTCAGCCCCTTTGCTGAAATCCCCCTCCCTCCCAAACCCTGGTTTGCAGTGCTACCTGTTACACATCAAGCTTCCAAATCTGCAAGGGTCTGTTTCTGGGCTATCTTTGGTCCCCAAATTCCGCTTCTCTTAATTTGCTTTAAGGATAGTTGAGGACATAAGCAGATATTTACTTACGGGAATATCCACTGAAGTTCTGATGATAGCATTGAGGGAACGGGAAGCATTCTAAATGTTCCAGCAGTGGGAAGCAGGTGAATGTTGGAGGGGAGGGTGTGTAGGTGCAGTGAGATACTCTGTAGCCAGCAAAAATGCGTTTGCTGATGTGGCTATATGGTGATAATATACATGACAAAAAAATAGCAAGGTCACATAACAGTATGTACAGTATGGATTCCATGTTCATAAAAAGAAAGTTGTAAGTTGAAAAAAACCTGTTATCTTGCTTTCTCCTGTCCTGGTCACACTCAGGGTGATTTGATCTGGCTTCGACCCCATCAGGCCACCATGTCCGCTCTGGCAGGTCCTCGGTGACCCCCTGGTGGCTGCTTCCTTTATCCTCGGCTCAGTTCTCATTTATGACCTCGCTGCTGCATTGGACATCACTGATGCGATCTTCTCGACGTGCTCTCTGCTCTCCTCCGCTTCTGCCCACTTTCTTCTTATTCTCCTTTCTGGCTTTCCTTCCTTGGTATTGGTGTCCCTGGGTTCCCATTTCCCTGGGCCTCCGTGTACTCCATGCTTTCTCCTTTGGGGCCCTTGGCAAGGCATCTCCTGTGTTAAAACTTCTACATCACAGACCTGCAGAGCTGGCTGTCGCCTTACACTGAACTCCCCTGACGTCCTCGAGGCCCGCAGAGTCAGCACATCCAGAATGAAACCCACATCCCCCCACTGAGCCACACTCTTTGGAGGCATCCAGGATTTCTGTCCTGTCTCCTCCCCTTCACCTCGGTCGATTGTCACATTTTTCTGAACATTCCCATGCCTGTGTCCATCTCTCCCCTGCCACCCCAGACTCTTGTCATCAACTCCCCCCTTATGCGAGTTTCTGGAGTGTTCTGCCAGCCTCCACATTTCACCCCTCTTCTTTCCCACACTGTGGCCACAGTCAGCTTTCCAGAGTGTATTTCTGAGCCACCACCGGGCTCTGTCTGTAGCCCCAAGGAGCAGCTGCCGGCCTCTGCTTGCCCAGCCCCTCCTCCCTGGCCTGCTCAGGTACCTGTTGTCTCAGGCAATTCCCTTATGGGGCATTGCTCACTGCCCTGTGCCCCACATCCCAGAGCACTCTGGTGTGTACACATCCGCCTTCCTCTGGTCTGAGCTCCTGGCCATGCAGCCCTCAGAGCCCAGTGTAGTGACCAGCATCTGGTGATGCAGCCACGTGTCAGAGAGGGGGCAACCTCACCCTGTGCTTGGGCCTGCTAGTGCCTTTCAGACAGAGTCCATTCCGGACTTTCCCTGCCTCCTGGTTTGAAGCCCTTTTCAAGGACATTCTCAGAGCTGTCTTACTGTTAAGCAAGGACCACTGGAGACTTGCGCTTCCCCCCAAGCAGCTGCACGTGGTAGTCTTGGACCTGTGGGCTGGGCATATGTCTGTCGGGTCAGTGGGTGGCCGTGGACCACACTCCAGCTCAGGCCCAGTGCTCTCACCAACTTCCTCTGGGGAGCCCAGCACTGGGATTGGTGTCTTGCCTGTGTTTGCTGGTGGGCACGTGTTCACTTTCCACCTGCTGCTCTCTGACTAGAGCTTAAGAGTTTTCTTGGTGCTGTGTGTGTTGCAAATTTGTCTCTGATTGGAATAAGGGTATCTTAGATGGCTTGAACGACAGTTGGCCCTTTTGTTTGTGCATAGAACCCAACAAAGTGACTCTAAGAGCCCGGTGGCCCGGCGTGGCCCGAGCGAACTGTGCAGGGACCTGGCCCTTTCACTCCTGACTCTGCTCTAGGGGGCAAGGAGAGGCCTCGTCAGCCTAGCAGCATTTCCTGTGGGTGCCTTTCACAGCTGCCACGTGCAAAATACAGCACATTATTTTGGGGTGTTATTTTCTTGACCACTTTTGGTTCATTCCTTTTGACTAAATGTTTAAAAATATTCTGCAGCATATCTATAGTACTCACAAGCAGCGAATCAGGAGAAGAAATGCAGTTTCTGAGAAGGCTTCAAAGAAATAATGGTCTTTATCTTTTCCCCAGCCTTTTCCGCTGAAACCCACCAGTCTTTTTCTGAGCACTCTTGTTCTATAAATAAAGCAGCAGCTCTCCTTGGGCAGCCCAAGATCGCAGACTCTCATCCGCCCTCAGAAAGATTGTGCGTGTGCGTGTGTGTAAGAGTATGTGGTGCAGTGAGTTGTGTTTTAATTTTGCTTTTCTTTTATGTATGAGATGTGTAGCAGGAGATGCAAGAAAAAATACTCCAGCATCTGTCCTTTAAAGATAACTTATAACTTTTCTGGGTTTTGGCTTGTTGGTTTTGTCTTTTTTTTTTTTCCCATTTAGGGAAGAGATGGAAGTGATTGCTTTCCCCACAAAGGTAAGGAAGATGAATCGGGGGCCAGGAGAGACATCTTCACAGTGAGGCCTTTGAGGTCAACAGAGAAAGGGTCTCGTGGTATATGTTTCAGGCTTCCATGGATGGCATTGTTCTGTGCAGATGTATTTGAAATGAGTTTCATCCATGTGTACTTGGATGTGAAAAGGATGTTTGGAAACAAATACCATTTCCCAGTCCTTCACACTGAAGACTGGTTTATATCCTTGCTACCAGAATCGGGGTGGGACTTTCTTTCTGCCTTGGATCACCCTTGGTCTGTTTTGGACGGGACCTCAGATGCTAACTGTATGCTGGGGATCCCCGCTGTCTCTAGGGGAGGGGGTGGGGGTGGGGAGGTCACTTCTGGCAAACAAGCGTCATCAGAATGCTTGATCGTTGGATAATGTTGGGCTCCTCTCTTTTTCCTTCCTGGCACTCTTTAATTACTGGGGAGAGGGTGGGTGCCTTCTTCAGAAGTGTGAGGTGAATGTATAAGCCAAGAATGAGTCAGTAGATTCTTCAGCAGCTCTGCCCTGCGCTGATCCTCTAGAGTTGGAAAGGGCTGCTGTTGTGCCACTGGGTCAGTGCCGAAAGCAGAGTTCACCATGATTGGAACATGCTGGTGAGCAAGAAGCTCTTGGAAGTGGTCGTGAGTGCAGCCAGTTCCCCCCAACCCAGGAAGGGCACAGTGAGGATGGCCGGTTGCGGGATAAGGAGAAGAGACCCCTAGGCAGTTTGCATTGGCCTGTGCTGTCCGGGTGTGGTCCTGGTGTCCGTCCACATGTTGATGGTGTGTCGGGCTGGGGGCTTTCTGCAGCCTTCCCTGTTCCACTGTCTCTCCTGTTGTGAATGCCGGTGGATGGACCAGGCAGCGCAGTGTTCTGCGCTTGCATTCTGGCATAGGTGGGGGACATGAGCCTCCTGTGTCTTGCTTTTGCTGGTTTTATCTTAGGGAGTTTTAAGTGTTTGTGGATACTTAAGAACTTTGTACATGCACTGTTTGAAACATTTACGTAAAGTGCAGAGCTATATGAGATTAGGTAGTTAAGCAAAAGTTTCTCTGAACCAATGTGCTTGTCTTTGAACAGAATTTTTAGGAAGCCTCCCTCCATTTCCATGCTGAGGCTCCTTGTGGACTGGGCATTTCCGTGAGGTGGGATGTAACATAGTGTGCGAACGCTGAGAGCCAGGTTCTTGTCTTCACGCTTGTCGTTTATTCTTTTTGACTGTGTTAATGGCTCCGAGTACGTCAAAACATCTCATGACCAAGTAGTTAGTTACGCATTTGATGTTTTGGTGGCATGGGCTGCGTAAGGCGGGGGAGCAGCTCCGGGAGAAGTAGAGCCCCCTTCATTCTTGGCTTTAATTGAGCCAAGGTGAGTGGACCGTATAATCCATTTCTGGATTCTCGTAAGAGAACGTCTTGTGTTGGGGTGAACTCATCAGCTTTTCGGGTTGAGAGGAGTTTTAGTGTCGTGGCCGAGGCACTTTCCTCTCATGGTGTGTGCAGATGCACACGCCAGGCCTGTGAGTGGTGGGTTGGGCTGAGGGCGCGGGCCTGGAGCTTCTGAGCCCCAGAGCCACTGACGTAGACAGCTTTGGCAGCAGCATCCTGAGAAATGGCAGGGGGCCAGAGAACACAGAGACAGGGCCAAGAATAGCTGAAAAATACCAAATGCTGAAGTTGGAGAATGCACTGGCCCCACGTCCCAGTGTCCTCCCAGCTGCTGTGTACTGTGGCCCTGTGAGCCTCAGTGTCCCTTCTTCATGTCTGCCAGTGCGTC
This sequence comes from Pan paniscus, assembly GCF_029289425.2. NCBI lineage: Eukaryota > Metazoa > Chordata > Mammalia > Primates > Hominidae > Pan > Pan paniscus. Next base: position 135,989,659 of record NC_073262.2, read on the forward strand.
CAGGGCACACCCTGGGCCTCTTGACACCCCCACCCACACAGGCACACATTGCCCCTTAGAGGACAGGATTGGTGCAACCCCCCATGCCCCCGGCAGCGTGCTGGGCCTGTGCATAGGTCAAGGTCTGTTGAGAGTGTGAGAAATATTTTCTGTTAGAGACACGAATATGTTTCAGCCGCAACAGGCTGCGTTTCAGCCGGAAGAGTGAAAGGGCACCTTGAAAACGCAAGTTTATGAATATGTTTCTGTACTTTCAGACCATCATCAAAGAGGGGATGCTGACCAAACAGAACAATTCATTCCAGCGATCAAAAAGGAGATACTTTAAGCTTCGAGGGCGAACGCTTTACTATGCCAAAACGGCAAAGGTGAGGCCCCATGCAGGAAAGCACACGCGAGGACATCACAGGAGCCGTCCCAGGGGAGGAACTGGGGGTGCTGAGTCCTTGTGTGGGAAAAGCTTCAATTCTCAGATCTGTTATTGCCAGTGAGTTTTGTAACACTCCACGCTGTCAGGTTTTACTTGTCTCAAGGCATGTTTTATTTCTTATCAAAATTAATTTCTGTTCATTTTCCTTTTCTTTAATGTCATCAGTAATGGGGAAAAGGAAAAAAAGGGTCACAGAAACAGCCACGTTACAGTTGGATATCTTTCTTTCAGAAAGGTGGAGGGAATCACAGGGTTATGAATTTCATCTTCTTATTATTAAATAATTTTTATTCTTTAAGTATATTGAAGTTCTTTTTTTTTTTTTTTTTTGAGAGGGAGTCTTGCTTTGTCGTCCAGGCTGGAGTGCAGTGGCGAGATCTCGGCCCATTACAACCTCCGCCTCCTGGGTTCAAGCAATTCTCCTGCCTCAGCCTCCCAAGTAGCTGGGATTACAGGTGCCTGCAACCACGCCTGGCTAAAATTTTTATATTTGAGTAGAGATGGGGTTTCACTATGTAGGTCAAGCTGGTCTCGAACTCCTGACCTCAAATGATCCGCCTGCCTCTGCCTCCCAAAGTGCTGGGATTACAGGCATGAGCCACTGTGCCCGGCCTAGAGATGGGGTTTCACCACATTGCCCAGGCTGGTCTTGAACTCCTGACCTCAAGTAATCTGCCCGCCTTGGCCTCCCAAGGTGCTGGGATTACAGGCATGAGCCACTGTGCCCAGCCAAAGTAGAAGGAGCTGAGCTTCTTGATGTGTGAACAGAAATGGGAAATTCTTTATTTTTAGGCTTTCTAGCAATTAACCTTGTTTCTGTGTGCCCTATTGTAGGTAGATTTAAAGCTAGAAGCACCAGGTGGGTGCTGCTGGAGGAGGAGCAGCCAGTGAAAGTCACAGATTACTGCCATGTTTAAGCGGATGTGGTGTTAGACATTCAGACACCAGTGTGTTGGCTGGGATTCTGAATACCTGTGTTTTTTATCAGGATTGGTGTCAGTACTAATATTTTGGTATTTAAGAAATCTGGAGTCTGAATCATTTACATTTTGAGACATATCCCTAGAAAGTTACTGCATTACAATTTGAAATGGAACAAAGCAGCTTGTTTAGAAAGGGTTCTGACCACTTCCCTCACTTAAAAAAAAAAAACAAAACACGACAAAATAACCTTTTACAGTTAGTTCTGGGGGTGAGGGGAGGGGGAAGGTTACTTAAAAGATTGAGTTTCTTTTCTGAGTTATTAGTTTGATTTTCTCCAGGGTTCCTCATAGAGCCATCGTAGAATAGAGGGGATGGTATAAGGGAAACAGGAGGCAGGGGCTGTGCTGGGGGACCCTGTAGGGAGTGGAGAGGGAGACGGGGGAGGTCCCCAGGCCTGACTCCCAGCCCTGCCCTGGAGCATCTTTCTCTCCGGGACCAGGATCCTTCTGCTCTGCTCCCTTGTTTCCTTTCACGGCCAGACCCTTTCCATTTGGACCTGTCTCTCTTCCCCAGAAGAATTTGTTTTAGCCAGGACCTTCCCCCTCCATGTGCTCGCTGGAGGAACAAGCCAGGAGGACACGGAATCCTCAGTCCAGACCCCGGCCTTCCCTCAGCTAAAACACTGTGTGAGAACATACTTCACATGTAAAAGTGAACACTGGTATTGACAGTAGTAAATACAGAAATACCAGCATTGGGTTGTTTGCTTTGGTTCTCTCTCTTTCTTCCTTCACTAATGCAATGACAATGTTTGTAGATTTTTTTTAAAAAATCACGGCACTATACCTGTGAGCCCGAGCTTTTGGTTAGAAGCAGGTGGGTGGGTTAATTTGGATTGGCTTATTGATTGGATGCTACAGTTTCAAGGTACTGGGGCTTCTGTGGGTGCTTGTTAGGGATCATTGGGGTGTGGTGGGCAGCGCTGGCTAGTGCTTAGGGATGGACCTGTCTTTGTGTGCCTTAGTCCCTGTGTTTGTCTCTTTCCAGTCAATCATATTTGATGAGGTGGATCTGACAGATGCCAGCGTGGCTGAATCCAGTACCAAAAACGTCAACAACAGTTTTACGGTAAGATTCCTGAGTCATGCCTTTCTTGATTCTTCACTGAAGTCGGCTTTCCTTTTTGATCTGAACATGTGTCCAAGCAGTTCAAACGTTTTCATTCTTTTCTTACTGATTGGAATGATTGCTGGTAAAATTTGAATTTAATGCTGAAAGTAATACTGAGGTTGGAGAATAACCAAGAATTTGGCATGCATAAGCACAAAAGGACAATAGGGACCAAATGAAAAATTTTTATATGTGTTTTGGTTCACGTCTGTTTTGTTTTTTTTGAGACGGAGTTTGGCTCTTGTTGCCCAGGCTGGAGTGCAATGGCGTGATCTCCAGCTCACAGCAACTTCCGCCTCCCGGGTTCAAGCGATTCTCCTGCCTCAGCCTCCCGAGTAGCTGGGATTACAGGCATGTGCCACCACACCTGGCTAATTTTGTATTTTTAGTAGAGACGGGGTTTCTCCATGTTGGTCAAGGTGGTCTCGAACTCCCAACCTCAGGTGATCCACCCTCCTTGGCCTCCCAAAATCCTGGGATTACAGGTGTGAGCCACCATGCTTTGCTGGTTCACGTCTTACTAGCTCTGTACAGAGTTTTGTTTTTTGTGATTAATGTCGAAAATTTGGAAAATGCAGACAAGTATGTTAAAGCAATTAAAAAGCAGACATAATTCAGCCACCTCAAAAAACATTGAATGTTAATATTTTGGTGTATTTCTTTTTTTTTTCCTTTTTTATGTTTAAACTTTCTTCCTTCCAAATTTATAAAAGTTATGTAGGACTTTCTGCAAAAGTTCTAAATGCACAAAATCATGTGATCTCACCACTTGGAAGTGGCCAGCTGCTTACTCTAGAGTGTTTATCTTTATTTCTGTATATTTATGTCTTTACCTACGTGTACCCATGAGATCATGCTGAACCTTTTGGTTTACACCTGTGTTTTTTTTCCCCCCAGGACAATTTATAGTAGAGAGTTGCTCATGTCAGCTGATCTAAATGTTCGTGATATTATTTAATGGCTATAGTAGCATTTTCTTGTAGGATTTTATAATTTAGGCTTTACGGGCTGACTTTAGCGCCTGCCTGTGTAAGGTTTGACTCTAATAACAGCACTAGAACTTTTAAAGCTGTTTTTCTTTATGTTATTAGGCCATCCCATCTAGACAAAAAGTGTGCACCCTAATTTAAAAAATTATTCTTTTATAATTCAGTCAAGGTGAGTAATTTTCCTCAAGTTTAGGATCTGATATTTTGGGTTAGTGTTAGTTTCAGGTGCTTTCAAGTTTTGTTTTGTTTTATTTATTGATGGATTCATTGTTGATGTTGCCAATACAAATGGGATTTTCCTTCCTCTGTCTAAACCTCTGCTTATTTTGTGTTGATGTAACTGCTCTTATTTTACTTGGAGTATTTGTAGTTTTCTCTATTAATTTATTTTTACCAGCTGGGAAGAGACATTTTTAACCACATAAATAGATTTTTCTTTGATTCGTGGTTTTTAGAGTCTTTAATAGGAGTAGGTGTTGAATTTCTTTGGAGTGTTCTGAGCATCAGTTAATTAATTAATGAATTTTTTTGAGATGTTGTCTCCCTTTGTCACCCAGGCTGAAGTGCGGTGGTGTGGTCTCGGCTCACTGCAACCTCCGTCTCCCAGGTTCAAGGGATCCTCATGCCTCAGCCTCCCTAGTAGCTGGGATTATAGTCGTGCACCGTTATGCCCAGATAATTTTCGTAATTTTAGTAGAGATGGGGTTTCACCATATTGGCCAGGCTGGTCTCAAACTCCTGGCCTGGAGTGATCTACCCGCCTGAGCCTTCCAAAGTACTGGGATTACAGGCATGAGCCACCGTGCCTGGCCCTGGGCATTAATTTAGATGTTCATTTTGGTTTCAGTTATTTGCATATTTCCTAATAAAAAAATTATTCTTGGTAATGTTGAATTTTACTCCTTTATCTTGCAATTTAGAATTTTCCCACTGGTATGTATGCATTTGTTTTGGGTGAGAATGTAGCCTTGTTGCAGTTTTAAACAATTGTTTTTTCTGTTTTTAATTTTAATGGATACATAATAGCTGGACATATTGTGTTTTGATTTCAGAGTTAAACCAACCCCATAAAATTCACTTAGTAACTTTCTATGAGTTTATGTTTTCTGCAACATTTTATGTAGCTTTGGGATTGGTTGTTTCTTAAGTTCGAGAGAATTTATTTTAAATTATTTGTCAAGAAGACTTTTTAGGGAGATAAGGCTGTAATAGAAATAAATCCTAAAATATTTATATCTTGCATTTTGATCATTTGAGCCTTTTCACTTTTTGAGTCCACATCTGTAATTTACTTTCCCACTAATTTCACACCTTCAAAGTTAGTAGCGTGTACTGTTGTGTAGTTTAAACACCTGTGTCTCTGGTTGAATCTCCTTTGCATTTCTAATTTTATTAGTTTAGTTTGCTTTTCTTGTCAGATTTCGTAAACTCTAGCATTTTTGTTTTCTTTGTTTTTAAAGAGAACTAGTTCTTAGATTATTGAACAATTCTCCTTTTCTGTTTCCTTTTTTATTTTTTTGAGACGGAATCTTGCTCTGTTGCCCAGGCTGGAAGGCTGGAGTGCAATGACGTGATCTCGGCTCACTGCAACCTCCACCTCCTGTGTTCAAGCGATTCTTCTGCCTCAGCCTCCTGAGTAGCTGGGATTACAGGCACCTGCCACCACACCCAGCTAATTTTTTTATATTTTTAGTTAGAGACGGGGTTTCGCTACGTTGGCCAGGCTGTTCTCAAACTCCTGACCTCGAGTGATCTGCCTGCCTCGGCTTCCCAAAGTGCTGGGATTACAGGTGTGAGCCACCACGCCTGGCCTGTTTCCTTTTTTTTTTTTTTTTTTTTTTCTGAGACAGGGTCTTGCTCTGTTGCCCAGGCTGGAGTATAGTGCTGTGATCTCGGCTCATGGCAACCTCTTCTTCCTGGGTTAAAGTGATTCTCCTGCTTCAGCCTCCTGAGTAGCTGGTATTACAGGCGTGTCCCACCACGCCTGGCTGATTTTTGTATTTTTAGTTAGAGATGGGTTTTCGCCATGTTGTCCAGGCTGGTCTTGACCTCCTGACCTCAAGTGATCCTCCTGCCTCAGCCTTCCAAAGTGCTGGGATTACAGGTGTAAGGCACCATGCTGGGCCCTACTTTTCTGTTTTCTAATTCAGTGTCTGTATTTATGTGTATTGGTTTTTTTTTTTTTTTTTTTTTAGATGGAGTCTTGCTCTGTTGCCCAGGCGGGAGTGTAGTGGTGTGGTCTCAGCTCTTTGCAGCCTCCGCCTCCTGGGTTCCAGTGATTCTCCTGCCTCAGCCTTGGGTAGCTGGGATTACAGACACATGCCACCATGCCCAGCTAATTTTTTTATTTTTAGTGGAGACGGGGTTTCACCATGTTGGCTAGGCTGGTCTCGAACTCCTGACCTCAGCGCCCGCCTTGGCCACCCAAAATGCTGGGATTACAGGTGTGAGCCACCTTGCCCGGCTGTGTATTAGTTTTTATCTGTTGTAACTTACGAAATATGTTGTTCAAGTCCTCTTATGATCTTGTTTTTTATCGCTTGAGCTTCCATAGGCTGTTAATGAGGAGTTAGAATCTCTTTCAGGCCAGTTACATTTAACACTTTGTTCATGTATTTCTAACAGTTTTCACCTTCTCCATTTTGAAGCTTTGTTAAGCATGTAAATATTTAAAAAGATAATACCTTCAATATTGAGTAATCATTTGTTAATAAAGATTAATAAAGTAGTAGCTTTTTTTTTTCTTCTTTCCTAGACAAGGTCTTGCTCTATCACCTGGGTTGGAGTGAAGTGGCACAATTATGACTCACTGCAGCCTTAAACTCCTGGGCTCCAGTGATCCTCCTGCCTCAGCCTCCCAGTTAGCTGGGACTACAGGTGCTTGACACCATGCCTGGCTGATTTTTACATTTTTTTATAGAAGCAAGGTCTCGCTATGTTGCTCAGGCTGGTCTCAAACTCCTGGCATCAAGTGATCCTCCTGCCTTGGCCTCCCAAAGTGCTGGGATTAAAGAAGATCTTTTTCACAATGAGTAGTTTGTGTCATTAACTGTTCTCTGATATATATTAGTATTTCTAGGTCTTCTTTTCTTTGTTCAGAATTTACTTGATATACATACCACCCCCACCCTTTTCCATCCTAACTTTTATCTTTAGTTTTCCTTATTATTTTGAATTTAATTCTTTTTTTTTTTTTTTTTAGAGATAGGCTCTTGCTGTGTTGCTCAGGCTGGAGTGCGGTGGTACAGTGTTAGCTCACTGCAGCCTCAAACTCCTGGTCTCAAGAGATCTTCCTGCCTCACCCTCCCCAGTAGCTGGAACCACAGGCATTGTCACCACACCCAGCTAATTTTTTATTTTTTGTAGAGATGGGGTCTAACTATGTTGCCTTGGCTGGTCTCTAACTTCTGGCCCCAAGTGATCTGTCTTGGTGTCCTAAAGTGTTGGTATTACAGGCATGAGCCGATGTGCCTTGCCTAGATTTAATTCTTGTAAACAGTATGTTGTTAGAATCTGTTTTATTTTAGTCAGAAACCCATTGCCTTGTAAATATTGTGCTTCAGCCATTTTCTGCTGTCAGGATTCTTGCATATCTGATGCCTGTGTTTTGTGGCTGAATGTATTGTGCTTTCTTGTTTGTTTGTTTGTTTATTTATTTTTGAGACAAGGTCTTGCTCTGTCACCCAGGCTGGAGTACAGTGGTGCAGTCATGGCTCACTGCAGCTTCGACCTCCTAGGCTCAAGTAATCTTCCCACTTCAGCCTTCTGGGTAGCTGGGACTCCAGGCACATGTGACCATACCCAGATAATTTTTGTTTTTTTGTAGAGAAGGAGTTTCACCATGTCACCTAGGCTGTTCTTGAACTTTGGGGTGCAAGTAGTCCACCCACCTTGGCCTCCTGAAGTGCTGAGGTTACAGGCATGAGCCACCACACCCAGCCATGCTTTCTTATTTTAATGGTCTCTTGGTACCTCTCTTCTACTTCTCTCCTGTGTTGTCTCTTAAACATTTACAGTTCACAGATTTTCTTTTTCCTTTCTTTTCTTTTCTTTTTTCTCCTCCCCTCCCCTCCTCTCCTTTCCCCTCCCCTCCCCGCTTCTCTCTTTTTCTATCTTCTTTTCTTTCCCTTTTCCTTTTTTTTTTTTTAATTTAAATTTAAGAGACAGGTCTTACTCTGTCGCCCGGGCTGGAGTGCAGTGGCTTGATCACCATTTACCGCAGCCTTGAAATCTCAGGCTCAAGCGATCCACCGGTCTCAGCCTCCCAAAATGTTCAGATTACAGGCATGAGCCACCATGCCTGGCCAAGTTCACAAATTTTATTATGCTAGACCTGTTTGTAGCCAGCCCATATGGTGACATCCTTTTTTTGGTCAAGCTTTGTGTATTACTGAGGGTTTAGTCACAGAGAACATGCTACTCAATGCTTTGTTTCACTAGCTCTTATTCGATTCATACCAAACCATGAAAATGAAAAAGGACTGAAGAACATGGAAGAAAAATAATGCAAAATGGTCTGTTTTCCAGAAAGGAATCAAATACGGTATTTTATTAGTGAGCTCTGAGAACATAGTATTTCCCAGTGTTGGTGTTGCAGGGGGTTGTCGAGAGCAGGCTCGATGCTGTTGCTGTCTTTGAAGGCATTTCTGCTCGAAGACTCAGAGTTGCCTTCTCGCTTGTGCAATGCGGGTTTGCTAACTGGTTGGTATGGGATAGAGCAAGCCTGATTTCTTCCTGACTCCAGTTTGGGCTTTCCAGCTTTGAAAAACTATTTTTTCCTTCTTTTCTCTTACACTTGAAAAAATGAATTCTGGTTCATGTGCTTTGTCTTGTTCTTTGGGAATTTGGCTTGTTTATTTAGTCATTGTTTTGGCAAGCATTTTTTTTGGGGTCTACCCTGGGCCACACACCATGCTGAGTGCCAAAGTTTCAATGGTGGGTAGAAATGGAGAGGAGCCACTCTGCATCAAGCTTATATTCTCGTGGGAGATCAGATAAGCACATACATAGAGCCTTAGTTACAGGCTGAGACAAGCTTCGATGGAAGAGCAGTACATGGTGCCTGATATGTGGAAGACCCCACCTGGCCTTGGGGAGGGGCTGGGCAGTCTTCTCAGAGGAAGTGAGGTCTCATAGCTGAGACATGAAGAATGATAGTGGTAAATCCACTGAGGGAAGCATGAGCCTGAGAGGGTGTGTGTGTCTGTGTGTTGGTGTGTGTCTGTGTGTTTCTGTGTGTGTGTCTGTGTGTTTCTTGTGCAAATAGGCACCTTGGGAATGGGGCAGGTGGAGGGACCAGCAGTGCGAAGACCTTGGCATGGGGATGCCATGTGAAGTGTGCAAAGTGGTGGAAGGGCCAGGGTGGCTGATGGAGGCCAGAGTAAGAGGACACCAGAGGGGACCAGGGTGGCTGGGGGGGGTGGGGGCAGAGCGAGAGGACACCAGAGGGGACCAGGGTGGCTGGGGGGGGCCAGAGCGAGAGGACACCAGAGGGGACCAGGGTGGCTGGGGGGGGGCAGAGCGAGAGGACACCAGAGGGGACCAGGGTGGCTGGGGGGGGCCAGAGCGAGAGGACACCAGAGGGGACCAGGGTGGCTGGGGGTGGCCAGAGCGAGAGGACACCAGAGGGGACCAGGGTGGCTGGGGTGGGGAGCAGAGCGAGAGGACACCAGAGGGGATCAGGGTGGCTGGGGGTGGCCAGAGCGAGAGGACACCAGAGGGGACCAGGGTGGCTGGGGTGGGGAGCAGAGCGAGAGGACACCAGAGGGGATCAGGGTGGCTGGGGGTGGCCAGAGCGAGAGGACACCAGAGGGGACCAGGGTGGCTGGCAGAGGCCAGAGTGAGAGGACTCCAGAGGGGAGCAGGGTGGCTGGCAGAGGCCAGAGTGAGAGGACTCCAGAGGGGACCAGGGCAGAGCTTGGGACTTACTCCTCAGGACTTGGGCTGCTGTTGAGTAGTTTTATTTGGTGAAATTCTCAGATTTGCAGGTGTCAGAAAGTTCTACTCTGGCTGTAGGGTGGAGGGTGAACTGGAAGGGGAGGGAGGTTTGTAGGATTGTTAGGAGAGAGTGGAGTGGACAGTGCGGAGGTGTCTAGGGGGCAGTGGGCAGGCTAGTGATCAGGTCAGAAGGGGGTGGAGTAGATGAAGGTGTCAGGGCTTCTGCTGAGTACAGCAGCAGGCTGGTTAAGTGAGCTCAGGAGTCCAGAAGAGGGGCTGTGGGGTGGTGGGGGAGGCTTCTTTATCTTCCATGTCTGTCACATTCTTTAGCCTTATTTTATTTAATTTGTTGGTTTTTTCCTAGTTCTAGTTATCAAAGTTTTTATATTGTTTGTTACTACATTTACTTGCAACCTCCCCTCCCAGCTCCCAGCCCCCACCCCCGATTTTGGCATACTTTGTTTTTATCCTGGCTTATTCTTGTTTGATAGGTAAAATTTTTTGTGTTTTTTTTTTTTTTTGAGATGGAGTCTCGCTCTGTTGCCCAGGCTGGAGTGCAGTGGTGCGATCTCGGCTTACTGCAAGCTCCGCCTCCCGGGTTCATGCCATTCTCCTGCCTTCAGCCTCCTGAGTGGCTGGGAGTACAGGTGCCGCCACCACGCCCGGCTATTTTTTTTTTTTTTTTGTATTTTTAGTAGAGACGGAGTTTCACAGCGTTAGCCAGGATGGTCTCGATCTCCTGACCTCGTGATCTGCCCGCCTCAGCCTCCCAAAGTGCTGGGATTAAAGGCGTGAGCCACCGCGCCCGGCCAATAGGTAAAATATTTTTTAAAAGTTTTCTGTTTAACAAAGTCATTCCCTCCAGGGAAAGATTTTCCTTTGATCTTCTCCATTTTCTCTTGGGTTTTCACATGTTTTCATTGACTTAGGATTTCTCCCCTGATTTATTAAACTTTGAGTGTGTTATAGTAATTTTAGTTGTTGTCTTCAAGTCCTACGCTTGTTTGCTTTTTTTGAGACAGTCTCACTGTGTTGCCCAGGCTGGAGTGCAGTGATGCGATCTCGGCTCACTGCAACTTCCACCTTCTGGGTTCAAGTGATTCTTGTGCCTCAGCCTTCCGAGTAGCTGGGATTACAGGCTCCCGCCACCACACCCGGCTAATTTTTGTGTTTTTAGTAGAGATGGGTTTCACCATGTTGGCCAGGCTGGTCTTGAACTCCTGAGCTCAAGTGATCTGCCAGCTTCAGCCTCCCAAAGTGCTAGGATTACAGGTGTGAGCCACCATGCCCAGTTTTATCATCTTCCCTTAGCAGCCTAGGGCTGTGGAACACTACAAGACTGTAGGGTCCATTCGAGTTTTATGCTTTTATTTACTTATTTCTCCAAGTCAGTGTTTTTCATCATTTTTAAACCCATGTTCTCTTTTGATGAAGGATTAATTTTTATTGCCTCATTTAGTTTTTGCAATTTCAAAATGCAGCAAAAAGGAATAAAAGCAATGGGCTTTATTCTCACCCTCCCTGACCCTCCTGGAGAGTCATTCCTACCTGTATTCCATTTGGTCTTATTTATTTATAATATATGCTACATGAGAGCAAGGATTTTCGTCTGTTTTGTTCATGGCTTTACACCAAGTGCCCAGCACACAGTAGGTGCACATAACTCTTTGTTGAAGAGTGGCTTGGTCACCTCCAGTTCCAGAATGATTTGGGCCCTGCCCCTCATTATTCGGCTCTGCAGGAAGCTTCCTGGGACGAGATGCTGGGCCTGGCTGCAAGATCAGGTCTTCCTTCCTGCAGGGCACAGTCCATGTGCATCCCAGCAGCCACGGCAGGGCTGGGGAGGAACTGATGTGGGTTGCTTCTCTGGGCAGGGCATGGGGGTTCCCTGCCTGTGCTGGGGGAAGGGGGTGCGTGGCTGTGGGGTGGAAGGGGTGTTTCTTGCCAGAGGGAGTGGGCGTGGGAGGTGCGCTGGGTGAGCAGCCTCTGAGGCAGGAAGTGCTTTCCAGGCTGGGGTGGGTTTGGGCTTTTTTGTCAGAGCTGAGGGAAGCCATTAAGATTTTAAAGCAGGGTGGTAAAGTTGGGTTTTTGTTAGAAGAGTCTGTCTGCTGCTGGAGGCGAGATCTGCAGGGAAGAGTTGGCTAGGTGGATGAGAAGGGGTGCAGAGGGGCCTTTCCCCCAACATGAGGATGTGGACAGCCTGGATGTGCTTATGGAGGTGAGAGATGGGGCCTGAGGAGAGCCATGCACTGCAGGCGGGCAGGGTCCATGCTTCTGCTGTTGTTGGTACTTTTATTTGTTTTGGGTGACTCTGGGAATTAAGTATTAATAACAGTATTGAAGAAACATACTGTATCATTGGCCATGATGCATGCCTCCTAGAAAGCAGTGCTGTACACAGTGACATGATCACAGCACCCCTGCAGGACTCCAGATGCTCAGTTTCTTCTCCTCACCGAGAGTGTTTTGGTATTGCTGGCCTTTCCAGTTCTAGAAATGTCCCCTTGGAGACTGACTTCATGGTGGCTGGTGTCAGAGTCTGTGTCCCTTGTGAAGGAGGCAGAATCAGAGCTAAATTCAATTTAGCAAAGATTTTCTAGACTAAGTAGGAAGAGGGCTCATCACCTGAAGTGGGCGTGGGTGCTCCCCGTAGCCAGGCTCATCGCTCAAAGTGGGTGTGGGTGCTCCCCGTAGCCAGGCTCATCGCTCAAAGTGGGTGTGGGTGTTTCCCATAGCCAGGCTTATCACCCGAAGTGGGCGTGGCTGCTCCCCATAGCCAGGCTTTGTCTACAGGACAGCAGGAGGCAGTCAAGGCCTGAGCCCTGGCCAGGTCCCTCGGAGGGCAGGGAGCCTGGAGCTAGGAGAGAGTGGTGATGCAGGGTGGCCATTTCCACTCCCACAGGGCCCTTTTCCCTTCACACCCAGTGCCCACTGCCCTGTCTGAGACGCCTCATGCTGTCCTGGCCTGGGCCTCCCTGGCCACCTGCTGGCATGGCCTCTCCCATTTGTGGGGGTGCCACTTCCTAACTGCCTCACCTCTCACGGCTCTCCTTCCGTGCCCCCTATCTTGGGCGGGATGTGGGTGGGATATAGTTTGAGTCCATCTCGGGTGCTGGTTTTATGAAGCACACATTTGACTCCCTCAGTGGGTGGTGGAGTGTGCAGACCTGAGCTCCCTGAGCTCTCTGGGGTAGCCCTGGTCACCTCTCATGGGCAGGGCTGCTTGCACAGCTGGAGGGCAAGGCCTGAGCTGCTGTTCCCGGAGAACTAGAGCTCGACAGGCCTGGACTGCCCAGGAGGCCCGTGGAAAGGCTGATCCTTCCTCAGTTGTTCCAGCTGAGTGTGTGTGGCCTCCTGATGCTACATGTTCAGTTGCCTTTTACTTCCTTTATGAGGGAAGTTTTATGCTACGCAGTATTTCCAAAGTGTGAGCTCCCCAGAGGAATCAGGGACTCTTGTCTTTGAATGTCCAGGGTCTGTGTATCCTCTACCAGATAGAAGACCCAAGGCAGCAGGACTGGGCTTCTTCTCTTCTTTTGATCTCTGAAAGTACGGGACCCTGCAAGGTAACTTCATGCTTTAAGGCAAGCCAGAGTGTGAATCCTAGCTCAGCTTCTTCCAAGCAGATGACCGGGGGCGAGTCACAGGACAGCTCGAAGCCTCCATTTTCTCATCTGAGAAATGGGGCTAGTAACCTGCCTTGTGGGGTGGTTTGGTTGTAAGGACTAAATGAGTTAATGAATGTAGGCATGATATATGTGTTTGTGCCTATTAACACTGTGATTATAGGCACTTGCTGATTATTCAGTGAATGAACTGAAAGCAATAAACCAAATTCATTTATTATATCATTTGGTATGTGGAAAATTTTCTTCTAGTTTGGTGTACTTAACGTTTCATACTTTCTCTGTTTACTGAATAATAACTTTAATTGAACAAAATCACTACTAATTAGTCCAGATTTCACTGGGCTTCAGTTAGTCTGGCTGTATTATTACTACTCCCTGGGTCATGGCAACTGTAGCTGAGGTGAACCTTAGAGAGGAAAGACAAGTTTTACTGGAATATGCCTGAAATACAGAGCCATTTAGAAGGGTCATATTCTGCCCATTGTTAAAAGCGCTGTGAACTAAGGCTGGGCATGGTAGCTAACACCTGTAATCCCAGTGCTTTGGGAAGCTGAGGTGGTGGTTCACCTGAGGACAGGAGTTCAAGACCAGCCTGACCAACATGATGAAACCCCGTCTCTACTAAAAATATAAAAATTAGACAGACATGGTGGCGGGCGCCTGTAATCTCAGCTACTCAGGAGGCTGAGGCACAAGAATCACTTGAACCCGGGAGGCAGAGGTTGCAGTGAGCTGAGATCGCATCATTTCACTCCAGCCTGGGCGACAGAGTGAGACTCTGTCTCAAAAAAAAAAAAAAAGCACTATAAACCATCGAGGGGCCCCTCGTTTCTTACCTAATGAAGTTCAGGGTCTGGTCCTCATGTGCCCTCCCAGCCTGGCCTCTCCCCAGCCAAGCCCAGTGCTTCTTAGGGAGCTCCGTGTGTGTACGGGTCACCTGCTGGCCCTGGTCTCTGGGGATCTGTTTCCCCAGATTCTCCCCACCGACCCTGTCCGTTTCCTCCTCAGGGAAGCCTTCCTGTTTACACGGTGCTCAGGAAACTGCCATATGCTTCTGTGGGACTGTGGTTCTCAAACTTGGCCATGCCCGAGCACCTTTTGGAACTTTCCCCAGAAATTTGCAAGTGGGTGCTTTTTCAAAGCTTTCCAAAATCTTAGGGTACAACCACTTTGGGACCCCCTTCTTTAGGGTACTTTGTGTCACTCATATGATGCTACATTAGCACAAGCTCCCTAGTAATGTGTACTTGGCCACACCTTGAGCTCAAGGCCATGGAGTCTCTTGGCAGCTTAGGGTCCCCAGTGCTCTGCCCTTTGGGGTGAGTATGTGTATGAATATGAGCTGGAAGAAGCAGGTTCTGTTGCTTCTTTTTGTTAGCACAACAGAGAGAATGTTGACTCACCCCTTCCTTGGCAAGCCCCGCTGAAGAGGTGCTCACTATTGTGGACCCCTCTGTGGGCCAGGCTCCCCCTTTTACAATTTCCCAGCTCATGTCCAGCCGGCAGCTTGGGGACAGGGTTAGCCCCTGTGCTCTGTGTGTGTGCTTTTAGCGAGTTTGCCAGCTGGAAGACTTGTTTATCCCAGAGAATGGAGGAGTCATTTGACAAGTAAGGCATTACCCTGGCCACCTAATTTCAAATCAGTTGGAAAAGATGCAAGTTTTAGAACTTGTTATTCCTTATTTGAACTATCCTGTATCACGGCAAACTGTCTACTGAGTGCCTGAGGGTGTATGGGGTAGGTAAGTGTGTTCCCTACTCTGGGAGACTTCTAACAGTATATAAAGAAGTAGTTCTAGTGCCCTGTCATAAGTAGAGTGGAAGAAGGTGCAAAGTACAGTTAGAGTGGTGGTGGTTAGCCTTGGGAGGGGAGGTAAGCTTCTCTGAGGAGCGGCATGAGAGCTGGATGTGGGGACGGGTCCCTTTTGCAGAGAGGACTGGGGAAGAGTCAGGGAGTCGGGTGCATCCAGGGAATAGGTGGTAGGAGTGTCTGTTCATGTGACACACTAGCAGTGCCTGCTTTCCAGGTTCAAGTCCTCCTGTGTGGATTCATTTGTTAACTTAGTTCTTAAAGTGTTTGAATCTTAGTAATGATTTTAAAGGAAATTTAAAATAGGGAGAAAATGGGCTGGGTGTGATGGCTCACGCCCGTAATCCCAGCACTTTGGGAGGCCGAGGCAGGCGGATCACCTGAGGTCAGGAGTTCAAGACCAGCCTAGCCAACATGGTGAAACCCCGTCTCTACGAAAAATACAAAAATTAGCTGGATGTGGTGGTGGGCACCTGTAATCCCAGCTACTCAGGAGGCTGAGGCAGGGAGAATTGCTTCAACCCAGGAGGTGGAGGTTGCAGTGAGCCAAGATTGCACCGTTGCACTCCAGCCTGGGCGACAGAACAAGACTCCATCTCAAAAATAAAAATAAAAGTAAAATAGGGAGAAAATGTTCCCACAGTAGCCCTGCAGTTGTTTTCTTTTTTCGTGTTTCTCTTCAGACTTTTTTTTTTTTAGATGGAGTCTCGCTCTGTTGCCCAGGCCGGAGTGTAGTGGCGCGATTTAGGCTCATTGCAACCTCTGCCTCCCGGGTTCAAGCAACTCTCCTGCCTCAGCCTCCTGAGTAGCTGGGATTATAGGCGTGTGCCACCACACCCGGCTAATTTTTTTGTATTTCTAGTAGAGACGGGGTTCCACCATGCTGGCCAGGCTGGTCTCGAACTCCTGACCTCGTGATCCGCCCACCTTGGATTCCCAAAGTGCTGGGATTACAGGCGTGAGCCACTGTGCCCTTCCTCCCTTCAGACTTTTTAATAGGCAAACATTAAATTTTACATGTGTTATATACATGTATAATTTTGTGTTTACATGTGTTATATACATGTATAATTTTGTATTTTGGCTTTATTTGCTGTTTTATCATAAGATTCCCCATATCATGAGTCTCTGTAATGATCATTTTTTACAGTGGCAGATATTTCATTGTGTAGATGTGTCATCACTGATCAGTTAAACTTTATTTGCTCACTCTTGCAGCATTAGGAACTGAGAATGTTTCAGTTTTTCCTGTTGGAGATAATGCTAGAGTGTGCATTTCACATCACAGGAGGGACATTTAGGGAGGTGAGTTTGTTCTCCCCTGCAGAGCAGCTTCCATGCTGAGCCCTGTTTGCCCAGGAGAGGGTGCAGTTTGCCCTTCAGGAGCTGCTTTGGTTTGGTCTTGGGTCCCTTTTTGTTACCTGCCCTGAGAGTTGAGAAGACAAAACTTCCTCCTGCTTTGGGTGATTCTAGTTTGGTTCTGGTTTACAGCTTTATTTTTGAGTATTTCTGTATTTCAGCTTCTATTTAACTTTACACCATTTTAGATGGATCATCATTTGAACTTTCAGATATCCTAAGCCTCCAGAATCTCTAGAGGATTGGCATGTCACATAACTTTAAAAAAGCGATATCAAGAAGAGGTTGGGTTTGTTGAAGGGAAGTGGACAGATCAGGGGACTCTGGCTTATATGGCTAAGCTGGTGGAGGAAGGCATGTGAGCAGACATTGGGTGAACGTCTGCTGTCCCAGTGGCACATCCTGGAATGAGGTTGGGTGGAGGGTAGGTAGAGAGCTGCCCCAGGTATGGAAGGTGGTAGAAGAAGAGTTGAGTACACACTTGCATGAGGGATGGGGCTGGTTTACAGGAATGGAACCAGCTTGGAAAGAAGACAGAAGGTGAGAAGTGAATACTTATTGGTATCATGTAAGAACAGAGTGAAGAAAAGGACAGGCCGGCCCTTGGTTTATTTTTAAATTTCAGGAAAATGGATTGGCCAAATAATGGGGATCGAAAATAAAGGGTGTTTTTATTATGAGCCAAGTGAAGATTAAATTTAAGATATGTATGTTGTTATGGTTTGATTGTGTCCTCCAAAGTTCATGTGTTGGAAACTGAATCGCCAGTGCAACAGTATTGAGAGGTAGAAACTTTAAGAGGTGATCAGTGCTGGGTGCAGTGGCTCACGCCTGTAATCCCAGCACTTTGGGAGGCCAAGGCGGGCAGATCACCTGAGGTCGGGAGTTTGAGATCAGCCTGATCAACATGGAGAAACCCTGTCTCTACTAAAAATACAAAATTAGCTGGGTGTGGTGGCATATGCCTGTAATCCCAGCTACTCAGGAGGCTGAGGCAGGAGAATCACTTGAACCCAGGAGGCGGAGGTTGCAGTGAGCCGAGATTGTGCCATTGCACTCCAGCCTGGGCAACAAGAGTGAAACTCTGTCTAAAAAAAAAAAAAAAAAAGAAAAAAAAAGAGGTGATCAGGCCAGGAGGGCTCTGCTCTGGGGATGGATTAATGCTGTTATTGTAGGGGTCAGTTCCTAATAAAGGGATGAGTTCATCTCCTCCCCCTTGCTCTCACTCTCACCTTTGACGCAGCATGAAGCCCCTCACCAGATGCCACACCATGCTCTTAGACTTTCGAACTATGAGGCAAATAAACTTCTGTTCATTTAAAATTATCTAGTCTGTGGTATTCTGTTATAGCAGCGCAAAACAGACTAAGACACATGTCTAGAGGGCTGCTTATGTGTAATAGCTATATAATACTGCATATATAAAGGGCAGTTTATATTTAATGCTGGTAGAATATCATGAAGGTAGTGTATGTTAGAATTAGGTTTAGCTACTGTATTAGTTTCTCATGGCTTCCATAGCAAATTATCAGATAACATGAAACAAAAGAAATGTAATTCTATCACATTCCTGGAGGTCAGACATCTGAAATCATGGTGTTGGCAGGGCTGGGGTCCTAGGAGAGACTCTGTGACTTGCTTTGCCCAGCTCCTGGTAATTCCAGGCATTCCCTGGCTTGTGGCTGCATCGCTTCAAGATCTGCCTCTGTCTCCACAGGGCCTTTTCTTCCTTCTTCTGTGTCTTCTCCTCTGTTTTCTTAAACAGACACCTGTCCTTGGATTTAGGGCCCACTCAGATAATCCAGGATGATCTCATCTCAAGATCCTTAACTTGATTACATCTGCAAAGACTGTTTTTCTAAATAAGGTCACATTCACAGGTTCCAGAGATTAGAACATGGACATACCTTTTTGGAGGCCATCATTCGATGCCCTATAGCTACAAATAAGAATGGTGTGAACAGGCAAGGTTTTATTCTTTCACACCAAAGAAAGTAGTCCTTGGTCAGTATGGTCATTCTGCAAGGTCAACCGAGCCCTTCCAGAATGTGAGTCTTCTAGTCTAAGAGGCTATGAGGTGCTAGTCACCACTGTGTCTCCTGTTGTTGGACGGGGAGACGAGGAAAGGAGAAAGTGTGTTGCCTGGTAGGAGTTCATAACCAGGATTCATGGCCCCCTCAAAGCGGTCTGTGGATATGACTATATTGTATTAAAATTGGTTTCCGTTGTAATCATAAGTATTTTATTTTTGGCACTTAGAGAAATTCTGAGAAGGAGTTCATAGGCCTCACCAGACTGCCAGAAGGGGTCCATGGCACAGAACAGACGAGGAGCTCTTGTATGACTTCTCCAAAGTGTGACATGGCACTTCTGCGGACATCCTCCCGGTTGATCTTTAGTTATGTGCTCATACCGTATAGCTCTCAGGATGCTTGCCCTGAAATAATCATATCAGAATAACCATGTTATGCAGAGAGAAGGGTGATTTTTCATGTCTGTATTTATGGCTTCCTTTTCCCCAAGTAATATTTTTGAATAGTTTATGGTATCAAGAAGTTTGATGAAGTATATCATAAAGAAGGTCTTCCTTGTTAGCTGTGTGACCTAGGGCAGATACTTCATCTTTCTAAGACTCAATTTTCTCATCTGTGAAATGGGATAATACTGGACTGTATCTCAAAGGTCATTGGATTGGCACAGAAGTGCGTTCTGAATGTTTCCTAGTTTCTAATCTCCACCACCAGTCATCTCTACTAGTAGGAAAGTAATAGGGTTTAACTTGCTAACATGTAGCAGTTATTCTGATTTATAGGAGTTTCAAAGGATTTCAAACGAGGCCAACTTTACAGATATATTAAAAAATAGCTTTTGTAGCAGAAGAGTAGATATCCGGAAAAAGTTATCCTTAAAAGTTTTCAGGGTATAATCAATAGAAACAGGAAAAATAAAAGTTAAGGGAAAACCAAGTATAATTTAACATATAAGATGCCTTTAATTGGTAGCTAAATAAAAAGGAAGCTATGTAATGGATCAGAGTATTGCGTTTAAATCTTGTCATGGCAGAGCACGGTGGCTCATGCCTGTAATCCCAGCATTTTGGGAGACCAAGGCAGGAGAATCACTTGAGGCTAGGAGTTTAAGACCAGCCTGGGCAGCATAACAAGATCCTGTCTCTACAAAAAATAAAAAAAATTATCCAGGTACGGAGGCATGCACCTGTAGTCCCAGCTACTTGGGAGGCTGAGGCGGGAGGATCACTTGAGCCCAGGAGTTCTAGGTTGCAGTGAGCTGTGATTGCACCACTGCACTCCAGCCTGGGCAACAGAGAGAGATCGTGTCTCAAAAAATAAAATAAATCTTGTCCATGTGGCATTCATATTTGTTGGGTGAATGAAAGTTCCCTAGTAGGCCTACCTAGCGTGAAACTGTGGCTGAGTTTCTCAGCTGTTTCTAACAGACATCAGCCCAGAGGATGGTTAGGACTGCTTCTTGGGTGAGGAACCGTGATCTTTATCCAGATTTCAACATCAGTTTTCTTTTTTAGCATGTTTGGATTTCAGATATTTTCTGGGCAAAATTCCTAAGCCAGTTAACTTTGGCTCGGAGAGAGGAAAAACTGTTTTTTTTTTTTTTTTGAGATGAGTCTCACTCTGTTGCCCAGGCTGGAGTGCCGTGCTGTGCTCTCAGCTCACTGCAACCTCCGCCTCCCGGGTTCACACAGTTCTCCTGCCTCAGCCTCCCAAGTAGCTGGGACTACAGGCATGTACCACTACACCTGGCAAACTTTGTATTTTTAGTAGAGACAGGGTTTCACCATGTTGGCCAGGCTGGTCTCGAACTCCTGACCTCAGGTGATCCACCTGTCTCGGCCTCATGGGATTACAGGCGTGAGCCACTGCGCCCAGCCAGAGAAACTGTATATAATTGGCAAATGTCTCTGCATAAAAGACTCTTCCTAATTGCTGCAACTGCTGGCCCAGGTCTGGGACAGGGAGAATTGTATTTGTGGGTCCCAAAAGTCCTCTTGAGTGTGAAGTGTCTTTGCTCTTCCTGTTGGGAAGCCCCACGTTCGTTAGCAGCTCCTGCCCCCTGGGCTCACTTCTGCAAAGCAAGCCTGCCTCTATTTCTGCTCAAGTGCAGTGTTCCAGGAGAACCTGACTGCATGTCCCAGCTCTGCCAGCTCTCAGTGGTGGGTTCTTGGCCACCTGTAGCTTCATTCTCCCATCTGCCAATGAGGGTGGTCCTACCTAGCACAGCAATGGTGGGGCAGTCAAGCACCGGGCAGAGTAGGTGCTCAGTGAATGAAATACTGTAATTATTAACACATGCCATGGACAGCAGTGCAGGCCTGCGGGATCAGGTGCAGAAGGAAGTTAACCCAGTGAATTCCACACCTGGTAATCCACACTGTGTTCTCAGGTTAAAGAAGCAGGAAGAAGCAGGCGTTGAGTCAAATTGGTGGCTGTTTGCTAAGTGTGGGGTTTTACTGAAGGCAGCACCTGTTTCTGCAGCACAGCTGGTCTGAAAAGCCAGGTTGCTCCTTGTGAGGGCTTAGGGGTCGGTTTTAACAGTCACTCCAAGCAGGCACAGGGAGAAGATGCTGTCCTCTTCTGGCAGCCTGGCTGGTGAGCAGTGGAACCAATTGTGGTGTCTCTTCTTTAGAGTTTGGGGTGGGAGAAGACGCAGTTACTCGTCTGGGCTGTTTGTTTAGATTATCAGTGGGGTTTGCATTTGTGAAATCTAAGCCATTTTCACCTTATGATTGTGTGTGTTTGAAAAAGTATTTGTGTTGTTAACACTTGTTATACTTGTTAATTGTTATGAACAAGTGTAGCGTACTTGTTAATTGTCTTTATTTACAAATGGCAGAGAAAACAAAGTGGATAGTTGAGAGACTGTCATTGGATTATAGTAATTTAGTAAGGGAAAGAGTTCTTTGAGAAAAGACCTGGGGGGAAGATACATGGATTTGATTGAATTTTTTCCTAGGGTGCCTAGGCAATGAATAATTTTTAGCCATCTTTACTCAGTATGCTTTTAAATGTGTCAGGGTGTGATTGAGCCAAGTTCCGTCTGTCTGGTTTTTTTTTTTCCTTGAAAGTTACAAAAATGGTATCATTCTCTAGGAAATCATGTTTAAAAAAAATCCCACGTTCCCATCCCAGAATAACCTGGTGTTTCACAGTACATAGTGGTAGGATCTTTTTATTTCCTTGAAACAACTTGTTATCAAATTAAGATAATTTCCTGCTCTGTGGTAGGGAGACTGCTGTTTATTGACCCAGTCCTTCCTCCTCACCACACAATTGAAGAACCTGGTTTGAAGTGTAAACCTAAAAAACATGTGATCCCCCCATACCGTTTTTTGTTTTTTTTTTTTTTTTAAGACAGGAGGAGGACTGTGGGAGTGGTTATCAGTAGATCTGTGCAGAAGGGTTGGCCCTGCAGACTGGGTCTGGTGTAGAATGTGCCCTGTGGGAGCTGCCTCCAGGCCTGTGGCTGGGTGTGTTAATCAGTGCTGGACTTTATACAGAAAAGTCGATGCTGTTTTCTTTTCTTTTTCTTTTTTTAAATTTGGTAGAGATGGGGTCTCACCATGTTGTCCAGGCTGGTCAACATGGTCCAATCCTCCTGCCTTGGCCTCCCAAAGTGCTGGGATTACAGGTGTGAGCCACTGTGCCTGGCCAATGCTGTTTTCTTTGTAGCTGAATTGTTCATTGGCTGCAAAGCTATAGAGGGTGGGTCAAGATAATTAGATGTTTGGAAAATAGTTAAGAGGGGGATTGGCTTCCACCCCATTCTTTGATTTTTTTTCTCTTTGAAGAAAGAGGGGCTCAAGGGACACTGACCTTGGAGGCAGGAGCCTTGGGGTTTGTCCTGTGCCCGTCATTGACCGGGATCGCTTCCTTTTCTGTAAATCAAGGTCATGGGCGCAGCTGACTTGCCAAGGCTGTTGCCAGCTCTGCTCTGCCTTCTGAGGAACTTGATGGTTTGCTTTAAGGTATCACTAGATACCTTGGGGTGATATCTAATCACACCAATGAAGAGATTGGGTATTTGTTTTTCCCAAATCCCTAAGTGCTGATTTCTCCAGGGCAGTACACAACCTCTTATCTTTAGCACTCACTTTGACTTGCATAAGTTTCCTGGCTTGGATGATAAGCTATATGGTCACCCTGCTTATTCAGAGAAAGGTTCATAGTGTTCTTTAATGACTATTCTAATACATGAAAACCATTTTTTGTGACTTGAGACATAATTGATGTACAATAAACTGCAGTATTTAAGGTGTACAGTTTGATAGTTTTTATACACGCACACTTTCTCTCTCTCTCTCTCTCTCTCTCTCATATATACACTGAAGCTGTCACCATAGTCAGGATAACATTTCCATCACCCTGAGAATTTCCTTGTAATCCTTCCTTCTCTGCCTCTTCACAGGCAAACATGGATGGATTTGTTTTCTGTCATTGTAGATTACTCTGCATTTTAAAAAGAATGCTATATAAATTGAGTAATGCAGCATGTACTACTATTTTTTTTTAATGTCTGGCTTCTTTCACTCAGCATAATGGTTTTGAGATTTTTCATGTTACGAATATCAGTAGTCCATTGTATGCATATTCCAGCATTTGTCTATTCTATTGGTGGGCATTTAGGTAGTTTCTAGTTTTGGGTTATTACTAATAAAACTATGAACATTTGTATACAAGTCTTTGTGTGGACATATTTTCATTTCTCTTGGGTAAACACCTTGAAGTGGAATCGCTGGATCATATAGTAGGTATATGTTTAACTTCTTAAGAGGCTGCTAAACTGTTTTCTGAAGTGGTGATCCAATTTTATATTCCCACCAGCAGTGTATAGAGAGTTCCATTTGCTCCACATCCTCACCAACACTTGGTGTGATCAGTCTTTTTAATTTTATGTGTCCTAATAGTTATGTAGTGTTATCCCATTGTGGCTTTAATTTCCATTTCCCTGATGACTAATGATGTCAACATCTTTTCATGTGTTTGTTGGTCATTTGTATGTCTTTTGTGAAATGTGTGCTAGGACATTTATCCATTTTTTTAATTGGGTTCTTATTGAGTTGTAAGACTTCTTTATGTATTTTGGATGTAAGTCCTTTGTCTGATACATGTGTTGTGAATGTTTTTCTCAGTCTGTGGCTTGTGTTTTCTTTAATGACACTTTTAGAACAGAAGTCTTTCTTTTTGGTGAAATTGAACTTATCAGTTTTTTAAATGGCTCATTCTTCTAGTATTCTATCCAGAAAACCCTTGTCTACCTCGGCTTGCAAAGATTTTCTTCTATAAGTTTTGTAGTTTTAGGTTTTACAGTTGGGATTATTATTGATGTTCTTCCCCCGACCCCCATATGGATATTCAGTTTTTGAGGCAGCATTTATTGAAAATACATTCCATTCCTCATTTAATTACCTTTGCTGCCTTTTTTCAAAAGTCAATTAACCTTTTATTTTTGAGTCTCTTTCCAGATTTTCTGTTTTGTTTTATTGAACTATATTATGTCTGCCTTTACTCAAATAATTCCACACTTTGTTGATTACTGTAGTTTTATAGGAAGTGTTGAAATTAGAGTCATCTTTGTTCTTTTCTAACATAGCTTTAGTTATTCTAAGTACTTAGCATTTTCATATAAATTTTAATATTAGTTTGTCAATTTCTATAAGTGAGGCCTGCTAGAATTTTGTTTGAGATTGTATTAAATCTGTAGATCAATTTGGGGAGAATTGCTATCTTAATAACATTGAATCTTTAATGATGTTGAGTTTTCCGGTACATTAACACGATCTCGCTCTCTTTATTTAGGTGCTTTAAATTTATCTCAGCAGTGCTTTGTAGTTTTCAGTGTAGTTGTCTTTAACGTCTTTTGTTAGATTCATTTCAATGTAATTTATGTTTTTATTTTTATTAACTAAATGGAATTTATAAACATTTTATATCTGTTTGCTGCTAATATATAAGAATACAGTGGATTTTGTGACCTTGCAAAATACTGCTTGTTTAATTCTAGTAGTCATTGTGTAGATTCCCTAGAAAGTTCTATATAAAGTTGTATCATTTGCAAATAGGGACAGCTTTACTTCTTCCTTTCTGACTCACATGCCTTTTATTTATTTTTCTTGCTTCATTGCAAAGGCTAAGATTCCAGTACAGTGTTGAATAGGAGTAGCGAAGGCAGGAATCCTTCCACCTTTTCCAGTCTTAACATGAAACAGTTCGGTTTTCATCATTAAATGTGATGTTAGCTGTAGGCTTTTTGTAGGTATCCTTTATCAGTTTGAGGATGTTCTTTACTTGATCGCTGACAGTTTTAATTATTAATGGGTGTTGAATTTTGTCAAATGCTTTTCTGCATTTATTGAAGTGAACACATGGTTTTTTCTCCTTTATGTTATTAAAAGGGCAAATTAAATTGGTTGATTTTCAAATTTAAGACAACTTTTCATTCTTGGGTTAAGCCCTATTTGCTCATAATATGTTTTTTATTTATTGTTGGATTCAATTTGCCATTATTTTGTTAAGGATTGTTGCACCAATATTCATGAAGGTATTGATCTGTAATTTATTTCTCTCCCTTTCTTCCCTCATTTCTTCCTTTCTGCCTTTGTCAGGTTTTGGTACTTTAAAAAATAGAGAGTCAGGCCAGATGCGGTGGCTCACGTCCGTAATCCCTGCATTTTGGGAGGCCGAAGCAGGTGGATCACTTGAGGCTAGGTTCAAGACTGGCCTGGCCAACATGGTGAAACCTCATCCCTACTAAAAATACATATATATGTAGTGAGTCAGTGTTACCCCGCCTCTGTTTTCTGATAAAGTTTGTGTAAGTTTGGTGTTCTTTCTGAAATATTTGCTAGAGTTTACCAGTGAAATGATGTAGGTATGCAGTTTTGGGGTAAAGTTTTTGATAATACCCTGTGATTTTTTTTTTAATGTTCAGATTTTTTGTTTCTTGTGTCTGCAGTGACATTTTCTGCATTCTCTTCCTTTTCCCTCTGATTTATGTCTGTTGGATGGAGAAGTAGAAACTTTATGAGAGAAGGGATATCATGGGGCTTGTTGATCTGTTTTCATCCCAGCGCCCCCAAACCATGCCTGGCACCAAATAGCCACACTGTAAATGCCTGTGGGGTTAATTGATTTGTTGTTGCTGTATCTCTATTCCTTGGCACCTCTGGGAAGCATTTTTGTCTCCCCCCGTCCACATGGGACTGTGTCGTCACTGTGCTGTGACGGGAGCTGGCTGAGTCAGGCTGGCAGGCTGTGGCTGCCCTGCATGCCATGCCCTCCCATGGTGGCTCTTCAAATTCTTGGCCATGTGCCCAGCACTGGTACACAGACCCTCTGAGTCAGGGCTTGCCAATGGAAAAAATATTTTCAACCTTTTTTGGTCTTTTAAAATATTAAAACCTATAGTTGGAATTACTTCTTTTCATTTTTACAATGTACTTGAAGTATCAGAGGAATAAGGAAAGCCATTGTAAGCTTGGTTAGTGGAAAGGGATAAACCACCTCTGAGCATCCAAATAAAATTAGGAAGTGGGGGTTCTAGATGAGGGAGGACAATTCCAGCAGGCTCTTGACCTTGTATATGATTCCCTGACTGGGAATGTGGTCTGAGATGCCCTTTCCTGGACAGATTACAAATGACAGCCCCTGGAGCAAACACATGAATCAGCCAGGGAGTTAAAAAAGAACAGGGTAGTTTGGACTGGGCCTCTCTCTTTGAGGACATGACTGCTGTGGCTACAGACTACATTCAGGTCCCCAGCATCTGGAAGGAGTCTGTGCCCACTTATCCTTTGCATCCTAAGGGGACTGGGTCTTTGTGCACCAGCAGCAGCTGTAGAGGTTGGGCTTGGGAATCAGGGGCTCCCTCATCAAAGCTGGGAAACTTAGAACAACAGCTGTGCCGCTCATGGACCTGTAGTCTCTCCTGTTAAGCAGAGTGCTGAGTTCATGTGATAGCAAACACAGCTCTGCCAGACCACAGGGTCACCAGGCAGGCACTCCATCCCTCCCTCCAGGGGGAGACCATGGCATGCCTTGGATGAGGTGACTTGGCCAACTGTCTTGTGGCCCCAGCTCCTGACATTACCATGTGATGACTGTGACACTTGGAAGAGAAGTGTCTCAGGTATCGTGGTCCTGGGTCCTGTGGTACAGGACCTTGTCTCTGCGGTCCTGTACTTTTGCTTCACAATTAGAAGAATTGAAAGCTTCAGGTTGTTTCAGGTATGTTTTTTCAAGAAGTGCAATAGTAGTGTGTTTATAGATGTTTTCCTTAGAGTTAGTTTTGGGGGAGAGAAGATGACTACCCTTCCATCCTGCAGGTGGATTGGCTGGGGAATGAGGCCATCTCTTTTCAGAGTGAGCGGTGAACCATTTTTGTCTGTACACCGACCTGGGGCTGATTTGGCATCCTGACCTTCCAGTCTGAGGGAGTTGGTAAGGGGCTGGAAGGGCCCATTCTTTGTGTGTGTGGGTATTTTTTAGAGACGGGGTCTTGCTGTGTTGCCTGGGCCGGTCTGGAGATCCTGAGTTCAAGCAATCCTCTTGCCTTGGCCTTCCGAGTAGCTGAGACTACAGGTACATGCTGGACCCACACTTTGGACTCTGTCCCTGCTGGCCTAGTTCTTTGCCAAGAGCAAAACTTGAGAGCACCCTCACACAGGTAACAGTTAGACCTTGTCAGGAGACATGGCTGTTTTCCCAGACAGCTGAGCTTTCAGACTAAAGCACAGAAAAGTTGGAGGACATGGGACTCCTTAGCCCACAAAAGAAACTCTATTTTAATTTTCCATGTGAAATAGGAGTAGGGTACGTTAGGGTAGGGCATCTTGGTTATGAGATGCCTGCAGCAAGTGCCATCAGGGTGGCTGCCAGCTGAGTCATCTCCCTCAAAGAGCTTTCCTGGAACCACTCTCCCCGGTGATGTCAGCTCCTTCACCTCCATTGCTGTCTCTAGCTGCAGGGGTGGTTGGAGACCCAGTATTTTAGCTAGGCCTCGCCAGAGGCCATTGGGATAGCAGGTCAATGGATGAAGGAGGTTGTATAGGCAAATGGGAGTAATTATCTCTGATCTTGATTTTTGTAGGAAATAGGCATAGATTAAGGCATAGATAAATTTGAAAAGGCATAGATACATTAATTAATTAATTAGAGATGAGATTTCACTCTGTCGCCCTGTCTGAAGTGCACTGGCGTGATCAAGGTTCATTGCAGCTTTGACCTCCTGGGCTCAAGTGATTCCCGCACCTTAGCCTACTGAGTAGCTGGGACCACAGGCAGGCACCACCATTCCCAGCTAATTTATAAATTTTTTGTAGAAACGGGGTCTCACTGTGTTGCCCAGGCTGGTCTTGAACACCTGGGCTCAAGGGATCCTCCTGCTTTGGCCTCCCAAAGCACTGATTGGCAGGCATGAGCTGCTGCGCCCAACCAGGCATAGATAAATTTAAAGACACCTTTTACTGTGGACAATTTGGAAAATAGAGAAAACCAGAGGGAAAAGAAAAAAAAAAAATCTCTCAGTCCTACCACTTGATGTGTGAACCTCCAG
Organism: Pan paniscus; assembly: GCF_029289425.2. Taxonomy (NCBI): domain Eukaryota; kingdom Metazoa; phylum Chordata; class Mammalia; order Primates; family Hominidae; genus Pan; species Pan paniscus. The sequence continues at coordinate 136,017,493 of NC_073262.2, forward strand.
TTTTCCCGGCTGCTTGTGTCCCGCCTTTTTTAAACACAATACGATGACATCAGTATGTCCCCCTTTCCCTCATTTATGTTTTATTGTGGTAGAATACACATAACATAAAATTTAGCATCTTAACCATTTTTAAGAGTACAGTATAAGTATGCCCTTTTATAAATTACTTGTTTTTCCCTCCTTGTGTGGCTTTGTTTTCTGTGTGGTAGCCATTCTGTGGTTTACTTAACCACTCTAAGTATTGAACACACAAACAGGCTTGAATCAATTCATTTGAAAAGGTGTGGACAAGACTTTGTCCTAAGGGTGACACCTGGCCCAGCCAGCAGATGTGATTGTTCTACCTTGGCCACCTTGCTCTGGGAAATTGTATTGCTTAGTCAGGTTGACCTTCAGTGAGCAAAAAAGTGGATGGTAGTGTCAAGGGCTTCGGGTAGCTTATGAAACTCTTTTTCCTTCTCATCTTGTTACTTTCCTTTTGATACTTACTTGTTAACTACAGTGTTACTATAGATGCCTTTGGGTATATGCAGATTTACCATTAGTTAATCCCAGAGAAAAATGGATAAATTATGACAGCGTGGTGGCTGTCAGACTTAAGAATGCCAAAGCATTCCCGTTTCTCTCCCTCCACCCCATCCCTTCCAGACTTACTACCAGGGACCTTTGGTTTGCCTTTCCTTGTCACCAGGACTCCGAGGTCTTTCAGCTCCTTGTTTCTTCTGTGCAGTAGCTGAAGGATGCAGGTACTCTGCCCTCCTGCTGTGGTTTGTTTCTCTAGCGAGAAGTCCAGCAGCCCAGCTACTGAAAGCCAAGGTCACTAACGCAGGATGCAGTCAGCCCAGGAGGAGCACAGCCCTGGACATGAAGCCTCTGGTCTTACTTCTCCCATCTTCCTGCTACAGTGTGCATTGCGGCCGCAAGCTCTGCCTTGGAATTGCTTACTGTGTCTTAGTTCCTGTGTGCATTTTTTTATTTTTTATTTTTTTGAGACAGTCTTGCTCTGTCATCCAGGCTGGAGTGCAGTTGTGCGATCACAGCTCATTGCAACCTCTGCCTCCTGGGTTCAACTGATTCTCCCTCCTCAGCCTCCTAAGTAGCTGGGACTAGAGGCACCCGCCACCACGCCTGGCTAATTTTTGTATTTTTAGTAGAGATGGGATTTCACCATGTTGGCCAGACTGGTCTTGAACTCCTGATCTCAGGTGATTTGCCCACCTCAGCCTCCCAGAGTGCTGGGATTACAGTCATGAGCCCCTGCGCCTAGCCCCCCTTGTGCATTTTTTAAAAGGTGAAGTTCTATATTTACTGTAGTGTTTATGTGGTAAAATTTGTTCATTTAAAAACATTTAATATTGCTGTTGTTCCATTAATGCTTGGTTACAAATTTGCATAAGTTCTCAGTGGCCTGCCCCAGCTTACCTATTCCCATGAGACTTCTTTTTACTTTTATTGTGCACTTTTGTAGAGTATGAGGGTTTTTAGGAACTCAAAAATTGCATTATAGCAAAAATACCTGGAAGGTTTTCCTGATGCTAAGATTCTTTTTAATTCCCCTTTTAATACAAATAACATGTATCATTATGGATAATTAAGTGCAGATAACCCAAACAAACAAAAACCACTCAAAAGTCTTATCACTGAGATTCTAGATTAAACACTATTATATAGACCTGCGATTCTCAAACATGGGTAGGGATAAGGCAGTGGGGGAGGTGAGATTGGCCTGAAGAGGACATTTGGGGACACACTGGTTTGTCACAGTTGTGGGTATGGAGAGCAGGGGTACGTGCTGCTGACACCTAGTTGGTAAAGTCCAGGGAAGCTGCTCAGTGTCCCCAGAGGCACAACAGTGTTGTGCGACAGCCTCACAACAATGAATTATTTGGCTCAAAATGTCAGTAGTGCTGAGGTTGAGAAACCCTGATATGGACAGATAGTTATGGGGCCTTTTTCTGTGAATATTATTAAATACACTTTAGTTTTACAAAAATTTGGATTATTTATACAGACTAGTTTATGACCTGCTTTTAAAACTTATTACTTTATGAACATCTTTGTGTGTCCATGACTATGGGCCTGTGACATACCATTGTGTGAGCATGTTGGAGCTTACTTCACCAGCCCCCTGTCTGGAGACTGAGGTGCTGCCAGCGTTTTGCTATTAGAACCACGTTTGTTTGTATTTTGCCTTCTGCATGCTGGTTGACTATGGCCAGCCCATGCTGGGGTACCAGCTCTACATCTGAGGTGCCTTTCATGGGTAATAATATTCCATTCCTGCCAGAGGCCCCCCGGCAACCATGGCAGTCCCCAGTCTCTAGTTTTCTCACAGTTGAACATAACTCAAGCTTAATGAAGTACTGTTGAAATAGTGAATAGGTAAGTAACACAGAATATTTCTGTCACGTTTCATTTTTAAGTAGAACTTTCACTTTTTGCTTCATTTTACTTTATGCGTTTCTTAAAAAAAAAAAAAAAATTAAAACAACCTATCTTCTGGTAGGTTACATGTGACTTTAACTTCTTGCCAAGTTGGCTTTGCTCCATGCCTGGGCTTCCTGAGTTCCTGGGGAGGCAGGAGTGGGTCAGATGGAGGATGCCTTGCTCTGACTGTGCTGTGGGTGGCACCTGTCAGTCGTCATGCTGGGGACCCCCTCCTTCCCCCCAAAGCTGCTCTGAGGCTGCAGGTGAGATGCAGCCCAGGAGAGGAAGTGCATGACAGCTGTTTGGGCCCGTGTTCCCTTTTAGGTTGCAGACAGGGCAGCGTGCAGAGCTGGTGGGCTGGGCGGGGTCTGACACAGTGCTGTGCGGAGCTCACCCGGACCTGGGCACTCAGGCTCTTTCTATATGGGGAACTCCAAGAGCTTGTTTGTGTGGTGGTGTCTATTTTTGTGTTTTGTGTGGTGCTCTGTGAGGAAGTCTGTTGTCTACGCACATCCCAGCTTCTTTGAATGGTCTGTCTCTGGGGGCTTCCAGGTAGGGAATTGTGTACGGGGAATCCAGGATTCGGGCAGCGTCGGAACAGCAGGATGTGAGTAACAGGAAGTGACAGAAATGACCCAGGGCGCCAGATGCTTATTCTCGGCCACCTTTCCAAGCGCTGCAGCCCAGGAGCTATATTTAGCAGAGTGTTTCCGAGTGCCTCATCCTGCCCCCAGCACCATCCCTTTGCCCCTCTTTTGGTTGGTGGCTGATTGCACGGTACTGATTTGCTGCTCCAGCGTTCCTGCTCTACTTCGTGATCTGTAGGCTCTTGCCCATTGACTTTAACACCCAGTTTTTGTTTGTGCTGGGTCACTTCAATTTTGATACACGTGGAGCAGCTGGAAACTGTTCTGAGCAGGAAGGGCAGCAGGTAAGAGCCCCAGGGGACAGTGTGCCATCATACTGGGAGGCTGTTGGGTGGTGAGTTCAAGGTCAGGGTTTGAAATTAAGTGGAAGGAATTGAGCTTCCTTGTAAGATGCTCCAGAGGGTTGCTTCTTGGCTTGTATGTCTTAGAAATGGAAGGCTGGAATTTTTAAAGGTATAGGCTTTGTGGTGTGACTTCACTCATGTACTAGAAACATTCTGTGGTTCTCACCTGGCCAGACAGAAAGCCTGCAGGTGGAAGAAGCTTGTGTGTGGTGAATTCCTACTGTCTGAGCTTTGTCACAGGAAAATTTCCCTCCAGTCCCCCAAAGCAAGCACTACAGAGCCCAGATTTGTTCTGCTTTGGGTGTGGGTGGATTTTCACCTTGTCTGTCGACGGTGCAGGACCTGTCCCTGTGTGCTTTGAGGTTTCTAGGGTGTGATGTTGGTTTGTGGTTTGTGGAGGGGTGTGTGTTGGGAGGGAAGGTGTTTTTGCTGGTCTCCTCTAAAAGCTCCCTTCTGAGTGGTCCCGCCAGGACCTCCCTTTCCTCCCTTCATGAAGCATCCACCTTGTTTTCAGACAGTCGAGCTATTTGGGATTCAGGAATTGACTCTGGGATGAGAAATTTGAGAGACAAATTAGGAACAGTTGTGTCTGCCATGAGACGCGTGGCAGTCAGCAGGGGCCTGGTGGGGTGTATAAAAGCCCTGGGAACCCTGCATAGAGGGGTTGGGATGGTAAAGGAGTGAATTCCAGGCTCAGGCGCTCAGGAGATTCCCCTCCCCCAGTTCCCTCAGCAGAGTCTGGCTACTGGCATGGTTTCAGGCTGACCTGTTAACCTTCCGTATGGCTAAACTACAAATATAGGGCATGGCTATATTGTGTGTGTCTCTAGTTCTGGCTTGGGCATGTTAGCATATTTTTGTGCCAAAACATTTAAAACATTCAAAAAGTAACACATGAACCCAGCTATGACTGCTTCCAGCCTGAGAAATAAACATAATAGATATAACAGAGGCACTTGGAATTCTCTTTCCTATCCTCGTTTCTTCCTGCTCCCCCTTCCCTGGGGGTCGCCTCCATCCTAACTTTGGTGTTTGTCATTTGTTTTCATGTTTGTATACTTTTTTGATAAGTGTATGTAGGCATAAACAGTATAAGTATATAGCATTGTTGAACTGGTTCTGAAATGTCGAATAAATGTTATCAGACTGGACAGCCACAGCATTACGCTTCCTGGATTTATCCCTGTGGCTACATCTAGCTTTAGTTAAATGGTTCAAGGTTTAATACAACTGATTCCTGATTCCTGGAGTTAAATCAGAATTTCTGGGGAACGAGGCATGAACCGCAGAGCCCCTGACAGGCGCGGCCTGAGTTGAGGCCCACGATGCTGGTTTTCGTGGCCTCTGTAGTGTTCCAGTACCTAAGACGTCCTGTTGTGGACGTACACTTTCCCAGATTCCCTGTGATCAATAGTGCTGCTGTGAATATGCTTATCCTCGTCTTCTTGGCACACGGGCAAGAGTTTCTCTAGAATGTGTTTCTAAGGATAGAATTGCCAGGTGTGTGCATCTTCAGCTTGACTGGTGATCGTCAAATTACCTCCAGAACTATCAGCAGCAGTGGTCACGTATGAGTGATCTCATTTCTATAGTGTCTTTAAGTTTTTCTTTTTTAACATACCAAACTGATGGCAAGATGAAGATCTCATGAGTGAGATAAGACATTGGACATTGCTGAGACTTTAATCGACACCGTGCCCTCAGCATGTCCACATGGACCTGCTGGCCCTGCCGCCACCCCAGCTGTAAAGCTTGCTTCCACCCACAGCATCCCCTTCCTGGGATGGGAGCAGCACCCAGCCAGCTGCTCGGAGGTCACTGTGGACTCCTCTGTGTCTCACCCTGTCCCGTCTGCTGTCCTCAGAGCACATCCAGAGCCTGCCCACTCTCCTCACCATCATCTCGTGATGGGGTTACTGAGCAGCCTCCCAAAAGGTTTCCTGCCTTCTTTCCTGCATCTTACTGTCAGCTTTCAATAAAGCAACCAGAATGATGCTTTCAAAACTTGAACTTGCATGGCTTCTTATTTTACGTGGAGTAAAAGCCAAAGTTCTTACACCTGCATGGCCCTCTGTGGTCCTGATGCTTGCAGGTTGGCCCCTGGCCCCCTTCCTGATGCCAGCCCCAGCTACGCGCCACACGCCTGCTTCTGCTCAGCCCTTCCCACCTCCTTCTTTGCTTCCTTCCAGTCTCTGGCTCCTTCCTCGCCTCCTCCCCGTTTTTGCTGTGGAGTCCCCTGGCCCCCAGACCTGTCTTTTCTGGTCTCCTGTTTTTCCATAGGGCTTGTCACCAGCTACTACTCTCCATGCTGTGTAATTCACTTATTTAATAAGTCTTTAATTTACTGCCTGCATTCAAATGTAACTTCCGCAGGAGCAGGAATCTTTTCTGTTTGCTCAAGTGAAAGACTGCCTGAATTTATTTCTGAGGAAGAAAGAAAGAATTTGGAGCCCAATGATGAAGATAGCACAGGAGGGAGGAGGTGAAGTTGAGGGAGCAGTTTCTGACTTGGGAGGTTGGGGGGATGGGACAATCTCTGGTCTCTGGGAGGCAGTGGCAGAAGGACCTTGAGGCCCCCTAAGTGTGTAGTAGGACCCCCGAGGGGCAAGGCCAGCGGGCTGTGGGGCTGCAGAGGCAGCTTCTTTTGGGGCCTTGTCTTGGCACCATCTCGGCCACTCCCAGAGCATACATTGGTATTGCCGTAGTGGGTGCTGGGCTGGCCCGCCCCACCCGGGAAGTGCACTACTGTTTGAGGGCAGGAGCCTGCGGTTCTGACATCCTCTCTTCATGGCTGAGCTCCTCAGGTTACATAGCTCCACTGATTCCTCAAGCACTGTTGTGTTTAGAAATGAAACCTTCCGTTTCCAGGGCCCTGCCTTGTGCAGGCTCAAGTACCCAGGCCACGTGTCAGAGCCCATAGCAAAATGAGCAGCTCAACCAGAGGGCGTGGTCCATGACACTCCTGCGTGTGCTTGGACTCAGGCGCAGGGACAGGCGGGGCAGCTGGCATTTCTACCCACCCCTCCTGACATAGAGGACCCGGTCCTTTCCTTTGAGAACGTGTACCGAAGGTGTGTCAGCTGTGTCCACATAATATTTTCTTGGCGTCAGATGTTTCATGGGTTGCACTAACTACAAATACAGGACTTTAGATAAGATTACACTTTTAACTTGCGCTGCCCACATACGCCCTTGTCCTTAAGAAACACAGCATTGTTCTGGAGTTACTCCTTGGTTTTCCCAGTTTAAACTGAAATATTATTGATGGTGGTTACTTATTTTTAATTAAAGCTTTTATTTTGAGATTCTTCGTACCCTTTACCCCGTTGCATGCAGTGGTAACCTCTTGCACAACTCCAGTACAATGTCACACCCAGGATACTAACCTCGTTACAGTGGAGATTGGTAGCCTCCAAGCCGCAGAGATTTTCCTTGTGCCCTTTTACAGCTTCACACATGTCCCTCTGTAACCCCTGGCAGACACTCATCTGGTCTCCATTTCTATAATTTGGTCTTTTCAAGATGTGATATAAATGGAATCTTATAGTATGTAACCTTTGGGGTTGGATTTTTCACTCGGCATAATTCTCTGGAGCCTCATTGAGGTTGATGAGTCTTATCAGTGGTTGTTCCTTTTTATTACTGAGTAGTATTCCATGGGTGTACCACAGTTTGTTAATCATTTACCCCCTGAAGGGCATCCGAATAGTTTCCAGTTTTTGGTGATCATGAATAAAGCTGCTGTAAACATTCCTGGGTAGGTTTCTGTGCAAACATGAATCTCCATTTCTCTGGGATAAATGCTGAAGAGTGTAATTGCTGGGTCATATGCTAGTCACATGCTTGGTTTTTCAAGAAACTGCCAAACCATTTTGCAGAGTGGCCGTAACGTTTTACATCCCACCCAACAGTAAGATCCACTTTCTCCATATTCTCTCCAGCAGGTGGTGTTGGCACTAGTTTCTGTTGTAGCCATCGTGATAGGTGCGTAGGGCTCTCTGGTTGTGGTTTCAGTGTGTTTCTCTGATGGCTAAGGATGTTGAGTATCTTCTGTGTGCTTATTTGCCGCTTGCATATCCTCTTGTGCTGTCGGGGGTGAGGACTCATTTCCAGGTGGTGCAGGAGACATCCCGGCTCTCTGCTTGGCCTCCTCTGGATACTCTGTTAGGTGAGTGCTGGAGCGCCTAGCTGTGGCCTGGGAGTGGGGTGGGCATGGTTTTTTCTTGTGGTGCTGGCTGGAGTAAGGTGGGTGTTACTGCCGTTGTCAGTTTCTGTCTTGTCTGACTGCCCCCTTCCTGGATCCTTGGCCTGGAAGAGCAGGCTTTTGTTGGGGCTTTCCACCCACCCCCCAGTATCCATCACTGTTTTCGGCTGCTGCTTCTTTAGCTCCAAGTCTAGGGTATACCAGGTAAAAAGAAAACCCAGAGGGCCACCACAGTGTCATCCCTTCGGACAAGACCCTTGTCAGGCTGCCATCTTCTCTCTACCTTTCAGGGTCTTTTTGTGTTGATTTTCTAATGCCCATGGTTTTCAGTTCTCAGTGAGAGGAGTGGGGAAAAGTACCTCCATGTCATCTGAATTTGGACCCGTGAAAAGTGAAGAGGCGGTCCATTCAGAGTGTTGTGCCTCTACCCATCCCTGCTCGCTCGTCATGACCGTTGGACCATTGTGGTCCCCGGGCCTCACATTAATTACTCTTAGGCCCTTTTGGTTTGGCCTGTGGTTTCAGCGTGACACAGTTTGCTGGACTTTGATCTTTTTTGTCATTTAAAGTGTCATTTATGAATGAGATCCACGTCCAGATCCCTGCATGTCCAAATTCATGGTTAGAAATGGTTGGACAGGACATAGCCATTTGGGTGCTGTGATTCAGCCTGATGTCAATCAGTGAACTGCCTTTGTCATTATCCTCCAGATCTTATTTCTCCACCTTCTATTTTGAACTCTTGGGAAACCTGGTCAGAGTGGGAGGGGCAACTAGTCAGATGACTTAATGAGATGTTGGTATCGTCCTTGTGCTGATCCTCCAAGCCAGTCACCCTGCCAAAACGGAAACGAAATGTGCCAGACACCGCTTGTACTGAGTGAGCTTGGGAGAGCTCGTGGTGAGTGCCAGTTGCTTCCCTGCCTCCTGCCCACTGGCCCTGGTGTGAGGCACCACCCAGATGAGGAGAGGCTGCGGGATGGAGGTCCAGGGCTCCGCCTGGAGCCCCCTGCCTGGTGTCCTGGCCACATCAGCTCATTTGCTGTGGGACTGTGAGCAGGCCCCTCAGCCGGGTTCGTCAGGTTGTGGAGAAGCTGAATGGAGCAGATAACCTGGAAAACACCCGGTGGATTGCCGAGACCTTCTTTGCGCCTCGCCCATGTTAGCCAAACTGTCCCTTGTTCTATCAGCTGCCATGTGTGTGTAAGCCAGAGTCCACCCTCTTTTCCATTTGAGAAATCACGTCTGCATGTCTCCAGTATGTCTCCTTTTTCACCATGATTTCTCAGAGATCACTCCCTGCGGTTTAATAACCCCCTGGGCTAATTCTTCCCAGGACATGGGAGGACATTTTGTCTGGCTTGGCAACTCATTTAGAGTAGCAAGGTATTTTTTCATTTCTCTTGGAAAATCATGTACTTGAATCAAGAATAGAAGCCAAAGTTGTTCTTTCAAATAGAATTTTAAAGCTTTTTTTTTATCCTTAACATATAAACGTAAGACTTTATTTTTATTTATTTATTTATTTTTAAGATGGAGTCACACCCTGTCGCCCAGGCTGGAGTGCAGTGGCGTAATCTCGGCTCACTGCAAATTCCACCTGCCGGGTTCACGCCACTGTCCTGCCTCAGCCTCCTGAGTAGCTGGGACCACAGGCGCCTGCCACCATGCCCGGCTAATTTTTTTGTATTTTTAATAGAGACAGGGTTTCACTGTGTTAGCCAGGATGGTCTCGATCTCCTGACCTCGTGATTTGCCCGCCTTGGCCTCCCAAAGTCCTGGGATTACAGGCGTGAGCCACTGTGCCCGGCCGACTTTATTCTTTTTTAATAGCTCATTTTTGGATTGGCAACACATGCACGTGGTACAGAAATCTTAAGGCTAAAAAGATATAAAGTGTTTCCCAGCCACTCAGAGGTCCTCTCAGTTAGAGGTGACTAATATTAGTGTTTTCTCTGTACCCATACTCTTCCTGCAGTTGGCTTTTATCTATTAATAGTGTGTCTTAGAGGTTGTTCCATATAAGAACATGTAGAGTAGCTTCAGGGGTTTTAGTGGCTGCATAGTTTTCTGTTATATGAATGTACTGTCATTACTGTAGCCAGTCTCTACCAGCCTTATATTGATCAGTATTTGTTTGGTTTCAAATATTTTGTCTTTATAGTGAATGCCGCCACAAATAACCTTGTATATACAGTATGTGATTTCTCATGAAGATACAGGAGAGGATAAATTTATAGAAGCATGGTTGTTGAGACACAGGTGTATATTTTCAAGTCTGACAGATTTTACCAAATGGTTTCCATAGAGGTTGTATTAATTTTTGGCCCAGTGTATGAGAATCAGTAGACCATATTATAAAACATTTGATCTCTGTGAATCTGGTAGGTTAAAAAATGGGATCTCCTAATTTTAACTTGCATTTGCCTTATAAGACAGAGTTTTTTCATAAACATTGAAAATCCATTTCTAACACTGTTTTAACATAGTGCTGCCAGACTCTCATATTCATGCTTCATATTTCATATTCATATTCATGTTTCCACCTTTCTCTCCCTGTCTCTTGTACAGTTATTTTCTAACCAGATTTTATGCAGGAGTCTGGGCAGCTCTGCACACTTTGCTTTTGAGTTATGTGGTTATGTGTTTTTGAGAAATCCCAAGTTCTGTATCCTTTTTGACTGAGGTGCAGCATTCACATGGAGGAGTGTACTCGTTACAGACGCACAGCTTGATGCATGTTCCCGACCACGGAGAACACTGCAGCCCCCGGAATCCCTCCTGTGTGCCCCTCCTGTCAAAGCAGCTGCTAGGAGAAGCTAGCATCTAATACCATAGATTAGTTATGTCTGTTTTTTTAACTTTATGTAATGCATAAGGAAATTACACAGAGTATATGTCGTCTTGTGTCAGGCTTATTTCTTTCGCTGTTGTAAGATTCATTACATTATTGCTTGTCTCCCAATGTATGAGTATACTACAGTGTATTCACTGTAGGCCTGTTTAGAGTAGTGATGCTATGAACATTCTTGTATGCCTTGATGAGGAAGGTATGCGTTCGCATTTCTGTGGGATGCGTGGGTGGAATTGCTGAGTCACAGGGTATATACAAGTTCAGCTGTTTTCTGAAGTAGTTGCACCAAATTGCACTGTCACCAGCACTTGATACTGTCTGTTACAGCTCAGCCATTGTGAGAGATGCATCACCCTGTAGCTTTAATTTGTACTTCCCTGATGACTAATCAAATTGAGCACCGGGTCATGTGCTTTATTGGCCATTTGTGAAATAGCTATTCAAGCCTTTCGTCCATTTTACTATTAGTTTGTCTGCTCTTACTGATTTTTAAGTTCTGTTACCCTCAAGAGAATTCCAGCAGGTGTGTAAAAATTCACATCTGTCTATGGCTGTTCTAGCCTGCCTCAGGATTCTGTGAGAAATGCATCCACCATTTTATCCACTCCTCCTCTGTGACATCACGTTTCTTTCTCCAGTCATCAAGCATCAAGATCTGAGGATATTTTCTCTCTCCAGTGTGTAGGTTTCCATGCAGTCACCTCTGATGCAGTTCTGCTCCTCTTGGTGGGACGTCCTGCAGCCTGGCCTTTTGAGTCCCTGGGATGTCATTCATTTGTCCTGTTGAGTTCAGTTTATTGCCCTGCTTTTTTTTTTTTTTTTTTTTTTTTTTGAGACAGGGTCTCACTCTGTCGCCCAGGCTGGAGTGCAGTGGTGCAATCTTGGCTCACTGCAACCTCCGCCTCCCAGGTTCAAATGATCCTCCCAACTCAGCCTCCCAAGTAGCTGGGATTGCAGGTATATGCCACCACGTCCAGATATTTTTTGTATTTTTAGTTAGAGATGGGGTTTTACCATGTTGGCCAGGCTGGTCTCGAACTCCTAACCTCAAGTGATCTACCTGCCTCGGCCTCCCAAAGTGCTGAGATTATAGGCGTAAGCCACTGCAACCAGCCTTATTGCCCTGCTTCTGATTTGCAATTATCTTTTAAGTTGATTCAGGGGTGTGAACTGTTTCTTACTTAATACATTTGCTTGAAAAATATGAGCCATCTTTTAGTCTCCAAAGACTTTTCTTTGTGAAGGCTGGATTTTGGAGATAGTTTCAGCTTTTTTACACCATTCCTTGGTTGCCAGTAGCTATGATACTGGCTGCAGTCCAGACATAGGGATGCTCTTAGTATTCCTTAGAGCATCTCCCTGCACCCTGCCACCTGCCCTGGTGAGCAGGGTGAGCAGCCAGGAAGGCATAGCCTGAGGGCCCGTATCTAGCCCCTGCTTTCTCGCCTGGGTCCTTCCTACCCACGCTGTCTCCCAAATCAAGGGATTGAATAGGAAGTGCTGCTCAGAACATCCCCCAGAATCAGCCTCCCGAAGAGAATCACCCTCCCCTACCAGAGGTTGGGCTGTGGCTGGCGTTAGGGGAGCAGGAGTAGGAGGGCAGCCAGAGGAGGAGGAGGCGGGCCCTTACCTAAGGGGTGCCTGCTGGCTGGTGTGGGGGCTGGAGCTCGCCAGGAGGGGTGTGCTGAGAAGATGGAGGCATGGCATGGAAGTGTGAGTCATGGCAAATCTCCTGTGTGCAGCTGGGGACCGACATAGAGAAGGCAGGCCCAGTTGTGTCCCCTCTGTGGGCAGCTAAGAAGGATGGCTTCTGACTTACTTGGTGGGACTCTCCAGAGAGTGGACCATTGACACCAGAGCAGTCTCAAGAAAGATGCTCACATGGGAAAGGGGTCTCAGCAGTGTCAAATGATGACACCAAAGCTGAGGGCTTCGACCCCGAGGTAGCACCGATAGTGACAGTGCCCAGAACATTATCAGGTTGCACCAACTGGCACCTCACAACAACAAGGCTAGGATGCGACACTGCTCTTAATAGCTCCGGTTTTCAGATGGGGCAGTGGAGGCACAGGGCGGAGAAGCACCTGCTCTAAGTTACACAGCTAGCAAGGGCTTCAGACTCAGGGAATGTACCAGGCCCTGTGCACATTTGGTCCTGTTCAGTTCCACCACAGCCCTGCAGGTTGCTTCTAGCATCACATTTCTTGACGAGAAGCAAAGAGGGTCTGCCCCCATTCCCCAAATTTATCAGTGGCCAGGTAGGTTTCAGATCTGGGTCTCTCTCAGGCTTCTTCACAACAGAACAGGCAAAAATAAGAGGTTTTGTTTGTTTGTTTGTTTGTTTTTTCTGTTTTTTCCTTAGAAGCCAAAACCCAGGTTCTCTGGCATTTATCTGTTGCTCAGTGTTTATTGTCTGCAAACAACAGCACAGGTGAAGGCAATGATGCCATTGGTCACTTGTATCTTAACTCACTGTCTTTAAACCTAATGCTTTTGTCTATAATTTGCTGTCTAGTAGTGCCCAATACCCACAAAGCAATTCTAGTACACCCTCTCCTTCAGTGTGTGGGTCAGGTGGGCCCAAAGATCCATCTTCTCAAACGCTGAGGCTGAGTTCTGGAGCAAAGTTGGCACTTCAGCTCGTAAAGGCTGCCGTGGGAGTAGTAGACTCAGGACCTAAAACATCTCCTTGTTGTCTTCTATAAATATCCTGTTGCATGACTCCTAATATAATCCCCGAGTTATGCACAGTAAGGTATATTATCTTTCTCTTACTATATTTACTATGCTGACAAAAGTGTTCAAATATTAAAACTCACCCAGGGTGAACAGTTAGGGACGTGTGCTCAGACTTGATAGGTAGACAGGGACGGTGCCGATGACATGCACCCACTCGGCCTTGGCAGCTCCCAGTCTCCCATGACTGTCCCTCAGTGGCTGTCCAGAGACTCCCTGAGTCCCACTCTCAGGGCCCACTTTGTCGTCTTCATGGCTGAGTCAGTGTGGGAAATAATTATCTGCCTGCCTCTCCACACTGTGAGTTCTGAGGGGAGGAACTTTGCTCACCATGTTGTTAGAATCCCCAGTCTAGAGGAGACACCTAGCAAGCATCTGCTGAGCCAGGGTGTGTGGAGGGAGAGGGGCTGTTTGTGGTGCTCTCAAGCTTGAACAGCAGCAGGGCAGAAGGCAGACGGCCCCTCCGGGCCTGCCTTTGCCGTCTCTCCTTCGCCCTCACTCTCTCCCAGCTCTGCTGCTTCCCACACCCAGCCTGGCCCCAGGTGTTCTTCTCCCACCAACCCAGGATATGTGGAAGAAGAAGCGAACCATGCACTGGCGACCCAGTTCCATTTATCCCCTCTGCGGTGAAACTTAGTCACTGGAGAATCTCCCTGTAAAGCACTCTCTATGGTTTCTGAGCCAGAAACATGGTCATTTAATAATTTAAATTGGGTATTCCTAAATTGGGTCTTCTTAATGTAAATTAAAGCTATGAGATGTGCTGAAATCTAAAAGTTAAATAACATATTTTGTTTTTGAATCCATGGGGAAGCAAGCATTTTCCTAACACTGTTGGTGAGAATGCAAAATGGTACAACCCCTGTGGGAATAATTTGGCAATAGCTAGCAAAATTACATGTGCATTTACTCTTTGTCAGGGCAATTCTACTTCTAGGAATTTACCCCAGAGATACACTGGTAAAAACAGGAAAAGATCCTTGTAAAGATAATTCACGGCAACACTATGAGAAATCGCAGAAGAATTTTAAACAGCACAAAATTCCCATTCATAGGGCGCTGGCTGAGTCCTATACAGTGGAGTACTGTGCCACTGTTGAAAGAATGAGGAAGCCCTGGATATTGCTAAGGAGTGATGGCCGGGGTATGTAATTAAATGGAAAGGCAAAGGTGGAGAAAAGTGTCCATGCTGCTGTTGACAAAGGGGACGATGTGATATACATGTTTGCACGTATCTTAAAAATGGAAGGAGAAACCTTACTTTCTCTCTCTCTTTTTTGGTAAAGCAGCCTATGGGAACCAAGATAGGGGAGAGATATAAAAGCTAGATTTCTAAATCTACCTTGTTTGTAGATTTGACTTTGGAACTCCATCGCTATATTATAATCATTATAAAACAAAATTAAGTAAAAGGTTATGACCCTTGAAAATTTTGATATACACTATCAATTTTTTCTCTAAAAAGTTTATACCCTGTTTACCTCCTGTCAGTACTTGAGGAGAACTCTTTTCCCCCCGCATGTTTGTCAGTGCTGGATAGTCATCTTTTAAAACTTTGCCAATCCCATGGGCAAAAAATAGATTGCTATTTTCATTTGCATTCTCTGATGACTAGAGTGATTAAGCAGCTTTTTACTTGCTTATTATCCATTTTGTGTTTCTTCTGTGAGGAAGTCCAAGCTAGAGCAATCAAACAACAACAAAAAAAGAAATAAAGGGCATCCAAATTGGAAAGGAAGAAGTCAAATTATCCTTGTTTGCAGATGATGTGATCTTATATTTGGAAAAACCTAAAGACCCCACCAAAAAAACTATTAAAACTGATAAATTCAGTAGAGTTGCAGGATCCAAAATCAATATGCAAAACTCAGTAGCATTTCTGTATGTACCAACAGTGCACAATCCGGAAAAGAAATCAAGAAAGTAATCCCATTTACAGTAGTTGCAAATAAAATAAAATACCTAAGAATTAACTGAAGAAGTGAGAGATTTCTGTAATGAATACTACAAAACATTGATGCAAGAAATGGGAGCGAACACACAAAAAATGGAAAGATACTCCGCGTTCATGGACTGGAAGAATCAACATTGTGAAAATGTTCGTATTACCCAAAGCAATCTACAGATTCAATGCAATTCCCATTAAAATACCAATGACATTCTTCACAGAAATGGAAAAAATAATTCTAAAATTTATATGGATCCAGAATAGCCAAAAGACCCAGAATAGCCAAAATTCTCCTGATGAAAAATTGGAAGAATCACATTTTCTGACTTCACATTATACTACAGAGCTATACTAACCCAAACGGCGTGGTACTGGCATAAAAACAGACACAGAACAATGGAACAGAATAGAGAACCCAGAAATAAATTCATACATCCACAGTGAACACATTTTTGACAAACGTACCAGAACATATACTGAGGAAAGGACAGTCTCTTCAATAAATGGTGCTGGGAAAACTGGTTATCCATATGCAGAAGAATGAAACTAGACTCCCATTTCTTGCCATATGCAAATATCAAATCAAAATGGATTAAAGACTTTAAGACCTCAAACTATGAAACTGTGAAAACACTGGGGAAACTTTCTAGGACGTTGGACTGGGCAAAGGTTTCTTGAGTAATTCCCACAAGCACAGGCAGCCAAAGCAAAACGTGGACAAATGGTTAAAGCTCCTGTATTAGCAATGCAGGAAAAAAGCAGTGAAAAAAGCTCCTGTTTTTAACAAGTTAAAAAGTTCCTGCACAGCAAAGGAAACAGTCAACAAAGTGAGGAGACAGCCCGCAGAATGGGAGAAAATATTTGCAAACTGCCAGGCGCGGTGGCTCATGCCTGTAATCCCAGCACTTTGGGAGGCCAAGGTGGGCGGATCACGAGGTCAGGAGATCGTGACCATCCTGGCTAACACGGTGAAACCTCGTCTCTATTAAAAATACAAAAAATTAGCCAGGAGTGGTTGCTCACGCCTGTAATCCCAGCACTTTGGGAGGCCAAGGTGGGCGGATCATGAGGTCAGGAGATTGTGAACCTCCTGGCTAACATGGTGAAACCTCGTCTCTACTAAAAATACAAAAAATTAGCTGGGCGTGGTTGCTCACGCCTGTAATCCCAGCACTTTGGGAGGCCAAGGTGGGCAGATCATGAGGTCAGGAGATCGTGACCATCCTGGCTAACACAGTGAAACCTCGTCTCTACTAAAAATACAAAAAATTAGCTGGGTGTGGTGGCGGGCGCATGTAGTCCCAGCTACTCGGGAGGCTGAGGCAGGAGAATGGCGTGAACCCAAGAGGCGGAGTTTGCAGTGAGCGGAGATTGCGCCACTGCACACCAGCCTGGGGGACAGAGTGAGGCTCCGTCTCAAAAAAACAAAACAAAACAAAAATTGCAAACTATTCCTCTGACAAGGGATTATAACCAGAATAAATCGGGAGCTCAAATAATTCAAAAGGGAAAAAATCTAATCATCCAGTTAAAAAATAGGAAAAGTAGACATTTCTCAAAAGAAGACATACATATGGCAAGTAGGTATATGAAAAAGTGCTCAATATCATTGATCATCAGAGAAATGCAAATAAAAATTACAATGAGATAATGTCTTACCCCAGTTACAATGACTTTTATCCAAAAGACAGGCAATAACAAATGCTGGCGAGGATGTGGAGAAAAGGGAACCGTACACTGCTGGTAGGATTGTAAATGAGTACAACCACCATGGAGAACAGTTTGGAGGTTCCTCAGAAACTCAAAATGCAATTACCGTGTGATCCAGCAATCCCACTGCTAGGTATATACCAAAGAGAGAGGAAATCAGTGTATCGAAGAGATGTCTGCAGCACTATTTGCAATAGCCAAGATTTGGAAGCAACCTAAGTGTTCATCAGCAGACACATGGATAAAGAAAATGTGCTACATATACACATGGAGTACTATTCAGCCATGAAAAAGAATGAGATCCTGTCATTTGCAACAACATGGATGGAACAGGAGGACACTTAATGTTAAGTGAAGTAAGCCAAGCACAGAAAGACAAACTTCACATGTTCTTACTTATTCGTGGGAGCTAAAAAAAAAAAAAAAAAAAGAAAACAGTTGAACTAATGGAGATAGGCAGTAGATTGATGGTTACCAGAGGCTGGGAAGGGTAGTGGGGCTGGGGGGATGGTTAATAGGTACAAAAATGTAGTTAGAATAAACGAGATCTAGTATTTGATAGCACAATGGGGTGACAACAGTTAATAATTTGCTGTACATTTAAAAATAACTCAGAGTATACTTGGATTGTTTATAACACAGAGAAAGGATAAATCCTTGAGGCAATGGATACCCCATTTACTCTGTGATTGTTCTGTGCCTGTATTAGAGGGTCTCATATGCCCCATAAATACATATACCTACTATGTACCCACAAAAAAAATTGAAAAGAATGTTGATGTATTTCTTTTGTGAAATGCAAGTTCATAGCTTTTTTTATATCAGGAAGATTTTTTTCTGCTGATTGATAAGAACCCTTTATATATTATGGATATCATTTTCATTTGTTGATTATTACCAGGTCACAACTTTATTTCCAGTCAAGTTGTTCAGGTCCTGCATAGTCTGATATTGAGGTGTTCTACAAGAACATTTATATGTGATACATGCTCATGGTATTCTAGACTTACAGCTGAGCAGACTTCCCTCAACTGTTCAAATGCTGGCCATCACTGTGGGCTCCCTGAAGCAGTAGCAACTGTGTCTTCCACTGTTCGGAAAACAACAGTTGTTACTTCTTTTTTTATTTCCTAGGGTTTACTACTGTGTCTAAGTAGCAAGCAATTATAAATGTCCACTTAAATTGATTGCTGATGAATATATAAAAACTAAATTTCACTATATATTCACTTTAGTCTTTTTGGTTTGAGATCATTCTTATTTTTAATTTTTAGTGATCCTTGATAACCATTTTTGTTTTCGGTTCAGTGTGAATACCTGAATGAAATAGTAATTTTTATGTCTGTGTGAGGTCGGTTTTAAGAAAGCGTTCATAGCTATCAGCACTTGCCTTTTGTTCATGGATCTGTTGAACCTGTTTCTTTCTCTAGGTCATAACTCCATGCAGGAAGCTCATCTTGTGTGCTGATAACAGAAAAGAAATGGAAGATTGGATTGCAGCATTAAAGACTGTGCAGAACAGGGAGCACTTTGAGGTTAAAAAAGAAAACACCCTTCTCCAAATGCCTCCTGTTGCCTCCCTCACCCCAGTGTCTGCTGTCTGAGTGTCTCCCGCGTGCGGACCCACAGTCTGGAGCTCACGTTCTTAGCATGTTCTTTATACAATTAAAGCTTATTGCTTGTCCTCTCAGCAGACCTGTCCTTTATAAACCTTCCTCCTCTCCTCTCTTGGATACTTTGTTTAATCTTGTCCAAGTTACTGCATTTAACAATTTAAAAGAGAAGTCTTATCTTTGCTGTCTTGGTTTCGTTCTTCCAGCCCACCCAGTACAGCATGGACCACTTCTCAGGGATGCACAATTGGTACGCCTGTTCCCACGCGAGGCCGACCTACTGCAATGTGTGCCGTGAGGCTCTGTCTGGGGTCACGTCGCACGGGCTGTCCTGCGAGGGTACGGATGTGCGTTTGTTATTCTGTCAGGAAAGGTGGCCTGGCATTTTACTTGATAAAGCCTTGGAAATCCAAACCCAGTCACCATAAATAAGCCGTTGTCACCCATGTGGTCAGTCAAGGGCACAGCGATTTCTGTGATGCCATTCTTGTTTATTTTACCTGCCAAAGAGTCCTTGATAAATCATTTTTTATAGTGCTCAGAGTGAAAAGAAGGGAAGTGGTGGGTGGCAAAAGGAGAAACAGGGGAAACGTAGAGCACACAGAGGGAAAGGCACTGAAGGAACAGTGGTCGGCCCCTGTGTCTCACACTCTGCAGCCGGGGAAATGGGGCTGTGCATATATGGACTGAAAGTGTGTTACAGACTTGAGGTCAGGGCTGCAGGGTTTGGGCAAGGGCATTCAGTCTGGTGGCAAAAGCAATGGGCTAGAGCAGGGCTTGTTAGCTATAGCCCGGACCACACCCTGCCTCTGCCTGTTTTTGTACAGCTCCCACGCTTCAGACTGGCTTTTAAATTTTTAAATGATTGGAAAAAATCAAAAGAAGAATCATATTTTGTGACACGTGAAAATTACATGAAATTCAAATTTGTGTCCGTAAAAAAACATTGTCTCTGGCTGCTTTTGTGCTACATGACAGAGTTGATTAGTGGTGACAGAAGCTGGTTGCGACCTGCAGAGTCTCCACTGCTCACTCTCTGGCCTGTTACAGAAAGCTTACTGATCCCCAGCTTTCCCTGCTGCTGCTGCCGGTCCCACCGCCATCAGCCTCTAAGCGTATCACAGTAGTTCACTTATAAAATGGGAGTGCCATTGGTTCCTTCCTTGACTTTTCTGGAGCTGGACGGTTCTCACAACACTGCTCAGCATGGGAAGCTCCTGGCACAGACACAGCTTGTAGGCTCATGTGCCCCTTCTCTCATAGTGTGCAAATTTAAGGCCCACAAGCGCTGTGCTGTGCGTGCAACCAATAACTGCAAGTGGACCACACTGGCCTCGATCGGGAAGGACATCATTGAAGATGCAGATGGGGTATGTTAAGAAATACCACCTGTGGGGCCCTGAGCCAGGGTCCCCCACCTGCACAGCCCCATGCAAGCCTCCTCCCTGCCCTCCCTGCCACTGTTTCATTTGAGATGGTCACACTGGCATTGGGTGGCACAGTGGAAATTATATGCGGTCTCCGTGTGGTTGTCGCACCCCTGAGCTCCATCTTGTCCCTGTGAGTCTTGTTTGCACCTCCGACAGGTGCTATAGGTAGATGGTACTTCACAGGCCCTGCCATCCCTTCCCTCACTGGCCATCAGGGAAGGAGCTTGTTCTGGGAAGAATGCCTTGGCTGAGTTCACAATGAGCATTTCCTGGCTGCCCTGGACGTGGAGCCTTGGGAGCGTCCCTAGTGCGTGCCTCTGTTTGGTTGCAGATTGCAATGCCCCACCAGTGGTTGGAAGGAAACCTACCTGTGAGCGCCAAGTGCACTGTGTGCGACAAGACCTGTGGCAGTGTGCTGCGCCTGCAGGACTGGCGCTGCCTCTGGTGCAAGGCCATGGTGAGTGTGGGCCCTGCGCCCGGGCTGGAGGGGAGGGTCTGCTCCCAACCGTGCCCATGTGGGCCTTGCGGCTCCGCATGATCTGCTGGATCCTGGTAAATTAATCCCAGAGGCCCCTCCGGCTGAGAGTGGGTTTTTGAACTGTTGGGTCATTCTCCTTCTTAGCTATGTTTTGGGGTATTTCTTCCTTTTGCATTTATTCCTGTCTTTAGACACATGCAGATGTGTATTGTTATGACAGATGTCACCCTGCATCATGCGGCACTGTAGCCGGGTTGTGAGGGGTCACCTGGGACAATTGAGCTGGCCGCCCCTGTGGTGTGGAAGCAAGAAAGCTGTAGAGGCCATTCGGAGCGGCGTTGGCTCTGGGCAGTGTTGACAGTGAGCACAGCCATGTGGAAGGGGTGCAGCCCAGTGGCCTCCTGCCAGGTCCTGGGTCTCGTCGTTGCTCTGGGTGGTGAGATGTGCTTCCAGGGAGAGACTCAGGGAGCCTCCATGTACTTGCTTCTGGGTTGGTCATTGTGAAGTGGCTGCTGCAGTCACTTGCCTAGCACATCTGGCTGCCAGGAGGAAGCCAAGACACAGGGGACACATAGAGACACATGGCCCCAGGAGCCCTCACCCTCGTCCTGAAAGTTTGAGGTAGCTGTGGTCGAAGGGCCAGAAGGTTGGGTACAGGACTGTAGCTCACACGGTGTGAAGCATGACTGGCTCCTGCCGGGTATTTCCGTGTTATGCCTTCTCAAGTGCAAAGCCAGGGCCCAGGGCCCCCGATGGTAGCAGGCTGGCCCAGGGCCCCCGATGGTAGCAGGCCAGCCCAGCTCTGAAATCGCCTGCCTCCCCCGAGGCCAGCTCATCAGCTACAGGGCAGGTGGATTTCTGGTGTGTGTGAAGGATGCCAGTGACCCTTGGTGACGCGGGGACTCTTGTTTCAGGTTCACACATCGTGTAAAGAATCCTTGCTGACCAAGTGCCCACTTGGCCTGTGCAAAGTGTCAGTCATCCCACCCACGGCTCTCAACAGCATCGACTCCGATGGTGGGTACCACACATGCTTATCCTTCTCATGCACGCCCACACGCTTCCTTCTCCACGCACTTTCTCTTCTCCAGCTCTGGAGTTTGGTTATCTTGGTGAGATGTCAGCAAGAGGTCAGGCACAGCTGTGGGGGGTGCTGGAGGAGTTGCACAGAGCGGCACACGGCGCCCTGATGCTGCGGCATTGCCCTTAGATGGGCCAGAGACCCAAGCCTGGCACTTGACGTGGAGGTGATGCTGTTGAGTGGCACCCAGGCTTAGACAGGCCTGAGACCCGAGCCTGGCGCTTGCCGTGGAGGTGATGCTGTTGAGTGCAACCCAGGTCTGGGGCCTTCTCTGTCATGAGCCGTTGAAGCTGTGCCCCATCTCTGCCTAGCACATGCTGGCACACTGGCTTGCAGCTGCTCTCATGTCTGGCTGGGACATGGTGGCACCTGTTGACAAGTACTGGTGGAAAGGGGGATGTGGGGTACATGGCTCAGAGGAGATCAAGAAGAGAAGACAGCAGAAAGGTGGCATTTGGACACCTTGTGAATATGGAGGTCAGATGGATGGGGCTCCCGGCCTCACACATGGAGACCGGCTGTGGGGAACTGTTCACTGACCTCCTTCTGACTTATAGGTGTGCATGTGTCAGGTGTGTGTCCTTTGGGGGGGTCTGCTGCTGCTGATTCCATCAGTGGTGCCCTCAGCGTCTTCCGTGGCCTATATATTTTCTTCTGTTCGTTCTTGCGTCCAGGGTTCTGGAAGGCCAGCTGTCCTCCGTCTTGCACAAGCCCACTGTTGGTCTTCGTCAATTCAAAAAGTGGGGACAACCAGGGTGTGAAGTTCCTCAGAAGATTCAAACAGCTACTAAACCCCGCCCAGGTCTTCGACCTCATGAACGGAGGCCCACACCTCGGGTAGGAAGCTTGTAAAATATATCTTTCTTGGAGTTTTAAAAATTGTGTAGATAGTGTGTGCTTGTAAAAAAAAAAAAGATCAAAGACACAAAGCTTTAAATAGGAAAGAAAAGTTGAACTGCTTCCTTCCCAAATTGCACTTGCAGAGGTGCCCACTCTTAATAGAGGTGCATGGCCTTCCAACTTTGAACACAGTGTGCGTGTGCACACACGTACATACATCCATGTACACACACCCATGCACGTGCATCTTTTGAGCCAATCAGGATTCTTCTTTACCTGCCGTTGCACAAATGCCTTCTGTATGTGTCTGCATACAACGTTGTGGGTGTATTTTCTTTCATTTTATAATTTTTTAATTTTTATTTATCTGTCTGTCTGTCTGTCTATCTATCTATCTATCTATCTATCTATCTATCTATCTATCTATCTATCTATCTGTGGGTGTATTTTCCTGGCGTGCCTCGTTCTTTGTAACAGCTGCCTAACATTGAGGAAGAAGCTGTCCTGCAGCGAGGCCAGGAAGAGTGTTTGCTGAGAGGCACAGGAGGCCGCTCGGTGTGCAGGTGCTGCAAGGCAGGAACACGCAAGGGCGGCGTTGGGCCAGAGCGATTTCCACTATGCATCAGCAGCACAGAGATTAGACTGTTCCTCTGCTTGCTGGAGAGCCATGTGTGTTCTTTGTAGTTTTTTACTTTTCATAAGTTTGTAGAAAACATTTGCCTTTGTGAATTTTGCCATTTGAATGAATTTCTTCCTCTGGAAGCATCAGTTCCAGGTCAGAGCTCTAAGAGGACTTGCTGGCACTGCCGGAGATGTCCAGGATACTTGTAGTGGGAAGTGCCTGCAGAGACTGTGGTCTGGCCTGTATTTCTCCGGGAGGAGTCAGTGGGGTCTGTGTATTAGGAGCCAGGGGCTACTCTGATGTGAACCTCGGCCAGCTCCCTGCGTGTCCTTGGCGTACATGCCAGGGTAAGAGGAACACGCTGCTCGTCGTCGGTCCTCTGGGTGTCTTCTGTGTTGCTCATCCCCACTCACAGCCAGGCGCAGTCGGAGAGCAGTCACAGATGGCAGCATTCCAGCCTGCTTCCGCAAAGGCAGTACTCCCACATTTTCTGTAGAAAGACTTCTTATTTGAATGGTGGAGGATTGCATTCACTAGTAGGCTGATCAAGATATTTTAATTTTAATTTTACTGTTTTTTGAGAGAAGAGTCTTGCTAGGTTACCCAGGCTGAGTACACTGGTGCAATCCTGGCTCACAGCAGCCTCAACCTCCTGGGCTCAAACCACCCTCCTGCCTTAGCCTCCTGAGTAGCTGGGACTACAGGTGTGTACCACTATGCCCAGCTAATTTTTTTTTTTTATGTTTTATTGAGCCTCACAAAACTTTTAAAATGTTTTGTAGAGTGGTCTCACTGTGTTGTCCAGGTTGGTTTCAAACTCCTGGAGCCAAGTGATCCTCTTGCCTCAGCCTCTCAAAGTGTTGGATTACACTGCCTGGCAAAGAAATAATTTTAGTTAAAAAGTGGGGAAAGTGGAGGTATAATACATCTGTTATCACAATGCACCAAGCAGGCTGAGGTTGTTATTAAACGTGGTACCAGGGGTGTTGGAGGAATGCTTTGAAATGGCTGTGGGCAGGGCAGGCTACACAGCTGAACTCAAGAATAACGAAATATTCATTTTGGTGTGCAAGCAAAACCCCATGTTTCGTAGTGGGAGTTAAGTATGAGATGGGATGATTTAGGAAGCCCCCACAGCGGCGTAAGGGGAGTTGAGTCGTCATTTACCATTTCTGGAAGCAGCTCATCTCACACAGCTCACAGCAGAATCTGGAGCTACTGCTTCATGTTCCAGTTCCTGGCCTTGACCTGTCACCTCTTCTCCCGAGAGCAGGGGGCCTTACAGGTGTCAGTGTTCTGTGTGGAGCCTGGGCTTGGTGCCGCATCACCTATGCCTGTCTGTCTTCTGAGCACTCATTCTGGGTCAGACACTGAGCTCGAGGCAGGGTGCGCAGGTGAGCCAGGTGGGGAGTGCAGATGCAGGGAATGGGTAGGAGCACACGCAGGGTCCCCCGGCACTTCAGTGGGGGTGACACAGCTTCTCTGGGAACCCGGCGGGGGCGGGGTCGCAAGTCAAACTGGGCGTCCTTCCACGTCTCCCCGAGCTGGCATCCGAGGAGCTCTAGTGTTCTGAAGGCTGCAGGGAGGCGGGAGGCTTCTGGGCTGAGGGCACCGCTTGTGCAGAGGCGAGGCAAGAGGGAATGCAGTGGGGCCAGGCCAGGCAGCAGCAGAAAGGTGGCACCTGCCGTCAGGGAGGGCTGCGGGTGCTGGCCAAGAGGTTCGACTCCTTCCTGCAAACGAGGGGCAGCCTCATAAAGCAAGGCCCGTGGCCAGGCTCGTGTTTTAGAAAGGTCTTCCTGGAACTCGTGGGGAGCTTTCAGGAAGGGTGTCAAGGTGACTGAGGCTCCTGTGGGACTCTGCGAGAGCACGGTGGTGACCTGAGCGGGTGGCTGGGGTGGGTGTGGAGGAGAGGCTGCCAGGAGGGGCTGGGTCAGCTGCAGGCTGAGAGGAGGTGGGTCTGGCCTCTGGACTGGATTGGTGGTCGAGCTACCATTCTACGAGTAGGGTTGTGTCCTGTTGGATGTGCCCTGGGATACCAGAGTGGTGTGTTCTGGAGGACAGATGCAAGTGTTGGCTTTCAGGAGTGGCCTGGGGGCTGTTGATCCAGAGTCACCTGTGTGGTCCTTGAAACTGGATGTGGTCACACAGGAAGAGGATGAGGAGTGAGCAGAAGTGGCACTGGTCTCCTGAGTGGGGACGCTGCTGGGCAGGGGCAGGGGGAGCCCAGGAAGGAAGGAAACCGAGGAGTTAGGAGGGTAGGAGGCGTGGGTCACATCACCGGAGGACTGAGTGGGCCCAGGCATATGTGCTGCAGTGGGGACACGCAGCCCGCAGCAGGTCAGGCAGCCTGGGGCTCCAGGGTGACCAGAACAAGGGCCAGGGCGGAAGCCAGACTGTGGCCCAGGGCTGGGGAGTGCCAAGGCTGAGGGTGCAGGGTGATGCAGGCAGCCCAGAGGGCATGCTGGGAAGGCTGGCAGGGGCCACATGTGGATGGGGCAGGGACAGTGACGCAGGGTGGGCTCACATGGTTAGGGGCCACGGAAGGCTGTGCCCGTGAGCCTGGCAGGGGATGCAGTTTTGGCCCACCACTTTGCCTGTGATGTCTGCAGAGGGTGCAGTGGCTCACCAAGCTGAGTGGTCTTGTTGCTGGGTGGGGCGTGGCTGGTGGGAGCAGTTGGCTGGACCCCAGTGCTGCTGTCGTCCCTTTGACAAAGTGGACCCTGAGTGGAGGTGGCTGGTGTCACGTGGCAGGGCCTGTGCGTGCTCTGCCTCTGGTGCAGGTCAGCCATGAGGAGCACAGGTGGGTCCTCAGCCCCGTACTGACAAGCCTGTCATTTGTCCTGTGGAATGGATGTCATTTCACGGCCTTTCTCTTTTCTCTGCAGCTTACGGTTATTCCAGAAGTTTGACACATTCCGGATTCTGGTTTGTGGCGGGGATGGAAGTGTTGGCTGGGTCCTCTCCGAAATCGACAGCCTCAACCTTCATAAACAGGTACCTGGACAGGAGGGAGCCCAGCCAGGAACAGAGAGGGTGCGGAGGTTAGAGGGAAATCATGCAGTCTCAGCTCCTGTTCATCTCGGAGCGCCTGTTCTCAGGCCAGAAACCATTGGTGGTTTTGGGGAGTGTGCAGTTTGGTGGCCAGGGCAGAGAGGGGAGAGCCTGGGCCACCCCCTGGCGTCGTGGAGGCCCCGGGGCTCTGGCCATGATGTATGAGGGGGACCTGAAGGGAGCTACGAAAAGAATTGCCCACAAAGGACCCACATGGGGAGCAGGGCTGGGTGGGGCTGTTGCTTTACTGGGTAATTTTTGTCTTGAGGCCTCTTGCTTGTGAGAAGGGGACGGCAGTATACTTGAGTTTCTCAAGTCAGAGTCATGGTTCATTGGACTTAGTTTTTTGTATTAAAATAAAAATAGATTTTCCTGATTGTGTATAAAAATGTTCATATAGTCATTTAATTTCCACACCAAGCCACGGCCTCCCCAGGTGATCAGCCAGTGCCAACATTTTGCTGTCTCTGACCTCTCTTGATCACAGTACATACAATGCACAGTGCACTTGTAATTTAAACGGGCTATTCTGTTACTGCTTTTGTTGTTGTTGTTTTTGTTTTTGTTTTTTTGAGGTGGAGTCTTGCTCTGTTGCTGGGCTGGAGTGCAGTGGTGCGATCTCGGCTCACTACAACCTCTGCCTCCCCGGTTCAAGTGATTCTCCTCCCTCAGCCTCCTAAATAGCTGGGATTACAGGCACACGCTACCACGCCCAGCTAATTTTTGTATTTTTAGTAGAGACAGGGTTTCTCCATGTTGGCCAGGATGGTCTCGATCTCTTGACCTCGTGATCTGCCCACCTTGGCCTCCCAAAGTGCTGGGATTACAGGCATGAGCCACCGCGCCCGGCCTGTTACTGCTTTTAAAAAACCACTAATTAAGATGTTACAGACACCTTGTACCTGTGTCTGTAAGTAGGCATCTGTGTGTCGTTTTCCACTGGACACACCCGGGAGCCCAGGGCCAGCTCACCTCCATGTGTGAGCACGGAGATCACTTCCCAGTGGTCTCCTCTCTGAGCGCACCCAAGCGTAAGTATTGAAATGTGCTGACAAACTGCCTTTCCTCAGGGCTGTGCCAGCTTCCATGCCTGATGCCTCTTAAAGCTGTCTTTCCCCGTGCACCATCCAAGCTGTTCATCTCTTTAGTTTTTGTCCAGCTAAGTAGACCAAAAAATGTCTGACCTTTACTTCTTTAATTCCTGGTGAAGTTGAACGCCTCCTCAGTTGGTTATGAAGTTTTAAATAAATCACCTGTTCATATTTTTTTTTGCCTCATTTTCTCTTTGAGTATTCACCTTTTTTTCCTTTAAAAATGGGTGTGTGAGGATTATTGTTACATTAACTTCTCATCTGTCACTGCAGATATTTTTTTCCCGGTTTGTCGTTTGTCAGTTCAACATCCTTTTTGGGGGGTGGTCTTTTCTTTCATGATTTTTGTCAACGTCTGTCATATTTGCAGCTGCCTACACCCCAAGATTAACAAGATTTGCATCTGTATTTTCTTATGTTTATTATGGCCCCATTTTTTAAAAATTCAGTCTTCTGTGTGACGTGGATGTATTTTTCAGTGATTCTGTGGTGCCTACCCAGCTCTGCTCACTTGGTAGTATTTCCAGGTGGGTGGACTTTGACAGCTCGGGCCATGAGGCCAGTGGCTCAGGAGGAGAAGTGGTGCCGCCTGCTGGTGGATTAGCATAGACTACTCTAATTTTTGATTTTGTGAATTACTTGCAAGTTCACTGTCACTAGTTAGGAAGACAGTGGAACCTTGTGGCTGATTTTCATACGTTCAGCCAAGGTCAGCACACATTTCTCTCCCCTGCGTCTCTTTGACACCTGATGCGGTGGCCATGCCCTCGCTGGGCCCCTGCCGCCTCGGGGTTTCTTGTCTTCCTGGCTGCTACTGCTCCATGGTGGCCTCTCCCTCCTTACCCTTCCCTTAACGCTGTGTCCTCAGAGCCTTGCTGGGGCCTCTCCTCCTTCACTTTTGAACGCTCAGCGACTTGCAGGGCTTCTGCTGTCGTCTCTCTCCTGGGGGCGCCTCAATTGATAGCTGAGCCTTGGGCCTCTCTGGATGTCTCCTAGTGCCTCGAGTTTCCAACATTACACCACGTTCAGCCCCCACCCTGCGTTCCTTTCCTTCGAGTCTGAAAACATCATCCATCTAGATGTCTGAGCCAGGAAATCGAACAGTTGTTCTTGGTTCATCCGTCTCTTCCTCCTGCCTGTTTCTCACTAATTGTGTCCTCAGTCCTGCCACCCACTGTACCCTGGCCTCTGTCCATCTGCATCTCACCCAGGCGACCTTTCCCGGGGCACTTCTGCCTGTGCACCCCCCAAGCACGATGCTTCTGGGAAAAGTCCAGACCTTTAAGAGTCCCAGCTTTGCCTCCTGCTTGCTCCTCTGCCTGTCTGCCTCCTGTTTCCTCGCTGTCCTCCTCTTCACTGAGCTCTGCCTTGCCCCTCCCAGTGTGGTGTCTCCCTGCCTGGAGCACCATCCATGCCTGCTGTGTGCTGCTTTCCTTTTCCTTTAAAGTTCCAGGAAGCCCTCACGGAGTCCTCAGACCCTCTGGGCACCCTTCAGCACTGGGTTCTCTCCATCTAGTGTGTCGGCTCCGGTGTCCTGGTCTGCTCGCTCCTGCCTCCCCTGCTGCCAAATGTCCCCTTGGTGAGGCAGGACCTTCCCTGGTGTTTGCTGTCCCCACAGGCGGCAGGGCCTCAAGCATGGTCACCTCCACCTGGTGGGCAGAGGGCTGTACGGTGCTGTAGGCTGGACCACGGCAGGTTTCCTGCCTCAAGGACAGTAACGCCTCCACACACACTCCACCGCAGGCCTTCATGGCCCTGGTCACTCCGTTGTCAGAGTCAAAGGCTGGTGAGCTCTGGGCAGTGGGCATTTTAAGAGGCCTCCTAAGCAATGGAATGGTGTAGTGGGATCTCATTGGAGCTCTGAGATGGGAATCCAGGTGGAGGGTGAGGCCTGAGTAATGCATGAGGTCTCTTCGTGGAACAGCAGGCAGGCGGGCAGAGGCTGAGCTCTGGCAAGGCTCCAGGGTGGCCTCTAGACTGAGGATGGTCCTGGCACCTTTTTTGGATAGGATTTAGAGGAGAGAAGTGATACTAGTGATGTTTTTGGAAGAAGAATTTGGCATTAGTGAGTGAGATGCTGTAGTGGATGGAGGGACGGGTGGCGAGGCATCAGAGTGATTCCTTGGGGCTGTGGTCACGGTGGTGAAAATGGGAAGCAGAGGGATTTGGGAGACAGATCAGAGAGGGTGTGAGGGGCTGACCATCAAGATGTGATGACAGCTGAGAGATGGACCTGTGGCTCATCCATTTCTCCCAGAAGCAGCATCTTATCTCAAGGGCAGTCATGTTTCTGTCTCATTGCCAAGGAAAATGCCATCTGTCCCCTCCAGTGGGCTCTGCCTGTAATGTGTAAGCTGCGTGGTTTTAGGTCACGTCCCCACGTTGCTAACGTAACCCTCACGGTGGGGGACAAGGAGGGCTGCGGGCTGGGAAGTGGCCCCTGCCCCCAGGTGTGTGCCTGCACATCGTCCCCCATGTTTCCTTAGTGTCAGCTGGGAGTGCTGCCGCTCGGCACAGGGAACGACTTGGCCCGAGTGCTGGGCTGGGGCTCAGCCTGCGATGACGACACCCAGCTCCCCCAGATCTTGGAGAAGTTGGAGAGAGCCAGCACCAAGATGCTGGACAGGTGAGTGGGGATGTGCTCCGGTGCCGTATGAGGAGACTTTGAGAGACAGGTCCCTTTGACCAGGTGTTCTTAACCTGGGGTCTGTGGAAAACACGGGCCCTCTGAAATTATTTGTAAAGATTTGACCTGAGTATATATTCTGATAGTCTTTGATATTTGGTCAGATTATGACAAGGATAAAAACAAAACAGGTTAAGAACCAGCCATGCCCTAGATTGATCCAGTCTTCCCAGAAGGCCAAGCCTGAGTGTGTCAGGGCCGTGGAGAAGACGGCTGTGCCATCTTTGGCTGCTTCAGCCCGAGATCTAATACCCATCGGAAGAATGCTCCTTGTCGTTTACTTGAACAGTTTCATTTTCCCATATTCTGTTCCCAGAAGAAGTTTTGGGAAATTATCCTCTAGTGCCTAAAGCCACTGTGACACCTTCCCTGAGTAAGGTACTGTTATTCCGAGTGACACACTTGGCACTCACTGACCACATGCCTGTGGCACATGGGGCGCTGATGAGATGCCTCTTAGCCTTCCTAGTTGCTCCCAGAAGCCTGGAGTTGTGAGCACAGTTGTGGTTTTGCAATGCCCCCACCATTTCAGGCCTCCTCTGTGTGCCTTGGGGCCTGTGAAATGCTCATCTCACTGGGCCAGCTGGCTGAGCCATTTGCAGCTCTCTTGAGGAGGGTAAATCCATTTCTCCCGGAAGCAGCATCTTATCTCAAGGCAGCCATTTATGGGAGACCTTCCTCTCTTTCATGGAGCTGTACTGCCGTTAGTTGTGGAGTGCAGACATTTGTTCTCAGCCAAGTTATGGGACAGAGTCAAGACCAAGGGCCTAAAAATGAAGTCAGAAACGGTGTAAAGATCAAGGCTGCCAGCCGTGAAAGCGGACGGCGCAGGGTCCACCCTTGTGGGCCTGCACGTCTTGCCGCCTGTGCAGCTGACCTTGTGTGTGCAGGTGGAGCGTCATGGCATACGAGGCCAAGCTCCCCCGGCAGGCCTCCTCCTCTACCGTCACCGAAGACTTCAGCGAGGATTCCGAGGTATTGCTGGCCCGTTCTTCACACCCTGCTCGCATGCTGATGTGATCAGAACTGTCCTGTCAGCGGTTTGCATCACCTCCCTTGCAGAGACGCCTCCCCTTTGGTGTTGGGGTGTCACAGTCAGGCCTGCGGAGGCGCAGGGTGAACCCATGGCTGAGAGGATTCTCACTCCCCTTGGCAGGGGCCTTTTGGGCTTTGTGACCCTCTAGGGGCTTCCTGGGGTTGTCATAGGCCCTGCCGGGTGGTGGGGTGGTCCTCCTAATGGCCTTCCCACCCTGTCCCTGCATCTCCTCAGCTGCGCAGTGAGCCCCACACGGTGCGCGCCCGTTCCCTCCCCCGCCGCGGTGCCCACGTGCCTGGAATGCTCTAGTCGGCTCTGCCGCGGCTCTCCCCTAGCCCCCGGCTCCTGCCCCGTCCCACCTCTCTGTGGCGTCTGCAGCTGCCCTTCGCTCAGCCTCCTCTAGTCCAGCTGGTGGTTCCTTTCATTTGGTGATTGTTACTGTTGTTTAACGCTCCTACAGTTTCCCTCAGAGAACAGACTTTGTCTTTAGTTTCTATTTTGTGCTGGTGCAGTGCTGGGTGGGGTAGTACAAAGAGGTGAGCTTTTGTCAGGGGCTAGGGCAACGGTCAGCAAACGAGGCCTGCAGGCCAGATGTGCCTGGGCCCACGGCCTTGCAAGCAAAGACTGGTTTGTACATTTTTTATTTTTCCTTTTTTCTAAAAAAAAATTTTTTTTGAGAGGAAGAGTGTGTGTGGGAAGCCCAGAATATTCGCTGTCTGGCCAGTAGTGAAGTTTGCGACCCTGGGGCTGGGTCCTAAGGACAGCAGGGATCCCACAGGGATAGGGCTGCCCTTCTGACAGCCAGAACAGATGGTGGGGGCAAGAGTGTGTGTCCAGATGGGGCTCACAGCCAGGTGGAAACAGCCTCTGCTGCAAACGGACCCAAACCTGGAGCCGACCCGCCAGCATGCTGCTGTCAGGATGAGTAGGGGTCAGGACGGAAGCTCCTAGCACAGGCCGTGCTGGGATCGCAGACTGAAGGAGATTCATTTGCAGTTTGCCTGCAGCTTGACGAAGCTTTTAAAATCTCTCACCTAGCACTAGGTGAGTCCCAGATTAGCGTTAGAAGTGAGTTGAGGCTTGGCTGGGTCAGACAGTGTCTGTTAGGAGAGACTCATCTTTCCCAGCTTGTGCTGGCAAGGAAGTGGCTGACAGAGTCACTGGGACTGTCATGGAGCTTGCTGTCACAGAGACCAACAGTCCTGGACATTTGGGGTGATTGCAGGTACAGCAGATTCTCTTCTATGAAGACTCGGTTGCAGCCCACCTTTCTAAAATCCTCACCTCGGACCAGCACTCGGTGGTCATCTCCTCGGCCAAGTGAGTGCCTGGTGGCCCTGGGGAGGGCATGGTGCCCTGGCCCCCAGCCTGGAGCTGCCTCTCTAGAAGGGTCTTTCTGTTTTTCTCCCCACAGAGTGCTCTGTGAGACGGTGAAGGATTTCGTGGCACGGGTGGGGAAGGCCTATGAGAAGACGACCGAGAGCTCGGAGGAGTCAGAGGTCATGGCCAAGAAGGTCTGTTCCCGTGCCCTGGGTGGGAGGGGCATTGAGGCAGCGAGAAGCTTGCTCTGTCACCAGCAGAGGGCCGTGACTGCAGGTTGTCCAGGTTCTTGGTGATTTGAACAAAGAATTAAACAAAACGCACAGTAAAGGAAGACAAGAATGAAGCAACAAAGAACGAAGGCAGGGATTTATTGAAAATGAAAGTACACTCCACACTGTGGGAGCTGCCCGAGCAGCGGCTCAAGGGTCCAGACACAGAATCTTCTTGGGTCCAAATACCCCCTAGAAGTATCCCATTGGCCACTTCATGCTCACCTCATGTAAATGAAGTGGTAGCTTGCAATCAGTCTGATTGGTGGCAGAAAGCAGCCAACCAGAGGCTGAAGTGGTTACAAAGGTCACACTCCTGTGCAAACATCTGATTGGTTGCAAAAAGCAACCAATCAGAGGCTAAGGTGAAGTTACAAAGTTGCATTTCTATGCAGACTAAGACTCAGCTCGCAATCAGTTTGGTTGGTTGTGGAGAGCCAATTTCCCCAATTTCCCACCTGCCAGGGCGGGAAAGGTGGGGATTTGCAAAGGGAGTAGCCTCTGGTCCTTTTGTTACTTAGGCGTGGAGAGTTAGGATTTTCCTTTTGATCGAGTTCTAGGAAGTCTGGGTGAAATGGCCTGAGGTTCCCTGCCTGCAGACCCTGTTCTCCTGCCTCAGCTCTGCATGCCATTTCCTTTCCTTGTTCAGTGCTCTGTCCTGAAAGAGAAGCTGGATTCCCTTCTCAAGACCTTGGACGATGAGTCCCAGGCCTCGTCCTCTCTGCCCAACCCGCCCCCCACCATTGCCGAGGAGGCTGAAGATGGAGATGGGTCGGGCAGCATCTGCGGTTCCACTGGAGACCGCTTGGTGGCATCAGCTTGCCCGGCCCGGCCGCAGATATTCCGGCCTCGAGAACAGCTCATGCTGAGAGCCAACAGCCTGAAGAAAGCAATTCGTCAGATCATAGAACACACAGAAAAAGGTAACTGGCCTTGTGATGAGGAGGGGCTTTCCTCAGGCCAGCACTGGGCATGCCCAGCGTCCCCTGAACACGGAGATGACAGAAGGGTGCACGTCGAGAAAACCTCCACTGCGGCCCTCTCCACCCATGTCCAGGCACCAGACCCCCAGCGAGTTCGCTTGCCCTCCTTCCACCCCTCCTCTCACACCCTCAGACCCCTTCATGCTGCCTCCCCTCGACCTCTTTCCTGGCCCTCATTGACTTCACTATAAGCGTCTCACTCCTGTGAGAGCCTTGAGGTCACGGCCTCACACCCGCACACCTGCGTGTCCATGCAGCCGCTCCTCCCGCTTGCAGCCCTCCAGCCTGCGCCAGGCTCCTCTGCATCCCTTGCCTTCCCCTGCAAGGGTTCCAGACCTCCCAGCCTGTTAGCAGGGATGCCGTGCCCCAGTGCCAGGACCAGGGGGAAGATGGGTGGGGGTGGGGTTTCAGAGTCCAAGCCTTTAGCCAGAGGTTGTTTGAGGAAGATCAGGCCGTGGGGTGAGGATGAGGGGCCCTCCACCCAGCCTGACAGCGCCCTTGGCTTTGCACCCGCGTGCTCAGCCGCACACACTCTCCTTGCACAGCTGTCGATGAGCAGAATGCCCAGACCCAGGAGCAGGAGGGCTTCGTCCTGGGCCTCTCTGAGTCAGAGGAGAAGATGGACCACAGAGTGTGCCCGCCACTGTCCCACAGCGAGAGCTTCGGGGTCCCCAAGGGGAGGAGCCAGCGCAAAGGTACTTGTGGCTCCACCTCCCTCTGCGCACCGTCGTGTGCTTGGTTTTGGTGAGACGTAGCGGGCTTGCCAGGGGAGGTTTTAGGGCGCTTTCTCATAGTTGCTTTGGCCACTTGGTTACATAAAAATTCAGCGCCCAAGGCCTGTTTCTGTGCATCTCCTGTGCGCGCCCTTGAGGTGGGTGTGTGCGGTCTGTCTTGGTGGACAGCAGTAGAACCCGCGAGACCCCCTCCATCAGGGCGAGGACTGCCTCCCTGAGGAGCACTTGCGTCCTGCCCTCACTGCTTCCTTGGAACCACACTGGGCCCCAGAACTGCTCAGAAGGGGCTGTGTCTGGCAGAGGGAAGGCGGGTGGGTGAGGGTGGGCCTTCTTTGTCCTTGCCCCTCCTGGAACAGCCCACAGCGCAGGCCCTGGTGGAGGGCACCCCCAGCCTGTGCAGGCTGCTGGGAGGCCCGTGCTCAGAACTGACCCACGGCCACTGCATGGCCACCACTCAGAGCTCTGCTGTGTGTGTGCTCCGCCTCCCACAGCCCGGACTGACTGGGCTCACCCCTCCCTCCAGCGCTGCCACCTGTGGCCTGTGTTAACCTCTCCATGAGCCCAGCCCCCCAAACATGTGCACCCACTCGGTCCTCCGCCCCCTTCTTTGTCCCACACACTTCACGCAACTGCCTGTGGTTTGTAGCCCTCCCTCCTCAACCCTCCCACCTGCTCGTGTCGCTAAGGACCCCCCAGGATTTCACAGTCTCTATTCCACACTGCTGTAAGGTTTTCTGCTGTGTTGTTACAGTGTCGAAATCTCCGTGTGAAAAGCTGATCAGCAAAGGGAGTCTGTCCCTAGGCAGTTCTGCTTCCCTTCCGCCCCAGCCGGGAAGCCGGGACGGCCTGCCTGCGCTCAACACCAAGATCCTGTACCCAAGTGAGTGGCGGCCAGCAGGAGGGACTGGTGGGGGCCCTAGCACAACACTGGTCCCGTCAAACTGAAAGAGATGGGCTCGCTGCCCTCGGAGAGTTTACAGGCCCCTGAGAAAGATAGGTGGAATTTAAAAATTTACACGACTGTATGAAAAGTGCTTTTTTTTTTAAAAAAAAAACAAAAAACAAAAAACAAAAGCCAGATAGTACCCATATAACCACCCAAGGAGCCCAGGAGGCGCCATTGAGGAGGTGATGCTCGAGTCGGGGTTGGAAGAATTAAGGAATTATCTGAGTGGAAAAGGGAGGTGGCCGGCCTGATGAGGGAACCCGAGGGACCGTCCCGTGCTTCTAGCGTGGTCGCAGGAGGCGCAGGGAGGGTGAGGTCCTGGCCGCCTGGAGCATTCCTTGATATTTATTCCTTAGGAAGGCAGCCTTATAAAGCCTTAAGCCTCAACTCTCAGAGATCATTTTGGTGGAGTGGCTTACATTTAATGAGAACATGAAAACTGACTCTATAAGCCTTTTTTTTTTTTTTTTTTTTTTAAAGAGGGTCTCTCTCTCTCTCTCTCTATTGCCCAGGCTGGAGTGCAGTGATGTCATCATGGCACACTGCAGCTTGACCTCCTGGACTCAAGTGATCCTCCCCACTCAGCCTCCCAAATATCTGGGACCACAGGCACACACCTTAGAAGCCATTTTTTTGTGTGTTTTGTAGGTGTTGGTTTCTGCCACCCAGTATGGTTTCTTTGTTCCAGTGATTTTTGACCTAAGACTATTGGCAAAATTTGGACATGGTTATACATAATTTTAGAAACATTTAATTATAATAACGTTCTGCAGAATACCGGTCCACCAGCCTCAGAGACACGAGCTTCTCCTAAGGCTGTAGCTCCTGACCAGCACCACCTCTTTCTTGTATCTCCTTTACAGATGTCCGGGCTGGAATGTCTGGTTCCTTACCCGGTGGCTCAGTCATCAGTCGCCTGTTAATTAATGCTGATCCCTTCAACTCTGAACCAGAAACCCTGTGAGTATGAGGGATAAACCGAGTGGGCATATTGTTACATGGCTGCTAGTGCATAGAAAACAGATCTCAGGATTAACTAGAGAAATTAGTGAGCAGTTGCCCAGCTGGTGGTAGCTGATAAGGAAGGCTGAGAAGTCGTGGAGATTCCACTTAAGGAGTGGAGCTGGAAACCACTACTGCACATCTGCTGCAGAGGCAAAGCGCACGCCTCCCATCTCCTTCCCAAGGTCCCACGGTGCTTGCTTGACGTCCCCTGAGCCTGCATGCCCTTCCGAGGCTTTTCACAGGCTCAGCTACTCCTGCCAGGAGCTGCCCTTGTGCTGCTCTTCGTGGTCACTCTCCCATGACCTTGGCTGGACCTCACTGTCTTCTGCTTACAGCCTGCCATCTTCCTCTTGCCATCCCTTCCTCTACTTTCCTCTAACACCTGCTCTCCTTGTTGGTGACGCAGAACCACAGACTCTGAGCTGGAGGGTCCTCTGTGTGTCTCCCTTGTGTCTCCGAGCACCTTAGGGAGACACTAGCCTGTGCTGAGGCTTATAAGGGCTGCTGCGTGCCTGCGTGCTGATACTGCTACTCCTTGGGGGACAAGGCCTTCTTCCTCTGCTGGCCTGTAAGGCAGTGAGGACATGTATATAGCAGTTTAATGCAGTCTTCCTAGGTATTGGAGTCCATTTTGGAGACAAGTGGTGTTTTGAAAACCTGTTTTTCTGCACTCATCTTTATGCTGGCTGATTGCAGGTTCTGGGCAGCTGGTGGCAGTTGGTTAAATGTGGCCAGCCGTTTTTCTGGAGTGGTTACGGACAGTGACAGGAAGAAATGTGCGGTTCACAGAGGCTCTGGGTTTGGGAAAGTGGACCCCTAGATTCCAGGTGCTGGCCTGGTACAGCACTTCAGTGTCCCTGTTCCTGGCCTGGTCTACTCCTCCCCTGGGGCTGCGTGGGGCTCCAGTTCTCAGCCCTCCTGAGGCTTTTTTCCTTGGGGAGGCCAGAGCTGTAGTCCTATAGTGAGCACTGTCCCTAGAGGCCCCTGAACTGGATATCTCCTTTGTCTCCTTCATCTGAGACTGGAACTTCCACTTCTGTTGCTCAGCTGGGTGGTCTCATCTCTTCTTTTCACCTGGGGAGACAAAGCTGTGCTTTGCTGCCTTCCTGCCGTGGTGTGTGCCTGGGCTGTATTGTGTGGGCCCCATTGTAGCTGGGCCTGAGCAGGCCCTGGTACCCTGTCATCTCCCACTGCCCCAGCCACTGCCGCCCCTCCTGCTCCAGGCCCCTGAGCCCAGTCTCTCTGCTGCCTTCCCTTATCTCTTTGTCCTGTTTCTCTCCGTTGGATCTCTCTCTTTTCCCAGGACCTGTACATGCTGGCCAGGCACTTGGTCTTCCGCCTGGTAAACAGTTTTGTCCCAGAGCTTTGCTCTGGCTCAGCTGTCGGGCACTTGAATTAGATGGATCATAAATACACTGACACATGCTGGTTGTTCTCAGATCTGGCGGCACTGGCTCAGTAAGCTAAAGTGTGTCAGAATTCTGGCCTGAGCAATGTTCCCAAGCCCATCCACCCATTGAGTTTCTTTGGGAACTTCCAGAACATCCTCTTCTCCTGGCTGCAGCCTCTGGGTGGAGGAACAGGGGTTCCTCC
The DNA here is from genome assembly GCF_029289425.2 of Pan paniscus. NCBI lineage: Eukaryota > Metazoa > Chordata > Mammalia > Primates > Hominidae > Pan > Pan paniscus. The sequence continues at coordinate 136,055,144 of NC_073262.2, forward strand.
CTTCATCCACTTGCCCTCGGGGGGAAACCCCAGTGTGACCCTGGGGCTGGGGAGGGTGAAGGCCAGGCTGGGCTTTCCCAGCAGCTGGGGGAGCTGCAGGAGCAGGACTTCCAGCTGGGTGGGGAGAAGAAACTTGAATGAGATGAGTCTCTTCTCGTCTGTCGCACATGGGGAAAGGGAAGCCTTGTGCTGTGGGGCTGGGATGGATGTTTTCAAGTCATTTCCCTTTTTAATTTGGCAACAGCTTTGCTTGTAACTAGGGATGTTTGAGAAATGTTTTGAGATCCAGAGTTGAAATGTGTGAGTTTCTGTGCCATAAACATATCTTCAGGTTTGGTGCTGCTGGTGGAGTGTAAGATGGGCAGCTGCTGTGGGGAATAGTCCAGCAGCTCTGCCGGAGGTTCAGCCCAGAGCTGCTGTGTGACCAGCAGGCGCAGAACTGCCGGGCCATGTGGGATTGAACTGAAAACATGTCCACGCTAGAAGCTGTATGCAAATGTTCCTAAATGATAACCAAAACGTGGAACATCCCAGTGTCCGTCTGCTGATGAGCAGGTCAATAGATGCGTGTTAGCCACGCAGTGGAGTATTATTTGGTAATAAAAATGAAGCGCTAACACATGTTATAACATGGATGAACTTTGAAAACATCGTCCTGAGGAAGAGAAAGGAGCCAGACACAGAGCCCACGACCGCATGATCCCATTCCTGTGAACTGCCCAGAAGAGGCGCCTCCGTGGAGGTGGAAAGTAGACGAGAGGCGCCAGGGATGGTGAGGATGGAGAGTTAGTTGCTGATGGCAGGAGTACAGGCTTTCTCTTTAGGGGGATGAAATGCTCTAAAATCGATTATCTAGTGATGGTTAAATGACTCTGAATATACTAAAAATAATTGAATTGTACATTTTAAATTGGTAAATTATCTAGTGTATCTCTTAATTAATCTCTTAGCAGACAAAAAAGAAAAAGTTACCAGTTTTCCCCAAGGAAGAGAAATGCTGAGAGGTTGGGAGTCTGAAATAAGACTGCTCAGCAGGGCTGTTGTAATTGATTTAAAACTCACCTTTGCAGAGAGTGTTACACGGAGAAATGTGTCATGAACAACTATTTTGGCATTGGCCTGGATGCGAAGATATCCCTGGACTTTAACAACAAGCGCGATGAGCACCCAGAGAAGTGCAGGTAGGTAACAGGCTCAGGAGCACGTCTGTCTTTTGCGTCTTTGTGGCTTCTCCTTCCAGACAGTAGCAGATTTCTGGAGTCAGCAGGTTAAAGAACGTGGAGAATGCTAAGGCGGGGGGCAGAAATGGAGCCCAGATCGCCTTGTCAGAAGCACGGGTGCTTTCAGAGATGGAAGGGAAGCACCTCTCGGGCTGGCCAGGTCAAGGGAAATTCAACATCGGAAAACCAGTGATGGTGGTCATTGGAATGGCGGCGTCTCTTAATGAGAGCCCCAAGTCCGTGATACTACAGAAAAGCGGCAGGTGTGCCAAGAAGCTATTGCACCTATTGCATAAGTGCCCAGCATTGTTTGTGGGAGGGTCTGTGTGTTCATCACCACCCTAACTGGCCCTCCCCCATCACACCTGAGCCTGCCCACAAGGCCCTTGAGTCCAACCTCTGCAGGAAGACGGCAGCGTGGGAGCCCCAAGGGGCATCACTGGGGGTTTCAGTTTTTTTCCTCTAAAATTACTGGATACTCAGTCCTGGCCTGAAGAGAGGATGGAGAAAAATGAGAAGGGTCCCTCTTCTCAAGCTTTTCTTCCTGGGCTGACGTAGAATTCCCTCTTGTCTGTGAAACACAAGAAGTGAGGGAGAAATGTCTCCCTCCCCACCCCACAGTAATAATCAGAGAGGCCGTTCAGCTTTGACATGATTAGAACTACAGAGAGGGAGAAATGAGTGTGGGGGTTGACGGTGTTTGTGCAGAGAACAGCCCTTGACCCAGAAGCTGGGAGACCCTTGCTGGAGTCTTCGTCCGCTGAGTCAGGATGGGCTTGAATGAACCAAGCCACGTGGCCCCCTGTGGCCTCGCCCTCCTCATGGCGTCACTGCCACCTTGCGGGGAGCCATGCTGACACCTGAGGGGCCAGCTTTAGTCATTGCTCAGGTTACATGTAGTTGAAAATTTCTAGGAAAACAAAAGCATCAGAACTGAAAGAACTTTTGACTCTGAGGCTCTTCCATGCAGGAGAAAATGGCTCAGGGGCCCCAGGGACATATCCCTGTACAGCACAGGATGGTAACGTCAGATCATTTAAAAATCCCTGTTAGTCCAAAAATCACTGGGAAAAGTATTAAAATACACATACTTTAGCAGGGTAAAATAAGTAGTTGAGGAACAGGGGCATGCATAATACATTTCTAGAGCCTTGGAACCCTGGTCAAACCTCTCTTGAGTTTGTATTGAGAGCTGTGAAAAGTTCTCCTGAGAAAAATTCCACTTCTACAAATGTCATTGGAAATTTCTGCAGAAGTCATTGGAAATGTTGGTTGACGTAGGTACGAAGGGACTCCTAGCATGTCATTTCCAGAGCTCAGGCATGGGGCGGAGGAGTGTAATCAAGGGGATTGGTTCGATAAGCTGTGGTAGAGCAGTGCCCGGCTGAGGATGGCCACGTCTGCAGAGAGCGTGTGGCCACAGAAGGAAGCATTGCCGGCGCAGGGTAAAGTGGACCAAGTAGGTCGTGAAACTGTAAACAAGTTACTGCAACTGGAAATTAATATGCAAAGAAGACTGAGGAAATACATAGCAGCACTTGGCATTTGTCATTAGCACGTGTGGAGGGTGCATACAGGTGCTGGATTATGCATGGAGGATTATGAGGAGTGTCTTCTCCTTGGTGCTTTTCTATATTTTCCAGTTTTTCTATGGTAAGCATAATTTTTTAGCCAGAAAAAAAATCAGGATGTGTAGAAGTTTTTTTATAGGGTTCTATAATGTTTTAACTTTATGTATTTACCTTTCAGGGTATGATTACTTTCTTGGCAAAATGTTACTATTGAGCAAAATTTCCTATTGGTAAACGTATCTTTTTATGCATATCTGCAAAAACAAAAATGTGTCCTTCAGATGTTACTGCTGTAAATAATTGCTAAATGTAGCTGATTTGTGGGTCAGATGCTGTTCCCAGCTTTCACAGAAATGACTCTGGTTAACTGTAGGAAGAAAGCCCAGACCTATGGCAAGTCTTTGCTTCTGTTTCTAGGAGCCGAACCAAGAACATGATGTGGTATGGAGTTCTTGGAACCAAAGAGTTGCTGCACAGAACCTACAAGAACCTGGAGCAAAAGGTCTTGCTGGAGGTGAGTGGGAGGGTCCTTGTCACCTGCAGGCTGGCCTCCATTCATCAGCAGACTGCCAGGCCCATTGCTTCTCCTGTTGACCATTTCCTCCGTGCACAGGGACTTGCCTGGGGATGCCCTGGCCACGGCTGTGCTCCTGAGCCCCTGGCGGTGGGAAGCTGGTAGAGAAGGAGGGGCTGACTCATGCCTTTCTCTTTTCTTTTGTTCTGTGTCTCTGCTGCTCAGTGTGACGGGCGACCCATCCCACTCCCCAGTCTTCAGGGAATTGCTGTCCTTAACATTCCCAGCTATGCCGGAGGAACCAACTTCTGGGGGGGTACCAAGGAAGATGATGTATGTATGGGGTGTGAGCGGGTGGGCCTGAGCTCAGTGGGGAAGAGCTGTCTGAGAGCAGGGGGGTGTTCTGCTGTGGCTGGGGTGGATCCAGCTCTTCTGTTGTGCCAGCAGTGGGGCTGCCGTGGAGAACAAGATAGACAGGGTCCCCCACCCAGCTCATCGTCTAGAGGGCTGAGCAGAGCAGTTGTGTCAGTGAAGGTGGTCAGTGAGGGTCTGTGGTCAGCAGACGTGGTCAGCGGGTGTGACGTGGAAGGAGGGTCAGGGAAGGTGTCTGGGAGGCCAAGACCTGAAGGATGAGTTGGAGTTGGCTAAGTTAGGTGGGCAGAGGAGAGGGTGAGGCTGTTCCAGGCAGAGAGAATTGCACAGATGAAGGCTGAGTCAAGACAGGGCAGGCACATGGAGGATGGGGGAGAGGTGCCCCGACTGCAGTGGGCAGCAGGGGCGTGGAGAGACAGGAGAGGGCTGCAGGGCCTGGGTCACACTGGGCTGTGTGAGCTGGGGAAGAAGTTTGGAATTTGTGTTAAGAACTGTGGGAAGGTGTTGATAGGTTTAAACCTGGTTTAAACCTTCCTTTGTACGTAATAGCGAATAGAAGTATTCAGCGCTTCCTGCACACGTGGTGTGTGCTGGCCCCAGTCCTGGCCCTCTGCAGCGTTAACTCACTTGGCCCTACTGATGGCCCTGGAGGAGCGTGCCGTTAGTTTCCCCATTTTACACATGAGGAAATAGGGGAGAGAGATTCGGTAACTTTGCCGAGGCGAGAGCTGGGATTTGGTCCCAGGCAGCTGGTTTCAGGGCCTGCAACATGAAGCCCGTCAGGAGTGCAGTTACCTGGTAACTTCCCACCAGCTAGGAGGGGCTGACCCCCAGAGGGAGGGAGTGAGGGTAGGGGCGGCCTGTGCGCGGGGATGTGTGGAGTGGTGGTCAGCTCTAACGTGTCCCTTGCAGACTTTCGCAGCCCCATCATTCGATGACAAGATTCTGGAGGTGGTCGCTGTGTTCGGCAGCATGCAGATGGCCGTCTCTCGAGTCATCAGGCTGCAGCATCATCGGATCGCCCAGGTAGTGGCCATGGTCCTGGGGTGTCTGGCCGAGTCCCCAGCCCGGAGTGTGCTAAATTCCAGGGCAGTGCGTGGAGCCTGGGAGGGTGGGCGCTTTCCAGGGCCATGTGGCTGCCTCATGTCCTGTCCTGGACAGCTCGTGGCCCCACTTCCTGGGCCAGAGCCCTTTCCTTGTGCTATGCTTGACAGTTAAATTCTCAAGATAACTCTTTTTAATTTTTTTTTTTTTTTTTTTTGAGACAGAGTCTTGCTCTGTTGCCCAGGCTGGAGTGCAGTGGTGCAATCTCGGCTTGCTGCAACCTCCACCTCCCTGGTTCAAGTGATTCTCCCGCCTCAGCCTTCCGAGTAGCTGGGACTACAGGTGCCCACCACCATTCCCAGCTAATTTTTGTATTTCACCATGTTGGCCAGGCTGGTCTCGAACTCCTGACCTCAAATGATCCACCCACCTTGGCCTCCCAAAGTGTTGGGATTACAGGTGTGAGCCACTGCACCCGGCCAAGATAACTCTTTCAAAATGTGTATCCTGCTTGAACCACAGCCTTGCCTGTCCCCTCTGAGGTGGGATGAGATAGAGCAGACCCAGGCTGGACTCTGCCCGTGTCTGCAGCTGTCAAAGCCGCAGTGGGGACGGAGCCCATGGCTCTGGTGTGGGGTGTGGGGGGATTTCCAGCTGGGGCCCTCGATCATGGTTCTGAGGCCGAGTGGTGAAGGGCTGGGGGTGCCCCCATGGCTTATTTCTGACAGCAGCGATGGGCTGAGGGCAGTCTTTCTGTGAGGATGGGGCAGGACTCTGTACCCAGGCACAGGCACTGGGGCGGGGGAGGGTGCTGATGACACCCACTGGCTGAACCCCACCCTGCGACTGTCTGGTGTCTTCCAGCACTCTGTCTACCCTTAGCTGTAGGCTGCTTGAAGTTCACAATTTTCACTCTTTGGCAATGTTTGTTGTTGAAAAGGAGGAACGGGATGATGATGGATGGCTCGTCGTCATCCACTGTGCCATCTGCTCTTTTCTGGGGGTGTTTTCACGTGGCAGGGGCCCAGTGGCTTCTGGGAGCTACAACACCCCCGCCCCTGGGTTCTGACACCTGTTGTCTCAGCACCAAGGTCTCCTGCACTGACTGCTCAGTGAGGGGATGGGGCGGGATGGGGCGGGACAGTGGGAGAACAGACCCTCGGTTGAGTGACACAACAGCAGAAGGCTAGCTGCAGGCGGAGCGCCATCCCAGAGGCGGAGGTGGGGTGTCCTGCAAGGCAGGGACGGGTGTGTGGAGCAGGAAGGTCATGGTGGTGCTGATAGCACTTTTAAACCCCTGGGGGTTTTGGCTCAGCATGAGTAATGGCTATGATGTCTGCTCAGTGTCGCACGGTGAAGATCTCCATCCTTGGGGATGAGGGCGTGCCTGTGCAGGTGGACGGAGAGGCCTGGGTCCAGCCGCCAGGGTACATTCGGATTGTCCACAAGAACCGGGCACAGACACTGACCAGAGACAGGGTAAGAGCGGCTGCCCGCAGTACCTGGGTGGGGTACAGGGCTCACCTGTGGGCTCTTGTGTGCACTGTTAAGAGCTGGAGCTTTTTGTGTTTTGTTCTAGGATTTTTTTTTTTTAAGACACAATGATTAAGCTAATAGGGCAGTAATTTCTAGGACCATCTCCTTCCCCTAATGTTAAAAAAAAAAAAAAAAAAGTCCTATTTGTCTCTTTCTAGTTGTGATCTCGTTGGCATCCCCATAGTGTCTGTCGCAGTCAGATGCATGCTTCAGAGCAGCAGGTGTAATCGGGCTTTCGGGTCCATAGGCATTTGAGAGCACCCTGAAGTCCTGGGAAGACAAGCAGAAGTGCGAGCTGCCCCGCCCTCCATCCTGTTCCCTGCACCCGGAGATGCTGTCCGAGGAGGAGGCCACCCAGATGGACCAGTTTGGGCAGGCGGCAGGGGTCCTCATTCACAGGTGGGCTCCTACCCCTCTGCGTTGCGCATGAGCCTCCCCCGGGGTCCCTGGGACTGCACTCTTCCAAGGCCCCTGGGGTGTGGAGCTGCTGCTCCTGACTTTTGTGGGGTCTGCATTACCCATGAGGGCCGAGCCTGTTTCCATGTGCCCTCAGCTCTGGCTCATTTCCCCAGTGGTCTTTCAGAACTCGCCTGGAGTTTACATGGCTGGAACCTAAAGCCCACTGTGATTTTCAGGGCCACTCGTTTAAAACCTGCCCGGGCTCAGCCGGGTGCGGTGCCTCATGCCTGTAATCCCAGCACTTTGGGAGGCCAAGGTGGGCAGATCACAAGGTCAAGAGATTGAGACCATTCTGGCTAACATGGTGAAACCCCGTCTCTACTAAAGATACAAAAAAAATTAGCTGGGTGTGGTGGCGGGCGCCTGTAGTCCCAGCTACTCTGGAGGCTGAAGCAGCAGAATCAGTCGAACCCCAGAGGCGGAGGTTGCAGTGAGCCAAGATAGCGCCACTGCACTCCAACTTGGGCAACAGAGCAAGACTCTGCCTCAAAAACAAACAAAACAAAACAAAAAAACCCTGCCCTGGCTCCCAAGGGCAGCCCGCTGACAGCCGCCTTCACTTTGCCCTCGTTTTACCCTGAGAACAGGCTTGCTCTTTGTTCTCAAGTTTACTTTTAAAAAAAAAAAAAAAAGACAACTGCTGGGGCATTTCCTCTCACCTGCCTTCTAGAAACACCCCTGGAGCCACTGTGTCCCTCGTGGCTGGTGGTCAGCATTGTCTGCCATTCCTGCTCCTCACCTGCCATGTGCGGGTGCCGCCTGTGAGTCCCTCCCAGCTGGCACCTGTGCTTCTTCACCGGTGCGGGGCCTTCCTGCCTGCATTCTCCTCCCCGTGGCCGCACGCTGGCTGGTGCCCTGGTGTCCCTTTCTTGTTTCCCCTGGGCTCCTCCTTCTCCTGGCTGTGGACAGGTGCACCCATCGGTTCTGTGCCCGGCATGCTGTGTGCCCTTCCAGGCAGCCTGCCCAGCCCTGGCGTGCAGATGGAACATCTGTGCCAGCCTTCGGCTCTTGTCGAGCAGGTGGTCGCTGTCCCAGTCATCACCGGCGTTCCTCGCTCTGCACTTCCATACCGGCTGCAGTCCTTCCTGGCGCTGCATTCTCTGCCCCAGGAGTTGGTGCCACTGCAGCCCCTGTCCTCGTCTCTCCCCCACCCCACCCAGATCAGTGATGGGGCTGGAGGACTTCAGTTCAGCTAATTCCTTGCCGTGCGGTGGGCTTCTGGTGGCCTCCCCTGGAAAGCCATTACCCTGTCCCCTCAAAGCCCATGGTGGCCCCTCTGGCCTGCCTGGAAGGTGCACTTGCACAGCACTGCAGGAAGCTGCTGGCAGTGGCCTGTTTTCACAGGGTCAGGACAGGTTGGCCCCGCTGCCTTTGCTTGCACTGCTCCTATAGTCTCTGTCCCCCGATCTCACCTGCCTGAGCCACATCTCAGCCTCCCTGGGACCTGGTGTGACTTGTGCTCTCACCGTCTTCCCTATGAGGGCTGCTATCTGGGGTCTGGCTCAGAGCCCATCACTGCACCAGGATTGTCCTGTTCAGATGAGGGTCCTTTTGTCCCCAGGGACAGACCGGCCAGTTACAGGTTCCAGCAAGGCTGTGGGGATTGTGCCTTACTGCAGCAGTCTCTGCAGTGGGCCTGTGCACACTGCCACTTGCCCACTGGCCGTTTTACAGGTTGTAAGCCTCATTTTGTACATTTCTCTCCCTGGAAAATCTTGGATTTTGACATCAGATTTCTCGTGGAAGCCCTCCCATTTGCTGTTGGTCATCCTGTGCCCAAGCTTGTGACTGAACGGTCGCTGGGCTGAGCCACGATCCCTGTCGTCCTGCTGGGCCTGCCCTCCACATCAGCCCTCCAGGTGGTACCTGGGCCGTGTTCGGATGCGTATGGTGAAAGGCTGCCCTTCCATTTGGCCTGACATCTGCCCGTGCTTCTCTTCGTCTCTAGTATCCGAGAAATAGCTCAGTCTCACCGGGACATGGAGCAGGAACTGGCCCACGCCGTCAATGCCAGCTCCAAGTCCATGGACCGTGTGTATGGCAAGCCCAGAACCACAGAGGTAGCTATTCTGGCCTTTTCAGTCCTGGCTTCTTCTCAGTGTCTGCCGCCCTCGGCCCTCCCCGTGCGTGTTCATTCCCCCGCCTCCCCGGTGCATGTTCGGCCCTCCCAGTGCTTGTTCCCTGCCCCCAACCGTGCATGTTCGGCCCCCCGCCCCCATGCATATTTGCCTGGTTTCTTCTAGGGGCTCAACTGCAGCTTCGTCCTGGAAATGGTGAATAACTTCAGAGCTCTGCGCAGTGAGACAGAGCTGCTGCTGTCTGGGAAGATGGCCCTGGTAAGCTGGTGCCCCAGGGACAGCAGGGCTCGGGCTGTGTGTGAAACGACTGCTGTCGCCAGGTTGCTGGGCACACAGGGCAGCACACTTTAGTCCAGAGTTCCCGGTCTTAAGGAATGGGCCGCAGAGGTCATTTGGTTTGTTGTGCGGCTGGTGCCCACCCCTGCTGGCAACCCCTCAGTCAAGTTGTCTCAAGCATGCGAGAAGCGCTTGCAGCGGAAACACCCTTGTCGTCGTGGACAGAAGATGCTTTTCTGCCTTAGAAGCCTGTAGTGCAGAGTCCTGCTCCTGCCGAGAGCTGGCCACACTCTCAGGCACCTTCCATTTTCAGCCCTGCAAAACCGGCTGATATGGCAGCTGTGGGGCTGTTACTGAATCACAGGGGCTAGAACAGGGAGAGGCCTGAGAGACTGACTGGCCAGCCTTCTGGTTTTAAAGATGAGGAGGAAGGGGCTTGATAAAGATTGGGCAACTGGAGAACCGCCCCAGGTGTGGTTTCCCAGCCCTCCACTCCGCACCCCACTCACCACCTCACTCCACACATCTCCTCATTCCACGCATCTCCTCACTCCACACATCTCCTCACTCCACACATCTCACTCCACACATCTCACTCCACACATCACCTCACTCCACGCATCTCACTCCACACATCACCTCACTCCACGCATCTCACTCCACACATCTCACTCCACGCATCTCACTCCACACATCTCACTCCACACATCATACTCCACACATCTCACTCCACACATCTCATTCCACACATCTCATTCCACACATCTCACTCCACACATCACCTCACTCCACGCATCTCACTCCACACATCTCCTCACTCCACACATCTCACTCCACACATCACCTCACTCCACGCATCTCACTCCACACATCATACTCCACACATCTCACTCCACACATCACCTCACTCCACACATCTCACTCCACACATCTCCTCACTCCACGCATCTCACTCCACACATCTCACTCCACATATCTCCTCATTCCACACATCTCACTCCACACATCACCTCACTCCACGCATCTCACTCCACACATCTCCTCACTCCACACATCTCACTCCACACATCTCCTCACTCCACACATCTCCTCACTCCACACATCTGACTCCACACATCTCACTCCACGCATCTCCTCACTCCACGCATCTCACTCCACACATCATACTCCACACATCTCACTCCACACATCTCCTCATTCCACACATCTCACTCCACACATCACCTCACTCCACGCATCTCACTCCACACATCTCCTCATTCCACACATCTCACTCCACACATCTCATTCCACACATCTCACTCCACACATCTCCTCACTCCACACATCTCACTCCACACATCTCACTCCACGCATCTCACTCCACGCATCTCACTCCACACATCTCCTCACTCCACACATCTCACTCCACACATCTCCTCATTCCACACATCTCACTCCACACATCTCCTCATTCCACACATCTCACTCCACACATCTCACTCCACGCATCTCACTCCACACATCACTTCACTCCACGCATCTCACTCCACACATCTCCTCATTCCACACATCTCACTCCGCACATCTCATTCCACACATCTCACTCCACACATCTCCTCATTCCACACATCTCACTCCACGCATCAACTCACTCCACGCATCTCACTCCACGCATCAACTCACTCCACGCATCTCACTCCACACATCTCCTTACTCCACACATCTCACTCCACGCATCTCCTCACTCCACACATCTCACTCCACGCATCAACTCACTCCACGCATCTCACTCCACACATCTCCTTACTCCACACATCTCACTCCACGCATCTCCTCACTCCATGCGTCTCCTCACTCCACACATCTCCTCACTCCACACATCTCACTCCACACATCTCACTCCACGCATCTCCTCACTCCACACCTCACTCCACGCATCTCCTCACACCACACATCTCACTCCACACATCTCCTCACTCCACACATCTCACTCCACGCATCTCCTCACTCCATGCGTCTCCTCACTCCACGCATCTCCTCACACCACGCATCTCACTCCACACATCTCCTCACTCCACACATCTCACTCCACGCATCTCCTCACTCCACACGTCTCCTCACTCCACACATCTCCTCACTCCACACATCTCACTCCACGCATCTCCTCACTCCATGCGTCTCCTCACTCCACGCATCTCCTCACACCACGCATCTCACTCCACACATCTCCTCACTCCACACATCTCACTCCACGCATCTTCTCACACCACGCATCTCACTCCACACATCTCCTCACTCCACGCATCTCACTCCACACATCTCCTCACTCCACACATCTCACTCCAGACATCTCCTCACTCCACACATCTCCTCACTCCACACATCTCCTCTCTCCACGCATCTCACTCCACACATCTCCTCTCTCCACACATCTCACTCCACACATCTCCTCACTCCACAGAAATCCTCACTCTACGCATCTCCTTATCCCACGCCTCCCCTCGTCCCACGTCCCGTGGTCACACTCATGTCCTCACTGCACACCTCCTGCTGCCTCCTGCAAGGTTCGACTGCTGACTTTGCTTCCCACAGCATTTCCACTGCTTGACACAGGTGAATGGCTCCGACCCCATTTCTGACAGAGGGACACAAGCAGGTCAGTTGTCAGCCTTGCTCTATGTGAATTCATCGTTGACTGATGGACAGTTTTATTCTCTCACCAGCACTACTTAGAAAGTGAGGTTCTGGGTTTGGTTCCTTTTCTGGTGCTCTGGGACTTCGTTTCTGGAAAGTGAGCTCCCTGATCAGAGCAGAGCAGAGCCCTGGAGCGGACCTCACCCCCCTGGGCCTCGCGCTGATCAGCAGCGCACACTCTCCGTTTCTCTCTCCCTCCCTCCACCTGGAGCAGCAGCTGGATCCGCCTCAGAAGGAGCAGCTGGGGAGTGCTCTTGCCGAGATGGACCGACAGCTCAGGAGGCTGGCGGACACCCCGTGGCTCTGCCAGTCCGCAGAGCCCGGCGACGAAGAGGTATGTGGCTCATAGGGCTGTGCCTGGGTCTCCCGGACATGGTGGCTCTCGCCTGCAGTGCCTGTGTTCCTTGTGACCCGTGTGGCTCTGGGATCAAGATGGTGTCGCTCCGGCAGCCCCTGAGGGGCCTTCTCCAGACTTCGCTATTAAAATGCTCTTTAAGGCAGGGAGGGACAGCAGGTAGGAAGGAGTTCTGGGCTGGGATTAAGAGTGCCCCTTGAGGACCAGGGACCTGTTGTCCTCTGAAACAGAACTGCAGGGCTTCCTGGACAGTGGATAGAAGGAAGGCTGAGCCCAGCCCCACAGCCTCCCCCGAGGGTGGAGATGTATCATGGGATAAATGGCAGCCTTTTGGGATCCTGCTGTGGACAGGGCGCAGTTGGTGTGCGCCACTCCCCACTCACACTCTCTTCCTGTGTGAACAGAAAGACTCCAGCTCGTCGCAGGTCTGGGAGGGACCCGAGGACCCAGGGCATAGCGGACCCTGGGGTGGAGTCACATTCTTCTGCAGGGAGTGCTGGCTGAAGGAGCCCTGGAGAGGGCCGTGTCTGGACAAGGACAAACCCCAGCCTGTCTCTTGGCTTCCCTGCTTCAGAGATAGAACACAAAGGGGCCATGAGGAAAGCTCATCTTGGGCCGTACAGTTGCAGAAGGCAAATAACTGCAAGATGCCAAACCTGGGCACCCCTGCCCAGTGGGGTTTGTGAGACCTGTGGGCAGCAGTAAGGCGAGGGGACAGAGGTGGGCAGCTGCACAACAGCACCGCTCTTTCCGGGGCCCTGGGGCGTTTTTTGACGCATGCAATCCTTTCATGGGAAACTGACTCAGGCACTCCAGCCGATGGATGAAATTCAGCAGCTTCTCAGTGAGGGCACTTGGGTATAAAGGGACAGGGCAAGCTCCTCAAAATCCATTAAATAATTCATTGTAAAGGTGATTAAAAAATTTTACCCAAAATTACAAAAATAATAATATACAACGATTCAACAGATGTCACAGTGACATAGCCCTATAATACCAGATTAAATTAAGGCCAGTAAAGTGGGCAGTGAGGTGAGAGGCTGGGAAGAGGACATGGACGGGGGGAGGAAAGCATGTTAAATTCCTCCTCTTACAGTGGAAGAACGTTACAAACAACATTCTTGACTTTCATACTTGGAGAAATACAGAGTCAATAATGTTTTTAGGGTCAAGAGTGGTGGCTCGCACCTGTAATCCCAGCACTTTGGAAGGCCAAGGTGGGAGGATCACGTTAGCCGAGGAGTTCAAGACCAGGCTCGGCAACATAGTGAGATCCTGTCTCTATTAAAAAAAAAAATTTTTTTTAAACTTAAAGGTAATTTCTAATAGAGCTGAAAAGATTTATATCTTCCAAATTGACACCAAGGACAAAAATAAAATACAATTTATATTGTAAAAGAAAATAAAGGACCAGCAAGGGTATCGCTAACAGCATGAAAATAAGATAACAGAAAAATGACATGGCTTTCTCTTAAAAGTAAATTCTTAGGTTGTGTTTTAAAAGAAACCTAACCATATATTGCTCACAAGAGCCCTGTTTTTTTTTTCTCATACTCCTAATAAAAATTTATGATACAGAAAGATTAAAAATAATTAAAACACCATAAAAAATCCAAAGTAACAATATAAAAATAAAATTGCATATGTAAGACAATAAATGATAAAAAGAGGATCACTTTATATTGGTAAAATACAATAATTGTTATGTATAGTCATCAACTTATGACAGTTATAATAGTCACGAAACTGTGCCAAATAATAAGCATCTAAATTAGCTGTTCAAGACCATGTTTTTTATTCCCTAACTTCATTTTACTATGCTCCAAGCAATGGTCTGTATGTTACTAGTCCTTTGAAATGTATTGAGGTGAGACTTGCCCAATAGGTGGTTTTTGTAAATGTATCTTGTATGCAGTTGTGTTTACATCATTAAGTTCCTACTGAAATTTTTTTTGTCTTCTTGATCAGTTAACTCTAATACCATAATTGTAGATGTCTCAGTTTATCTTTGTGGTTATGTGTATTTTTGCTTCATGTATTTTGAGGCTATGTTATTGGGTACCCATAGGTTTTATCATTATATAATGATCCTTTTATCTTTAGTAATTCTTTTTATCTTCAAGTCTACTTGCTTGCTATATTTTTTCATAGTTTTACTTTCAAGCTTTATTTGGAGTGTCTCTTATAAAGAGTGCATCACAGAGTGAGGCAGTGTTACCTCCGTGCATCTCTGGGAGTGCTGTGTGGAGAGGCTGCCGCTGCCGATGGCTGTCAAGAGCAGAGGCCGAGCCCCTGTGTGGCTCCGCTCTTCACCCTTCCTCTGCTCTTCTGCCTCAGGGAGTGGATCGCAAGGAAAGAATGCAAAGTGCAGGAGAGTTTTCATTAGACAGATACTCGTAATACTAAGAATCAAAGCCCAGCAATCCAACACTAGAAGATTGGCTAAAGAGGTTATTTTAATAATTTTTGTTTAGATACTGATATTTATGATATTTTCAAAAAGTTTTTAAATCTCATGAGAAATGCGCATGTAAAGTGAAGGAAGTAGAATGTGATAAAAATAGACACTATGATCACTTTGAAACCACTTTAACACTCACTACAATCAACACTAAATACAAGAATCAATAAGGGAGAGAAGCCCTTTCAGGCACAAGAGGTCTTTCCCAGCTCCCGCTCATCTCAGCCCTGCCTGCCCTCCCAGCCTCTCTGGTGGAGATGGGCATGAGGCCGTGACCAGTTGCAGCCTGATTCTCAGTATTCCTCATTCTCCCCAACAGAGTGTGATGCTGGATCTTGCCAAGCGCAGTCGCAGTGGTAAATTCCGCCTCGTGACCAAGTTTAAAAAGGAGAAAAACAACAAGAACAAAGAAGCTCACAGTAGCCTGGGAGCCCCGGGTACCTGCCTCTCTCCCGCGCGTGTTTCTGGCCGTCCATGCCTGCTGGATCGGCCCCGTTCCCCTGGTCTCTGCTTTCTCCCTTGGCCTTGCAGCTCCTCCCTCTTGGTCCCTGTGCTGTAACCCCCGGTCCTGCGACCACACTTGTCTGTTGGTAGCTGCAGCCCTCCACCCTGCCTGCTTCCCCTCTGACCGTTGTCACACCCGGCCCTGACGTGCTCTCTGGCTTTCTGCCTGCCCTGAGTTGGGGGATTCGAGGTGGGGAGGAAGACAGCAGTGGAGTGGTGACAAGACACACTTGGAGACACAAAGCTCTGGACTCAGGCCGCGCTGGGGCATGCCCTGCCTGCTCCCTCCTGGGCTGCTGGTTCCTGATAAATCGATGCATTGGTCGAGGTTCCTGTGCTGGGAAGCCCAGGCCACCAGAGATTGTGGGTGATGAAATCAATCGAATATGGTCCTGAAGGACATTGTTCCTTTGGGTCAGTAAATTGGAGCTAAACTCTCTGTCTGAAGGATCAGCCCTGAATACCCAGGCGATATCCAGTGCTGTCAGGGGCTGGAGAGGCCTCCAAGCCTCGGTATTGGGACTGGTGTTTGCCGCCAGTCAGGGCAGCTCCTGTGGGTTTTTCTTCTTTGCATGTTGGTCCAGAAATGGGGTTTCTGTTAATAATGGTGGCTCTGACTATGTGAATTGAAATCTCTGCTCGTCTCCCTTCCTGCTATGGTCCAGAAGTGAAATTTAACCCTTCTAGAAGCTGGAGGAAAAGCTGGCTTTGGCCACAATCATGAGGACATTTCCCTCATATTTGGTGGTGGTAAATCCCTCCTGGGACACGGGGAAATGACCAGAGGCTGGCGGCCCACCTGGCAGGAACAGATGCCAGCTCTGCTGCAGCCATCGCCCCTTGAGCGGGTGGCTCTGTGCCTCTTTCTGCATTGCTGGTGGGTGGTGCTGTTGGCTGAGTGATGGATGCCGGCTGCCAGAGATGGCTCAGGTGCCAGCTGCTGGGCTATCTCAGGCACTGGCTGCTGGGCTATCTCGGGTGCCGGCTGCTGGGCTATCTCGGGTGCCGGCTGCTGGGCTATCTCGGGTGCCAGCTGCTGGGCTATCTCAGGCGCTGGCTGCTGCTGGGCTGTCTCGGGTGCTGGCTGTTGGGACGTCTCCTGTCCTGGCACTGGGCTCTCAGGTGCTGGGTGCCAGCTGCTGCCTACCTCGCACTGGGCTCTGGGCACTCACTGCACTCCTGCTTTTCCATCTCCGACAGTTCACCTCTGGGGGACAGAGGAGGTTGCTGCCTGGCTGGAGCACCTCAGTCTCTGTGAGTATAAGGACATCTTCACACGGCACGACATCCGGGGCTCTGAGCTCCTGCACCTGGAGCGGAGGGACCTCAAGGTACTTCCATAGGCGTCTCCCTGGAACCTGCACTTGGGCTTGCACGCAGCTCCCTTCTCTTCCATCCTCTCCCCCGACCTGGCCATGTCTCAGCATCACGATTCTTCTCAGGCCTTCGTGTATACCTCAGGTGGGGGCGGCTGTGGCCCTCATCTAGGCAGTGATGGCTCCACCCAGCACAACTAGAGGAAGCCAGGAGCAGACATAATGGGGCAGAGCCTTGGTTATCTTAGGCTACTCAGACAAGGACTGTCTTCGTGTTAAAAACACCATGAGGGGACACAGACCCTGAAGCACAGTCACACACGACTGTCCCCATTGCTGCTCCTGGGCGGGTGCTGCCACTCGTCTGCAGGGAGCATTGGGAGGGGTGGTTGGGTGCCAGGCCTCGGTCTATGCCAGGCCTCATGCCACATCTTGCAGGCCCATGCCCCTGCCCAGGTTGGCCTCAACGGGCCAACCCCTGGGTGTTGAATCACTGGCTGAGTCCCGAGAGGGCAAAAGGCCACTGTGGGTGTCCTGGACAGTGGCTCTCATGAGGTCACTTGTCATCCACTTGCTTTTAGGCCTGTGTTTTGTCTTTGTCTTGGATTTGCCCTTGCTGATGGTAGTGACTAGAATGCAGGAACAATGGGCCAGGCGTCTGTATGGTTGTTACTTTTAAGCTGTTTCCATCTTGTTTTACCGTTTTTGTCATTTTGGCTCTCATTTGTGTTCACAAGCCGAATGGGAAGGGCCGTTGTGGCAGGCCTGCTGTGGAGCCCTCTGGCCCTGGCTGTCTTCTCGGCATCCATGGCGGTGTCCTCTCTGTTGCAGGACCTGGGCGTGACCAAGGTGGGCCACATGAAGAGGATCCTGTGTGGCATCAAGGAGCTGAGCCGCAGCACCCCCGCCGCCGAGGCCTAGCCTCTGTCCTCTCAGCCTGTGGCCTCCACATCCCCGCCGCCGAGGCCTAGCCTCCGCCCTCTCAGCCTGTGGCCTCTGCGCCTCCTGCCACTGAGGCCCTGGGCGGATGCTGCAGCCCGCCCCCTTCTCATGGTGCTACTTCCTCTGTCAGCTACAGAAAGCCTCCGTGACACCGTCCACCAGAGCTCTGGGGTCTCGAACATAACAACACAGCTACCTTTGAAACAACACTTTCTCCAGCTCAGAGTCATCTGGGGCACATGTGTCACGGCCACTCAGCTCTCGCCCGCCTGTGCTGTGGGCCAGGGAATCCAGCGGCGTCTGGCCTCCTGGGCACTGCTTGCCTGGCCTCGTGCTTGGATTGTCCCGGGGGCTCCTCTCCGTGTGTCCTTCTGTGGCCGCACCGTGTGGCTCCGCCTCCTGGCCCCCAGCCAGTTCTCAGAAACGTGGCTGGGGCCCAGCCACCCTGTGGCTTCACAGCAGCCTGCAAGGGCCCCTGTTTGTTGATGCAGCTTTTGTTGAACAAAAATCATGCTCTTTCCTGGTTTGAAAGTAGCATGGATGTTTCCAGTCTTGTTGATTGTAATTTGACGTGAAGAGAAAAAAAAATTCCTCCTGCGTGAGCCAAGGCAGCGGGTGCTGTTTCCCAGGCGGGGAGCCCCTCCCTGGGTGTCACAGGGCCTGTGCTCCTCCCTCCTCCATCCTCTCTCTTCCTGCTCCTCCCTCCCCCACTGTGGGCTGGGGACGCCTGCCCTTCTGTCTCTGGACGCTCTAGGCGAGTTCAGCTTGGGGTGTGAGTGAGACAGCTCGCCAGCTGCATCCCTGCAGACAGAGGATGTGTGTCCACATGAGTGTTTCTGTGTGGGAAATGCTTCCTGGCTCTGGGAGACTCTTTCTGCCCATTCTGTGGTTTCCAGGGAGCGTGGCCCTGGTGGGCCGGGGGTGGTTTGACCTCTTCAGCCCGTCCGGTGGCCTGGAGGCCGGAGGCTCTCCTGAGTGTCTGCCCCTGCAGTGGCTTCTTGTCGCCTGCTGCCGGGCGTGATGTCACTGGAGGTGCTGGCAGGGACTCTGATTTGATGGTCCGCGCTGCCCCTGCCCTGCCTCTGTCCTGGCTCTGAACTAGTAGATGATGGTGCCAGAGGGCAGGGAGCTCCCCTGGGGAGAGGGCTGTGCCCCGTAGGGACAGTGCCCAGGTGAAGGATGCCCCTGGTCCTCCAGGGCACTGACTTTGCCCTTTTTTCCCGTTGATAGTCATGGCTCAGAGGTGCTTGTAAATGTCTTGGGAAGAGGTTTCTGTAACCCCTGCCCTGGTGTGAGGAGGAAATGGCTCTGGCCTGGCTGCCTGGCCGTGGCTTCTCTTTGGCTCCCAAAGAGAAGGACAGTGTTGGGAGTGTCTGCCGGCGCTGTCCAGGTCCTTTAGTCAGCGTCACTCCATCTGATGTGCAGAAGCTGGGCTGCACCTGCGGGGGTGGGCATAGACCGGGCTGGGTCTGCCGCAGCCCCTGGTCCTGAGCAGGCGGCAGTGAACAGCACTGGCCCACCTCCCACTCACAGCCCCTCTGTCCCCTCTGCAGTGCACCCAGGTGGGCCCCTCTGCGTGCCTTGGGGTGCTCCCCTCTCGTGGTCGTTCTGGGCCAAGGCCCTTAGAGTATGGAGGCTGAGCCAGGCCTTGGGTTTCCCCAGCACAGCCTCCTGTCCCTGCATGCGACGTGTTGGGATTTTTGGATGAAAGACTCTCCCACGCTCTGTTGGTGGACTTAGCTGCCTCACTGGAAGTGATGTGGGTGGAAGGTGGTTGTATGTTACCTTTTCCACCTCTCATTGTTTTCCCCAGAACATTTTAGATGGGGGTTGGCAGAGGGAGAAATAAGCCAGCCACGGCAGTCGCTTGGTTTCCCAGGTGGAATGGGCTAACACAGGAGATGATGGGAACCTGTCCCGCAGTCCCTGCATGACCATTGGCCCTGCTGGCCTGGCGGTGTGGGCATCCTGGGGCTCTTAGAGTCCCAGAACAAGCCCCAGGCAAGCTGGAACTTGGGTGGGGAGGGGACATGAGGAGGATAAACAGCTGACTGTGGCTTCAAGGACATCAGGGCCATCCCAAGTCCTCAGTGTCCTACTCCTGGCAAGGAGTTGGGTTTGGATCAAAAGTGTTTAAAATTAATATGTTGTCAGTGATTAGAACAACACTGTTTACATAAAAACCATTTTTCTAATTCTAACAAGTTAGAATGTGAGGAAGGAATGAACACGAGTGTTTAGGAACCTGCCCTTTGGTGCTGGGCTGGCGTCCCGCACTGGGGTGTCCTCGCTGTCTGGGGGCTGCTCTGCTGCCCCGGCCCAGGTCCCCTTGTGGTGTTGCCAGACGGGCCTCATGGTCTGCTGTGCAGAGAGAGGCAGGAAGGATCCCTGAAGAGTCTTGGAGAAAAGGTTCTGTGCCCTCAGGTGGGGCTTACCCCCTCGTATTTATAATCTTAATTTATATAGTGACCACCGTGGAAACAAATGCCTCTTGTATTGTTATGTACATAGTCCATACCTGAGTGCTGTACATAAGTTGTTCTGTGTATAAATAAAACAAGCCTGTTTTTGATCTTCCATCGCCAGAGTCTTTGTCATCGTTCCTTGTGCTTTGACATAAAGTGTTGGTTGCCGGAATCTTTCCAAACTGGATTCAGAATTGTTTTTCACCTGCTCTGAAAATAGGTTGAGTTGTTGGTGGCTAAAAAGCAAAACAGAATGCCATTAGCATGCCATTAGAATGCCGTTAGAATGCTGTTGTATTTTTTAGGTGTGGGTTCTGTGATCAGTTGGACTAAAAATTCCGCAAGGAGAGAGGGGGTACTGGGCAGTGCTGAGGCTCTCAGGTGTGACCGCACAGCCTTGGCCCGGGAGACTGAGGGCCATTTTAACGAATATTTTAACCCTCTTAAATCTTTTCTATAAAACTGCAAACCTGAAGCTCTCCGACTTCTCTGCTTTGTCTTGGTACTTTTATTTCCAAGGGAACTGTCTAAGATCAAGGCCACTTGAATTGTCTTCCCCAGTTTCCTGGAGTGAGGGATGGGGACTGCGTTCATGGAAGACACCATCAGGCTGGTCGGGTACAGAAGGGCTGCATGCGCTCCGGGAGTGTTGGCTGCCTCCCTAGCAGCTCTTCCTCACTCCTTCCATGGTAACAACCCCCCCCCCGTTTTTTTTTCTGGTGTATATTCTCCTCTCTGGCCATTCAGGACTTCAGGCCTCATGGTTGCAAGATGGCCACCACAGCTCCAGGCATCACACCAGTGTAAGGTGTTTGGGGACAAATGGCTGCCTCTTTTATGTGTCACCTGCTCTTTTTGTTGTTGTTGAAGATGAGGTCTTGCTCTATCTTCTGGTCTGGAGTACTGTGGCATAATCGTAGATCACTGCAGCCTCCAAATCCTGGGCTCAAGTGATCCTCCCACCTCAGCCTCCCTTGTAGCGGAGAGTACAGGTGCATGACAACATACCCAGCTAGTTTGTGAAATTTTTTGTAGAGACTGGGTCTCGCTTGCTTCCTAGGCTGGTTTTGAACTGTTGGCGTTAAGCGATCCTATGTGTGTCTCTTTTTAAGGTAAAGGGAGCCCTTTCCGAAGCTCTGGCTTCAGCCGACCTCCTCTAATGTCTTGGCTAGAACTGCCCCACGCACTCATGACTAAACCAATCAGTGCGAAGGGTACGAGCTATGACAGTGATCGGGATGCTGACGGCTGACACTTTATAATTTGTGCCAGGTGTTGGTCTAAGTACCTTGAATGTACGAACTCCTCTAATTCCCCTCACAGCCTTACATGGTGGGTTATCTGCATTTTACAGGCGAGGGACAGGCTCAGAGAGGCGACACAACTTGCCCCATGAGGCACAGCCAGCGCGTGGCTGACATGGGAGGCAGAGGGCATATCTTTTCCACAGCCGTGCTCTCCCGTGTCCCAAGCCTCATAGCAAGCCCAGCCCACATGACAGGTGAGGAAATTGGGCCCAAGTGACAGGCATGCTTTCCAGCACAGCAGCCGGGGCGCCTCACGTGCTGGGGGCACCAGATGCCTGGGCAGGGGCAGACCTGGGGGGAGGCTGGTGTGTGCTCTGCCAGCCTCACTCCTGTGCCTGCGTGGCTCATCTCACACGGGGCATGGCTCCATTGTGTGGGAAAGCAGTTAGGAGGGGGCTTCTCACAGAGACAGCATCTGACAGCGTGGGGAGGCCGGGCAGCGATCTAGAGTGGACGGGGCTGCAAGTGTAGCATGATCGCGAGACGGGACAGTAGAGTTGAGTGGAGAAAATGCAGCAGGGTCTATACTGTTTTTAAACTGATCCTCTTCAGAATTCCCCAACCACTTAGAAAAACAAACTGGGTGCTTGGTCCAGTAATGTTAACTGAACCCTGGATTTGTGGCCTCTGTTGTTTGCCAGAAGAGTTTTGCTGTGGTCCCCCCACCCCTTTGTGCCCTGGCTCCAGGTGGGCTCACACGCGTTCCTTGGCTGTAGGTTACTGGACCCCACCCAGAGCTCTTAGACCTGGGCTAGGAGCGGGTGCAACTCGGAGTCGCCCCTCTGGGGTGGGGGGGATGTGGCTGGGAGGGAGGTTTAACAGCCACACCAACACGAGGGTGCTGCCATCTTTGAAGCACATGCGTGTGAAGGACATGGGCACCTGGAAGCTCTGGGCAATGCACCTTCCCCTCTCCCCCGACTGTCATTCCATGGAGCCCATGGACATCACCCACTTAGAGCCCAGGGCTTTCACTGGTTTGCAGAAAGAGGCACTTGGTGGCTGCCTCGTGTGATGGAGCTGCTGGTGGCGTCTCGGCACCTGGGGAGGTGCCTGCGGAGACAGAACCACCTCAGAGCAGCACACTGGGGCGTGGCAGAGGCACCTCTGTCCCCTGAGCACTCGTCTGGCCCCGCCCCAGCCTGGTGTGAGCTCATTGGTGGACTCTTGTTTCCTGAGCCAGGAGATTGCCGTGTCTGCTCCTGCCACCCCAAGTGGGGGCAAGGACCTGCAGATGAAGGGCCCTGTCTGCCACACTCTGCAGCCATTGCCACAGGGACCTGGGCGCATGGCAGCACGTGGGCGTGTGTGGTGGGAGTGGGGGAGGGCAGCGGCCAGAGGGAGCTGGAAGCAGTCTCTCTTTACTTGGATACTGAGGTCACCGCTTCACCCAGAATGCGTTTGTTATGGATTTTATTGAACCCTGGTATGGCCATGCTTTGGGTGGGTGCGTTATCCAGAACAGAACAGAATGATGGACCTGTAGGGTGAAGGGGCTGTTGTAAGTTGGTCCCTCACTGTTAAGTCTGTTCTGCAGGTTAAACTCACATCGATGGCGCCAAAATGATTTGCAAGGGAATTCTTGCCCCTCCCTTTTTTGGCTAGAAAAAGTCACTGTTGAATAAGTATGTTTTCTGTGGCGACACCACCATTACGTATTTCCATAGAAGGAAAATAAAACCAGATTGATGACATCCAGTTTCTTCCAGTGCATTTTTCCCATGAGTCTGAACTTTTTAAAACCAAAGCAAACTTGTTATTTCTAAAGCAGCACTGCTGCAGTATTTCTAAATATAAACTGTTTATTTAGCATCTGAAGCAGGCTTGGGGAAAAGGGCCACAAAAGTTCCTTATTTTATGTATGTATTTTTTTTGAGACGGAGTCTCGCTCTGTCACCCAGGCTGGAGTGCAGTGGCACGATCTTGGCGCACTGCAACCTCTGCTTCCTGGGTTCAGACGATTCTCCTGCCTCAGCCTCCCGAGTGGCTGGGACTACAGGCGCCCGCCACCATGCCCAGATAATTTTTTGTACTTTTAGGAGAGACAGGGTTTCACCATGTCAGCCAGGCTGGTTTTACACTCCTGACCTCAAATGATCCGCCCACCTTGGCCTCCCAAAGTGCAGGGAGTACAGGCGTGAGCCACTGAGCCCAGCCAAAAGTTCTTTTTTTTTTTTGAGACAGAGTCTCACTCCGTCACCCAGGCTGCAGTGCAATGGTACAAATCTCGGCTCACTGCAACCTACAACTCCCGGGTTCTAGCAATTCTCCTGCCTCAGCCTCCCAAGTAGCTGGGATTACAGGCACGTGCCACCATGCCCGGTGTTTTGTGGGTTTTTTTTTGTATTTTTGGTAGAGACAGGGTTTCTCCATGTTGGTCAGCCTGGTCTCAAACTCCTGACCTCAGGTGATCCACCCGCCTTGGCCTCCCAAAGTGCTGGGATTACAGGCGTGAGCCACCGCGCCCGGCCAAAAGTTCCTCTCTTAAGCAAGCTGGGCACGAAGTAGCCGGCAACCAAAAGCAGCTAAGGGCTACAACTTTAAAAAATGGTTTATTTTTTCTTTAACAAAATCGTACAGCTTTCTCAATCCCCAAATTAAAAAAACAGAAAACAGGAAGAAAGGGAAGAAGGCAAAGGCCACACGCACAGGCCGGGCCGGCCGCACGCGCCTGCTGGACGGCACTTCAGGGCACAACCCACACGCGTCTTTGGACTTGCAGACATTCCGCGAGGCTTCTGGCCTCTCGAAGGCAAAGCTTTTCAGCGATTTCATTAATATTTCATTACGCTGAGATGAGATGAAGGCGGATGCTACAGAAATATGTCAGTTAAAGCCACAGAAACAGAACAGCTTGAGAAGGGCTGGGCGCCCAGCTCATCACGACACTTACAGCTCTGGTGTCATCAGAAGCCTCTATCATCTCCCTCTGCAAAGATGCAGTCTACACCCAGTGCGAGTCTCCTGAGCGGGGTTAGTGTTTGGGAGTGGGAGGCAGCTGCTAGTCAGAGTTGGGTCCTTAGGGCGCAGTGCTTCACGGAAACGCACAGTGTCTATGGCAGACGCTCTCAGACACGTGTGCAGAAGCGACGTGGCTTCTGTCTGGTAGTGGTTTGGACTGTTGGGAGGAGTATGCGGGACAGAGCAGGCCGCTGGCTCAGCATCAGCTTGTTGGAAAAGGGTCACAGGCAGGGGAGCGCCTGACTCCAGCGGTGTCCTTTCTGCCCTCACACTTCAGTGCTGCTTCCCATCAGTGACGGGGCTGACGAGAAACCGTGAGGCCCAGGTGACAAGCAGGCTCAGGACATGTGACACCGTCTTCGGGATGCTGCTTTCCGCTAAGCTGCTGTCTGGGAAAGTCAACCGTCTGTGTCCCAAATCAATCAACTCAGTGACACAGGTGCTATTATTTCTCACAAATGCCAATTAAATCCTTTAAGTTGAATAGAAATCTGGGTTGGATTAAGTGGAAAAACCCTTCCTTAGTTTACATTTTCTTTTTCTCAGGTGTTTTCATTGAGGCTACTCAGGAACCCAGTCAGGCTGCCCAGGACACCTGGAACCTGGGCTATGCCAGGCCTGTCTGCCACAGCCCTGCCTGCCCCGCTTCCACACAGGAAGAGAGGCTGAGGCGCTGTGGACGGCAGCAGCCGCAGTCCTCGGGATCCAAGGACCTTCTGATCACAGAGCACCCAGGATAAGCTGGACCCTCGGCCTGCGGGCTGACGTGCAGCGGCCGCCCTTGCTTAGCAGAGCGACTCACCCTCGGAGGCCGCCCTGTGTGGCTCCTCCTCGGGGAAAGAGCTCGCACTTTTCAGCATCGCAGTTTTAACTCAGACCAAAGGGCAGACATGGAGCATGTGCGGCCAGAACGAGTGGGGGAAATGAAGTCCTGAAAGCAGACCCCGCTTCTGCTCAGCACCAGCGCGGTGGCGCAGTGGCCTGAGACGCTGTGAGAACCCGGTCAGGGCGAACGAGAGTCATCTGAACACAGAGGTAAGTGGCTGGGCTGACCCCACACACCTCCCACAGCGGGGCGACGGCATGCCGCTGCCTCCATACCTGCGGTTCACGCATACGTTGTGCATTTTCTGGTTAAAAGAAAAAAAAAGGCGGCTGGGGCCGGGCGCTGTGTGAGAGAGCCCAGCACCTACTGGCAGCTGGGTCCAGAGCTGCACCAGCCCCCGTGGCTGCCACGTGTTGCAGAGCTAAGTGACTACATGCACTGGCCAGGCCTCAGAGGAGCCGTCCCTGTGCTCAAAGGAAGCAGAGGATTTGGGATTGGAGGCGCCAGGCAGCCAGTCCCCATGCCCAGGAAACCCACGTTTGTGGCATCAGCCGGAGAGTTCATCGGGAGTGGAGCCGTGCAGCGGCGCGGTTATCTGAAGCTCCCCACGTGGATGGAGAGAGAAGTTTCCGGGGCTCGGGGCCGGGCAGGCGTCTCTGCACTGGAGAGGATGTAGGTGCTCTGCTCGTGGAGGGCTTCTTGGCTGCGGAGACACAGACACTGTCATTGACTCATGGATGCAGTGGGTGCCAGGGTGAGGGGTTCACGAAGACCCCAAAATACACTCCAATTTTATAGGCCACAAGGACGTGCATTTGCAATTGGACAGACAGATCTCAGCCACCTGCCAGAGGGCCCCATTTTGCCCTGCCACCAGCCCTGTGCCAGGCCAGCTGCCTTCCCCTGCTTTGCATTGGCGGCACAGCATGGTTCAGGCTCTGGGGCTTTCTCAATCTGCTCAGTGAAAATGCCTCACAGCTGAGAAACCTTCCTTTCCTTACTTTTTAAATGGAAGAATAACATCCGGAGTGCACACACATGGCACACACACCG
This sequence comes from Pan paniscus, assembly GCF_029289425.2. NCBI lineage: Eukaryota > Metazoa > Chordata > Mammalia > Primates > Hominidae > Pan > Pan paniscus. The sequence goes on from NC_073262.2 coordinate 136,081,080, forward strand.
CTGCACGACTCGTCACAATCACGCACACCTGTGTGACATGATGCAGAGGCTGCCTCCACCCCTTCAGTCTTGCCCGGAGAGACAGGCCACTTGGCATCCCACTCAAGAGACTGGCTTTCGCTGTGACCCCCCCCAGCCCATGGCACCGTGCGGCAGGTGCTCTGCGGCCGGGTGCTTTGGCCCAGCCTGATGTGTGTGGCCCACCCACGCTGCACAGTCCCCGACAGAAAGCCTCCGCGGCCCACCCGCCATCCCACTGCTGAGCAGCCTTTCCTTCAATACGGCCAGAATCTGGCCATGGTGAATGAAGCTGCCGTGTAATTTTGGGGATATCCTGGTAGGCACGCGTCCATGTTTTTGAGGAGTAGAAGGCTGGGTACCGGGAAGTGCCCAGCAGATGCAGCAGGAGGTACTGTCCTGAGTTCCAAAGTGTCTGTGCCAATTCCACACCCACACACGGGATGAGAGCCCCAGTGACTCTGCGTCCTCAACACACGAGTCTTTCCCACTTTAGTGTTGCCGATAGGCATGTGGCACTGTCTCGGAGTAGCTTGAATTTACACCTCTTTTATCATGAGTGAATGGCTGAGCATATTTTTATATGCTGGCAAGCGATTTGCAGTTCCTTTTCTATGAACTGTTCATACCCTTTACCTACATTTTTATTGGATTGGTTGCCTTTTTCTTATTTGCAGATAATGTTTACAGCCATACCCTCTGACCTAGCAATTCCATTGCAGAAATCTGTCCTACAGATATATCCACATCTGTACTGCAAAATGGTGAATATACAAGGTTATTGACTGTGATGGTGACAGATTGCCGACAGCCTGGAAGTGTGTGAGGTGGGCATAAGTCACCTAAGCTGTGGTCTACCCATGCATGCATCAGGACACCACGCTCCCACCATGAGACGGGGCAGCTGAGTACACACTGGTACATGAAAACAGCAAGGTTACCAAGAAAGTTCTGGTCAAAAGAGAAAGGAAAGCTCCTCTGCCCCTATACACAGGTCTCTGAAAGGACATGCAGGTGACGGTCACGCTGGCCCATCTGGGAGAGGCTGTGTACCTGGGGAGGGAGGTGCAGAGATTTCTCAGTGAACCTCTTTGGTGGCTTTTGAAAGCACGTGACACTATTAACTCCAAAAAAAATGAAAAACAATATAGTAAGTGGTTACATCACGGTGTTCAGAAGACACCAGTGGTCTACTGTTGTGCAGACAGCACATGTGAGGCTTAAGATGAGGTTTTCAGTGACAGCAACATGAAATTTTAAAATGTGCTATCTCAAACAGCACAGATGACAATGGAGCTCCCAGGGCCTGGGGAACTGTTGGATGTCTCCAAATAACCGCCCTGGTGACAACTAAGGCTTTGACAGGATGCGTGGAGAAGTCTGATGAAGTCAGTGGCATCACATTTAAATGTGGAAACAGAGCCAGGTGCGGTGGCTCACGCCTGTAATCCCAGTACTTTGGGAGGCCAAGGCGGGCTGATCACAAGGTCAAGAGATTGAGACCATCCTGGCCAACATGGTGAAACCCCGTCTCTACTAAAAATACAAAAATTAGCTGGGCATAGTGGTGCACGCCTGTAGTACCAGCTACTTGGGAGACTGAGGCAGGAGAATCGCTTGAACCCGGGAGGCGGAGGTTGAAGTGGGTTCAGATCGTGCCACTGCACTCCAGCCTGGCGACGAGGTGGGACTCCATCGCAAAAAAAAAAAAAAAGGTGGAAAACAGTATTTTAGTGTCTATGTATTAGACACGTATAGAATTTTACGTGTGTGTGTGTGTGTGTGTGTGTGTGTGTCTGACCTTTAAACAGGAAAACCCCGAAGCAGCCAGCGCTGCAGCCCCTCTCCCATATCCCAGGTCTCTGAGGGCACCAGGACCTGAGGGCTGCAGAGCTGCGAATGGGGGTGAGGCCAGGCACAGGTCCTTTGCTATCCTGGGGCTCCCGGGGCCCTTAGGGAGTCAGCAAAGGCCACAGGACAGTGCTGTCTGGAAAGCAGCCCAGACCCCGGAGAGCAGAGAGGAAGGGGCCCTGGCCCAGGGGCCATGCTGCTTGCGGAGCTCACACAGTCCCTACCCACCTCCATCTTCACTCAGGGAGTCTCCTCGCTCGGCTCCCTGATTCTACTTCTACCTCCTAGAATCCACTCACCACAAAGCAGCCAGTGATCATGTCAACGCGTCCCCCTTCACACCCTCCAGCAGCCTCTAACCACGCTCAAACCCCCACTTCTGCCATGGTCACGAGGTCACGCTCACCTGCCCTGCCACCTCCACCTGGGACCTCTCTTCTCCAGACGCCCCCAGTGGCAGAGGGCATGCAGTCCCTGGCACACGGGCACCCAAGATACTGAGGGGGAGGAGAGGGGGATTAGGGTGAGCGGGGCCAGATCAGGCTCCTGCAGTCATTTGGGCAGGGAAAGATGAAATCCACCAGGGCAGAAGCAGTCAGAATAGGACAAAAGGCAGATTTAGGAGAGACCCAGAGTCCGTGAGTCGGGGAGTGGGGGAGGATGAGGATGCCTGGGGGCCTCTGGTGAGGCCTGCATGGAGCTGATGCCACGGGCAGGTCCTGGGACTTGTGGTGGTGGTGAGCTGAGCAGTGCGAACTGAGCCTCACGCCCCAGTTCCGGGTGTGTGGCCTGGAGGCCTGAAGAGAGCCGGCTGGGCACGGAGCCTGTGGCTTGGCCTGACTGCAAGCAGCACCTGCTTCCTCCGGTGGCAGTAAGCGCAGAGCCAGACAACGGCAGGCGGCGCCAGAGCCGGGAGGAGGGAGAGAGGCAAGGAGTCCTGAGCAGAGGTAGAAGATGGCCTGTGGCAGCGGAGTCCTGGCGGCCAGGGGTCAGGCAGTGTCCTGGAGGAAGGGGGGTAGCAGCCCTGAAGCCACAGCAGCGTCCCCTGGAAGAGTGGCCAGGCTCTCGGGAACCTTGGAGAGAGCGGGAGAAGGACAGGGAGCCCGCAGCAGGGCTGAGGTGGCAGCAAGACGGGGTGGTTCTGGAGACCTGAGGGTGTGGGAACCTGAAGGGAAAGCCAAGAGCCAGGCAGAGGGTGAGGCTGCGGGTGAGGAGGAAGGAGGGGGACCGGGGGGCCATGGATCTGCGGGCTCCTCATCGTGCCTCTGCAGTCCACGTGGACTTCACCTGTTCCATAGAAAGCTCCAGGAGGAGGCACTCAAGGAGAGGAAAGAACTCAGGGGGCAGAGAAGGACCCGCCACACTGGTGTGCTTTGTGTGCACTCTGAATCAACAAGAGTTTCCGGTCCCTCTCAGTTTCCAAGCAGGAGTAAGAGAGAGTCAGAGAGGGCTCTGTCAGCTGCACATCTGTGCAGACGCCAGCAATTACCTTTTCCTTCTCCCCAGGGCCCGTTGTTTCTGCTTTTCTTTTCCAGTGTCATCTCTGATTGTACTGAAATCATCATCGTCGTCAATCAGGAGATTCTACATTTTAAAAGAAGTAATGAGCAGTGTTTTCTGACATCTTTTTAGCCTACATTTAAAAGAGGCATGTCTAAAAAACTACCTATATTGACAAAAGAACAGATTCAAATTTACATAAACTAGGTGAATAACTGATTTAAAAAAATCCTCTTGCTCGATGAAAACAAACTCGGGGGTGGCAAGAAGAGCTCCACAAGGGAAATTAATTTCCAGCCATCTGACCTTTCCCTTCAGCTCCAGAAGCTTCCACTGCGAGTGGCCAACAGGGGGACTTTAAAGGGCTACCAGGCAACATGAAGACAGAGATCATCCACATCAGCACACGGATCTCTCATCGCCGCGCCAGAAGCACAGCTGTTTACTTTATAGACACCGTCAGTCTGTTCTCGCCTCTGTATTTCTATAGCCAGCCCCAGCTTCTGAGAGGCATGAACTTGGCTTTACTTCCTTGGCATCTCCTGCAAGCCTTAACTGCAGGGTTTCACAAACACAGGCTGCTCCCTGCGTTCCCGTGACTGGGCAAGCCTCCTCCCTTTCCCAGGACTCGCAGGTCGTTTTCCACACGCATGTTATTTCCGTAAATGCTGTCCACAGGGAGGACGCCTCAGGGGCGCACCCAGGAAGGGAAGTGCGTGTCAGGAAAGACACGGCGCAGGGCCTGCGGGGTTCGTGCTGGGGGTTGCCCAGGTCGCTGGCTGCATTCTCAGGTGTGGAGGTGGGGAGCTGGCTCTGGCTAGACATCACAGTTAAACTCTTCAATGACTGAGAGATTAACCAGGCTCTGCAGGAGGGTCTGGCTACTTCTCAGTGCCCCGCCTCTGCTAGGAACATGTCGTGTCAAGTATTATAATCTCTATTCTAATACACTCATATGATAAGCCAATATTATAATTTCTGTTCCAGGAAACTGCACATGACACAAGTTTTAAAAATTGTGGGGAGGCTGAGGCTGGGGAATGGGAGACTGAGGCAGAAGAGTCACTTGAACTCGGGAGGTGGAGGTTCCAGTGAGTCAAGATTGTGCCACTGTACTCCAGCCTGGGTGACAGAGTGAGACTCTGTCTCAAAAAAAAAAAAAAAAAAAAAATCTGTCAATTTCTTTCCACTTCATTCTATTAACTGTAATGCTTCAGTGAGCATATCCATGTGTCTCCACACACCTATGGGCAAGTTATTCTAGGGAATACAGCTAGGAGTGGGACTCCTTGGTTGTATCGACGGGCATCTGTGTACTAAACTAACACCAAACTGCTCTCCAGAGTAGCTGTACCAACTTGTGCTCCCACTGGAGTTTTTTTTTTTTTTGACACACGGTCTGACTCTGCCACCCTGGCTGGAGTGCAGTGGCATGATCTCAGCTCACTACAACCTCCACCTCCTGGGGTCAAGTGATCCTCCTGCCTTAGCCACCCAAGAAGCTGGGTTTTGCCACGTTGCCCTGGCTGGTCTCAAACTCCCGAGTGCAAGTGATCTGCCTGCCTTGGCCTCCCAGAGCGTTGGGATTACAGGCGTGAGCCACTGCGCCTGGTCATGTGTGTGGGAGTTCCCACGGTCTCACTAGCAAGGGCAGCTCCCTGCTGGATTCTGCAGCTCCCTGCAATTGGCAAGCTGATTCTCTTTTCATGTGTTTCCTGGCCATTCTGTTCTCCTCTGTGAACTGCCAGTGATAACCTTGGCCCACTTCTCTATTGGGTTATTTTTTGATAACAGATTTGCAGAAGATCTGCTGTCTATGCTGGAGAATAACCCTCTGCTGTGTTACTGCGTATGTCGCTCCCATTTGTGACTTCCCTTTTCACTGTTTTTTATGATTTCCTTTGATGAACAAAAGTTCTCACTTCTAATGTAATGAAATTTACTGATTCTTTCATGGTTTGCACTTTCTGTTTAAGAAATCCTTCTTGCCAGGCATGGTGGCTCACGCCTGTAATCCCAGCTCTTTGGGAGGCTGAGGCAGGTAAACTGCCTGAACTCTCCTGTTCAAGACCAGCCTGGGCAACACGGCATAACCCCGTCTCTACCAAAAATACAAAAAATTAGCCGGGCATAATGGCACGTGCCTGTGGTCCCAGCTACTTGGGAGGCTAACGTGGGAGGATCGCTTGAGCCCGTGAGGCAGAGGTTAGTGAGTGGAAATCATGCTGCTGCACTCCAACCTGGGTGACAGAGTGAGACCCCATCTCAAAAAATAAAAAAAAGAAATCCTTAACCTGAAGCCAAAGATTTTCTTATGTCTTCTAAAGATTGAAAATGAGTGCTTTTCACATTTAAGTCTTCAACTGGATTGCCTGTTGACTATGGTGTGAGCAGAGGTAAGTACAGGTTTTATGGGGCCTGACGCTGACTCAAGTCAAGCATCCCTAATCCAGAAATCCGAAACTCAATGGAGCATTTCAGATTTCAAATTTTTGGATTAGGGAGGCTCGACCGTTAAGTATAATGCAAATATTCCAAAACCCGAAAAAACCTGAAATCTGAGACAGTTCTGGTCCCAAGCATCTTGAATCACAGATACTCAACTTGTATAAAATTAATTTTAGGGTTATGAAAATTAATGAATATGATTTTCCTACATAGATAACTAATTTTCCAGCACCATTCATTGAATAACCCATTTTTTAATGTTGCCTCAAGTATCTGTCACATTTCCTCACATGTGTGATTCTGTTTCTGGGCTTTCCACCCTGTCCATGAGCCTGTTTGTCTACCCGTGCCTCCATGCTACACTGTCGCCACAGCTGTGATCAGTCAACACTTGGTGAGGCAAGGACCCTGTCCTTTTTCTTCTCGCAGTGAGCCAAGATCGTACCACTGCACTCCAGCCTGGGCAACAGAGCGAGATACTGTCTCAACAACAACAAAAAAAGAAAATCTTAGCTCTTTGGCCCTTTGCTCTAGTGTACGAATTTATGCTATTAATTTTATTTAATCTAATCTATATGGATTTTCATTGGAATTTCACTGAATTTACAGACTTGGGAAGAACTGATACCTTTACTATTGTGAGGTTTGCCTTCCAAGAACATGACGTGGCTCTAACAGAAGCTTTCTTTAACACTGCTAAGTATGTTTTTGTATATTCTCCAGAAGGTTTTATACTGATCTTGGACCCTTTCGAACTCCTCTATCAGATCTAATCATTTATCTGTGTAGTCTTTTGAATCTCCTTTTTTTTTTTCTCTTTTTTTTTGGAGACAGGATCTCTGCTGCCTGGGCTGCAGTGCAGTGGCACGATCTCGGCTCACTGCAACATCCACCTCCCTAGCTCAAGCGATCCTCCTACCTCAGCCTCCTGAGTAGCTGGGACTACAGGTGTGTGCTACCACACCCGGCTAATTTTTGTATTTTTTTGTAGAGACCAGGTTTCACTATGTTGTCCAGGCTGGTCTCGAACTCCTGGGCTCAAGTGATCCACCCATCTCAGCCTCCCAAAGTGTTGGCATTACAGGCATGAGCCACCGTGCCCGGCCTTGAATCTGCTTTGTAAGAACGGTTTTATATTTTCCTTTTCAAATTTCTTTTACTGCTCTTTCAATTTTTATTTACTTTTCTTAAAGGCAGTGAGGGAGGGAATTCATTGCCCGTGTTGTTTAGTACAGTGTTAAACAGAAGGGGCGGTTAGGGGAATCCTTACTTTGGGTCCCACTTTAATGAAAATGGAAGCTTTTGAAGCTGGCACAGTGTTGCTGCTAGAGGTTTTGGGTAGATACGTGCATCAGGTTAAGGCGTTTCCTTCTATTCCTAGTTTGCTCTAAGTTCTTTTTTAAAGTCATGAACACTGGGTTTTTAATAATAAGTTTTATTTTATGCTTTTTCTGCATCTCGAGTCTGGCAGGATTATTTCTTACATAATCTATTCTTCACGCTGCCCTCCTCGCATTCCTTGGATAACCTACTGTGACGTCATGTCACACAGTAGTGTTTTTAAAAACATACTTGCTGGGCTGAACTTGCTAGTATTTTACTTAGAATTTTCCATGTATGGTCAGAAGTGAAACTGGTCTGTATTTTATTTTAGTGTCCTTGGCAGTTTGGATACTGAGGTTTCAGTGGCCTTGTAAAGTCAGTTGTCCAGTTTTCCCTCTTTTTTATCCATTCTCTGAAACAATTTGTATAAAATGGGATAATCTGTGTCTTGAAGATTCAATAAAACATCTCTATAAAATCATGTGACCCTCGTGTCTTCTCAAAGTAGTAAATTTGCTGTTAAACAACTTACCTTAACACCAATAGTATCTCCGTCTTTCAAGTAATACGGTGCCCCTTGCAAATAATCTTGTTTTTTTTTCTTTTTCCTCTTGGTTATTTGTTGGTTCTATGGGAAAATCAAACATCTTAAATAAGCAAAACTCAACCTCAAGTTCTCACTAAATTCTCTATCACTGTGAAAAATTGCATAACCTCATTGCTATGCCGGTAAGCCCCAATTTCTCTGAGACAGCCCCACAACATTACCCAGCTAGATATCGGAAGCCACTCGAACTTTTCGGGAAAGTATTTGGCAATTTCAATCTTCTCCACGGGAAGACAATAGAAATCGGCAACTCTCTGCCTCAGGGAGCCGGCAGTCCCACCCTGGGCCGCGTTCCACACCAGGTCCAGGGCAGGGGTGTAGGTCCTCTCACCAGGGATGCGCACCTGTGTCCTCAGCAGCACGTCCTGGGGGCTGCACCAGAAAACCGTCAAGCGCCAGATCCAAACAAACAAACAAAACCACGTGGTAACTTGAGGCATAATGGGCAAAGCTTCTCCTCCAGCTTTTCTGGTTTTTATAAGGAGAGATTTTTCCCTAAATGCTGGATGCTAGTGGCAAACTCTTATTCCGCACTTCAGTTTCCTTCAATCTTGGAATGAAGAGCGGAAGTGAAGATCCCATTCTCGGTACACAGCAGAGCCCCCCCCAGACGTGGTAGGGAACTTCCTCAGTGCGGGAGAAAAGGAAAGAGGTGGCGGCCTGAGCAGGTACGATGCGGCGGAGAGGGACAGGGTGAGAGAGGCCTGGCTTGATAGCCCGGCAGCTGGCAGGAGGAGAGCGGGCTCGAGGTAGGCAGTTATGCCCTTGACTCTGGGGGCTGTCAATGTGAGCTGCCATGAGGTAGCCAGGGAGAAGAACCTGAGGGTTGGAATTGGGAAGAGAGACACAGGGCGGGTGAGACACAAGGCTGCAGCTGTGGGAGATGGGAAACCTTAGCAGGAGGAGCAGAAAGAACAACACTCAGCAAGGCAGGAGGAACAGGGACGTGCAGAGGTCAGCACAGGCCATGGAGGAAAAGCTATAGATAAGAACTGGAAGGCAGCAAGGGGAAATGAAGACTGGTTCTTAGGATGCTGAGACAATGAATGATTTTTAGATGTACTTCTATTAAGTGTTTTTACCATCAAAAGAGGTCACACAATGAGAAATGAAATGACTGGAAGAAAGAGAGTTCATGGGAAGATGTGGGCCCATGGAATCAGGGCAGTGCAGAGTGCAAGAGCAGAGGCTGCACAGCCCCATGTCCCCATGGGGGAGGGGGCTGCTGGCCAGGGAGTGAGGCCAAGGCCTGGAGCCCAGCACAGTGCGGCCAGAGGACAGAAAGGGCATCGGCACAGATGCTGAAGTTGCCAAGGAGGGGACAGAGGCTGCTGGAGAGAAACAGGAGGGACTAGAGGCCTCCTTGAGAGCAGGAGTGCCCTGGAAGTTGGTCAAGGACAGAAGAGCCCATGGAAGGGGCCTGAGGAGGCACACAGCTGCTCTTCAAAAGGGCAAAAGGCACTGTGTCTATCAAAACCTGACACAGCTTACAACCACTGTGACAAAGGGTCAAAATCATAAAGAGCTCACACAAATTCCAAGAGAGCTTTTCCTTTAGACTTCATTACAGAAGCAGTCAAAATACACGAAATAACTCATTCATGCACTCACAAAATACAGTTTGCAAAAATGCCTGAACTTATTAGTCATCAAAGCACTGGAGAATATGAGAACAGGATAATCATCTTTCATTTATCAATTTAGGAAACACCTAGACGATGAAATAGTCAATGCTGGTTTGTGGGTGAGGTAAAATAAATACTCATATTCTGGAACAACTTGCCTGAAGAAATATTTAACTATTTTAAGAGGTTTAAAATGTCCACACCATTTGATCCTGGAATTCCCCTCCAGGAAACTATTTCTGGTTGTACAACTTGTATTAAGAATGTGTTTTTATAAAACCACTAAAATTAAATACATGTTAGACATGGTTGAAAGATAACTTTCTCATATAACAAGCAGACCACAAGAAGGATACTCATATCATAATAGGTAGAGCAAATCTTAATAGTTCATGATATTTACAAAAGGACTTGTAAAATATTTTCCTACAGCGAAAAAAGAACAAGATGGTTTGATTGTAGACAATTTTGGGTGTATCTTTATTTAATAAATAATTATTGACTATGACATGGGCACAATTACTATTCTAGGTATTAAGGATATAGCAATGAATAAACCAAGTACTTATATTCTAGTAGTGGGAGACAGATACTAACAAATAAATCAGTAAGTACAGATATGTCAGGTGATACTAGGATGAAGAAAGTAGAATAAGGGGGCAGAGCGACGGGAGCAATGATGAATCCGTTGGATGGCAGACTGTCTGAACACACTGACAACAGCTGCGGGTGGGCCTCTTGCTGACACTTCAGGGCCATCATGGGGTCAATATGCACCTGCTGATTACTGAAAAATTAATTCTCCCTTACTGTTTTTATGGGAGAATAAGTCCCAAGTTTTAGATGCCCAGACATACAAACATATTTCTAGCACACACTCTGTTTCAAGTTGCTAGGCTACTTAGAAGCAGTGAAAAAATGCTACACTATGAAGTTGTTAAAGCTTCAAAAGGCAAACGAGGTTAAGATACGTGTGTGTCACTTCAGATGCACAGGAGAATTTCTTACCCCAAGTTTTCGCCTTTCTGAAGGGGCTCTAAGCAGATCTCAATTCTCCGTCCTAGTTTATATTCCCTGATAATAAGTGAAACAAGATAATATTGAGTGACATAACATTTAATTTTCTTGAATTTTTTTCCCCCAATTTTAAGCTTTTTTCTTAAGCAAAGGATTGTTTTCTGAGTACTTATAAGAACACCCAAACTTTTGGAAAAGGGGAAAAAATGAGAATCCTTGCTGTGGTGATTATTTAGATACTTGAGTCATTTCTTACTAAACATGCAGGTCTGGCTCTGGGAAGATGGCCAAACTGCCACAGAAATTTCCCTCTGTTCAGCCGGGGTTAAGATTCTCATGCCAGTCACTTTGGGGTGGTAATCAGAACTGATTAAAAGCAGCCTTGGCCAGACACAGTGGCTCACGCCAGTAACCCAGCACTTTGGGAGGCCAAGGTGGAAGGATTGCTTGAGGCTAGGAGTTCGCGACCAGACTGGGCAACATAGGGAGACCTCGTCAAAACAAAAAATTAGCCTGGTGTCGTGGCACATGCCTGAGGTCCCAGCTACACAGGAGGCTGAGGTGGGAGGATCACTTGAGCCCAGGAGGTTGAGGCTGTAGTTGAGCCATGATCACGCCACTGCACTCCAGCCTGGGCGACAGAGCCAGACCCTGTCTATTAAAAAAAGAAAGAAAAGGAAAGAAAGGAAAGAAAGAAAAGAAAGAAACAAGAGAAAGAAAGAAACAAAAAGCCTCAAGGCTGCTTTTTGCAAAGGAAATGACCCAAACCTGCTCTTTAAGTTCAAAGTTTCAGGAGGAGGATCAGCTGAATCCAACATTTCTGAGTGAGAAACAGCCACTCCTACTTTCCATCTCACTCCAAATGCTTTTAAGTTATATAATGTCACAGTCACTGGAGCACAGAAAAAATATACAACACTACATTTATACTTAACATGGAAAACTGAAGGCCTGCTGGAGTTTATGATGAAAAGTGTCACCCAAGTCACAAGCGTGGCATGACCAGGAATGGGCTTTGTTGTCACTCAGCTCAGAAGACTGATTCCTCCTCCATCCCTCACACCAGCCAGTGCGTCAGCAGCAGAGAGGGACAGTGTTGCGTCCAGCAAGGAACCTACCTGAGTGGCTGCCGGTCAGTTCGTAAAAGCCTGCCTGGGCGCTTCCTCTCCACCGTCCAGGCTCTGAGGTGGGCTGGGAACGGGACACCGAACTCCAGGAAAGGAGGCAAGGTCATGGCCTAGAAAAAGAAACAGACATTTCTCCAACAGTTTTAAAAAGCACTCTTCAAAACATACTGTTTTAGAAAAAAAAAATGAAGCACTACACAGTGGCATCTCAAGGAAAGAGTATCTCAAGTAATGATAACATCATTTTAAAAGTCACAGGAATCTCTCTCTCTCTTAAATGACACTAAGCCTGAGCGGTCTTCATATTCCTCTGCACTGAAATCACCTTAAGAAGTGAGTTCCCTATCTCTAAACCTGAGTCAAAAGCTTCTTTTTAATCATCATGTTTAAAAAATGAAACTTTGGAATTAACTTCCATGTGAGTAGAATTCACCAGGGCAGAGCCCGCTCTAACAGTACAACAAGGGACGCAACAGCCTGCTTCCGTGCCCATGCAATTCTCCACCAGTGTTTGCTCTGCCGATGAATCAGCTTTTGATTCTGAAGTATTTCAACATTTTTGGCTGCAATCAGTAGGCCCAAACTGCTTGTTCTAATTCTGAAGGGATCACTTTAAGCCCCTACTGATATACTTAGGTTGGAGCCTCTAAAATTACCAATATTCATCCATTTTTTGACCTAAAAACAGCAATTTTATATCTTTCAACTTAATATGAGAAAAAAAAAGTATCTTCCCATTTGTTCTCATGAGAATAAGGCTGTCTGCTTTTTCTTTTCTTTTTTTTTTTTTGAGACGGAGTCTCACTCTGTCACCCAGCCTGAAGTGCAGTGGCGCAATCTCAGCTCATTGCAACCTCCCTGTCCTGGGTTCAAGTGATTCTCCTGCCTCAGCCTCCGAGTAGCTGGGATTACAGGTGCCTGCCACCGTGCCAGGTGAATTTTTTTTTTTTTGTACTTTTAGCAGAGACAGGGTTTTACCATGTTGGCCAGGTTGGTCCCAAACTCCTGACCTCAAGTGATCTGCCTGCCTCAGACTCCTAAAGTGCTGGGATTATAGGCATGAGCCACCACACCCAGCCAACGTATGCTTTTTCTTGAGGAAGGGTATTTCATATACTGAGGGCGCACAAAAGCCAAACATCAACAACCACTAGTCATATATAGGCCCCACATTTTCTCCTCTAAGAGAAGAAAGGAATGCTCATTTCAGTCCAACAGTAGGCGGATGCTTCTTCAACACTGCATTGTACTTAATCCAGCCTTTCCATTTGGATAAAACCCTCCTTCTCTGTGAATGTTAATGCATAAGAAACAACACAATACCTAGAATATCTAGTTTAGCATCCTAACATAAAAGCTGGAGTTCTAACCTCCTGGAAAACTGGTAACACAGCTTTTCATAACAACATTTAACATATGGGTCACAATGGTACACAAACAATGTAAATAAAGGGATAAAGTGAATGCTTTACAAATGTTCCAAGAAACCATGTTTCCCTAAAAAAATAAAAATGAACAAAAGCCGCAAGTCACTGAGGATAGACTGAAACAAAAGCACAGCATGCCTGTCAGAGGAGGGGCCAGTGAGGCCACGAGGGGCCGTCTGCACCATGGGCGTGTATTGCCTGCGGGTACTTACCACTGAACATGGCATATGACAAATGCCATATCAGAACAGACTGTAATTGAGGGAAAAGGAGATAGAAGAATATATTAATATCTCACTGGAAGAAGCCACATTACCACTAAGTTATGGTGCAGGAAGAAGTCTGACCTGAGACTTCAGCTCCGCCAGCGTGGCATCTTCTGAGATCTCTATGTCTCCCAAGTAGAGGAGAGAAACTTGCGCAGGCTCGTTCCCAGAAGCACCTTCCAAAGGACAGAGCGGGATGTTTACAAGGAACTTGAAACTTATTTTGTGTTTCTGAAATACATTGCCATGTTTTGATATTGTAAATAGGTTATTAAAATTCCACTCAAGAGCCTCTGCATCCAAGTCTTATGAGGAGGCCCTCTCTGGCAGGTAAGCAGGCAGGGACATGTTGGCAGACTCCCAAGAGGTCTGTGACACTTATGCCCCTACCTTGAATGTACTTTTCCACATTCTCTCCTTCCTCAAAGAGGACTTTTTGGGTAGGATACGCTGGCTGCATTCTGTATGTTAGCTTCCTGTTTCCTCCTCATAACACTCATCCCAACCTGTTCCTCGTGTGTGTGTGTGTGTGTGTGTGTGTGTGTGTCTGTCTGTCTGTCTGTCTGTGTGCAGGCGTTTAATGTGCCTCCTCAAAACAACAGAGTTTTCAAGAGGAGGCAGGCCATCTATCTTGTCTCCCCAGTTCCTGGTACAATGGGTGCCACATAGTAAATGCCCAATAAATGTTTATTTATAAGGAAATCTTGACAATAAGAAGGCCTTTCCAAGTTTGTTTAAAAAAAGGGAAAAACACAATGCTTTCTCATCAAAAACAATATAAAAGCTGGCAACTAAATTTAGACTGTCTTCACTTATTTTTGCCTTAGCTGTCTTTACTGCTGAGCATGCCACTAATGCATAGCAAGAAATTACAGAGAGATTAGAAGTCAACTAAGTGCATGAGAAGTTCCTCTTGTGTCTTAAGGAAATTACAGGCTGACACTACCGGAAAGATAATTTTAGGAAATTCTAAAGAATGAAATATATAATCACCTGCTACATAATGATTTGGTCAAAGACCACACATGTGATGTGATCCTATAAGATTATAATACTGTATTTTCACTGTACCTTTTTCTGTTTAGATACACAAACACTTGCCACTGTGTTATGATTCGCCTTCAGTATTCAATACAGTAAGCTGCTCTACAGGTCTGTAGCCTACGAGCAAGAGGCTACACCACATAGCCTAGGTGTGTAGGAGGCTCTACCATCTAGGTTTGTGTAAATCACTCTACCATGTTCACATAATGATGAAATCATCTGACGATGCATTTCTCAAAACATATTCATGTTGTTACGTGACACGAGTGCATTTCCCATGTGTTGTGTACAGATGTATTACCAAAAAAAGAACCTTTTATTTACTTTTCACGTAGAAACATACTGATTAAACATGCTTTTACAATGTATATCCAATTCTATATGTAACTAGAATTCTATCACCGAGGCATTTTTAGCATTAGTTAACATGAACTACTGTAACCCAACTAAAAAGTAACTTTATGCCAATTTTATAGCTCATTCAACATTACTCTCTCTATATAATCCTAACTTCAAAGAATAAGGAGATAAGAATTTGACTCATTTATATTAATTTTATTACTGAGGCTGAAAAGATTAAAAAGAAATATAAGTAATATACTTCAAGGCACTAGAAAAACTAAATAAGTAAAGCATGATAAAAAGAAAAACATAGCTAAAGAGTTGGGCCTATTAAAAATACACTCGCTCCATTTCTTTATAATGAAGTGGAACTCCTCTTTGTACAAGGGCAACAGAACTCACTGATAGTGACTTCTGCCCATCGTGATGTGTGCGGCTGAGTGCTGAGTAAGACAACATGCTTGTACTTGTCTATGTTCCTTCTCAGAAGTCAGTGAGATGATATCAAATGCCCTAGAAGCAGTTCCTGAGGGTTTTGAGGCAGAAAGATTGGAAGACATATAGGATGTGGACTCCTGGTCTCTGCCCCTGTGGGCTAAAATGACATCATTAGAATTGGTTGAAGTCTCAATATTCTGGTACGTGGTGATAAATGGGGCCCCCGTTGCCCTGAGGATCTTGAGAGATGATACATAAAAGTCTTTGGAAAGTGTAATATATTGATATAATAATAAACAACAAGATATATAGTGCTTTACAGAGGTTACAGAGCACGTACAGAAATGGCACAGTGTTATTATTATGTGATGTCTGGAATGACTTATGAAATTAATAGGTCTTGATTTTCAAGATCTTACGTTTTAAAAATAAATATATCAATTGACTCTCAGAGCACAGGCAGTCAATTTACTTCTCTTTATGATGCACTGGCTGCTGAAATCCCATTGTGTTCTCACCTTGGCTGGAAGTGGCTCTCCAAACTCTGCCCCAAGATGAAGTACAGTTGGTCTGGTCCTGATGACTCTCCCAGTGTCCTGAGGGACCCTGAAGCTGGTACCACCAGATGGGCACCTTCAGGAAACCCTGAAGAATGGAGCATGTTTAACTGCTGTGATTACAAAGATTAAGTGAAACTCTACTTTTACTTCCATAGAAAGAAACATCTTGATGACCTAAGATGTTCTTGAACTTATCATTTTTCCTTTTAGATTTATTAACTGTCATAAATTATACTTGTTTTTACAATCAAAAATTTAAAATCATAAAAATCAGACTTTGGGGTGACTGGACTAAATATCCCTTGCTTAAAGGTATCTTAGTAGATAGTATAAATGAGAAGCATAAACAAGAACAATGCATTTGCTTGAACACACTATACCAGCGTTTCCAGGCACTGTCCAAGCACTGCTGGCCCAGGATACCAGTCCCAGCAGCGCAGTTTATCACACAGATGCAAGAGCCCATTGATCTAAGTTGGGTTTCTGATACAAACTAAAGGAAATAAACCCATTGTCTTATACATACCCTGTAATTTCAGTTTTACTTATTTAGCTAGTTCTTCCCACCTCATTTTTTGTTAGTGAAGAATTTTAACAGGTTTATTAAGAGATAAAAGGTGCTATTGTTGCAGCACTTAATTTCCAACAATAGAAGATGAGAATAAAAATTAACCACCTAAAACATTTTAAATAGTTCAAGAAATGTGCATTAGAATATTTTTCTGTTTATCAGATTAGTGAAGATTAACAAATATTTGACCTTCATTCGATTAAATAAATGTAAATCAGAACAACAAAATTCCATTTTTTTTTTCACCTAGCAGACTGTCAAAAACCAGAAAATTATGTTGGTGAAAATATGGGTAAACTTGAACATTTGTAAGTTGGTAGCAGGAATATAAACTGCTGAGAAGTTTCTGTAGAATAATTTGCCTGTACCTGTCATATTTTAAAATGTGCAAGTCCTTTGACCCAGCCATTCCACGTTTAGGAATTTACATTCTGATATACTAGTGCATGCATAGAAAGCCACATATGCAAGAATATTCTTACAAATTGTTTATGGGACCAAAAACCATGAACCAACTTCAAGGACCCTCTTTAAAAGATTTTTGGCTGGGCTTGGTGGCTCACAGCTGTAATCCCAGTACTTTGGGGAGGCTGAGGTGGGAGGATCGATTAAGCCCAGGAGTTCAAGATCAGTGTGGGCAACAAAGCAAGACAAAAATAAAAAAAAGTTTAAAAATTAGCCAGGCACAGTGTGCCTGTAGTCCCAGCCCAGGAGATCGAGCTTGCAGTGAGCTATGATCATGCCACTGTACTTCAGCCCGGGTGACAAGAGCCAGACCCTTTCTAAAAAAAAAAAACCAAAAAACAACAACAAAAAAAACTGTGCAATTTCAGTTCTAGGAATTTATCCTGTAGATATACTCATATACAAGCAAAATGGCATTTATATATATATATATAATAAATAAATAAATATATATAAAATAAATATATTTTTTACATTGTTACTTGTATCAACAAAAGACTGGAAATGACCTAAATATTCTTCAAAAAGAGACTGGTTAAATAAATTATAGTCCTCCAAACAATGGAATATTATGAAGCTACTAAATTGAATGAGATAGCTTCACAGCATACACTAGGAGATAAAATATTAATGAAAAAAATCTAGGTACGGAATAGGTTGCCTAGCAAATAATCTTTTGTGCAAATAAAAAGGAATAAATCTGTGTATGTATGGATATATATGCTATGTATATACACATTGAACTATGTATTTAAAATATTTTACATGGTTAGTCTTCACATTGTCATTGTCTATTATTTGAAATTAAGTGTTGTAACAGTAACATCTTTTATCTCTCTTCTTGTTTTTTTTTTACTTTTTAAATTTTTATTGAAGAGAGACAGGGTTTCACCATGTTGCCAAGGCTGGTCTTGAATTCCTGAGCTCAAGTGATTTGCCTGCATTGGCCTCCTAAAGTACTGGAATTACAGGCATCAGGCACCGCGCCTAGCCTACCTTTTATCTCTTAATAAACCTATTAAAATTCTTCAGTAACAAAAAATGAGGTGGGAAAAGCTAGCACACTTCAGTGTGTGCAAGTGTGTGTGTATATTAAAAAGCAAAGGCCTTTGGAAGGATGCAGAGAAAAGCAGCTGCCTGTCGGGGAGAGGACGCTGGGTGGCTGGACCCAGAGACAGTAGGGACACTTGCTTTTCCTGGCCCAGCTTTTCATAACACCTGGAATTTTGTATCATGAGTATTGCCTATTCAAAAATTAACTTTAAAGATCATTGTACAAAATATAATAGAATTCTACAAAGTTACGAAAATGAATAAGGTAGGTGTGTATGTGCTGATATGAGGAGCTCCGCAAGATACAGTCAGTGAATAAAAGCAAACAAAACAAGTGTAAAACAATGTAGCGAATACATTAAAAAGGATATACACATATTTGCCTTCAGCAAACAAATATGTGTAATGTTTTTCTTAGAAGGATACAGGAGGAAAAATCAGCTAACTGTGGCTCTCTCTGCAGAGAAAAGGTGTAGGAGTGATTTCTGCTTTTCATTTCAAGCTTTCTGTACTGTCTGACTTTTCTAATCATAAGCAAACAGTTATCTGAGTCTTGGAGTTTGGGGCCATTTGTTTCTCTTTTGGGTTCACTTTTACGTGCATCCTCAGTTTAAAAGAAACGATACTGGTTTTAGAAAGTAGTGCTATGCAATGCTTACAAAAGGGCAGTGAAATGAGCCCTCTCATATGCTACTGCATAGAACATCAAGGCTTTAAAGAGGTCACACCTTTGGACTTAGGAATTCCACATTTAGAACTATTTTCTGAAGGACTTATTTCAGTACTATTTATAAAAACAAAATGTTAAAAACAAGGTAAGTTTCCAACAATGAGGATATAGATCAATTAAATTAGTAAAACATTACCTTGGATATGACGATTATTTTTGGATTTTATGAGAAGGTTAAAATGTCAAATATAAAAAGTAGGAAATAAAAATGTTATATATAATTGATTTTAATTTTGTGTGACAATATTTACAAGTTAGGAAACATATCTGATTGATAGCATTTGGGGAAAGTTCTCCCTTCTCTTTATGACTGTCTGAATTTCCCCATTTTCCCTAAATGAGGCTGTATCATCTCTGTAATCAGATAACAATAATTATTACTTACGAGTTGTCTATTCAGAAGTAAAATCTTACCAGAGGAGGAAGCTGTCCTTCAATTAAAAGCAAAGTATCTCCAGAACATATCAGAAGTTCTTTCAGTGTTGCATCCTGGGAAGACAAAAATGCTTTTTTGTCACTTATGACTTCTGAAAGGAGCAGATCATTGATCTTTTTAAAACCCCATGCCTCTATTATCTTTTCAAAAATTAAATGAATAATAAAGCAGATATGGAAGACACAGGAAATAAGCTAAGACTATAAAATCAGTACAGCATTATTTGTTAAATTGTGGGGCATAAGCTGTAAGTTTGACAGAAGATCTGAGGCAAGGGAGTTAGATGAGATGAGAAATAAGAAACTGATTTACAAAAGATGAAATTTTAATTAATCCTAAAAAGATGGGTTGGATTTGGAAAGCTAGAGAAAATAACAGAAGGAATTTCTCACGAAAAAAAGGACAAGGGCTAAGTTAAGGTTGATAGTAAATATGGCTTGTTTTGGGAAAGCGCTAAAGCCACACTGATTCGAGTGGAAAGTACCAGGAGGTCACACCGGACTGGAAGGGCAGGCACTAACCACAGGACATGGAATAGAAATAAAGGAGCCACACAAGATTTCTGAGGAGATTTTCCAGATCAATCTGGCTGCAATATGCATGACACTGAAGCAGGGAACGCCTGGGCCCAGGAAAGCCATAATAATTTAGGTGAGAGGCATACGAAGGCTTGGACCTGGAGCCAAGCATGGGAATGGTCAGGGAAGGGGTGGAAAAGCTGACAGTTTGGAGGCTGAGAGGAAACATGAAGAATGAAAGATAAGGAGGGTAAACCATATTTTACTCTTGAAGATTAGGATGGGAAAGATACCTGGCAAGGCTGAAACGAGAAGCCAGTTCCAAGGGTAATGAGTTGGCTTCTGGCTGAATTCTTTGATGCCAATTTGGGAATTAATAGAGAAGAAAATGCTGAAGCTATTTGGGTAAATATATTCTTCTGACATCCAAATTTTATGTCCTAAAGATGCTTTGAGGTCCACTTCTTACTCCAGGCAGTCAAACTCCTGCCCAGGCCCCAAGAGGGGCCTCTCGCTATTGACTTACTGACTGCTAAACAGCAAAGAGCATTCCAGGGCAAGGCCCCAGCATACCTCCCTAAATCAACCTTCTGCTGGCATTCAGTGCCCCTTCTTAAAGAACAGGAAGTAGGCAGGTGAAGACTGGGGAAAGGGCGGCTGACCACAGCTCCCTCAGACTCCCCACAGAGCTTTATTTTGGGTCTACTTCTAAGGCTACGCATTTGAACTGGGAAATATCATGCTATTTGGACCAACAAGATGACCAACTAGATTCCAACTCTCCTGTGATAAAATTATTCCTAAGGCTACCCTAACAGTTTGGCTGGATCGAGAGTTTGGACCAAAGCCTAACTTAGGAATGGTTAGTAAGAAATTCTGCCACCATTACCTTACAGAGAAACTCTGAGATCAAAACATTCAGGGGCCAAAACTTCAGAGTGTATCTATAAAATTCCTTCATGAGCTCAAATGTCATTTGTTCTGTGAAGTTCTCTGCCTTCTCATGAACTGCTCCTCCTAGAGGCATACTCTCATGGCAAGGGGGTTTACCACAGATGTCAGAAATGTTCCCACTGCACTGTGACTTCCTCTTTATCAAAAAACTATAGTAAGAAAAAAGTAAAATAGACCCATTCATAGACATTTGTATCCTATAGAAAGTAATTAAAGCTTTCTCATGAGTGGAATGGGTACCTTGTACGAAAATATGACATAAATGTAATCATACGAAAGTACAATGTATAGAAATCATCTTACTTCTTCACATAAAGGTTCTCCAGCTTCATAGCACCAATCCATTTTTCGTAAATGCCAGGCATCTCCTATAAAGGAGTCAAAATTGGGATAAAAAAAATTCAAAGTTAGGTGAGACGTTGCGTGTAACTTCTAGAAGAATGTCTTGCACCCAGAACACCTTAACTTCCTTTCCAGATAATAAAGCTATGGGCCTCCATGTTAATGAAGTCTCAGAACAGCAAAGTGTGCTACTGAAATCAGAATGAGGTCTCATCAAACTCACTGACATGATCTCACCTGGAAAGTTGCTTCAGTTATCTTAGATTTATTTTTTTTCATTCATTTTACATTCCGTCATCTATACCACAAAAATACTGACATGAAACAGAATGCACTGAAATTTGGAATCAATGAAATTGAAAGGAATCAGTGGAAGACCTGCGCGGCTCCAGGTGGTATACATCTTAGCGTTATTTCTTTTTATTTTAAGTTCTGGGGTACATGTGCAGGATGTGCAGGTCTGTTACACAGGTAAACGTGTGCCATGGTGGTTTGCTGCACCTATCAACTCATCACCTAGGTATTAAGCCCAGAATGTATTAGCAATTTTTCCTGATGCTCTCCCTCCCCCACTCCCACCCCCCCATACACCAACAGGCCCCGATGTGTGTTATTCCCCTCCCTGTGTCCATGTGTTCTCATTGTTTGGCTCCCACTTATAAGTAAGAACATGTGGTGTCTAGTTTTCTGTTCCTGCATTAGTTTGCTGAGGATAATGACTTCCAGCTCCATCCATGACCCTGCAAAGGACATGATCTCATTCCTTTCTATGGCTGCACAGTATTCCATGGTATATATGTACCATATTTTCTTTATCCAGTCTATTACTGATGGGCATTTGGGTTGATTCCATGTCTTTGCTATTGTGAACAGTGCTGCAATGAACATACATGTGCATGTATCTTTATAATAGAATAATTTATATTCCTTTGGGTATATACCCAGTAATGGGATTGCTCGATCAATGGCATTTCTGGTTCCAGGTCTTTGAGGAGTTGCCACACTGTCTTCCACAATGGTTGACCTAATTTACATTCCCACCAACACTGTAAAACATTCCTACTTTGTACCTTTGCTGGATCCTATCTAAGTTCTCTACTCAGAGCTATACCATTAGTTTTCTTTCAGCATGCCAACAAGAACCAGGAGAATTCATTATGTACATATGGAAGTGTAAACTACTTTTTATTTCTCCACACCCTATAAATTTTTTTTTCCTACAACCCTGGAGAAAAAAAAAGTCAAAAAAATTTTTATTAGGCTTTTAAGTAATATGTCATCATGGTAAGTAACTTACCTTGTAGGCCAGATTTCTTCAGCATTAACTTTAAACACTGTAAAGAAAAACAATGTCCAATGTTAGTTTTCTGTTTCTGAGTTACAGTTCTAGGACAAACACCCTTTTTGGACCCTAGGCCTATTTAAGTCTGACTATATTTAATGATTCTTGAATAGGCAAGGATAGACATAGTTAAGAAGATAATACACGAGTCAGCTTTCCTTACTAAAGGCTAGATGGGGCCAATTCAGGAAGAGGAAAAAGCAGTTTCTGGTGTTTGCAAGCAGGACTTAGTTCAAAGTCTCATCCACCAACTCCCAGGTTTGAACCATGACTTTCTTCCTGTAAGGATTAACTGTGTGTCTTTGGCCAGATATGATTAATCAAGTTAATTTCATAGACATTAAACTCTGAATCCTATAAAAGGCGAGATTGATAGCATTTGGGGAAAGTTCTCCCTTCTCTCTTCTCTTTATGACTGTCTGAATTTCCCCGTTTTCCCTAAATATAAAAACTCACAAGAATTGTGCAAGCTGTGATGTCATGGTATAATGCAAAAATGAGACAATATTAACAAAAGTTTAAATAAAACAAAAATAGTAATTAAAACAATTTCTTGAGGGAAAAACATTGCTAATTAAATCTTGGACAAGCGAGCAACTACAATTTGATTTCTATTACACTAGAGCAAAAGAGAGCAAAAATAAGGAAGTCACTGCTGTACTGTTTGTAATAAAAGAAAAATGGCAAAAAAAAAACCCCACCAAAATACACATTAATGGGAGATTTTTTAAAAAGTAGGAAATGTCTTAAAGCAGTTCAAAGAAAAAAACAGATTCATATATATTGGTCTTAAAAGATCTTTAAAATATTTTAAGTGAAACAAAGTTCTAGTATAATACATGCAAAGTGATCCCATTTATAATTTAAAAGAAATCACAGAAGCAAAGCACACTCTTCATTTCTATATGTATGTATATAGACACATGCTGGTATAGGCACAGCAAAGGTCTGGAGGGACACACACTCTGCTGATGTGGATAAGATGATGTTATCTGATTGCAACAGTGACTTCTAGAGAAAGGACTAGAATAGAGTGGTAACCAAGGGGGATTGTTAATCCCCTAGAAGTTTAAAAAGTGAGAAGAAATCCATGATTACTTGTATGACAAAAAATAAGGCTTTAAAATATAATTATAGATTGTTTAGAAAATGATGATAAAAACACAGTATACTAAAATATGGTGGATGAATGAAAGCAAGCTTATATTCTAAGAAAACTTAAAGTCTTAAACATTGTATTTAAGAAAAACAATCAAACAATTGAGCAATCAACTTAACTGTGTTTTAGGAAGGGGAAACAGAGAGCATAAAAGCCTTATTTCAGAAACAGCAAGAAGGCCAGTGTGGCTGAAGCACAGTGAGTAAGAGGGGGAAATGGTTGGAGGTTTGAAAATATAACAAAAATGATACCAGAGAACCAGATCACATAGGCCCTTGTGCAGACATTCAAGACTTCACCTCTTACTCTGGGTAAAATGGGAAACCACAGGAGGGTTGTGAGTATAGGAGTGACTAATGTCTCTTACATTTTAAAGGATCACTCAACTTTTTATAAGAACAGACCCTGGGAAGTGCAAGGCTATAAGGAAGGAGATCAGTTAGGAAGCTGATGGATGAAATTCATTTCAGATGAAAAAGATGACAGGTTTGACAGGGTGGTAGTAATGAACAGAATGAGATGTGGTCAGATCCTAGATGCATTTTGATGGTAGAACCAAAAGATGTCCTTGTGAAACTGAATGTGAAGTAAGAAAGAGAAGAATCAAGGATGACTTCAAGGCTTTCAGCCTAAGCAAGTAAAAAATGGAGTTGCCATTAACTGAAAAAGAGAAAAATATGAGCGGGTTATGTTTCAGGGAGAATAAGAAGAGCTTTACTGTGAATATGTTCTAGGTTTGGATGATTGTTAGACAACCAAGTGGCAGCTGGATGTTCTGGGCCGAGGTCCAATCTAAGAACTGGGCAGCAGAATGCTCAAAGATAGAGAAGAGGAGGAGACAGCAAACTGAGAAGGGTAGGCCAGTGGGATATAAGGAAAACCTGGAGTTGTGGTCTTCTGGAGCCCAGTGACAAAAGTGTTTCAAAGAATAGAGTCATCAGGTACATGGAATGTTGGTGATAGAGCAAGTAACATGAAGAGTAAAAACTGCTCACTGGACATAGTAATGTGGAGGCCACTAATGACCCTGACATAAGCTGTTTCAGTGACATAGCAAGGAACAAGTCTGCCTGCAAGGGGTTCAACGGAGTACAGAAAGGAAGATACATCACTTTTGAAAAGTTTTGTGGTTTCTTTCCTTGAAATTAAAAAATGTAAAGTTAAAAAGGCCAGTAAAAAACTGGGAAAATACCTGCAGAAAATAGTAAAATGATCCTCAAATACCCATCACCCAGTCCCAATCACAGGTTGAGTAACCCTTATTTGAAATACTTACGACTAGAAGTGTTGGATTTAAAAAAAAATTTTGGAATATCTGCATTATACTTACCAGCTAAGTAACCTCAATACAAAAATCTAAATATGAAATGCTCCAATGAATATTTTCTTTGAGTGTCATGTCAAAGGGTCAAAAAGTGCTCAAAAAGTTTTGGATTTTGCAATCTGGCAGTGGCCCTGCCTCCCCAGAGAGAGCGCTGCACAGCTGCCTGACCCACACATGTCTGCACCCAGCCCAATAGCAAGTGTGGCAGTATCCCCCTCCCCAGAGAGACCAACACACGGCTATGCTCAGGTTGTGCTTGGTCGCAACACAAACCAGCACCCTTTCCTCCACCAAACCATGTCACCTCTGTTACAAACACCCGTAACCTAGGAAATTGAGGCAACTGCACACATCATTAATGAGGATTACAGCTGAAGAACTGGTGTAGGGATCATGCTACTGAGCCCACCAAGAACCAAAGCCAACAACACATCATTTCCAACAGACACCCTAGAATCCATCTATAGGAAAAACTCCTCCCTACAATAGCTACTCCATAAAATTGGAAAAAGTAAGTGTTCAAGTAAATGTGAAGATATCAACATAAGAAGACAAGAAATATGAAGGGCCAAGGAAAGATGATATTCTGAAAGGAACACAGTAAGTCTCCAGTAACAAACCCCGAAGAAAAGTATATTTATGAAATGCCTGAAGAGAAATTCAAAACAATGATCTTAAGGAAACTCATAAATAAGAGAATACAGACAATCCAAAATTCAACAAAATCAGAAAAATTCATTCATAATCTGAATCAGAAATTCATCAGAGAAAGAATTTCTGAACTTGAAGACAGGTCTTTTGAAATAACCCAGTCAGAAGAATAAAAAGAATTAACAATTTAAAAAGAATGAAGAAAGCCTACAGGACCAACAAGACACCATTAAATGAACAAGTTTTCTCATTGTAGAAGTGCCAGGGGGAGAATAAATGACAAAAGACACAGCATATCTATTTAATTAAATAATAGGTGAAAAATTCCCAAGTCCAGGAGAGATATGGACATCCAGATCCAGAAAGCTCACAGGTTCCCCAATTAGATTCAACACAAAAAGATCCTCTTTGGGCACTTTATAATAAGACTCTCAAAAGTTAAAGACAAAAAGAGAATTCTGAAAGCTACAAGATAAAAGCATTAAGTCACATATAAGGAAATCCCCAGTAGACTATCAGTGGATTTCTTAGCAGAAACCTTGCAGGCCAGAAGAAAATGGGGGTAATATAGGAAAGAAAAAAACACTGTCAGCCAAGAATATCATATCCAGCAAAGCTATCCTTCAGAAATAAAGGCGAGATATAAATCTCAGATAAGCAAAAAGCTAAAGGAATTTATCACCACTAGACCAATCTTACAAGAAAATACTTAAGGGAGCACTACAACTGGAAACAAAAGGATGATAATTACTATCATGAAAACACATGAAAGTATAAAACTCACAAGTATAGGTAAATTCATAATCATACTTGGAATACCCCAGTGTTGCAATGGTGCTATATAAATTTATCAATCCTCTTCCATGAAGGTTTAAAGACAAAATAGCCAAAAACAACAACAGTTACTATTAGTGGCTAAGGACACAATAAAGATGTAAATTAAGGCAACAAAAATATAAATTGTAGAGGGAAGGGAAAAAATTCTAGACTATTTTTATATGATCAAAGGTGAGTTGGATACAGCTTAAAATAGTCTATTATAAGTACAAGACTCTCTATCTTAGTGCAACAGTAACCACAAAGAAAAAAATGACAGAAAATACACAAATAAGAAAAAGAAACAAAGCTTAGCACCATAGACAACCATCAAACCACAGAAGTAAACAACCAGAAAGGAAGAAAAAGATCTACAAAACAACCAGAAAACGATTAGCAAAATGGCAGGAGTAAGTTCTTACTTATCAATAATAACCTTGATTAAATTCTTCAATTAAAAGATATAAAAGTGACTGAATGGGTTAAAAAAAAGAAGACCCAACTATATGTTGCCTAAAAAAGACTCACCTCACTGTTAAAGACAAACATAGACTGAAAGTGAAGGGATGGAAAAAGATAGTCCATGCAAATAGAAACCAAAAGTGAGCAAGAGTAGCCACATTTATGTCAGATAAAATAGACTTTAACTCAAAAACTGTAAAAGGTCATTATAATTGATAATGGTCATTGTAGAAGAAGGTCATTATATAATAACTTGTTATATAATCACTATATATCATTATTATATCATTTATAATGATATAAAGGGATTCAATGAGAGGATATAACAATTGTAAATATATATGCAAACACCACCAGAACACCCAAATATATAAAGCTAATATTATTAGACCTCTAGGGGAACAAGACTGCAATACAATAATAGTAGGGACTTCAACACCTCACTTTCAATAATGGAAAGATCATCGAGACAAAAAATCAACAAAGAAACATTAAACTTAAACTTCACCATAGACCAAACGGAGCTAACAGATATTTATAGAACAGTCCATCAACAACTGCAGGATACACATTCTTGTCAACTGCACAGAGAATATTATCCATGATAGAGCATACATTAGACCACAAAACAAGTCTTAATACATTTAACAAGACAGAGATCATATCAAGTATTTTTTCTAACCACGATAAAACTAGAAATCAAAAAGAAAAACTTTGAAAACCTTACAAATACATGGAAATTAAACACGCTTCCAAAGAACCAATAAGTCAATGAAGAAAGTAAGAGGGAAATTTTAAAATGCCTTGAGACTAAAATAGAAACATATTATACCAAAACCCATGGGATACAGCAAAAACAGTTCTAAGAGGGAAGTTCACAGCAATAGATGCCTAGATCAAAAATGAAGAAAGATTTCTACTAAACAACCTAACCATGAACCTCAAGGAACTAGAAACATAAGGACAAACTAAACCCAAAAGAAGCAGAAGGGAATAATAAAGCTCAGAGCAGAAATAAACAAAATAGGAACTAACAAAACAATTCAAAAGAGAAACAAAATTAAAAACTGGTTCTTTTAATAGATAAAATTGGCAAACCTTTAGCTAGACTAAGAAAAAAAGAGTGAAGACTCAAATAAAGTCAGAGATGAAAATCAGACATTACAATTGATACCACAGACATACAAAGGATCATAAGAGACTATTATGAACAACTACTTGCCAATAAATTTAAAAACATAGAAGAAATGGATAAATTCCTGGACATATACAATATACTAAGATTAAATGATGAAGAAATAGAAAATCTGAACAGGCCAACAAGTGAGAAAATGCTTTCAGTAATAAAGTCTTTCATCAAAGAAAAGCTGAGGACCTAATGGCTTCACTGCTGAATTCTACCAAACATTTAAAGAATATCAATTCTCCTCAAACTACTCCAGAAAATTGAAAAGTTGTGAATATTTCCAAACTCATTTTATGAGGCCAGCATTATCCTGATTCCAAGACCAGATGTAGATTCAACAACAAAAAAAGAAAACTATTAGGCCAATACCCCTGATGAACATAGATGAAAAACTGTCAACAAGGTATTAGCAAACTGAATTTAACAAGCACGTTAAAAAGACCATTCACAATTATCAAGTGGTATTCATCCCAAGGATGAAAAAATTCATAAGGAACCACAAAAAAACCCAAATAGTCAAAGCAATTGTGAGCAAAAAGAACAGAGCTGGAGGCACCATACTGCCTTACTTCAAAATATACTACAAAGCAAAAGTAACCAAAACAGCAGGGTACTGGCAAAAAGTCTGACACATAGGCCAAAGCACCAGAATAAAGAGCCCAGAAATAAATTCACAAACTTAACAGCCAACTAATTTTTGATAGATGTGCCAAGAACACACATTGGGAAAATGATAGTCTCTTCAACAAATGGTTCTGGGAAAATTGGATCTCCACATGCAGAATAATGAGACTAGATTCCCTAACTCTCACTAAATACAAAAATCAACTCAAAATGGTTTAAATGCTTAAATGTAAAACCCAAAACAATGAAACTACTAAAGGAAAACATAGGGGGAACACTATGACACTGGATTAGGCAAGAATTTTTAAAATAAGCTTTGGTTGCCTCAAAAGCACAGGCAACAAAAGAACATAGACAAATGGGATTATAGCAAACTAAAAAGCTTTTGTACAGCAAAAGAAACAACAGAGTAAAGAGACAACCTACAGAATGGGAGAAAATGTTTGCAAAGTATAAATCTAACAAAGGGAGCTGGGCGGGGTTGCTCACGCCTGTAATACCAGCACTTTGGGAGGCCGAGATGGGCAGATCACTTGAGTTCAGTAGTTCAAGACCAGCCTGGGCAACATGGTGAGACACTGCCTCTACCGAAAATACAAAAAAAAAAAAAAAAAAAAAGCTGGGCATAGTGGCATATACCTGCGATCCCAGCTACTTCGGAGGCTGAGATGGAAGGATCACTTAGCCCTGGGGGTGGAGGTTGCAGTGAGCTGAGATCACCCCACTGCATGCCAGCCTGGGTGAGAGCAAGACTGTCTTAAAAAAAAAATCTAACAAAGAGTTAATATCCGGAATATATTATATAAGGAACTTAAACAATTCAACAGCAAAAAAAAAGTACCTGATTTAAAAATTGGCAAAAGACTTTAGTAAACATTTCTCAAAAGACACACGAATGGCCAACAGGTACGCACACAAAAAATGCTCAACATCACAAATCATAAAGGAAATGTAAATCAAAACCACAATGAAGTACCATATCTCACTCCAGTTAGAATGGCTACTATCAAAAAAACAAGAGAAAACATGTATTTACAAGAATGTGGTGAAAAGGGAACATTTATGCACTGTCGGTGAGACTGTAAATTATTACGGCCATTATAGAAAACAGTACAGATGTTCCTCACAAAATTAAACATAGAACTATCATGTGATTCACCAATCCCATTACTGGGTATGTGTCCAAAGGGTATGAAATCAGTGTGTCAAAGAGATATCTGCACTCCCATGTTTACTGGAGCATTATTTACAATCACCAAGATATCAAATCAACCTAAGCATCCAACAGTGGATGAACAGGTAAGGAAAATGTGGTATATATACACAACAGGGTACTATTCAGCCATAAAAAAGAATAAAATCCTGTTATTTGTGACAACATGGATGAACCTGGAAGACATCATGTTAAGTGAACGAAGCCAGGCACAGAAAGGCTGATCTGTAATATGACCTCACTCATATGTGGAATCTTAAAAAAAAAAAAAAGAGTTGACATCGTAGAAGCAGAGAGTAAAACAGCAGTTACTAGTGACTGAGGGGGAGATGTAAGGGGAGGATGGGAGAGGGTGGTCAACAGGTACAAAGTTACAATCTAATAGGAGGAATAAGCTCTAGTGTTCTATTGTACAGTAGGGTGATGATAGTTAACAGTAAGGATTGTATGTTAAAAAATAGTTAGAAAAGCTCTTGAATGTTCTCACCCCCAAGAAATGCTAAGTGCATGAGGTAATGAGTATGCTGATTTAATCATTATACAACACATATATGTACCAGAATATTAAATGTACCCCATAAATACGTGTCAATTTAATTTTTTTAAAATAGTTTCAGATTTTGGAGCATTTTGGATTTTGGGATCAGGGATGCTCAACTCATATTGCCATGGCCAGTTTTATGTGTCAATAACCCACTCACTTTCCCTGCCCTTGCCCCAGAGTTTTTTGAAGCAAATGCCAGATATATAATTTCATCTGTAAATATTTATTATGCATCTCTAAAAGATATTTTTAAAAACCTAAAATGATTATGACAGCTAAAAAATTAAGAATTCCTTAATACCAGCAAATATCCAACTAATGTTCACATTTCTCTACTTTCTCTTAAATTATTACTAAAGTTCCTTTGGCTTGAGTTAGGGTCCAAAGAAGTCCATACATTGCAACTGGTTGCTATGTCTTTTAAGCCTCTTTTGACCTATAGGTTGTCCTTGTCCCCTCTTTCGTAGAAGAGTTTTCTGATCTACATTTGGCTAATTGCAGACCTGTGATGAATTTAACCTGTTCCTATGCCTCCTGTATTTCCTATAAATTGGTAATTAGACCTAGAGGCTTATTCAGATTCAGGTCCAGTTGTTTGGTTTTTTGCAATAAGGGCATGGGTATTGTTCTGAATTTCTATGTTGTCTGAGTGTTGCTCTTTTTTGGGGCTAGCAATCTTTGAGGATCATTGCCTAGGTTCATTAATTTATTAGGAGTTGAAAAAATGTGAAATTCTAAAATGCCTTCATTTATTAGTTGGAATACGTTTATAAATAAAACTTATCATTATCTGCTTAGCTACCCTGGGATATAGTTTGCAAGGGAAAAACAGGAAAAAAAATGCTTTATTTTTTACCTTTATGATTGCCTAGCATCCATTATAGGTAACTGCATATTTTTGTATAGGATCATTATGAACTCACAGATTTACAGATTTTATGTACTTGTTTCAATTAATTTTTATTATTTTTCTCACTCAAGTTCAAATTGTCTCATCTTTGACTAGTGGGCTCCTCAATCTCTTTGATGATTCCAATGGTCTTGGATAGCAGCTTCACTGCTTTCTGTGATGGTAAGATGTTTCAGGCTCATCTTATTTCCTGACCTAGATATATAACCAGCCATTATTCTAAGATGCCCTGGTTCCTGTTTGTAGAAAATGGTATTTGGCAGCCATAATCTGGGTGCCAGGGGTACTCTGCTGCTACCAGGTTGGTCACTCTTTCCAACCTGTATCAGGGGACAGAGCTGGAAAAAAAATTTTTTAAGAAAAAATATATGAAGCTCATTCAGATTTTTCTATTTCAAATTCAGGAGAACAGGTTTTTTTAAACCACACTGATTTTATTTGTCTGTTTTCCAATACTAAAGGTCTCAGTTCTCAATAACAGCAATATAATTATTTACTTTATCACATACACACATATATACAAACATTCATACCACTGTGTGTGTATATAAATACTAGAAAAAATATGCCAAAATGTTAATATTGGTAGGATAAAGAATAATGATAGGTTTTCATTTTTTCTTTTAATCAATTTCTGCACATTCAACATTTCTATAATAAAAAACTATTATTGATAGAAAGAAAAAAATTGTAATCTTATTTAAAATTTCCAGTTGAGGCCGAGTGGAATGGCTCATGCCTGTAATCCCAGCACTTTGGGAGGCCGAGGCGGGTGGATCACTCGAGGTCAGGAGTTTGAGACCAGCCTGGCTAACATGGAGAAACCTCATCTCTACTAAAAATATAAAAATTAGCTGGGTGTGGTAGTAGGTAACTGTAATCCCAGCTACTCAGGAGGCTGAGGCAGGAGAATCACTTGAACCCGGGAGGCAGAGGTTGCAGTGAGCTGAGATCATGCCACTGCACTCCAGCCTGGGTGACAGAGTTGAGACTCTCTAAAAAAAAAAAAAAAAAAAAAAAATCCAGTTGGTTCACCAATTTTCAAGCTCCCAAAATAATTCCTCTAGTGAGTACATATAATTCTCTGAAGTATACCATATCAGGCCTAGTTTAGGACCTCCAAATCTTAACACAGGATACCACTGTTCCTCACAGCAAACATACAAACACACACAGCCTCTGAAAACAAAAGGTAAAATTACTTACATCTCTCACAGATATTGTTTCTTCTACTATGATTTCCATTTCTGTCCCAGGTTGAACGTCACTCCCCATTGCAAAAAACAGGAACAACTAATAACAAGACAGATGTGTAAATGCAATTTAATCTGAATTTAAAAATCCAATAAATGTATTATTTACTTTCAAAAATGTAAAGCCAAGGGCTCATGAAACTTTAACAAAAAATCTCAATTTATATGAAAATATGACTATGATTAATAATGTTACAATTTAAGCAATAATTATGCCTACCCAGAAGTATAAATTGCTTCATCATCAATGTTTTTTACTCCTAATAAATGTCTCCCACATACACTACTTCTTTTTCTTTCTTTTTTTTTTTTTTTTTTTTTTGAGATGGAGTTTTGCTCTTGTTGCCCAGGCTGGAGTGCAGTGGAGCGATCTTGGCTCACTGCCACCTCTGCTTCCCAAGTTCAAGAGATTCTCCTACCTCAGCCTCCCATGTAGCTGGGATTCCAGGTGCATGCCACTACGCCTGGCTAATTTTTTGTATTTTTAGTAGAGGCAGGGTTTCACCATGTTGGCCAGGCTGGTGTTGAACTCCTGACTTCAGGTGATCCACCCGCCTCAGCCTCCCAAAGGGTTGGGATTACAGACGTGAGCCACCGCGCCCGGCCAACATACACTATTTCTTCTACTATGATCTCCATCTCTGTCTCGATCACTCCCAAAAGGTATTTGTAATTACTACACACTGTTAGCATTAGTATGTTTTTTCTGAGTCACTTGGTTATGATTTTATTTTCTGCCAAGGGATTCAAATATTACAATTCTCAAGACTCCAAAGGAAAAATACAAATCTGATCTCTTATTCAGTTCCTCATAGCCCTGCTTTTCCTTTCTAACTCAACCTCACTTGTCATGTTTTCCCTCCTATCAGCTTGTCATGCACTACTATTTGCTAGGGTTCAGGGGAAAGCAAGTTAAGGGGGAAGTGGTTGGGAAAGTAATGAAGTGAATTTGGGAACCATGGGCAACCTGATTTGAGTCCAGATTACCCTGCTACAGGGTATTCACAATAAGAATATCCTTATGATTTCTGCACTGTAATAAGCTGATTAGCTGGGTATGGCTTCTGGCAAAGGTCAAACCTGATGGTGTTTTATACTGAAAATGGACACTGTTAAAGACAAGGGGAAAGGGAGGCTGCTCTGAGACTATTAGTGCAGAGAGTAATTAAGTCCAAAATTAATAAACTGTGTTTCATTCAACCTAAAATGCTACTGAGTGTTAGACTTACTATTTTCTGTACCAGTGCCAGCTATAACTGCAGAACGTCCCTGACTGTAAGATGCAACCTAATCTCACAGATGTAAAAATGTGAGAAAAAGAAGGTGTATCTCAGAACTTAGGAAATATAGTGGTTGAAAGTGGTGGCCACTCAGCATTAAAGATTCCTTTTAACCACAAAATCTTCACAGAAAAAGAAACATAAATATGCTTTGGCATAATATTTTATATTTAAACATCTAGAACTATAAGGATATATTCCTAAAATAAAATGTATGATTTAAGAAAAAACTTTTAGAGAAAAACAATATTACTGGAGTAGCTAAGGTACTAGTTATAATTCTGGTTATGGAAGGGTTGATTTTGTTTTGAAACAGGTGACCTTATTTTACCTGAGACGAACTTGGTGCTTTTCCAAGACACAGTCCCAATGAACTTCCCATCTTCAATTCTGCTTCCTTCAAAGTATAGCTGTCCGGCACTTAAAAAAATTTTGATAATATGATGAAGGTTATTAATTCCTAGCTCTCTAAGAAAAATAAATGCTGAAATCAGTATTTCTTTGAAAATTAAGAATATCAAGAAAGAAGAAAAATGAGTTGCACTTCAGACAAAAGGATTACATGCACTAAGATTAGGTTTGATTTTCAATTTCCATACTCTAAGATATTTTCTTCCTGTTTTCTATGTAACAATGCTAAATGGAAGCTATGAATGTCTAGTTTCCTACTTAATAAAAATGACTTGTTCAAAGAGCTGTTGTTTATATAGATTAAAAGCCAGATAATCCAAATCAATCCATAAATGAAGAAGTAGCTTCTTCGAAGTTTAAAGTTGAGATTGTTATTACCATCAATAATTAGGCTCATCCATGACTAAATTAAATCTAATGGTAAGAGGTGATACAGAGATGAGAACTGAAGATTTTATTTCATAATTGGTATCGCAATAAAATTCGCAAAAAAATGGAAAAATTTTGAAAATAAAGCTGGAAAAAATATAACTAGATCAAACCTGTGAGTAAAATGAGAATCAGATAATCAGAAAGAATGGTGTTTCATTTAGAAAACAGAAGTGTTTGTTTCTGGTTAAGGATTTCTGCAATATAAGGGTAAGATACCTGGAAGAAAATATGTCCTATAAATCAGTTTCCAAAAGGTAATTTTTAAATATTAGGTATTGGAGGCCACTATTTATCAAGAAAGACAGACGAGTATAAGCCACCTTTTGAAAGTTATCAAAAAGATTTACCTGGACAAAGAAGCTTCCCATTTCTATCAATAGGTCTCAAACAGCTGTTGTCAGCTATATATAAAAGGAATATTATTTTTCTTAGTATATTATTTTTCTTAGAGAGCTAGGAATTAATAACCTTCATCCTATTATCAAAATAAAAGGAAGCTGGTTACAGCATCAAACACAGAAAACAAAAGAGAGATGCTCTATTGTGTTAATTAGCAGCAAACTACAGAAAGCTAAAAACAAAAACAAACCAAAAACCCCCCAACAACCAAAGAAAAAACCCCCAAAATAAGTACAGGCAGTCTTTGTTTTGTGCAGTAGTACAAGACTAAAAAGTACCAGGTCAAACTGTGCAAAACAATCTTAATAATCAATGGAAAAATTACAATCGTTCCATGACACTTAAAAATTTTTGTTGAAACATTTAAAACCCTCTTCGTTATTAATATTATACATGTATTGGGAAAGGAAAAAACAGTAAAACCAATATTTATACTATAATTTAAAATACTAGAATCTTTGAGAATTAAAATGTTTTCTGTCTTTGTAAATTACATATAAAGAGTAGTTTAAGCAGGGCTTGGTTTCTTCTCATTGCATAGCTTATAATATAGAGTGACATTTTTCCTGTCCTGTGGCAAACTGTCATACTCCTTTCTAAGTTTGGATCAGCTTCCAATATCTAGAGTCTCTTGAGTGACTGCAGGGTCAACATTCCCAGAGGTAGCTGCTGTTTCTATAACTCCATATACTTTTGTTTCTTTGTGTACTTTCTTCTCTGTTGGTCAATTCCCTCTTTTGATTATGTATTCTTGTAAAATGTCATGGTGGGTTTAGCACTGCAACACAACTACATGCTTTGCTGTCTGTGTAATGAAGTGTACATGCAGTGACAAACCACCAGCAGACTTGAAAGAAATGAAGTGAATGGTTACTGCTTGTGGTGCACATGTGTTATTTATGTGATGAATTGTGCCCTGAAGAGCTGGCAGTCAAGTGTGTACTTTATTCAGTTACAGTTAATATACCATATACCATGGTTGCTGAAATTTTAACCATCTTGCTGGGGGACTGATGTTATATAACTAAATGGTAGTAATGAAATTTGTGCATGTCAGAGCAGTACAAGCAGACTGCCTATATTTAAAATATGTTGGGTGATTTTATGCTTATTAAATCGGCCAGCATGTGCTATATTTGAGGATACAGATTCTTGCTTTGGAAGAATATATTTCCTCAAGATCCCCTGGTGCTTGGAAGGGGCATACCAAGTTTTCAGTTCAAACAGAATTCTTAAAAAGTAGGACATAAATTGGAGGGGTGGGGGAAGGTTGAGTGTTCTGTATAGACAACAATAGTCTGAGCCTTAGAAGTTCTAACTTTATTAGACCACAGCAGAATCCCTTTCTGAGATTCCTGAGTTCAATATCTTGTATTACAGTAATATGAGGCTAGCATACAATTCTCACATAAATCTCTTGTTGACGGAAACAATTTACTTAAAGAGTTCCCCAACTTAAAAAGTGCTTTTAAAATACTGTCTCTTTAAAATCTGTTGGTTTTCACTGAACAGGGACTTACTGTGTATTGGCTACGTGCCAGGCACTGTGCTAGAAACTGGAAATACAGTGGTAAGCAAAGCAGTGTAAACTCAGTCGTCACAGAACCTTGTCTAATGGGGGAGGTGGATATTAAAAACACAAATAAAAGGGCAGCTACAGTGATAAATGCTATGAAGGAAAAGTACAGGGTGTTAGGAGAGTGCATCAGCAAGATTAACTGGGATTGTGTGGTCAGGGATGAAAGGAGAAGGTACATTTCATATAAGACCAAATAAACAGCTGAAGTTAAAAGCAAAGGGAAGAGAGTTGAAAGAGAGACTGAGCACTAAGAAGTCTTGGGGGTTAAAGAGAGCTTGTGCACTGAGAAACGCAGAAAAGTCAGCATGGGAAGTGAGTTGTGAGTACGCAGAAAAGCAGATCACAACAAGGTTACAGTTAAGCAGGGGTCAAATTATTCAGGTTCTTGTAGGCTAGGTTAAGGAATTAACCTAAGTGCAATGGAAAGCACTAAAGGGCTTTGTGCGGAGGAGTGACAGGATCTAATTCACACGTACTGACGATGATCAAATGGTTTGGAGGGGGGCAAGAGTGGAAGAAGGAAGACAAGTTTCACGGGATGACAGCAAACTATGCATTTAATAAACCAATGACTTTTAATGGACTTTACTGAGTTATAATTTTCTTATAATAAAATACATCTGGTTTAAATGTACAGTTAATAGTTTGATAAGTACCTAAACATCTGGTAACCACCAGCAAACTGAGGTATAGTTTGCATCATCCCCCCTAAACCTCCCTGTGTCAATTTGCAGCCAATCCCTCTTCCTCCCTCCCAATCCTGATCTGCCTTCTGTAACTACAGCTTAGATTTTATTTGTCTAAAGTGTCCTATGTATGGAACCACACAATGTGTACTCTTTTGCATCTACTTTCTTTCTCTTGGCATAATGACTTTGAGATGCATTCATGTGTTGTATGTGGTGGAACTAGCAGTGCCTTGCTCTTCAGTGACGAACAGTATCCATTGCTTAAATACACCATCATTTGTTCATCCATTCGCCTGCTCATGGGCTTTAGGATTGCTTCCAGTTTGGGGTTAGGAACATTTATGTCTTTATAAGGATATATGTTTTAACTCTTATTCAGTAAATACCTAGATGTAGAATTGGTAAGTGGATGTTTAAATTTATAAGAAATAAGCTAACTTTTCCAAAGTGGCTTACCCATTTTACCCTCCCATCAGCAACATATGGGAGTTCCAGTTGCTCCACATCCTTGCTAACACTTGGTTGACTTAACATTTTAAGTTTTATTTACTCCACTGGGTGCACAGTAGGGTGTCATTATGGTTTTAATTTGATTGCTAATGATTCTGAGCATTTTTTCCTGTACTTACTGGTCATTCATAGGTACGTCTTCTTTTGTAAAGTGTCTGTTCAAGATTCTAAACCTGGGTTAGGTTACAAGGGTTTTTTTTTTTCTTTAATATTCTGAATGTAAGTTGATTGTCAAATATGTGTTTCATAAATATTTTCTCCCAGTTTGTGGCTTGCCTTTTCAAATGCTTTTTGAAGAGTAGAAGTTTAAAATTTTAATGTAAATTAATTAGGCTTTTCTTCCATGGTTTGTGCTTTTTGAGTCCTATCTTTAAGAATACAAAAACCTTTCCTTATGATAAAGTAACAAAGATTTCCTCATATGTTTTCTCCCAGAAATTTTGTAGTTTTAGGTTTTAACTTTTAGTTGTATGATCCATTTAATTTTTGCATCAGGCAAAGTAAAGCTTGAGGTTCATTTCTGCACATACAAATATCTAAATGGCCCAGCACTATTTGTTGAAAAAATGCTATCTCTCTGCATGAAAATACCTTGGCACTTTTGTTGAAAGTCAATGACTACGCACCTATTTCTAGATTCTCTGAGTTCCACTGTAAATATTTTAGGCTTCACAGGCCACATGTGATCTCTGTTGCACGTGCTTCTTGTTTAAATAGCCCTTTACTAGTGCGAAAACCATTCTTTGCCCACTGGCTGAAAAAAAACAGGTTGTAGGCCATAGTTTGCTGACCTCCTCTCTATATGTCTACCTGTATGCCAATATACACTGTCTAGAGTAAGCCTTGAAATCAGATAGTTTAACTCTTCCAACTTTGTTCTCGTTTTCAAAAGTGTTATGGCCACTTTAAATTCTTTGTATTTCCATGAAAACTGTAGAGTCAGCTTGTCAATTTCTTTAAAAAATGTTAAGATTCTGTGTAAGAATATATTAAATCTACACATCAATTGGGGAAGAATTATCCTCTTAAGAATATTGTATCATCTGGCCAGGTGCGGTGGCTCACACCTGTAATCCCAGCACTTTGGAAGGCCTAGGCAGGCGGATCACGAGGTCAGCAGATCAAGACCATCCTGGCTAACACGGTGAAACCCTGTCTCCACTAAAAATTAGCCGGGCCTGGTGGCGGGCACCTGTAGTCCCAGCTACTCGAGAGGCTGAGGCAGGAGAATGGCGTGAACCCGGGAAGCAAAGGTTGCAGTGAGCCAAGATCGCACCACTGCACTCTAGCCTGGGTGACAGAGTGAGACTCCATCTCAAAAAAAAAAAAAAAAAAAAATTAGCTGGACGTGGTGGCAGGTGCCTGTAACCCAGATATTCGGGAGGCTGAGGCAAGAGAATCGCTTGAACCCAGGAGACAGAGGTTGTAGTGAGCCAAGATTGCTGCCCTGTACTCCAGCCTGGGGGACAGAGCAAGACTCCGTCTCAAATTGAAAAAAAAAAAAAAGAATATTGTGTTGTCTGATTTGTGAATGCTGTATATTGCTTTATTTATTCAGGTCTTCTTAAATATCTCACAGCAGTATTTTCTAGTTTTTAGTGTACAGGTCTTGCACATATTTTGTTCATTTATGTCTAAGTATCCCATAATATTTTATGCTATTATAAATGTTTTCTTAATTTTGATGTCGATTTTGTTGTTGTTGTTGCTGGTAGTTTTAAGGCAATGAATTTCTGTATATGATTTTGAGTTCTTGCTAAATTTACATGCATTAAGATACTAATTCACATTCAGTAGAATGGCCATGTTGGTGTGGATATGGTGATTAGGGAACACTTCAACACTGCTGGTGGGAACGTAAACTAGTACAGCCACTATGGAAAACAGTGTGGAGATTCCTTAAAGAACTAAAAGTAGAACTACCATTTGATCCAGCAATCCCACTACTGGGTATCTACCCAGAAGAAAAGAAGTCATTATACAAAAAAGATACTTGCACATGCATGGTTTTTTTTGTTTGTTTTTTTTGAGACGGAGTCTCGCTCTGTCACCCAGGCTGGAGTGCAGTGGCGCGATCTCGGCTCACTACAAGCTCTGTCTCCCGGGTTCACACCATTCTCCAGCCTCAGCCTCCCCAGTAGCTGGGACTACAGGCGCACACCACCACGCCTGGCTAATTTTTGTTGTATTTTTCAGTAGAGACAGGGTTTCACCATGTTAGCCAGGATGGTCTTGATCTCCTGACCTTGTGGTCTCCCCGCCTCAGCCTCCCAAAGTGCTGGGATTACAGGCGTGAGCCACTGTGCCCGGCCTGCACATGCATGTTTATAGCAGCACAGTTTGCAATTGCAAAATCATGGAACCAACCCAAATGCCCATCAATCAATGAGTGGATAAAGAAACTGTGGTGTGTGTGTGTGTGTGTGTGTGTGTGTGTGTGTGTGTGATGGAATACCACTCAGCCATAAAAAGGAATGAATTAATGGCATTTGCCGTGACCTAGATGAGATTGGAAACTATTATTATAAGTGAAGTAATTCAGGAATGGAAAACCAAACACCGTATGTTCTCACTGATATGTGGGAGCTAAGCTATGAGGACACAAAGGCACAAGAATGATATAGTGGACTTTGGGGACTTGGGGGGGAAGGGTGGGAGGGGGATGAGGGATAAAAGACTACAAATAGGGTGTAGTGTATACTGCTCGTGTGATAGGTGCACCAAAATCTCACAAAGCACCACTAAAGAATTTACTCATGTAACCAAACACCACCTGTACCCCAATAACCTATGGAAAAAATAACAATAAAAAATGTGCTCAAAATATGTTTTTTTTTTTAAAAAAAAGTCAAAACCAAACCAGTAACAGCAGATTCTAAAGAAAAAAAAAAAAAAAAAGATGGCTGGGCTCGGTGTCTCATGCCTGTAATCCCAGCACTTTGGGAGGCCGAGGTGGGCGGATTACCTGAGGTCAGGAGTTTGAGACCAGCCTGGCCAACATGGTGAAACCCTGTCTCTACTAAAAACACAAAAATTAGCTGGGCGTGGTGGCACACGCCTGTAATCCCAGCTACTTGGGAGGCTGAGGCAGAAAAATTGCTTGAACCTGGGAGACGGAGGTTGCAGTGAGCGGAGATCGTGTCACTGCACTCCAGCCTGGCTGACAGAGAGAGACTCTGTCTCAAAAAAAAAAAAAAAAAAAAAAAAGATAATCACAATTAATCACAGATTGACAAGGACATGTAGAAACTGCAACCCTGACACACTGCTAGTGGGAGTATAAATGGTTCAGTCACTTTGGATAATAGTGCGAGAGTTTCTTATAAAGTTAAACATAAATTTGCAAATGACTCAGCAATTCCAATCCGGTACATGTACCCAAGAGAAATGAAAACATATCTCCTCACCAAGACTTATGTGTAAAAGTTCATAGTGGCATTATTCATAAAAGCACAAAAGTAGAGACAATCCAAATGTCCATCAATTCATGTTTGTCCAGGATAAACAAAATGTGATACTATCCATATAATGGAATACTAGACTAGTCAGCAATGCAAAGGAACAAGCTATTGATACGTACTAAATCATGGACGAACCTCAAAAATGATATGCTATGTGAAAGAAGCCAGACACAAAAGACTATATGTTTTATGATTCCAATTATATTAAACATTAAGAAAATAAAGTCTATAGAGACAGAAAGCAGATTAGTGGTTGCCAGGGGCTTGGAATACAGATGGGTACAGGGATCTTTTTGGAGTAATGGAAGTATTCTAAAACTGGATTGTGGTGATGGTTATAGAACTCTACACATTTACTGATGATTACTGAATTAAACACTTAAACTGAGTGAATTTTACGGTATGTAGATTATATCTTAATAAGGCTGTCACAGAAAGCCTAATGGTAAGTGAATAGTGAGTTTGCAGAATATACATTCAGTATAGTTCAACATGAATACATGGACTAGATACACACCTACATCAGATATACTCATTGTATCTGGGGAAGGAGAGAAAGAATAGGTCTGAGGAGGAGAACACAGGGGACTTTAACTTCATTTATAATGTTTCAAACAAAAACAAACATATGACAAAATGTTAATATTTGTCCATTTTGGGTGGTAGGTATGTGAGTTTTCCCTAAACTGTTTTTTGTATTCTCCTATATTTTCTTCAAGACCAAAATTAAGCTAAACTAAGAACCGAAAAGCAAATGTAAATGATTACCTAGTTCCTTCATTAATTTTAATTCCTTTATGGCTTTAATTCGAATATCAAACACCATCTAAAACAGAGAAATAAAATAATGACTAAGTTGTAAAAAATGGGAGGAGATGAAAATGAGGATTGTCACTGTGTGCATAAACAAATTATTTGAGATATTAATTACCTGACATTTAGTAGTTTTTGCCCACTGGAAATTTTTCCATCCCTGAAATCCTTTTATAAGATCAAAAGCAAAAACTTAGGACTTCATAGTTAAGTTTTTACCAAATTGCTGTTAATTGGAACAGAAAGGACACCTACAGAAAACTACAGAAACTGTAGAAAACTACAGAAACTAAAGAAACTAGCTGAAAGGCAATAAGCTGACAAACCAGTAACTTTTCTAATGAAAGCAAACAAAATAAACTGCAGGCAATCACATTTCTCTATGTCAGGAATGATGAATGTGGGGCCAGTAAGCATAAATAAAAATGTATACTATCAGCCCGAGTGCACTATTTAAAATTTCTGTTTAAATGACTTTATTTTAGATTCTTTCCCTTTTTCAGTTTAGCCTAATTTCCTCTAGGATACAAAATCTTGTAAATTTAGGAGGAAAACCGATGTCAGACAATCTGTCCTCCCACAGTACCCCACACTGTGAAAAGAAGAAACAGAGTGAGTCATAAAGGACTTCACCAAAGTCTCTCACTTAGGGTCAAGGTACTAGATCTTCTGAACTTTAGTGTATTCATCATACAGTGTAAATATTAACACACTTTAAGAAACTATAATATTTATATAAAAGAAAACAACATTCTAGTAAGTTTCAATTTGTTATAGAAAAAAAACCCATAATGAATTGAAACTACATAAATATAAAAAGGTATTTCCTGAGATGATGTTTAACGAAACTAGTCTTCAAATGGAGAACTGAAAGCGTTCCTTTTAAGAACACCTGGCTTTACAGAAAAACAGAGTATAATGTAAAACAATTTAAGATAAATTTAAAAAACAGAAGTCCACAACACAAAACCAAAACGTATGTATACTTGGCTTAAAAAAAATACAGAAAAGACCCTTGAAAATAGCATTTTCAAGGAAGCCAAAGAATTTCATTTTGTGGGAGCCAGAGAATTCCATGAACTAACTAAATGAGTAACTCCCACATTCTAATTCTAGGCTTTGGAGGAAATTTTAAAAGGCACGTATTTTCTTGAAATATGCTAAGGGCTAACATAGGTAAACAAGCAATAATCAAATGTTAAATAAAAAGCTGACTTCCTAAGAGCTGAAGTCTATTGAGACAACTGTTCTGAAAGATTAAGGTATTGTTTTCTAAATAAAATTCTGTTAACTGAAAATCTATCAGCCAACCTTTAATTATATTCTACTCACTGTGTTAACAGTTGCTGATATTTTAACTTGCTTCTCTTCAGATTCTAACTGGCATAAATTTTTAACGTGGAGCCAGTCAATCTCATTCATACTAGTGACCCACTTCTCTTCCTTGGTCAACAAGCTGTAGGTAAAAAGAAAAGATCAGAAATTAATACCTTTCCTTAGGCATCACTTCCAAAACTCTGCATGTGTCACTTAATGTGACTAATTAGAGGTGACCAAGTTCTACTGAGTCGTCTCTATGATAAGTGGGCTACCTTTGCAGGGTAATGTTAGGCAGTAGTCTATAGAGTCTATATTCATGACTCCAAATATTCTTTGATTTACCTACATAATTTGTTGCCACATTTTTCACAGAGAACTTCTGTAAGTAAACAGTTGCTGGCTTCTGCCCGCACCCTGCAAATCACTAGGGGAGCTTTAAAAGAGCACCTATGCCAGGAGCCTACCCCACTGGATCTAGATTTCACTTAACAACAGGGCAGCCATGTGCAGACTGTAGACTGACACTGCACAAAAGGGCCACATCTAAGGAGTGTCACACATGGCATATATATTGTATACTGCATTTCTACATAGAGTTTTGTTTTATAATTGCAGCCGGCAGTAGAGTATCTTGTTCTAACATTTTCCCACAGAGAGTAGTAAAGGGTCCTGAAGAGGTGCCTTCTTTCTAATTCACACAGAAGCATTAATGGGCTTGCCGAAGTCCTCTTTGGGAATGTACATTAGAGCTCTGAAACATAATTCTACTCTTTATTGCAGTTATTCCATTCTGAGCTCCTACCTTAAGCTAGCAATCCCAAATAAAACAAAGTTTGAAGCACAAGATGCTCCGTGAAGACTACCTTAAAATAGTGAAAAACTGTATGATAACCATGACAATGACCGTAATATATTAACTAAAACATTTAGCACTTACTGTGTGTACTTTGTAAGCACTTAAGTCTTTCAATCCTCTCAAGTCTATGAAGTTGGCACTAGTTATTATCCCTATTTGACAGACAAGAAGACTGAGCAGAGAAAGACGAAATACCTTGCCCAAGGTCCCACTACAGCCTACTGACTTGCCTAGGAGCACAGTTAGGCAAACTATAATGTCACATAGATTACTATGTAGCCATCCAAGGCGGTTTATAAAGAGTCTACAAATCTCAAGGTTGGGCAGGGGTGATGGAAAGCAGGATACAACTACTTATCTACAAAATAATCATTATTAGGTTTAAAAAGAAAGGCACCCAAATGCTAACAGTGATTAACACTGCATGCTGAGAAGACGGATACTGTTTTGGGTCCCTTTTGTCTTCACTTTTGTATTGCCCCAGTCCCAATAAATGCATACTGCCTTTTATAAAGGAAATACAGTTCTTATAAACAAGGTAGGGAATGTCTGCAAAACCCCTGTCCAAAAGAGTAATAGTGGTAAGTGTACTACGAAAGAAACGGTCCACAAGTGCTCTGCTTCTCTGCATCAAAGCCACTATAAATAATGATACAGACATCCTGCAATCTAAGTAAATCTGTAGCACTGAGAAAACAGGGAGCTTGAAGTCTTCAATATATGGAAATATTGCAGTTACAGTGTATGACACATTGACTACAGCAACGTACTGTCACAGACATAGATGACAAAGAGATGCAGCTTTAAATGTGACCACAGGATTCATGGGGGTAATTCGCCAGGTAACTGCTCTATTTGGGCAACTGGGTTCTCAAGAGTCACAGAAAGGATTATAAGGAAAAAATGAGTTGTCTTATGGGTCTCCTGAAACGAAATATCCAGAAACAATTTAGCCATAATGTTAATACCTTCTTCAGGAAAATTTTCAGTTTTC
Source organism: Pan paniscus (assembly GCF_029289425.2). Taxonomy (NCBI): domain Eukaryota; kingdom Metazoa; phylum Chordata; class Mammalia; order Primates; family Hominidae; genus Pan; species Pan paniscus. The sequence goes on from NC_073262.2 coordinate 136,125,970, forward strand.
TCTGTGAGAATTTCCTTCGGTTTTATAACTGGCACTAATCAGAATTCACTTGATAACTTTTGCATTATAGCCAACTAATTGATACTCTATACAGTCTAGAAAATCAGGGATACTTATATTATTTTCTCACCACATTTACCAAAAAGTCCCTTTACAAAACATCATGTTTTTCTCTAAGTTACATAACCTAAAACATTCCTGTATGCAATATTTAGAACATAATGCCTAGAAATAAAGAAACATTCAACTCTTGTCATTAAAATAAAGCTTTAGAGTTCTTCTGGGTGGTACTGTAATTAAAATGACTTTTAGAAATCCTTTTTCTCTTGTTAGCGAGTTACCTGTTATCATCATGAGAATCCTGAATTAAAATTGAGCTTCCATTTCTGAGCCCTTGCTCCCTGAATGTCTTCCTCATGTCTTCCTTGGGGATGGCCGTCCAACCCTCCCCACCTGGACATCCAGCACTGTTGATGAAGATGACACCTGCTGGGATTGCTAAGGCTGTGAGGACAGTGCCCACTTCTGCATTAGCTGGAAAGACATGTGGAGATTCTATCACCTGACAACACTTTTCTCCGTCACGGCTTGTGTCTAGATGAAGAACATTTAAAAGCAGAGGTTCGCAGTCAATACCAGTTTGAATGTGGACTCCACCAACCTGCAATCATACCAAGACAACCATTAGTACAGCTGATATTTGCCAACACCGTCAACATAACATGGTAAAAGATTACTCTTAGAGAACAACACTCATTTTTTCCAAGTAAAATAAAATTTTCACAAATGTCTGTTAAGCATCAGAGGAACAACTTCAGATTTTTCCTTTGAAACTTTCTTATCTTTTATTTTTTTAGGAGAAATCTATGATAGACTGGAGATAGACATTTATGAGTTATCATGGGTGGTGATGAAGCCAGATTGGCCAAGGTCAGTTCACAGAGTGGCTGAAGTGCTCCTGGCCGCCTTCTAGAGATAGAAAATTCACTCTCTACCTCCAAACCACCCCCACTCCCCAACTCAGTATAGATTCTCACTCTTCTAAACTCCCACAGGCACTATGCACAGACCCCCTACTCCAGCACGTATGGTGCAGTTCTTCACATGACGAGGGCCTAAAAGGACACAGATCAACTGACTGGCCTTTGACCTAGCATCTGACGCACAACCTGGTATAACGGAGGCGCTCAAGAAATGTCTCCTTGACGTACAACTAGCACTGATTGTCCCTAACATTTATCAAGCATTTCAGTAGTTTTCTAATATCTAATTGCCCTCACATAGGCTGAATAAAATTTCATTACAATGACTTTTTTTTTGAGATGGAGTCTTGCCCTGTCACCCAGGCTGGAGTGCAGTGGTGTAATCTCAGCTCACGGCAACCTCCACTTTCCGGGTTCAAGCGATTCGCCTGCCTCAGCCTCCCAAGTCACTGGGATTACAGGCATATGCTACCATGCCTAGCTAACTTTTGTATTTTTAGTAGAGATGGGGCTTCACCATGATGGCCAGGCTGCTCTTGAATTCCTGACCTCAGGTGATCTGCCTGCCTCGCCCTCCCAAAGTGCTGGGATTACAGGCATGAGCCACCATGCCCGGCCATTACGAAGACTTTAAAAACATCCAAAATTATCACGAATATTTCTTCAGTAATTTTTTTTACCTCCACCCCATTCCACACAAAGATGTCTTCCCCATCAGCAATTTCAGTTTCACACAGTGTCAGTTCATCCCCTAGAAAGAGATCACCAGTGAGACCATTCATCATGACCATCAGAAACGACTGAGCTAAAGAAAGAGCTGAGACAAATATTTGTTTGAAAAAGTATTTTCACTAAGGAAAATTTAAAAAGTAGTAATTATTTTTATTCTCTGGACATTATTTCATTGTAATTTTTCTTTAAAACGTTGTTACAAAAGCTTTGTGAGTATGGTGGCAGGACAAGAGAGATAATCCAAAGGTCAAGTGTACTTGAGGCACATGACATTGGAAACGGGAGTTAGGCTTAAGCATGGAATGGTCCCAACTCCACCGATATGTCCATAACACAAGCTGTGTTGTGTGCTTCAAGTCTCTCAGCTTCAGTTTTCTCATTTATGAAATGGAGATAAAAGAATTTTATGAAAATCAAGTGAGATAATCAACATAAAACACCTATTACAGATTTTGGCCCAAATTAGATGTTACTGCCGCTACTGTTAACTCTCATTGTTTTGCTGCTATTTAAAGGAAGTAAATACTTTCAAACTCTCAAAGTATTTCTTGTTTTACTACAAAATCTGAAGCTGAGAACTGGGCAGAAAATCAAGTCAAATAAATATGATGCAAATGGTTTGAAACTATGTTGTTCAACAATGTGTGTCAATATAAAAAATTCTAAAGCTTTTCAAGAAATTTTTAGTAGAGGTAGCCTTAATTTCAGAAAAAATAAAATGTTTCCATGTTAGAAGAATTTCACACATTATATAAACTGGATACATTAAAACGTGGATATTTTATTTCTTTTGGAAAACTTACAGTGTGAAGATAATCTACTTAGTTAAGAAAGTAGTAGGTGGGGAAGGACTGACAAAGAGTAGAAAATCACAGGTGAGCCGGACAAAAATGTAGATATATAGAGTGAGTTGCTATGTTTTCATATTTATCTTACCGCCAAGTGACTGGTAAATGTGAAGTCCTGCTGGTACAAGCTTTGCAACACTAAGAATCATGTCTCCTTCCCAAAATTCTAACAGCTGAAGAATATTAATGAAGGAAAAGAGAATGTTGAAAAGTGACATATACATATCACCTTTCCAGGTTACTGTGCCAACTCACATATGAAGATGACACAGAGAGCAAGCAAATGAATACTCTCACCCCCACCCAACACCGAAAACTTGAAAAGAAGGCATCACTTGTTAAATTAGTCAAAGCCAAAGACGGCTAATCTCCTCCATTCCTGAGTGAAGAATGCTGGCCTACACAAAGGGCACAACAACCATCTAAACAATTCTGCTTAATATATATGAAGAGCACTTTTCTCAGAAAGCAAGTTGATGAGCATGTCAGCCTAGGAATTTTTACTCAAAAGAGCAAGACTAATTTGCGGAATTAGCAATGTTGAGGGAAATGTAGCCCTGACTCTAGCACACACTCATCTTCTAGTTGCTTGAAAGGAATGTCTCCCATTGCAAATTTATAAAGGTGCATTACCAGTTTACTTAATAGATTACCACGGCTTTGCTCTTTAAGTTTCTAGATCTGAGAGTCTGAGCACTGTGGCAAGGTCACCAAAATAATATCACCATAAAAGTCATTCCTATCTAGTCATTCTCTACAATACCATAAGGTATTTTCTTAAAAAGAAATTTCTTATTTACAAGCGATTAGTTTGCTGTGAATTAAGTTTTCTAGCCTCTTGTCAGTGGCTTCCTTCTAAGAGAATAGTTAGTAGGCATATACACTTAAAACACCAAAACACACAGACTGGAGTGTACCTCACACTTACAAAGTGAATAAGATCCTTTCCATTTAAAATATCCCCCTAGACTAGGTTCAGATTCCCACATCTGCCTGTATCAACAGTGCCAGAATTGGCTCAGAAATAAATTTCTAATGAAAAATTTCAGAAATATTAGACAACTTTAGAAATCCTGACACTGATCTAGTATTTAAAAAACTTCAAATCAACTAAGGTTAAAAGGGAAATTGCTTTGCTTTTCTTAGCAGAAGAAAATTGAAAGAAAGCTAATAGTTTTGGTAATAGGATTTTTCAGAAAATTCATTTAACTAATTTCTGGGAAAAAACACAAAAAGCTAACATTTTCTATCTCCCTTTTCCTTGATCAGAAAGTAGTGTGGAGCAGGAGGGTGATTAGGAGAAAAAAATCCTAGATGAAGAGTAGGGAGAAGAGGGACAGAGTCCCAGCTCCATCAACTAGATTTAGGACCACAGGCAAGACACTGAGTCTCTTTAAATCACACTGCCTCGTCTTCAAAATGGGGCTGATGTGTCTTCATGAGATTAAAGAACCAAATCACATGATTTATATGAAAGCAGTGTAAGTAAAATAAAGAACACTGCTGTTGCTATCATCATTAAAACATACCTAGAAAAATGACTTGGAGACTACAGCACTGTTTTTACTCTAAACTAGCAGATACTTTCCTTCACTTAAGAATATTATTAATAAATACTGTTCTATACTACAGGGTAGAAAGTTAGTTGCGTTTATTTGTTCAGTAGTTCTCAGTTTCACACAACATGCTCATCTTTATCTTTTCACTCTCTTTGAAAGGCAATTTGCTTTCATTTATTTTCTAAAAAAGAGACAACTTTATATTCTTTCTTCCCCTCAAATAAAATGTACCGGGCCTGATTGTCCACCTGAAAAGCTGCTGGTAGGAGCTGTGGAGAAAAGCCTCTCTAAAAGACTTAGGAGAGAAAATTTGGGTCATCCCTCTATGAAGTGGCAGATGTCAGATCTTCCTAAGCAGCTTTGAAAAATAAAGTTGTATCCTAAACAGAATGAAATGGAGAGTCTAGCTGGAGATGGTGCTTGATGTCTGAATTAAGAGGAAGTAAGGCGATATTACCTGAAATATTGACTGCCGGAGATCTCCTAAAGTTTTTCTTTTATCAAAGGTCAAATCCCACACGCTTTCTGTTTGAGAGACTACTGGGTGCAGAGCCCCATTGAAGAAATGATACTGAGGGCCCAGGTGAAGATGCAATTCAAAAGTATTGTTTGCAGAATCACATTCTGCCCTTTAAAGAGGCACAAAAATACATAAATACTGTGTTTTTATAACAGACACTGTGTTTTATCTCAAACCAAAGATATCTGGCTTACAATAAAGTTCTCCATCCCACCAAAGTAACAATTTTTCTTCTATGTGCCATAATTAGTCACTTTAATTTTTCAGTCAATAGCAAAAATTCAGTTCTGTCACCATGAATTCCAAGAGAAAACTGTTTTAACATAGGCTGCAATGTTAACTCCATTTCTCTGAACAAAGGCTGACACTTGAAATCTTCTAATTCTGAGATTATATTATATTTATGAACAAAATGCTAGAGACCGGCTTACATCATTATGTTAAGTAGCAGATTTACTTCCATGTCATCTATCATCCTTATTTCCACTAGATTTTGCACATTCTCCCATGATTTTTTTTTTTTTTTTTTTTGAGACAGAGTCTCACTCTATCGCCGAGGCTGGAGTGCAGTGCTGCGATCTTGGCTCACTGCAACCTCCACCTCCTAGGTTCAAGTGATTCTCCTGCCTCAGCCTCCTGAGTAGCTGGGATTACATGTGTGTGCCACCCTGCCTGGCTAATTTTTGTATTTTTGGTAGAGATGGGGTTTCACCATGTTGACCAGGCTGGTCTTGAACTCCTGATATCAGGTGATCCATTTGCCTCAGCCTCCTAAATTGCTGGGATTACAGACGTGGGCCACTGCGACCGGCCCCATGAAATACTTGAAGCCAGTAGCATGAACCTCCCGAGACCACGTTATCCAGGCTAAAAGTCCTTGGCAGCAGCCTGGTGTTGACTGCTCTTCTCTGAATCCACTCGGCTGACTCGAAGCCAGCGCGAAACACAGGTAGGGTCTGACCAATGTGGAGCTGGAATGAGGCTTATCATGCAACTCACGTACTTCAGGACACTTCAATGAACATGGTCAGAGAGCACAACCACACGAAAGACCTTAGTGCGGGTTGACGACAGCCCCTCAGGCTCTGCCTTTTATTTTTTTATTTTTATTTTTTTAAAATAACAACTGCTAGTCCAGACCACTTATGCAGGTTATTTTTTAGACTTAAGATATTTCACTCCGTTAAGTTTTAATCTTTTTGGTATCTTGGTTTTTGTTGTTTCTTTGCTCGTGTCATTCACTGTACTTTTTTCCCCCAGCTCCAAGCCAATGATAAAAATGTCAAATACACCCTGTCATATAATCAGGCATTTGGGTCCACAAGGAGATCACGGTAACATCCATTTTCCTAACCCAATACCCTATTGACCCTAACAAAGCACAAATAAAGAAGCAGTTCAGAGTCAAAGGTGAGGCCCCAAAAGAGAATGCTGAGATCATAAAGTTCTCACAAACCATCTCTTTAAGTAAGAATCCATTATAGGCTTTCCCCCAAGATCAGCATTGCATTCAATAGGTTATAGCATCCATATTTCCCTCCTTTTGAAAATCTGCCCACCACTGATCCTCTCTCACTACATGCCAGTTCGCTACAACTACTTACCTATGAGGGGTGATTTTCATGGCAGGCTCTCTTTGGACCCAAGGAAATAATCTGGCCAGGCCAGGATACAATTCATTCAGCCCCACTATGTGCTCACTGATTTCTCTACTCTTCTTAGGCTTCGATCCCTACTTAGCAATGGCTGTTTTATATGTCACCATTTAATTCACTCTCACACATAAGGGATAATTTCAGAGTTAAAGTTACCCTCACTATAAAAATTCAGCAGCCAAACAGACACTTGCATTAACAAGTTGACTACTTTTTTTCTTTTTAATTTTCATTATTGAATGCTTAAGGCCTAAATTAGATCTTTATTCTCTGGAATACTAGTCAAACTCTAAAAGCAATTTAAAATTACCTTTTGGTTTGCAGTTCAATGTTAGCTGCATCCATTTCATTCAGTAAATGACACGGAACCCCATATCTTGGATTAGCTCGAGCTGTGAACAAAATTTTTCATTAACTTGTGTTGGCTAAATGAAATCTGGTTGCTGGAAGAGGTAGCATGAAGACTAGAAAGGACTGTCCTGGGAGCTAGGAAAGCTGCTATTAATTAGCTGTGTGAATATGAATTTTCTCAGGATCTCAGTTTTCCCATCTGAAAAATGAAAAAGTTAGAACAAATGAAAAGTAAATATTTCTTTAAGACAAGCTAGAAGAATTCCATTTTTTCAACTCTTTTAAGTATACTTTTTAAAAAGAACACCCAGATTTTCATCTTTTTTTTTTTTCTTTTTTTTTTTTTTGAGACGGATTCTCACTTTGTCACCCAGGCTGGAGTGCAGTGGCGCAATCTCAGCTCACTCTGCCTCCCAGGTTCAAGCAATTCTCGTGCCTCAGCCTCTGAGTAGCTGGGATTACAGGCTCCTGCCACCACGCCTGGCTAATTTTTGTATTTTTAGCAGAGACAGGGTTTCGCCATGTTGCCCAGGCTGGTTTTGAACTCCTGGCCTCAAGTGATCTGCCCGCCTCAGCCTCCCAAAGTGCTGAGATTAAAGGCATGAGCCACCACGCCTGGCCTCAGATTTTCATCTTGATTACAAATACAATAAATGACTACTGTAAAAATTCTGGAATTTTTTTAAGTGTAAAAGAAATAGATACTGCTCATAATTTCACTCCCAAGACACACACACACACACACACACACACAGGCACACACACAAACACACACAATTTTAAAAACTGGGATCATATTCAACAAATCTATTTTCATTTCATACACTGTATTTTCCAAAGTCTTAAATAAATGATTACATAGTAGTCCATTCTATAAGGAGCATAATTAACCTAACCAATCTTTTTCTGTTAGACATTAAGGTGATTTCCAATTAATCACTATTTTAAAATAGTAGGAACAATAAACATCTTTGAGCATCAACATTCATATACAGCTCCGATTACTTTAAGACAAACTTGTGAAAGTAGTATTACTGGTTTAAAGGGTATGACAGTTTCAAGGCTTTTAAATACACATACTCAAACTGATCGTATTCCATACCTACCAGCTCTAGAGGAAATGTCAACTGTTGGAACCCAAGAGTCACAGAAATAGTATCTGATTTGGTGGGGCATCTCACTAATGTTCATCTCATTGCCATTCTTCTTCTTTTTTTTTTGATTACAGGTTAAATTGAAAATTTTTTGAAACTCAGGAATCTTCTTTTTGTAAATTGCTTATTTATATCATTTCCCCAATTTACTACTGAGCACAATGAAATATATGTAAGCGCACTCTACAGATAGGGGAAATTAATTTGTCATATGTTTTACTGTTTTCCATTAGCTTGTCATTTGCCTTTTAATTCTGTTTTAAGGGTTATATCACTTTGCCCTAGTTTTTTCTTTCTTTGCTTTTATGCTCGGAAAGGTTTTCTTTACCTTAAGATCAAATATTTATATTTTACACATTTTACGATTCCTTTTTTACATAAATATTAAAGGAACTATAATTTCATTTAAGTGATTTGTATAACAAAGAAAAATGGCTTAGTTATTTCCCTAGCAAATAACCAACTTCCCAGTTGTATTTATTGAGTAATTCACTCCCTTCCTTCTCCAAAATATCTGAAGAGCTACCTTACCATGGATTAAAACACAAATATGCTTAGATCAACTCCTGGGTTTACTGCTCTTTTTCAATGATCTGTCTACCTTTTTGCATTACCACTACACTGTCTTCATTGCTATAACTTTATAAATATGTTTTTACTGATACAGCAAATTCTCCCTCAGTCATCTCTTCTTCAGTTTTTATTACTTTATTTCTCCAGGTGAATTTTAGAATCATCTTATAAATTCTATCCCTTCATTCCCAAAAGAGTACACCTAGATTTTTTTGTTGGATCTTTGTTCAATTCCTAAGCTAACAAGAAAACTGTCATTGAGTACATATTCCAATTACATACACACTAAAATTCAATTCTGTGAAAAAGACTAATACTCCATTTGAAAATATTCTTTTTCTGATAGTATATATTTCTATAACTGTGAATTCTGATACACAATATTTTTACCAGAACCATTTCCATATCTTTTTTTCCTCCCAGAAAAATACAAAGCCTTTTTCATTAACAGCATAGTTATGTAACTGTTTTAGATCTGGAAAGTTAATTTCCTTTGATTCACATGCAAATTAGTAACTGCTTTATTCTTATTCTTTATAAAAATGATGGCTATTCTCATTCTCTAAGAACAATATTCTCATCTCTAATAATAGATATGTCTCAATCTATAAAGCTTTTCTCATTGCAGTTTTTAACTTTTGAGCGGACTTTGAGAAGTGATCGAAAAATCTTACTAGGCCTCATGCCTGTAATCCCAGTGAGGCAGGAGAATAGTGTCTGGAGACAGGGAACCTAAGGCTGTTTCACACCGACTTCCTAGAACTAAATTGAAAGGAACACCCTAACTTTCCATGCCTAAGTAACAGAAGGACCAGAGGCTACTTCCCCTTTTCTGCGCACACATAGGAAACTGGCTGACCCCAACGAATCAGACAGTGGGTGGAGTCTTCGTTTGCAACTCTGTAACCATTTCAGCCTCTGAATGGTTGCTGGCAACAAATAACACTGAGCAACAAATCAGACTGATTGCTGGGAGGGTCTTCGTTTGCATCTTTGCAACTTCACTCCAGCCTCTGAATGGGTGTTGCCTGCAGCCAATCAGACTGATTGCCAGCTATGTCTTCGTTTGCAAGTAAGTATAACGTTGTAACTTCACCCAAGCCTCTGATTCGTTGCTTTCTGCAACCAATCAGATGTTTGCACATGAGAGTGACCTTTGTAACTTCACTTCAGCCTCTGGTTGGCTGCTTTCTGCAACCAATCAGACTGATTGCGGGCTACCAATTCATTTACATGAGGTGAGCATGAAGTGGCCAATGGGAAACTTCTAGGGGATATTTGGACCGGAGAAGATTCTGTATCTGGGCCCTTGAGCTGCTGCTCAGGCTGCTCCCACACTGTGGAGTGTACTTTTGTTTTCCATACATCTCTGCTTTTGGTCTTTTGTTGCTTCATTCTTTGCTTTGCTGGGCGTTTTCTCTAATTCTTTGTTCAAAATGCCAAGAACCTGGACAACTTGTACGCATGACCCTCTACCGATGACACCAGCATTTTGGGAGGCTGAGGTGTGAGCATCATCTGAGGCCAAGACCAACCTGGGCAATACAGCGAGACCCTGTCTCTAAAAAAATGAAAAAATTAGCCAGGTGTGGCAGCATGTACTTGTAGGCCTAGCTACTAAGGGAAGAGAATCACTTGAGCCCAGGAATTAGAGGCTGCAGTGAACAATCATGCCACTGCACTCCAGCCTGGATTAGAGAGTGAGGCTGCATCTCTAAAAATAAATAAATGAATAAATAAACAAAAAGTCTTATTGAGAAACAGGAAAATAAAGGAGAAGATATGAAAAGATATAAATAAAGGATAAATAATAGAAATAAAAGATATAAATAAGCAGAAAATAAAGGAGAAGATATAAAAGAATCAGGAAAATAAAGGAGAAGATATAAAAATAAGACCAAGGCCACTTAAAATTCAAAGGCAACATATGGCTGAATGACAGAGCCAAGTCTGAGCACATGGCAATCGCACTCAAGTTTGCCAACACAAGAAGGTTTTATGATATCCAAGGAAATCAAATTTTGAAAATGTAATGATGATCTTACATTATTACAGGGTAGAAAATTAAAGAGAAGTATATAATCTTTATAAAATGACAAATTGTTAGATTTCATTTGGCATAATATAGTTCTTGTTAGCTTTAAAATATTTAAAAATGTTCCAAGAGTAAACCTTTTTTTAAAAGAATAAAAATTCAAACAGCATTCCATGTTTATCTTCTAAAGCCATTAACTGAAACAAATGGGAACATTTGCTTTCCATACCTTCAGGGGGTCTTTGCAACTGGGATTTCCGATAAAACAACATGTAGGCACTTTCTTTACCCTGGAACTGCTGTTCAATATCCTTTTCCCTGATTGGCTGGACTTTAGAATCATTTATATCAAACCAGTGGGGACAGGAGATGCTATTGTTTAAACCTGGGGATTCTGGAGGAAGCATCTTGAAAATCTGCTGGTCATTCCTTTGGAAATCAGACTCAGCCTGGAGAGAACTATTCTTCAAGAGACGAACTGTACTTTCATCTGAACTGAGTAGAAATATCTGAGAATGGAGCTGTAAGAACTACACAGAAACAAAAAAACAAATGCTAAGTTAATTATTTAAACAAAAATTAGATGTGATTAAAAAATGTTTTCTTCCTTTCTGTGATTAGATCATTTAACTTCATCTTTATTTCTAACCTGGCCAGCTACGGGGGAAAATCCATCTAGGTATCATAAAACATTTAATAAAACCACAGTGCTCTGTTAAATAGTCTGATAGTGACATCCAGGGAGGAGGTCGCTATGCCACAATCTAAAAAGCATTTTGATTACACCTCACTAGCGCTGTTTAAAAGAGTATTTAACTGGAACAGATTAGGTAGAACAAACACTTTTGAAATATTTAAAAGCAATCTAAACAAGGCACAAAACAAAGGCAATCACACAGTGTACCACCATAAAAGATAATTTGAAAACCCAGATAGACTCTGTTGGGATAAGGTAGTAATTATCAACCTAAATTATCTTTTAACCTGAACTAAAGTGAATGTTGTCTGTTCTAAAAGCTGGCAGACAAGCTCAGAAAATCAAAGCATAGTAAGGGTTAAGTCACAATCCCAAAGTTCTTGCTAAAGGATTAAGAAGAAAAAAATCTCTTTCTCCATTGCCTGTCTCTACCTCCCCATCCCCTACGCCCCTATCCTCTCACTCTTTAACCTCTGTCTGGCCTTGAGTCTCTTTCTTTTCTCTCAGCCTAATTTACTTTATATAGAAAATTACTTGGGAGTTAAATCTGACACTTGGGTACTTCATCAATCACCCTGGAAAGGTGATTTGCTAATTTTTCTCTTGGAAAGAAAGTAATCTGTGGTAATGTCAACTTTCTAATCAAAAGTATTATTTTATCAACAAACAGAAGAGTGTAGGGCATAACCCAAAGACAACATTGTTAACATTGTGTATGAGAACAGAGGGTAAAATAGCCTTGTAGCTAATTTGTTTAAGGTACAAAAAAGTATCAACAACTTGAAAGCTTTGAGTAATGAACTTTCTTTTCATTTTTTGTTCTTTGGGTTTTTAAGTAATGAACTTTCTATATAGCCACGTTTTTCTTTGTTTGATAGTTGAGAATTAACTCTTTTAAGCCTCAAACATCAGTGCAGTCTAGTCCCATTAATGACAAAGAAATTTTCTTAGACTAATCTTCCTAATAAAAATGATAAACTCTAGGCAAAAAAGGAAAACAACTGTTGGCAAAGGAACCCAAAGTAGGCATAAAGTGAAGATATAATACTTCAAAGAAGGGAAGCAAACCAGGTGAGTTCTGCACTCACCTACCTACTACCCAGTTTGTAGCAGTGCATGATGGAACAGATTTCAAGAAAAGGCAAGAGTCTTACTGGGCTGAGGGGACAGAATCTGAGAATACCAGAGAGGCGAGATCCCACGAACGAGCCCCAATTCTGTATCAAATCCCCTTAAATCCTTGGCTAACTCCTAAATGGTAGAATGGACAGCTCAAAGAGCCCAGCAGAGAGTATCAGTTAGGAGGTTCGATATCTGAGCAGGGCTGCCTGATGCCAAGAAGAAAGAACAAGGAGTTCAAGTCCTACCAAATTAAAAAGAGATAGCAAACTTTTTCTTAAAGAGCCAGATGGTAAATATTTTAGAAGCAAAACTGAGAACATTACTTAATACTCACTTCACCTTTTAAAAAGTAACCATTTAAAAATGTAAGGCATGTTCTTAGCTCAAGACTATAAGAACAGGCAGCAGGCCACATTTTGCCCACCGGCCATAGTTAGCTGAGCCCTACTCTAAGAGGAAGGACCATGACCCAGGGCTAAGCTATTCCCTAGAACTAAAGCCAAAATTGTAACAGACCCACCATAAAGCCCAAAATTTAACTTCCACAGAATCTAAAAGATTCAAAGGTAATTTGAGGGCTTGTTAGAATGCAATGCAAAGCTCTTCAGAGAAAAATAACATAATCTAGACTCTCCACAACACATCATCCACAATATGAGATAATATGGAGCAGGGGGGCAAGACATGGGGAGATGATGGTCAAAGGATACAAAACCTCAATTCAACGGTAGGAATAAGTTGTTTTTCTTAAAAAATCTATTGCACAGTATGGTAAATACAGAAAATAATAACATACTATACATTTCAAAATTGCTGAGAATAAACTTCACTACAAAAAAATAAGTATTTGAGATGATGGATATGTTCATTAGATTTTTCTGTATTGTATTTGCAAATTAAAACATCAATCTGTACCCTTATAAATATATACAACTAAAATTTATCAATTTGTAATTAAAAAATAAAAATTTATATTGAAAAGATTATATGACATGCAAAGAAACAGGACAATGTTATTCATAATCAACAGATGGAATGGTCAATTCAAAAGAGAATAAAACAGTCAACAGAATCAAATTCAGAATTAATCTAGCTACTATAACAGCAAACAGCTATTATAAATATGTTAAAGAATTTAAAGGAAAAGATGAATAGAATGGGTAAAGAGAAGGGGAATTTCAGCAGAGAAATGTACACTTTAAATAAGAGCTAAGTGGAAAGACTACAACTAAAAAGTATAATATCTGAAACGTATAGCTCATTTGTTGGTCTTAACAGAAGAGTGGCTCAGTGGAAGAAAAAATTAGCAAAGCTGAGGACAGATCACTGGAAATTGTCCAAATGGAAGTAGGAGAAGAAAAAAATTAAAGAACAAAACACCAGTCTGGCCAACATGGCAAAACCCTCATCTCTACAAAAAAATGCAAAAAATTAGCTGGGTATGGTGAAACATGCCAGTAATCTCAGCTACTCGGGAGGCTGAGGCTGGAGGACTGCTTGAGCCTGGGAGGCAGAGATTGCAGTGAGCTGAGATTGTGCCACTTCACTTCAGCCTGGGCAACAGAGTGAGATCCTGTCTCAAACAAAACAAAACAAAAGCCCCCAGAACATCCAAGACCTGAGAGGAAATATCAAATGGTCGAATACATACAGTTGGTCCTTAGTATCTGCAGTTTCCAAATCCACAGATTCAACCAACCATGAATCAAAAACATTAAAATAAATAAACAACAGTATAATAGTGAAAAATAATAAAAACTTAAAAATACAGTACAACAACTATTTACATAGCATTTATATTGTATTAGGTTTTTTTGTTTCCTTTTTTTTCTTTTGGAGACAGGGTCTCATCCTGTTGCCCAGTCTGCAGTGCAGTGCAGTACATGATCATAGCTCACTGCAGCCTCAGACTCTTGGGCTTAAGCAATCCTCCACCCCAGCTTCCCAAATAGCTGGGACTACATGTGCGCACCACCGCATCCAGCTAATTTTTAAATTTTTTGTACAGATGGGGTCTTGCTGTGTTGCCAGGACTGGTCTTAAACTCCTGGGCTCAAGCAATCCTCTTGCCTAGACCTCCCTTTTGCTGGGATTACAGGTGTGAGCCACCACGTCCAGCCTATGTTAGGTATTATACGTAATCTAGTGATAGTTTAAAGAATAGAGGAGGATGTGACTAGGCCATATGCAAATACTATGCCATTTCATGAAAGAGACTTGAGCATCTGCAGATTTGGGTGTCATCTGGGGATTCTAGAACCAATCCCCCATAGATATGGAAGGATATAGTTAGACTCCCAGAAAAAGAAAGAGAGATGAGGCAGAAAAAGAAATTGAAGAAATAATGGCCAAAATTTTTCCAAAATTTTAAAAAAGACTTTGGACCACAGATATTAAAAATACGTAGCAATAGAATGTAAATAAACACAAGGAACACAATACCTAAATACATTATTGTCAAACTGCTGAAAACCAAAGATAAAAAGAAAATCTTAAAAGTAGACCAAGAAAAAGAAACATTACATTCAAGAGAATGAAATAAAAAATGACAGTTGGCTTCTCATCCAACATACTGGAAGCCAGAACACAATGGGCCTCTTTAAAACACTGAGAAAAACACAAAAATGATTAACTTATAATTCTGTATCTATCAAAAATATCACTAAAAAATGGAGGTAAAATAAATATTTTCAGACAAAATCTGAAAGCATTTTTCACCTGCAATTCTGAACTTCAAGAAATGCTAAAGGAAACTCTCTAGGTTGAAGGGAAATGATATGAAATGCAAACCTGGATAAATAATGAGCAGTAAACTCCAGAAAAGATAAATACGAAACACTATTCTTTCCTTAATTTCTTTAAAAGTCACTAAAGTGTTTAAGCAGAAGTAGTAACATATAGTGGAATTTACATTATATGTAATGGTAAAATATAAGAAGGCAATAGTAGGAAAAATGGGAATGGGAAAATGAAATTATACTATTGTAAGCATCTTACAGTATACATAAAGTGGTATAATATTAATTTGTAATTTATCATGTTAATTTATATATAGTGTAATCGCTAGATGAAATTAAATAAATAGATTAAAAAGCCAACAAAAGAGCTAAAAATGGGACACTAAAAATTTATTAATCCAAAAGAAGGTAGGAAAGGAAGAAGAAAATAACAAAGAATAGAGGAGAAATAGAAAACAAATAGCAAGATGAGAGATTCAAACCCAGCCATATCAATTATATTAATGTAAATAACTAAACATTCTAATAAAAAGGAAGAGACTGTCAAACTTTCTGTCATCTGACAGAAAACAGAAGAGCAGAGAAAATCAACACAGGCAAAGTCGTTTTCTTGAAAAGTTTAATAAACTTGATAAACCCCAGCAATGAAAAAGAAAGCTAAAAAAAGACAAATTATCAATATCAGAAATGAAAAAGGAAACATAAGTTTATATTCTACAGACACTAAACGGATAATAAGGTGAGATTTTAAACAACTTTATGCCAACAAATTTGACACCTCAGATAAATGAACAAATTCCTTAAAAACCATAATTTTTCAAAATAAACAAGATCCAACTTCATACTGAGACACACATGTATAAGAAAGCTTATATGGCTACATTAATACCAGACAAGGTAGATTTCAAGGCAAGGAATATTAGCAGAGATAAAGACAAGCATTTCTGGCATGGTGGCTCATGCCTGTAATCCCAGCACTTTGGGAGGCCAAGGTGGGAGGATCTCTTGAGCCCAGAAGTTCGAGACCAGCCTGGGCAACATACGGAGACACCATCTCTACAAAATGAAAAATAAAAAAAAAGAACACATAGCCAGGTGTGGCCAGGTGTGCCTGTGGTCGCAACTACTCAGGAGGTTGAGCCAGGAGGATCACGTGGGCCCAGGAGGTCAAGGCTGCAGTGAGCTGTGACTGTGCTCCTACCCTTCAGTCTGAGTGACAGAGCAAAACTCTGTCTCAAAAAAAAGGCAAGCATTTCACGCCAGGAGGCAATAACAATCCTAAATGTGTATGTACCTAATAATATAGCTTCCAGAAGATACATGAAGCAAAAACTGTCAAAACTTTTTTTTTAAAAAAATGAGACAAATCCACAATTATAGTTGGGAGATTTAAAAACTCCTCAGTAATTAACAGAAAAGGCAAACAAATAATAAAGAAGAAGAATAGAGAAGAAACAACACAATCAATTTGACCTAGTTGTCACTTGTGAAATGCTACATCCAATAACTGCAGAAAACAACTTCTTTAGTGAACACAGAACATTGAGCAGGATAGACAACACTCTGAACCGTAAAACAAGTCCTAAGAAATTCAAAAGAACTGAACTCATATAGAGTATGTTCTCAAAGTACAATGAAATTAATTAGAAATCAATTTACTGACATAACAAAAA
The DNA here is from genome assembly GCF_029289425.2 of Pan paniscus. Classification (NCBI taxonomy): domain Eukaryota; kingdom Metazoa; phylum Chordata; class Mammalia; order Primates; family Hominidae; genus Pan; species Pan paniscus. Next base: position 136,142,610 of record NC_073262.2, read on the forward strand.
GATAACTAGAAACCCCCTAAATATTTGGAAATTGACCAACACACCTCCAAAGAACTCAAGAGCCAAAGAAAAAAATAAGAGAAATTAGAAAATATTTCAAACTGAATGAAAATGAAAGCTTGTTGAATATAACTGACTATATTCAACAATATAACTATAATCAACAATATAATCTGTTGAATATAACTAGTGCTTGGAAGAAAATTTATAGCTTTAAAAGTATTAGAAGGTTTAAAACAAAAACTGAGTTACCAACCCAAGTAGCTAGAAAAAGATGATCAAATTAAGTCCCAAGAAGAAGAAAATACTTTAAAATAAGAACAGATATCAATGAAATAGAAAATAGAAAAGCAATAGAGAAAATCAATAGCATTGCATCAAATTATATCTAAGGCAAAAGCTGGTTTCTTGAAAAGGAAAAAATTAACTTGATGGCCAGGTGGATCACTTGAGTCCAGGAGTTTGAGACCAGCCTGGGTGACATGGCAAAACCCTGTCTCTACAAAAATTAGCTAGGTGCAGTGTCACATGCCTGTAGTCCCAGCTACTCAGGAGGCTGAGGCAGGAGAATCACTGGAGCCTGGGAGGTGGAGGTTGCAGTGAGCTGAGGTCGTGCCGCTGCACTCCAGCCTGGGCAACAGAGTGGACCTCAACTCAAAAAAAAAAAAAAAAAAACAAACCAAAAAAAAACTTGATAACCCCCAAGCAACACTGATGAAAAAAGGTGAGAAAATAAAAATTATTAATATCAGAAATGAAAATGGAACATAGCTTCAGGTTCTACAGACACTAAAAGGATAATGAGATATTTTGAACAAGTTTATACCAATAAATTTGATACCACAGACAAAAAGGCAAATTCCCTTACTAGAATTTTGTGTAAAAAATCAAGTGAAATCTGGGTGAATACCTGAAGACATTTCTCTAAGTAAAATGATAAGCTTTAGGGTATGAACTCTGACATTTTTTAGGAGTCACTCCCCACTATTTTTGCTTACTTCTTGTTTCTATGATAAATAACTCAGTAAGTAATACTTAATAAGTAACTTAGTAGGATTCTAGCCATTATACAAATACGGTGATTTTATTTTCACCTATTTTAAATATCCTTCTGCAAAGGAATTCATGTTGTTGGGATCATAATGAAATTTCTTGGGACGAGGACTTCCCAAAACGATGCCATGTATTACCTTCCGCAGTGGTCCATGCTGTTTTCTGTACTTCTTGTTCCAAGATATTCCTATCTTTTTCAAAAGTTTCTGGCCCAGCTGATCAACAGGAATTAGATTATTCTCCTCCTTATGAGAGAAACACAGTCACTCAAGAAAATCTGATGAGAAATAATTGCATACTTACAAATTCAAAGAGACCAACAGGATTATACCTAATTACATATGCCTAGAACAGCAAACACGTAAGTTGATTCCATCATAATTATTTTATTATAAAAAGTTTTTTAAAAACTGGTTAAGCCTCAGTTGAGAAAACTTGGATTTTTGCCATTTTCCATGTGCCACAGTTTAACCATTTGAAGAGCAATATCAAAAGTAGCTCAAGGTTTCATAAATTCCCAACATTAAAAAGGAATTTTCCATTTAAATGTGTAAATTACTGATATTAAACAAGAATTTTGGAAGAAATACGTAAGTGCAAAAACAAAGATGATTAATGTCTTATCTAAATGTTTTGAAGTATAAACAAGTTCTAAAAGGGGGTGAGATGTAGCGGTGACAGACTGAATTGTATCTCCCCAAAATTCACATGGTGAATTCTTAACCTACAATATTTCAGAATGTGACCACATTTGGAGATTAGACCTTTAAAAAGGTGAATAAGGTAAAACGAGGCTGTTTTCCATTTTAGAGTAGGCCCTAAGTAAATCTGATTGGCATTATCATAAGAAGACGAAGTTTGGACAAAGTGACACCAGGGAAGCACACGCACAGAAGAAACACCATGTGAGGACACAGGAAGAAGACAGCCATCTGCAAGCCAAGGAGAGAGGCCTCAGAAGAAACCAAAACTGCTAACACCTTAATCTTGGACTTCCAGCCTTCAAAACTGTCAGAAAATACATTTCTCTCATCTAAGCCATGCAGTCTGTGGCATTTTGTCATGGCAGCCCTAGTAAATTCATACAATAGTCATAGATCAATATAATTAAAGTACTCGACCCAGGTCCCTAGCAGGAATTATAACAAATCATTTATTAAGGATGAATGAATAAATGAAAGAAGACCTCACATCTTTAAAACAGCATATTAAACAAACTTTAAAAGTCATCTACTTGAGATATTATCAGTGAGTGCCAGGAATGAAAAAGGGGACACGCTTTCAGGTCACATAGACATTAAAAGGATAATATGGAAATGCAATAAATTGCAAAACAGCATTTAGTAAAGCTCAATTTGGTTTAAAATGACAATAATAGCCAAAAAAGTCATAACCCAATTCCAATATACATATATAAACATAAAGAAAACAGAATGCAAAGAATATATATCAAAGTGTTAACAATAACTGTATCTGGCTTACTTATACTTTTTATCTTTTTTATATATTTTCTGTTTTTTTCTTGAATTTTCTACCATGAATATGTATTTCATTCATAACCAGAAAATCCCCACAAAAATCATTAAAATATAGATACAGAGAATGTCCTTAAGGAAAGACTATGAATGGTAATAATATCACATCTAGCAACTAAACCACATATATTCTTACATATATACACACATGCACACATACACACAATACATACCATACATACAAATACATACACACACATACTATACCTCTAATAAGATTGCTTTTAGAATAATCAGTGGATGATCAATCTCTTCTTCACTCTGGAGATCTTTCAGATTCACATCTGGTTTACTTTTTTCCTCCTAGGAAGGAAAACAGTATGAGTTTCTATCACTAACCCCTTAAAAAGTAACAAAATAGGAATGTTGGCCAGGCACAGTAGCTCACACCTGTAATCCCAGCAATTTGGGAGGCCGAGGCAGAGGGACTGCTTGAGCCAGGAGTTCAAGACCAGCCTGGGCAACATAGAGAGACCAGGACACTCTACAAAAAGATTAAAAAAATTAGCCAGGAGGTTGAGGCAGGAGGACTGCTTGAGCCCAGAAGGTCAAGGCTGCAGTAGGCCGTGATTGCGCCACTGCACTTCAGCATGGATGACACAGAGCAAGACGTTGTCAAAAAAAAAGTTTCAAGATGATGAAATGGTGGTAAAAACATCACAATAATCTGCATATGCTTGGAATGAGGCAGACCTGAGTTTGAATTCCAGCTCCTGGTTGAGCAATCCTGGACAATTTACTTCATCTCTCTGGCTTTAGTTGTAAATTGGGAATATGAAACAAGTAAAGCTTCTAGCACAATACACACAGTGGGTTCCAATATTTTCCAGCTTAGCACTACTTTAGCTACATTTTACATAATTTGATATGTTGAGTTTTCATTCAAATTCAGTTCAAAGTATTTTCTGGTCTTCATCCCGTATGGTCTCATTCACTTGTGTTGACCTAAGGAAATTCTACTCATCTTTGCAGGCCAGGCTCAGCTTAAATACTCCTTTCTATTTCCTGATCATCCAAGTTTTCACCCCATTTTATGAAGGTATTCGGGAACATGTCAAAATTCCCCGGTAAGTTATTTTCATTGCCTTTTATTTCCATACATGCCATCTTGTAGAAGTATTTTAAATGGACTTAAAACCAGAAATACAGATAGTCCTAAACAATGCAAGCCAAAAATAAATAATCAATAAGTGATGGAAAAATATGGCAGGCCAGATACAACCATCCTGCTACAAAATTACTAAAAATGCTAGATAAAGTAAAACCAAAACAAATAAAAACATCTTAAACACACCATGAGCTTGCAAGAACATCAAGGAAAACTCTTCTGAGGTCAAAAAGTGAAATGGGAATGTGGGGAAGAAATCCAAAGATGAGGCCTCCAGATGTGCAACTGCTATGGCCAGAGTAGTTAGGTTCCCCCAAAATTCATACGTTGAAACCTAATCACCAATGCAATAGCATTAAGAGGTGGGGTCTTCAGGAGATAATTAGGTCACAAAAGATAAGCCCTCATGAATGGGAGTAGTGCCTTTATAAAAAAGGCCTGAAGGAGTTTTGTGTGTCCTTTCTGCCATGTGAGAACACAGCAAGAAAGTGTCATCTATGAAGCAGAGCAAGTCCTCACAGACACAAAATCTGCTGGTGCCTTAATCTTGACTTCCCAGCCTCCAGAACCGTGAGCAATACATTTCTGTTGTTTACAAATTACCCAGCCTAAGTGTTGTGATAGAGCAGCCTGAACCTGAATGGACTAAGACACCGATCTTGCTGACACTGAACTTCCATTTTGATGCCCATACAGGACACAGTTGGGGAGAGAAAGCCTAGGCCTACCCAAAGGAGGGAGTGGAGGGACTGGTCTTTCAAACAACAATCAATTCTCCAATTCTCTGACATCAACTAGGTGTCACACAATTGTATTCAATTCTGACACTATCAGATGATAGCACAGACTCCGTAAGTTGAGGACTCAGTCCCGTAAGACTGTCCCCTACTTCAAACACCAACCACATACGGAGTCCCTAGGGTACTCACACTTCTGCCTGGCTGATTACAAATTCTAGGGTTCCCATCACCCCAACTCAGGTTCATAATTTTCTGGAACAACAGTAAGAACTCAGGAACTTATACTACACTTTATTACAAAGGATATAAATGAATAGCCAGATGGAGACAGACATAGGGCAAGGTCCAGAAGGGCCCAGAGTTCAGGAAACTCTGTTTCCGTGGAGTCGAGGTGGCCACCCTCCCAGCATGAAAATGTGTTCACCAACCCAGAAATGCCCCAAACCTAATTTTTCAAGAGGTTTCACTGAAGTTTCATTACAGAGGCATGACCGATTAAATAAATCACTCGTCACTGGTGACTGAACTCAATTTCCTGTCTCTCTCCCCTCCCCAAGGTCAGGGAAGCAGGGCTGAAAGTTTCAACCCTCTAATAATGGGACTGGCTTCTCTGGCAACCAGCCTCCATCCTGAGGCATCTAAGAGTGACTTCATTAACATCAACTCAGGTTTGGTGGAAAGGGGCCCATTATGAATAACAAAGGACACTCCTATCACTCAGGAAGTTCCAAGGAGCTCTGTGCTAGGAACGGGAACTGGAAAGGATGACCAAATATATACTTCTTAATATATCACAATGACAAAATCCGGCAAAAAGTTGGAATCCCTAAATGGCTATACCTTCAATATAACCACGACCTAGAAAAAAAATCCACCTTACAATAAAGGACAATGAGGAACTGGCTTGCCTTGACCTTGATACTGGATGAAGGGGGAAAAATATCCTTTAATAATCACAAGTAGGTCCTCATGGGGGTTTGTGTCCCAAATTCATACTAGCTGTATTGCTCTAAAACCATCAAATTGATGTTGTTAAGGGCTGGTAGCGATCCCAGGCTTGTGTTAGAGACAAACACAAATCTTTCGTGGAAGAAGGCACTTTTAATTCAGTCCTCAAATTACTCCCGTAAATCAAGTTCTTAAAAAGCAAACAAACAAGCAAAGCAAGAAGCCTACAGTCCACAATACCAAAATCACAAGGAAATACCATCAGCAACATCAGAAGATATCCAAGTCAGACCTACAAAGTCTTCAGATGCTGCAATTATCAGAAAGAAAATAATAAAATAAGTATGTTTAAGGTGCTTGAAGAAATTTATGACAATGGAATAAGAGATTTAAAAATGACAGGAGGGAAGAGGCAAACCGGCATTGTAGAGATGATGCTTGAGCCTATGAGCCCAACATATGACAAGTTGATCCAGATGACATAGAGGCTGGGCCCAGTCCTCCTCCACTCAGCCAGTGTCTGACCCTGGCCATGTTGGGACAGGCTGGTCCAGTCATAGAGCTGCCAATTGGGTGCTGCCATGGAGCCTTCTTTGCCCCACTTCCTCAAATGTGCAAGATGATGTTCCAAATGATGCCAACCATCTGTGAAGCCAAAGTCCCCCCAGGAAGCTGGTGGCATGGATCAGGCTCCTCTTTATAGCCAGATCTACATTCACATTTTGCAGTTAGTGGCCTCCATGCTAGAAGAAAGGGATCATCTTCCAGGCACACTAAGAGAGACTAAAATGTTGGCTTTAACCCAGAGAAAATTACACGAGATTGGTCCTGAAAACTACTCCTTACAGGCAGTACCTACTAAAGAACTCCATGTATGCAGGGCACAGCTCCTTCAAAGGGAAGAAGTAATTGCTGAACTGTAAGTGGAAAGAACACTACCTGGCTACGATTAGAATATTTGGGACCCTTTGTCTGTGGGCACAGGGGATCTGTCAGGATAATGGTAGTAAAGAGACAAGCACAGTGTCCACCAGATATATCTACTGCAGGTGAAATTCTTAAAGCACAAAATCATTATCTGAACACCATGAAGTTCTGGATGAAAAGCTAGTGATTCTTAAACAACAGAACAATAAGAAAAAAAAATAACAAATGGGATGCTTGATAGCCATTAACAAGAAAACACACCAAGCACAATATTCTATTGTTCTCTAAGTCCTGAGGAAGACCTTGCTAAGGTGTTAGAGCTTCAAAAATGGACAGGCAGTGCAGAGACTGAAGCCACATGAAGGAATGCCTGCCTGCCCTTTGAGTCATGTCACAGAACTGGGAAGAGATCCTGATGCTGCTAGAAAGAAGCTGATCAATTCTGAAGAAATGAGCACAAAACTGCAAAAGAGATGTCCAGGAAACCACAACCCAAAAGAAATTCAAGGAAGAGAGAATCACTACTCTCAAAACATGCTGCCTCACCAGAGTGTGAAGCTGCCTTCGTACATGACCTCAGTGATAAACCTGAAGATGAAATTGCAAACAGATATTTTATGCATCAAAAAACTGAGGATAAATATTGCCAGCTAGAAAAATACCTCAAATCTTCAAACTGGCTGAGCAAAAACTGTAGCAGGCATCAAGGAATGTAGGGGCACACTCCCTGAGGTGGAACCTGGGCTGGCACAGAGGCTGGGAGCACTTCCTAAGACTGAAGACAGACACGGCAATATTGAAAAAGGTCACAAAAGGTGGAGGCACAACTGGAAGAAAGGAGCCACGAACTGCAATGGGAATGGGCAAGGCAAAAAAAATGAACACCATAATAAACACTTACCAGACATGGACAAGCTTCGATCAGAATCTAATGAAAGGCTTCATCTTAAAGACAGAGCAAAATAAAGCCTATTTGATAAGATAAGGGGAGTTTAAGGCGGAGTGAGACGGCCACTTTCTTAAGGATTCTCTACTGTGGGAAACTAAAAATACAAGAAGGTAGTTCGAGGGAAGGTATAATAACACGATAGGGATTGGCTCAAATTAAACATGGTAACATTAAGAGCCGAAACACAGTAGATGAGGACAACAAGTGTTTAACTTCATCTAATTGGGAAGGTGCCCGGCAAGCTGGTATCTTGGCAAATGTGACACAAGCATTTGAGAGCAATGCTTGTACAGCTTTCCCAAGCCAGAATGGGAGTTCCATTCACTGCAGTAAGCAAAAGAAATGGAAGGCAAAGGATTTGGACAGGTAAAACAAAACTGTCTTTTTCCATAGATGACTTCAACATGAGTGTTTAGCAAGATTATTGGTTGTTAGTGTATAAATTGTTTAATATTTTATATATTTTAGTATATAAAATCAACATACTAAAGAAAGTTGCATTTCAATACACCAGCCACAAACACTCCAGAAAACACAAAATTTAGGCATAGATCATCTCCCTGGTAAACATGTTCCTGGTAGAACACAGTTTGACTTTTTTCATATCCAAACTTTACAGAACATATATCTCTCAATACGTTCCAAATACGACTGATAGAATGTCAGAAATACAGATGAACACTTTGAAAAGCTGACTGCGCATCTTGGATACTGCTGGCACCATGAGATGCCATATTACAAGTAAATGTGGAGCAAGTATTCGTCAACAACAGCATTAACTTTCTGATAACAGGAAGCTATGCTTTAAGCATTTTACATCCTAACATTACGGTTTGTGACTTACTTATAGACGTTTTACTGTGTCTGGGGTTGATGTGTAATAGATTATAATTTCCCGGGAACTAGACACCGGTTAGCACTTTCCCTCAGAACATCTGCAAACTCTTTTTTTTAATAGAAATATTATAAAACTTTTTAATAAGACATTAAAGGGACTTTAGAAAATGAAAATGTATATCTTGTGCACATATGAAGACAGGAAATCCCACTGAGTATGTGTGTGTATATGTGTATGTGCACACACGTGTGCATCTGTGAGATTACTGACAAGGTGATTCTAGAAATGTACACAAGCATAAAAAATGAAGACAGGTCCCACACTCCTGAAGAATGACAGCATGTAGGGAGACTTGTCCTACCAGAGATCAAGACTTATTACAAAGCTATGGAAATTGACAATGTGGTATTTGCCCAGGAATAGAAAAAAATGAATGGAATAGAATAGAGAGCTGAAAAACAGACTCACACAAAAATGAAGAGTAGACATAACAGAACTGGCATAGTAGATTGGTAGAGAAAAATTGATTACTCAATAAATAGAAATAGGTAATTTTTTCAAGTGGAAAAAAATCCTTCTTATACCTCTCATAGGAAACCATTCTAGGAAGATCAAAGTTTTAAATGTAATTCAATCAGTGGTTATTGAGCACTGTTTCAAAGAGCAACCATGAAAGACATGACTACATATAATAAACAGGACAAAATTCACCCTGGTTTTAAATCCTATTGTGAAAGCTATAGACACGGGATTTATTGTTTTTATCACATGTTCACCTGCCATCTGCAGGATACAAAATTAATATTGTGTGTTATCTAAACCAATGCTCATTTTATTTTTCAGAAAAAATTCAATAATTGTCAGCTATAGGAATTGTGCTGTCTCTTTATGATAATGGAGTAACTGTATAGCTAAGGAATGGTTCCAGATTACAGGAGAGTTAGCTAACTAAATACCATGCTTGACACTGGATTTGACACTAGAGTGGGGGAAAAATTGCCATGAAGGATGTGAACTGGAAAACTGGTGGAATCTGAACATAACTATTAGACAACAGTATTATATCAATGTTAGAAGTTCCTTATTTTAATCAATGCTCATGTAAGATAACATCCTTGGTTTTAGAAGATAAACACTCAAGTATTCAGTGGTAAAGGGACCTGGTGTCTTCAACTTAATTTCAAACGGTTCGCACTAATAACGATAACATTAATAATGTGTGTCTGTGTATGCACATGCACAAATGTGGCAAAATGTTAACAATTAGAGAATCTAGGTAAAGGGTATACAGGAGGTGTTTTTACTATTCTGGTAATTTTTCTGTATGTGTGAAATTATTTAGAAATAAAAATTTAAAACTTGTATCTGTATTAACTTTCAGTGCCTATCAAAGTTTTCTATAGAGTGGATATATAATAAATGGTAAACAAAATATCCTCAACAAAATAATAGGAATAGAAAAGAAATTGCAAAGATATTTCTAAACGAATTTCTATACGTACTTGAAACTGCCAGTTTCCCAAATGATCAACATCTTTAATATATACATGGTAATGGCCTCCGTAGCAGCCACCTTTGTGTATAATAACTGAGAAGAGGTCATATATATATTCTAAGTCATCCAATTCACTCTAAAAGAAAAAAGAACAAAAATATTGATATAGTTTTCATAAAATGCTGATAATAATCAAAAGAAAAAATAATTTCAACTACTGAAATTAATAAGAAACTTCACTGTTTGTTATTTAAGAGTAAAGATGAATTCAAGTAATTGGCTTTAAATTTAAAAGTTTTAAATTAATTGATCTAATGGGCAGTCACACTACACCAATCAAATTCTGCCTCTTAGTTGACCATGAACACATGTACCTGAAAAATACATTACTTTTATGTACTTTGGCTAAGATCATGTAAGCCAATAAAACAATGAAATATGTTACCCTATCAGTGAGTCTGTTGTAGAAATTTTTAGCAAGAGAAACCCATCTTCATACAATACCTATTTATGCTGCTTTATAGATGCACTCTTCTTTTAAAATGCATCCCCTTTTTTTTATTGATATATATCTAGTTGAAATTGTCCTCTATTTCAACTAGGTTGTCATGTGCCTCAAAGTCAAAGCCAGATCAACTATCACCCCTCCTGACACTACAGTCCTCTGTATAGAATAGGAACTTACTAATTATGACTATCAACTGTTTTTGTTTAGAGGCAGTTTAGTGGAAGAGGTTCTTTCTTGTTTTATTAATTCTATGATCAACATTTTCTATAATTAATATGCTCCATAATCATGTGATCAAACAGATGTACTCCTACACTAGCAATTAGAAACAAAATAAAATAAAAAGCTAATTTAGATTAAGAGGTACTTTAAAGATGTTTATTTAAATTTCTGATGCAGAAGAAAAAAGAAGCCTTTTTCACATCTGAGGGCTCTAAAACTACATGATATAAGCTCTCTTCTGGCTTTGACGTCTAAACTCAAGTCAGTGCTCATCTGTGATGTTCAGATGTACATATGGTGGCCGCTTGATGGGTGTCAGTTATTTTAATAATTTATTTGCTTAAAATATTAAACTTTTTAAGTGGGCAGCATTTTAAAATGTCTAGTACAGGCAAAAGACAAGGTGTACACAAAGATGCCAAGTGACTTTTTTCCATTAATACAGAAATCCAAAAGTAAAATGAATGTAGACTTCCTAGATAAGTGCTCAATTTCTTCAATTATTTCAGTTTTGTTACATCAAAGTATGTTAAAATCATCTGACAAACTATCTTTTATAAAACAAGAAACAATTACATTAACTAACTCTGGGAAAATTATTTATTTGGTTACGTCAATAATAGCCTCAGGGGCAACAGAATATTAGAACCTTTGAGTGGTAATTCAAACAACAAAAAAAAACCCCAAAAAGCTCAGCAATTTGGCTTGAAGTAAAGGAAGGCCCATTTGTGAAGATCCTGAATTTAAGACTGTTTAGAAAAAGATTACTTTTTTTACATAGAAACTCAATAGCTAGCTAATAAATGTTCTATTCTGAATAAACATATAAGAATGATTTGTGATAAGAAATAATTACTCTTTTCACCCAGACCTTGGTATGTACAGCAATGTTATAAAACACATTTTTAAATGGCTTATAAAGTAGGTTGATTTTGTAATTAATTTGTTTTCAAAACCTTTTCTTTCCCTATGTCTTAAGGATTACAGATTCTAGACTAGTGAATTTCCATTTGCCTCTTGACTTTCTAGATGCATAAATTCATCATTACATGTAAAATAAACTAAATCCAAATTAGTGGTACCAATTAATGGTGAGTTTTCTAAATGCAGGGTAAACTTCTAATTTTGTTCTTAAATTTTCATTTCAAATATTTTAAAGAAGGGTTTAATAAAAAGAACTGGGAACAAATCTATACTTTGGAAATTCAAAATGACTCTAAATAAATCAGTGGTTCTCAAACAGGGTCAATCTTGCCCATGCTGTCCTCGCAGGAGACATATTTGGCTTTGTCTGAAGACAGTTTTGCTTGTCACAACTGAGAGAGGGGGAGTGAGGATGCTACTGTCATCCAATAGGTAGAGGGCAGGGATGCTGCTAAACACCCTAATGCACGAGACAGTCTCCCACAACAAAGAATGATTTAACTAAAAATGTCAATAGTGCCAAGGTTTAGAGATTCTCACAATAAACCAACTGAAAATCAGGTCAATAATAGATTCAATCTTGAGAGGGGAAAAGAAAGAATTTAAAAATAAAATAGTTCAAACCTGTTCACAAAAGGGCTTGAGATTGATCCGGAGAGGGAATGTGTAACAGCTAGTTTCCTTGTAGCGTTCGCATTTCACAAAATCAAAATTAAATCTTAGTAATGAAACAGTAAGAAAAGGAGGCAGCTTACGTAATTTGGCCGACTGTTAAAAGAAAAATTTACAAAGCTTTTTAAAAACAGGGTTATATAAAAGGATACATAATGTTTCTTAAGGTCTGAAAAAACAACCTATGACACAGTTCTAAGAGAAATATTACATAAACTCATTACCATGGATTCAACATAACTCGATGTCAACTCATCTATTTTATGGGTCTAAAGGTGGAGCCACTCATTTGTGCTTACAATTAATAATTCACAAGCCAGTTTTATCTTTAATGTTGATATCCTGAAATACTATTTGATGAGTGGTGCCTATTTCCTGCCCAATTTCTGGCCTTTCACCTTCATCCTTGGTGTCTCCACTTTACCTGGCAGGTCTACAGTTCTTTTTAATCAGTGAAGAACTGGAGCTCTTAACCTGGGACCTAGGAACCTGTTTTAAAGGATCTGAAATGATACAAAAATTATATATGCATTTGTATTTTTCTGAGGAGAAGATTCATAGCTTTCATGAGACTTGCAAAAGGCCTCTAACTTCCCCAAGGGCTAAGATCTATTGATTGGGATTAAGCTGCTTTTTAAGAGTATCAACTGTGCCGAACCTCTTGGATTACTGGTCTGTGAGGAGAAAAAAAATCCTCCTTGATACGTAAAATTACCCATAATCATATATATCTAACAGTGCTAAAAATATATTTTAAAAAACAGTTTCACAAATCTAGTGGGTAAAAAAAAAAGATGAATGAAAAAAAGAAAAACAAAAAACCCCAGCAATATAACAACATGGTAGATTTTCAAACAAGCTCTAAAAATGCATCTAAAAAAACTGAGTAATTCAACTATAATGTGGCTGAGAAAAGACTGCTTAGGACAAGAAAATATGCATTTATTTAGCAGTACAGCCAAACATAAACTTAGAATGCAACAAATCCAATGCATAGAATAGAATATAAATTTAGAAGTATCAAGATCAAAAAACTTCCACTGAAAAAGAATTAAAGAAATGTGATAAAAGGTATATTTAAAAACTGCATTTGTTTAGCAAAAGGTTCTTATTTTGTAACGTGAACATGAAGTCTAACCAAAAGCTGAATGTGTAGGTATCTTTCCAACACTGTTCCAAACTCTGAAGTTTATACACCAAAGTGAAATACAAAATAAATAAGCAAATGATAAACCTCTCTCTTTGGGTTTGATGAAGGGGCAAAAACTGGATGGAAATACATGTGAAACAGTATAAAATTCAATCTTCCCGTGAAAGCTATAGGCATAGGGTTTAAGGTTTTATTATACTTTCATCTATAATCTCCAGGGTACAAAATCAGTATTGTGTATTATCTAAATCAATGCTCATTTTATTTGCTGGAAAAATTCAATAACTGTCAGCTATAGGAATAGTGCTATCTCTGTCATAATGAAGTGACTGCTTAAATATGTCTCTTGTGGTAGCTGTTTAAGACAATGTTCAGTAACCCACTGAGTGAACTGAGCTCAAGTTGATGATGTTTATGAACAGCTCATCACATCACCCACAGCAGTGGGAACGTCACCACTGCAGATAATAACGACAGCAGCAGGGTTGATGCCATATTGGCCATAGGTACAAGAAGCTGAGAAGGAAGGGACAGAGAAGGTTAGAGACAGCACATCCAGGCCACAGGAAATGGTATTAATGTACATACATAGACATAGATACATTTATCTATAATAATCATTTTTATATTAATGTTAATGAATTACTAGTATTTAGCAATTAACTAGCATTGGTAATGCTTTTGGTGGAAATTAAGTGTGTGAAAAATAGATTAAAGAACAATTCCATAGTGAGAAATCACAGGGAATTGTGAAAAGGAAATATAAATGAATGGCTGCTAGAAGATAAAATGGGGAAAAAACCCACAAAACATTTTTTAAAAATCTGTCCTCCAAAAAGAGTTATTCAGATGTCCGTCTCCTTTAGAACAAATAGATATCTTGGACCCAAAGGGCTTGGACAGTAAAGCACAGAGACAGACCTCACATCAGTACTGGGATAAAACACCAATATGTGGCAGAGGGATTTTCAGAAATGCCAAAGTGCTGATATAATAAATCCCTGCCATATCAGAAAGGAGCTGGAATGTGCAAAACTTAAGATGCATGAAAATAACACCAGGGAGGTGTTCCACTAAGCTAAACAGTAGTTGCCTCTCATTTCTCCTCTTATCAAAGTATCTCTTCTTTCCTGGAATGGAAAATAACTATGAATTATACTACAGGAATGGCTACTGATATATGAATGTGATGAATAAATTTGAGAAATGTCAGAATTCTGTTTATTGGTTTGTTTTACTTTTCCCTCTTAGCTCTCACATGGCAAAAGATATCAGTTGCTTTAGTCCTGACTTTCTTTCGTCTTATATTTTGCTTGACTGTACAGAAAGAAAATCAGAAGTATTCTGTTAAATTCCTTAATTAGCAAGTTAAGTACTCCCACCTGGGGGAGGAGGTAAGGCTATACTGGATTTGCCAGAGTGAGGAAGAACATATGTCAAGATTATAAAATAACTGTATATTAAGAAAATGAAGACAGCCATCTATTTTCATAGTAGTAAAGAAACCAAAGCTCAACAAGCTTCTCAGTGACAGAAATAAAAATATATACATCTTTTTTCACAGCAGTAATTGCAAAAAGGAGGGATACTTACGAAACACTGAGGTACAAATAAAGTTTTCCCCAGAGAAAAGGAAGTTGGGTGAACTGTTGGGTTGAAAGCCTTAAAAATTCATTATTGTAAAAAATTAAAATACAGAAAATGGTGTAAATATCTTTTCAATCCTTAGTGTCAACAGCTTCAAGTATATCCTCGAGACTTTTTCATACAAGTTGACTTCTACTAACTACAAAGTGGGGACCCTGGGAAAAAGCAGTTATCTGTCTTTACCTTTGCTGCTTTAACCAGCCTGTCACAAGTTCCACAGTGGTACAAGTTGTCACAATCAAAAACTTCCTCTTCTACATACATGTTCCAGAGAGCATCTTCCAAACCGGATACATTTTTGACTGCTACTGTTAGATCTAAGAAGTCTTCCTGAAATAGACATGAATATAATATTGAAAAACAATTTCAGAGGTTTACAAACACATCATCAACTCACATATATATTGGGAATAATCAGATATATGTTTTCTAGAACATTACAAATAAAGATGTAGATCTCCTGATTAGATGTTGTGAAGTTCATAACACTAAATTATCCTTCTTTTGAAACTGAACTATAATTTAGCTTAAAATCTATCAGAAAAATATAAGAAAAGTTTATGAATTTACCAAAGATACAATAAAATCTGTTTTATGAGGAAATATAAACCACAATAAGACACGTATCTGAATTCAGAAGTGCATATATACAAGGTATACAGTACTGTTTTAGACTAGACTATAAGAGCAAGGGCAGGGTTGAATTTTCTAATGTAAACTCCATTTCTTTATTTTCTTTTGCTAGGGTTGCCTTAAGATATACTAAAGAAGTTATAAGAAAAAAAAATTATATGACCAGCCTGGCCAATATGGTGAAACCCTATCTCTACTAAAAATACAAAAAAAATTAGCTGGGTGTGGTGGTGCACGCCTGTAGTCCCAGCTACTTGGGAGGCTGAGGCAGGAGAATTGCTTGAACCTGGGAGGTGGAGGTCGCAGTGAGCTGAGATTGCACCACTGCACTCCAGCCTGGGCAACAGAGTGAGACTCCATCTCAAAAAAAAGAATTACGTTAAGCTAGGATAAGAAGGTCTTCCTATGAAAATTCAAGAGAATAGTCTGTAAAAAGAGGGTTTATGAAATCTGCTATAACTACATTTGAATCACAATATTTCTAGTAATAATCACTTACAATTTGGCAAATTTAATTTATATTTATAGTTCTGTATGTGTGTGCAACAGCTTTATTTTAAGAGATTTTGGGGAATGAAAATAGGGCACTTGTTAACTCATGGTGAAGATTTCAAGTACTAAAAGTAACATTTATACAGTATATGGTTTATAATATATATGTGAAAAGTTAATGTGTTTAATTTATAATGGCCTTACATATGTTGTTTTGAAAATACTGATTTACTACATCATAGCTAAGTCAAGCATGTAGTAATTCAAAGACACACACAACATCTTAATTATTTCCAAAGTTAAAAAATCACTTTTTTTTGTTGTTGTTGTTTGAGACGGAGCCTTGCTCTGCCGCCAGGCTGGAGCACAGTGGCGCAATCTCGGGTCACTGCAACCTCCACCTCCTGGGTTCAAGCGATTCTCCTGCCTCAGCATCCTGAAAATCACATATTTTTATATACACATCTATTTTCAAAAAAGCAATTAACACATTTGAAAATGCTAATTTTGGGCCAGGCGCGGTGGCTCATGCCTGTAATCCCAGCACTTTGGGAGGCCAAGGTGGGCAGATCATGAGGTCAGGAGATCGAGACCATTCTGGCTAACATGGTGAAACCCCGTCTCTACTAAAAAAAATACAAAAAATTAGCCAGGCATGGTGGCGGGCACCTGTAGTCCCAGCTACTCGGGAGGCTAAGGCAGGAGAATGGTGTGAACCTGGGAGGTGGAACTTGCAGTGAGCCGAGATCGTGCCACTGCACTCCAGCCTGGGCGACAAAGCAAGACTCCATCTCAAAAAAAAAAAAAAAAGAAAAGAAAATGGTAATTTTGTCCTCATACAAATACACAAACTTCCTTGGCATAAATAACAAAAGCAGCCTTTTATTAAAGGATCAGTAATGAATTCAGTGATAATTGACTATATAAGATTTGTAGGGCAAACAGGATTATATTTACATGAGCAAATTTCCAATTTCTAATTTCTAATTAGATTAAATGGGCAATATGTCTCATTACAAAGAACTGAAGGTTATACTAATTAACACAGGATTATAATAGCTTTATATATAATATATAAACATAAACACACATATATAAATGAACTTTCTGAAGAATATTAATAAACTAAATCCCATATTTAATTAAAAATGTTTGTCAAATTAAACACTCCTCGGTCTTCAGTATTATCTATTTTTATTACCTCCCTAATTAACTGTCTTTACAATATTCCAACGATGATGACGCTGGCTTCTCACATGATGCCACAGTCTTCTATTTGTAAATATCCCCCAAATCTATTTTCCAAATATTAGGGTACTGAATAAAAGATTAAGTTTCAAGATATTTGCTTCTTTCAATCTACATGGAGAAATCCGGATTATAGGCTCATGATTTAGGTGTAGTTAGAAGAAAAAAAAACTCAATAAATTACTTGTAGTAATAAACACTTTAATCCTTGTGTGGTATTATATATCATACATTTAATTACATGGATTATAATTTACAACATAACTTATTACTAAAATACTCTGGCATATTTACCTGCCTCTCGCTGACATTCTTACATTCTTTACAAACAATCTGGTTAACAATGGTTCCGTGATACAGACGATTGATGAGGTCATGACCGGAGGTCCCAACTAAAGAAGTTTCCAAAGCGCTGAAGAGGATTCGATTCAGTTCCTGCACATCATGTTGCCTCATTTCCTATAAAACAGGTAACTTTTAGATGTAATTCCGGGCTTCAGATTTTTTAAAACATTAAAAAAACAAACATTAGTCAATAAAAAGTCAAGATTTATCAAGCAATCCGAAGATCAGATATAAGAATGACTCAGCAAAACAAGCTGAGCTGGTTAAGAGATTACCACCTATTTTTATTTATACTAAAAAATGAAAATATGAACAGGCTGGGTTCAGTGTGTACATATAACTCAATTCCTTTGACACCCAGAATGTGCATTTATTCTTGTGGGAAACCACACACATGTTCATGCCACAGAAAGCAGAGAGGGATATACCAGGCACGGACCAGTGTCTAAGAGCTGGCAGTGTCTGCACAGGAACACCTCACTGAGATCAGAGCACATGTGAATAGTCCGAATTATCAACAATAGAAAAGAACTAGAATGTACTGCTTTGAAGTAAAAACAACTAAAACAAGACTAACACAGTGTTACTGAGAAAAAAATCCTGATGGAACTTGCTTTAATCCATTATGAGTCACGCAGTTGTGTGTGAACTTCTGCTTAAGAAAAATTTATAACCAAACCAAGGGGCACACCAAGACTGAGAAGTGGAGAAGAGGAGGAAGAGAAGCTGCGGGGAGGGCCAGGAGAGTGAGGCCCCAGGAAGCAGGAGGAGCTGAGGCTTTAAGGAGGGTGGTGAGTGCTGCTGAGAGCTCCTTCTGCTGAGAACAGAGAAGTGTCTTCTGGACTTGGCACAGGGATGTCACTGTTGACTTCAACCAAAAAAGTAGAAAGGAAGGAGAGGAACAAATGGAGAGTTCAGAAGCAGAGGCAATAAGGGAAGACAATTTCAAAAATAAGTTTCAACCAAGAGCAATAGCTCATGCCTAAAATCTCAGCTACCTGGGAGGCCAGGGCAGCAGGATGCCTTGAACCCAGGGCTGCAGTGAGCTATGATCATTGCACTCCAGGCTGGTGACAGTGAGACCTCATCTCAAAAAAAAAAAAAAAAAAAAAAAAGTGTTTCATGTGAAGAGCAGCAGATAAAGTGGATGAAAGCTGGAGGACTTCTATCTTGCCTTTTAAAATACAAGACCCTCAAGGATGTAATTTATCTAATATCACTGGCTATGATGGGATAGAAAACTTGTGGAAGTTTTCAAGCTCTGTTCCTAAACAATCCTACACTTCGCAAAGGTACCACAGAGACCTTCTCCTACCACTGCAGGTCCAGTCCTAGAGGATTTTCTGCAAGATCTTATTTAGACAAAAAACAAAAAAAAAATTTCACAGCATTAAGAAGAAACCAGCAACTTAGTGAAGCTCATTATCAAAAACAAAGAAAAATCTATCAACCAATGACTAGATTAAAAAAAAAAAACGTGGCATATCCATCTAATAGAATCTCATTTGGCAATAAAATGGAATGAAGTATCAACACATACTACAACATGAATGAACCCTGAGAACAGTACTTTAAGTGAAAGAAGACTGTTACGAGACCACCTATTGGATCACTCCATTTCTATGAAATGTCCAGAATAGGCAAATTCATAGAGACAGAAAGGAGGTCAGTGGTTGCCAGCGGCTGAGTTGAGGGGGATGGAAAGTTACTGCTAATGGGTATGGAGTTTCTTTTTGGGGTGGTAAAAATTTTCTAAAATTGATTGTAGTGATGGTTGAACAACTCTGTGAATATGCTAAAAAACACCACTGAACTGTACCACTTAAAAGAGTGAATTTTGTGGCATGTAAATTATATCTCAATACAGTGTTTTTTTTGTTTGTTTTTGTTGTTAATCGGATTAACGCCAAATACCAGCCCTACACCAGAAATTTAACATACTTGTTTAGGGAATGTATTATTACCCCATTTTGCTTCAAAGTCCATGCCTTACCTCCTTAATCACATAGTTAGTATCACCTAGTTAAGGAGTGTTCCTGGTTAGAAGACTACCCTTCAGAGTTTACCATTAAAGGCAATATAACAGTATTCCTATCATTTGCTCTTTAACTTCTGTGACAGTTGCCTATACCTGTCTTTGCAGGATTACATCCATCTATTCCATATAAAAATGGTAGACTGGGATTTGTTTGGATTTGTATAGCTATAACAGCTCATCAATATGTGCAACAAGCACCTTTACTCATTGCTGACAAGTGTGTAGTGTTTGTATACAGTAGAATGCCTTTTAGAACTCAAACAGGAAAGTGAGAGAAAGCCCATATACAGCAAGATTCATAAAGAAAATGGAGAAGGTCAGGAGAAAGTCAGGACAGGAATAAAAAGACCTGCCAAGAACCATTTCACTTTTTTGACTGAAGCAAACCTTCAAATCAGAACATGTGGATTCAAACACAAAGCACATAACAAAGAATTTTTGAAAATTTACTTACAATGTAATTGATCCATTATTGTTGGTCAAAGACTAAAAAACTGATCAACAGTTTCCTATATAAATGGTAGGTAATTTCCATGTAATAGGTGTTGTATCTCAACTAGACTACATAAAGACTCTTAGGGTAGAAATTGTAAAAATCAGCTCTTGTACTTCTCCCCGTTTTTCCAATCTTCTCCCCAGCCCCAAATCACAGCCATTCATAAAAACCTGTATACAGCAAGTGTCTAAAAATATATATCTCTGGCTTGTAATTTTTTAATGTGAGAAGGAAACATTCAAACAATATGTTGAGACCCTAAGACAAAATTAGAGGAAGTTAGATAACATTAAACCAGCCTTATTCTTTCCTCTATTGCTGGTAACTCTTCCTTAAAGAGCTGATCCTCGTACCTCATTACTGGTCCACCCAAAGCTGTCAGTGAGGTCTGTTGTGGATGCAGCTTCCTGGTCTAAGAGCAGAAGCTGAGCAAACAAGCGCTGTAACTGTAAAGGGATGATTCGAACCTGAATGAGAAACAAACACATTTCTAAATGAATTCTTTAAGTGTTGATTGAGGCTTTTGAAAACAATTGCATACTAGCTTTTTTATATCTCCCAGTTCATTCAGGAGAAAGTTTATAAATATCCTATTGTAAGGGAAAAACTAATTATGATTCAGTTCTTCTGTGAAAATTATAATTCAATCTAAAAAATAATAGTTATTTGGAGTTTTCTACCTTGATATGGTTCAGATAAACATTAAAACTCAAACAGGCCTTAATAAACCACTCAACTGATTACAGATTGACAGTAGTTTGAATCTCTTCTAATAGTCCATTATTTCTCTAAAATACCTCTGATACACATAATTTCCCC
This sequence comes from Pan paniscus, assembly GCF_029289425.2. Lineage (NCBI taxonomy): Eukaryota > Metazoa > Chordata > Mammalia > Primates > Hominidae > Pan > Pan paniscus. The sequence continues at coordinate 136,163,397 of NC_073262.2, forward strand.
TCTGTAGAAATTTGCCAGGCACAATACTGTATCTCACTCTGGAGTTCTCAGCACACCCTGCCTCACTTTCTCCTGGCTCCAAGCGAGTTCCTGCCTTACTTGATGTGGTGAGGGCTGGGGCAGACTGAGCAATGTTGCTCAGAGTCTGGTCTGTAGGCTAGACTTTAAGTATTGAAAGGAGAATAAGCATTTAGAAATTGTAACAGCAATTTGACATTCCCATGGCATTTTTATTATATACTAGAAAAGTGCTAATCTGCAACAGATTGGGAATAAAAAGAAATACACAAAAACAGGTCCTTTGCCACACAGGTAGCCTGAGAAGTACTGGGCTAGATCATGAAAGACTCCTAAGAAGTACAAATTTGAGCCTGAACATGATAAGAAACTTTTGAGTTATGTTTAAGCAGAGAGGAACTTGATTAGATATGCATTTTAAATATCACCACAATAACAAACAAAATAATTAATTAACTCATTACTCAATTTATTTCCAGAGTACCAAATTGAAAGAATACTAGCCTCTATTTTTTTGTGTGTGGGGCGGAGAGGTCGGTATTGTTGCAAAAAAAGTGCTTTAAATAGACTTCTGGGGGAAGCTAATGTGGATGTTCTGCAAATATTTCCTTCACCAGAAGAAAGAATAAGCATAGTAAAGAGTGTTACATGTTTATAAAGCAGTAGCAGTATTGTACTTGGAAAACTGATTCTTTCTCGGAAGGCAAATTCCATTACCCATAGGGTACAGGCCAAGTCACTTTCTGGAAATAAAGAGCATATTTGATAATTAATAAAATTATTGCTTTGTGAACAAGTCACTTAATTCCTTCTTTAAAAAAAAATTTCTTGAATACGCTAAAACACCCCAGTAAATCATAGATGTAATATCTTTGCATCGGGTTTATCCTTATCTTCAAACAAACCAAGCTCTTCTGGGCCAAGAGAAAATACAGTTCATATGGAACCAAAAAAGAGCCCGCATCGCCAAGTCAATCCTAAGCCAAAAGAACAAAGCTGGAGGCATCACACTACCTGACTTCAAACTATACTACAAGGTTACAGTAACCAAAACAGCATGGTACTGGTACCAAAACAGAGATATAGATCAATGAAACAGAACAGAGCCCTCACAAATAATGCCACATATCTACAACTATCTGATCTTCGACAAACCTGAGAAAAACAAGCAATGGGGAAAGGATTCCCTATTTAATAAATGGTGCTGGGAAAACTGGCTAGCCATATGTAGAAAGCTGAAACTGGATCCCTTCCTTACACCTTATACAAAAATCAATTCAAGATGGATTAAAGACTTAAACGTTAGACCTAAAACCATAAAAACCCTAGAAGAAAACCTAGGCATTACCATTCAGGACATAGGCATGGGCAAGGACTTCATGTCTAAAACACCAAAAGCAATGGCAACCAAAGACAAAATTGACAAATGGGATCTAATTAAACTAAAGAGCTTCTGCACAGCAAAAGAAACTACCATCAGAGTGAACAGGCAACCTACAAAATGGGAGAAAATTTTCGCAACCTACTCATCTGACAAAAGGGCTAATATCCAGAATCTACAATGAACTCAAACAAATTTACAAGAAAAAAACAAACAACCCCATCAAAAAGTGGGCGAAGGACATGAACAGACACTTCTCAAAAGAAGACATTTATGCAGCCAAAAAATACATGAAAAAATGCTCACCATCACTGGCCATCAGAGAAATGCAAATCAAAACCACAATGAGATACCATCTCACACCAGTTAGAATGGCAATCATTAAAAAGTCAGGAAACAACAGGTGCTGGAGAGGATGTGGAGAAATAGGAACACTTTTACACTGTTGGTGGGACTGTAAACTAGTTCAACCATTGTGGAAGTCAGTGTGGCAATTCCTCAGGGATCTAGAACTAGAAATACCATTCAACCCAGCCATCCTATTACTGGGTATATACCCAAAGGACTATAAATCATGCTGCTATAAAGACACATGCACACGTATGTTTATTGAGGCATTATTCACAATAGCAAAGACTTGGAACCAACCCAAATGTCCAACAATGATAGACTGGATTAAGAAAATGTGGCACATATACACCATGGAATACTATGCAGCCATAAAAAATGATGAGTTCATGTCCTTTCTAGGGAAATGGATGAAATTGGAAATCATCCTCAGTAAACCATTGCAAGAACAAAAAACCAAACACCGCATATTCTCACTCATAGGTGGGAATTGAACAATGAGAACACATGGACACAGGAAGGGGAACATCACACTCTGGGGACTGTTGTGGGTTGGGGGGAGGGGGGAGGGATAGCATTGGGAGATATACCTAATGCTAGATGACGAGTTGGTGGGTGCAGCACACGACCATGGCACATGTATACATATGTAACTAACCTGCACATTGTGCACATGTACCCTAAAACTTAAAGTATAATAATAATAAAAAAAAATACCTTTGCATCGGGTTTATCCTTATCTTCAAACAAACCAAGCTCTTCTGGGCCAAGAGAAAATAGAGCTTCTAAAGAAAAAGGTAGAATCAGAGATGCAAATGACATCATTTCATTTTTAAAAATTGTTTTAGAAAGCCAAGACCACCTTTAAGTAAAATCAAGTAGATTCAGAAATATGATTGTGGCAATATTTATACCTTACTCTATACACTTTACTTTCTTGTAACATTTTTAACCAGTGACTCTAAGAAAATAGTGTCATGCTAAGGCTTCAGCATTTCCTAATTCTAGGAAAGGAAAATAATCTTTATGCATAAAACTAAAAACAGTAACATCAGAAATCTTTCATGGCTTCCCACTGTCTATGGCATCAGGTCCCAAAAGCCCAGGAATCTCAGGAAATACAGTAGTGTTGCAGTTTTCCTGCCACATGTAAGGCTAACAACCATCCTTTCGTGGGAAGGATCCCCTTTTACTCTGAGATGCCCTTTTTTTTGGTGTGAAAATGTCTTTTCCGTGTTGAAGGTAATAACAGATGGCAGTGGTCTTATCTGGAAAAAGAAGTTGGCAACCCCATGGAAGTCTCCAGAATTTCTTTATCACCCAACATCTAGGTGATGTGCCACCCAATGGGACATACCTGAATCTTTTGAGAAGTCTGTATCCGAGCCTAGGTAGGAACTCTTACTGGGAAACTCTGATATACTCTAGGGATACAAGGAATGGGATAAATGTGTCTCCCTATTGAAAAACTATTGCTACCCTAGTGCTTACTGTTAATGAATGTTATATTCTTTCTAAGTGCTGGGACTCGGCAAAAATGAACTACAAATCTACAAGTTAAAGCATAAAACCATACAAAAACTTTTATAATAATCTCCCAGTACTCTCAGCTACATTGTAATGGAGTACAATGGAACCCAATGTAGCCCTATTATTTAAAATACTATTCCAAAATTTCCCCCCCACCAGTTCTCCGACAGTCCTTATCCTTTCCAAATTATACCTCCCTGTCAATCACCATCAGGATTCAGGCTAAGCTATACAAGCAGTGCACATTGTGCACTAAGATGTCAAATCATGTGCTTGGCCAGCAATCCCCTCTGCTAGAGAGGAAGTTGGCCTGGGACTCTCAGTACTACTCTTGCCTAATGGTACGCTCCATGACCCGCCCTACACTTCACCATCTTCCTCAGTCCCTTTGAGGCTACGTTTCTACTTCGAGCTGTCCTTTAACTTCAACTATATTAAAACCTGGAAAAGTGTTATCCCTATTAGAAATGTACTTATTAGTGCTGGAAATTTTTACTGGTGGAATTACTGATTGCATCAGGGAGATATTTTTATGGAGGGGATCGAGTCAAGGCTAAGAGGTACCACTTAAATCCCACATGCAATCCAACCCATTAAATTGCTCCTGGGAAGGTAACAGTGGTAAATATTTACTAAATCTCTGGAGGCAGCAAGTCTTTCTAAGCTTAGAAGCAACAGAAGAACCACAAAGATTTGATAAATGTGGTGGTAGTAGGGAAGAGGAACATGGCAAACCAGATAGGATGAGTCAGGCTGTCTGTCCTCCTAATATGGAGACACTGTGGAGAGCTGAGCTACAAAGCCATGTAGTGCTGGGGACCCCAATCAGGGCCAGATGAAGGCAAAGTAATGTTCACACTGAGCTCAGGGGAACACAGCTCCTAGGACCCTTGTGGAGGAAGCTGGTTTGCAGAGATGGGATATGGGAGAAATATATAGAGAGAAACAGGGGCAAGAAATCAAGGGTCCAGTAAGGTCAGGCTGGCTTCTTGCAGTTGATTTCTGAGATCCCCTATATTCTTACAATAACCCCCCTTTTAAATTTAGCTAATTTGGGTTGTGGGTCTGTTTCTTGCACACAATCCCTTACCTAAAATCTCTGGGTCTTTGGAATTCAGAATTTCCAGAGTTTATAAAGATAATATGAAAAAAGTGTTTTATATATATATATAAAATGTTACATTCCCAGCAGGGTCTGGGCCAGCTTCCATTAATCAAGCAGATTAATATTCCTGTAATGAATGTATGAATATTCACCCACATGAGATAACTAAAAACTGTAAATAGCCTCACACCAGGTCTGGTTCTGAAGCCAAACAAGCTCAGGTGAGATCAGATGAGGGTGTGAGCTTTCCAGATTTCAGAAATGCGTATGAACAACTGTGCACCCATATAAATAATATGACACCCTTCCCCACTCCAAAAGGTAGATATAATTGGTTGGATAACTCTGGCTTAAGTGTTTGTTATTCTAGAGAAATTTTAAAACTCAAACAGTGTAACAATAATGAAGACTAATACTTATGACAATTGTCTTTATGTTGTACTTTAAACTATAGGAATTAAAAAAGAAATATATTGCTTTATTTTTTTACTAAACATTATTGTCATCACCCAGGATATATTTAAGATTAAGCTTCACATTTCTCTGCAGAGGGAATTACCAATTTATATCTTACATGTGCAACAATAAACACATACTGTAGAATATATCTTTAAGATAATTGGTCTATTTGTGATTTTGCATAATTAATTACATGTAAAGAAGATGGTACATATTGCTAGTTAAATGTACGTAACATAGCATACCTCTGAATTCAGGTGTGAAATGAAGAGTCTGAAGAAGGGAATTGAGGTAACAGGTTCCACCCTGATTTCTGATTCCGCTTAAATTGGTGAATTCTCTAGGAGCAGGTGGCTCCAAAGCTTTAGTCTTTAATTTCTTCCCTTTTCCATACTGATTATTAGACACAGTGGAATACTCCTCTTCAAATAGGTCCCCAAACATTGTGAAACTAAATACTACCCTTAAAAAAAGTGACATATAAATGCTTTTATTTTTTAAATAAATTTTCCCCAAATCCCCCTACCTTACTTACACTTGGGAGTCCATTCTGTTGTTTCTTAGAACACAGGACTGTTTCTATGTACAGTAGTTGGGTTTTGGAGGCAGCAAGATCTAGATTTTTTTCATCCCTATCAGGATCCTAACTACCTGTGTGACCCTGGATATGTTAATCTGTTTTCTTATGTGTAAAATAGGATACCATCTGTCTCTTCGGGTCATTTAAACTATCAAATGACATAACGAAAGAAGGGCACTTAGTGTACAGGGTTTGGCCCACAATAAGTAACAGCTGTTTTTAAAAAGGCACGTTCACATCACTAATTTTTTTAAAAAAGAAAACCTGTCGCCACAACTAATCCACTGCTGGGATGGCAAAGCCAACCCTAGATTCTGAGAATCAACTCACTAAAATCTCTGCTTGTCACACCCTTCAGTACTATATACCAGATTATGACATTTAAATTAAACGGATCAAGTTAACTTTTTTTTGAGCACTTTAGTACATAGTCCCGAAGCTGTTGGGCCGGAAGTTAGTTCACTGGGGAGGGAGGGGGGAAGGGGAGCGGAGGGCGGGGAAGACTGCCATTACAATTAGCAAGCCTAAAGGCCTTCCAGTATGTATCCACTAATCCCATCGTTAGCCCTGGGGGCCTAGGTGACTTCCCCAAGGTTTCACATCGAGTGTGGCAGAGGGTCACTTGGAGATGAGAAACGTAAAGCGCCTAGCATAGGTACCAAGTGACAGGAAGCGCTGAAATGCAATTATTTTGCTTTTCCTCAGAAGAAAACTAAAAAAACACAACTCGAGAGTCTAGCCTCGAGCTCGTTGTCTGCATTCCTGAATTCCCAACTCCTACGGCCGGCCGAGGCCCTCCAAGCCACCACAGGCCCAGGGGCGCAAAAAGGCAGAGGTCCCCGTGGCCCGAAACCACTGCCCCGACTCCAGGAGAGCGCCGCGTCCTCAGGCAGGCCGGGGCCGCCTCTCGCCTCGCCCTCCTCAGACTGGGCCACCAACACTGTCCCTACGCTTCCCACGTCCCTCCCAGGATCCCCGGGCGCCAGCCGCACTTACTGCCTAAAGCCCAGACCCCCGCCCTGGCCAAAACGCGAAGCGAACGAACCCGCCCCAACTGGGCGCCGCCATGTTGGCGAGGGCGGGTCTCCAGAAAGTGATTTATGGATCGTGGACTATGCTTCCCAGGATGCCCCGCTGGAGCGCCGGCCCCTCGCACGGGGCCTTATGGGAAATGTAACTCTTCTGCTCTAAGAGTTTGGGAACTGGAGCGGGAGTGGACAAGGTGAGCTCGCTTACAAGTCCGCTGGTGAGTTCGCGGGTCCACTCGGCCACTCGCGGGACCACTCATTCGTTCACATTTATAAGATTATGGTTATGTAATCTTATATAAGGTTATGGTATAAAATGTAATCTTATATAAGGTTATGGTTATGTAATCTTATATAAGGTTATGGTTATGTAATCTTATATAAGGTTATGGTTATGTAATCTTATATAAGGTTATGTTATGTAATCTTATATAACTATATAATGAATGAGTGGTCACATTTATAAAGATATAAGATTATATTTATATAATCTTATATCTTTGTCTTTCGTCTGTGAATCAAACTAGTGGCATGTCAAAGTATTGTCTGGACAATCCTTTCATTCCATAGCTTCCTCTCCTCCTATCAGATCCCCATGAAATCTCACCTGCATTAGGATGATAGCCTTTTCAGTGGACTCCCATTTTACACACCCCTTCCTGCACATCACTATAAGATGCACTATCCATCTAAGGTGCACTTTGAGCTCAAACCTCTCTGCTAAAGAAGCTTCCACGATTCCTCAACATCCACTGTGGAAACTCTTTATTTTGATTCTTAGTTCACTGATGGTCCCAACATTCCTTTCATACTGTATTTCTCACTACATACCTGTTTACCAAAGTGCTTTCAAATGTGCCATCTATAAAGCTGCTAATCCCTGAGCTTTTAAGGGAAAAGATAAACACCAGCTGCAAGTCTTTTTGTTTTATGATAAGAAGCCCTGTACAACGAAAACACGTTTTCTGGTTTGGTTCCATGAAAACCAATGCTCTGTCCCTGAAGTCAGGAAGTACCTTGCCAGTAAGGGACTTCCTTTTAAATTGCTTTTGATATTTGACAATGTCCCTGGCCACCCAGAACCCCATAGATTCTGCAATGAGAGCACCAAAGTGGCCTCCTTGCTTCTAAACACAACATGTCTAATTCAGCCCTTAGATCAAGGGATCATAAGGAACTTTAAGGCTCATTACGTATGGTTTTCTATGGAAAGGGGTATCAACACTATGGAAGAGAATCTCAACAGGGAGAATATCGTGAAAGTCCAGAAGGATTACACCATTGAAGAAGCCCATGTTGTTACAGAAAAAGCTGTGAAAGCCATCAAGCCCCAAACAATACATTAGTGCTGAAGAAAACTGTGTCCAGATTCCAGATGTTGTGTGTGAGTTCACAGGATTTACAACAGCCTATCAAGGAAGTCATGGAAGAGATTGTGGATATGGCACCAAAAAAAAAAAAAAAAAAGATAGGCATAAAGTGTTTGAAGATCTAGATCTTGGGGAAATTCAAGAGTTAATAGATACCACATCTGAGGAATTAACAGAAGATGACTTGATGGAGATGAGTGCTTTTGAATCAGTACCAGACAATGAGGAAGAAGATATAGAAGAAGCACTGTCAGAAAACGAATTGACATTAGACAATCTTGCAGAAGGGTTCTGATTATTTAAGACTGCTTTTGACTTCTTTTACAACTTGGACCCTTCTATGATACGGGCATTGAAACTAAAGCAAATAGTAGAAGAAGGATTAGTACTGTATGCAAGCATTTTTATTTATTTATTTTTATTTTACTTTTTTGAGACAGAGTCTTGCACTGTCACCTGGGCTGGAGTGCAGTGGTGCGATCTTGGCTTACTGCAACCTCTGCCTCCCAGGTTCAAGTGATTCTCCTGCCTCAGCCTCCTAAGTAGCTGGGATTACAGGTGCCCGCCACCACGCCCAGCTAATTTTTTGTAGTTTTAGTAGAGATGGGGTTTCACTGTGTTGACCAGGCTGGTCTCAAACACCTGACCTCATGATCCACCCACCTCAGCTTCCCAAAGTGCGGAGATTACAGGCGTGAGCCACTGCGCCCAGCTCAAGCATTTTTAAAGAATTGAAAAAGCAAAACTATCAGACAGTAATTATGATGTATTTCCATAAAGTCAAACTGAGTGTGCCTTTCTCTCCTGCTTCCCCTTCCACCTCCTCCACCAATTCCCCCTCTGCCACTCCTGAAACAGCAAGACCAACTTCCCCCTACCCCCACCCCTCCTCAACAGCCCACTCAGTGGGAGACAGTGAGCATGGAGACCTTTATGGTGATACACTTTCACTTAATGAATAGTAAAGATCTTTTCTTTTTCTTTCTTTCTTTTTTTTTTTTTTTTTTGAGATGGAGTTTCGCTCTTGTTGCCCAGGCTGGAGTGCAATGGCGCGATCTCGGCTCACTGCAACCTCTGCCTCCCAGGTTCAAGCAGTTCTCCTGGCTCAGCCTCCTGAGTAGCTGGGATTACAGGCATGCAACACCACGCCCGGCTAATTTTTTGTATTTTTAGTAGAGACGGGATTTCACCATGTTAAGGCTAGTCTCGAACTCCTGACCTCAGGTGATCTGCCCGCCTTGGCCTCCCAAAGTGCTGGGATTACAGGCGTGAGCCACCGCGCCTGGCAGTAAAGATCTTTTCTCTTCCTTATGAATTTTAACATTTTCTTTTCTCTAGCAGACTTTATTGTAAGAAAAATACAGCATATAATACATATATTATACGAAATATTTATTAATTGACTTTATGTTATTGGCAAGGCTTCCAGCAAACAGTAGGCTACTGTAGTTATGTTTTAGGGTAGTCAAAAGTTCTATGCTCATTTTTGACTGCACGAAGTTGGTGCCCCTAATCCTCGCTTTATTCAAGGGTCAGCTGTAGCAGCAATGAACAATTGAAAATTGGAATGAAAATACCACTTAAAATAGCATAAAAATATGAAATACTTAGGGCTAAATCTGACAAAAGATGTGAAAGACTGTACACTAAAAACTACAAAACTTTAATGAGTGACCTAAATAAACAGACATGTTCATGAATTGAAAAACTCAAAATATTTAAGATGTCAGTTCTCCCAGTTCATCTATAAATTCAATACAATCCCAACCAAATCCCAGCAGGGTTTTTTTTGGTGCAAATTGGCAAACTGATTCTAAAATTCTTATGGAAATGTAAAGGACCTACAATAGCAAAAACAACAATGGAAAACAAGAAAAAAAAGAGAGTGAACACTGACTCATTTCAAGACCTCCTACAAAGGATAGTAATCAAATATTTCATAAATATATCAATGGAACAGAATAGAAAGTCCAGAAATACACAGTTGTATGAATAACCAAGTTTTTACAAAGGTGCAAAGGCAATTCAGTGGAGAGAAGAATAGTCTTTTCAGCAGTTGGATATCCATACCCAAGAAAGCAAGAAAAGACATTACATCTGTAGTCTTCTTTCCAAAAACCATAACCCCAGTCTATGATGAAAACATTAGACAAACTCAAACCGAGGAACGTTCTACAGAAAAAGTGACCAGAACTTCTCAAAACTGGCAAAGTCATCAAAAACAAGGAAAGTCTAAGAAACTGTCACAGGCTAGAGGAGGTGAAGGAGACATATGATTAAATGATTAAATGTGATGTGGTATGACTGGATGGGATCCCAGAAATGGAAAAGGACATTAGGTAAACATTAATGACATCTGAAGAAAACATAGACTTTAGTTCATCATAATGTATCAAATGTTGGTTAATGAGTTGTGATAAATATGCTACAGTAACATAACATTTAACAATAGGGGAAACCCCTACAGGATATTTGGGGATTTTCTGTGCTATTTGTTGCAAACTTGCTGTAAATCTAAATTTATTCCAAAGTAAAAAGTTGAATGGAAAAAAAATCCACAGACTGGGAAAAAATATTTGCAGCGCATGTATGTGATAAAGAAGAAATATCCAAAATGTATAAAGAACCTTTAAAATTCAATGAAGAGAAACGAAAATAAACCATTTTTTTAAAATGTGCAAAGATTTGAACAGACATTTACCAAATAAGGTATACAGATGGGAAGCAGGCACATGTAAAGACATTCAACACCAGTAGTGATTAGAGAAATCAAATTAAAACCACAATTTAATTTACACACCCATTAGAATGGCTGAGAGGAAAAAGACTGACAATACCAAATTATACAGTTTAGATATTTGTCCCTTCCAAATCTCATGATGAAATTTAATCCCCAGTGTTGGAGGTCAGGCTTAGTGGGAGGTGTTTGGGTCATGGGGGTGAATCCTGCATTAATGTCTTGGTGCCTTCCTCTCGGTAATGGGTGAGTTCTCCCTCTATTACTTTCAGTAAGAGCTGATTGTTTAAAAGAGCCTGGCACCTCCCTTCTTTTTCTCTTGCTTCTCTCTCACCATGTGATCGGCACCTTCTGCCATGAGTGGAAGTAGCCCGAGTCTCTCACCAGATGCAGGTGCTAGCGCCATGTGTCTTATTCAGCCTCCAGGACCATGAGTCAAGGAACATGTTTTCTTTGTAGATTACCTAGCCTCAGATATTCCTTTATAGCAATACAAACAAACTAAGACACCAGGTGCTGGTGAGTGTGAAGAGATCCTGGTGGTGGGAGGGGACATGGGTCCAGCCACTTTGGAATATTATTTGGCAGATTCTTTAAAAGGTAAACATACACCAACCAGGCACAGTGGCTTATGCCTGTAATCCCAGCACTTTGGGAGGCCGAGGCAAGTGGATCATGAGGTCAAGAGATCGAGACCATCCTGGCCAACACGGTGAAACCCCATCTCTACTAAAAATACAAAAATTAGCTGGGTGTGGTGGCACATGCCTGTAGTCCCAGCTATTCGGGAGGCTGAGGCAGGAGAATCATTTCAACCCAGGAGGCAGAGGTTGCAGTGAGCCAAGATTCGTGCCACTGCACTCCAGCCTGGCAACAGAGCGAGACTCCATCTCAAAAAAAAAAAAAAAAAAAAAGGTAAACATACACCTACCATAGAACACAGCTATTCCATTGCTGGGTATTTAGTCATGAGAAAAGAAAGCATACTTGCTATATTATTTGTATTTTTACCTTTTCTGTATGTTGTAATGTTTCTGCATCTTAAAGTTACTTTCTTACTGGGGATGCAGTGTCCCTCTGCAGGTCAGTTAATTCTTAGAGACAGCAAAGGGCCCACCCTTGTAGCTCAGAGCCCACTGAAATTATTCAAACTAGCCTGTCCTAAACTGTTTCTCCTGCCCTATCTGTGTTTCCTGCAGAAACTGCAATAGAGCTGTGGTCTAGACTCTACCCTTGCCCCTCTCCCTTCTGCCCCTTGTATTTCGAGTCAAGAATTGTACAAGGTGTTACTTCGCCACAGCCCCTGCTTCCAGTCTCTAGCAGTCAGGGTTTAGTGAGAGAAGCAGAGCCGCTATGCATATACATGGTGAGGGATTGGCCACAGGCATGGTGGGAGCTGGCTGGACGATCGCTGCAAATGGCCTTGGTGTCTGATGCTGGAGCTTAAGGACCCCAGGGTGGGTCTTCAGGAAGGGTAGACGGATGTAAAGTGGGGACAGCGAGGAGAATCCAGGACCCACAGAAGGGACTGGAACTTGGACAGTTCTCAATGCTTCCTACCTTGAAAATGTGGATGGCCTTCAGAAGAAGCTGGCACCCTTCCTCACAGAGCTAATCACATACCTGTCTCAGGTATGGGAGAAGCTGACAGAGGAGCATGAGAAAGGTGGAGCAGCTGTAGGTTCAGCTGCTGCCTTGTGCCTATGAGGGTCATGAAGCAGAGAGGTGACATGAGACAGGTGACCACATTTATGAGCTCCAAAAGGGCCTGTCCTGAACTTCCGCATTCAAAACAAAACAGAACAAGAATAGGCTGGGCACAGTGGCTCATGGGAGGCTGAGGCAGGAGGATCAATGGAGACCAGGGGTTACAGACCAGCATGGACATCATGGTGAGACCCCCTATCTACAAAAAAATTTAAAAATCAGCTGTACATGGTGTCACGTACCTGTAGTCCCAGCTACTTGCGAGGCTAAAGTGGGAGGATTGCTTGAGTTCAGAAGCCAAGGCTGCAGTGAGTTGTGATTGTGCTACTGCACTCTAGCCTGGGTGACAGAGTGAGACCCTGTCTTAAAAAAAAAAAAAAGAAAAGAAAAGAAAAAGAAAAGCAAAAATGTAGAATGGATGTTGAATTTGGTCAAACACTTTTCCTACGCCTACTGAGATGACTACATGGTTTTCTTTTCTGGTTTATTTATTTAGTGTATTACATTGAATAATTTTTTGTTATATTTGTGTATGTATGTATGTTTTTGAGACAGGGTCTTGCTCTGTCACCCAGGCTGGAGTACAGTGGGGCAATCATGGCTCACTGCAGTCTAGACCTCATGGGCTCAATCAATCCTCCCACCTCAGCTTCCCTAGTAGCTGGAATTACAGGCACACATCATCACACCCGGCTAATTTTTGTATTTTTTTGTAGAGATGGGGTTTCACCACATTCCCCAGGCTAGTCTTGAACTCCTGGACTCAAGCTATCCAAACACCTTGGCCTCCCAAAGTGTTGGGATTACAGGTGTGAGCCACCATGCCTGACCAATTATTACAAAAATTCTTTATCTTATCATTAATTGTGGTGAAATACACATAGCATAAAATTTATCATGTTAACCATTTTAAGTGCACAGTGCAGTATTGAGGACATTCGCATTGCTGTGCAACCGATATCACCATTTATCTCTAGAACTCTTTTCATCTTCCTAGACTGAAGCTTGGGGTCTATGAAACAATAATTCCTCATTCTCCCTCCTCCCAGCCCTTGGCAACTACCATTCCTCTCTTTGCTTCTGTGAATTTGACTATTTTAGGTGCCTTATACAAGTAGAATGATTAAACCAGTTGTCGTTTTGTGACTGGCTTATTTAACTTAGCACAAAGTTCCCAAGGTTTATCTATGTTGTAGGATGTGTCAGAATTTCCTTCTCTAAGACTGAATTTTATTCCATTGTTACCAGATTTTGCTTATGCACTCATATGGAGATGGGCACTTGGGTTGCATTCACCTCTTGGCTGTTGTGAGTTAAGCTGCTGTGAACATGACTGTACAACCTTGATTAATTTTCTAAAGTTAAAACTAGCTTTACATCCCAGGGATAAATCTCATTTGCATGTGGTTTATGATTTTTTATGTATTACATATTTTAAAATATTATTTGTATTAGTCCATTTTCATGCTGCTTATAAAGACCTACCAGAGACTCGGCAATTTACAAAAGAAAGAAATTTAATGGACTTAACAGTTCCACATGGCTGGGAAGGCCTTACAATCATGGCAGAAGGCAAGGAGGAGCAAGTAACATGTTATGTGGATGGCAGCAGGAAAAGAAAGAGAGCTTGTTCAGGGAAACTCCTGTTTTAAAACCATCAGAACTTGTGAGACTTATTCACTATCAAGACAACAGCGTGAGAAAGACCCACCCCCATGATTCAATTACCTCCCACCAGGATCCTCCCACAACATGTGGGAATTGTGGGAGTTATAATTCAAGATGAGATTTGGGCAGGGACACAGCCAAACCATATGATTCCACCCTGACCCCTCCCAAATCTCATGTCCTCACATTTCAAAACCAAGCATGCCCTAACAACAGTCCCGCAAAGTCTCATCATTAACTCAAAAGTCCACAGTTCAAAGTCTCATCTGAGACAAGGCAAGTCCCTTCCACCTATGGGCCTGTAAAGTCAAAAGCAAGTTAGTTACTTCCTAGGTACAGTGAGGGTACAGGCATTGGGCAAATACAGCCATTTCAACTTGGAGAAATTGGCCAAAATAATGGGACTACATTAAGTCCAAAATCCAGTGGGGCAGTCAAATCTTAAAACTCCAAAATGATCTCCTTTGACTCCATGTCTCACATCCAGGTCATGCTGTTGCAACAGGTGGGTTCCCATGGTCTTAGGCAGCTCTGCCCCTGTGGCTTTGCAGGGTACAACCTCCCTCCTGGCTGCTTTTACAGACTGGCATTGAGTGTCTGTGGCTTTTCCAGGTGCACAGTGCAAACTACTAGTGGACTTAACATTCTGGGGTGGAGGGATGGTGGTGGCCCTCTTCTCACAGTTTCATTAGGCAGTCCCCCAGTCGTTACTTTTTGTGGGGGCTTCAAACCTACATTTCCCTTCTGCACTGTCCTAGCAGAGGTTCTCTGTGAGGGTCCTGCCCCTGCAGCAAACTTCTTCCTGGACATCCAGGCATATCCATACAGCCTCTAAAATCTAGGGGGAGGTTCCCAAACCTCAATTCTTGACTTCTGTGCACCCACAGGCTCAACCCCACATGGAAGCTGCCAAGGCTTGGCACTTGCACCTTCTGAAGCCATGGTGTGAGCTGTACTTTGGCTCCTTTTGGACACGGCTGGAGCAGTTGGGATGCAAGGCACCAAGTCCCTAGGCTGCACACAGCGGGGGGCCCTGGGCCTGGCACACAAAACCATTGTTTCCTCCTAGGCCTCCAGCCTGTGGTGGGGAGGGACAGCCATGAAGACCTCTGACATGCCCTGGAGACATTTTCCCCATGGTTTCGGGGATTAACATTCGGCTCCTCATTACTTATGGAAATTTTTGCAGCTGGCTTGGATTTCTCCTCAGAAAATGGGATTTTCTTTTCTATCACATAGTCAGACTGCAAAATTTCCAAGCTTTTATGCTCTGTTTCCCTTTTAAAACTGAATGCCTTTAGCAGCGCCTAAGTCACCTCTTGAATGCTTTGCTGCTTAGAAATTTCTCACACCAGATACGCTAAATCATCTCTCTAAGGTTCAAGTTCCACGAATCCCTAGGTCAGGGCAAAATGCTGCCAGTCTTTTTGCTAAAGCATAACAAGAATCACATTTCCTCCAGTTCCCAACAAGTTCCTCATCTCCATCTGAAACTACCTCAGCCTGGACTTTATTGTCCATATTGCTGTCAGCATTTTGGGCAAAGCTATTCAACAAATCTCTAGGGAGTTCCAAACTTTCCCACATTTTCCTGTCTTCTTCTGAGCCCTCCAAACTGTGCCAACCTCTGCCTGTTACCCAGTTCTAAAGTTGCTTCCACGTTTTTAGGTATCTTTTCAGTAGCAACCCACTCTACTGGTACAAATTGACTGTATTAGTCTGTTTTCATGCTGCTGATAAAGACATGCCTGAGACTGGGGAATTTACAAAAGAAAGGGGTTTAATTGACTTAGAGTTCCACATGGCTGGGGAGGCCTCACAATCATGACAGAAGGCAAGGAGGAGCAAGTCACATCTTAATGGATGGCAGCAGGCAAAGAAAGAGAGCTTGTGCAGGAAAACTTTTATTTTTAAAACCACCAGATCTCGTGAGACTTACTCACCATCATGAGAACAGCATGGGAAAGACCCGTCCCTGTGATTCAACTACTTCCCTCCAGGTTCCTCCCACGCCACGTGGGAATTGTGGGAGTTCCAATTCACGATGAGCTTTGGGTGGGGACACAGCCAAACCATATCATTATTGAATTTGATTTGCTAAAATATTGTTTTACATTTTTGTATCTAAGGTCATGAGGTTCTGTAGTTTTTCTATATTGTCACATCTTTATCTTGTTTTGGTATTGTGGTAATGTTGGTCTCACAGAATGAATCAGGATATTTCACATGCTTCTGTTTTTTTTTTTTCCATCTGAATTATATTTTATTTTATTTTATTTTATTTATTTTATTTTTTTATTATTGTTATTATACTTTAAGTTTTAGGGTACATGTGCACATTGTGCAGGTTAGTTACATATGTATACATGTGCCATGCTGGTGCACTGCACCCACCAACTCGTCATCTAGCATTAGGTATACCTCCCAATGCTATCCCTCCCCCCTCCCCCCACCCCACAACTGTCCCCAGAGTGTGATGTTCCCCTTCCTGTGTCCATGTGTTCTCATTGTTCAATTCCCACCTACAAGTGAGAATATGCGGTGTTTGGTTTTTTGTTCTTGCAATAGTTTACTGAGAATGATGATTTCCAATTTCATCCATGTCCCTACAAAGGACATGAACTCATCATTTTTTATGGCTGCATAGTATTCCATGGTGTGTATGTGCCACATTTTCTTAATCCAGTCTATCATTGTTGGACATTTGGGTTGGTTCCAAGTCTTTGCTATTGTGAATAATGCTGCAATAAATATACGTGTGCATGTGTCTTTATAGCAGCATGATTTATAGTCCTTTGGGTATATACCCAGTAATGGGATGGCTGGGTCGAATGGTATTTCTAGTTCTAGATCCCTGAGGAATCGCCACACTGACTTCCACAATGTTTGAACTACAGTCCCATCAACAGTGTAAAAGTGTTCCTATTTCTCCACATCCTCTCCAGCACCTGTTGTTTCCTGACTTTTTAATGATTGCCATTCTAACTGGTGTGAGGTGGTATCTCATTGTGGTTTTGATTTGCATTTCTCTGATGGCCAGTGATGATGAGCATTTTTTCATGTGTTTTTTGGCTGCATAAATGTCTTCTTTTGAGAAGTGTCTGTTCATGTCCTTCACCCACTTTTTGATGGGGTTGTTTGTTTTTTTCTTGTAAATTTGTTTGAGTTCATTGTAGATTCTGGATATTAGCCCTTTGTCAGATGAGTAGGTTGCGAAAATTTTCTCCCATTTTGTAGGTTGCCTGTTCACTCTGATGGTAGTTTCTTTTGCTGTGCAGAAGCTCTTTAGTTTAATTAGATCCCATTTGTCAATTTTGTCTTTGGTTGCCATTGCTTTTGGTGTTTTAGACATGAAGTCCTTGCCCATGCCTATGTCCTGAATGGTAATGCCTAGGTTTTCTTCTAGGGTTTTTATGGTTTTAGGTCTAACGTTTAAGTCTTTAATCCATCTTGAATTGATTTTTGTATAAGGTGTAAGGAAGGGATCCAGTTTCAGCTTTCTACATATGGCTAGCCAGTTTTCCCAGCACCATTTATTAAATAGGGAATCCTTTCCCCATTGCTTGTTTTTCTCAGGTTTGTCAAAGATCAGATAGTTGTAGATATGTGGCATTATTTGTGAGGGCTCTGTTCTGTTCCATTGATCTATATCTCTGTTTTGGTACCAGTACCATGCTGTTTTGGTTACTGTAGCCTTGTAGTATAGTTTGAAGTCAGGTAGTGTGATGCCTCCAGCTTTGTTCTTTTGGCTTAGGATTGACTTGGTGATGCGGGCTCTTTTTTGGTTCCATATGAACTTTAAAGTAGTTTTTTCCAGTTCTGTGAAGAAAGGCATTGGTAGCTTGATGGGGATGGCATTGAATCTGTAAATTACCTTGGGCAGTATGGCCATTTTCATGATATTGATTCTTCCTACCCATGAGCATGGAATGTTCTTCCATTTGTTTGTATCCTCTTTTATTTCCTTGAGCAGTGGTTTGTAGTTCTCCTTGAAGAGGTCCTTCACATCCCTTGTAAGTTGGATTCCTAGGTATTTTATTCTCTTTGAAGCAATTGTGAATGGGAGTTCACTCATGATTTGGCTCTCTGTTTGTCTGTTGTTGGTGTATAAGAATGCTTGTTATTTTTGTACATTGATTTTGTATCCTGCGACTTTTCTGAAGTTGCTTATCAGCTTAAGGAGATTTTGGGCTGAGACGATGGGGTTTTCTAGATGTACAATCATGTCATCTGCAAACAGGGACAATTTGACTTCCTCTTTTCCTAATTGAATGCCCTTTATTTCCTTCTCCTGCCTAATTGCCCTGGCCAGAACTTCCAACACTATGTTGAATAGGAGTGGTGAGAGAGGGCATCCGTGTCTTGTGCCAGTTTTCAAAGGGAATGCTTCCAGTTTTTGCCCATTCAGTATGATATTGGCTGTGGGTTTGTCATAGATAGCTCTTATTATTTTGAAATACGTCCCATCAATACCTAATTTATTGAGAGTTTTTAGCATGAGGGGTTGTTGAAATTTGTCAAAGGCTTTTTCTGCATCTATTGAGATAATCATGTGGTTTTTGTCTTTGGCTCTGTTTATATGCTGGATTACATTTATTGATTTGCGTATATTGAACCAGCCTTGCATCCCAGGGATGAAGCCCACTTGATGATCATGGTGGATAAGCTTTTTGATGTGCTGCTGGATTCGTTTTGCCAGTATTTTATTGAGGATTTTTGCATCAATGTTCATCAAGGATATTGGTCTAAAATTCTCTTTTTTTGTTGTGTCTCTGCCTGTCTTTGGTATCAGAATGATGCTGGCCTCATAAAATGAGTTAGGGAGGATTCCCTCTTTTTCTATTGATTGGAACAGTTTCAGAAGGAATGGTACCAGTTCCTCCTTGTACCTCTGGTAGAATTTGGCTGTGAGTCCATCTGGTCCTGGACTCTTTTTGGTTGGTAAGCTATTGATTATTGCCACAATTTCAGATCCTGTTATTGGTCTATTCAGAGATTCAATTTCTTCCTGGTTTAGTCTTGGGAGAGTGTATGTGTCGAGGAATTTATCCATTTCTTCTAGATTTTCTAGTTTATTTGCGTAGAGGTGTTTGTAGTATTCTCTGATGGTAGTTTGTATTTCTGTGGGATCGGTGGTGATATCCCCTTTATCATTTTTTATTGCATCTATTTGATTCTTCTCTCTTTTTTTCTTTATTAGTCTTGCTAGCGGTCTATCAATTTTGTTGATCCTTTCAAAAAACCAGCTCCTGGATTCATTAATTTTTTGAAGGGTTTTTTGTGTCTCTATTTCCTTCAGTTCTGCTCTGATTTTAGTTATTTCTTGCCTTCTGCTAGCTTTTGAATGTGTTTGCTCTTGCTTTTCTAGTTCTTTTAATTGTGATGTTAGGGTGTCAATTTTGGATCTTTCCTGCTTTCTCTTGTGGGCATTTAGTGCTATAAATTTCCCTCTACACACTGCTTTGAATGTGTCCCAGAGATGCTGGTATGTTGTGTCTTTGTTCTCTCTGGTTTCAAAGAACATCTTTATTTCTGCCTTCATTTCGTTATGTACCCAGTAGTCATTCAGGAGCAGGTTGTTCAGTTTCCATGTAGTTGAGCGGTTTTGAGTGAGATTCTTAATCCTGAGTTCTAGTTTGATTGCACTGTGGTCTGAGAGATAGTTTGTTATAATTTCTGTTCTTTTACATTTGCTGAGGAGGGCTTTACTTCCAATTATGTGGTCAATTTTGGAATAGGTTTGGTGTGGTGCTGAAAAAAATGTAAATTCTGTTGATTTGGGGTGGAGAGTTCTGTAGATGTCTATTAGGTCTGCTTGGTGCAGAGCTGAGTTCAATTCCTGGGTATCCTTGTTGACTTTCTGTCTCGTTGATCTGTCTAATGTTGACAGTGGGGTGTTAAAGTCTCCCATTATTAATGTGTGGGAGTCTAAGTCTCTTTGTAGGTCACTCAGGACTTGCTTTATGAATCTTGGTGCTCCTGTATTGGGTGCATATATATTTAGGATAGTTAGCTCTTCTTGTTGAATTGATCCCTTTACCATTATGTAATGGCCTTCTTTGTCTCTTTTGATCTTTGTTGGTTTAAAGTCTGTTTTATCAGAGACTAGGATTGCAACCCCTGCCTTTTTTTGTTTTCCATTTGCTTGGTAGATCTTCCTCCATCCTTTTATTTTGAGCCTATGTGTGTCTCTGCACGTGAGATGGGTTTCCTGACTACAGCACACTGATGGGTCTTGACTCTTTATCCAATTTGCCAGTCTGTGTCTTTTAATTGGGGCATTTAGTCCATTTACATTTAAAGTTAATATTGTTATGTGTGAATTTGATCCTGTCATTATGATGTTAGCTGGTTATTTTGCTCGTTAGCTGATGCAGTTTCTTCCTAGTCTCGATGGTGTTTACATTTTGGCATGATTTTGCAGCGGCTGGTACTGGTTGTTCCTTTCCATGTTTAGCGCTTCCTTCAGGAGCTCTTTTAGGGCAGGCCTGGTGGTGACAAAATCTCTCAGCATTTGCTTGTCTATAAAGTATTTTATTTCTCATTTGCTTATGAAGCTTAGTTTGGCTGGATATGAAATTCTGGGTTGAAAATTCTTTTCTTTAAGAATGTTGAATATTGGCCCCCACTGTCTTCTGGCTTGTAGGGTTTCTGCTGAGAGATCCGCTGTTAGTCTGATGGGCTTCCCTTTGAGGGTAACCCAACCTTTCTGTCTGGCTGCCCTTAACATTTTTTCCTTCATTTCAACTTTGGTGAATCTGACAATTATGTCTTGGAGTTGCTCTTCTGGAGGAGTATCTTTGTGGCGTTCTCTGTATTTCCTGAATCTGAATGTTGGCCTGCCTTGCTAGATTGGGGAAGTTCTCCTGGATAATAGCCTGCAGAGTGTTTTCCAACTTGGTTCCATTCTCCCCATCATTTTCAGGTAAACCAATCAGACGTAGATTTGGTCTTTTCACGTAGTCCCATATTTATTGGAGGCTTTGCTCATTTCTTTTTATTCTTTTTTCTCTAAACTTCCCTTCTCGCTTCATTTCATTCATTTCATCTTCCATTGCTGATACCCTTTCTTCCAGTTGATTGCATCGGCTCCTGAGGCTTCTGCATTCTTCACGTAGTTCTCGAGCCTTGGTTTTCAGCTCCATCAGCTCCTTTAAGCACTTCTCTGTATTGGTTATTCTAGTTATACATTCTTCTAAAATTTTTTCAAAGTTTTCAACTTCTTTGCCTTTGGTTGAATTTCCTCCCGTAGCTCGGAGTAATTTGATCGTCTGAAGCCTTCTTCTCTCAGCTCCTCAAAGTCATTCTCCATCCAGCTTTGTTCCGTTGCTGGTGAGGAACTGCGTTCCTTTGGAAGAGGAGAGGCGCTCTGCTTTTTAGAATTTCCAGTTTTTCTATTCTGTTTTTTCCCCATCTTTGTGGTTTTATCTACTTTTGGTCTTTGATGATGGTGATGTACAGATGGGTTTTTGGTGTGAATGTCCTTTCTGTTTTTTAGTTTTCCTTCTAACAGACAGGACCCTCAGCTGCAGGTCTGTTGGAATACCCTGCTCTGTGAGGTGTCAGTGTGCCCCTGCTGGGAGGTGCCTCCCAGTTAGGCTGCTCGGGGGTCAGGGGTCAGGGACCCACTTGAGGAGGCAGTCTGCCCGTTCTCAGATCTCCAGCTGCGTGCTGGGAGAACCACTGCTCTCTTCAAAGCTGTCAGACAGGGACATTTAAGTCTGCAGAGGTCACTGCTGTCTTTTTGTTTGTCTGTGCCCTGCCCCCAGAGGTGGAGCCTACAGAGGCAGGCAGGCCTCCTTGAGCTGTGGTGGGCTCCACCCAGTTCGAGCTTCCCTGCTGCTTTGTTTACCTAATCAAGCCTGGGCAATGGCGGGCGCCCCTCCCCCAGCCTCGCTGCCGCCTTGCAGTTTGATCTCAGACCGCTGTGCTAGCAATCAGCGAGAGTCCGTGGGCGTAGGACCCTCCGAACCAGGTGCGGGATATAATCTCGTCGTGCGCTGTTTTTTAAGCCCGTCGGAAAAGCGCAGTATTAGGGTGGGAGTGACCCGATTTTCCAGGTGCCGTCCGTCACCCCTTTCTTTGACTGGGAAAGGGAACTCCCTGACCCCTTGCGCTTCCCAAGTGAGGCAATGCCTCGCCCTGCTTCAGCTCGCGCACGGTGCGCGCACCCACTGACCTGCGCCCACTGTCTGGCACTCCCTAGTGAGATGAACCCGGTACCTCAGATGGAAATGCAGAAATCACCGTCTTCTGCGTCGTTGCTCACAATGGGAGCTGTAGACCTGAGCTGTTCCTATTCGGCCATCTTGGCTCCTCCCTCTGTTTTCTGGACTAGATTGTGAGAAACTGGTATTATTTCTTCCTTCAGTGTTTGGTAGAAGTTATCAGTGAAGTCATCTGAACTTTACCTTTTTGTTTGTGGGAGCATTTGAATTCAAAATTCAATTTGAATTTAAAAGGTACAGATTATGTCATTTTCGTTATTAATTTCTTCTTGTGTAAAGTCTGACAGCTTGTGTCTTTTAAGAAATTTGTCCATTTCATCTAAGCTGTAGATTTTATTGGCATGAATTTGTCCATATTCTCTTATCATTTTAATACCTGTAGAATCTATGGTGATACTACCTCTCCCATTCCCGGTATTGGTAATTTATATCTTCTGTCTTTTTTTTCCAATCAGCCTGGCTAGACATTGGTCAGGTTAATTGATCTGCCCCAAAAGTGAGCTTTGGTGTCATTGGTTTTCTCCATTGTTTTTCTATTTCCTATTTCATTGATTTCTACACTGAAGTTAGCCTCCAGGGAAGGTAGATCACTCACTGTCATGTTTGTTTTTCAAGGACAGTCATCTGCCAGTGCGCCAGTCACCAAGGGACAGGTGACTAAACAATGTCTAGTACCCATTAATGCGTCCTGGAGGGAGCCATCTTGTGCTCCTACAAGAATTATGCCCTGAGGTTGGCTGCTGATTCCCTCACTAAATGTTCCTCAGGGTGTTACCTGACACACACTGCTGGGCTAATCCATGGAAATCTCCATGATGTAATTCAGCCCAATGCAACAAGAATTCCGTGAACTTCCTCTATGCCAGGTATAGCATGGGTGCTGTGGAAGGAGGATGAAAATAGGAAGAAGACATAACCTCTGTCTTCAAGGGGTGCTCAGGATACTGGGGGTGACCGATACATATTCCTGAAACAAGGCACCAGACCGATGGGGTGAGCCCACAGCAGAGGCCTACAGCTCTGTTTAGAATGAGGAAGCAGAGCAGGCTGAGAGAGGCAGCTCAGCAGAGTGCTTAGGCAAGGATAGGGCCACGACTCCCCACTGCAGGCAACATATCTGAGGAAAGCCATTTACAATAGGTGACGGTCACATTCCATCAAATCTCTGGAAGGGTTCATGGAGGCGGGGTTTTCAATCTTATTTCAGCCTTTCAAAGGCCTCTCAGGGTTTGGAAATGGAAGTGTCAATGTCTGTGCATTGCAGAGACGCAGGAGAGTCCCCATTTCCTGCCAGTTAGGAAGTCAGTGCTGAGGGCCTTACTGTCTGTCCTTGGCACATGAGATGCCAGTTCCTTTCTGGGCAGAGAGCTTTTGGTTGTCTGAGGATAACATTGAAATTTTGCTTTGAAACGCATTTCAAAAATATGAACTTTATTCAAATTTACTTTCCTTTTATCATTCTGAATTCTTAAGGTCCAAAAGCATTGCTGAATAATTCTGCTTCTAACCCCCCATTGCAGCACAGGGCATGAACTGTCCCCAGGGCAAAGAACATAAGGTAGTCTTGTGTGGAAAACATACAAGTAGGTATCTCAGCAAATGCTACCTACTGTATCACAGTAGCTTAGAATCACAGCTGCTCAATCTGGGCTGAAGTTCTCTGATGGCTTCTGCAGGGTGGACTGGCCTCCTTCCCCCTATATGTGTGTCTACTGCTGACCTGTGGCTTTGCCGAGGCTGGGAAGCTGCTGGTAGTGCCCATGGATGGGAGCCACTGGTTCACCATGTGGTCGGTGGTGGAGAAACTCATTCTCAGGGGGCATGAGGTGGTTGTAGTCAGGCCAGAGGTGAGTTGGCAACTGGGAAGATCACTGAATTGCACAGTGAAGACTTATTCAACCTTATACACCCTGGAGGATCTGGACCAGGAGTTCATGGCTTTTGCCAATGCTCAATGGGAAGCAGAAGTACGAAGCTTATTTTCTCTATTAATGAGTTCATCCAAATGTTTAGAATTTAATTTTTCACATTGCAGGAGTTTGTTTAATGACTGAAAATTAGTAGAATACTTAAAGGAGAGTTCTTTTGATGCAGTGTTTCTGGATCCTTTAGCTATGTGTGGCTTAATTGTTGCTAAATATTTCTCCCTCCCCTCTGTGGTCTTCACCAGAGGAATACTTTGTCATTATCTTGAAGAAGGTGCACAGAGCCCTGCTTCTCTTTCCTACAGCCCTAGATATGTCTCAGGATTTTCACATGCCATGACTTTTAAGGAGAGAGTATGGAACCACATCTTCTTAAAGGAGCATTTATTTTGCCCATATTTTTTCAAAAATGCCTTAAAAGTAGCCTCTGAAGTTCTCCAAGCACCTGTCATGGCATATGATCTCTACAGCCACACATCAATTTGGTTGTTGTGAATGGACTTTGTTTTGGAGTATCCCAAACCTGTGATGCCCAATATGATCTTCATTGGTGGTATCAACTGCAATCAGGGAAAGCCAGTGCCTGTGGTAAGTCGTTGCTCCTTTAGCACATTAAAAGTATTCTGGATTTGAATATTTAAAAAGATTTCTTACTGAACTGGGATTTGACATTTGTGTTTATTGCATCTAAAATTTCTTTTCTATGTAAAAAATTATTTTGTGCCTTCCACATGCTTGTTAGTTAGCAACTTTTATATAATGGCCTCATTAATATGTATGTCTATACAGTTGGTTAATTGTTCATAATTTCCACTGCATTTTTTTTTTTTTTTTTTTTTTTTTTTTAGAAACACGGTTTTGCTATGGTGCCCTGGCTAGACTCAAACTCCTGGGCTCAAGTGATCCTCCTATGTAAGCCTTCCAAGCAATTATGACCTTTTTAGTATTTTTGGAAAAATACTTAAAACCACAATAAGAAATGAAACTTTCATTTTAGCTAATCCTGTAATACCTGCTACAGTAAAATGCTCTTTGCAGTTTTGTATGCATGTGTTTCCATTTATTGAAATTACTTTATATATAAGCATATATGTAAACGTTTACACTTATTTTATTAAAATCAAATCTATTAGGCTGGACATGTTGTCTTTGCCATGATTTTTTACTTGCCAGTAAATCAGAGACAACTTTACAGATTTGATATGTTCTTTTAATAATTGCATAAAAGTCTTTACTTTGGATGCAACATAGTTGCAAGCTTTCCCAGATGTTTTTCTGCTAAAGATTTGGCTAACTTCTTCAAAACAACAATAATAAACAGATGTTGTCTTTCTTTGACCCTGAAGAAAGTATAAAGCAAAATGCCTTTAGCCACCCAAAACAGTGTTACCATGACGTTTGGTCTCGTCCAGTCTGCTTTTGATTTGACTGGATCGCTTTCATTTCTTGGTAGCCATTGCTTTGATTGTGCTTTGTCTTCAGGGTCTTACTGGTAAAGCTGTTTCATCTCCTGTTACAGTTCTTTGAAGAGATGCTTCAAGGTCTGGATCCCACTTGTTTATAATTTCCATTGAAGGGTCTGTTCTTGTCTGCAGATGATCTGGCTGCAACGGTTTTGGCACCCAACAAGTAGAAAATTTGTTCAACTGAAATTTTTGTCAGAATTGTGTAAACTGATCTGATTGAAATTTCTATTGTGTTGGCTATTGTTTCTGCTGTTAATTGTCAGTCCTCTTCAGTTAGAGTATGAGCAAGATTAATTGTTTCCTTGTGAATTGATGTGTGGATGGTCTGCTGGTGTGGGCTTCATCTTCACCATCATCTTGTCCCTTCTTAAAAGGAATTGCCCATTTGTAAACTGCTAATTTTTTGGAGCATTTTCCCCATTAACTTTCTGTAAAGCGTCAGTGATTTCACCGTTCTTCCCTCATGCCTCAGCATAAATTTTAGGCTATTGCTTCAATTGTAGCAGAATTCATGTTGTTTTGATGGGGACTTCTTTCCAACTGATGTCTTATCCTTCTTAGTGCCTCAAACTAGATCCTACTCAGACATGTTTTAACAAGTTAGCATAAGTTTGTTTTGGTGCAAAGAAATTTGAAATCCATGCTTAAGTTTTTCATAATATGCATTTTCATTAATCGTGCGATGATCCCTTATCTATTACATTTATAGGGATGGGCCATGCATTTTTGTTCATTGTTCTGGCTTCATACAAGGTTCAGTAGACTTTGTAACACAGTTGTGTCTCTCACAGATTGGCAGATGTTTGGTAAAGGATTGACTTTTCAGCCAACTCATGGGAAAGTGAAATAATGTAAAAAACAGGAAGAATACAGTTTTAGGCCTTTCAAGTGAGGCATGGCTTTCAGCTCTTGGCAAGAACAGGCAAGGAGATGCAAGTTGTAGGACTCTAAGAGGCTAGGCTTTTCAAAGTGCTTCTCTCCCCTTCACCCTCCTTCAGTTACAGCACCAAGCACCACCGAGGTGTTACCTGCAGCCTCACTCTCTACCTGGTTGTGGGGTCCTGCCACTTCCTTAACCCACACTGAGTTCCTTGTGGTTCACAGGGTCACACAGAGGGCTGTAGAGATACAGAAAGATATATGTGATTTTATATCACCTATCATATGAAGATATATTTATAAAATAGGAAACATATTAACCACTTATCATTTTATATATTTATGGTTTTATGTGTCAAAAATATATTGTTTCATGTATGTATTAAAGGATAAGTATGTATAAGAGGTTTTATAGATGTGTAAAATTATATATTTATACGTATCTTTACAAATTTAAGAATAAAGGAAGGAAAATTCTCAAAGAGGAATTCAGATATCAAGCAGTGCCCTTTGACCAAGAGCCTTGGTTACAACATACCTACAAAAGTGAACTGTCATTGAAAGACCTATGGACACTGGATTTCTCTTTCCTTATTTAGAAGGGCAGTCTGTGTCTTGGAAAAGCATACAGTTTGTTGTATCTTGCTGGACAACAGGAGTCATAGTCTGAAGTGTCTGATGAGAAGGAAGCATCACTTGATGCAGTGTGCATCTGTGCCCGTGTATGTGCACGTGTGTTTGTGTGTGTGCGTGCACACATGTGTCTGCATGCAGTGTCTCAGATCCTACATAGGGGTTTTCCCTGAAGGTCTCCAGTAGCAAAAACTCATTGAGTCTATCCAGGGGAATTACATCCAATGCCGTAATTAAATACTTTAATGAAGATGGCAGATCATCATTCAAGAGAACATCAGGATAATTTTAATTGAAAAAAAGAAAAAAGGAATCACTCCCAGGGTTTTTTAGTTTTTGGTGAGTTCCAGCAGAATTGATGACTAGGTCCAGTAGGAAGGAATTCAGGATTACTCTGTACCATCCAGGGTGAGTGTAGCTCTGAAGAACTGCGGGTGGGAAGTGACTTCACATCAAGAAAAGATCTGGGCTTCCCCCATTGCTCTAAGATCTGGTTCCATTGTGAGATTCAAATTCAGAGTAAGCTGTTAGTGGGCAAGCCCAAGGTCTCCCACCAAGATTATTCAATTCAACTACTTTTTTTTTTTTTAATCAAAGTTTTCAAACATATGGCAAGGAGAGACTATAGTGTGATGAACACCTATATATCCATCTTTGTGTTACATAATTTTCAATATTTCATTATACTGATTCATGTATCTGCTCTTTTGTTTCTTTTTTAAAAAAACTTCTGGCTATAATTTTTTAATGGAAATGCTGTACATATCATTCTATCCCCAAATACTTCACTAAATATGAAAAATAAGGAAATTTTGTTACATAGCCACAATATCATTATCATTCCTCACAGAATCAATACCTCTTTACTGTCTCACTCATAATCCATAATGAAATTTCCCCTAATTGTCTCAAAAATGTCTTTTACATGCAGATCAGTAGAATGGAGTTGAGAATCCAGAAATAAACCCATACATCCTTGGCCAATTGATTTTTACTGTGGTGCCAAGACTGTTCAAATGGGAAAGAATAATCTCTTCAACAGAGGTCACTGCGACAGCTGCATATCCACATGCAAAATAATGAAGATGCACCCTTATATGCAAAAACTAACTTGAAATGGATCAAATAGCTAAATAGAAAAGCTAGAAGTGTAAAAGTTTAGAAGGAAACATTTGGGCAAGTATTAATGACCTGGATTTCTGGGATGTGACACCAAAAGTATCAGAAACACCAACAAAAACAACACAGACATATTTGACATCAAAATAAAAAACTTTCGTGCATCAAGGGACACTATCACGAGAGTGAAAAGACAACTCACATGGCTTCCCTCGCTAAGATGTGCAAACAAACATATACATGCTTGACATGGAGGCTCCTGGGAGGCAATCACAATCCTCAGTGACCTGAAGTCCCAAAATCTTGAATGTTAAGATCCTGAAAGATCAAGGTCCCACAAATATAATTCCAGAAAAAATAACTTTAAAAATTCTTTAAAAGATATCTGTTTACATTTTAAATGGGGATTTATTTGAAAAATATATAAAAACAGGACAGAACACTTCATAGGCCACTTTACACCCTAAAATATATAATAATAATACATATTTTTGCAAGCTTAAACCCTCAGGTGTACTAATGACTGTCACATAGGTATATCACTTGTGAGCAGATGAATCATATTCATAGAATAACAGGTCAAAAAAAGAAAAGTATAAACATATATCATTGTGGTTGGTAATTGTGTGCACTCAGCTTTACAGCTGTGATCATCTGACATACCTTGAAAAATGAACAGAGACTTTTCATGAGGTCAGTCAAAAACCTCTGTGGGTCACCACCACATACACAGTTGCTCAAAGTGCACAAGTCTTGAGAGCCTCACCCTCACACGTAGCTGGGATTACAGGCATCCACCACCACACCTGGCAAATTTTTATAGTTTTAGTAGAATGGGGTTTAGCCATGTTGGCCAGCTTGGCCTTGAACTCCTGACCTCAGGTGATCCGCCCACCTCGGCCTCACAAAGTACTGTGATTACAGGCATGAGCCACCACGGCCGCCTGAGAAATTTTATCTTTCACAAATACAGATGTACAAAAGGGACATCTCTTCATTTATTGAGGACGTTACGTTTTTACATACATGCCTAATGCTTACACACGGTTAACCCTTTGATAACGCACTTTCATGGAGTCAAATTTGTGAGCATAAAATGAATTCGAATTCTCTAAAAGTCTCCACACACTTTCTGCCTTTGGTATTGGAAATGATGTGCAGATGAAATACATATAGCATAGCAAATTGCAAAAAGAATGCTGACAATGTAATCCTGTGAAAAAACCTAAAAAGAAGAAAAAGTAAAAGGAAAAAACTCCAAATTAACCTATGCTGTGATTGTGATTTTTGGGATTTTAGCTGTTAGAGAGTTTAGATTTTAGGGAGTTAGACCTTTGGGACTTGGATCCTTAGGGAATTGATATTTTGGAATTCAACATTCAGAATTATGGGTTTTGGGATTATGTCTTTCAGGATTATGATCCAAACCCTATAGCATCTTGTTTGTTAGCATAACGTGTACAAATTTTAGATATATCTCTGCACCCCAGCAGAGCATCACGAAATTGAGTAGTTTACAGCACAGCTTCTTAACCTATCTGTGACTAAGGCAAAAAGTTTTCTGCAATTCATTATAGATCCATGTTTTTCTGTAACATATAAAAAAAATAAATGCTACAAAGTGAAATGAAATCAGACTATAAAATGCAAAACTACAGAGGATTGCTTGGCTGACAGCAACACCAATTGCTACAGGAATTTCTAAGTATTTCCTGCAGGGTCTGCACCTGTGCTGAGATGGGCGGGTAACACCATGAGCTGGAAACCATACCTTGAGCAGCACTGTTTTAGACCCAATCCAATGGTGCTATGTGAGTAGTGTTTAATCAGAAATAAGGCTGGGTGCAGTGGCTCACGCCTGTGAGCCTGAGGTCAGGAGTTTGAGATCAGCCTGGCCAACATGGTGAAACCCCGTCTCTAATAAAAATACAAAAATTTGCCAGGTGTGGTGGCAGTCACCTGTAATCCCAGCTACTCAGGAGGCTGAGGCAGGAGAATCACTTGCATCCGGGAGGCGGAGGTTGCAGTGAGCCGAGATCTTACCACTGCACTCCAGCCTGGGTGAGAGAGCGAGACTCTGACTCAAAAAATAAATAAATAAATAAATAAAAATAAAAAACAAACAGAATACTTTCTGTTTTGTTAAGGTGCTAAATACATTGTCACAAACACTGAATAATTAGTGATCACCAGGGCAAAGTCTATCATCAGCTACCAGTTTTCCTTATAACCTTGTGTTATAAGGAAACCTAGCAACCCTTCTGCCCGCTAAAGTGATAACTCATGCAGGTTTGCCCAGAATATTCCCAGTTTAACACTGGAAGTCTCATGTCCCGGGAGACTCCTCGTTCCCCAAGGAGCAGGGACAGCAGGTCACTGTCACTGGAGCACTGGAAGCTGGCCACATCACTAGGAGATTCAGAAGGGGCACGACTTAAGGAGGCTCATGCTTCTCTTATCTTCTGCTTTCTGCTGTCATTTCCAATGGGTGACAAGTTCCTTCCACGCAGAAGCCAGGCCAGGAGATAAAGTCATCTTGTCCTAGAAAAACTGTTAGAAAGAAGGGAAACTGTCTAGTGTGTTTCGCCAAAAGAGTTTCACAGACTCTTCTCTTATTGGGGTTATGGGGGTGGATGATCACTGTCCTGGTCTCCCTGAAGCAAGGACACCTCTCTGGCCTCAGGGTGCCTGTCAGGCAAGTCTCTCCTGTCCCTGGAGGTTCACAGAGCCCCATCCCTGCAAGAGCAATGCTAAGTGGGGTTGGCTTTGAGCCCCAGCCATTCTCTTAACAATTCTTTTAGTTAAGTATCAGTTCCCTCATCCCCCCACTCCAGCATTTTTTGCCTCTTGCTATGATCAGTTTTCTCACTTTCACTTTTACACCTCTGATCACTGAAAAATTACAGAATTATAAGTCTGGAAAAGGAGTCTTTATTTCTTGGAAAAGGTTACAGCCTTCAAGGCGGCCATCTAGCTGGCTGGGAAGCATGACCTCTGGCAAATACCAGAGACAGGTCCTTGAAAGGAGAAGGGATGGGGTAGGAGCTTTATGCTGAACAAACTGGCTAAACATACATATTCACCAGGTTACAGGAGGAGCTATGAATATTTATGAAGGCCGTGCTGACTCATGCGTATTGAACACACATGCATGTTACATATGACCCGTGTTCACCCTGGGGTGGAGACATCATATTTAAATGGATTACAATTAGGCCCTGTACATCAAAAGGCCCTTTCAGGGCACAAAGGCACTCAAATTCACAGTCTCTGTAAATTGGCCAGAACCAGTCTGTGATCACCAGTCACTGGTCTTCTTACCAGGAGAAAGTTACTGAAATCAGCCTCTTGTCCAACGAAAGCTGTATTTGTGGCTTATGGAACAAGGGATGGGCATCAGTTAGCATATGGTGGAGCTGCACTTGTTTAACATTGTTTTTCTCTAGACCTGTGCTTATTTAGCTGCTAGAGAAAAAGAAAAACTCTGTGGCAGTCAGAACATAGTTGATTCTTTAAGTGTAGGCGCCCACGACTCAACTCTTGCCTGGCGTGGCTTGAGGTCTTGTGTGTAGTTTGGTATCTGATGGCCACAAAAAGTCCATTGTATCCATCTCATCTCTATTTTAACATTAAAGCGGGTCAGTTGTGTTTATACCACAAAAGGGAGGGAGTGTGACGAGGCGTGTCCAGGCTTCTGTTCTGTCGTGGCTGTGACTCAGTTTTGGTTTCTCTGGGGTCTTTCTGGCCAGGAGGGGTCCATTCACTTGTTGTGGGAGACGGGTGGCACTTAGTATTTTCTTTTCAGTTTACACCTTCCTGGGCATCCGCATTAAGATGTGCAGATACACCAGCATGGCACATGTATACATATGTAACTAACCTGCACATTGTGCACATGTACCCTAAAACTTGAAGTATAATAATTAAAAAAAAAAAAGATGTGCAGATAAACACGCATATGCTTCATGTGGCAGCTCCCTTGGTTAAACATTTTTTTTTTTCCTTTCCTATGAGACTTCCTGAACAAGTGAGCCCAGGTGGAGCCTCTGCCTGTGTTAGGACCTAACCTTTCTGTGGCTTTCTGGAATCCCTGGTGTCAGAGGTCAAGTGTGGATTACTGCTGCTTCCCCTCACCATCTTCTCCTTTCCTTCAGTCTGTCCTGACAATGTGATACCCCACAGGATACACTGCCTCTTTGGCCCACTCAAGGGGGCATTTTGGTGATGCCCTGTGGCCTGCGGGCCCCCACCAGCTATCATGGTCCCCATCATCTTGCCTTCCCTGGCTCACAGGCTTTATTTTATGCCACTCTTCATCCCTCCTCTGTGCAGCTCCCCTTTTCCTTTTCTCTCCTTCTTCCTTTTCTCTATTTCCTTCCCCACCAATTTCTTTCCCTCTGTCACTTCCTCAGCGTGATCCCTGTTCCAGAGGTATAGGATGATATGGTTTGGCTGTTTCCCCACTCAAATCTCCTCTTGACTTCTAGCTCCCATAATTCCCACGTGTTGTAGGAGGGACCCAGTGGGAGATAATTGAATCATGGGGGCAGTTTTCCCCATACTGTTCTCATGGTAGTGAATTCATCTCATGAGATCTGAGAATTTTATAAGGGATTTCCCCTTTCCCTTGGCTCTCATTCTCTCTCCTGCCTGCTGCCACGTAGACATGCCTTTTGCCTTCAGCCTTGTTTGTGAGGCCTCCCCACCCATGTGGAACTGTGAGTCCATTAAACCTCTTTTCAAAAATGTAATTTATCCGGTCTTGTATCTCTTTATCAGCAGTGTGAAAACAGACTAATACAGTAAATTGATACCAGTAGAGTGGTGTGCTGCTGTAAAGATACCTGAAAATGTGGAAGCAACTTTGGAACTGGATAACAGGCAGAGGTTGGAAGAGTTTGGAGGGCTCAGAAGGAAACAGGAAAATGTGGGAAAGTTGGGAACTTTCTAGAGACTTGTTGAATGGCTTTGACCAAAATGCTGATAATGATATGGACAATGGGATGAGAAACTTGTTGTGAATTGGAGCAAAGGTGACTCTTGTTATGTTTTAGCAAAAAGATTGGCAGCATTTTGCCCCTGCCCCAGAGATTGGTGGGACTTTGAAATTGAGGGAGATGACTTAAGGTATCTGGCAGAAGAAATGTCCTTTTTTTTCTTTTTTTTTAAGATGGAGTGTCGCTGTGTTGCCCAGGCTGGAGTGCAGTGGTGCAATCTTGGCTCACTGCAACCTCCGCCTCCCAGGTTCAAGCATTTCTCCTGCCTCAGCCTCCTGAATAGCTGGGATTACAGGTGCGCACCACCATGCCCAGCTAATTTTTGTATTTTTAGTAGAGATGGGTTTCACCATGTTGGTCAAGCTGGTCTCAAACTCCTGACCTTGTGATCTGCCTGCCTTGGCCTCCCAAAGTGCTGGGATTACAGGCATCAGCCACTGTGCCCGGCCAGCAGGAGAAATTTTTAAGCAGCAAGGTATTCAAGAGGTGACTTGGGTACAGTTAAAGGCATTCAGTTTTAAAAGGGAAACAGACATAAAGGTTCAGAAAGTTTGCAGTCAAGCAGGCTGCAGAAATTTGCATAAGTAATAAGGAGCCAAATGTTAATCCCTAATACAATGGGGAAAATGTCTCTAGGGCACATCAGAGGTCTTCATGTCAGCCGCTCCCACCATAAGCCTAGATGCTTAGGAGGAAAAAATGGTTTCCTGGGCTGGGCCCAGGACACCCCTGGTGTGTGTAGCCTAGGGACTTAGTGCCCTGTGTCCCAGCCACTGGTGCATCTCAGTCCCTGGCTTCAGAGGGTGCAAGTCCCTGGCAGCTTCCACGTGGTGTTGAGCCTGCGGGTGCACAGAGGTTTGGTAAACTCTGCCTAGATTTCAGAGGATGTATGGAAACACCTGAATGTCCAGGCAGAAGTTTGCTGCATGGGCGGCCCCTCATGGAGAACCTCTGCTAGGGCAGTGCAGAAGCAAAATGTGGAGTTGAAGCCCCCACACAGAGTCCCCACTGGGGCAGTGCTTAATGGAGCTGTGAGAAGAGGGCCACCATCTTGCAGACTCCAAAATTGGAGATCCAATGACTGCTTGCACCTGGAAAAGCTGTAGACACTTAACACCAGCCTGTGAAAGCAGCCGGGAGGGAGGCTGTACTCTGCAAAGCCACAGGGGCGGAGCTGCCCAAGACCATGGGAACCCACCTCTTGCATCAACATGACCTGGATGTGAGACATGGAGTCAAAGGAGATCATTATGGAGCTTTAAGGTTTAACGACTGCCCTATTGGATTTCTGACTTGCATGGGGCCTGTGGCCCCTTTGTTTTGGCCAATTTCTCCCATTTGGAATGGGAGCATTTACCCAATGCCTATACTCTCCTTGTATCCAGGAAATAACTAACTTGCTTTTGAGTTTACAGGCTCATAGGCAAAAGGGACTTGCCTTGTCCGGAATGAGACTTTGAACTGTGGCCTTTTGAGTTAGTGCTGAAATGAGTTAAGATTTAGGGGACTGTTGGGAAGGCATGATTTGTTTTCACATATGAGGACATGAGATTTGGGAGGAGCCAGAGGTGGAATGATATGGTTTGGCTGTGTCCCCACCCAAATCTCATCTTTAATTTGAGCTCCCTAATTCTCGTGTGTTGTGGGAGGGACCCAGTGGGAGATAATTTAATCAAGGGGGTGGTTTTCCCCATACTGTTCTCCTCATAGTGAATAAGTCTCACGGGATCTGATTTTATAAGGGGTTTCCCCTTTCACTTGGCTCTCATTTTCTCTCTTGCCTGCCACCACATAAGATATGCCTTTTGCCTTCTGCCAGGATTGTGAGGCCTCCCCAGCCACGTGGAGCTGTGAGTATCTAAGCAGCAAAGTATTCAAGAGGTGACTTGGTGCTGTTAAAGGCATTCCGTTTTAAAAGGGAAGCAGACATAAAGGTTCAGAAAGTTTGCAGTCAAGCAGGCTGCAGAATTTGCATAAGTAATAAGGAGCCAAATGTTAATCCCTAATACAATGGGGAAAATATCTCCAGGGCACATCAGAGGTCTTCATGGGAGCCCCTCCCACCACAGGCTTAGAAGCTTAGGAGGAAAAAATGGTTTCCTGGGCTGGGCCCAGGACACATTAAATCTCTTTTTAAAAAATAATTTACCCGGCCTCAAGTATGTCTTTATTAGCAGTGTGAAAACGAACTAATACAGGAGTCATCAAGAAAGGTCAGCTTCTTCATCAAGGTTGGAGGCAGTGAAAACAACCCGAGTTCCAGTCCCTTCTGTGGGACCTAGCTTCTCCTCGCTGTCCCCACTTTACATCCATCTGCCCTGCCTGAAGACCCACCCTGGGGTCCTTAAGTTCCAGCATCAGACACCAAGGCAGTTTGCAGAGATCATCCAGTCAGCTACCACCATGCATCTGGCCAATCCCTCACCATGGGTATGCACAGCAGCTCTGCTTCTCTCACTGAACCCTGACTGCTATAGGTCGGAAGTAAGGGCTGTGGCACTGTGGCACCTTGTACACTTTTTGACTTGAAATGCAAGAGGCAGAAGGGACAGGAGCAAGAGGAGAGCCTAGACCATGGCCTATTACAGTTTTTGTGGGAAAGACAGGCAGGGCAGGAGAAAGAGTTTAGGACTGGCTGGTTTGGATAATCTCACTGGGCTCTGAGCTATAAGGCTGGGCCCTTTGCTCTCTCTAATAATTGGCTGGCTTGGAGAGGGACTCCATTCTCAGCCAGAAAGGGATTTTAAGATGTGGAAACATCATAATATACAGAAAATTAACAAATACATGCAATACAGGAAGTATGCTCTTTTTTTTTTCTCATGGATAAATACCTAGCAATAGAATAGCTGTGCTTTATGATAGGTATATGTTTACCTTTTTAAGAAACTGCCAAACAATATTCTCAAGTAGCTGTGCCATCCCACCACCAGGATATGAACGGACCAGCTCTTCCTGCTCACAAGCACCTGGTGTTTTAGTCTGTTTGTGTTACTATGAATGAATACCTGAGACTGGCTAATGTATAAAGAAGAGATGTTCAGCCTTCAGTTCTGTAGGCTGTACAAGAAGCATGGAACCAACATCTGCATAAGACAATAGAGTTAGCCTATCCCTTCCTGGCTTAAATCCTGGTGCCCACTTCTCTTCCTTACTAATAAATGTCCTTTGTGGCATTTTTTTTTCTAGATAGGGCACTTTTGCATGAATTAAAAACCAGTTTGGGCAGATATTCTTTCTCCTCGAAGCTTTTCCTCATGAATTCTGGGAACTCATCTGCTGCATATGGCTTCTGTTATCTTGACATTTTTAAAGCCAAACCTCTTCCTAAAACTAGCAAACCATTCTTTGCTGCCATTAAATTCTCCAGCTTTATATCCTTCACCTTTATTTAGCTTTGTGTTGTTATATAATGACTTTGTTTTTCTCAGGTCATAGTAGAGAATGTAGGTATGCCTTTCTTGTAACAAGCCTGTGCCCACATAAAAGCTGCATTTTTATAATAAAACTTTATTTAGATAAGCATGATACAGAATTAATCTTTGACAACTTATCTATGGATATAATGACTCTAGTTTCAGTCTTTTTCTTCTGAAATATGTGAGCTTTCCCCAACAATCTGGTCTGTTTTCCTACCTTAGTATTCTACTTTTGCTCTTGGATTTGTTGATAGGGTCCAGAGGACTTCCCATGGGGCTGTAAAGAACTTATTCCTCCATGTGGACTGTGCACACCGTGGTGCTGTCATTACTGTTACCACCAAGAGACTCCTTAAACACTTAGGATATATGACAGTCTTCACTTGGTTAAAAAAATCTGCCAGTGTCTCAGAAAGACCTTTCCCACTATTAATCTTTAACCCATGGATGGAATCCTAGATATTTTTATCCATTAACTCTTTGAATATCCTTGTTTCTACCTTGGCAGTGGAGTCTACTGAGATTGAAAAGCTGCATTTTTAATATGAGATAAAAAGGTATTTTGGAAAAAGTGCAAGGTTTGAAGCCTGCTGGCCTCACTGCAGTGATGGCTTAGTGAATTTTCTTTTCTTTTTTTAACAATGGTCCTTATCTGGTTTCATTTTTTTTTTTAAATGATGGCCAACCATAGCTGCAGTCCTTAACCTATGGTACATGTCAAGCAATTCAACTTTCATTATAATATCATGAATTTCTTTGCTTCATGGGAGCACTTGAGGCATCACTAGTGACACTTTGTATGGGCACCATAGTATTTAGGGTTTCTGATGTGCAGCAAACATGACAAACAATGCATGAGAACTGTGAGATCAGTGTTTACTATGATACACAATTTACTGGAGGGATGAACTGCACACATGGAGATGATCAGCCTCACGTGGCGTTCTGAGTGGATACTTACAACACTTGAACTCCCTGCAATAGCAACAGGGGGTGGCTATGAAATTATCGCAATAGTACAGTAGGCACAGTTAACTCTATGCACTTATGACTTAATGCTGCAACCTTACTTTTTTTACTTTTCTGTTGACTACAAATGGTGTCATGTATAGTCTGTGTTTGTGTGTATAAGTTTTGATAAATTTTAACTATTTAAAATAGATTTGTGTCCATATTATGGTAGTAAATGATAAAATAAACTAGTTACTGTATATATTTTATGCATTCCTGACACACTAAACTTTTTCTTAATTTTTTCACTATTGTAGGCTATGTGGTTTATCTGCAAGTCTTTTCAATTTGTTGCAAATCTCCATAACATTTTCTAATATATTTATTGCAACAAATCTGCCTATAAATGGACCAACACCATTGAAACTCTTGATGTTCATGAATAACTGTTTATAGAAATGAAATTAACTTTTACTTGTTGTATCCTGCAGCAACGCTAAACTTACTTATCTGTTCTTGGAGGTTGTTGTAGTTTGTTGGAAATTCCACATAGATGATCACGTTGTCTGTGAATGAGATCTTTTTACTTTTTCTTTCAAATCTGGATATTTTAAATTTCTTTTTCTTGTTTGACTGCATTGAATAAAACAATGTTGAATAGAAGTAGTAACTAGCCCCCCATCCTTGGCATGTGTCTGATCTGAGGAGTGGAGCATTCAGTCTTTCACCATTAAGGATGATGTTAGCTGTGGGTTTTTCTAAGATGCCCCTGAATAGTTTTGGAAACTTTCCCTCTTTTTCCTTCTTTTGCTGATAAATTTTTTTGTCAGATATGGATTTTGAACTTTGTCAAACACTTTTTCTGTACCTATTGAGATCATTACATGGTTATACTTTTTTAGTTTGTTTATATGGTATGTTACTTTGATTTATTTTTAAAGATTATTTATCATTAATTGTGTTGAAATATGCATAGTGTACACTTATCATATTCACCACTTTAGGTGCACAGTTCAGTATTGAGTACATTCACATTGCTGTGCAACCAACACCACCATTCATCTGCAGAACTCTCTTCATCTTCCCAAACTGAAGCTTGGGACCCATTAAACAATAATTGCCCATTCCCCTCTCCTCCAAGCCCTTGGTGTAACCACCCAAGGGGTTCTCCTTGTCTGCTGCCTAGACAGAGCTGATTTATCAAGACAGGGGAATTGCAATAGAGAAAGAGTAATTCATGTGGAGCTGGCTGTGCAGTAGATTGGAGTTTTATTATTACTCAAATCGATCTCCCTGAGCAAGTCAGGGAGCAGAGTTTTTAAGGACTACTTGGTGGGTTGGGAGAAGCCAGTAAGCCAGGAGTGCTGATCGGTCAGGGATGAAATCTTAGGGAGTTGAATCTGTCTTCTTGTGCTGAGTCAGTTCCTGGGTGGTGGCCACAGATCAGATGAGCCAGTTTGTCTATGTGGATGCTGCCAGCTGATCCATCAAGTGCAGGGTCTGCAAAATATCTCAAGCACTGATCTTAGGAGCAGTTTAGGGAGGGTCAGAATCTTGTAGCCTCCAGCTGCATCAATCCTAAACCATGATATCTAATCCTGTGGCTGATGTTAGTCCTACAAATGCAGTCTAGTCTCCAGGCAAGAAGGAGGTCTGCTTTGGGAAAGGGCTGTTACTGTCTTTGTTTTATAAAACTATAAACTAAGTTTCTCCCAAAGGTAGTTCAGCCTATGCCCAGGAATAACAAGCACAGCTTGAAGGTTAGAAGCAAGATGGAATCACTTAAGTTAGATCTCTTTCACTGTCTCAGTCATAATTTTGCAAATGTGGTTTCATTGGCAACCACCATTCCTCTTTTTGATTCTATCAATTTGTCTATTTTGGATACCTCATACAAGTAGAATGATATGGCAGTTGTCATTTAGTGACTGGCTTACTTTACTTAGCACAAAGTTTTCAAGGTTTATTCACGGTGTAGCACGTGTCAGAATTTCCTCCCTCTTTAAGGCTGAATTTTACTCCTTTGTTACCACATTTTGCTTATGCACTCATCTGCAGATGGGCACTTGGGGTGAGTTCACCTCTTGGCTGTTGTGAGTTACGCAGCTATGAACATGGTGGTACAACCTTGATTAATTTTCTAAAGTTAAGACCAGCCTTGCATCCCAGGGATAAACCCCATGTGCTTGTAGTTTATGATCTTTTTATGTATTATATACTTAAAATATTATTGAATTTGATTTGCTAAAATATTGTTTTAAATTTTTGTTTCTAAGTTCATGAGGGTCTGTAGTTTTTCTATCTTATAGTGTCTTTATCTGGTTTTGATATTTTGGTAATGCTAGTCTTTTAAAATGAATTAGGAAATTCCATAGGCTTTTGGTTTCTGGACTAGACTGTGAGGATTTGGTATTATTTCTTCCTTTATTGTTTAGTAGAATACATTAGGGAAGTCATCTGAACTTCACTTTTTTGGTGGGAAAGTTTAAATTTCAAATTCAAATTCAATTTAAAAGATATTAGTTACTTCTATTTGGGTTATTTATTTCTTCTAGTGAGAAGATTGGGAGCTTGTGCCTTTAAAGAAATATGTTCATTTCATCTGTGTTTTAGACTTTATTGGCATAAACTTGTTCATGATATTCTGTTATCATTTTAATATTTGTAGAATATATGGTGATACCACCTCTCTCATTACTGATATTGATAATTTATTTCTTCTTTCTTTTTTTCTGATCAGTCTGCTAGATAGAGCTTTATCAAGATAATTGATCTTCTCAAAAAGCCAGCTTTGGTTTCTTTAATTTTGTCTATTGATTTTCTGTTTTCTATTTCATTGATTTCTGCTCTGAAGTAAGCCTCCAGGGAAGATAAATTACTCACTGTCATTTTTGTTTTTCAAGGGCAGCCATCTGCAAGTGCCTCAGTTACCAAGTTAAAAGGTGACTGAGCAAATGTCTAGTATCAGTTAGGGTGTCCTGGAAGGAGACATTTTGTTCTCCTACAAGAACTATGCCCTGAGGTTTGCTGCAGAATCCCTCACTAAATGTTCCTCAGAGTGTAACCTGACATGCACTGCTGAGCTCACCCATGAAGGTGTTGAGAAAACCTGCAAGATGTGATTCAGCCCAATGCAACAAGTATTCCCATGGATTTCCTCTGTGCAAGGCATAGCATGGGTGCTGTGGAAGGAGGATGAAAACACAAGACATAACCTCAACATGAAGTACTACTCAGGAAACTGGGGCAGACCAATACATATATTCCCGAGGGAGGCACAAGGCCAGTGGAATAAGCCCACAGCAGAGGCCTACAGCTCTGTTCAGAATGTGGAAGCAGAGCAGGCAGAGAGAGGCAGCTCAGCAGAGTACTCGGGAAAGCATAGGGCCAGTGACTCCTCACTGCAGGCAACGTATCTGAAGAAAGCCATTTACAATAGGTGACAATCACATTCTATAAAAATCCATGGAAAGGTCCATGGAAGCAGGGTTGTCAATCTCATTATAGCATTTCAGAAGCCAGGAATGGAAGATTAAAAGCAGCAATGCCTATGCATTGCAGAGATACGGGTGAGTCACAATTTCCTGTCAGGTAGGAGGTCAATGCTAAGGACCTTACTGTCTTTCCTTGGGCCATGAAATGCCAATTCCTTTCTGGGCAGAGGGCATTTGGTTGTCTCAAGCTAAAATCCACATTTTGCTTTGCATCTGGGCAATTTACAAAAGAAGGAGGTTTATTGGACTTACAGTTCCACATGGCTGGGGAGGCCTCACAATCATGGTGGAAGGGAAGAAGGAGCAAGTCACATCTTACATGGACGGCACCACCCAAAGAGAGCTGTGTAGGGAAACTCCCCTCATAATACCATCAGATCTCATGAGATTTATTTGCTATCAGGAGAACAGCACGGGAAAGACCTGGCCCCATGATTCAATTACCTCCACCAGGTCCCTTTCACAATATGTGGGAATTCAAGGTGAGATTTGGGTGGGGACACAGCCAAACCATATCAGGGACAAATTCCAGAAACATTAGCTTTATTCAAATTTACTTTCCTTTTTACCTTTCTGAGTCGTCAAGTTCTAAAAGCACTGCTTAATTTTGTTTCTAAACTCACATTGCAGCACAGGGCATGATCTGCCCTCAAGACAAAGACCATAAGCTACTCTTTCCTGGAAAATGTACAAGTTGGTATCTCAGCAAATGCTACTCATGTTTCTTATCCTTATGAGTAAATCATTGGCAGTATGTGTGATTTTTTTTGGGGGGGGTCAACAGGAAAATACACGGCCTCTTTTTGGGGGCAGGTTTTGCCTGTATTTCTCCTGCCTACAAATATTATAGGAGCTTAGAATTCCAGCTACTGGCTCACTCTTGGCTGAAGTTCTCTGATGGCTCCTGCTGGGTGGAATGGCCCCCTTCACCTATGTGTGTGTCTGCTGCTGACCTGTGGC
Organism: Pan paniscus; assembly: GCF_029289425.2. NCBI lineage: Eukaryota > Metazoa > Chordata > Mammalia > Primates > Hominidae > Pan > Pan paniscus. The sequence goes on from NC_073262.2 coordinate 136,205,399, forward strand.
TTTGCCCAGGCAGGGAAGCTGCTGGTAGTGCCCATGGATGGGAGCCACTGGTTCACCATGAGGTCAGTGGTGGAGAAACTCATTCTCAGGGGCATGAGGTGGTCGTAGTCAGGCCAGAGGTGACTTGGTAACTGGGAAGATCACTGAACTGCGCAGTGAAGACTTACTCAACCTCATACATTCTGGAGGATCTGGACCGAAGTTCATGGTTTTTGCTGATTCTCACTGGAAATCACAAGTACAAAGTCTATATCCTCTAGTGACACGTTCATCCAGTGGTATTTTGGACTTATTTTATTCAAATTGTAGAAGTTTGTTTAAGGACAAAAAATTAGTAGGATACTCAAACGAGAGTTCTTTTGATGCAGTATTTCTGGATCCTTTTAATGCCTGTGGCTTTATTGTTGCCAAATATTTCTCCCTCCCCTCTGTGGTCTTCGCCAGGGGAATATTTTGCCACTATCTTGAAGAAGGTGCACTGTGCCCTGCTCCTCTTTCCTATGTCCCCAGAGGTCTCTTAGGGTTCTCAGATGCCATGACTTTCAAGGAGAGAGTGCAGAACCACATCCTGCACTTTAAGGAATATTTATTTGGCCCAATTTTTTCAAAAATGCCCTAGAAATAGTCTCTGAAATTCTCCAAACACCTGTCACCGTATATGATCTTTACAGCCACACATCAATTTGGTTGTTGTGAACTGACTTTGTTTTGGACTATCCCAAACCTGTGATGCCCAACACAGTCTTCATCAGTGGCACCAGCTGCCATCAGGGAAAGCCATTGCCTAAGGTAAGTCATCTCTCCTTTAGTGTAGTAAGAATAATCTGGCTTTGCGTCATAAAAAAAGATTTTGCATTGTGTTAGGCCATTCTTGAATTGCTATAGAAAATACCTGAGACTGGATAATTTATAAAGAAAATGGGTTCAATTGGCTTATGATTCTGCAGGCTGTACTAGCATGGTGCCAGTATGTGCTTGTACAGCCTGCAGAACCATGAGCCAAGTAAACCTTTTTGGGGAGGACTCAGGGAGCTTTTACTTGTGGTAGAAGGCAAAGTAGAAGCAGACATGTCACATAGCAAAAGCAAGAGCAAGAGAGAGTGAGAAGATGTGCCACGTACTTAAACAACCAAATCTTGTGAGTACTCACTATTACAAGGGCAGCATCAACTCATGAGAGATCTGCCCTTGTGACCCAAACACCTCCTACCAGGCCGCACCTCCAGCACTGGGAATTACGTTTCAACATGAGATTTGGACGGGACAAATATCCAAACTGTATCATTTCTCCCCTGCCTATTCCCCCAAATCTTATGTTCCTCTCATATTGCAAACTACCATAATGCCTTTCCAATTGTCCCTCAAAATCTAACTCATTACATCACTTGCTCAAAATTCCAAAGTCCAAAGTCTCATCAGAGACAAGGCAAGTCTCTTCCACCTATCAGTCTGTAATAAAAAACAGTTATTTACTTCCAAGTTACAATGGGGGTACAGGCATTGGGTGCTCCCATTCCAAAAGGGAGAAATTAGCCAAAAGAAAGGGGCTACAGGCCCCATGTGAGTTTGAAACCCAGCAGGGCAGTCATTAAATCTTAAAGCTCCAAAATAATCTCCTTTGATTCCATGTCTCACATCCAGGACACACTGGTGCAAGGGGTGGGCTCCCATAGCCTTGGACAACTATGACCCTGTGGCTTTGCAGGATTCAGGGCTCATAGCTGCTCTCACAGATTGTTGAGTGCCTGCAGCTTTTCCAGGAGCAAGGTGCAAGCTGCCAGAAGGTATACCATTCTGGGGTCTGGAGGATGGTGGTCCTCTTTCTCATAGCTCCACTAAGTGATACCTTATTGTGGATTCTGTGTGGGGGCTCCAACCCCACATTTCCACTCTGCCCTAGTAGGGATTTGTTGTGAGGGCTCCACTCCTGTAGCAGGCTTTTTGCCTGCGCACCCAGGCTTTCCCATGCATCCTCTGAAATCTAGGTGGAGGGTGCCAAGCCTCCTTCACTCTTGCATTCTGCTCACCCACAGGCTTAACACCACATGGAAGCCATCAAGGCTTATGACTTGCACCATCTGAGGCAGCAGCCCAAGCTGTATCTGGGGCCCTTTGAGCTGAGGCTAGAGCTGGAGTGGCTGGGATGTGGGGAGCAGTGTCCTGAGGCTGCGCAGGGTAGCAGGGCCCTGGGCCTGGCCCACAAAATCATTCAGTCCTCATAGACCTCAAGGCTTGTGATGGGAGGGGCTGCCTTGGAGATCTCTGATATGCTTTTGAGGCCTTAGCATTTGGCTCCTTTTTAGTTATGCACATCTCTCTAACAAGTGGTGGCTCCATGTCCTGCCTGAATTGCCCTCCTGAAAAAGCTTTTTCTTTCTCTGCCACATGACGAAGCTGCACATTTTCCAAACTTTTATGCACTGCTTCCCCTTTAAATATAATTTCCAACTTGAAGTCCTTTCTTTGTTCCTGCATCTAAGTGTAGGTTGTTACAAGAAGCCAGGCCACATCTTGAATGCTTTGCTGCTTAGAAATTTCTTCTGCCGGATACCCTAGGTCATCACTCTCAAGTTCAAACTTCCATAGGTCCCTAAGGCATGAACACAGTATAGCCAAGTTCTTCGTTAAGGCATAACAAGGGTGACCTTTACTCCAGTTTCCAATAACTTTCTCATTTTCACATAAGACCTCATCAACCTGGTGCTCATAGCCCATATTTTTATCAGCATTTTGGTTACAATCATTTAACCAGTCTCTAAGAAGGTGCAAACTTTCCCTTCATCTTCCTGTCTTCTTCTGAGTCCTGTAAACTCTTCAAACCTCTGCCTGTTACCAAGTTCCAAAGTCACTTCCACATTTTCAGTATCTTTATAGCAATGTCCCACTCTCAGTACCAATTTTCTATTGGTACTATTTTCTGTTGGTACCAATTTTCTATTCTTCATTGTGTAGCCATGAAGAAATGCTTGAGACTGGGTAACTGGTAAATAAAAGAGGTTTAATTGATGCAAGATTTTGCAGGCTGCACAAGCACGGTGCTGGCATCTGTTCATATTGTGGGGAAGCCTCAGGGAGCACTTACTCATGGCAGAAGGTGAGGCAGGAGCACATCACATGACAAAAGCAGGAGAAAGAGAGAGTCGATGGGGGTGGTCTGCACACTTAAACAACCATATCTTGTGAATACTCACCGACTACTGCAAGGACAGCACCAAGCTGTGAGGGATCCACCGCTATGATCCAAACACCTCCCATCAGGCCCCACCTCCAACATTGCGTATTATATTTCAACATGAGATTTGGGTGGGGACAAATATCCAAACTATAACACTTACTGAACTGTGAGTTAACATTTTCATTTGTCACATTTGGAATTTTTTTCCAGTTATGTGAATCAGTTTGTGCCATTTCATGGACCTCTCAGTTAGCAATTTTTTATTTGTAGGTCATATCCAGGTTGCATTTAAAGATACTCTTTTTGGGAAAATACCAAAAACCACAGTGAGAAATGAAACTTCCCTTTATTGCTAATTCTATAGAAAATGCTCTTAGCAGTTTTGTGTGCATCATTTTCATTTTTTGAAATTATTTTATGTATATGCAGATATCTAATGTATATTCTCACACCTATTTTGTTAAAATAAAATCTAGTAGCAGGCTGAACATATTGTTCTTTACTTTGCATTTTTCATTTGCCAATAAATTATAGACATCTTTAGAGGCTGATGCAGACTGATTTGACAAGTTCTTTTAGTAATTACATAAAAGTCTTTACTTTGGGTTTAACGTAGTTTTTTCAACCAATTAATGTTGAGATAGATTTAGGCATTTTCCAAATTTGTCTTTATGCACATTAGTGTGTAAACACTCTTTAATACTTTCTTTACATTACTATATTTCCATATTCGTAGCCTCTGATGAATTCTTCATCATGTGGATCCCCAGCAGCTTTACTTCTCTCATTGAACCCTGACTGCTATAGAATGGAAGTAGTGGCTGTGGCAAAGTAGTACCTTGTACACTTTTTGACTTGAAATACAGGAGGCAGAAGGAATAGGAATGAGGGTAGAGGCTAGACCATAGCTCTACTGAAGTTTCTTCAGGAAAGGCAAGATAGGGCAGGAGAAACAGTTTAGCATTGGTTGGTTTGAATAATTTCAGTGGTCTCTGAGCTCTAAGGGCAGGCCTTTTGCTATCTCTAATAATTGGCTGACCCAGGGAGGTGCACTGCATCCCTACCAGATAGGGATTTTTAAGATGTGAAAATATCATAATATACAGAAAATTAAACAATACACACAATACAGGAAGTATTTTATTCTTATGGATAAATACCCAACAGTGGAATAGCTGTGACTTATGGTAGGTGTATGGTTACCTTTTTGAGAATTTGCCAGACAACATTTACAAGCGGCCAGACCAAGGTGCCCTCCCACCACAAGCATATGAGAGGTCCAGCTGTTCACACTCACCAACACTGGATGTCTTAGTCCGTTTGCATTGCGATAAAGGAATACCTGAGGTTGGTTAATTTAGGAAGAAAACGTGTTTATTTGGCTTGTGGTTCATTCAGGGTACAAGAAGTATGACACCAGCATCCACATCTGGCGAGAGACTCAGGCTGCTGCCACTCATGGCAGAAGGTGAGGGTGGAGGGTGCTGATCACATGGCTAGAGAGAGAGAAGCAGGAGAAAAAGGAGGCAGGTACCAGGCTCTTTTTAATAATCAGGTCTTGCTGAAACGAATAGATGGGAAGTTCACTCCTTACTGGGAGGGGGCACTAGGTCATTCATCAGGGATCCACCCAAACACCTCCCACTAAGCCCCACTTTCAACATTAGAGATCAAATTTCAACACTTGATTTGGGAGGGACAGATAACTCAGCTATATCATTTGATACAGTCAGTCTTTTTCATTGCAACTATTAAACCTCAGTTTTAGTTTGATTTCCCTAATCATTAATTATGTTGAACATACTTACATGTGCCTGTTTGCCGTCTGTGTACCTTCTTTGGTTACTGTCTTTTGAAATCTTTGCTCATGAAAAAACATAGATGTCTTTTTAAAAATAGACTTTTTATTTTACAATAAATTTAGATTTAAAGCAACAGTGCAAAAAACAGCACTGAGAATTCCCATATATCCTTTGCCAGTTTCCCCTATTGATAAATCTTGGATTACTATGCACATTTATCACAACTCATTAACCAACATTGACATATTATGATGAACTAAGGTCTATGTTTTCTTCAGATGTCATTAATTTTCACCTAATGTACTTGTTATTTTCTGGGATCCCATCCAGGATACCACATGACATTTGCTCATCACATTTGTTTCATCTCCTCTAGCCTGTGACAGTTTTTCAGACTTTCCTTGTGTTTTTTTTTCTTTTTTTTTCTTTTTTTTTTTTTTTTTTGAGATGGAGTCTTGCTCTGTCGCCCAGGCTGGAGTGCAGTGGCGCGGTCTCGGCTCACTGCAAGCTCCGCCTCCCGGCTTCACGCCATTCTCTGGCCCAGCCTCCCGAGTAGCTGGGACTACAAGCGCCCGCCACTGCGCCCGGCTAATTTTTTTTGTATTTTTAGTAGAGACGGGGTTTCACCATGGTCTTGATCTCCTGACCTTGTGATCCGCCGGCCTCGGCCTCCCAAAGTGCTGGGATTACAGGCATGAGCCACCGCTTCCGGCCTTCCTTGGTTTTGATAGCAGTTTGTTTACTGGCACTGCTTCTTCTATGGCTTCTTTAGTACCTGGTACAGACTCAAAAGCACCAATCTCCTTCAAGTCATCGTCTGCTGATTCCTCTGGTGTGGTGTCTATTCGGTCTTGAATTTTTCACAGATCCATATCTTGAAAGACCATATCCCGCAACTTTTGTTGCTGAATTAGAGGTGTTGGGTTTGCAGGCAGGTAGAGCACTTTGAAACCTTCAGTGTTGAACTCATGGGTTCTGGGCGGCTAGGGGCATTGTCCAAAATCAAAAGAACTTTCAAAGACAGTCTCTTACTGGCAAGACAAAGCAATGTAGAACCAATCCAGAAGAAGTGTTCTTGTCGAGGCTTTCTTGTACAACAAAAAAACTGGTAGTGGGTATTGATCTTTTCCCTTCAAGGTGTGGAGGCTAGCAGGTTTATAGATGCGGGCAGTCCTATTTTAAATCCAATGGCATTTACACAAAGCAGTAGAGTCAGTTTATCCCTTCTTGCCCTGAATCCTTGTGTTTGCCTCTCTTCCTTAGATTAGGGTTATGGTTAGTAGCCTGCAGAAACAATGTTGAATAGAAGCGGTAACAGCCCCTCAGTCCTTGGCATGATCTGAGGAGTGAGCATTCTGTCTTTCACTATTAAAGATGATGTTAGCTGTGGGTTCCTCCAAGATGTCCTTCATTAGTTTAAGATACTTCCCTTTTTTTCCCCTAGTTTGTTGAGAATTTTTTTTTTTATCAGAAATGGATTTTGGATTTTTGTCAAACACTTTTTCCATACCTATTTAGGTAATTATATGCTTATACACTTTTAGTTTATTTATATGGTATGTTACTTTAAATGATTTATAAAAATTATTTATTTTATCATTAATTGTGGTGAAATACACATAGCATAATATATATCATCTTCACCACTTTAGGTGCACAGTTCAGTATTGAGTACATTCACGTTGCTGTGCAACCAACACCACCATTCATCTCCAGAACTCTCTTCATCTTCCCAAACTGAAACTTTGGACCCCTTAAAAAATAATTCTCTGTTCCCCCCACCTCTCAGCCCTTGTCAACAAGCATTCAACTCTTTTATTCTATGAATTTGACTATTTTAGATACCTCACATAAGTAGAATCATAAAGCATTTGTCGTTTTGTGACCAGCTTAGTTCACTCTGCACAATGTCCTTAAGGTTCACTCATGTTAGCATGTCAGAATTTTCTTCCTTTCTAAGGCTAATAATATTGCATTCTGTATATATACACCACATTTTTGCTTGGGTTGTTTCCACTTATAGGCTGTTGTGAGTTATGTTGCTATGAACATAGTGGTACCATGTCAAACCAGCCTTGCATTCCTAGGATAAACCCCTTTTGGATATGGTGTATAATTTTTTTTATGTAGTAACTATTTTAAAATATTACAGAATTTGACTTAATAATATTTTGTTTAAAATTTTTGAATCTAAAGCCATGAAGGTCTGTAATTTTTTTTATCTCATAATGTCTTTGTCTGGTTTTGGTACTGTGATAATGCTGGTCCCATAAAATGTATTAGGAAATCCCCTGGGCTTCAGTTTTTGGGACTAGTTTGTGAATAATTGGTATTATTTGTTCCTTCAATGTTTGATGGATTCATCAGTGATGTCATCTGAGCTTCACTTTGTTTTGTGTGGGAAGGTTTGAATTACAAATACAAATTCAATTCAACAGATACAGGTTAGTTCTATTGGGGTTATGTATTTATTCTTGTGAATAGTCTAGCAATTTGTCTCTTTAACAAAATGTGCCCATTTCATCTAAGTTGTAGATTTTTTGGGCATAAATTTGTTCATGATATTCTCTTAGCATTTTAATATCTGTAGAATCTATGGTGATACCACCTCTCTCATTCCTGATATTGATAATTTATTTCTTCTTTTTTTTTTCAGATCAAGGTGGCTAGAGCTTTACCAAATTAATTGATCTCAACAAAGCAGCTTTGGTTTCATTAATTTTCTCAACAAACCAGCTTTGGTTTCATTAATTTTGCCTGTTTTTTAAACGCATTTTCCATTTCATTGATTTCCATTCTGAAGTAAGCCTCCAGGGGAGGTAGATCACTGACCGTCATGTTTATTTTTCAAGGACAGTCATCTGCAAGTGCCCCAGTCACCAAAAGAAAAGATGACTAAGCAAATGTCTAGTACCAGTTAGAGTGTCCTGAAAGGAGCCATCTTGTGCTCCTATAAGGATTATACCCCGAGGTTTTCTGCGGAATCTCTCACTGAATGTTCTTTAAGGTGTTGCCTGACACACACTGCTTAGCTCGTCCATGAAGGTATCAAGAAAACCTGCAGAATATAATTCTGTCCAGTGCAACAAATATTCCGGTTGATTTTCTTTGTGCAGGGCTGTATTTGTCTGTTTGGATTGCTGTAAAGGATACCTGAGGCTGGGTAATTTATAAAGAAAAGAGGTTTAATTGGCTCACAGTTTTGCAGCCTTTGTATGAAACACAGTGCTAGCATCTTCTGGTGAGGCCTCAGGAAGCTTACAATCATGACAGAAGGTGATGGGGAGCTGGCGTGTCACATGGCAAGAGCAGGAGCAAGAGAGAGACAGGAGAGATGGCACATAATTTCTTTTTAATTTTTTTTTATTTCTGGGGTACATGTGGAAGATGTTCAGGTTTGTTACATAGGTAAACATATGCCCTGGTGCCACATGCATTTTTTTTTTTCCTGCTCTTACACTTTTCTTTCTTTTTAAATGCTTTAAGTTCTGGGATATATGTGCAGAACATTGTTACACAGGTATACATGTGCCATGGTGGTTTGCTACACCCATCAACCTGACATCTACATTAGGTGTTTCTCCTAAGCTATCCCTCCCCTAGACCCCCCACCCCCCGACAGGCCCTGGTGTGCGATGTTCCCCTCCCTGTGTCCATGCGTTCTCATTGTTCAACTCCCACTTATGTGTGAGAGCATGTGGTATTTGGTTTTGTGTTCCTGTGTTAGTTTGCTGAGAATTATGGTTTCCAGCTTCATCCATGTTTCTGCAAAGGACTTGAACTCATCCTTTTTTATGGCTGCATAGTATTCCATGTTGTATATGTGCCACATTTTCTTTATCCAGTCTATCATTGATGGGCATTTGAGTTGGTTCCACATCCTTGCTGTTGTGAATAGTGTTGCAATAAACACACGTGTGCATGCATCTTTATAGTAGAATAATTTATAAGCCCTTTGGTATATACCCAGTAATGGGATTGCTGTGTCAAATGATATTTCTGGTTCTAGATCCTTGAGGAATCGCCACACTGTGTTCCACAATGGTTGAACTAATTTACACTCCTACCAACAGTGTAAAAGTGTTCCTATTTCTCCACAATCTCTCCAGCATCTGTTCTTTCCTGAGTTTTAATGATCGCCATTCTAACTGGCATGAGATGGTATCTCATTGTGGATTTGATTTGCATTTCTCTAATGACCAGTGATGATGAGCTGTTTTTGATATGTTTGCTGGTCATATAAATGTCTTCTTTTGTGAAGTGTCTGTTCATATCCTTTGCCCACTTTTTGATGGGGTTGTTTTTTTCTTGTAAATTGGTTTAAGTTCCTTTTAGATTCTGGATATTAGCCCTTTGTCAGATGGATAGATTGCAAAACTTTTCTCCAATTCTTTAAGTTGCCTGTTCCATCTGATGATAGTTTCTTTTGCTGTGCAGAAGCTCTTTGGTTTAATTAGATCCCATTTGTCAATTTTGGCTTTTGGTTGCCATTGCTTTTGGTGTTTTAGTTATGAAGTCTTTGCCCATGCCTACGTCCTGAATGGTTATCGCCTAGGTTTTCTTCTAGGGTTTTCATGGTTTTAGGTCTTATGTTTAAGTCTTTAATCCATCTTGAGTTAATTTTTGTATAAGGTGTAAGGAAGGGGTCCAGATTCAGTTTTCTACAAATGGCTAGCCAGTTTTCCCAACACCATTTATTAAATAGGGAATCGTTTCCCCATTGCTTGTTTTTGTCAGGTTTGTCAAAGGTCAGATGGTTGTAGATGTGTGGCATAACTTCTGAGGCCTCTGTTCTGTTCCATTGGTCTATATATCTGTTTGGGAACAAGTACCATGCTGTTTTGGTGACTGTAGTCTTGTAGTATAGTTTGAAGTCAGGTAGCGTGATGCCTCCAGCTTTGTTCTTTTTGCTTAGGATTGTCTTGGCTATACTGGCTCTTTTTTAGTTCCATATGAACTTTAAAGTAGTTTTTTTCCAATTCTGTGAAGAAATTCAATGGTAGCTTGATGGGGATGGCATTGAATGTATAAATTACCTTGGACAGTATGACCATTTTCACGATATTGATTCTTCCTATCCATGAGCGTGGAATGTTTTTCCATTTGTTTGTGTCCTCTCTTATTTACTTGAGCAGTGGTTTGTAGTTCTCCTTGAAGAGGTCCTTCCCATCCCTTGTAAGTTGTATTCCTAGGTATTTTATTCTCTTTGTAGCAATTGTGAATGGGAGTTTACTCATGATTTGGCTCTGTTTTTCTGTTAATGGTGTATAGGAATGCCTGTGATTTTTGCACATTGATTTTTGTATCTTGAGACTTTTCTGAAGTTGCTTATCAGCTTAAGGAGATTTTGGGCTGAGATGATGGGGTTTTCTAAATATACAATCATGTCATCTGCAAACAGAGACAATTTGACTTCCTCTCTTCCTATTTGAATCCCTATATTGCTTTCTCTTGCCTGATTACCTTGGCCAGAACTTCCAATACTATGTTGAGTAGGAGTGGTGAGAGAGGGCATCCTTGTCTTGTGCCAGTTTTCAAAGGGAATGCTTCCAGCTTTTGCCCATTCAGTATGATATTGGCTGTGTGTTTGTCATAAAATACTCCTATTATTTTGAGATATGTTCAATCAATACCTCGTTTATTGAGAGGTTTTAGCATGAAGGGCTGTTGAATTTTGTTGAAGGTCTTTTCTGCATCTGTGGGGATAATCATGTGTTTTTTGTCATTGGTTCTGTTTATGTGATGGATTACATTTATTGATTTTCATATGTTGGACCAGCCTTGCATCCCAGAGATGAAGCCAACTTCATCATGGTGGATAAGCTTGTTGATGTGCTGCTGGATTCGGTTTGGCAGTATTTTATTGAGGATTTTCACCATCGATGTTCATCAGGGATATTGGTCTGAACTTTGTTGTTGTTGTTGTTGTGTCTCTGCCAGGTTTTGGTATCAAGATGATGCTGGCCTCATAAAATGAGTTATGGAGGAGTCTCTCTTTTTCTATTGTTTGGAATAGTTTCAGAAGGAATGGAACCAGCTCCTTTTTGTACCTCTGGTAGAATTAGGCTGTGAATCCATCTGGTCCTGGGCTTTTTTTGGTTGGTAGGCTATTAATTACTGCCTCAATTTCAGAACCTGTTATTGGTTTAGTCAGGGATTCGACTACTTCCTGGTTTAGCCTTGGGAGGTTGTATGAGTCTGGGAATTTATCCATTTCTCCAAGATTTTTTAGTTTATTTGCGTAGAGGTGTTTATAGTATTCTCTGATGGTAGTTTGTATTTCTCTCGGATCAGTGGTGATCTCCCTTTTATCATTTTTTATTGTGTCTATTTGATTCTTCTCTCTTTTCTTCTGTATTAGTCTGGCTAGTGGTCTATCTATTTTGTTAATCTTTTCAAAAAACCAGCTCCTGGATTCATTGATTTTTTTGAACATATTTTGTGTCTCTATCTTCTTCAGTTCTGCTCTGATCTTAGTTTTTTCTTGTCTTCTGCTAGCTTTTGAATTTGTTTGCTCTTGCTTCTCTAGTTCTTTTAATTGTGATGTTAGGGTTTTGATTTTAGATCTTTCCTGCTTTCTGCTGTGGGTATTTAGTGCTATAAATTTCCCTCTAAACACTGCTTTAGCCATGTCCCAGAGATTCTGGTAGGTTGTGTCTTTGTTCTCATTGGTTTCAAAGAACTTATTTATTTCTGCCTTAATTTCATTATTTACCCAGTAGTTATTCAGGAGCAAGTTGCTCAGTTTCCATGCAGTTGTGCGGTTATGAGTGAGTTTCTTAATCCTGAGTCCTAATTTGATTGCACTGTGGTCTGAGAGACTGTTTTACTTCCAATTATGTGGTCAATTTTAGAATAAGTGCAGTGTGGTGCTGAGAAGAATGGATATTCTGTTGATTTGGGGTGGAGAATTCTGTAGATGTCTATTAGGTCTGCTTGATCCAGAGCTGAGTTCAGGTCCTCAATATCCTTGCTACTTTTCTGTCTCATTGATCTATCTAATATTGACAGTGGAGTGTTAAAGCTTCCACTGTTATTGTATGGGAGTCTAAGTCTCTTTGTAGGTCTGTAAGAACTTGCTTTATGAATCTGGGTGCTCCTGTATTGGGTGCATATGTACTTAGGATGGGTAGCACTTCTTGTTGCATTGATCTCTTTACCATTATGTAATGCCCTTCTTTGTCTTTTTTCATCTTTGTTCATTTAAAGTCTATTTTATCATAGACTAGGATTGCAACCCCTGCTTTTTTTTTCTTTCCATTTGCTTGGTAAATATTCCTCCATCTCTTTATTTTGAGCCTATGTGTGTCTTGCACGTGAGATGGGTCTCCTGAGTGCAGCACACCGATGGGTCTTGACTGTTTATCCAATTTGCCAGTCTGTGTCTTTTAATTGGGGCATTTAGCCCATTTACATTTAGGGTTAATATTGTTTTGTGTGAATTTGATCCTGTCATTATGATGCTAGCTGGTTATATTGCCCATTAGTTGATGCAGTTTCTTTATAGTGTCAATTGTCCTTACAATTGGGTATGTTTTTGCAGTGGCTGGTACTCATTTTTCCTTTCCATATTTAGTGCTTCCTTCAGGAGCTCTTGTTTAAGGCAGGCCTGGTGGTGACAAAATCTCTTAGCATTTGCTGGTCTGTAAAGGATTTTATTTCTCCTTCGCTTATGAAGCTTAGTTTGGCTGGATATGAAATTCTGGGTTGAAAATTCTTTTCTTTAAGAATGTTGAATATTGGCCCCCACTGTCTTCTGGCTTGTGGGGTTTCTGCAGAGATATCTGCTTTTAGTCTGATGGGCTTCCCTTTGTGGGTAACCAGACCTTTCTCTCTGGTTGCCCTTAACATTTTTTCCTTCATTTTAACCTTAATGAATCTGATGATTCTGTGTCTTGGGGTTGCTTTTCTCGAGGAGTATCTTTGTGGTGTTCTCTGTTTTTCCTGAATTTGAATGTTGGCCTGTCTTGCTAGCCTGGAGAAGTTCTCCTGGATAATATCCTAAAGAGTGTTTTTGGTACATACGTTTAAACAACCAGATCTCCTGAGAGATCACTCACTATTGGGAGGACAGTGCCAAGCCATTCATGAGGGAACCATGCCCATGATCCAAACACCTCCCACCATGCTTCACCTTCAACACTGGGGATTATATTTGACCATGATATATGGAGGGGACAAACATGCAAATTATATCAAAGACATAGCATGGCTACTGTGAAAGGAGGGTAAAAACACAAAGATGACATCACCACTGACCTCAGGGAGTGCCCAGTAGACTGAGGGAGACGAGTACATATTTTCCTGAAGGAGGGCACTGGAGTGATGGCATGTTTAGAATGTGGAAGTAGAGCGGCCGCAGAAAGGCAGCCCGGCAGAGTGCTCGCACAAGGACTGGGCTAGAGACTCCCCACTGCATGTGATGTATCTGAGGAAAGTCGTTAAAATAGGTGATGGTCACTTTCCATCAAGTCTCTGGTATGGTCCATGGAGGCAGGGTTGTCAATGTCATTTTGGCATTTCAGAGGCCTCTCAGGGTTTGAATATGGCAGAAGACAACCAGCAATGATTATGCATTGCAGAGACGCAGGTGAGCCCCAATTTCTTGCCAGTTGGGAGGTCGGTGCTAAGGGGCCTTGCTGTCTTTCCTTGGAACATAGGATGCCAATTTCTTTCTGGACAGAGAGTATTTGGTTGGCTAAAGTTAAAATCTAAATTTTGCTTTGGGATGAATTCCAAAAATATTAGCTTTATTCAAATTTACTTTCACTTTATCTTTCTGAATATTCAAGGTCCTAAAGCATTGCTTAGTAATTCTGTTTCTAAACTCACGTTACAGCACTGGGCATGATCTGTCCAAGGCAGAGACCATAAGCTACTCTTATAGTACTCTTATGAGATACATACAAGTAGGTATCTCAAAAAATGATACTCATGTATTCCTGTTCTTATGAGTAAATCATTGGCAGTGAGTGTGATTTTTTTTTTTTTTTATGACAGGATAAATACACGCCCTCTATTGGGGTCAGGTTTTGTGCCTGTACTTCTTCCGCCTACTGTATCATAGCAGCTTAGAATCCCAGCTGCTGGCTCGGGCTGCAGTTCTCTCATGGCCCGCACAGGGTGGACCAGCCCCCTTCCCCTATGTGTTTCTCTGATGCTGACCTGTGGCTTTGCTGAGGCAGGGAAGCTGCTGGTAGTGCCCATGGATGGGAGTCACTGGTTCACCATGCAGTCGGTGGTGGAGAAACTTATCCTCAGGGGGCATGAGGTGGTTGTAGTTATGCCAGAGGTGAGTTGGCAACTGGGAAAATCACTGAATTGCACAGTGAAGACTTACTCAACCTCATACACTCTGGAGGATCTGGACCGGGAATTCATGGATTTCGCCGATGCTCAATGGAAAGCACAAGTACAAAGTTTGTTTTCTCTATTTCTGAGTTCATCCAATGGTTTTTTTGACTTATTTTTTTCGCATTGCAGGAGTTTGTTTAATGATCGAAAATTAGTAGAATACTTAAAGGAGAGTTCTTTTGATGCGGTGTTTCTTGATCCTTTTGATGCCTGTGGCTTAATTGTTGCCAAATATTTCTCCCTCCCCTCTGTGGTCTTCGCCAGGGGAATAGCTTGCCACTATCTTGAAGAAGGTGCACAGTGCCCTGCTCCGCTTTCCTATGTCCCCAGAATTCTCTTAGGGTTCTCAGATGCCATGAGTTTCAAGGAGAGAGTACGGAACCACATCATGCACTTGGAGGAACATTTATTTTGCCAGTATTTTTTCAAAAATGCCCTAGAAATAGCCTCTGAAATTCTCCAAACACCTGTCACAGCATATGATCTCTACAGCCACACATCAATTTGGTTGTTGCGAACAGACTTTGTTTTGGACTATCCCAAACCCGTGATGCCCAATATGATCTTCATTGGTGGTATCAACTGCCATCAGGGAAAGCCATTGCCTATGGTAAGTCACCTCTCCTTTAGCACATTAGGAATAATCTGGCTTTGGAAATTAAAAAAAGATTCCTTACTGAATTGTGATTTGACATTTTCATTTGTTGCATTTCAAATTTCTTTCCAGTTTAACAAATTATTTTGTGCCAATTTATGTACTCATCAGTTATCAAATTTTATAAAACTGCCCTTCTTGAAGGTGTGTGTATATAATTTAAAAATTGTAGATCATATTCAGCTTACATTTTTGAGTACCATGTTTAGAAAAGTACCAAAAACCACAGTAAGAAATTGAACTTTCCTTTTTTGCTAATTCTATGTGACCCCCTAGAGCAAATGCTCTTAGCAGTTTTGCATACATTCTTTTCATTTAAAAAAGTATTTTAGGTGTATATATTTAATTTAAAAATTATAGATCATATTTAGCCCACATTTTTGAGTACTGTGTTTAGAAAAGTACCAAAAACCACAGCAAGAAATGAAACTCCCCTTTTTCCTAAGTTTTCTGACCCCTAGAGGAAATGCTCTTATCAGTTTTGTGTATATTCTTTTCAGTATAAAAAAAGTTTCATTTATATGCAATATCTAATGTAAATTCTCATACCTATTTTGTTAAAATAAAATTTTATGCTGTGCTGGACATATTCTTCTTTACCTTGCATTTTTCATTTGCCAATAAATTGTAGATTCCTTATACACCAATACAGACAGATTTGACAAGTTCTTTTTATAATTGCATAAAAGTTTTTACTTTGGATGCTATGTAGTTCTTTTAACCAATTAATATTGATATATGTTTAGGCATTTTCCATTTTTGCTTTTATGAATAAGGCTATGTAAACATTCTTTAAGAATTTCCTTGTGTGAATATATTTCTATATTCTTGCTTTTATCTTAGTAGACTAGAGTCCTACATGTAGGGTTAGAGGGTTTTCCTGAATTGAGAAGACTGGTATCTTTTTGCTATTATATCTTCCTGTTCAGGAATATGTATGTCTCACTATTTATTCAGGTCTTATTATTTTGTAGTATGCATTAGATGTACAATATGCAATACCATCTGCAAGTAATTCCCTTGTCTGATATTTATACTGCTTCTTTTGCTTTGCTGGAGCATATACTTCCAAAACATTATTGAGTAATATTGTTAGAGTAGCCAGTTTAAATAGGGATTTGGTCGCTTGTGACTGAAAAATCCTTGAAAAATACCAGAATAAGATTCTTGGCAAACGCATAGTTGCTAAATCCAGATGAAACACCTGGTGTCTCATCTCATTCTATTATTTTATTAGGGATGGAGTATACATTTTTCTCTATTGTTCTGGCTTCTTATAAGGTTCAGTAGACTTTGTAACAGTCATATCTGTCATTGGCAGATGGTTGGTGAAAGAGTGACCGTTCAGCCATCTCACAGGAAAGTGAAATAATGCTCTTTCTAAAAAGCAGGAAGACTACAGTTGCAGGCCTTTCAAAATTAGGCATGACTTTCAGCTCATGGCAAGACCAGGCGAGGAGATGCAAGTTGCAGGACTCTAAGAGGTTGGACTTATCAAAGCACTTTTCTCCTCGTTATTCTCCACTAATTACAGTACCAAGCACCACCCATGTGTTGCCTGCACCCTACACCCTTTGGCCGAGTGTGAGGCTCTGCCACTTCCTGAACCCACACTGAGTTTATTGTGGCCCAAGGGGTCACCCAGAGGCCTTTAGAGATATAAAAACGTATATATGATTTTATATCACCTACGATAGGGAGATATCCATAAAAAAATGAAACATTAAACTCTACATGGTTTCACTTATTTTGATTATAAATCTTTTATGAGATATGAAATAAATGTTTCTATATCTATTAAAGAATATATATGTATGAAAGTTTTTATACTTGCAGAAGGTTATGTATATTAATGTATATATTTATGATTATATGCGTAAAGCCAGCAGAATTCTCACAGAGGAATTCAGATCTGAAAGAGGGCTTTCTGTCAAAGAGCCTTGGATATGGCCCAACCACAAAAGTAAAAGTCAACTGTCATCGAAAGAAGGATGGACACTGCGTATTGCTCCTTCCTTGTTTCAGATGCCAGGATGTGTCTGGGAAAAGCATGCAGTTGGTTACATCTTGCTGGGAAACAAGATTCAGAGTGTGAGTCTCATCTGCCTGATGAGAAGGAAGCATTACTCAGTGATAGAGTATGTGTTTGCACATGCATGTGTTTGTGTATGTGCAGGTGTGTTTGTGTGCAGTGTCCCAGACCCTGCACAGGGGATTTCTTGAAGATCTCCTGTAACAAAATCTCCTTGAGTCTATCCAGGAGAATTACATCCAGGGATGTAATTAAATACTTTAACAAAGATGGCAGATGGCCCCATCTCCAACGTCAGGGATCAAATTTCAACGTGAGATTTGGAGGGGACAAACTTTTAAACTTTATCTTTTGGTATGGTCATTCTTTTACATTTCAGTATTCCAATGTGTGTGTGTTGATTAAAGATGTGTAAATAATTCAGCAGAACAGTGAAATAGTTTTAATGAGAGAAAGAGGAAGTCACTCCTAGTCTCTTTGAATTTTTGGTGAGTTCCAACAGAATTGATGACTGGTTTTAGGTGAAAAGAATTCGGGCTTCGTCTATACCATCCATGGTAGGTTCAGCTCTGCAGACCTGGGGATGGGATATGGTTACAGAGCAAGAAAAGATCTGTGTTTCCCCCATTCCTCTAAGTTTCTGGCTCCAGTTTAAGATCCAAATTCAAAGTTAGCTTTTGGTGGACAAGACTAAGGCCTCCCACTAAAACTGTTTACTTCAAGTATTTATTTTCAAAGTTTTCCAACCTATACAAAGGAGAGACTTAGTGTCATGACAACCCATATATCAATCTTAGGTTAAATAATTTTCACTATTTCGCTGAACTGATTCATCTATCCCTTTTTTCTGTCTTTTTAAAGAAAACTTTTAAAGAGAAATTTGTGTCAATCTTTTTTTTAATTATACTTTAAGTTCTAGGGTACATGTGCACAACGTGCAGGTTTGTTACATAGGTACACATGTGTCATGTTGGTTTGCTGCACCCATCAACTGGTCATTTACATTAGGTATTTCTCCTAATGCTATCCCTTCCCCAGCCCCCCACCCCACGACAGGCCCCAGTGTGTGATGTTCCCCTCCCTGTGTCCATGAGTTCTCATTGTTCAACTCCTACTTATGAGTGAGAATATGCACTGTTTGATTTTCTGTCCTTGTGATAGTTTGCTGAGGATGATAGTTTCCAACTTCATCTGTGTCCCTGCAAAGGACATGAACTCATCCTTTTTTATGGCTGCATAGTATTCCATGGTGTATATGTGCCACATTTTCTTAATCCAGTCTATCATTGATGAACATTTGGGTTGGTTCCAAGTCTTTGCTATTGTGAATAGTGCTGCAATAAACATACGTGTGCATGTGTCTTTATAGTACCATGATTTATAATTCTTCGGGTATATACCCAGTAATGGGATCACTGGGTCAAATGGTGTTTCTAGTTCTAGATCCTTGAGGAATTGCCACACTGTCTTCCACAATGGTTGAACTAATTTACACTCCCACCAACAGGGTAAAAGCGTTCCTATTTCTCCACATCCTCTCCAGCATCTGTTCTTTCCTGAGTTTTTAATGATCGCCATTCTAACTGGCATGAGATGATATCTCATTGTTGTTTTGATTTGCATTTCTGTGATGACCAGTGATGATGAGCATTTTTTCATATGTCTGTTGGCTGCATAAATGTCTTCTTTTGAGAAGTGCCTGTTCATATCCTTTGCCCACTTTTGATGGGGTTGTTTTATTCTTGTAAATTTTTTTGAGTTCTTTGTAGATTCTGGATATGAGCCCTTTGTCAGGTGGATAGATTGCAAAAATATTCTCCCATTTCATAGGTTGCCTTTTCACTCTGATGATAGTTTCTTTTGCTGTGCAGAAGCTCTTTGGTTTAATTAGATCCCATTTGTCAATTTTGGCTTTTGTTGCCATTGCTTTTGGTGTTTTAGTCATGAAGTCTTTGCCCATGCCTATGTCCTGAATGGTATTGCCTAGGTTTTCTTCTAGGGTTTTTATGGTTTTAGGTCTTACATTTAAATCTTTAATCCATCTTGAGTTAATTTTTCTATAAGGTGTAAGGAAGGGATCCAGTTTCAGCTTTCTACATATGGCTAGCCAGTTTTCCCAGCACCATTTATTAAATAGGGAATATTTTCCCCATTTCTTGTTTTTGTCAGGTTTGTCAAAGATCAGAAGGTTGTAGATATGTGGTGTTATTCCTGAGGCCTCTGTTCTGTTCCATTGGTCTATATATCTGTTTGGGTACCAATACGATGCTGTTTTGGTTACTGTAGCCTTGTGATTTAGTTTGAAGTCAGGTAGCGTGATGCCTCCAGCTTTGTTCTTTTTGCTTAGGATTGTCTTGGCTATATGGGCTCTTTTTTAGTTCCATATGAAATTTAAAGTAGTTTTTTCCAATTCTGTGAAGAAAGTCAATGGTGGCTTGATGGGGATAGCATTGAATCTATAAATTACCTTGGGCAGTATGGCCATTTTTGTGATATTGATTCTTCCTATCCATGAGCATGGAATGTTCTTCCATTTCTTTGTGTCCTCTTTTATTTCGTTGAACAGTGGTTTGTAGTTCTCCTTGAAGAGGTCTTCGCATCCTTTGTAAGTTGGATTCCTAGGTGTTTTATTCTCTTTGTAGTAATTGTGAATGCCATCTAGTCATTTTAAAAAGAAATTCTTGGCATGTCATTCCATCACCGAATACTTAATTAAATATAAAAAATAAGAAACATTTGTTACATAGCCACAATATCATTATCATATCTATGACAGTAAAAATTTTTTAATATTATCTCATTTCCAGTTCATAATTAAATTTCCCCCATTTTCTTGAACAACATCTTTCCATATAGATCAATGGAATGGAATGGAGAATTCAGAAATAAACCCATACGTTCTTGGCCAATTGACAAGATGTCAAATTTTGATAAGGTTGTCAAGATCATTCAAATGGGAAAGAATAGTCTCTTCAACAGAAGACCCACCCTGGGGTCCTTAATCTCCAGCATCAGACTCCAAGACCATTTGCAGAGATCATCCAGACAGCTCCCATCATGCCTCTGATGAATCCTTCACCATGTGCATCCACAGGGGTCCTGCAAATATTTTCTCACAGTCCGTTGAGTGACTTTTCTTACAAATACTTTATTTTAGAATAAATAGAGGTTTATAGCAAGGTTGCAACAAATAGTTCAGAGAATTCTTATCTATCCTGTATCCGGTTTCCCCCATTGTTAAATGTTATGTTTCTATGGCACATCCATCACAACTCATTCACCAATATGACACATTATGATGAGCTAAAGTCTGTTTCCTTCAGATTTCATTGATTTTTACTTAATATCCCTGTTCTTTTATGGGATCCCATTGATACCACCTGAAATGTAGTCATCATGTCTCCTTAGTCTCCTCCAGCCTGTGACGGTTTCTCAGACTTTCCTTGTTTTTGGTGACTTGGGCAGTTTTGAGCAGTCCTGGTCAGGTGTCCTGTAGAATGTTCCTCTAGAATGTCAGTTGTGTTTGTCTGACGTTTTTATCATGGTTAAACTGGGGTTATAGGTTTTTGGTAGGAAGATGCGGAGGTCTTTTCTTGTTTTCTTGCATGTGAATATTCAACTGTAGAAAAGAGTGGCCTTTTTTCCAATGCACTTCTTGTACCTTTGTAAAAACTTGGCTGTTCATACATCTGTGCATGTATTTCTAGACTTTGTATTCTGCTCCATTGAAATATTTGTGAAATATTTGATTACTATGGCTGTGTAATAATCTTGAAATGAGGTAGTGTTACCTATTTTTTTCAAATTGTTTTTGCTATTGTAGGTCTGCTACATTACCACATGGATTTTAGAATAAGTTTGTTAGTTTGATTTTGATTGGGATTGTATTGAATTTATAGATCAACTGGGGAGAAACAACATCTTAGCAATTTTGATTTTTCCAATTTATTAACATTATCTATTTATGTTAAGTGCCTCATCAGTGTTCTGTAGTTTTCAGTGTACAGTCTTTCATAATTTTTGTCAGATATATTCCTAACTATTTCATGTTTTTGATGCTATTTAAGTGATATTTTTATTCCAATTTTTAATTGTTCATTGCTAGTATAGTTGACCCCTGAACAATGTGGGAATGAAGGGGACCAACCCTTGTGAAGTAGAAAATCCACACAGATCTTCTGATTCTCGAAAAACATAACTACTAACAACCAACTATTTACCAAAAGCCTTACCAATAGTATAAACAGTCAATTAACACATATTTTGGATGTTATTAGTATTAGATCCTGTATTATTACAATAAAGCAAGCTAGAGAAAGGAAAATGTTATTTAAAAACATAACATATGAAAAAATGCCCAACATCACTAATCATCAGAGAAATGAAAGCCAAAACCACAATGAGATACCATCTCACACCAGTTAGAATGGCTGTTATTAAAAAGTCAAGAAACAATAGATGCTTGCGAAGCTGCTGAGAAAAAGGACCACTTGTACACTGTTGGTGGTGGGAACGCAAATTAGTTCATCCCCTGTGGGAAGTAGTTTGGAGATTTGACAAAGAAGTTAAAACAGAACTGTCATTCGACCCAGCAATCTCATTACATTACTGGATACATATATTTAAAAAATCATTTTACCAAGAAACACATGCACTGGTATGTTCATTGCAGCTCTATTCAGAATAGAAAAGACATGAAATCAACCTAGGTGCCCGTCAACAGTGGATTGGATGAAGAAAATGTGGTACATATACACCATGGAATATGCAGTCATAAAAAAAGAATGAAATCATGTCCTTTGTAACAACATGGATGCAGCTGGAGGTCATTATCCTAAGGGAATATATACAGGCACAGAACACCAAATACCATGTGTTCTCACTTAGAAGTGGGAGCTAAATAGTGGGTACTCATGGGCATAAAGATGACAACAATAGACACTATGGACTACTAAAGGGGAGAGGAAGGGATGCAGGAGTTGAAAAACTATTGGGTAATATGCTCAGTTCTTGGGTGATGGGAGCAATCATGCCCCAAACATCAGCATCACACAATATACTCAGGTAAGCTGCACATGTACTCCTGAATCTAAAATAAAAGTTGAGTATGTATAAGTGGAAGTGAATCATCATAAAGGTCTCCACCCTCATCGTCTTCCGTTGAGTGGGCTGTGGAGGAGGAGGAGTAGATGTTTGTCTTACTGTCTTAGGGTGGCAGAAGCAGAAGAGGTAGAGGGGGTGGAAGTGGAGGCAGGAGAGGCAGGTACACTTGGTATAAATTTATGGAAATACATCATAATTACTGTCTTTTTTTCTCTTTGATTTATTTAAAAATGCTTTTATGCAGTACTAATCCTTCTTCCCCATTTGCTTTAGTTTCAGTTCCCATAAGGGTTCATGTCGTAATAGAAGTCAATAGCAGTCTTAAATAACTGGAAGCCTTTCTATGAGGCTTGTATTGTGTAAGGCCATTTTTTTTTCTGGCACTGCTTCTTCTACATCTTCTTTCTCATCAAGTAGTGATTGGAAAGCACTCATCTCTATCAGGTCATCTATTAATTCCTCGAGTGTGGTGTCTATTGACTCTTGAATTTCTCCAAGATTCATATTTTGAAACACTTTATCCCCCACCTTATGTTGCTGTATCCATAATCCCTTTCATGACTTCCTTGATTGGCTCTGTCTTAAATCCTGTGAAGTCATTCGCAACATCTGGTCACAGTCTTCTCCAGAAGAAATGAATTGTTTGGGGCTTGGTGGCTTTCACAGCTCTTTCTATAACAACAATGGCATCTTCAATAGTGTAATCCTTCTGGACTTTCATGACATTCTCTATCCAGATTCTCTTTCCTAGTATTGACAATCTTTTCCATAGAAAACTGTGTAATGAGTTCTGAAGTTCCTTATGACCCCTGATTGAGAGACTGAATTAGAGATGTTGGGTTTGGAAGCTGGTAGACCACTTTGACACCTTCAGTGTTGAACTCATGGGTTCTGGGTGGCTAGCATTGTCCAATATCAAAAGAATTTTAAAAGACAGTCCCTTACTGGCAATGCATTTTCTGCCTTCAGGGACAAAGCATTGATGGAACCAATCCAGAAAAAGTGTTCTTGTTGTCTAGGCCTTCTTGTTGTACAACCAAAAAACTGTCAGTGGGTGTTGATCTTGTCCCCTCAAGGCTTAAGGTTTGGCAGTTCTACACATGAGGTCAGTCCTGAGTGTAAACTTGACTGCATTTACACAAAACAGTAGAGTTAGCCTGTCCCTTCCTGCCTTGCATTCTGGTGCTTGGTTTACTTCCTTGCTAATAAATGTCTTTTGTGTCATCTTGTTTTTGTTTTTGTTTTTTTCCAGAATAGGGCACTGTCATCTGTATTAAAACCCTGTTCAGGCAGATATCCTTTCCCCTCAATAATTATCTTCATGGCATCTGGGAACTCATTTGTCTCCTTTTGCTTGGCAGAGGCTGCTTCTCCTGTTATCTTGACAATTTTAAAGCTGAACCCCTTTCTAAAACTAGCAAACCATCCTTTGCTGCCATTAAATTTTACAGTTTTAGATTCTTCACCTCTCTTTTGCTTTAAGTTGTCATATAATGACTTTGCATTTTCTCAAATCACATTGGTTCTATAAATATGCCTTTCTTATAGCAATGCTACACCCACGTTAAAGCTGCATTTTCAATATGAGACAAGAACGTATTTCAGAAAAAAATGCAAGGTTTGGCTCCTGCTGGCATAGCTGCAGCAATGTCTTCATGAATCTCCCTTCCTTCCTTCCTTCCTTCTTTCTTTCTTTCTTTTCCACTGGTCCTTATCTAGCTTCATTTATTTTGAAATGGCAGGCAATCACCACGGTAGAGCTCAGCCTATGGTCCCAATCAAGCAATTCGACTTTTTTGGTTATGTCATGATTTCTTTTTGCTTCTTGGGAGTAATTCCAGCATCATTAGTGGCACTCTGTAGTCCCATGACGGTATTCAAGGTTTACAATATTGCACCAAACATGATGAAAAATACAGTAGAGCCATAAGAGATCACTTTTTACTCTGACATGCAATTTATTGGAGAGATGAAATGCTCAAACAGAGAGTATAAGTGTTATATCACATGCACTTAAGCCACACTTCAGCTCACTGGAATAGCAACAGGAGGTAGCTACAAAATTATTACAGTAGTGTAGTATATAATATAGGTAATTTTATGCAGTTAAGATTTAATGCTGCCTCTATATGTTTGTATTTCTTTCCTGTGCTAATGATGCAGTGTACACTCTGGAAGTGTTTGTGTGTGGTTTAATAAATTTTTTATTGATTTGTGCATATTTTAAAGTAATAAATAATAACATGGTATCTGCACATGGTTTCTGCAGTCATGGCATAGCTTTAAAAATGTTTAGATATTTCTAGTTTATGTGGTTTATATATATATTTTTTCAAACTGTTAGAAATTTCTTAAAATTTTTGCAATATATTTATTTTTTAAAATCTGCATATAAGTGGATCCACACAGCTCAAAACCCTACTGTTCAATGTCAACTGTATATAGAAAGAAGATTAGTTTTTAAGTATTGTATCTTGCAACCATGCTAAACTTACGTATTTGTTCTAGGAGATTTTTGTAGAGTTTGTTATTATTCCTACATAGATAAACTTATTGTCTGTGAATGAGACCTTTTTTATTTTTTCTTTACAATCTGGACACTTTTTACTTCTATTTCCTCCCTGACTGCACTGGCTGGAACCTGAAGAACAATGTTGAGTAGAAGTGTGGAGGGCCCCTGTCCTCGGCATGTGTTTGCCTTGAGGAGTGGAGCATTCAGTCTTTCACCATCAAGGATGATATTAACTGTGGGTTCCTCCAAGATGTCCTTCATTAGTTTAAGATACTTCCCTTTATTTTCCGAGTTTGTTGAGAATTTTTTATCACAAATGGATTTTGGATTTTTGTCAAACACTTTTTCCATACCTATTGAGATAATTATATGCTTATACTTTTTTAGTTTATTTATATGGTATGTTACTTTAATTGATTTATAAAATTATTTATTTAATCATTAATTGTGGTGAAAACACACAACATAAAATATATCATCTTCATCACTTTAGGTGCACAGTTCAGTATTGAGTACGTTCACATTGCTGTGCAACCAACACCACCATTCATCTCTAGAACTCGCTTCATCTTCCCAAACTGAAACTTTGGACCCATTAAAAAAGAATACTCCATTCCCCCCTCCTCTCAGCCCTTGCCAACCAGCATTCCACTCTTTAATTCTATGTATTTGACTATTTTAGATACTTCATATAAGTGAATCATACAGCATTTGTCATTTTGTGATTAGCTTAGTTCACTCTGCACAATGCCCTTAAGTTTCATTCATGTTAGCATATGTCAGAATTTTCTTCCTTTCTAAGGGTGAATAATATTTCATGCTGTATACATACACCACATTTTTGCTTGGGTTGTTTCCACTTCTTGTCTGTTGTGAGTTATGCTGCTATGAACATGGTGGCACAACCTTGATTAATTTTCTAATGTCAAACCAGCCTTGCATTCCTAGGATAAACCCCACTTGGTTATGGTGTCTAATCTTTTTGTGTAGTACCTATTTTAAAATATTACAGACTTTGACTTGCCAATATTTTGTTTAAAATTTTTGCATCTAAGCTCATGAGGGTCTGTAATTTTCCTATCTTTTAATGTCTTTTTCTGGTTTTGGTACTGTGATAATGCTGGTCTCATAAAATGAATTAGGAAATCCCCTAGGCTTCAGTTTTTGGGACTAGTTTGTGAATAATTGGTATTATTTATTCTTCAATGTTTGCTGGATTCATCAGTGTTGTCATCTGAGCTTCACTTTGTTTTGTGTGGGAAGGTTTGAATTACAAATACAAATTCAATTTAAAAGATACAGGTTACTTCTATTGTGGTTATGCATTTATTCTTGTGAAAAGTCTGGCAGTTTGTGTCTTTAACAAAATGTGTCCATTCTATCTAAGTTGTAGACTTTTTTTTGGCATAAACTTGTTCATGTTATTCTCTTAACATTTTAACATCTGTAGAATCTATGGTGATACCACCTCTCTCATTCCTAATATTGATAATTTCTTTCTTCTCTCTTTTTTTTTCAGATCAAGGTGGCTAGAGCTTTACCAAATTAATTGATCTCAACAAACCAGCTTTGGTTTCATTAATTTTCTCAACAAACCAGCTTTGGTTTCATTAATTTTGCCTGTTTTTTAAACGCATTTTCCATTTCATTGATTTCTATTCTGAAGTAAGCCTCCAGGGGAGGTAGATCACTGACCATCATGTTTATTTTTCAAGGACAGTCATCTGCAAGTGCCCCAGTCACCAAAAGAAAAGGTGACTAAGCAAATGTCTAGTACCAGTTAGGGTGTCCCGAAAGGAGCCATCTTGTGCTCCTACAAGGATTATACCCCGAGGTTGTCTGCAGAATCTCTCACTAAATGTTCCTTAAGGTGTTGCCTGACACACACTGCTTAGCTCGTCCATGAAGGTATCAAGAAAACCTGCAGAATATAATTCTGTCCAGTGCAACAAATATTCCGGTTGATTTTCTTTGTGCAGGGCTGTATTTGTCTGTTTGGATTGCTGTAAAGGATACCTGAGGCTGGGTAATTTATAAAGAAAAGAGGTTTAATTGGCTCACAGTTTTGCAGACTTTATACAAAACATGGTGCTAGCATCTGCTTCTGGTGAGGCCTCAGGAAGCTTACAATCATGACAGAAGGTGATGGAGAGCTGGCATGTCACATGGCAAGAGCAGGAGCAAGAGAGAGACAGGGGAGATGGCACATACTTTTTTATTTTAATTTTAATTTTTATTTCTGGGGTACATGTGGAAGATGTTCAGGTTTGTTACATAGGTAAACATATGCCATGGTAGCACATACTTTTTTTTTTTTCCTGCTCTAAAACTCTTTTTTTTTTTTTATACTTTAAGTTCTAGGATACATGTGCAGAACGTGCAGGTTTGTTACATAGGTATACATGTGCCATGGTGGTTTGCTGCACCCATCATCCCGTCATCTACATTAGGTATTTCTCCTAATGCTTTCCCTCCCCTAGGCCCTCACCCCCCGACAGGCCCTGGTGTGTGATGTTCCCCTCCCTGTGTCCATGTGTTCTCATTGTCCAACTCCTACTTGCAACTCCAACTCCAACATGCAGTGTTTTGTTCTCTGTTCTTGTGTTAGTTTGCTAAGAATGATAGTTTCCAGCTTCGTCCATGTCCCTGCAAAAGACATGAACGCATCCTTTTTAATGGCTGCATAGTATTCCATGGTGTATATGTGCCACATTTTCTTTATCCAGGCCATCATTGATGGGCATTTGAGTTGGTTCCAAGTCTTTGCTATTGTGAATAGTGCTGCAATAAAATACATGTGCATGTGCTTTATAATAGAATGATTTATAATCCTTTGGGTATATACCTAGTAATGGGATTGCTGGGTCAAATGGTATTTCTGGTTCTAGATCCTTGATGAATCGCCACACTGTCTTCCACAATGGTTGAACTAATTTACACTCCCACCAACAGCATAAAAGTGTTCCTATTTCTCCACATCCTCTCCAGCATACGTTCTTTCCTGAGTTTTAATGATTGCCATTCTAACTGGCATGAGATGGTATCTCATTGTGGTTTTGATTTGCATTTCTCTAATGACCAGTGATGATGGGCTTTTTTTGATATGCTTGTTGGTTGTATAAATGTCTTCTTTTGTGAAGTGTCAGTTCATATCCTTCGACCGCTTTTTGATGGGGTTTTTTTTCTTGTAAATTGGTTTAAGTTCCTTGTAGATTCAGGATATTAGCCCTTTGTCAGATGGATAGATTGCAAAATTTTTCTCCCATTCTGTAAGTTGCCTGTTCAGTCTGATGATAGTTTCTTTTGCTGTGCAGAAGCTGTTTAGTTTAATTAGATCCCATTTCTCAATTTTGGCTTTTGGTTGTCATTGCTTTTGGTGTTTTAGTTATGAAGTCTTTGCCCATGCCTATGTCCTGAATGGTATTGCCTAGGTTTTTTTCTAGAGTTTTCATGGTTTTAGGTCTTATGTTTAAGTCTTTAATCCATCTTGAGTTAATTTTTGTATAAGGTGTAAGGAAGGGGTCCAGATTCAATTTTCTACATATGGCTAGCCAGTTTTCCCAGCACCATTTATTAAATAGGAAATCCTTTCCCCATTGCTTGTTTTTGTCAGGTTTGTCAAAGGTCAGATGGTTGTAGATGTGTGGCATAATTTCTGAGGCCTCTGTTCGGTTCCATTGGTCTATATATCTGTTTGGGTACAAGTACCATGCTGTTTTTGTTACTGTAGCCTTGTAGTATAATTTGAAGTCAGGTAGCATGATGCCTCCAGCTTTGTTCTTTTTGCTTAGGATTGTCTTGGATATACAGGCTATTTTTTAGCTCTGTGTGAACTTTAAAGTAGTTTTTTCCTATTCTGTGAAGAAAGTCAATGGTAGCTTGATGTGGATAGTATTCAATCTATAAATTACCTTGAGCAGTACGGCCATTTTCACAATATTGATTCTTCCTATCCATGAGCATGGAATGATTTTCCATTTGTTTGTGTCCTCTCTTATTTACTTGAGCAGTGGTTTGTAGTTCTCCTTGAAGAGGTCCTTCTCATCCCTTGTAAGTTGTATTCCTAGGTATTTTATTCTTTTTGTAGCAATTGTGAATGGGAGTTTACAATTTGGCTCTCTGTTTTTCCATTATTGGTGTATAGGAATGCTTGTGATTTTTGCATATTGATTTTGTAACCTGAGACTTTTCTGAAGTTGCTTATCAGCTTAAGGAGTTTTTGGACTGAGATGATGGGGTTTTCTAAATATACAATCATGTCATCTGCAAACAGAGACAATTTGACTTTCTTTCTTCCTATTTGAATACCCTATATTTCTTTCTCTTGCTTGATTGCCCTGGCCAGAACTTCCAATACTATGTTGAATAGGAGTGGTGAGAGAGGGCATCCTTATCTTGTGCCAGTTTTCAAAGGGAATGCTTCCAGCTTTTGCCCATTCAGTATGATATTGGCTGTCGGTTTGTCATAAATAACTTTTATTATTTTGAGATACGTTCCATCAATAACTAGTTCATCAAGAATTTTTGGCATGAAGTGCTGTTGAATTTTATCGAAGGCTTTTTCTGCAACTATTGAGGTAATCATGTGTTTTTTGTCATTGGTTCTGTTTATGTGATGGATTATGTTTATTGATTTGTGTATGTTGGACCAGCCTTGCATCCCAGGGATGAAGCCGACTTGATCATGGTGGATAAGCTCTTTGATGTACTACTGGACTCAGTTTGCCAGTACTTTATTGAGGATATTTGCCATCGATGTTCATCAGAGATATTGGCCTGAAATTTTTTTTGTTGTTGTGTCTCTGCCACATCCTGGTATCAGGATGATGCTGGCCTCATAAAATGAGTTATGGAGGAGTCCCTCTTTTTTATTGTTTGGAATAGTTTCAGAAGGAATGATACCAGGCCCTCTTTGTACCTCTGGTAGAGTTTGGCTGTGAACTCATCTGGTCCTGGGTGTTTTTTGGTGGGTAGGCTATTAATTACTGCCTCAATTTCAAAACCTGTTATTGGTCTATTCAGGAATTCTTCTTCTTCCTGGTTTAGTCTTGGGAGGATATACATGTCCAGGAATTTATCCATTTCTCCTAGAATGTCTAGTTTATTTGTGTAGAGGTGTTGATAGTATTCTCTGATGGTAGTTTGTATTTCTGTGGGCTCATTGGTTATCTCCCCTTTATCATTTTTTATTGTGTCTATTGATTCTTCTCTCTTTTCTTCTTTATTAGTCTGGCTAGTGGTCTATCTATTTTGTTAATCTTTTCAAAAAACCAGCTCCTGGATTCATTGATTTTTTGAAGGGTTTTTTGTGTCTCTATCTCATTCAGTTCTGCTCTGATCTTAGTTTTTTCTTGTCTTCTGCTAGCTTTTGAATTTGTTTGCTCTTGCTTCTCTATTTCTTTTAATTGTGATGTTATGGTTTTGATTTTAGATCTTTCCTGCTTTCTCCTGTGGGCATTTAGTGCTATAAGTTTCCCTCTAAACACAGATTTAGCTGTGTCCCAGAGATTCTGGTAGGTTGTGTCTTTGTTCTCATTGGTTTCAAAGAACTTATTTATTTCTGCCTTAATTTCATTATTTACCCAGTAGTAATGCATGAGCAGGTTGTTCAGTTTCCATGTAGTTGTGCAGTTTTGAGTGAGTTTCTTAATCCCGAGTTCTAATTTGATTGCACTGTGATCTAAGAGACTGTTTGTTATGATTTCTGTTCTTTTGCATTTTCTGAGGAGTGTTTTGCTTCCAATTATGTGGTCAATTTTAGAATAAGTGCAATGTGGTGCTGAGAAGAATATATGTTTTGTTGATTTGGGTTGGAGAGTTCTATACATGTGTATTAGGTTTGCTTGGTCCAGAACTGAGTTCAAGTCCTGAATTTCCTTGTGAATTTTCTGTCTCGTTGATCTGTCTAATATTGACAATGGAGTGTTAAAGTCTCCCAGTATTATTGTATGGGAGCCTAAGTCTCTTTGTAGGTCTCTAAGAGCTTGCTTTATGGGTGCTCCTGTATTGGGCACATATATATTTAGGATGGTTAGCTCTTCTTGTTACATTGATCCCTTTACCATTATATAATGCCCTTCTTTGTCTTTTTTGATCTTTGTTGATTTAAAGTCTGTTTTTATCAGAAACTAGATTGCAACCTCTGATTTTTTTTGCTTTCCATTTGCTTGGTAAATATTCCTCTATCCCTTTATTTTGAGCCTATATGTCTTTACACGTGAAATGGGTCTTCTGAATGCAGCACACTGATGGGTCTTGACTGTTTATCCAATTTGCCAGTCTGTGTCTTTTAATTGGGGCATTTACCCCATTTACATTTAAGATTAATATTGTTTTGTGTGAACTTGATCCTGTCATTATGATGCTAGCTATTTATTTTGCCTACTAGTTGATGCAGTTTCTTTATAGTGTCAATTGTCCTGACAATTGGGTATGTTTGTGCAGTAGCTGGTACCGGTTTTTTCTTTCCATATTTAGTGCTTCCTTCAGGAGCTCTTGTAAGGCAGGCCTGGTGGTGACAAAATCTCTCAGCATTTGCTTGTCTGTAAAGGATTTTATTTCTCTTTCACTTATGAAGCTTAGTTTGGCTGGATATGAAATTCTGGATTGAAAATTCTTTCCTTTAGGAATGTTGAGTATTGGCCCCCACTGTCTTCTGGTTTGTTGGGTCTCTAAAGAGAGGTCTGCTGTTAGTCTGATGAACTTCTTTTCGTGTGTAACAGGACCTTTCTCTCTGGCTGCCCTTAACATTTTTTCCTTCATTTCAACCTTGGTGAATCTGATGATTATGTGTCTTGGAGTTGCTTTTCTCGAGGAGTATCTTTATGGTGTTCTCTGTGTTTCCTGAATTTGAATGTTGGCCTGTCTTGCTAGGCTGGGGAAGTTCTCCTGAATAATGTCCTGAAGAGGGTTTTTGGCATTTTTTTAAAAATTATACTTTAAGAGTTCTGGGATACATGTACTGTCGTATACTTTTAAACAATCAAATCTCATGAGAAATCACTCACTATTGGGAGGGCAGTGCCAAGCCATTCATGAGGGATCCATGCCCATGACCCAAACACCTCCCACCATGCTTCATCTCCAACACTGGGGATTATATTTGACCATGATATATGGAGGGGACAAACATACAAACTACGTCAAAGGCAAAGCATGGCTACTGTGAAAGGAGGGTAAAAACACAAAGATGGCATCACCTCTGACTTCCAGGAGTCCTCAGCAGACTGAGGGAGACAAGTACATATTTTCCTGAAAGAGGTCACTGGAATGATGGCGTGTTTAGAATATAGAAGTAGAGCAGTCACAGAGAGGCAGCCCAGCAGAGTGTTCACACAAGGACTGGGCCAGCAACTCCCCACTGCATGCAACGTATCTGAGGAAAGTCATTAAAATACGTGATGGTCACTTTCCATCAAGTCCCTGGTATGGTCCATGGAGGCAGGGTTGTCAGTCTCATTTTGGCATTTCAGAGGCCTCTCAGGGTTTGGGTATGGAAGAAGACAACCAGCAATGATTATGCATTGCAGAGATGCAGGTGAGCCCCAGTTTCTTGCCAGTTGGGAGGTCAGTGCTAAGAGCCTTGCTGTCTTTCCTTGGAACATGAGATGCCAATTTCTTTCTGGACAGAGAGTATTTGGTTGGCTAAAGTCAAAATCTAAATTTTGCTTTGGGATAAATTCCAAAAATATTAGCATTATTCAAATTTACTTTCACTTTATCTTTCCGAATATTCAAGGTCCAAAAGCATTGCTGAATAATTCTGTTTCTAAACTCACTTGCAGCGTGCTCTCCCTCCAAGGCGAGGACCATAATCTACTCTTGTCTGGAAATCATACAAGTAGGTATCTCAGCAAATGATACTCGTGTGTTATTGTTCTTATGAGTAAATCATTGGCAGTGAGTGTGATTTTTTTTTTTTTTTTATGAAAGGATAAATACACGCCCTCTATTGGGGTCAGGTTTTGTGCCTGTACTTCTTCCGCCTACTGTATCATAGCAGCTTAGAATCCCAGCTGCTGGCTCGGGCTGCAGTTCTCTCATGGCTCGCGCAGGGTGGACCAGCCCCGTTCCTTTATGTGTATGTCTACTGCTGACCTGTGGCTTTGCTGAGGCAGGGAAGCTGCTGGTAGTGCCCATGGATGGGAGTCACTGGTTCACCATGCAGTCGGTGGTGGAGAAACTTATCCTCAGGGGGCATGAGGTGGTTGTAGTTATGCCAGAGGTGAGTTGGCAACTGGAAAGATCACTGAATTGCACAGTGAAGACTTACTCAACCTCGTACACTCTGGAAGATCAGAACCGGGAATTCATGGTTTTCGCCCATGCTCAATGGAAAGCACAGGCACAAAGTATATTTTCTCTATTAATGAGTTCATCCAGTGATTTTCTTGACTTATTTTTTTCGCATTGCAGGAGTTTGTTTAATGACCGAAAATTAGTAGAATACTTAAAGGAGAGTTCTTTTGATGCAGTGTTTCTAGATCCTTTTGATACCTGTGGCTTAATTGTTGCTAAATATTTCTCCCTCCCCTCTGTGGTCTTCACCAGGGGAATATTTTGCCACCATCTTGAAGAAGGTGCACAGTGCCCTGCTCCTCTTTCCTATGTCCCCAATGATCTCTTAGGGTTCTCAGATGCCATGACTTTCAAGGAGAGAGTATGGAACCACATCGTGCACTTGGAGGACCATTTATCTTGCCAGTATCTTTTTAGAAATGCCCTAGAAATAGCCTCTGAAATTCTCCAAAACCCTGTCACGGCATATGATCTCTACAGTCACACATCAATTTGGTTGTTGCGAACGGACTTTGTTTTGGACTATCCCAAACCCGTGATGCCCAACATGATCTTCATTGGTGGTATCAACTGCCATCAGGGAAAGCCGTTGCCTATGGTAAGTCACCTCTCCTTTAGCACATTAAGAATAATCTGGCTTTGGAAATTAAAAAAGGATTCCTTACTGAACTGTGATTTGACATTTTCATTTGTTGCATTTCAAATTTCTTTCCAGTTTAACAAATTATTTTGTGCGAATTCAAGTACTCATCAATTATCAAATTTTATAAAACTGCCCTTCTTGAAAGTATATGTAATAATTTAAAAATTATAGATCGTATTCAGGCTACATTTTAAAATACCATGTTTAGAAAAGTACCGAAAACCACAGCAAGAAATGAAACTTCCGTTTTTTGTTAATTCTATGGGACCCCGTAGTTGAAATGCTCTTAACAGTTTTGTGTACATTCTTTTCATTGAAAAAAAATATTTTAGGCATATGCAATATCTCATGTAAGTTCCCATACCTATTTAGTAAAAATAAAATCTAGTATTGGGCTGAACATATTCTTCTTTATCTTGCATTTTTCACTTGCCAATAAATTATGGGTACCTTTATAGACCAATACAGACAGATTTGACAAGTTCTTTTAATAATTGCATAAAAGTCTTTACTTTGGATGCAATGTAGTTTTTTAACCAATTAATATTGATATATATATAGCCATTTTCCACTCTTTCCTTTTGTGAATGAGGCTGTGTAAACACTCTTCAATACTTTCCTTGCGTGAATATATTTCTATATTCTTGCTTTTATCTTAGTAGACTAGAGTCCTACACGTACGGTTACAGGGTTTTCCTGAATTGAGAAGACTGGCATCTTTTTGCTATTAAGTCTTCCTGTTCAGGAACATATATGTCTCACTATTTATTCTGATCTTGTTTTATATACATAAATAAAAATTTTCACTATATAAGCATTTTATGTTTGTTTTTAACATTTATTCCTTGGCATTTTATTACTTTTGAAACTATTTTGTACGGGGCAATGTTTCCATTTCTACATTTAACTGATTACTGGTAATTAAAATTTTGGTTTTTGCATATGTATCTTGTATCTAGCCACATCACTAACTTTTCTTATTATTTTGTAGTATGCATTAGATGTACAATATACAATACCATCTGCAAGTAATTCCCTTGTCTGATATTTATACTGCTTCTTTTGCTTTGCTGGAGCATATACTTCCAAAACATTATTGA
This sequence comes from Pan paniscus, assembly GCF_029289425.2. NCBI lineage: Eukaryota > Metazoa > Chordata > Mammalia > Primates > Hominidae > Pan > Pan paniscus. The sequence continues at coordinate 136,240,073 of NC_073262.2, forward strand.
GTAATATTGTTAGAGTAGCCAGTTTAAATAGGGATTCGGTTGCTTGTGACTGAAAAATCCTTGAAAAATACCAGAATAAGATTCTTGGCAAACGCATAGTTGCTAAATCCAGATGAAACACCCGGTGTCTCATCTCATTATATTATTTTATTAGGGGTGGAGTACACATTTTTATGTATTGTTCTGGTTTCTTACAAGATTCAGTAGACTTTGTAACACAGTTATATCTGTCATTGGCAGATGGTTGGTGAAAGAGTGACCGTTCAGCCATCTCACAGGAAAGTGAAATAATGCTCTTTCTAAAAAGCAGGAAGACTACAGTTGCAGGCCTTTCAAAATTAGGCATGACTTTCAGCTCATGGCAAGACCAGGCGAGGAGATGCAAGTTGCAGGACTCTAAGAGGTTGGACTTATCAAAGCACTTTTCTCCTCGTTATCCTCCATTAATTGCAGTACCAAGCACCACCCATGTGTTGCCTACACCCCACAGCCTTCGGCCGAGTGTGAGGCTCTGCCACTTCCTGAACCCACGCTGAGTTTATTGTGGCTCACAGGGTCACCTAGAGGCCTTTAAAGATATAAAAACCTATATATGATTTTATATCACCTGTGATAGAGGGATATCTATAAAAAATGAAACATTAAACTATATATGGTTTCATTTATTTTGACTGTAAATATCTTTTATGAGATATGAAATAAATGTGTTTCTATATCTATTAAAGAATATACACATGTATGAAAGTTTTTATAGTTTGCAAAGGGTTATGTATATTAATGTATATTTTTATGATTATACCTGTAAAGGCAGCAGAATTCTCACAGAGGAATTCGATCTCAAAGAGGTCTTTCTGTCAAAGAGCCTTGGATATGGCCCAACCATAAAAGTCAAAGTAAATTGTCATCAAAAGAACGATGAACACTGCATATTGCTCTTTCCTTGTTTCAGATGCCATGATGTGTCTGGGAAAAGCATGCAGTTGGTTACATCTTGCTGGGAAACAGGATTCAGAGTCTGAGTCTCATCTGCCTGATGAGAAGGAAGCATTACTTGATGATGGAGTATGTGTTTGCACATGTATGTGTTTGTGTATGTGCAGGTGTTTGTGTGCAGTGTCCCAGACCCTGCATAGGGGATTTTCTTGAAGATCTCCTGTAACAAAATCTCCTTGAACCTATGCAGGAGAATTACATCCAGGGATGTAATTAAATACTTTAACAATGATGGCAGATGACCCCATCTCCAATTTCAACATGAGATTTGGAGGGGACAAACTTTTAAACTATATCAATTGGTATGGTCATTCTTTTACATTTCAGTATTCTAATGTGTGTGTGTTGATTAATGATGTGTAAATAATTCAGCAGAACAGTGAAATAGTTTTAATGAGAAAAAGAGGAAGTCACTCTTAGTCTCTTTGAATTTTTGGTGAGTTCCAACAGAATTGATGACTGGTTTTAGGGGAAAAGAATTCAGGCTTCATCTATACCATCCATGGTAGGTGCAGCTCTGCAGACCTGGGGATAGGATGTGGTTACAGAGCAAGAAAAGATCTGTGCTTTCCCCATTGCTCTAAGATTCTGGCTATAGTCCAAGATCCAAATTCAAAGTTAGCTTTTGGTTAACAAGACTAAGGCCTCCCACTAAAATTTTTTACTTCAAGTTTTTATTTTCAAAGTTTTCAAACATACAAAATGAAAAGACTATAGTGTAATGTGCACCTGTATATCAATCCTTAGGCTAAATAATTTTCAGTATTTTGCTGTATTAATTCATCTATCCCCTTATTCTGACCTTTTAAAGAAACTTTTTGGCTGTCATTTTTTTAATGGCAATTCTTGGCTTGTCATTCCATCATTGAATATTTTATTAAATATAAAAAATAAGTAAAATTTGTTACATGGCCACAATATCATTATCACACCTAACACAATAATAATACTTTAATATTATCTCATTTCTAGCCCATAATTAATTTACCTCCAATTGCCTCATACAGCATCTTTTTATGTTGATCTATGGAACAGAGAATTCAGAAATAAACCCATACATCCTTGGTCAATTGAGTAGGTTCCAAATTTTATGAGGGTGTCAAGACCATTCAAATGGGAGAGAATAGTCCCTTTTTTAGGCTGCAAATGCTGTTCTTCCATAGTCCAACAGTGACCCTGCCCAATTTAGGTGCCAACCCAGGGATCTAGGTCCATGTAACCTCCTGATAGGCCAACAATCTTAGGTAGGGCCAACTCTATACCCCTGGTCAGTAGGAAGCAGTTGGAAGATGAGACCTTCACTCACATGCCAAAGATTTGTCACTGTTGCTATGTCAGGGGGGAAATGTGGAGCCCTAATTAGGGAAAAAGAGCTAGGCTGGCAGGACCAGGGGAAAGCAAAAAGAAAAAGCAGATGAGCTATAAGTCTCCCTTTCTTCGTGGTCTAGGACACACAGCCCTCCTGCAAAAATAACATAATCTTCCTGCACCCAGCGATCACCAGACCCTCAGCTGATAGAAAAATGCAAGTTATCTCACTGCAACCTTGGCATTATCAGTACTGCACCTAGCTCTCTGCAGCACAAGCACCATCCTATAAAATCCTCAGCAAGCCTTTGTCTCCTTGCAGCCAGCTCTTCTCTTGCTGACTATCTTGCAACATATTTTCCTACTTTCTCTAATAAATCTGCCTTTCTTTACCTACAAGTATCTTGGTAAATTCTTTTTACCTCCCATGCCACACCAGTCTCAGAGAGTTGCCACCCATGACAGTTACCATAAGGCTTGCAAATGCTATCTTATAAACCTTATTTTAACCTGATAACAACTTAACACTATTTGCATAAACAAACACACAGCAAGAAGAAAACTAATAGAAACTAGTCTTAACTTTGCTCTCTACTTTTTAACTCTTTGTGATTTTCATTTATATCTTGTTGTGCTGCCTATATCTTAAAAAGTTGTTTAGTTATTATTTTTGATTTGTTCATTGTTTAGTCTTTATATGTAGGATAACAGTAGTTTGCACACACAGTTACAATGTTATAATATTCTGTGTATTTCTGTGTACTTACTATTACCAGTGAGTTTTGTACCTTCAGATGATTTCTTCTTGCTCATGAGCTTCCTTTTCTTTCTGATTGAAGTACTCCCTGTAGCATTTCTTGTAGGATCGGTCTGGAATTGATAAAATTCCTCAACTTTTGTCTTGGAAAGTCTTTATTTCTCCTTCCTGTTTGAAGGATATTTTCACCAGATATACTATTCTGGGGTAAAAGGTTTTTTTTTCTTCAGCACTTTAAATATGTCATGCCACTCTCTCCTGGCCTGTAAGGGTTCCACTGAAAAGGCTGCTGCCAGATGTATTGGAACTCCATTGTTTGTTATTTATCTCTTCTCTTGCTGCTTTTAGAATCTTTTCTTTATCCTTGACCTTTGGGAGTTTGATTATTAAATGCCTTGAGGTAGTTTTCTTTGGGTTAAATGTGCTTGGTGTTCTCTAGCCTTCTCATACTTGAATATAGGTATCTTTCTCTAGGTTTGGAAAGTTTTCTGTTATTATCCCTTTGAATAAACTTTCCACTCCTATCTCTTTCTCTACCTCCACTTTATGGGCAATAACTATTAGATTTGCCCCTTTGAGGCTATTTTCTAGATCCTATAAGCATGCTTCATTGTTGTTTATTCTTTTTTCTTTTGTCTCCTCTGACCATGTATTTTCAAATGGCCTGTCTTCAAGCTCAGTAATTATTTCTTGTGTTTGGTCCATTCTGCTATTAAAGGACTTTGATGCATTCTTCATTATGCCGATTGCATTTTTCAGCTCCAGAATTTCTGCTTGATTCTTTCTAATGATTTCAATCTCTTTGTTAAATTTATATGCTGGAATTCTGAATTCCTCCTCTGTGTTATTTGGAATTTCTTTGAGTTTCCTCAACACAGCTATTTTGAATTCTCTGTCTGAAAGGTCGCATATATCTGTTTCTCCAGCGTTAGTCCCTGGCACCTTATTTAATTCATTTGATGAGGTCATGGTTTTCCTGAATGGCGTTGATGCTAGCAGACATTCTTCAGTGTCTGGGCATTGAAGAGTTAGGTGTTTATTGTAGTCTTCATTGTCTGGGCTTATTTGTAGCCGTCCTTCTTGGAAAGGCTTTCTAGATATTTGAAAGGACTTAGGTGTTGTAATCTAAGCTGTTTCTGCTTTAGGGGGCACCCCAAGCCTAGTAACGCTGTGGTTCTTGCAGACTTGTAGATGTATTGCCTTGATGGTCTTGGACAAGATCCAAGATACTTCTCTGGATTCCAGCACATACTCTTGTTTTCTTCCCTTACTTCCTCCCAAAAATACAGAGTCTCTCTCTCTCTCTCACTCTCTCTCTCTCTCTCTGTCTCTCTCTCTGTTCTGAGCCACCTCAAGCTGGGGGTGGAGTGACACAAGCATCCTTGTGGCCATCACCACTATGACTGTGCTGGATCAGACCTGAAACCAGCACAGCTCTGGGTCTCGCCCAAGGCCTGCTGTAACCACCTCCTGGCTACTGCCTATGTTTGCTCAACGCCCTTGGGCTTTACAATCAGCAGGTGATACAGCCAGCCGGACCTGCATCCCTCCCTTCAGAATGGCAAGGTCCCCCAGGCCCTGGGTGGGTCCAGAAGTGCCATCTAGGAGTCAGGGACTAGAGTCAAAAACCTTAGCATTCCACCTGGTATTTTATTGTATTGCAGCTGAGCTGGCACTCAGACCACAAGATGCAGTCCTTCCCATTCTTCCCTCTTATTTGCAAAGACAGAGGAGCCTCACCTTGTAGCCACTGCCACCCCTGGCCATGGACAGTACTGCCAGACTTCTTCTGGTGTTCCCTTAAGGCCCAAGGTCTTAAGTCAACTTGTGGTGAATGCTGCCTGGCCTGAGACTTGCCCTTCAAGGCAGTGGGCTCCCCTCTATCCCGGGGCAGCTCCAGAAATGCTGTCTGAGTCAAGTCCTGGAATCAGGGACCCCAAAAGCCCTCTTGATGCTCTATCCCCCTGCAGCAGTGTTGGTACCTAAGTTATAAGGCAAAGTCCCCTTTACCTTTCCTTGTGCTTTCCTCAAGCAGAATGAGTTTTGCTCCATAGCCATCACAGCTGGGAATGTGCTGAATCTCACCTAGAGCCAGTAAGTCTCAGAGGCTCACCAAGGCCCTTGACATAGTACGAGGTTTCACTGCTGGTATTCAGGTTCCAAGGTCTCTTCAGTTAGCAGGCGATGAACGCTGGCAGGACTGGGTCCTTTCTTTTAAGGCAGCAGGTTCCCTTCTAGCCCAGGGTGTGTTCAGAAATGTCATCTGGAAGCTAGGGCCTGGCACAGGGGCCTCATGATTCTGACCGGTGCCCTATCCTGCTGTGGCTGAGCTGGTCTCCTAAATGCAAGACAAAGTCCTCCCCACTTTTCCCTCTCCTCTCCTCAAGTAGAAGGAAAGGGTCTCTTTTGGAGCCGCAAGCTGTGCAGCCTGGGATTAGGGGAGGAGTGATGCCGGTACTCCCTTGGATGCTTCAGCTAGTATTTCAGTATGTCATACTCCCCTTTACCCAGTTCACTGTCTCTGGGCCTAGTACAGCCCTAGGACTCGCCTAAGAGTTGCAATCTTTATGGACTAGACTGCCTTTCAAGTTTACTTGAGGCCAAGACCATTTTGGCCCTTGGTGGTGAGGTCTGTGGGCATTCAAGTTCAGACCTCTGAGATCAGCAATTTCCCTCAGCCTAGGGCTGGTTTAAATGCTCCCTCAATGCTGGGCACGGTGGCTTATGCCTGTAATCCCAGCACTTAGGGAGGCTGAGGTGGGTGGATCACTTGAGGCCAGGAGTTTGAGACCAGCCTGGCCAACATGGCGAAACCCAATCTCTACTGAAAATACAAAAATTAGCCAGGTGTGGTGGTGCATGCCGGTAATCCCAGCTACTCAGGAAGCAGAGATTCACTTGAACCTCGGAGGCAGAGGCTGCAGTGAGCCAAGATCGTACCACTGCACTCCAGCCAAGATGACAGAATGAGACTCCATCTCAAAAAGTAAGAATAAATAAATAAATAAATAAATAAATAAATGCTCTCTCAGTGGGTGGGTGTCAGCTGAGTTTGGTCTGGGTTTCCTTTCTGCTCTAACAGAATAGCACTGATTTCAGTGCCTCACAATTGTCTCCCACCAGGGCTCAGGGATTCTCTTTGTGCCACACCGCCACTGTGGGTTCAGGGGTTTGGGTGACATAGGAGATGCAGAACTTTTTTTTTCTATTTCTTCAGTGTCTCTCAGTTATATAAAATGAAAACCAGGTACTATGAGTGCTCACCTGAGTTTTGGTTCTTATGAAGGTGGTTTTTCCTGTGTCGATAGTTGCTAACTTGGTGTCCTCTCTGTCCAGATTCTCTTCCAGTATTGACAATCCTTTACGTAGAAAACTGTGTGTAATGAGTTCTAAAGGTTCTTATGACCCCTGATTGAGAAGCTGAATTAGAGATATTGGGTTTGGGAGCAGGTAGACCACTTTGAAACCTTTAGGGTTCTGGGTGGCTAGGGACATTGTCCAATATCAAAAGAACTTTAAAAAACAATCCCTTACTGGCAATGCATTTTCCGCCTTCAGGGACAAAGCATCGATGAAAGCAATCCAGAAAAATTGTTCTTGTTGACTAGGCTTCTTGAGAGACTTATTCACTATCAAGAGAACAGCATGGAAAAGACCTGCCCCCATGATTCAATTTTCCCACCAGGATCCTCCTACAACACGTGGGAATTGTGGGAGTTACAATTCAAGATGAGATTTAGGTGGGGACACAGCCAAACCATATGATTCCACCCTGGCCCCTCCCAAATCTCATGTCCTCACATTTCAAAACCAATCATGCCCTCCCAACAGTCCCGCAACAGTCCCGCAAAGTCTCAGCATTAACTCAAAAGTCCACAGTTCAACGTCTCATCTGAGACAAGGCAAGTCCCTTCCACCTATGGGCCTGTAAAATCAAAAGCAAGTTAGTTACTTCCTAGACACAATGAGGGTACAGGTATTGGGTAAATACACCATTCCAACTGGGAAAAATTGGCCAATAAGGGGGCTACAGGCCCCATGCATGTCGGAAATCTGGCAGGGCAGTCAAATCTTAAAACTCCAAAATGATCTCCTTTGACTCCATGTCTCACATCCAGGTCTTGCTGATGCAAGAGGTGAGTTCCCATGGTCTTAGGCAGCTCCGCCCCTGTGGCTTTGCAGGGTACAGCCTCCCTTCCAGCTGCTTTCACAGAGTGGCATTGAGTGTCTGTGGCTTTTCCAGGTGCACAGTGCAAATTATTGGTGGACCTACCATTCTGGGGTGGAGGGATGGTGGCCCTCTTCTCACAGTTCCACTAGGCAGTCCCCCAGTTATTGCTCTGTTTGGGGGTTTCAACCCCAAATTTCCCTTCTGCACTGTTCTAGCAGAGGTTCTCTGTGAGGGTCCTGCCCCTGCAGCAAACTTCTTTCTGGACATCCAGGCATATCCATACAGCCTCTGAAATCTAGGCAGAGGTTCCCAAACCTCAATTCTTGACTTCTGTGCACCCATAGGCTCAACCCCACATGGAAGCTGCCAAGGCTTGGCACTTGCACCTTCTGAAGCCATGGTGTGAGCTGTACTTTGGCTCCTTTTGGACACAGCTGGAGCAGTTGGGATGCAAGGCACCAAGTCCCTAGGCTGCACACAGCGGGGGGCCCTGGGCCTCGCACACAAAACCATTGTTTCCTCCTAAGCCTCCAGGCCTGTGGTGGGAGGGACTGCTGTGAAGACCTCTGACATACCTTGGAGACATTTTCCCCATGGTTTTGGGGATTAACATTTGGCTCCTCATTACTTATGGAAATTTCTGCAGCCGGCTTAAATTTCTCCTCAGAAAATGGGATTTTCTTTTCTATCACATTTTCAGGCTGCAAATTTTCCAAACCTTTATGCTCTGTTTCCCTTTTAAAACTGAATGCCTTTAACAGCACCCAAATCACCTCTTGAATGCTTTGCTTTTTAAAAATTTCTCACACCAGTTACCCTAAATCATCTTTCTAAGGTTCAAAGTTCCACAAATCACTAGGTCAGGGGCAAAATGCTGCCAGTCTCTTTGCTAAAACATAACAAGAGTCACCTTTCCTCCAGTTCCCAACAAGTTCCTCATCTCCATTTGAAACCACCTCAGTCTGGACTTTATTGTCCATATTGCTATCAGCATTTTGGGCAAAGCTATTCAACAAATCTCTAGGGAGTTCCAAACTTTCCTACATTTTCCTGTCTTCTTCTGAGCCCTCCAAACTTTGCCAACCTCTGCCTGTTACCCAGTTCTAAAGTCCCTTCCACGTTTTCAGGTATCTTTTCAGTAGCAATCCACTCTACTGGTACCAATTGACTGTATTAGTCTGTTTTCATGCTGCTGATAAAGACATGCCTGAGACTAAGGAATTTACAAAAGACAGAGGTTTAATTGACTTAGAGTTCCGCATGGCTGGGGAGGCCTCACAATCATGGCAGAAGGCAAGAAGGAGCAAGTCACATCCTACGTGGATGGCAGCAGGCAAAGAAAGAGAGCTTGTGCAGGAAAACTTCCATTTTTAAAACCACCAGATCTCGTGAGACTTACTTACTACCATGAGAACAGCATGGGAAACACCCGCCCCCATGATTCAATTATCTCCCTCCAGGTTCCTTCCATGACACGTGGAAATTGTGGGAGTTCCAATTCAAGATGAGCTTTGGGTGGGGACACAGCCAAACCATATCATTATTGAATCTGATTTGCTGAAATATTGTTTTACATTTTCATATCTAAGGTCATGAGGATCTGTAGTTTTTGTATCTTGTCACATCTTTATCTGGTTTTGGTATTGTGGTAATGTTGGTCTCACAGAATGAATTAGGGCATTTCACATGCTTCTGTTTTCTGGACTAGATTGTGAGAAATTGGTATTATTTCTTCCTTCAGTGTTTGGTAGAATTTATCAGTGAAGTCATCAGAACTTTACCGTTTTGTTTGTGGGAACATTTGAATTCAAAATTCAATTTGAATTTAAAAGGTACAGATTGTGTCATTTGTGTTATTAATTTCTTCTTGTGTAAAGTCTGACAGCTTGTGTCTTTTAAGAAATTTGTCCATTCCATCTAAGTTGTAGATTTTATTGGCATGAACTTGTTCATGTTCTCTTATTGTTTTAATACCTGTAGAATTTATGGTGATACTACTGCTCTCATTCCTGATATTGATAATTTATATCTTCTGTCTTTTTTCCTAATCAGTCTGGGTAGAGATTTATCAAGTTAATTGATTTGCCCCAAAAGCTAGCTTTGGTTTTATTGGTTATCTCCATTGTTTCTCTATTTTCTATTTCATTGATTTCTACACTGAAGTTAGCCTCCAGGGAAGGTAGATCACTCACTGTCATGTTTGTTTTTCAAGGACAGTCATCTGCCAGTGCCTCAGTCACCAAGGGACCAGGTGACTAAGCAATATCTATTACCCATTAATGCGTCCTGGAGGGAGCCATCTTGTGCTCCTGCAAGAATTATGCCCTGAAGTTGGCTGCTGATTCCCTCACTAAATGTTCCTCAGGGTGTTACCTGACACACACTGCTGGGCCAATCCATGGAAATCTCCATGATGTAATTCAGCCCAATGCAACAAGAATTCCGTGAACTTCCTCTATGCCAAGTATAGCATGGGTGCTGTGGAAGGAGGATGAAAATAGGAAGAAGACATAACCTCTGTCTTCAAGGGGTGCTCAGGATACTGGGGGTGACCGATACATATTCCTGAAAGAAGGCACCAGACCGATGGGGTGAGCCCACAGCAGAGGCCTACAGCTCTGTTCAGAATAAGGAAGCAGAGCAGGCTGAGAGAGGCAGCTCAGCAGAGTGCTTAGGCAAGCATAGGGTCACGACTCCCCACTGCAGGCAACATATCTGAGGAAAGCCATTTACAATAGGCAACGGTCACATTCCATCAAATCTCTGGAAGGGTTCATGGAGGCGGGGTTTTCAATCTTATTTCAGCCTTTCAAAGGCCTCTCAGGGTTTGGAAATGGAAGCGTCAATGTCTGTGCATTGCAGAGACGCAGGAGAGTCCCCATTTCCTGCCAGTTAGGAAGTCAGTGCTGAGGGCCTTACTGTCTGTCCTTGGCACATGAGATGCCAGTTCCTTTCTGGGCAGAGAGCTTTTGGTTGTCTGAGGATAACGTCGAAATTTTGCTTTGAAACACATTTCAAAAATATGAGCTTTATTCAAATTTACTTTTCTTTTTATCTTTCTGAATTGTTAAGGTCCAAAAGCATTGCTGAGTAATTCAGTTTCTAAACCCCCATTGCAGCACAGGGCATGATCTGCCCCAAGGCAAAGAACATAAGGTAGTCTTGTGTGGAAAACATACAAGTAGGTATCTCAGCAAATGCTGCTCATGTATTATTATGAGTAATTCATTGGCAGTGACTGTGTTTTTTTTTTTTTTTTTTTTTTTTTAATGAACGAATGACTACATGCCCTCTATTGGGGTCAGGTTTTGTGCCTTTACTTCTCCCACCTACTGTATCATAGTAGCTTAGAATCCCAGCTGCTCACTCTGGGCTGAAGTTCTCTGATGGCTTCTGCAGGGTGGACTGGCCTCCTTCCCCTATATGTGTGTCTACTGCTGACCTGTGGCTTTGCTGAGTCTGGCAAGCTCAGCATGGTAGTGAGTGCCCAGCATGGATGGGAGTGCCCATGGATGGGAGCCACTGGTTCACCGCGTGGTTGGTGGTGGAGAAACTCATTCTTAGGGGGCATGAGGTGGTTGCAGTCAGGCCAGAGGTAAGTTGGCAACTGCGAAAATCACTGAATTGCACAGTGAAGACTTATTCAACCTCATACACCCTGGAGGATCTAGACCGGGAGTTCATGGCTTTTGCCAATGCTCAATGGGAAGCAGAAGTACGAAGTTTGTTTTCTCTATTAATGAGTTCATCCAAATGTTTAGAATTTAATTTTTCACATTGCAGGAGTTTGTTTAGTGACCAAAAATTAGTAGAATACTTAAAGGAGAGTTCTTCCGATGCGGTGTTTCTGGATCCTTTAGATATGTGTGGCTTAATTGTTGCCAAATATTTCTCCCTCCTCTCTGTGGTCTTCGCCAGAGGAATACTTTGTCATTACCTTGAAGAAGGTGCACAGTGCCCTGCTTCTCTTTCCTACAGTCCTAGATATGTCTCAGGGTTTTCAGATGCGGTGACTTATTATTATTATTATTATTATTAATTTATTTATTTTTGAGACGGAGTCTTGCTCTGTCATCCAGGCTGGAGTGCAGTGGCGTGATCTCGGCTCACTGCAAACTCCGCCTCCCATGTTCACGCTATTCCTCTGCCTCAGCCTCCCAAGTAGCTGGGACTACAGGCGCCTGCCACCACGCCTGGCTAATTTTTTTTTTTGTATTTTTAGTGGAGACGGGGTTTCACCATGTTAGCCAGGATGGTCTCGATCTCCTGACCTTGTGATCCACCTGCCTTGGCCTCCCAAAGTGCTGGAATTACAGGGGTGAGCCACCACACCCAGCCTGGACGCCATGACTTTTAAGGAGAGAGTAAGGAACCACATCTTCCACTTAGAGGAGCATTTATTTTGCCCATATTTTTTCAAAAATGCCTTAAACATAGCCTCTGAAATTCTCCAAGCACCTGTCACGGCATGTGATCTCTACAGCCACACATCAATTTGGTGGTTGTGAATGGACTTTGTTTTGGAGTATCCCAAACCTGTGATGCCCAATATGATCTTCATTGGTGGTATCAACTGCAATCAGGGAAAGCCAGTGCCTATGGTAAGTCATTGCTCCTTTAGCACATTAAAAGTATTCTGGATCTGAATATTTAAAAAGATTCCTTACCGAACTGGGATTTGACATTTGTGTTTGTTGCATCTAAAATTTCTTTTCTATGTAAAAAATTATTTTGTGCCATCCACATGTTTGTTGGTTAGCAACTTTTATATAATGGCCTCGTTAATATGTATGTGTATACAATTGGTTAATTATTCATAATTTCCACTGCATTTTAAAAATTTTGAAACAGAGTATTGCTATGGTGCCCTGGCTGGACTCAAACTCCTGGGCTCAAGTGATCCTCCTATCTAAGCCTTCCAAGCAATTATGACTTTTTTAGTATTTTTGGAAAAATATTTAAAAGCACAATAAGAAATGAAAATTTCATTTTTAGCTAACCTGTACTACCTGCTGCAGTAAAATGTTCTTTGCAGTTTTGTATGCCTGTGTTTCCATTTGTTGAAATTATATATAAGCATATATGTAAATATTTATACTTATTTTATGAAAATCAAATCAACTATCAGGCTGGACATGTTGTTCTTTACTATGCGTTTTTACTTGCCAGTAAACCAGAGACATCTTCACAGATTTGACATGTTCTTTTAATAATTGCATGAAAGTCTTTACTTTGGATGCAACATAGACACAAGCTTTCCCAGGTGTTTTTCTGCTAAAGATTTGGCTAACTTCTTCAAAACAACAATGATAAGCAGATGTTATCTTTCTTTGACCCTGAAGAAAGTATAAAGCCGAATGCCCTTAGCCACCCAAAAAACTGTTACCATGATGTTTGGTCTTGTCCAGTCTGCTTTTGATTTGACTGGATCACTTTCATCTCTTGGTAGCCATTGCTTTGCTTGTGCTTTGTCTTCATTATCATATTGGTAAATCTATGTTTCATCTTCTGTTACAATCTTTGAAGAGATACTTCAAGGTTTTTTGTTTGTTTGTTTGTTTTGAGACAGAGTTTCACTCTTGTTGTCCAGGCTGGAGTGCAATGGTGCGATCTTGGCTCACCACAACCTCTGCCTCCTGGGTTCAAGCGATTCTCCTGCCTCAGCCTCCTGAGTAGCTGGGATTATAGGCACATGCCACCACACCCAGCTAATTTTGTAATTTTAGTAGAGGCAGGGTTTCTCCATGTTGGTCAGGCTGGTCTCGAACTCCTGACCTCAGGTGATCTGCCTGCCTCGGCCTCCCAAAGTGCTGGGATTACAGGTGTGAGCCACCGTACCTGGCCAAGGTCTGGATCCCACTTGTCTATAATTTCCATTGAAGGGTCTGTTCTTGTCTGCAGCTGATCTGGCTGCAATGGTTTTGGCACCCAACAAGTAGAAAATTTGTTCAACTGAAATTTTTGTCAGAATTGTGTAAACTGTCCTGACTGAGCTATCTATTGTGTTGGCTATTGTTTCTGCTGTTAATTGTCAGTCTTCTTCAGTTAGAGCATGAGCAAGATTAATTATTTCCTTGCAAATTGATATGGATGGTCTGCTGGTGTAGGCTTTATTTGCAACCTTGTCCTGTCCCTTCTTAAAAGGAATTACTCATTTGTAAACTGCAAATTTCTTTTGACCATTTTCCCCATTAACTTTTTTTTAAAGCATCAGTGATTTCACCATTCTTCCACTCATATCTCAGCATAAATTTTATGCTATTGCTTCAATTGCTGCAGAATTCATGTTGTTTTGATGGGGGCTTTTTTCCAACTGATGTCTTATCCTTCTTAGTGCCTCAAACTAGATCCTATTCAGACATGTTTTAACAAGTTAGTAAAAGTTTGTTTGGTGCAAAGAAATTTGAAATCCATGCTTAAGTTTTTCATAATATGAATTTTCATGAATTGTTTGATGATCCCTCATCTATTACTTTTTTAGCAATGGACCATGCAATTTTGGCTATGTTCTGGCTTCTTACAAGGTTTAGTAGACTTTGTAACACAGTTGTATGTCTCACACATTGGCAGCTGTTTGGTAAAGGATTGACTTTTCAGCCAACTCATGGGAAAATGAAATAATGTAAAAAACAGGAAGAATACAGTTTTAGACCTTTCAAGTGAGGCATGGCTTTCAGCTCTTGGCAAGAACAGGTGAGGAGATGCAAGCCTCTACAAGGCTAGACTTTTCAAAGTGCTTCTCTCCCCTTTACCCTCCTTCAGTTACAGCACCAAGCACCACCCAGTTATTACCTGCAGCCTCACCCTCTACCCAGTTGTGGGATCCTGCCACTTCCTGAACCCACACTGAGTTCCTTGTGGCTCACAGGGTCACCCAGAGGGCTTTCGAGATACGGAAAGCTATGTGTGATTTTATATCACCTATCATGTTAAGATATGTATAAAATAGGAAACATATTGGCCATATATCATTTTATATATTTTTGGTTTTACATGTCTAAAAAATACATGTTTTTTTGTATGTATTAAAGGATAGGTATGTGTAAGAGGTTTTATAGAAGTGGAAAGTTATATTTTTTGCATATCTTTATGAATTATAATAAAGGAAGGAAAATTCTCAAAGAGGAATTCAGATATCAAAGAGTGCCCTTTGACAAAGAGCCTTGGTTACAACATACCTACAAAAGTGAACTGTCATTGAAAGACCTATGGACACTGGATTTCTCTTTCCTTATTTAGAAGGGCAGGCTGTGTCTTGGAAAAGCATACAGTTTGTTGTATCTTGCTGGACAACAGGAGTCATAGTCTGAAGTGTCTGATGAGAAGGAAGCATCACTTGAAGGAGTGTGCATCTGTGCCTGTGTGTGTCCACATGAGTTTGTGTGTGTGCATGCACACATGTGTCAGCATGCAGTGTCTCAGATCCTACACAGGGGTTTTTCCTGAAGGTCTCCAGTAGCAAAAACTCATTGAGTCTATCCAGGGGAATTACATCCAATGCTGTAATTAAATACTTTAACAAAGATAGCAGATCATCATTCAAGAGAACATCAAGATAGTTTTAATTAAGAAAAAAAAAAAGGAATCACTGCCAGGCTTTTTTAGTTTTTGGTGAGTTCCAGCAGAATTGATGACTAGGTCCAGTAGGAAGGAATTCAGGATTACTCTGTACCATCCAGGGTGAGTGTAGCTCTGAAGAACTGGGGATGGGAGGTGACTGCACAGCAAGAAAAGATCTGGGCTTCCCCTATTGCTCTAAGATCTGGTTCCATTGTGAGATTCAAATTAAGAGTAAGCTGTTAATGGGCAAGTCCAAGGCCTCTCACCAGGATTATTTATTTCAACTTTTTTTTGTCAAAGTTTTCAAACGTATAGCAAGGAGAGACTACAGTGTAATGAGCACCCATATATCCATCTTCGTGTTACATAATTTTCAATATTTTATTATACTGATTCATGTATCTGCTCTTTTGTTTCTTTTTTTAAAAATAACTTTTGGCTATAATTTTTTAATGGAAATGCTGGAGATATCATTCTATCCCCAAATACTTCACTAAATATAAGAAATAAGGAAAATTTGTTACATAGCCATAATATCATTATCATTCCTCACAAAATCAATAACTCTTTAATATTGTCTCACTCATAATGCATAATGAAATTTTCCCTAATTGTCTCAAAAATGTCTTGTACATGCAGATCAGTAGAACGGAGTTGAGAATCCAGATATAAACCCATACATCCTTGGCCAATTGATTTTTACTGTGGTGCCAAGACTGTTCAAATGGGAAAGAATAATCTCTTCAACAGAGGTCGCTGGGACAGCTGCATATCCACATGCAAAAGAATGAAGATGCACCCTTATATGCAGAAACTAACTTGAAATGGATCAAATAGCTAAATAGAAAAGTTAGAAGTATAAAAGTTTAGAAGGAAACATTTGGGGAAGTATTTATGACCCAGATTTGGAAATAGTTTCTGTGATGTGACACACACATTGTTGTGTATGAGAAACAACAACAACAAAAAACACAGACATCAAAATAAAACACTTTTGTCTGTCAAGGACACTATCGAGAGAGTGGTGAAAAGTGAACCCACATGGCCTCCCTAAGATGTGCAAGTAAACACGTACATGCCTGACGTGGAGGCTCCTGGGAGGCAATCACAGTCCCAAAAGACCTGAAATTTCAAAATCCTGAATGTTAAGAGCCTGAGAGATCAACATCCTACAAATATAATTACAGAAAAAATAACTTTAAAAATTATTTATTTGAAAGATAATCTGTTTACGTTTTAAAAGGGGATTTATTTGAAAAACATATAAAAACACGACAGACCACTTCATAGGCCACTTTACACCATAAAATAGGGAATAATAACATACAGGTATCTTTGCAAGCGTAAACCCTCAGGTGTACTAATGACCTTCATATAGGTGTAGCAATTGTGAGAAGATGAATCATATTCTTAAAGTAATAGGTTAAAAAAGGAAAAGTATCAACATTTATTACTGTGGTTGGTAATCTTGTGCACTCAGGTTTGCAGCTTTGATCATCTGAAATACCATGAAAAATGACCTGAGACTTATCATGAGGTCAGTCAGAAACCTCTATGGGTCACCACCGCATACACAGTTGCTTAAAGTGCCCAAGTCTTAAGAAATTTTTTGTTTGTTTGTTTTTTTGAGACAGAGTCTCGCTCTGTTGCCTATGCTGGAGTGCAGTGGTGCGATCTCAGCTTACTGCAACATCTGCTGCCCGAGTTCAAGCGAATCTCCTGCCTCAGCCTCCTGGGTAGCTGGAATTACAGACGCCCACCACCACAGTCAGCAAATTTTTGTATTTTTAGTAGACATGGGGTTTTGCCATGTTGGCCAGGTTGGTCTTGAACTCCTGACTTCAGATGATCTGCCCTCCTCGGCCTCCCAAAGTCCTGAGATTACAGGCATGGGCCACCATGCCCGGCCAAGAAATGTTATCTTTCACAGATGCAGATGTACAAAAGGGACATCTCTTCATTATTGAGGACATTTCAACATTTGTACGTACATGCCTAATGCTTACACACTTACCCTTGTGCTAATGCACTTCCATGGAGTCAAATTTGTGAGCATAAAATGAATTAGAATTCTCCATAAGTCTATACACAGTCTCTGCCTTCAGTATTGGAAATGATATGAAGATGAAATACATAGCATAGCAAATTGTAAAAATAATGCTGACAATTTAACCTTGTGAAAAAACCTAAAAAGAAGAAAAAGTAAAAGAAAAAAACCTCCAAATTAACCTATCCTGTGATTGTGATTTTTGGGATTTTAGCTGTTAGAGAGTTTAGATTTCAGGGAGTTAGACCTTAGGGATTTGGATCCTTAGGGAATCAATATTTCAGAATTCAACCTTCAGGATTATGTGTTTTGGGGTTATGTCTTTCAGGATTGTGATCCAAACCCTATAGCATCTTGTTTCTTAGCATAACCTGTACTAATCGTAGATATATCTCTGTACTCCAGCAGAGCATCATGAAATTAAGTAGTTTACAGCAGAGAGTCTCAACCTATCAGTGATTAAGGAATAGAAAAAAACGTTTTCTGCAGTTGATTATATATTCATAATTGTTTGTAATATATAACAAAAATGAAAAGCTAGAAAGTGAAATGAAATAAACCACAGCCCTATAAAATGCGAAACTACTGATGATTGCTTGGCTGACATAGCAACACCAATTGCTCCAGGAATTTCTAAGCATTTCCTGCAGGGTCTGCACCCGTGCTGAGGTGGTTAGGTAACACAACGAGCTGCAAACCACATCTTGAACAGACTGTTTTAGACCCAGTCCAGTGGCTCTATGTGAGTAGTGTTTAATCAGAAATAAGGCCCAGCGCAGTGGCTCACACCTGTAATCCCTGCACTTAGGGAAACTGAGGTGGGCGGATCACCTGAGGTCAGGAGTTCGAGATCAGTCTGGCCAAAATGGCAAAACCCCGTCTCTACTAAAAATACAAAAATTAGCACGGTGTGTGGCGGGCACCTGTAATCATAGCTACTCGAGTCTGAGGCAGAAGAATCACTTGAACCTGGAAGATGGAGGTTGCAGTGAGCCGAGATCATACCACTGCACTCCAGCCTGGGCAACAGAGCAAGATTCTCTCTCAAAAAAAGAAAGAAAGAAAGAAAAAGTAAACAGAATACTAAAGAAAGAAAGAAAGAAAAAGAAAGAAAGAAAGAAAGGAAAAGTGAACAGAATACTTTCTGTTTTGTTAATGTGCTAATTACATGGTCACAAACAGTGACTAATTTATGATCACCAGGGCAAAGTCTATCATCAGCTACCTGTTTTCCTTGTAACCTTGTGTTTTGGGAACCTAGCAACTCTACTCCCCACTAAGTGACAACCCATGCAGGTTTGCCCAGAATATTCCCAGTTTAACACTGGAAGTCTCACGTCCTGGGAGACTCTTTATTCCCCAAGGAGCAGGGACAGCAGGTCACTGTCACTGGAGCACTGGAAGCTGGCCACATCATTAGCAGATTCAGAAGGGGCACGACTTAAGGAGGCTCATGCTTCTCTTGTCTTCTGCTTTCTGCTGTCATTTCCAATGGGTGACAAGTTCCTTCCATGCAGAAGCCAGGCCAGGAGATAAAGTCATCTTGTCCTAGAAAAACTGTTAGAAAGAAGGGAAACTGTCTAGTGTGTTTCGCCAAAAGAGTTTCACAGACTCTTCTCTTGTAGGGGATATGGGGGTGGATGATCACTGTCCTGGTCTCCCTGAAGCAAGGACGCCTCTCTGGCCTCAGGGTGCCTGTCAGGCAAGTCTCTCCTGTCCCTGGAGGTTCACAGAGCCGCATCCCTGCAATAGCAATGCTAAGTGGGGTTGGCTTTGAGCCCCAGCCATTCTCTTAACAATTCTTTTAGTTAAGTATCAGTTCCCCCATCCCCTCACTCCAGCATTTTTTGCCTCTTGCTATGATCAGTTTTCTCACTTTCACCTTTATACCTCTGATCACTGAAAAATTACAGAATTATAAGTTTGGAAAAGGAGTCTTTATTTCTTGGAAAAGGTTACAGCCTTCAAGGCGGCCATCTAGCTGGCTGGGAAGCATGACCTCTGGCAAATACCAGAGACAGGTCCTTGAAAGGAGAAGGGATGGGGTAGGAGCTTTATGCTGAACAAACTGGCTAAACATACATATTCACCAGGTTACAGGAGGAGCTATGAATATTTATGAAGGCCGTGCTGACTCATGCGTATTGAACACACATGCATGTTACATATGACCCGTGTTCACCCTGGGGTGGAGACATCATATTTAAATGGATTACAATTAGGCCCTGTACATCAAAAGGTCTCTTCAGGGCACAAAGGCACTCAAATTCACAGTCTCCGTAAATTGGCCAGAACCAGTCTGTGGTCACCAGTCACTGGTCTTCTTACCAGGAGAAAGTTACTGAAATCAGCCTCTTGTCCAATGAAAGCAGTATTTGTGGCTTATGGAACAAGGGATGGGCATCAGTTAGCATCTGGTGGAGCTGCACTTGTTTAACATTGTTTTTCTCTAGACCTGTGCTTATTTAGCTGCTAGAGAAAAAGAAAAACTCTGTGGCAGTCGGAACATAGTTGATTCTTTAAGTGTAGGCGCCCACGACTCAACTCTTGCCTGGCGTGGCTTGAGGTCTTGTGTGTAGTTTGGTATCTGATGGCCACAAAAAGTCCATTGTGTCCATCTCATCTCTATTTTAACACTAAAGTGGGTCAGTTGTGTTTATACCACAAAAGGGAGGGGTGTGACGAGGTGTGTCCAGCCTTCTGTCCCGTCATGGCTGTGACTCAGTGTTGAAGGTTTCTTTGGGGTCCCGCTGGCCAGGAGGGTTCGATTCACTTGTTGTGGGAGACGGGTGGCACTTAGTATTTTCTTTTCAGTTTACACATTCCTGGGCATCCCTATTAAGATGTGCAGATAAACACGCATGTGCTTCATGTGGCAGCTCCCTTAGTTAAACATCTTTTTTTTTTTTTTCCTTTCCTGTGAGTCTTCCTGAAACAGGTGAGTCCAGGTGGAGCCTCCGCCTGCGTTAGGACCTAACCTTTCTACGTCTTTATGAAATCCCTGGTGTCAGTTACTGCTGCTTCCCCTCACCAGCTTCTTTCCTTTGGTCTACCCTAAGAATGTGATACCCAACACAATACACCATCTCTTTGGCCCACTCAAGACATTCTGGTGATGCCCTGTGGCCTGCTGGCCCCCACTAGCTATCAAGGTCCCCCAACATCTTGCCTTTCCTGGCTCATGGGCTTTATTTTATGCCACTCTTCATGCTCAGAAGCACCTGGTCGTTTAGTTTTTTTGTGTTGCTCTAAAGGAATACCTGGGGCTGGGTAATGTATAAAGAAGAGATAATATCTGGCCCTCAGTTCTGCAGGCTGTATAAGAAGCATGGTACCAACATCTGTTTCTGGCAAAAGACTTGGGCTACTTCCACTCATGGCAGAAGGTGAATGTGGAAGGTGCTGATCACATGGTGAGAAAGAAGCGAGAGAAAAAGGAGGGGTTGCCAGGATCTTTTTAACAATCAGTTCTTGCAGGAGCAATAGGACAGGAACTCACCCATTATCGGGAAAAACATACTAGGTCATTTGTGAGAGATCCATCCCTGTAACCCAGATACCTCCCACTAAGCCCCACCTCCAACATTAGGGATTAAATTTCAACACTTGACTTGAGGGAGTCAGATATCTAAACTATATCATTTGATATGGTCAGTCTTTTTGATTGCAGCTATTCTAATGGGCATGTAAATTAAATTGCAATTTTAATTTGATTTTCCTATTTAAATATGATGTTGAGCATCTTTACGTGTGACTGTTTGCCATCTGTATATGTTCTTTGGTAAATGTTCAGGTCTATGCCACTTTTTAAGCAATTGGGTTTTCTCTTCATTATTGAGGTTTAGAAGTTATTTATATATTCTGGATATTTATACTTTATCAGTTTCTGGACTTTTTTCCATGAAACTTTTTATTTTAGAAGAAATTTATGCAAGGTTGCAAGAACCAGCATAGAGAATTTTCATATCCTGTGCCTAGTTTCCTCCTCTTTTTTTTTTTTTTTTTTTGAGACAAAGTGTCACTCTGTCACCCAGGCTGGAGTGCAGTGGGGCAATCTTGGCTCACTGCAACCTCTGCCTCCTGGGTTCAAATGATTCTTGTGCCTCAGCCTCCTGAGTAGCTGGGATTACAGGTGCACACCACCATGCCCAGCTAATTTTTGTATTTTTAGTAGAGACAGGGTTTCACCATGTTGACCAGGTTGGCCTCAAACTCCTGACCTCAAGAGACCCACCGACCTTGGCCTCCCAAAGTGCTGGGATTACAGGTGTGAGCAATGACACCCATCCTCCCCTATTGTTAAATGTTACATTACTATAGCATATTATCACAACTCATTAACCAATATTTGATACATTATGATGAACTAAAGTCTATGTTCTCTGCAGATGTCGTTAATTTTTACCTAATGTCCTTTTTCATTTCTAGGATCCCATCCAGGATACCAAATGACATTTAGCCCATCACGTCCCCTTCATCTCCTCTACCGTGTGACAGTTTTTCAGACTTTCCTTGTTTTCGATGACTTTGACAGTTTTGAGCAGTTCTGGTCAGATGTTCTGTAGAATGTTTCTCAGTCTTGGTTTGTCTGATGTTTTGATCATGGTTAGACTGGGGTTATAGGTTTTGGGAAGTAAGACCACAAAGGTAATGTCTTTTCTTGCTTTCTTGACTATGGATAGCCAACTCTTGAAAAGAGTAGTCTTTTCTCCACTGAATTGTCTTTGCACTTTTGTAAAAACTTGGTTGTTCATACTTCCAAACATCTATTTCTGGACTTTCTACTCTGTTCCATTGATCCAGTTGTGAAATATGTGATAATTATAGCTTTGTAATGTCTTGAAATGAGTAGTATTAGCTCTCTAATTTTTTTCAAAGTTGTTTTTGCTATTGTAGGTTTTCTACATTTCTGTATGAATTTTAGAATCAGTTTGCCAATTTGCACAAAGAAAAGCCTGTTGGGATTTTGGTTGAAATCATATTTAAGTTACAGTTCAATTGGGGAGAAACAGCATCCTAACGATTTTGAGTTTTCCAATTCATGAACGTATCTCTATATTCAGATCTCTCCTCAGTGTTTTAGTTTTCAGTGTAGTCTTTCACATCTTTGATCAGATTTATCCCTAAGTATTTCATGTTTTTGATGTTGTTTAAGTGGTATTTTCATTCAATTTGCAATTGTTCATTGCTAGTACAGTTGACCCTTGAACAATGTGGGGATTAGGGATACCAACCTTGCAGGTAGTCTAAAATACACATATCATTTTGACTCCCATAACTTAACTATTAATAGCCTACTGTATAGCAGAAGCCTTACCAATAACGTAAATAGCCAATGAACACATATTTGATATGCTTTATGTGTTATATACTGTATTATTGTAATAAAGTCAGCTAGATAAAAGAAAATGTTATTAAGAAAATTTTAAGGTTTGAGAAAAAATTTTAGGTTGAGAAAAAATGTATTAAGTATTCATTAAGTGGGAGTGGATCATCATAAAGATCTTCCTTTTGATTGTCCTCCACTGAGTAGGCTGAGGAGGAAGAGAAGGGGTTGGTCTTGCTTTTTCAGGGATGGCAGACGAGGAAGAGGTGGAGGAGGTGGAAAGGGAGGCAGGAGAGGCAGGCACACTCGATTTAACTTAATGGAAATACATCATAATTATTGTCTGACATTTTTGCTCTTTCAGTTCTTTAAAAATGCTTGATATAGTATGAATTCTTCACCATTTGCTTTAGTTTCAGTGCCCATATCATAAAAGGGTACAATTTGTAAAAGAAGTCAAAAGCAGTCTTCAATAATCGGAATCCTTCTGCGAGATTGTCTAATGTCAATTCATTTTCTGACACTGCTTCTTCTGTATCTTCTTCCTCATTGTCTGGTACTGATTCAAAAGCACTCATCTCATCAAGTCATCTTCTGTTAATTCCTCAGGTGTGGTGTCTATTAGCTTTTAAATATCTCCAAGATCTCTGTCTTCAAACTCTTTATGCCCGCCTTGTTTTTCTTGCCTGCCATATCCACAATTTCTTTCATGAGTCCCTTGATTGGCTCTGTTTTAAGTCCTGTGAAGTCACGCACAACATCTGGACACAGTTTTCTGCAGCGATAATGTATTGTTTAGGGCTTGATGGCTTTCACAGCTTTTTCTATACAACAAGGACATCTTCCACAGTGTAATCCTTCTAGATTTTCATGATGTTCGCCCCGCTGACATTCTCTTCCATAGTGTTGACAATCCTTTCCATAGAAAACCATGTGTAATGAGCCTTAAAGTGCCTTGTAACCCCTTGCTCTAACGGCTGAATTAGAGATGATGTTTGAGGACATGGAGACCACTTTGGCTCTTTTTGTGTTGAATTCATGGGGTTCTGGATGGCTAGAGGCATTGTCCAATATCAAAAGTAATTTAAAAGACAGTCCTTTAGTGGCAAGGTATTTCTGATTTCAGAGACAAAGCATTGGTTTTCATGGAACCAGTTCGGAAAAAGTGTTTCTGTGGTACTGGCCTTCCTGTTCTACAACAAAAAGACTGGGAGCTGGCGTTTATTTTTTCCCTTAAAGGCTCAAGGATTAGCAGCTTTATAGATAAGGTTATTCTTAATCATAAATTGGACTGTATTTGCATAAGACGACAGAGTTAGTCTATCTCTTCCTGGCTTAAATCCTCGTGCCCGCTTCTCTTCCTTACTTATAAATGTCTTTTGTGGCATTTTTTTTTCTCTAGAATAGGGCACTTTTGCATGAATTAAAAACTGGCTCAGGCAGATATTCGTTCTCCTCAATGCTTCTCTTCATGGGGTCTGGGAAGTCACCTGCTACCTCTTGTTTGGCAGAAGTTGCTTCTGTTATCTTGAGATTTTAAAAGTCAAACCTCTTTCTAAAACTAGCAAACCATCCTTTGCTGCCATTAAATTCTCCAGCTTTATATCCTTCAGTTTTATTTAGCTTTATGTTGTCATATAATGACTTTGTTTTTCTCAGGTCATATTAGAGTATATAGGTATGCCTTTCTTATAACCATCCTACACCCACATAAAAGCTACATTTTTTATAATAAAATTTTATTTAGATAATCATGATACAGAATTACTCTTTGACAAATTATCTATGGATGTAATGACTCTAGTTTCAGACTTTTTTTTCTGAAATATGTGAGCATTCCCCAACAGTCTGGTCTATTTTCCTACCTTAATTTTCTACTTTTGGTCTTGGATTTGTTGATAGGGCACAGAGGACTTCCCATGGGGCTGTAAAGAACTTATTTCTCTGTGTGGGCTGTGCACACCATGGTGCTGTCATTACCGTTACCACCAGGAGACTCCTTAAACGCTTAGGATATATGGTAGTATTCACTTGGTTAAAAAATCTGCCAGTTTCTCAGTAAGACCTTTCTCACTATTAATCTTTAACCCACGGATGGAATCCTAGTTCCTTTTATCCATTAACTCTTTGAATATCCTTCTTTCTACCTTGGCAGTGGAGTCCATTGAGATTGGAAAGCTGCATTTTTAATATGAGATAAAAAGATATTTTGGAAAAAGTGCAAGGTTTGAAGCCTGCTGGCATCACTGCAATGAAGACTTACTGAATTTTCTTTCTTTCTTTATTTTTAAACAAAAGTCCTTATCTGGATTCTTTTTTTTTTTTTAATGATCGCCAACCACAGCTGCAGTCCTCAACCTATGGTACATATCAAGCAATTCAACTTTTCTTGTAATATCATGAATTTCTCTGCTTCATGGGAGCACTGAGGCATCACTAGTGACACTTTGTATGGGTCCCATGGTATTATTTAGAGTTTCTGATATGCACCAAACATGACAAACAATGCATGAGAACTGTGAGATCAGTGCTTACTGTGATGCACAATTTACTGGAGGGATGAACTGTACACATGGAGATGATCAGCCTCACACGGCGTACTGAGTGGATACTTGCAACACTTGAACTCCCTGCAATAGCAACAGGGGGTGGCTATGAAGTTATCGCAATAGTACAGTAGGCACAGTTAACTCTATGCACTTATGACTTAATGCTGCAAACTTACCTTTGTTACTTTTCTCTTGACTACAAGTGGTGTCATGTATAGTCTGTAAGTGTTTGTGTGCATAAGTTTTGATAAATTTTAACTATTTTAAATAGATTTGTGTCTATTATATGGTAGTAAATGATAAAATAGACTCGTTGCTATATATATTTTAGGCATTCCTGACATACTCAAGTTTTTCTTAAAATTTTCACTATTGTAGGCTATGTGGTTTATCTGCAAGTTTTTCAATTTGTTGCAAATCTCCATAACATTTTCTAATATATTTATTGCAACAAATCTGCCCATAAATGGACCAACACCGTTGAAACTCTTAATGTTCATGAGTAACCATTTATGTAAATGAAATTAACTTTTACTTATTATATCCTGCAACCATGCTAAACTTACTTATTTGTTCTTGGAGGTTGTTGTAGAGTTTGTTGGAATTTCCCCATAGATGATCATGTTGACTGTGAATGAGATCCTTTCACTTTTCAGATCTGGATTTAAATTTCTTTTTCTTGTTTGACTGCATTGAATAGAACAATGTTGAATGGAAGTAGTAATTAGCCCCCATTCTTGGCATGTGTCTGATCTGAGGAGTGGAGCATTCAGTCTTTCACCGTTAAGGATGATGTTAGCTGTGGGTTTTTCCAAGATGCCCTTCATTAGCTTTGGAAACTTCTCTTCTTTTCCTAGTTTGCTGAGAGTTTTTTTTTTTTTTGTCAGATATGAATTTTGGACTCTGTCAAACACTTTTTCTGTAACTGTTAAGATTGCTACATGGTTATACAGTTTTAGTTTATTTATATGGTATGTTACTTAGATTTATTTTTAAAGCTTATTTATTTTATCATTAATTATGGTGAAATACACATAGCATAAACCTTGTCATCTTCACCGCTTTAGGTGCACAGTTCAGTATCCAGTGTATTCACATTGCTGTGCAACCAACACCACCATTCATTTGCAGAACTCTCTTCATCTTCCCAAACGGAAGCTTGGGACCCATTAAACAATAATTGCCCATTCCCCTCTCCTCCAAGCCCTGGTGTAACCACCCAGGGGATTCACCTTGCCTGCTGCCTAGACAGAGTCAATATATCAAGACAGGGGAATTGCAATAGAGAAAGAGTAATTAATGCAGAGCCAGCCGTGTGGTAGACCGGAGTTTTATTATTACTCAAATCAGTCTCCCCAAGCAATTTGGGGAACAGTTTTTAAGGAATACTTGGTGGGTTGGGGGAATCCAGTAATCCAGGAGTGCTGATTGGTCAGGGATGAAATCTTGGGCAGTTGAAGCTGTCTTCTTGCACTGAGTCAGTTCCTGGGTGGGGGCCACAAGAGCAGATGAGCCAGTTTATCTATCTGGGTGGTGCCAGCAGATCCATCAAGGACAGGGTCTGCAAAATATCTCAAGCACTGATCTTAGGAGTGGTTTAGGGAGGGTCAGAATCTCGTAACCTCCATCTGCATGAATCCTAAACCATAATTTCTAATCTTGTGGCTAATGCTAGTCCTACAAAGGGAATCTAGTCCCCTGGCAAGAAGGAGGTCTGCTTTGAGAAAGGGCTGTTATTGTCTTTGTTTTAAACAACTATAAAATAAGTTTCTCCCAAAGTTGGTTCAGTCTATGTCCAGGAATGAACAAGGACAGCTTGGAGGTTAGAAGCAAGATGGAGTCAGTTAAGTTAGATCTTTTTCACTGTCTCAGGCATAATTTTGCAAAGGCGGTTTCATTTGCAACCACCATTCCTCTTTTTGATTCTATGAATTTCTCTATTTTAGATACCTCATACAAGTAGAATGATATAACTTCCAACTTTAAGTCATTTCTTTGTCCTTGCATCTAAGTGTAGGTTGTTACAAGCAGCCAGGCCACATCTGGAATACTTTGCTGCTTAGAAATTTCTTCTGCCAGACACCCTAGGTCATCACTCTCAAGTTTAAAGTTCCACAGATTCCTAGAGCATGGACTCAATGCAGCCAAGTTCTTTGTTAAGGCATAGCACGGGTGACCTTTGCTCAAGTTCTGAATAACTTCCTCATTTTCACATGAGACCTCATTAGCCTGGCCCTCACTGCTGATTTTGCTATCAGTATTTTGGTCACAAGCATTTAATCAGTCTCTAAGAAGGTCCAAGCTTTCCTTCATCTTCCTGTCTTCTTCTGAGCCCTCCAAACTCTTCAAACATCTGCCTGCTACCAAGTTCCAAAGTTGCTTCCACATTTTCAGTATCTTTATAGCAACATCTCAGTACCAATTTTCTATTAGTACGATTTTCTGTTGGTACCAATTTTCTACTCTTCATTACGTTGCCATAAAGGAATGCCTGAGACTGGGTAATTTATAAATAAAAGAGGTTTAATTGGCTCAAGATTTTGCAGGCTGTACAAGCATGGCACTGCCATCTGTTCATATTCTGGGGAAGCCTCAGGGAGTGTTTACTCATGGTAGAAGATGAAGCAGGAGCATGTCACATAACAAAAGCAGGATCAAGAGAGAGTTGGTGGGGGAGGTTCACACACTTAACCGTATCTTGTGAATACTCACTGACTATTGCAAGGACAACACAAAGCCATGAGGGATCCACCCCCATGATCCAAACACCTCCCACCAGGCCCCACCTCCAACATTGGGTATCATATTTCAACATGAGATTTGGGTGGGGACAAATATCCAAGCTATAACATTGAACTGTGATTTGACATTTTCATTTGTCGCATTTGGAATTTTTTTCCAGTTTCATGAATCCTTTTGTGCCACTTCATGGACCTCTCAGTTAACAAATTTTATAATTGTAGATCATATCCAGGTTGCATTTAAAGATACTCTTTTTGGGAAAATACCAAAAACCACAGTGAGAAATGAAACTTCCCTTTATTGCTAATTCTATAGAAAATGCTCTTAGCAGTTTTGTTTGCATCATTTTCATTTTTTGAAATTATTTTATGCATATGCAGATATCTAATGTATATTCTC
Source organism: Pan paniscus (assembly GCF_029289425.2). Classification (NCBI taxonomy): domain Eukaryota; kingdom Metazoa; phylum Chordata; class Mammalia; order Primates; family Hominidae; genus Pan; species Pan paniscus. The sequence goes on from NC_073262.2 coordinate 136,267,925, forward strand.
ACACCTATTTTGTTAAAATAAAATCTAGTACCAGGCTGGACATATTGTTCTTTACTTTGCATTTTTCATTTGCCGATAAATTATAGATGTCTTTAGAGGCCAATGCAGACTGATTTGACAAGTTCTTTCAGTAATGACATAAAAGCCTTTACTTTGGATTTAATGTAGTTTTTTCAACCAATTAATATTGATATAGATTTAGGCATTTTCCAAATTTGTCTTTGTGCACATTAGTATGTAAACACTCTTTAATACTTTCTTTACATTACTATGTTTCCATATTCGTAGCCTCTGATGAATTCTTCATCATGTGCATCCCCAGCAGCTTTACTTCTCTCATTGAACCCTGACTGCTATAGAATGGAAGTGGTGGCTGTGGCAAAGTAGTGCCTTGTACACTTTTTGACTTGAAATACAGGAGGCAGAAGCAATAGGAATGAGGGTAGAGGCTAGACCATAGCTCTACTGGAGTTTCTGCAGGAAAGGCAAGGTGGGGCAGGAGAAACAGTTTAGCATTGGTTGGTTTGAATAATTTCAGTGGTCTCTGAGGTCTAAGGGCAGGCCCTTTGCTATCTGTAATAATTGGCTGACCCAGGGAGGTGCACTGCATCCATACCAGATAGGGATTTTTAAGATGCAAAAATATAATAATATACAGAAAATTTAAAAATACACACAATACAGGAAGTATTTTATTCTTATGGATAAATACCCAACAGTGGAATAGTTGTGATCTATGGTAGGTGTATGGTTACCTTTTTAAGAATTTGCCAGACAATATTTACAAGCGGCCAGACCAAGGTGCCCTCCCACCACCTGCATATGAGAGGTCCAGCTGTTCACACTCACCAACACTGGATGTCTTAGTCCGTTTGCGTTGCGATAAAGGAATACCTGAGGTTGGTTAATTTATAAAGAAAACATGTTTATTTGGCTTGTGGCTCATTCAGGTGATACAAGAAGCATGGCACCAGCATCCGCATCTGGCAAGAGACTCAGGCTACTTCCACTCATGGCAGAAGGTGAGGGTGGAGGGTGCTGATCACATGGCGAGAGAGAAGCAAGAGAAAAAGGAGGCAGGTGCCAGGCTCTTTTTAATAATCAGTTCTTGCTGAAACTAATAGATGGGAAGTTCACTCATTACTGGGAGGGGGCAGTAGGTCATTCATCAGGGATCCACCCAAACACCTCCCACTAAGCCCCACTTTCAACATTAGAGATCAAATTTCAACACTTGATTTGGGAGGGACAGATAATTCAGCTATATCATTTGATATGCTCAGTCTTTTTCATTGCAGCTATTTTAACGGGATGTGGATTAAACCTCAGTTTTAGTTTGATTACCCTAATCATTAGTTATCTTGAACGTCTTTACATGTGCCTGTTTGCCATCTGTGTACCTTCTTGGGTTATTCTCTGTTCAAATCTTTGCTCATTAAAAAACATTTTTTAAAATTGAATTTTAAAGGTTATTTATATTCTGGATATTTATCCTTTACCAGTCTGTAGATGTCTTTTTTAAAGTAAACTCTTTTTGTTTTTTTGTTTTTATTTTTTTATTTTTATTTTTTATTATTGTACTTTAAGTTTTAGAGTACATGTGCACAATGTGCAGGTTAGTTACATATGTATACATGTGCCACGTTGGTGTGCTGCACCCATTAACTCGTCATTTAACCTTAGGTATCTCTCCTAATGCTATCCCTCCCCCCTCCCCCAACCCCACAACAGGCCCTGGTATGTGATGTTCACCTTCCTGTGTCCATGTGTTCTCATTGCTCAATTCCCACCTATGAGTGAGAACATGCGGTGGTTGGTTTTTTGTCCTTGTAGTAGTTTGCTGAGAATGATGGTTTCCAGCTTCATCAATGTCCCTACAATGGACATGAACTCATCATTTTTTATGGCTGCATAGTATTCCATGGTGGGTATGTGCCACATTTTCTTAATCCAGTCTATCATTGTTGGACATTTGGGTTGGTTCCAAGTCTTTGCTGTTGCGAATAGTGCTGCAATAAACATACGTGTGCATGTGTCTTTATAGCAGCATGTTTTACAATCCTCTGGGTATATACCCAGTAATGGGATGGCTGGGTCAAATAGTATTTCTAGTTCTAGATCCCTAAGGAATAGCCACACTGACTTCCACAATGGTTGAACTAGTTTACAGTCCCACAAAAACAAGAAATGGGGAAAGGATTCCCTATTTAATAAATGGTGCTGGGAAAACTGGCTAGCCATTTGTAGAAAGCTGAAACTGGATCCCTTCCTTACACCTTATACAAAAATTAATTCAAGATGGATTAAAGACTTAAATGTTAGACCTTAAACCATAAAAACCCTAGAAGAAAACCTAGGCATTACCATTCAGGACATAGGCATGGGCAAGGACTTCATGTCTAAAACACCAAAAGCAGTGGCAACAAAAGCCAAAATTGACAAATGGGATCTCATTAAACTAAAGAGCTTCTGCACAGCAAAAGAAACTACCATCAGAGTGAACAGGCAACCTACAGAATGGGAGAAAATTTTGGAATCTACTCATCTGACAAAGGGCTAATATCCAGAATCTACAATGAACTCAGGCAAATTTACAAGAAAAAATCAAACAGCCCCATCAAAAAGTGGGTGAAGGATATGAACAGACTCTTCTCAAAAGAAGACATTTATGCAGCCAAAAGACACATGAAAAAATGCTCATCATCACTGGCCATCAGAAAAATGCAAATCAAAACCACAATGAGATACCATCTCACACCAGTTAGAATGGCAATCATTAAAAAGTCAGGAAACAACAGGTGCTGGAGAGGATGTGGAGAAATAGGAACACTTTTACACTGTTGGTGGGACTGTAAACTTTTTATTTTACAATAAATTTAGATTTAAAGCAAGGGTGCAAAAAATTGCACTAAGAATTCCCATATATCTTTTGCCAGTTTCCCCTATTGCTAAATGTTAGGTTACTGTGCACATTTTTTTAAAATTATACTTTAAGTTCTAGGGTACATGTGCACAACATGCAGGTTTGTTACATATGTATACATGTGCTGTGTTGGTTTGCTGCACCCATTAACTCGTCATTTATATTAGGTATTTTTCCTAATGCTATCCCTCCCTCATACCCCCACCTCTCGACAGGCCCCAGTGTGCGATGTTCCCCGCCCTGTGTCCAAGTGTTCTCATTGTTTAGATCCCACCCATGAGTGAGAACATGCGATGTTTGGTTTTCCGTCCTTGTGATAGTTTGCTCAGAATGATGGTTTCCAGCTTCATCCATGTCGCTACAAAGGACATGAACTCATCCTTTTTTATGGCTGCATAGTATTCCATGGTGTATATGTGCCACATTTTCTTAATCCAGTCTACCACTGATGGACATTTGGGTTGCTTCCAAGTCTTTGCTTTTGTGAATAGTGCCCCAATAAACATATGTGTGCATGTGTCTTTATAGTACCATGATTTATAATCCTTTGGATACATACCCAGTAATGGGATGGCTGGGTCAAATGGTATTTCTAGTTCTAGATCCTTGAGGGAATTGCCACACTGTCTTCCACAATGGTTGAACTAGTTTACACTCCCACCAACAGGGTAAAAGCGTTCCTGTTTCTCCACATCCTCTCTAGCACCTATGTACATTTATCACAACTCATTAATCAACACTGACACATTATGTTGAACCAAAGTCTGTGTTTTCTTTAGATGTCATTAATTTTTACCTAATGTCCTTGTTCTTTTCTGGGATCCCATCCAGGATACCACATGACATTTACTCATCACATTTGTTTCATCTCCTCTAGCCTGTGAGTTTTTCAGAGTTTCCTTGATTTTGATTACTTTGTCAGTTTTGAGCAATTCTGGTGAGGTATTCTGTAGAATGTTCCTCAGTTTGAGTTTGTCTGATGTTTTGATTATGGTAACACAGGGGTTATAGGTTTTTAGGAGGAAGACCACAAGGTAATGTGTTTTCCCGCTTTCTTGCGAATGGATACCCAACTGTTGAAGAGTCATCTTTTCCCCGCAGAATTGCCTGTGCACCTTTGAAAAAATTTGGTTGCTCATACTTCTATTTCTGGGTATTCTATTCTGTTCCAATGATCTTTTTGTGAAATATTTAATTACTATAGATTTGTAATAAGTCTTGAAATTAGGTAATAATTGCTCTCCATTTTTTTTTCTATTTTTTAAAAGTTATTTTTGCTATTGTAGGTCTTTTACATTTCCCTATGAATTTTAGAATCAGTTTGCCAATTTGTACAAAAAGATAGCCTGCTGGAATTTAGATTGGGGTTGTATTAAATTTATAGATCAACTAAGGAAAAATGACATTTTAACAATTTTGAGTTTTCTGATTCATGAACATATCTATTTATTCAGGTCTCTCACCAATGTTTTGTTGTTTTCAGTGTACAATCTTTCACATCTTTTGTCAGATTTATCTGTTAGTATTTTTTATTTTTGATGCTATTTAGGTGCTGTTTTCATTCCAATTTTCAATTGTTCATTGCTAGTACATTTGACCCTTGAAGAATGTGAGGATTGAGGTACCAACCCCCGAGCAGTAAAAAATTAGCATAGAAAGGTTTTGTGGGTTTCTTTTTGTTTTTTATTTTTGAGACAGAGTCATGCTCTTTTGCCCAGGCTGGAGTATAATGGCATGATCTCAGCTCAGTGCAACCTCCGCTTCCCGGGTTCAAGTGATTCTCCTGCCTCAGCCTCCAGAGTAGCTGGGATTACAGGCATGCACCACCACCTGCAGCTAATTTTTTGCATTTTTAGTAGAGATAGGGTTTCACCATGTTGGCCAGGCTGGTCTCCAACTCCTGGCCTCCCGTGATACGCCCACCTTGACCTCCCAAAGTGCTGGGACTACAGGTGTGAGCCACCACGCCCAGCACACATAGAATTTTTGACTCCCTAAAAATTTAACTATTAATAGCCTACTGTGCACTAGACGCCTTACCAATAACAGAAACAGTTGCTTAACACATATTTGGCATGTTATATGTGTTATATACTGTATTATTATAATGAAGTCAGCTAGAGAAAAGAAAATGTTATTAAGAAAATCTTAAGGAAGAGAAAATTAAGTATTCATTAAGTGGAAGTGGATCATGATAAAAGTCTTCCTCTTGATTGTCCTCCATTGAGTAGGCTGAGAAGGAGGAAGAGGTGGGTTGGTTTTGCTGTTTCAGGGGTGGCAGAGGGGGAAGAAGTGGAGGAAGAAGGAGGAGAGACAGGTAAACTTTACAGAATTACATCATAATTATTATTTGACTTTTTTGCCTTTGCAATTCTTTGAAAATGCTTTTTTACAGTACTGGTCCTTCTTCCCCATTTGCTTTAGTTTCAGTGCCCATTCATGGAAGGGTTTGTGTTGTAAAATAAGTCAAAAGTAGTCTTAATAATTGGAAGCCTTTGCCAAACTGTTTAATAGGAATTTGTTTTCTGGCATGGCTTCTTCTGTCTTCTTTAGTATCTGGTACTGATTCAAAAGCACTCATCTCCATCAAGTCATCTTCTGTTGATTCCTCTGGTGTGGTGTCTATTCGTTCTTGAATTTCTCACAGATTCATATCTTGAAAGACCATATCCCCCACCTTTTGTTGCTGAATTAGAGATGTTGGGTTTGCAGGCAAGTAGACCACTTTGACACCTTCAGTGTTGAACTCATGGGTTCTGGGTGGCTAGGGGCATTGTCCAAAAATCAAAAGAACTTTGAAAGACCGTCTCTTACTGGCAAGATATTTCCTGACTTCAGGGACAAAGTAATGACAGAACCAATCCAGAAAAAGTGTTCTTGCTGAGGCCTTCTTGTACAACAAAAAAACTGGCAGTGGGTATTGATCTTTTCCCTTTAAGGCTTGGAGGCTAGCAGGCTTATGGATGGGGGCAGTCCTATTTGTAAACCCAAACATACAAACATACAAACTATGTCAAAGGCATAGCATGGGTACTGTGAAAGGAGGGTGAAAACACAAAGATGACATCACCTCTGACCTCAAGGAGTGCTCAGCAGACTGAGAGAGACAAGTACATATTTTCCTGAAGGAGGGCACTGGAGTGATGGCGTGTTTAGAGTGTGCAAGTTGAGCGGTCACTGAGAGGCAGCTCAGCAGAGTGCTCTCGCAAGGATTGGGCGGGCAACTTCCCACTGCGTGCGATGTATCTTAGGAAAGCCATTTAAAATAGGAGACGGTTACTTTCCATCAAGTCCCTGGTATGGTCCATGGAAGCAGGGTTGTCAGTCTCATTTTAGCATTTTAGAGGCTTCTCAGGGTTTGGAAATGGAAGAAGAGAAGCAGCAATATGTATGCATTGCAGAGACGCAGGCGAGCCCCAATTTAGGAGGTTAGGAGGTCAGTGCTAAGGGCCTTGTTTTCTTTGCTTAGAGCGTGAGTTCCATCTTCTCTGGACAGAGAGTATTTGGTTGCCTAAAGGTAAAATCTAAATTTTGCTCTGGGACAAATTCCAAAAAAAATTAGCTTTAATCAAATTTACTTTTACTTTATCTTTCTGAACCTTCAAGGTCCAAAAGCATTGGTTAATAATTCTGCTTCTAAACTTAACATTGCAGCACAGGGCATGTTCTGCCCCCAAGGCAAAGACCATAAGCTACTGTTGTCTGGAAAACATACAAATAGATATCTCAGCAAAAGCTACTCATATATTCTTGTTCTTTTGGGTAAATCATTGTCAGTGACTGATTTTTTTTTATGAAAGGATAAAAACACGCCCTCTATTGGGGTCAGGTTTTGTGCTGGTATTTCTCCCACCTACTGTATCATAGGAGCTTAGATTCCCAGCTGCTTGCTCTCAGCTGCAGTTCTCTGATGGCTTGCACAGGGTGGACCAGCCCCCTTCCTCTATGTGTGTGTCTGCTGCTGACCTGTGGCTTTGCCGAGGCAGGGAAGCTACTGGTAGTGCCCATGGATGGGAGCCACTGGTTCACCATGAGGTCGGTGGTGGAGAAACTCATTCTCAGGGGGCATGAGGTGGTTGTAGTCATGCCAGAGGTGAGTTGGCAACTGGGAAGATCACTGAATTGCACAGTGAAGACTTATTCAACTTCATATACCCTGGAGGATCTGGACCGGGAGTTCAAGGCTTTTGCCCATGCTCAATGGAAAGCACAAGTACGAAGTATATATTCTCTATTAATGGGTTCATACAATGACATTTTTGACTTATTTTTTTCAAATTGCAGGAGTTTGTTTAAGGACAAAAAATTAGTAGAATACTTAAAGGAGAGTTCTTTTGATGCAGTGTTTCTCGATCCTTTTGATAACTGTGGCTTAATTGTTGCCAAATATTTCTCCCTCCCCTCCGTGGTCTTCACCAGGGGAATACTTTGCCACTATCTTGAAGAAGGTGCACAGTGCCCTGCACCTCTTTCCTATGTCCCCAGAATTCTCTTAGGGTTCTCAGATGCCATGACTTTCAAGGAGAAAGTACGGAACCACATCATGCACTTAGAGGAACATTTATTATGCCACCGTTTTTTCAAAAATGCCCTAGAAATAGCCTCTGAAATTCTCCAAACACCTGTTACGGAGTATGATCTCTACAGCCACACATCAATTTGGTTGTTGCGAACGGACTTCGTTTTGGACTATCCCAAACCCGTGATGCCCAACATGATCTTCATTGGTGGTATCAACTGCCATCAGGGAAAGCCGTTGCCTATGGTAAGTTATCTCTCCTTTAGCACCTTAAGAATACTTCACCTTTGGAAATTAAAAAAGGATTCTGTAGTGAACTGTGATTTGACATTTTCATTTGTTTCATTTCAAATTTCTTTCCAGTTTAACAAATTATTTTGTGCCAATGCATGTACTCGTCAGTAGCAAATTTTATAAAACTGCCCTTCTTGAAGATATGTATTTATAACTTATAAAATTGTGGATCATATTCAGCCTACATTTTTAAGTACCATGTTTAGAAAAGTACCAAAAACCACAGTAAGAAATGAAACTTCCCTTTTTTGTTAATTCTATATGACCCCCCCAGAGGAAATGGTCTTAGTTTTGTGAACATTCTTTTAATTTTTTTAAAAAAGTACTTTAGGTATATACAATATCTAATGTAAATTCTCACACCTATTTTGTTAAAATAAAATCTAGTATTGGGCTGGACATATTCTTCTTTTCTTTGCATTTTTCACTTGCCAATAAATTATAAATACCTTTATAGACCAATACAGACAGATTTGACAAGTTCTATTAATAATTGCATAAAATACTTTATTTTGGATGCAATGTAGTTTTTAACCAATTAATATTGATATAGATTTAAGCATTTTGCATTTTTTGCCTTTATGAATAGGGCCATGTAAACACTCTTTAATACTTTCCTTACATGAATATATTTCCATATTCTTGCTTTTATCTTAGTTGACTAGAGCCCTACATGTAGGGTTACAGGATTTCCATGAATTGAGAAGGATTGGCATTTTTTTGCTATTATGTCTTCCTGTTCAGGAATATGTATGTCTCACTATTTATTCAGATCTTGTTTTATATACATAAATAAAAATTTTCACTATATAAGCATTTTGTGTTTCTTATTAACATTTATTCCTCAGCATTTCATTATTTTTGAAACTATTGGGTACAGGACAATTTTTCCATTTCTACATGTAACTGACTATGGGTAATTAAGGTTTTGTTTTTTGCATATGTATCTTGTATCCAGCCACATTACTAACTTATCTTATTATTTTGTAGTATACAGTAGATGTACAATATACAATGTCATCTGCAAAGAATTCCCTTCTCTGATATTTATACCACTTATTTTGCTTTGCTGGAGCTTATACTTCCAAAGCACTATTGAGTAATATTGTGAGAGTAGCCAGTTTAAATTTTAAATAGGGATTCAATCACTTGTGATTGAAAAGTCCATGACAAATACCAGAATAACATTCTTAGCAAATGTGTGGTTGGCTGAATCCAGATTAAACACCTAATGTCTAATCTCAGTATATTATTTTGGAGGGATGGAGTATACAATTTATCTATTGTTCTGGCTCCTCACAAGGTTCAGTAGACTTGGTAACACAGTCATCTTCTCTCACATATTGGCAGATGTTTGGTGAAAGAGTGACTGTTCAGCCAACTCATGGGAAAGTGAAATAATGCTCTTTCTAAAAAGCAGGAGGACTACAGTTGTAGGCCTTTCAAAATTAGGCATGACTTTCAGATCTTCACAAGACTAGGCTAGGAGATGCAAATGGCAGAAATCTAAGAGGTTAGACTTGTCTAAGCACTTTTCTCCCCTTTACCCTCCATAAATTATAGTATCCTCCATTAATTATAGTAACAGGCACCACTTATGTGTTGCCTGCACCCCACAACCTTTGGCTGAGGGTAAGGCCCTGCCACTTCCTGAACCCACACTGAATTTATTGTGCCTCACAACGTCACCCAGAGGCCTTTAGAGAGATAAAAACCTATATATGATTTTATATCACCTATGATAGAGGGTTATCTATAAAATATGAAACATCAAACTATATATGGTTTCATTTATTTTGATTATAAATATCTTTTATGAGATATGAAATAAATGTGTTTATGTGTCTATTAAAGAATATGGATGTATGAAAGTTTTTATACTTGTGGAAGGTTACATATATTAATGTATGTATTTATGACTATACGTGTAAAGCCAGCGGAGTTCTCACAGAGGAATTCAGAACTCAAAGAAGGCTTTCCGGCAAAGAGCCTTGGATATGGCCCAACCACAGAAGTAAATTGTCATTGACAGAAGGATGGACACTTCATATTGCTCCTTCCTTGTTTCAGATGCCAGGATGTGTCTGGGAAAAGCATGCAGTTGGTTACATCTTGCTGGGAAACAGGATTCAGAGTCTGTGTCTTATCTGTCTGATGAGAAGGAAGCATTACTTGATGATGGAGTATGTGTTTGCACATGTATGTGTTTGTGTATGTGCAGGTGTGTTTGTGTGCAGTGTCCCAGACCCTGCATAGGGGATTTTCTTGAAGGCCTCCTGTAACAAAATCTCCTTGAGGCTATCCAGGGGAATTACATCCAGGGATGTAATTAAATACTTTAACAAGGATGGCAGATGGCCCCGTCTTCAATGTCAGGGATCAAATTTCAACGAGAGATTTGGAGGGGACAAACTTCTAAACTATATCATTCCGTGTGGTCATTCTTTTACATTCCAGCGTTCTAATGTGTGTGTGTTGATTAATGATGTGTAAATAATTCCGCAGAACATTGAAATAGTTTTAATGGCAAAAAGAGGAGGTCCCTAGTCTTTTTGAATTTTTGATGAGTTCCAACAGAATTAATGACTGGTTTTAGGTGAAAAGAATTCAGGCTTTGTCTATACCATCCATGGCAGGTGCAGCTCTGGGGGTGGGATATGGTTACAGATAAATAAGAGATCTGTGCTTCCCCCCTTGCTGTAAGATTCTGGCTATAGTCCAAGATCCAAATTCAAAGTTAGCTTTTGGTGGACAAGACTAAGGCCTCCCACTAAAATTATTTACTTCAAGTTTTTATTTTCAAAGTTTTCAAACATACACAACGGAGAGACTCAGTGTAATGAGCACCCACTTATCCATTCTTAGGTTAAAGAATTTTCACTATTTTGCTGTACTAATTCATCTATCCCTTTATTCTATCTTTTTAAAGAAAACTTTAAAAAATAAATTTGTATCTTTTTAAAAAGAAATTCTTGGCATGTCATTCCATCACTGAACAATTCATTTAATATAAAAAATAAGAAAAATTTGTTACATAGCCACAATATCATTATCATATCTAAGACAATAAAAATTCTTTAATATTATCTCATTTACAGTCCATAATAAAATTTCCCCGGATTGTCTCACACAACATCTTTCCATACAGATCAATGGAATAGAATGGAGAATTCAGAAATAAACCCATACATATACATCCTTGGCCAATTGACTAGGTGCCAAAGTTTGACAAGTGTGTCAAGATCATTCAAATGGGAAAGAATAGTCTTTTCAACAGAAGACCCACCGTGGGGTCCTTGAGCTCCAGCGTCAGACTCCAAAACCATTTGTGGAGATCATCCAGCCAGCTCCCACCATGCCTCTGATGAATCCTTCACCGATGGATTCATCAGAAGCATGGTTGATGATGAATTCACTGATGAATCACCCCTGTGTGCATCCACAGGGGTCCTGCAAATATTTTCTCACAGTCTGTTGAGTGACTTTTCTTACAAATACTTCATTGTAGAATAAATATAGGATTATAGCAAGGTTACAACAAATAGTTTAGAGAATTTTCATCTACCCTGTGTCCAGTTTCCACCATTGTTAAATCTCATGTTTCTATGGCACATCCATCACAACTCATTCACCAATATTGACGCATAATGATGAGCTAAAAGCTAAAGTCTGTTTCCTTCAGATTTCATTAATTTTTACTTAATATCCCTGTTCTTTTATGGGATCCCAGTGATACCACCTGAAATGTAGTCATCATGTCTCCTTTGTCTCCTCCAGCCTGTGACGGTTTCTCAGACTCTCCTTGTTTTTAGTGACTTGGGCAGTTTCGAGCAGTCCTAGTCAGACGTCCTGTAGAATGTTCCTCTAGAATGTCAGTGTGTGTTTTGCCTGATGTTTTCATCGTGGTAAAACTGGGTTTATAGACTTTTGGTAGGAAGACACAGAGGTCTTTTCTTGTTTTCTTGCGTGTGAATATTCAACTGTAGAAAAACAGAACCTTTTCTCCACTGCATTGCCTTTGTACCTTTGTAAAAACTTGGTTGTTCATACATCTGTGCACGTATTTCTAGACTTTGTATTCTGTTCTGTTGATCTATTTGTGAAATATTTGATTACTATAGCCGTGTAATAATCTATAAATGAGGTAGTGTTACCTCTAATTTTTTTTTTTCAAATTGCTTTTGCTATTGGAGGTCTTTTGCATTACCATATGCATTTTAAAATAAGTTCACTAATGTGTGCAAAAATCCTGCTAGGATTTTGATTGGGATTGTATTTTATTTATAGATCAACTGGGGAGAAACAACATCTTAGCAATTTTGAGTTTTCCAATTCATTAACATATCTTTTTATTTAGGTCCGTCATCAGTGCTCTGTAGTTTTCAGTGTACAGTCTTTCACATCCTTTGTCAGATATATCCCTAAGTATATCATGCTTTTGATGCTATTTAAGTGGTATTTTTAATCCAGTTTTCAAGTGTTCATTGCTAGTATAGTTGACCCCTGAACAATGTGGGAATGAAGGGGACCAACCCGTGTGTAGTAGAAAATCCGCATAGAACTTTTGATTCTCCAAAAACTTAACTACTAATAGCCAAGTGTTTACCAAAAGCCTTACCAATACCATAAACAGTCAATTAACACATATTTTGTATGTTATTAGTATTATATCCTGTATTATGACAATACAGCTAGCTAGAGAAAAGAAAATGTTATTAAAAAACGTAACATATGAAAAAATGCTCAACATCACTAGTTACCAGAAAAATGAAGATGAAAACCACAATAAGATATCACCTCACACCAGTTAGAGTGGCTGTTATTAAAAAGTCAAGAAATAATAGATGCTGGTGAGGCTGCTGAGAAAAGGGAACACTTGTACCCTCTTGGTGGGAATGCAAATTAGTTCATCCCCTGTGGGAAGTAGTTTGGAGATTTTGCAAAGAACTTAAAACAGAACTGTCATTCGACCCAGCAATCCCATTACTAGATATATGTAAAAAAAATCGTTTTACCAAGAAACACAGGCACTGGTATGTTCATTGCAGCTCTATTCAGAATAGAAAAGACATGAAATCAACCTAGGTGCCCGTCAACAGTGGCTCAGATGAGGAAAATGTGGAACACATACTCCATGGAATATGCAGCCATAAAAAAAGAATGAAATCATGTCCTTTGTAACAACATGGATGCGGCTGGAGGTCATTACCCTAAGGGAATATATACAGGCACAGAACACCAAATACCATTGTTTTCACTTAGAAATGGGAGCTAAATAGTGGGTACTTTTGGGCATAAAGATGGCAACAATAGACACTATGGACTCCTAAAGGGGAGAGGAAGGGCTGCAAGAGTTGAAAAACTATTGGGTACTATGCTCAGTACTTGGGTGATGGGAGCAATCATACCCCAAACATCAGCATCACACAATATACTCAGGTAACCTGCACATGTACTCCTGAATCTAAAATAAAAGTTGAGTATGTATAAGTGGAAGTGAATCATCATAAAGGTCTCCATCCTCATCATCTTCCATTGAGTGGGCTGTGGAGGAGGAGGAGTAGATGTTGATTTTGCTGTCTCAGGGTGGCAGAGGCAGAAGAGGTAGAGGAGGTGGAAGGGGAGGCAGGAGAGGCAGGTGCACTTGGTGTAACCTTATGGAAATACATCATAATTACTGTCTGTTTTTTTCTCTTTGATGTATTTAAAAATGCTTTTATACAGCACTAATCCTTCTTCCCCATTTGCTTTAGTTTCAGTGCCCATAAGGGTTCGTGTCGTAATAGAAGTCAATAGCAGTCTTAAATAATTGGAAGCATTTCTATGAGGCTTGTATTGTGTAAGGCCAATTTTTTTTCTGGCACTGCTTCTTCTACATCTTCTTTCTCATCAAGTACTGATTGGAAAGCACTCATCTCTATCAGGTCATCTATTAATTCCCTGAGTGTGGCATCTATTGGCTCTTGAATTTCTCCAAGAGTCATATTTTGAAATACCTTATCCCCAACATTTTGTTGCTGTATCCATAATCCCTTTCATGACTTCCTTGATTGGCTCTGTCATAAATCCTGTGAAGTCATGTGCAACATCTGGTCATAGTTTTCTCCAGAAGAAATGTATTGTTTGGGGCTTGGTGGCTTTCACAGCTCTTTCTATAATAACAGTGGCATCTTCAGTGGTGTAATCCTTCTGGACTTTCATGACATTCTCTATCCAGATTCTCTTCCATAGTATTGACAACATTTTCCATAGAAAACTGTGTGTAATGAGTTCTAAATTTCCTTAAGACACCTGATTGAGAGACTGAATTAGAGATGTTGGGTTTGGAAGCACGTAGACCATTTTGACACCTTCAGTGTTGAACTTGTGGGTTCTGGGTGGCTAGGGAATGGTCCAATATCAAAAGAACTTTAAAAGACAGTCCCTTGCTGGCAATGCATTTTGTGCCTTCAGGGACAAAGCATTGATGGAACCAATCCAGAAAACGCGTTCTTATTGTCGAGTCCTTCTTTTTGTACAACAATAAAACTGTCAGTGAGTGTTGATCTTTTCCTTTCAAGGCTCGAGGTTTGGCAGTTCTACCGATGAGGGCAGTCCTGACTGTAAACTTGACTGCATTTACACAAAACAGTAGAGTTAGCCTATCCCTTCCTGCCTTACATTCTGGTGCTTGGTTTTCTTCCTTGCCAATAAATGTCTTTTGTGTCATCTTTTTTTTTGTTTGTTTGTTTTTGTTTTTTCCAGAATAGGGCACTGTCATCTGTATTAAAACCCTGTTCAGGCAGATATCCTTTCTCCTCAATGCTTTTCTTCATGGCATCTGGGAACTCATCTGCCTCCTTTTGCTTGGCAGAGGCTGGTTCTCCTGCTATCTGGACAATTTTAAAGCCAAACCTCTTTGTAAAACTAGCAAACCATCCATTGTTGCCATTAAATTCTCCAGTTTTAGATTCTTCACCTCTCTTTTGCTTTAAGTTGTCATAAAATGACTTTAATTTTTCTCAAATCACATTGGCATCTATAAATAAGCCTTTCTTATAGCAATCCTACACCCACATTAAAGTTGCATTTTCAATATGAGACAAAAATGTATTTCACAAAAAAATGCGAGGTTTGGCTTCTGCTGGCATAGCTGCAGCAATGTCTTCATGAATCTTTTCTTCTCTTTTCTTTCTTTCTCTCTCTCTTTTTTCTTTTTCTCTTTCTTTCTTTTGCAATGGTCCTTATCTATCTTCATTGATTTTGAAATGGCAGGCAATCATAGCGGCAGAGCTCAATCTACGGTACCTATCAAGTAATTCAAGTTTTTTTGGTAATGTCATGATTTTTCTTTGCTTCTTGGGAGTACTTGCAGCATCATTAGTTGCACTTTATAGTCCCATGGTGGTATTCAAGGTTTACAAAATTACACTAAACATGATGAAAAATACAGTAGAACCATAAGAGATCATTTTTTACTCTGACACGCAATTTACTAGAGAGAAGAAACGCGCAGAGGGTATAAACGTCATATCACATGCATTTAAGCCACACTTTAGCTCCCTGCAATAGCAACAGGAGGTAGCAACAAAATTATTATAGTAGTGTAGTATGTACTAGAGGAAAGTGACTAAGCAACTGTCTAGTACCAGTTAGGGTGTCCTGGAAGGAACCATCTTGTGCTTCTACAAGAATTATGCCCTGAGGTTGGCTGTTGAATCCCTCACTAAATGCTCCTCAGTGTGTTGCCTAACACACACTGCTGAGCTCACCCATTAAAATCTGCATGATGGAATTCAGCCCAATGCAGTGAGAATTCCCATGGACTTCCTCTGTGCAAGGCAAAGCATGGGTGCTGTGGAAGGAGGATGAAAACAGGTAGAAGATGTAAGCTCATCCTCAAGGGGTGCTCGGTAGAATGGAGGAAACAATACATAGATTCCTGAAGATGAGCACCAAAGTGATTGGGGTGGGCCCATAGCAAAGGCCTACAGCTCTGTTCAGAATGCAGAAGCAGAGTGGGCAGAGAGAGACAGCTCATCAGAGTGCTTGGACAAGCATAGGGACGGCGACTCACCACTGCAGACAATGTATCTGAGGAAAGCCATTTAAAATAGGTGACAGTCACATTCCATCAAATTTCTGGAAGGGTCCATGGAGGCAGGGTTGTCAATCTCATTACAGCATTTCAGAGGCCTCAGAAGATTTGGAAATGAAAAAAGACAAGCAGCACTTGTGGCTCACCTGTGTCACAATTGTGGCTCACCTGTGTCTCTGCAATGCGCAAGTGAGCTGTGTATTGCAGAGACACAGGTGAGCCGCAATTTCCTCCCAGTTAGGAGGTCAACGCTAAGACCCTTGCTCTCTTTCCGTCGAACATGAGATGCCAATTTCTTTCTGGGCAGAGGACAAAATAAAAATTGTCTATAAACTTTGGCCAGGTGTAGTGGCTCATGCCTGTAATCCCAGCATTTTGGGAGGCCGAGATGGGCAGATTGCCTGAGCTCAGGAGTTCGAGACCAGCCTGGGCAACATGGTGAAACCCCGTCTCCACTAAAATACAAAAAGTTAGCTGGGCGTGGCAGCGTGCACCTGTAATCCCAGCTACTGAGGCTGAGGCAGGAGAATCGTTTGAACCCAGGAAGTGGAGGTTGCAGTGAGCCTAGATCTTACCACTGCACTCCAGCCTGGATGACACAGCAAGACTCCATCTCAAAAAAAAAAAAATTGCAAATTTTTCTTTGTGACAAATTCCAAAATTATTAGCTTCGTTCAAATTTACTTTCCTTTTTATCTTTCAATGTCGTCAAGGCCAAAAGCATTGCTTAATAATTTTGTTTCTAAACTCATATTGCAGCACAGGGCATGATCTGTCCCCAAGGCAAAGATGATGAGTTACTCTTTTCTTGAAAACATATAAGCAGGTATCTCAGCAAAGGCTACTCATGTATTATTATGAGTAAATCATTGGCAGTGAATGTGAATTTTTTTTTAAATGAGTGAATGAGTACACGCCTTCTTTTGAGGGCAGGTTCTATCTGTACTTCTTCCACGTACTATATTATAGGAGCTTAGAATCCCAGCTGCGGCTCTGGGCTGAAGTTCTCTGATGGCTCGTGCAGGGTGGACTGGCCTCCTTCCCCTTTATGTGTGTCTACTGCTGACCTGTGGCTTTGCCAAGGCAGGGAAGCTGCTGGTAGTGCCCATGGATGGGAGCCACTGGTTCACCATGCAGTCGGTGGTGGAGAAACTCATCCTCAGGGGGCATGAGGTGGTCGTAGTCATGCCAGAGGTGAGTTGGCAACTGGGAAGATCACTGAATTGCACAGTGAAGACTTACTCAACCTCATACACTCTGGAGGATCAGGACCGGGAGTTCATGGTTTTTGCCGATGCTCGCTGGACGGCACCACTGCGAAGTGCATTTTCTCTATTAACAAGTTCATCCAATGGTATTTTTGACTTATTTTTTTCAAATTGCAGGAGTTTGTTTAAGGACAAAAAATTAGTAGAATACTTAAAGGAGAGTTCTTTTGATGCAGTGTTTCTCGATCCTTTTGATGCCTGTGGCTTAATTGTTGCCAAATATTTCTCCCTCCCCTCTGTGGTCTTCGCCAGGGGAATATTTTGCCACTATCTTGAAGAAGGTGCACAGTGCCCTGTTCCTCTTTCCTACATTCCCAGACTTCTCTTAGGGTTCTCAGACGCCATGACTTTCAAGGAGAGAGTATGGAACCACATCATGCACTTGGAGGAACATTTATTTTGCCCCTATTTTTTCAAAAATGTCTTAGAAATAGCCTCTGAAATTCTCCAAACACCTGTCACGGCATATGATCTCTATAGCCACACATCAATTTGGTTGTTGCGAACTGACTTTGTTTTGGAGTATCCCAAACCCGTGATGCCCAATATGATCTTCATTGGTGGTATCAACTGTCATCAGGGAAAGCCAGTGCCTATGGTAAGTTATCTCCCCTTTAGCACATTAAGAATAATCTGGCTTTGGAAATTAAAAGATTTCTTACAGAATCATAATTTATCATTTACATTTGTCCCATTTGGAATTTCTTTCTGGTTTAAGGAATTCTTTTGTACCAATTCACTTAATTGTTGGGTAGCAAATTGTATAAAGCAGCTCTTGTTGATATGTAAGTGTATACAATTGATATAATTGTAGATCATATCTAGGCTGCAATCTAAATGCTATTTTTGGAAAAATACAAAAAAACCACAGTAAGAAATGAAACTTCCCTTTTTTTGCTAATTCTACACTACCCCCAGAGGAAAATATTCTTAGCAGTTTTGTGTGAATTGTTTTCAATTTTTTTGAAATCATACTATATATATGCATATATTTAGGGTAAATTGTCACTTCTATTTTATCAATATAAAATCTACTATCATGCTGGCTATGTTTTTTTATGTTAGATTTTTCTCTTGTCAATAAGTTAAAGATATCTTTACAGGTCAATGCATACAGATTTGACATGTTCTTTTAATAATTGCATGATAGTCTTTACTTTGGATGCAATGTAGTTTTCCAACCAATTAAGATTGATAGAGATTTAAGTGTTTTCCACTTTTGGGGTTTATGAGCAATAATAAGAATTCTTGTATACTTTCTTTACATTATATATATTTTCATATTTTTGCTTTTATCTCAGTAGGGTATCATCCTATGAGTATGGTTGCTTGGTTTTCACTAAATGAGTGAGATTGGCCTTCTTTTGCTATTACATCTTCCTACTCAAGAATATGAATCCCTCATTATTTATTCAGATTTTGTTTTATTTCCATAAATAAAATTTTGCACTTTATAAAAGTATTTCATCTTTCTTATTAACCTTTATTCCTCTGCATTTCATTATTTTTGAAACCATTATGTGCAAGGCAATTTTCCCATTTCTCTTTTGAATTAACTATGCATAATTAATGTACTGCTTTGAGTTTTACACATTTATCTTGTATGTAGTCATATTACTAAACTCTCATATTAGTATGTAAGGTGTATTAATTATGCAATATCATCTGCAAATTATTCCCTCCCCTGGTATTTATACCTCTTATTTTGGCGGAGCATGTAGTTCCAAAACATTATTAATATTGTTGGTCTAGCCAGCTTAAATTAGGATTTGGTCACTTGCAATTGAAAAAGTCTTGACAAATACAAGAGTAAGATTCTTGGCAAATGCATAGTTGCTAAATCCAGGTGAAACACCTGGTGTCTGATCTAAGTATATTATTTTGTTAGGGATGGAGTATACATTTTTATCTATTGTTCTGGCTTCTTACAAAGTTCAGTAGACTTTGTAACACAGTCACATTCTCTCTCATATTGGCAGATGTTTGGTGAAAGAGTGACTGTTCAACCAACTCATGGGAAAATGCAACCAAGCGCTTTCTAAAAATCAGGGAGACTACAGTTGTAGGCCTTTCAAATGAAACATGACTTTCAGCTCTTGGCAAGACCAGGCGAGGAGATGCAAGTTGTAGGACGCTAAGAGGATAGACTTGTCAAAGTGTCTCTCCCATTTACCCTCCATCAATTACAGCACCAGCCACCACTCAGGTATTGCCTGCAGCCTCACCCTCTAGCCAAGTGTGTGGCCTGCCACTTTCTGAACCTATGCTGAGTTTGTTGTGGCTCAAAGGGTCACCCAAAGGGATTTAGAGATGTAGAAATTATATATGATTCTATACCACCTATAATGGTATATGATAGAGAGATCTATAAAATATGAAACATTGAACCATATATAGTTTTACATATTTTGGTTATTTGTATATCTTCAGTTGTGTATAAAATATATGCATTTATATGCCTTTAAGGAATATACATATGATAGGATTTATAGATGTGGAAGGTTATGTATTAATGTATATATTTATAAATATGAAATAAATATAATTATCAAAGAAGAATTCAGATCATAAAGAGTGCCCTTTGGCAAAGAGCCCTGGATATGGCTCAACCACAAAAGTAAATTGTCATAGAAAAATTTATGGACACTGTATAGTGTTCCTTTCTTGTTTCATATGGGCAGGGTGTGTCTTGGAAAAGTATACAGTTTTTTGTACCTTGTTAGACAACAGGATTCATAGTCTGCATTTCGTCTGTCTGATGAAAAGAAAGCATTGCTTGATGATGCAGTGTGTGTGTATGTGGTGTTTGTGCACGTATGTGTCTGTATGTGCAGGTGTGTTTGTGTGCAATGTCTTAAGCTCTACACAGGAGATTTTTTTTCTGAAAGGTTTCCTATAACAAAATCTTATTGAGTCTATCCAGGTGAATTACATCCAGGGATGTAATTAAATACTTTAACAAGGATGGTAGATCATCATTCAGGAGAACATTAAAACGGTTTTGTTTTGTATTTTTAATAGAGACGGGGTTTCACCATGTTGGCCAGGCTGGTCTCTGACTCCTGACCTCAAGTGATCCGCCCGCCTCGGCCTTTCAAAGTGTTGAGATTACAGGTGTGAACCACCACACCCGGACTTAAAGTGGTTTTATTGAGAAAAAAAGAAAATCACTTCCACTTTTCTTGACTTGTTGGTGAATTACAGCAGAATTGATGGTTGAATCCAGTTATAAAGAATTCGAGCTGAATCTACACCATCTAGGGCCAGTGCAGCTCTGGAGAACTGGGACTGGGATGTGGTTACAGCAAGAAAAGATCTATGCTTTCCCCATTGCTCTCGCATTCTGTTTTTGATCCAAATTCAAATTTACCTGTTACTGGGCAAGCCCAAGGCCTCCCTCTAAGATTATTTATTTCAACTTTTTATTATCAAAGCTTTCGAACATATACCAAGGAGAGGCTATGGCATAATGTGTACCCATATAGCCATTCTTAAGTTAAATAATTTTCAATATCTTGCTGTACTGCTTCGTCTTTCTCCATTTTTTCTTCCATTTTAAAGAAAAATTTTGACTTTTTGTTTTAAAGAAAATCTTGGCATGTTGTCTCATCACGAAATACTTCACTAAATATAAAAAATAAGGAAAATTTGTTTCATGGACACAATACCTAAGACACTCAATAATTCTTTAATATTATCTCATTTTCAATCCATCATTAAATTTATCCTGATTGTCTCAAAAAAGTCTTTTATATGTAGATCAATGGAATAGAATTTAAAGTCCAGAAATAATCCTGTACATCCTTTGCCTTGATTTTTATCATGGTGCCAAGAGCATTGAAATGGCAAAGAATAGTGTCTTCAGCAGAGGGTTCTGGGACAACTGCATATCCAAGTCCAAGAGAATGAAGTTGCACCCTTACCTTGTATCATATATAAAAATTAACTTGAAATGGATCAAAGACCTAAATAGAAAATCTAAAACTGTAAAACTCTTAGAAGAAAAAATTAGAAAAATATTTGTGACCTTGGATTTGGAAATGGTTTCTGAGATTTTTTTTTTCTTGTACCAAAAGTACAAGAAACTAAAACAAGAAAAACAAGAGATAAATCTGACTTTATCAAAATGTTTTTATACAAAAACTTTTGTATATCAAAGGATACTATCAAGAGAATGAAAAGACAACTCGTGTGGGCGCCCTTATTAAGGTGTGCAGATAAACACACGCATGCTTGACATGGAGGCTCTCCCATGAAACATCCTATTTTTTCCTTTCCTATGAAACTTTCTGAACAGGTGAGCCCAGGTGGAGCCTCCACCTGCGTTAGAAGCTAACCTTTCTGTGGCTTTCTGAAATCCCTGGTTTCAGAAGTTAGTGTGGATTACTGCTGCTTTCTTTGACTGTCTCTCTCTCTCCTTCAATCTATCTTGATAATGTGATATCAAACACGATACACTACCTCTTTGGCCCACTCAGGATATTCTGGTGGTGCCCTCTGGCCTGCACCCTCCCACCGGCTATGAAGGTCAACCTCTTGCCTTCCCTAGCCTCACTGGCTTTATTTTATGCAACACTCCAACTCTCCTCTTTCCACCTCCCCTGTTACTTTTCCCTACCTATTTTATTCCTCTTTTCTATCTCCTTCCCCACCTATGTCTTTCCTTTCTGTCACTTTTTCTGCATGATTCCTGCCCCAGAGGGGTCAACAAGAAAGGGCATCCCACTGGCTGACTCATGCAGGGAAGCTGTCAGTAATTAATTAGCAAGGCAGGGAAGTTGTACCCCAAGTCTTGGTTTCAACACTAGAGGACTTTAGGAGGTGGTTCAATGTAGTGTTTGAGCACGCGGACCCTGGAGTCCTCCAAGCCTGATTTCATAAGTACTTAAGCTGTGACACTTGCATAAACTTGGGTAAAAACTCAGCGTTATCTAGATTAAATATGATAATACATGCAGATGACTGGCATGTGGCTATGAACCAGCAATACCCATAATTGGGTTGGTGATATGCGTTTTCCAGCACAATTATCTCCAACCTCCACAAGATTAATGATCTTAACCATGCATTCAGACTGTCTTCAAAACAACATGGTGAGATATCAATATTGTCTTCTTGATGCAAGTTTCCCTTGAATGATTTAAACTTCAGATGGGTGGACTGTCTCCTTAGGGAGAATTTGCAAATTAAATATAATAAAAGCTAACATATATTGGAGGCTTACCGTGTACCAGCTGCTACCCTAAGTATTTACATGGAAGCTGGCATTATTGGCAGACCTATTTTTCAGATGATGAAACTGAGGCACAGAGGGGTTGAGTGACTTGCCCAAGGTTATGCCTCAAGTAAGTGGGGGAGCCAGAATTCAAGCCCATACATTCTTTAAAAAAAAAAAAAAAAGGAAAGAAAAAAAGGCTGAGTGTGGTGGCTCACACAGGTAATCACAGCACTTTAGGAGGCCAAGGCAGGAAGATCACTTAAGCCCAGGAGTTTGAGACTAGCCTGGACAACATAGGGAGACACTGTCTCTACAAAAAATGTTTTAAAAATTAGCTGGGCCTGGTGGCATATGCCTGTGGTCCCAGCTACTCAGGAGGCTGAGGTGGGAGGATCTCCTGTAAACCCAGGAGGTTAAGGCTGCAGTAAGCCATGACTATTCCACTCCACTCCAGCCTGGGTGATAGACTAAGACCTTGTCTCAAAATAAATAAATCAATAAATACATAAATAAATAAAATTTAAAAATTGATATGTAATTCATGTATCGTAAAATTCAGTGGTTTTCTGTGTGCTCCCAGATACAATCAACCATCACCAATATCTAATTCCAGATCATTTTCCTCACTCCAAAAAGAAACCCCATGCCCACTGGCAGTCACTCCTTATTTCTCCCCCTTCTTCTACCCCTCAGCACTAATTTACTTTCTGTCTGTATGGATTTGCCTATTCTGGGCATTTCATGGAAATGGAAGCCTTTATGACCGGCTTCTTTCACTTAGTTTTGTGGCTTATCCATATTGTAGCATGAATCAGTATTTCATTCCTTTACATGGCTGAATATTCCATTGTATGGATTTACCGCATTTTTTTTATCC
Organism: Pan paniscus; assembly: GCF_029289425.2. Classification (NCBI taxonomy): domain Eukaryota; kingdom Metazoa; phylum Chordata; class Mammalia; order Primates; family Hominidae; genus Pan; species Pan paniscus. The sequence goes on from NC_073262.2 coordinate 136,291,101, forward strand.
ACTCATCAGTTGGTGGACATTTGGGTTGTTTCCCATTTTCAGCCATGAAAAATAATGTTGTTGTGAACATTTGTATACGATAAACCCTGATGTTCTAATTTTCGAGCCCATGTGCCTAACCTCTATACCTGACTGCCTCCCTGTGTTGACAGGAAACTTCTTGGGAAATGTCCTATCTCCATCCTTTTGGGAATGTCACATGCAGTGAAATGCGCCTAGAGTGGGTTTGACTTACATCACATGGTCTCTAATCCCTCAGCAAACATGAGTTCGTCTTGTTTCTGTTGGTGTTACAGAATAACATGCAGCTGGCTCTTTTTTAAAAAATTTAATATTAAACGTCCTTCATTGAACAAATATCTGTTGAGAGTCTTTGAGTGACTGGGATATGGCCATAATCAAATGAACATGGCTTTGCCATTCTAATGGAGAGGAAGGCATTGATTAGCTACAAACTGTGAGACATACTTTGAAAGAAAAGGATGCAAAGAGAGCTGATCATAGGGGGCCTTGCAGGATGAGGAGTGGCAATCTTGGGAGAAGTTGGGGGGATGGTGTGCCAAGCAGGGAAGATGGCAGGTGCAGCATGAAGCCAAATGTTTGGAATCATAGCATGTTCTTTCCCTTCATCCCTATGACCCAGGGTCTCTTTACTTCATAAACATGGGCAAGTGGAAATCCTACTTTATGTCTCTTCTGTATAATCCCTTTGTCATGGCTTAACTTAGTGGCCTGTGCCCCTCCCCACTGCTCCTGGAACCACAACCCACATTGTTACAAGCCCCTGAAGGAAGTTATAAACACCTTATCTTCTACTAGGACAGGTGCCCCTGGAACTGTCTGGCTGGGCAAGCCATACTTACCTGCACTTCCCTATTCCATCTGTGAGTGATTCAGACTTGACTATTGTTATCACACTAAACTAAACTGGGGTTCACTCACCTAGCACAGTAAGACCAAACATCCACACTGAGATTTGCAATGGGAGAAAGGAAGGCATTTATGTGCAGGGCACAAAGCAAGGAGTGTTAGGAGGCTTATACTTGAGACCCAATCTCTCTAATGGCTTGCAAGTAAAGGTTTTTAAGGGCAAGGATACATTTTAGGAAAACAGAAGTTACAAGAAGAAATCACAAATCAATACGCACAGGTTACACATTGGTTTGGTCATGAGAAGTGAGGGCTTGCAGGTCATAGGTGAATTCAGAGATTTTCTGATTTGCAATTAGCTAAGGAAGAGAAGCTTGGTTTAAAATTCGGGGTTAGCAGAAAAGAATGTTTGCTCTTGCTCATGAGTGTGACTTCCTCCAAGAACAAAGAATGGCTGTCAGAGTTCAGTCCTTATTTCCCCTTATCTGAGGTCTGCCTGCCAAAGAATCCATTTGGTGGGAGTCCAGGTTTCTGAAAAACAACTCAGGGACATATGTTAAGATGTGATCTGTAGTTTCTATAGGAAACCAAACATCTCTGGACCCTAACTTTCTTGGCTATTGTTTTAGGCTACTATTACCTTCTTGCTTATCAAGTGCCTTATTTATTTCTCAGGGCCAGGTAGGTGCCTGGAATTTCCTTCGAAAGAACCCAGGATTTTCCTTTATTTCCATGCTTGGAGGAACCCACAGGCCCCTAAAAGGGATTCTCACTTCATCTCACCATTTTGGACCTTCCTCAAGATCTGGGCCCAGAGCATTCTGACTTCTGCAGCCCCACCTCACAGCCTATCAAATAGATTAAATTGCTCCTGCATCTTATGTCACATATGTCTTTGTAACTTGGTGAGCTAATCTGTAGTGGATTCATTGACATGTAGTTATGTTTTTATAGCCATTTCATAAAATATTCATAAATTCAATGTTTGCCATTTTAGTATTCTAGATTCAGCAAATTTCTTTTTTTAAGTCTCAAACATTTTGCAGGTCCTTTGAAATCTTGCAGGTGGGTCCTGGCTCCATTACTTATGGGTCGTAGGTCATACAAGGGTCTGAAAGAGTGAGCACCTTAGAAGCAAACCTCTCCATAGGGTCCACGTTTCCAGACCTTCCTATTCCCAACATGAAATTACCTTCATGCACATCTTTGGGTCTCTCCTCTATTCAAAATGCCAGCTATCCTCCATTTACTTTTTGGGAAATCTGCTCTTGCCAACAGAGGTTTGTTTTATCTTAGGATCTACTTCTTTCACCCCACTGGAATATGTCCCAAGCCTGAGTCATTCAGCCTGCAGCAATCCCTGAGAAAAAAAAAAAAAATCGGCCTTTGCCTGGACACTCAGGTGATACCTGAGGACACCTTGACTCCCACAGCACCAACCAGGGCAGGCCTGGGTCTCCAGCGGAGCTACTCTTTAGGGATCATCATTATGATGAACAGACATGCCAGATTCCTCTGGCTAGTGTCCAGTGCAGACACACACACACACACACACACACACACACACACACACACACACCCCATTCTTAGTACAGTCAAAGCTCACAGGAGAAAGAAAAATGTTTTCTAATACCTTCTTAATTTGCAAGAAGGTGTTAGGAATTCAAGGGATGGTATGCATAGTGATGTTAGTTTCATTTCTTCAGCTCCTTCCTCCAACTGATGTTCTGTAGGGATTTCTGGGACTAAGAACAGGACCCACATATGAGCAACAGGGTTTCCAGAGCAAGGCTGTGGTTGGAAGGGCTCACACCAACGTCCACAGCAGAGTGGAGGTCTAGTATAAAGAATGTGAAGTTTGTAGCATCTCTTGATCCCGCTATTCCTACATGCTTGCTTAAGCCATCTTAAGCAAGCCCTCATCAGCATCTTCCTCTAGATGAACTGTTCTTTGAAGGAAACCTGCCTAATGTCTGCCTGCTCAAGAAGGTGGACCTGAGCTCTGTTCCCTTTGCAACCTTCCTGGAGTCTTATTGCAATCTAGATGAACTCAAAGCAAGATGCTGCCGCCCCCATGACTTTGATCATTGTAAGCTGGCAATCCTCTTGGGAGGCTGCTCCCAGCTTGGACTGAGCTGAGTCTTCGCATGCCTTGAACAATGAATTTGCATCCTGGTTATGTTCCCCATGGGGGTCAGCCCTGTCCTTGGAGTGGCCCCTCTAATCATGTTGCTCAGGCTTCTTCTCCCTTCCTGGGCCCCAGAACACCTCCGGTGCCAAACTTGTGGGTGAGAACAGGAACTCGCGTGCCAGCCAGGTGTGTGTGACTAGCTCTGGGCAAGTCTGTTCTAGTAATTCAAGGTACCACCTCTCACTGGGACAGCCTAGTTTCTACACAGGTCTTGCTCTGGGACCGCCCTCAGCAGTGTGATTAGCAGGCAGGGCCAGTGTGACCCTCCCTTTCTGGGCCTCAGTTGAGAAACCTGAAGCTCAGGAGAGGAGTCACTCCCCTGGCAGATGGGTGGCTGGGCCAGAAGCAGATACCAGGCTTTCTGACTCCTGCTCTAGGATTCTCACCACGTACTAGCTAGACTTATACTTCTCAAATCTTAATTTCCTAAAGGCAAGTAACAGTTTGAATGTTGTTATATTGTGATGTATAATAAGAAATATATGTTTGTCTTCGTTTCCTGGACACAGCTCCTGAAACCATAAGTGGTGGGAGCGATAAACGTGAACAAAGAATCTTTTGTTATTCAAAACAGATCCCTTTCGATCACACCTAAGTTTATGTAAAGGAGATGTAAAGTCTCTAAGGATGAGGGCTAGTTGCCAGGGAACAAAACCCTTGCGATTCGAGGGAAGAAAGGAGAGAGAGATTGAAGATTGATTTGATCACCAACGGGCAACAATCTAATCAATCGTGCCTACTATGTATGGAAGCCTACATAAAAACTCAGAAGGGCAGGGTTCAGAGAGCTTTCAGGTTGCTGAAGGTGTGGAGGGTGGGGCACCCAGAGATGGCAGATGGGGCTCCATGGCCCTACCCCCATATCTTGTTCTTTGTACTTTTTCCTCTGGCTATTCATCCGTATTGTTTGCAATATCCTTTGTAATAAACCAAACCTAGTAAATAAACTGTATTCTTCAGTTCTATGAGCCATTCTAGCAAATGATTGACTCCAAGAAAGAGGGTGTGTGAACCTCTGATTTTTGCCAAGTCAGACAGAAGTTGTGGGTAACCTGGGGACCTACTACTTGCAATTGGTGTCTGAAGTGAGGGCAGTCTTGTAGGACTGAGCCCTTAACCTGTGGGGTCCGTGCTAACTCAGAATTCAATTCAGAATGGAATTGAATTGTAGGATACCCAGCTGGTGTTAGAGAATAGGTCCGTGTGCAAGAAAAATTCCCACACATCATGGACATAACAGACAACGTCAATGATGAGGAATCCAGCAAGTTCGGGATAGAGAATTGGCAGGGGGTCCTCAGGGGTCTCTCCAAGTCATCTTCAAAGTGTTGCTATAACTTTTCAGAGAGGGAGAAGCAGACTTGTGGAGCTGAAGAGAAACACCCAGAAGCTCAGGTGAAAGCTGACACGGCCATCGTTGGTTCATATTAACCATGTGATTAAAATGGTTAAATATTAATTTGGGTTCTTACATATCAAAGGGCAAAATTCAGAGCAAGGGAGAGGTAGACAGGACCTGTGAAAAGCAGTGGTTAGTTTAGGGAAAATAGCTAGGAGCCCTGTGATTTGGAGAGTGAAAACTCTTTATTACCATTGTTACTTTAACTCTTTCCAGGATGGCCTGCCTCCTTCGCGCATTTCAGAGAATTTCTGCAGGGGTTTTCTTCTTAGCACTTTGGGGCATGGTTGTAGGTGACAAGCTGCTGGTGGTCCCTCAGGACGGAAGCCACTGGCTTAGTATGAAGGATATAGTTGAGGTTCTCAGTGACCGGGGTCACGAGATTGTAGTGGTGGTGCCTGAAGTTAATTTGCTTTTGAAAGAATCCAAATACTACACAAGAAAAATCTATCCAGTGCCGTATGACCAAGAAGAGCTGAAGAACCGTTACCAATCATTTGGAAACAATCACTTTGCTGAGCGATCATCCCTGACTGCTCCTCAGACAGAGTACAGGAATAACATGATCGTTATTGGCCTGTACTTCATCAACTGCCAGAGCCTCCTGCAGGACAGGGACACCCTGAACTTCTTTAAGGAGAGCAAGTTTGATGCTCTTTTCACAGACCCAGCCTTACCCTGTGGGGTGATCCTGGCTGAGTATTTGGGCCTACCATCTGTGTACCTCTTCAGGGGTTTTCCGTGTTCCCTGGAGCATACATTCAGCAGAAGCCCAGACCCTGTGTCCTACATTCCCAGGTGCTACACAAAGTTTTCAGACCACATGACTTTTTCCCAACGAGTGGCCAACTTCCTTGTTAATTTGTTGGAGCCCTATCTATTTTATTGTCTGTTTTCAAAGTATGAAGAACTCGCATCAGCTGTCCTCAAGAGAGATGTGGATATAATCACCTTATATCAGAAGGTCTCTGTTTGGCTGTTAAGATATGACTTTGTGCTTGAATATCCTAGGCCGGTCATGCCCAACATGGTCTTCATTGGAGGTATCAACTGTAAGAAGAGGAAAGACTTGTCTCAGGTTGGTGGGTTTATTTCTTTTGGACTGCCTTGTTTCTTCCAGGCTCTGTCCTCCCTCACTCATTTGGCTCCTTGAGCCGACTGTCCCTTGGAGGATTTCCTGGAGAAACGGTAGGGGGAAGTGATATCCAGCTCGGAGCAGCGGGAACACATAGGAGACCTGAGGCTGAAGTGATACAGAGGCATTCGGATGAAGACAGGGCTCATGCTTAGCAAGAGTAGGAGACTTGCTTAGTTGGATAATCTGGGACAGTCACATACTCATTGAATGAGCCTTAGAAATGTCCCAGTTCAAACAGAGGTGAAGGCTTGACTAAGGGAACAGGTCCAGGTTAAAATCCATTTTCCCAACTCTGTCCCATGCTTTGTCTCTGGACCTTGAGCCAGGGACCAGCAAACTACAGCCTGTGAGCCCAATCTGCCCAAAGGCCTGTTTTTTGTTTTTTGTTTTTCCTTTTATGTTGAGACCTGTTTTTATATGGCCCAGAGCTAAGAATGGTTTTTGTAGTTTTAAAACAATTTAACAATGAAGAATATGTGCCACAGAAGTATTTGGTCTGCAAAGCCTACACATTTACTGACTGGCCTTTTCAGCAAAAGGGGTATGGCCTCTGACCTAAGACAAGTGTTTACAGATGCCCTCCTGACATGTAGGAAAAGGGCCCAGAGTTACTTTGGAAAATAAAAATCTGTGAGTTTTAAATTTCAATTTAAATATTTACAACTTTGAAGGGCTTCAGGCAACTCCCTCTATCTTTTATGCCTCAATTTTCTTTTCCAGTTCCTTTTTTATCAGAGAGAAAGCCTCAAACAGGTCCCAAAGACCCTTACCTCTCTTCTTTACACCTGCTGATTTCTCTGTTAACAATTTGAACAGTTGGCAGTAGCCACTGTGAAAAGGCAAGGGTGAGGGGATGGGGATAACTGAACTGGTTCCAGGGAGTCTGGGGCATGAAATAAAAACATAGAATGTCAGGATTCTTTTAATTGGGACATAATATAGTTGTACACATTTGGGGGGTTCATGTGATATTTTGATACATGTATACAATGTGCGATGATCAAATCAGGGTAATTGAGATATCCATCACCTTGAACATTTATTCCTTCCTTATGTTGGGAACGTGCGACGATCAAATCAGGGTAATTGAGATATCCATCACCTTGAACATTTATTCCTTCCTTATGTTGGGAACATTCCCATTCTTCATTTCTAGCTATTTTGAACTGCAGAATACATTCTTGTTAACCATAGTCACCCTACTGTGCTATCGCACTTTGGACTTACTCATTCTATCTAATGGTGTTTTTGTGCCCATTAACCAACCCTTTTCTTTTCTTTCTTTTTTTTTTTTGAGACAGAGTCTCACTCTGTCATCAGGCTGGAGTGCAGTGGTGCGATCTCAGCCCACTGCAACCTCCACCTCCTTGGTTCAAGCGATTCTCCTGCCTCTGCCTCCTGAGTAGCTGGGACTATAGGCATGTGCCACCATTCCCAGCTAATTTTTGCATTTTTAGTAGAGGTGGGGTTTCACCACGTTGGCCAGGATGGTCTCGATCTCTTGACCTCGTGATCCGCCCACCCCAGCCTCCCAAAGTGCTGGGATTACAGGCGTGAGCTACCGCGCCCGGCCTTCTTCTTCTTCTTTTTTTTTTGATCAACATGCTTTATTGGCCCTTTAGATGTTTTTCTCTTTTCTATCAAAGTTTTTGGAGTATTACAAATTTTATTTCTTTTTTCTTTTTCTTTTTTAAATTTTAACCAACCATTTTCACCCCTCCTTCCCTACTTACCCTTTCCACCTTCTGGTAATTACCAATGAACTCTCTACCTCCATGAGACCCACTTTTTTAGCTCCACATATAAATGAGAACATGTGGTATTTGTCTTTCTGTGCCTAGATTATTTCACTTAACATAATGACTTCCAGTTACATTTATGTTGCTGCACATGACAGGTCTTCATCCTTTTTTATGGCTGAATAATTTTCCATTCTGTATATGTACTATCTGTGAGTGGAAAACAAAACCAACAAAAAACTCAAAGGGTTTTTCCTGTTTTCTCACTCAACAACAAACAACGCAGAAAACTTCAGTGAACAAATGTGTGGGGTTTTTTTTCTCCACACACCAAGCAAGCAGGCAATTCTGCCAGATACCAGCTGGGTGTCCTCTAATTCAGTTCTGAAGATGTCCACCTGAAGATAGCATCAGGTCCCACAGACATGGGGCTCAGTCCCTAATTTACATTTGAAGAATGTAAATTAGTACAGCCACTATGAAGAACAGTATGGAGAGTCTTCAAAACAAAACAAAACAAAAAGAACTAGAACTGCCCCAATACATCCCATTGCTGGGTATATATCCAAAAGAAAAAAATATATATTGAAGAGCTATCTGCACTCCCATGTTTATTATAGCACTATTCACAGTAGCCAAACTATGGAATCAACCTAAGCACACATCAATGAATGAATGGATAAAGAAAACGTAGGACTGTAATATCATGAAATATATATTTGGTTTTCATCCTCATTTCCTTATACAGATCTTTCACTTCCTTCGTTAAATTTATTCCTAGGTATTATATATTCTTTGTAGCTTTTGTAAATGGGGTTGATTTCCTTTTCAGTTTTTTCTCTGTTGGCATTTATAAATGCTACTGATTTTTGTAAGTTGATCTTGTATACCGCAACTTTCCCGAATTTGCTTGTCAGTTCTAACAGCTTTTGGGTGCAATGTTTAAATTTTTCTGAATATATTATGTCATCTGAGAACAAGAATAATTTGACTTCTTCCTTTCCAACTTGGATGCCCTTTCTTTCTTTCTTTTGCTTAATTGCTTTGGATAGGACTTCCAGTACTATGAAGAATAACAGTGCTGACAGTCAGCATCTTTGTCTTATTCCAGATTTTAGAGGAACAGTTTTCAGTTTTACCCTTTTCAGTATGATGTTAGCTGTGGATTTATCATATGTGGATTTATCATATATGGATTTTATTGTTTTGAGGTATGTTCCTTCTGTAGCCAGTTTATTGAGAGTGTGTATCATAAAGGGACGTTGAATTTTGTTGAATGTTTTTTCAGCATCTACAACATATGAGTTCTGTCCTAAATTCTGTCAATGTATTCATATCAATATATCAATAAATGCATCAGGATTAATTATCTTTTTAACATATTATTGGATTTGGTGTGCTGGTGTTTCGTTGAGAGTTTTGCATCTATGTTCGTCAGAGATATGGGCCCGCAGTTTTCTTTTTTTTTGTTGTGTCCTTGTCTGGTTTTGGTATCAGGGTAACACTGGTCTCATAGGATGAGTTTGGAAGTATTCTCTCCTCTTCATTTTTCTGTAATAGTTTGAGTGGAACTGGTATTAATTATTTTAAAAATGGTTGGTAGAATTCAGCAGTGAATCCATCTGGTCCTGGGCTTTTCTTTGATGAGAGACTTTTTATTACTGCTTCAATCTTGTTACTTATATTGGTTTGTTGAGGTTTTCTATTTCTTCTTTGTTCAACCTTGGCAGATTGTTTGTGTTTGGAAATGTATCCATTTCCTCTAGGTTTTCTAATTTGTTGGCATATAGTAGTTCACCATAATCGCTAATGATCCTTTGTATTTCTGTGGGGTCAGTTGCTGTGTTTCCTTTTTCATTTCTGATTTTATCTGAGTGTTTTCTCTTTTTCTTAGTCTAGCTCAAGGTTTGCCAATTTTGTTTATCTTTTTTTTTTTAAACAACTTTTTGTTTCATTGGTCTTTGCATTGTTTATTTAGCCTCAATTTAATTTATTTTTTCCCTGATCTTTATTATTTCTTTCCTTCTACAAAGTTTGAGTTTGGTTTACTTTTGCTTTTTTAGTTCCTTGAGGTGCATTCTTAGGTTGTTTATTCGAAATCTTTCTGCTTTTTGGATGTAGGCATTTATTGTTAAAAACTTCCCTCTTAGTTCTGGTTTTGCTATAGCCCATAGATTTTGATACATTGTGTTTCCATTTTCATTTGTTTCAAGTAATTTTTAAATTTTCTTTTTAATTTCAAGAAAATCTAATTAAGAAGTTAGTAAGCAAAAGTTATGCATTTATTTAATGATTTCATACCATTGATTGAATCAAATCTATTTATTCCTTCTCCTGGAAGTCTAGGGTATTGGAAAAAAGTAAATGAAAGCTATTTATTCTTATTACAAAGAAATATTTGGTGTAAGAAGGAAAAAATATCATTTCTGCACATTGGTACCAATTATCTTATTTTTTCAAAAAGTTGTACTCAGTTATATTGAGAAACTGGGCTATAATGAATGTACTTTTTGAGCCCTGTGACCCTGTATCTGGTGCTTGACCTTGTTTGTGTCTCAACTGTATTCCCAGCATGTCATCCTAGAGAACATTCTGTATTATGATATGTAATTATCAACATGTACTTTTAATTATTAGGAATTAAATTAAAGTGATCAAAATAGAATTTCTTTTGTCCAATAATCAAACCATTTCAACACTATGAAAAAAATGTGTCTTTGGACAGATGGAAATGTCTGGAACCAGATAGAGGTGTCAGTTGCAAAACATGAATGTGCTAAATGCCATGAAATTGTTCCCTTTAGTGTGGTGAATTTTATGTGACTTCATCGCAATAAATTATTTAAGAAAAGAAGATATATCACAGATCATAGAAAATGAAGCCCTGATTTATAGCTTAAAAATGCAGTCCTCATTAGGCAAATCACATAATCAGCAATACATAAAGTAAACAGAACACGAGTGGCCAACAAAACTTTAAGAACATGTTTAATTTCAGAAATAATCCAAGAAATTCAGATTAATAAACAGTGGAATTCAATTTTGCCTATCAGGTTAGTAAGCATGCTTTATAGGTAACTATTGGTCCAACTATAAAACAAACACATTTCTAAAAAAAATGTGCAAAGCCTTTTGAAAACCATAGCTTGGTGACCATTTTTTACGTAATGCTATGATTCACAAAGAAAGAGTATCCTTTCTCATGGTAACCTCTGGGCTCCCAGCCTCGCCTTGTGGAAGAGTAAGGCAGGATCACTTCCCTCTTATTCCCATGTTGGTGTGACTTTGCAACTTTGACCAAAGCCTTACCTGCCTCCTCTGCCCAAGGAGGGACGTGGCCATCTCAGAGGGCTGCTTGGTTTCTGTCCAAGCTGGCCCTTGGGGAAGCCCTTTGGCCACCCAGGTGGTGATTCCTGCTGTAAGAACATCAGAGGCTGAGCCACCAGGCAGTCCCAGATGTCCTGAAACAACTTATCCCAGCCCTGCCCAGGGCCTTCTCTCTAGCCCTGTGCACCTCATCACCTGCCCCAAAACAGTTCTACTTATGTCAGATTCTCATGGGTGCCTTGCAACCTTTCTGTCTGTCTCTCTGATCCTCACTTCTTCCCCAGAATCTCATGCTGTTGCATGAAAAAAAAAAAAAAAAAAAAAGAACTTTTGTTTTTAGGCCCCTTTCCTCTTCCTATAGGGGCCTGAATCCAGGCCAGATGCTGGGATTTTGCTATTTTGTTGAGTTTCATCCACCCTAGGGCTAACCTCTTTTCTTATTGGTATGGCTAGGTTTCAAATATCTCAATTTTAGAAGAGAATTTAGCTTTGCATTTCATTATTAGAAGGGTCATTGGAGTGTTTTTCTTAGAACAAAGGAGGTCAGAAGTAAATCCTAGTCTACTTGTAATGCAAAGAACTATTCAAGCCTTCTGAAGGACAGGGCCATTGACATCATAGAGCCAGGTCATGGCCAGAGCTCTGGCTCTAGGACATCCTCTCTTCCCAGCCTGGTCTATAGAAAGGAATAGAATGCAAGCTCAGGCCTAAAGCCTAGCTAGGCCTGAATACAGGCTGAAACTTTCTCGCTGAGAGGTGATAAAAACAATGAATGTGGTTTTCTTGCAGCATTTTTTACGGAGCGTTTTCCCAGAAAACTAGACCCCAGTTCCTCAGGACTAGTTCTGTTCCCAAGTTTCCTCCTCTCATGTTCTGGAGTCATCTAAATAGTAGTTCTCAAATAGAACTAATTTTTCCCTTAGGATAGATATGTCTGAAGACATTTTTGGCGTTGCAATTGGAGAGGCGAAATAGTCAGTAGGATGTACGTAGAGGCCAAGGATGCTGTTGAAAGTTGTACAATGTGTGAAAAATACCCGTCCCCCAACTCCCAACAAAGAATTACTCTGGCTCAAAATGTCATGAGTGCTGAAATTGAGAAACTCTGATCTAAATCAATTCCAAGTGAATCTAGTGGTGTCTACCCAGCAAGGCCCCTAGCCTGGAGGTGTGGAGGGCAGCAAGGATCCTGTGCCCACCCTCTGAGCTGTCTGTCTCCCTATAGGGGTCTTTACAAGGAATGCTCATTCAGGCTGAAATCTCAGCCTTTGTTGGCTGAGCTGTGGGTTCATTCTAGGCAACTCAGTAGAACAAAAGCCCCAAAATGCCAAGTCATTCTTAATAGGCACTTTTTAAAATATGTGACTTAGGCCAATGTCTACAATGCCTTTAAAATTCTGCCTCTCTTTCAAAACCCTGTGCTTATCTTTATGGCTGATTATCTGGGGCATTTCCAGGCATGTGGAACATTTCGGCAGCAGTGTTTCTGTTAATAGATAATTATCTAAAGAGTAGCTGAATGCTAGAATGATTCAGCTAAAAAAAGTGTTCAACATGAGTACATAAAAGCCTAGAAACTTGACTGTTTAGTAATTTAGATCTCTAGGAGAATGAGAATAAGGGGTTATAAAAATATAACTTTATTATGATGCAATTCACATACATACAATTCACTCTTTTTTTGGGGGGGGGTTCCAGTAAGATTTAATGACTTTAAGTGTTTACATATTTCTACTTTTCAGCACAAATTCGTGATAATATATAAACTATACTTTGAATGTTTTTTTTCTTTTTTTTAAATTTTATTATTATTATACTTTAAGTTTTAGGGTACATGTGCACAACGTGCAGGTTTGTTACATATGTATACATGTGCCATGTTGGTGTGCTTCACCCATTAACTCGTCATTTAGCATTAGGTATATCTCCTAATGCTATCCCTCCCCCCTCCCCCAACCCCACAACAGTCCCCAGTGTGTGATGTTCCTCTTCCTGTGTCCATGTGTCATTGTTCAATTCCCACCTATGAGTGAGAACATGCGGTGTTTGATTTTTTGTCCTTGCGATAGTTTGCTGAGAATGATGGTTTCCAGTTTCATCCATGTCCCTACAAAGGACATGAACTCATCATTTTTTATGGCTGCATAGTATTCCATGGTGTATATGTGCCACATTTTCTTAATCCAGTCTATCATTGAGGGACATTTAGGTTGGTTCCAAGTCTTTGCTATTGTGAATAGTGCCATTATAAACATACGTGTGCATGTGTCTTTATAGCAGCATGATTTATAATCCTTTGGGTATATACCCAGTAATGAGATGGCTGGGTCAAATGGTATTTCTAGTTCCATATCCTTGAGGAATCGCCACACTGTCTTCCACAATGGTTGAACTAGTTTACAGTCCCACCAACAGTGTAAAAGTTCTTAGAGACCTACAAAGAGACTTAGATTCCCACACAATAATAGTGGGAGACTTTAACACCCCACTGTCAACATTAGACAGATCAACATTAGACAGATCAACGAGACAGAAAGTTAACAAGGATACCCAGGAATTGAACTCAGCTCTGCACCAAGCGGACCTAATAGACATCTACAGAACTCTCCACCCCAAATCAACAGAATATACATTCTTTTCAGCACCACACCACACCTACTCCAAAATTGACCACATAGTTGGAAGTAAAGCACTCCTCAGCAAATGTAAAAGAACAGAAATTATAACAAACTGTCTCTCAGACCACAGTGCAATCAAACTAGAACTCAGGATTAAGAAACTCACTCAAAACCGCTCAACTACATGGAAACTGAACAACCTGCTCCTGAATAGCTACTGGGTAAATAATGAAATGAAGGCAGAAATAAAGATGTTCTTTGAAACCAACGAGAACAAAGACACAACATACCAGAATCTCTGGGACACATTCAAAGCAGTGTATAGAGGGAAATTTATAGCACTAAATGCCCACAAGAGAAAGCAGGAAAGATCTAAAATTGACACCCTAACATCACAATTAAAAGAACTAGAAAAGCAAGAGCAAATACATTCAAAAGCTAGCAGAAGGCAAGAAATAACTAAGATCAGAGCAGAACTGAAGGAAATAGAGACACACAAAAAAACCCTTCAAAAAATTAACAATTCACTAATTTTAATGGTTTTTGGTATAGTCACAAGATTTGTACAACCATCACCATAGTCAACCTTAGAACATTTTCAGTCACTCCCAAAGATACCTTATATCTATTATCACTCACTCTTCTTTCTCTCCTTCCTCCAGCCCCTGGCAGCCATTAATCAACTTTCTGTCCTTATGAATTTGCCTATTGCTATGGATTCCATCCACAAAATACATGAGTAGCTTTTTCCCTTTAGCATAAAGAGTTTTGTATATTGATCTTGTACTTCAACATTTCTGAACTTGTTTATTTGTTCTAATAGTTTTTTTTTAGTGAATTTCTTAGGATTTTCTACATTCCAGATCATGTTATCTACAAATAGAGACAGCGTTACTTCTTCCTTTCTAATAAGGATAACATTTATTTCTTTTGCTTATCTAATTGCCCTGGCTTGAACCTCTAGTACTGTGTTGAATAGAAGTGGAAAGAGGAGATTCTTATCTTGTTCCTGATCTTAGGTGGGGAAGTATTCAGTCTTTTAGCACATTAGGTCTTAACTGGAGATTTTTTGAGTAGATGCCCCCCACATTATGAGATTGAGGAAATTTTCATCTATTCCTAGCTCGTTGAGTATTCTTATCATACCTGAGGTGTTTGGTTTTGTCAAATGCTTTTTCTGTGTCTATTGAAATGAACATGGTTTTCTTTTTGGTCCCCTATTCTAGTGATATGTGCTAATTGATTTGCAGGTGCTAAACGAACCTTGTATTCCTAGAATAATCCCACTTGATTGTGTTGTATAATCCTTTTACATGTTACTGAATTTGGTTTGACAGCATTTTATTGAGGACTTTTGCATCATATCCATAAGAGATATTGGAAGTCTTATTTTCTTGCGAAGCCTTGGTCTGTGTTTGCTATCTGAATATTACTGGCCTTGTAGAACAAACTGGGGAATGTTCTCTTCTTTTCTATTTTTTGGGAACAGTCTGTCAAGAATTGGTATTCATTCTTTACATATTTGATAGAATTCACTAGTGAAGCTGTCTGGGCCTAGGCTTTTCTTGCAGGAGGTTTTAAAATTACTAATTTAATCTTTTTACCTGTTATGGCTTTATTTAGATTTTGTATTTCTTCTTGCTTCAATTTCAGTAGGTTGTTTCTTTCTAGGAATTTGTCATTTTTATCCAAGTTATCTAATTCCTTGGCATAAAATGACCCAGAGTGTTCCCTTATAATACTTTCTGTTTCTGTAAGGTTGGAAGTAACGTTCCCTCTTTCATTTCATATTTTTAGCAATTTGAGTCTTCTCTCTTTTTTCTTTGTTAATCTAACTTAAGGTTTATCAATTTTGTCTATATTTTCAAATAAACAATTTTGGTTTTGTTTATTTTTCTCTATTGCTTCTCTATTTCTATGTCGTTAATTTCCCCTCTATTCTTTATTATTTTCTGCCTTCTTGCTTTGTGTTTAGTTTAGCTTCCTGGTGGAGTGACACTTATCATTACACAATTTCCCTCTTTATTGCTAGTAATATTTTTTGTTTTAAGGTCTGTATTATCTTGCTTCATGATACTGTGTCATTAAAAAATAGTCTATTTTATCTGATATTAGTATAACCAATCTGCATTTCTTTTGGTTGCTGTTTCATGATATATTGTTTTTCCACCATTTAACTTTGTAAAATTTAAGTTTTAAATATACATTTTTTTAAAAAAATCTCAAATGTATCTTCTGCAGACAAGATATTATTAGTCCTTGTTTTTAATGCAGTCTGATAATCTGTCTTTTAATTGAGTTGTTTAATCCATTCACATTTAATACTATTATTGATGTAGATGGATTTATGTCTACCATCATTTTTTTCTTTTCTTTTTTTTTTTGAGACAAAATCTCACTCTGTCACCCAGGCTGGAGTGCAGTGGTGTGATCTTGGCCCACTGCAACCTCCGCCTCCTGGGTTCAAGCAGTTCTCCCACCTCAGCCACCCGAGCAGCTGGAACTACAGGTGTGCACCACCATGCCTGGCTAATTTTTGTATTTTTTATAGAGACAGAGTTTTGCCATGTTGGCCAGTCTGGTCTCAAACTCCTGACCTCAAGTGATCCACCCGCCTCAGCCTTTCAAAGTACTGGGATTACAGGTGTGAGCCACTGTGCCTGGCCCCATTTTACTTTTTATGCTCTATATCTCTCATGTATTTATTTGTTCCTCTGTTCTGCCTTTATTGCTTTTTTTTTTTTTGCACTGAGTGAATATTTTCTAGTGCAACATGTAAAATCCTTTAATGTTTTTCTGTCCACTATTTAAAAAATTGTGTTCTGAGCAGTTGTTCTAGGGCTTAGCACATCAATTTTAACTTACCAGTATCTACTTCAGATTTATACCAACTTAATTCCAGTTAAATATTGAAATGTCATTCCTATATAGCTCTATTTCCTTTCTCCCCTTTTTATGATATTATTGTTATACGTGGTACATCTATGTATGTTACAAACTAAATAATACATGGTGATAATATTACTTTATATAAATACACATGCTTTCAAGAATCAGAGAGAAGAAAGAAGAGCAAGTATGTATTTATAGAGTTTGTTATATTAACCTTTTTGCTTATCATTTTTGGTTCTCTTCCTTTGTTCTTATGGATCTGAGTTACCTTATGGTATCATTTCTTAGCCCAATTTGCCTTTGCTCCCAACTGCCTCCCTTGTGCTATTATTGTCAAATATATTACACTTCCATATGTTGTAGTCCCAACAATATAATTATATATATGTATATTGCTTTTTAGGATTGCTTTTAAAATCAGTTAAGAGAATAGGGCCGGGCACGGTGGCTCACTCCTGTAATCCCAGCACTTTGGAAGGCTGAGGCAGGTGGATCACCTGAGACCAGCCTAGATCAAGACCAGCCTGGCCAACATGGTGAAACCCCATCTCTACTTAAAATACAGAAATTAGCCGGGTATGGTGGCAGGCGCCTGTAATCCCAGCTACTCGGGAGGCTGAGGCAGGAGAATTGCTTGAACCCGGGAGGCAGAGGTTGCAGAAAGCCAAGATCGTGCCATTGCACGCCAGCCTGGGGGACAAGAGCGAGACGTCGTCTGAAAAAAAAAAAAAAAAAGAGAGAGAGAGAGAATAAAGGGGAAGTATGCATTGGTACTGCCTTTTATAACTACATGATTACTATTATCAGTGCTTTTTTTCTGTATGAATTCAGATTATTCTATGGGGTCACTTGCTTTCAACCTGAAGAACTTCCTTTAGTATTTCTTGTAAGTTGAGTTTTTCAGCAACACATTCTCTCAATTTTTGTCTTATTACATGGGGGTTTTGCTTTTATTTTGTTTGTGCCTTTAAAATGATGCTCATCAGAGACTTGTCTTCAGAGGTGGCTCGTAACTTATCCTTCAAAATTGCACATATTTTTTAGCAGACACACATGAGGCAAATTTAATGTTAATAAATACCTTTTTAAGAATCAGGGTGGGGAGATTACCTTCAGCTGTGAAGAGCAGCTGGTGATATTGCTTGTGGCAAGGGATAGAAATGGTTTATGGATCTGGGAAAGGCTCTGAAGAGAGAAGAAACTGAGTTGACAGTTCTAGGAAGTTGAAGGTCTTCTCACAAATTATAGTTGTGAGATCATATTCACAACGACTGGTATAAAAATTCACCAGTATATTGTTATCTTTTAATACCCTGAGCAGGTAGGTCGGTAACAGATCAGCTGCATACTTTGAGTGTCTTAGTGCAAAATGCCCCTTGTTCAAAAATTATTAAGAATTTCAGGCCGAGCACAGTGGCTGAAGCTGAAGTGGGAAGCTGAGGCAGGCAGATCACTTGAGGCCAGGAGTTCAAGACTGCCCTAGCCAAAATAGTGAAACTCCTTCTCTACGAAAAAGACAAAAAATTAGCTGGGTGTGGAGGTGCATGCCTGTGGTTCCAGCTACTCAGGAGGCTGAGGTGTGAGAATCACTTGCACTTGGACCTGGGAGGCAGAGGTTGCAGTGAGCCGAGATCACGCCACTGCATGCCAGCCTGGGTGACAGAGCTAGATTCTGTCTTAAAAAAAAACAAGAATTTCAGGACACTGACAGCAAAGTATTAAACAAAGCATGAGAACCTTCTAAATGTGGAATGTGGTGTGTCTGCCCAGGCTGCTCCTCCACAAAGCTGGCCCAGGCAGGGGCAAATGTGCAGCTGGGAGAGTGAGAGAACCAGGGCAGCTGGATTGCCCAACCTCAGGGGTGGGGCCCAGTGCCAGGTACTATGTAGATAGTGCCTTTTGGAACTATTCAAGCTGGTGACCCTGAAAAAACATTCTTCCAATTTAGGCCATTGTACAAAAGCAGAGGCCAAGTACATTTACCACTCAAACTTCACGTGGTCTTTCAGCCACAGACTTGGTCAAAGCAAATGACCATTGAGGTTTCACCATAGGCTGGGTACATGAGGGTGTCCAGGCTGGTGTGGTGCTGAGGATTTTCCAGTGGCTTAGAAACACAGCTTTTTTTCTAGGTGTTTCTCAAACCTTAGGGTAAGAGTGGAGATGGGAGGTGGACCTAAGTATGTGATAAGAAGACTAGAGAAATCAGTGTTTCTACTGTGTCTGTGCCCCATCACTGTAGGTCTGTTTTCTACTCCCCACCCCACTCCTTCTTGTCACTGAAAAGTCGTAGAATTCTGGAATCTCAGGGTTGACAGTGACTGTGAAGCAGAGTGCCGTACACTGGTATCCATCTCTGGGAGAGAAATACCATGCACCAACTAGGTTGGGTTGCCAATCCCAGGGCAGGACTCTAAACACCTCGGCAGTCTTTACTAAGATTCCTAGACCTGGCACTTCCCAGCTCTGGTTGGAGGCATTTTACAATCCTAGCTGCCAGAGTATGAGTCTGGTGAGATGGAATGCTTGTGCAAGTCAGGCAAAGAAACTTGATTCTTCACAGATAGGCAGTAAGAATCAACAGGAACCTAGGATCCATGGTCAGCCAGCCCCCAAGGTAGAGGAAGCTGCTCAGGTGGACAGAGTCCCATCTGCATGTGCTCCACTTTGCATGGCAGCTGAGGGACCCCCAAAATACTCTGCATTAGGTTTTCTATCCCGGAGGTCACTGCAGTTTATCAGCACCCAGACATCCATCCTGGGTGCCTGCCCTCTGTTCTATTCCCTTTCCATCTTTTCTGTGACTTTTGTGATGATTATTTCTTTTGTGTTTTTGTTCATCAGCATTTATTTTAAGTTCCAGGGCACACATGCAGGATGTGCAGGTTTGTTACATAGCTAAACATGTGCCATGGTGGTTTGCTGCACAGATCAACCTATCACCTAGGTATTAAGCTCAGCATCCATGAGCTATTCTTTTTGATGTTCTCCCTCCCTTGGCTATTTCTTTGCTTTTCTTTACAATTTTGCCACCTAAATTTGCATCTGTAAATAATACAGTGATTTTACCTGTTTCGGTACTTAATATAAATAGAATTTTACTGTTTTTTTTTTGTCTTGCCTTTTTTTCTTTTTTGGTTCAACCTTATGTTTGAGAGATTCATGATGTGTGTTTTTCCAAGTTGTAGTTTGTGGATTGTCAGTACTGAATATATCCCGTTGTATGAATACACCACAATTTTATTTATCCATTCTACTGTTGATGGGCTTTGGGTTGTATCTAGTTTTTCACTATTGTGAACAATGTTACAACGAACATTCTTTTACATTCTGAAACATATGTGAGTGGGTTTTTAGAGTATATACCTAGGGGTGGAGCTGCTGCGTTGGACGGCGTGCATATCATTAATTTAATAAGATGTAACTATTTTTCAGAGTGGTTGTACATATCCCTGATTGCTAAGGCATTAGTTATGTACATGACTGATTATATTGAGGGTTTTAAAATATACTTATTGGTCATTTGGATTTCCTCTTTTGCCCATTCAAGTCTATTGCCCACTGGGTTGTCTACTCGAATTATGTATGCATTCTGGATACTAGTTCTTTGGCAGTTATAGGTATTGCAAATATCTTCCCCCACTCTGCATCTTGCTTTTTACTTTTATTCAAATGAATTAGAATAAACATCTTAGTATGTGACTCACTGTGCTCCTGTGTGGGAGTTTCCACAGGGGAGTTGCCAGAAAATGGACTTACTGTGTCGTGCACATTTTAAATGTCATTAGGCATTAACAATTTATTTTTCCCTTAGCAATGTATAAGTGTACACTTTCCTTCATATCCTTGCCACATGTATTATCGTCAAATGCTTTCAGTTTTTGACAATCCAATTGGTAAAAAATATCTCAAGGTTATCTGAATTTTCATTTCCCTCATTAATTCTTCATTTAAACGTCTTTTGTGTGTGTGTGTTTACTTTCATCAAGTTGTTTCACCAGTGAAGATAAGAACTGGTATTTACCTTCTGCATTTAATAGAATTGATGCAACTGGCTGAGCGTGGTGGCTTATGCTTATAATCCCAGCACTTTGGGGGGCCGAAGCAGGAGGATAGCTTGAGCCCAGGAGTTTGAGACCAGCCTAGGCAGCATAGTGAGATCCCTTCACTACAAAAAGTAAAAACCTAGCTGGGCATGGTAGCGCGTGCCTGTAGACCTAACTACTCGGAAGGCTGAGGTGGGAGGATTATTTGAGCCCAGGAGTTCAAGGTTCCAGTGAGCTATGTTTGCATCATTGCACCCCAGTCTGGGCAACAGAGCAAGATCCTGACCAACTCCCCACCCCCTCCAAATCAATGCAACCTGTGATCACTTTATTTGGGCAACTTCCCCAAATTCTTGACTCAGTGAATTTGTTGCAGGCCTTTTCTTTTTTAAGCTCTTTTATTGGTTCACATACTAGAACAATCTCAGGGACTATCTGGTTAGGTATTGCTTGCTACAGAGCCAAACTATGTCACCAGAACCCATTTATATGTTTCCATTTCTTGTCTCTGTTTCCTCGGCCATGACATCCTTCTCAGTCTCATAATACCCAAGCAGCAGGGGCTTCAGCCTGAGTTCTTTTCCCAGGATTCCTAGTTAAAGTTCTTCTGCCTCATTGGCTCTAATGAAGTCACATGCCCATCTCTGAACTAATCATGGTGGCCAAGGGGATGAGACGTGCTGATTGGTTGAGGCCTAGGTCACATGTTCTATCCTGAGCTGGGAGTGGATCCTCACCAGAATTACATTTGAGAGTTTGGGGGAGGGGTGGCCGCTGGGATGAGATAGGAAATAACTTGTCCACACTGTGAATTACCCTTCAATTAATGATATTTTCTATTTAGATGTCAGATTTTTTGTTACTAGTTTGTCATATAAACCTACTACTATATAGATTTTTCTGTGTCCTAATCTAAATTTCTTTTAATAATCTATGGGTGAACACTCAATAAGAATGTCCTCCAGAAAGGATGACCTGCCAACTTTTAAAGCAATCATTTTGGGGCTTATAAGTATTTAGTATTTGAAGTCTCTGCCTCTTGCTCTCTTTTAGGAATTCTTTTTCCTACTGTGATATATGTAAGTACTTATAAATTTAAACTTAAAATTCAAAAAATATACCAGGATGTGAAAGAAACATTATTAAATATAGGTGTTTTGCTGTGAGTGTTTCTTGGAATAGATAGGGCTTTGTATAGTAGGTTTTGGTCTTTTGGTCAGCTTGGGAAAATTTTGTCCTTTTTTAATTGAATGATATGTTTTCAATTGATACTACTAAAATAAACATTATTGGAGTATTATTTACATGCAATAAAGTCCACCGTTTTAATGATACATTTCTGAGTTGTAATGATTTTATTTAGCTGTGCAGCCATCACCACATTCAAGACACGGAGCACTCCATTACCCAGTAACTTCCCTTCTGTCCTATCTCAGTCACCTAATACCTCCCCTCACCTTAGGCAACCCTGGATGGTTTCTGTTGCTGGATAACAGAATTGTCTTTTCTAGAGTTTCATCTGAATGGAATCATACAATTATGAATGAAAAACACACAGGTATACTGTTTTGTGTCTGGCCTCTTTGGATCAGCATAATGTCTCTTCAGATCCTTTCACATTGTTGCATGTATCAATATTTCATTCCTTTCTATTTCTGAGTAGCATTTCATTGTATAGATATATCATCATTTGCTTATGCATTTATTTATTGATGGACATGTGGATAGTTTCCAGTTGTTGGCTATTATGAATAAAGCTGCTATGACTATTCGAGTACGAGTGTTTCTGAGATTTCATTTTTCTTGGGTAAATACTTAAAAGTGGGATTGTTGGGTTGCATGGTAGGTGTATGTATCACTTCATAAGAAACAGTCGAACTGTTTCCAAAGCAGTTATACAATTTTACATTCCTAACAGCAACGCATTAGAGTTCTGGCTGCTCTGTATTTGTGCTAAGACTTGCTATTTTTAGTCTTTTACATTTTAGCCATCCTAATGGGTGTGTAGTAGAATTTCATTGGGTTTGAATTTGCATTCCTCTTATGACTGATGATAATCTTTTCATGTGCTTATTGAGCATATGCCTGTTTTCTTTTAAAAGGGGCCCTTTCAAAATCTTCCGCACACTTTTATTGGTTTGTTTGTCTTCTTATATTTGAGTAGTGAGTTCTTTACATATTCTGGATACAAGTGCTATGTCAGATAGTTGTGTTTCTGTTTACTTCTGGTGTGTGGTGTCCTTTGTTTCATTTTTTAAAAAACAACGTCTTTCAAGGAGCAAAAGTTGCAAGTTTTGATTAAGTCAATTTTAGCAAACGTTTTGTGTTTTGTACCCCTCGTGTCCTATCTAAGGAATCTTTGTCTACCAAAAGGTGGGAGGATTTGTTTCTATGTTTTTTAAAAAAGTTAAACAGTTTAAGTTTGTAGATTTGGGTGGGAAGAGGTCTTTAGACCACTTAGTCTTTGTTTAGGTCTTTGTTTATGTCTCTGAGATTGGCAGAGGGGAATATACAATCATTCAGATCAGGCTATTGGATGCCTTTTTCTATCTCTGAATTTTTCTGGGGTGACCTCACTGACACCCATGGCTTCAACCACCACATATGCTGATGGCTCCAAGTCTATCTGTGCAGCCCAGACCCCTCCTCATCTCCAGACCCTGGAAGCTGATGCCTTGGGCTGCTCCTCCTATTTCCTGGGCACCAGGAATATGAGCTACTCCCTCCCCACAGTCCTGCTCTCCCCAGCGCTCCCATGTCGCTGAAGGCACCACCATCTTCCAAGATACATGGGCCTCCCCAGGGTCTAGGAGTCCTAGACGTGGGACTAGAAATTAGATGACATTGGTGTCTAAACAAAACACCACTGCATGGAGATAGAACAGGGGAGCCCCTTGAATGTGGCGAGAGCACCCTCCCAGGTGTGTTCCACCCTCACCCCGGGCTCATCAGGAGGGTGCTTAGGACGCATACAGTTTTAAGGGGGTTGGAGAAATAGTTCAGAGGCTGAGATGTTGCACCCACAGCTGAGAATCCCTCTCTAGCGCTCTGTGTCCTCACAACTCCCCGGGAATCATCCTCCCCTGGAGAGTTCCCCAAGCCCTTGCAGACCTGCCTTCTCTGTGCCTTCCTGCCTGCGCCCTCTGGTGGACAGCTCCATTCACTGCCTGTCCCATGGGTTCTGTCCAAAGGTGGAATCTATTATCAATGTGGATTTCTAATGGGGGTAACTTCCTCCCTAAGGGAAGCCTCAGCTTCACCAGCAATGGCAGACACGGCCAGGCATGTAGACACAGAGGAAGTGAGATAGGAAGTGTGCACAGCCCAGAGAGCCTGCCCACATCATCCTGGGGCGACCAGGACAAGGAGGCGTCAGCAATCTTGCCAAGCACAAGCATGAGTGACTTTCTGGAGCAGGACGAGCCTCGTGGGCGTGAGACCATTGTGAGTGCTCAGGGTCTCTCCCTTAGAAAGGCACACGTTTAATTCTGCATTTTGAAATTTGAACTAGAGCCCCCACAAATTATTCTGTTCTGGAGGAACCATTCTTATCAGAACTTGGTGCTGGATTGACTTGGAAAAAAGCCTGACCATAATCTTCAGGATGAAATAAAGGCCTGGATGAATGGACACTTCAGTCACTAAGCAGACTTGCAGAAGACTGGAGCCTTCGGCATTCAGAAGAGGAATTCAGACTGTGCAAGATCTGAGGCCAGGCTCCAGCTCCCCCGGTCCCTTGGTGAGCAGGAGCTCCCTGAACCCACCGTGGGTCTTTGCTAGGGTTGTCTTGCCCATGTGTGCTTTAGACAGCAGCACCTCTTCTTCCATGGTGTAGATGGAGAATCCTCAACAAAGCCTTTCCAAGAATCTGATCATCACATGTTGAGCTCAGCCTCCCCGCAGCTTTTTTTATATTGGCAGCCACTTCAGAGAGAGTCCTCTTTGAGCCTTACAAGAAATATCCTGGTGTGAAAAACTACCAAAACCAGATAGCCAGCCTCCCCACTCCCTGTTTAAAGAAAGCTGGCTTAGCAATGTTGTCTGCATTTTGGATGTGCTGTGTTACCCATATGTGGGAAGAAAGAGTATTAAGAGTTAGCAAATAGGGTCACATCCAGCAGAGACCATATGGTTGGGGACTAGGGCAATGGTGACTCCTCAGACCTCAGCTGCAGCCTGATAAACGTGGTTAAGAGAGAAGTAGGAGACAGTGACATGAAATGGGGGTTCACAGCCTTGTGTTGGGAATTGAATGAGAAACAAGAGCTTGAAATTGGATGTTCCCCAGAGCGAGTGCAAGGTCAGATGAGTTTTTCAAGATAGGAGTGATCGGTCTTTCCCAGGGTGGGGCCCATAATGCAAGACAATTATAGATTAACGGGTAATAAGTAACTGGAGGAGGGCACTCTGTCTTCAATTACATGTTGATTTGCTAGGTGTCTCAGTGACAAGGTAATTAAGACGAAGGAAACAATTCTAGGAGGCACAACGTGGGGTGGACAGTCAGCTGTCGGTGGCTTCTGCTGAGATGGCCACAGGACTCCAGGTTCCCCTGCCGCAGCTGGCCACAGGACTGCTGCTTCTCCTCAGTGTCCAGCCCTAGGCTGAGAGTGGGAAGGTGCTGGTGGTGCCCACTGATGGCAGCCACTGGCTCAGCATGCGGGAGGCCGTGCAGGAGCTCCATGCCAGTGGCCACCAGGCGGTGGTCCTCACCCCGGAGGTGAATATGCACATCAAAGAAGAGAACTTTTTCACCCTGACAACCTATGCCATTTCGTGGACCCAGGACGAATTTGATCGCCTTTTGCTGGGTCACACTCAATCGCTCTTTGAAACAGAACATCTTCTGATGAAATTTTCTAGAAGAATGGCAATTATGAACAATATGTCTTTGATCATACATAGGTGTTGTGTGGAGCTACTGCATAATGAGGCCCTGATCACGCACCTGAATGCTACTTCCTTTGATGTGGTTCTAACAGACCCCTTTCACCTCTGTGGGGCGGTGCTGGCTAAGTACCTGTCGATACCTGCTGTGTTTTTTTTGAGGAGCATTCCATGTGATTTAGACTTTAAGGGCACACAGTGTCCAAACCCTTCCTCCTATATTCCTAAGTTACTAACGACCAATTCAGACCACATGACATTCCTGCAAAGGATCAAGAACATGCTCTACCCTCTGGCCCTGTCCTACATTTGCCATGCTCTTTCTGCTCCTTATGCAAGCCTTGCTCTGAGCTTTTTCAGAGAGAGGTGTCAGTTGTGGATCTTGTCAGCCATGCATCTGTGTGGCTGTTCCGAGGGGACTTTGTGATGGACTACCCCAGGCCAATCATGCCCAACATGGTCTTCATTGGGGGCATCAACTGTGCCAACAGGAAGCCACTATCTCAGGTCTGTATTGGTGCCTTCATTCCAATCAATGTTCCAGGCAAAACACTTTTTAAAAAATGTATTTACTTACAAGTGCTTCCATATCTACTTATCTTTCCAAAGATTTCATTTCTGCTTCTCATTGTTGTAATAGTCTTCAGTGAGATAAACTGTTGAATGGTCAATGGTAGTGCAGTTCAGGGTTTCAATGGCCACTGAAAGGAAGGAGAGGCAGGGACGAGGATCTGTCAAAGGATGGACAAGAGTGGTGTGACTCACGGAGACTGTTCGTTTGTAAAAGCACCATCTTCATGGCTGTGGATGTGCTTCAGCTGGGCAGGAGCAGGGACACTACACTGAGAACTGATCCATCCAATCTTGCTTGCAAGATTTTCAGTAGAAAGGAGGAAGGAATAGAAATTTACAATTGTTGACATGACAATTTTTAGTGGTCCCATCTTGCAAAAGATAGAGAGGTGACCACAGGAGACCTAAGCACTCAGAGGAAGTAGAGGTTTCAGAGAGGTTGACTCAGTTCGGTGGAATTGGGCCAATGTAGGTGCAACGGATGTCTGTGATCAGAGAATGAAACACAGAGTTCAGTTTCCAGAGAGGGAGTGTTGGATTGTAATAGGAGAATGTTTCTTGTGAAGACACTACTTAAAAAAAGTCTTAGTAGGTTAACTTCATGGTCTAATACCAAAGTGTCCAATAGAAATATCATGTAAACCACATACATAATTTAAACTTTTCTAGTGGGCGTGTTAAACACCAGCAAAAAGAAACCACTAAAATTAATTTGAGTGATGCATTTTATTTAACCATATGTATCGCAAATATTATCCTTTCAACATGTGAACTATTTAACGTAGCTTTTTTTGTTGTTAAGTCTTCAAAATCTAGCATATATTTGACACTTACAGTATGTCTCAATTTGGAATAGCCACATTTCAAGTGCTCAATATTCATATGTAGTTAGTGACAACAATATGGTCAATGTTTATAAATGTTGCATGGACAAAACCAACATTCTATCTTTCAATTTTTCTATCTTTTTTTTATTCTTTTGAGATGGAGTCTTGCTCTGTCACCCAGTCTGGAGTGCAGTGGTGGGATCTCGGCTCACTGCAACCTCCACCTCCCAGGTTCAACTGATTCTCCTGCCTCAGCCTCCCAAGTAGCTGGAGCTACAGGTGCATGGCACCACATCCAGCTAAGGTTTTTTTTTTTGTATTTTATATGGAGATGGAGTTTCATCATATTGGCCAGGCTGATCTTGAATGCCTCATCTCAAGTGATTCACTCACCTCAGCCTGCCAAATTGCTGGAATTACAGGCGCGAGCCACCACACCTAGGCAATTTTTCTATCTTTTAAAAGACCCTCTACTGAATCTGCCCAATTCTGTGAAGGATGTCTTTTAAAAAATCCCCTTATATAACAAATTCTGCTCAAGTTATAGTTCGGTTCTTGAATAGGTTTTGCTTTATACATAGTGATTAGATTGGTGCATGTAGGTTTGAGACTTGTATTTTCTTCACATAGTTTCCTGTTATCATTAAATAATAATCCTTAAAATACATTTTATCTGATATCAGTAATGTGACTCCTATGTTATTTTTTGAATTCCCCATCTCTTTTAATTTGAAAATGATTTGTGTGCAAGTGGGTAGCTCACACCTGTAATTTCAGCCCTTTGGGAGACCGAGGGAGGAGGATTGCTTGAGCCCAGGAGTCTGAGAGCAGCCTGGGCAACATGCTGAGACTCCGTCTCTACAAAAAATTAAAAAATTATCCAGGTGTGATGGCGCACACCTGTGGTCCCAGCTACTCGGGAGGCTGAGGCAGGAGGATCACTTGATCCCAGGAGGTGGAGGCTGCAGTGTGCCATGTTCACGCCACCTCACTCCAGCCTGAGTGACAGCGAGGCCCCATCTCAAAAAAAATAAAAATTTATTTGGAATGTGGAAATCTTGTTTTAAAGTTTAGAAAATATTTTTTAAAAACTCCAATATGAAAAACTGGGTGCAGTGGCATGTGCCTGTGGCCCCAGCTACTTGGGAGGCTCAGATGGGAGGATCATTGAGCTCAGGAGTTTCAGCTCTTGTACTTTGTTGACTGACTGACTGATTGACTGATTGATTGATTTAAAACACAACAAAACCCAAAATGACTTTAATCTGATAGTTTCTTTTCATGTCAGCATTCTGATTCTGTCCATTCTTAGTTGTATTCTTTCCATTGGGTGTAAGCTCATTCCTTTAACAGATATTTAGTTTTTCCATCTTAGTTTTGGAATTCCAAGGCCCCTTTCCATTTCCATGGACACGCAGTGCAGCGTCTTCAAGTCTCTAATTCTTACATCTGTCTCTTTCACTTGCAAGAGCCCTTGTGATTGCATTGTCCCGCCCGGACATCCAGCATAATCTCCCCATGTGAAAACCCTTAATATAATCACATCTATAAAGTCTCTTCCACCTGTAATGGAATATATTCCCAGGTTTGAGCAACTACAATGTAGATACTTTGTGGGGCTGTGATTCTGCCTACCACAGACACTAAGCTTAAAGTGAAACCCACATCTTATTCAAAACTTGGAGGTTTTCCTTCATTTGGCCATTTAAATTTAATTTTTGTTTCTGTCCTCCATAGTCTTCTATTCTCCAGGCTTCAGAGCTCTCAGCTTACCATTCAATTATCTCCTTTCTCTCCTTATCTTCCTTTTTTCATTTTTTAAAAACAATACTTTCAAAGAGCAAAAATTTTAGAATTTGATGAGGTTTATTCTAGTGAAGTTTTTATCGTTTGTACTTTTTGTACCCTAAGGAAGCTTTGTCTACCCCAAGATATAGTTTCTACGTTCTCTTAAAAACACTAAAGAGTTCCAGTTGATATGTTTAGCTCTGTGAGATTGGGAGAGGGGAGCTAGATCACTCAGGTCAGGCTTTCGGGATGCCTTTTTCTGTCTCTGGACGTTGCTGGGGTGACCTCACTGACACCCATGGCTTCAGCTACCACATATGCTGATGGCTCCAAGTCTATCTGTGCAGCCCAGACCCCTCCTCATCTCCAGACCCTGGAAGCTGATGCCTTGGGCAGCTCCTCCTATTTCCCAGGCACCAGGAATGTGAGCTTCTCCCTCCCCACAGTCCTGCTGTCCTCAGGGCCCCTATGTCTCTGAAGGCACCACCATCTTCCAAGATACATGGGCCTCCCCAGGGTCTAGGAGTGCCAGACACGTAACTAGAAATGAGATGGCATCACTGTCTAAATAAAACACCACTACATGGAAATAGAACACCACTACATGGAAATAGAACATGGGAGCCCCTTGAATGTGGCAAGAGCACCCTCCCAGGCATGTTCCACCCTCACCCCGGGCTCATCAGGAGGGTTCTTAAGATGCAGACAGTTTTAAGGGGGTTGGAGGAATAGTTGAGAGGCTGAGATGTTGCACCCACAGCTGAGAATCCCTTTCTAGCACTCTGTGTCCTCACAAATCCCCAGAAATCGTCCTCCCCTGGGGAGTTCTCAAGCCCTTACAGACCTGTCCTCTCTGTGCCATCCTGCATATGCCTCCCTTGAGCTGGGTGTCCCTCTGATGGACGCATCCATTCACTGCCTGCCCCATGGGTTGTGTCCAAAGGTGGAATCTGTTATCAATGTGGATTTCTAATGGGAGTAACTTCCTCCATAAGGGAAGCCTCAGCCTCACCAGCAACAGCAGACACGGCCAGGCATGTAGACACAGAGGTAGTGAGATGGAAAGTGGGCACAGCCCAGAGAGCCTGCCCACCTCATCCTGGGGTGACCAGGACAAGGAAGCAACAGCAATCTTGCGAGCACATGTAGGAGTGACTTTCTGGAGCAGGACGAGCCTCATGGGCGTGAGACCATTGTGAGTGCTCAGGGTCTCCCCTAGAAAGGCACACGTTTAATTCTCCATTTTGAAATTTGAAGCAGTGCCCCCACAAATTATGCAGCCCGTTCTGTTCTGGAGGAACCATTCTTATCAGAACTTGGTGCTGGATTGACTTGGAGAAAAGCCTGACCATAATCTTCAGGATGAAATAAAGGCCTGGATGAATGGATACTCCAGTCTCTATGCAGACTTGCAGAAGACCGGAGCCTTTGGCATTCAGAAGAGGAATTCAGACTGTGCAAGATCTGAGGCCAGGCTCCAGCTCCCCAGGTCCCTTGGTGAGCAGGAGCTCCCTGAACCCACCGTGGGTCCTTGCTAGGGTTGTCTTGCCCATGTGTGCTTTAGACAGCATCACCTCTTATTCCATGGTGTAGATGGAGAATTCTCAATAAAGCCTTCCAAAGAATATGATCTTCACATCTTGAGTTCAGCCTCCCCGCAGCTTTTTTTAATATTGACAGCCACTTCAGAGAGAGTCCTCTTTGAGCTTTACAAGAAATATCCTGGTGTGAAAAAAGACCAAAACCAGATAGCCAGCCTGAACACTCTCTGTTTAGAGAAAGCTGGCTTAGCAATGTTGTATGTCTTTTGGATGTGCTGTGTTATTCATATATGAGAAGAAAGAGTTTCAAGGGTTAGCAAATAGCATCACATTCAGCAGAGAACATGTGGTTGGGGACTAGGGCAATGGTGACTCCTCAGACCTCAGCTGCAGCCTGATAAATGTGGTTAACAGAGTAGAAGGCAGTGACATGAAATGGGTGTCCACAGCCTTGTGCTGGGAATTGAATGAGAAAGAAGAGCTTGAACTTGGATGTTCCCCAGAGGCAGCACAGGGTCAGATGAGTTTTTCAAGATAGGCATGATCGGTCTTACTCAGGGCGGGGCCCATAATGAAAGGCAATGATAGATTAACAGGTAATAAATAACTGGAAGAGGGCATTCTGTCTTCCAATTACATGCTGATTTGCTAGGTGGCTCAATGACAAGGTAATTAAGGCGAAGGAAACAAATGTAGCAGGCACAGCGTGGGGTGGACAGTCAGCTGTCGGTGGCTTCTGCTGAGATGGCCAGAGGACTCCAGGTTCCCCTGCCGCGGCTGGCCACAGGAGTGCTGCTCCTCCTCAGTGTCCAGCCCTGGGCTGAGAGTGGGAAGGTGCTGGTGGTGCCCACTGATGGCAGCCACTGGCTCAGCATGCGGGAGGCCTTGCGGGAGCTCCATGCCAGAGGCCACCAGGCGGTGGTCCTCACCCCGGAGGTGAATATGCACATCAAAGAAGAGAACTTTTTCACCCTGACAACCTATGCCATTTCGTGGACCCAGGACGAATTTGATCGCCTTTTGCTGGGCCACACTCAATCGTTCTTTGAAACAGAACATCTTCTGAAGAGATATTCTAGAAGTGTGGCAATTATGAACAATGTATCTTTGGTCCTTCATAGGTCTTGTGTGGAGCTACTGCATAATGAGGCCCTGATCAGGCACCTGAATGCTACTTCCTTTGATGTGGTTCTAACAGACCCCTTTCACCTCTGCGGGGCGGTGGTGGCTAAGTACCTGTCAATTCCTGCTGTGTTTTTTTTGAGGAACATTCCATGTGATTTAGACTTTAAGGGCACACAGTGTCCAAATCCTTACTCCTATATACCTAAGTATCTAACGACCAATTCAGACCACATGACATTCCTGCAAAGGGTCAAGAACATGCTCTACCCTCTGGCCCTGTCCTACCTTTGCCATGCTCTTTCTGCTCCTTATGCAAGCCTTGCCTCTGAGCTTTTTCAGAGAGAGGTGTCAGTGGTGGATCTTGTCAGCCATGCATCTGTGTGGCTGTTCCGACGGGACTTCGTGATGGACTACCCCAGGCCAATCATGCCCAACATGGTCTTCATTGGGGGCATCAACTGTGCCAACAGGAAGCCACTATCTCAGGTCTGTATTGGTGCCTTCATCCAATCAATGTTCCAGGCAAAACACTTTTTAAAAAATGTGTTTACTTAAAAGTGTCTTCGTATCTACTTATCTTTCCAAAGATTTCATTTCTGCTTCTCATTGTTGTAATCGTTTTCAGTGAGATAAACTGTTGAATGGTTAATGGTAGTGCAGTTCAGGGTTTCAATGGCCACTGAAAGGAAGGAGAGGCAGGGACGAGGATCTGTCAAAGGATGGACAAGAGTGGTGTGACTCACGGAGACTGTTCGTTTGTAAAAGCACCATCTTCATGGCTGTGGATGTGCTTCAGCTGGGCAGGAGCAGGGACACTACACTGAGAACTGATCCATCCAAATTTTGCTTGCAGGATTTTCAGTAGAAAGGAGGAAGGAATAGAAATTTACAATTGTTGACGTGACAATTTTTAGTGGTCCCATCTTGCAAAAGATAGAGAGGTGACCACAGGAGACCTAAGCACTCAGAGGAAGTAGAGGTTTCAGAGAGGTTGACTCAGTTCGGTGGAATTGGGCCAATGTAGGTGCAACGGATGTCTGTGATCAGAGAATGAAACACAGAGTTCAGTTTCCAGAGAGGGAGTGTTGGATTGTAATAGGAGAATGTTTCTTGTGAAGACACTACTTAAAAAAAATTCTTACTAGGTTAACTTCATGGTCTAATACCGAAGTGTCCAATAGAAATATCATGTAAACCACATACATAATTTAAACTTTTCTAGTGGGCATGTTAAACACCAGCAAAAAGAAACCACTAAAATTAATTTGAATAATGCATTTTATTTAACCAGATGTATCCCAAATATTATCCTTTCAACATGTGAACTATTTAACGTAGCTTTTTTTGTTGTTAAGTCTTCAAAATCTAGCATATATTTGACACTTACAGTATATCTCAATTTGGAATAGCCACATTTCAAGTGCTCAATATTCATATGTAGTTAGTGACAACAATATGGTGAATGTTTATAAATATTCCATGGATAAAACTAAAATTCTATCTTTTAAATTTTTCTATCTTTTTTTTTTCTTTTGAGATGGAGTCTTGCTCTGTCACCCAGTCTGGAGTGCAGTGGTGGGATCTTGGCTCATTGCAACCTCCACCTCCCAGGTTCAACTGATTCTCCTGCCTCAGCCTCCCAAGCAGCTGGAACTACAGGTGCATGGCACCACATCCAGCTAATTTTCTTTTTTTTTGTATTTTTTATGGAGATGGAGTTTCATCATATTGGCCAGGCTGATCTCAAATGCCTCATCTCAAGTGATTCACTCACCTCAGCCTGCCAAATTGCTGGAATTACAGGCGCGAGCCACCACACCTAGGCAATTTTTCTATCTTTTAAAAGACCCTCTACTGAATCTGCCCAATTCTGTGAAGGATGTCTTTTAAAAAATCCCCTTATATAACAAATTCTGCTCAAGTTATAGTTCGGTTCTTGAATAGGTTTTGCTTTATACATAGTGATTAGATTGGTGCATGTAGGTTTGAGACTTGTATTTTCTTCACATAGTTTCCTGTTATCATTAAATAATAATCCTTAAAATACATTTTATCTGATATCAGTAATGTGACTCCTATGTTATTTTTTGAATTCCCCATCTCTTTTAATTTGAAAATGATTTGTGTGCAAGTGGGTAGCTCACACCTGTAATTTCAGCCCTTTGGGAGACCGAGGGAGGAGGATTGCTTGAGCCCAGGAGTCTGAGAGCAGCCTGGGCAACATGCTGAGACTCCGTCTCTACAAAAAATTAAAAAATTATCCAGGTGTGATGGCGCACACCTGTGGTCCCAGCTACTCGGGAGGCTGAGGCAGGAGGATCACTTGATCCCAGGAGGTGGAGGCTGCAGTGTGCCATGTTCACGCCACCTCACTCCAGCCTGAGTGACAGCGAGGCCCCATCTCAAAAAAAATAAAAATTTATTTGGAATGTGGAAATCTTGTTTTAAAGTTTAGAAAATATTTTTTAAAAACTCCAATATGAAAAACTGGGTGCAGTGGCATGTGCCTGTGGCCCCAGCTACTTGGGAGGCTCAGATGGGAGGATCATTGAGCTCAGGAGTTTCAGCTCTTGTACTTTGTTGACTGACTGACTGATTGACTGATTGATTGATTTAAAACACAACAAAACCCAAAATGACTTTAATCTGATAGTTTCTTTTCATGTCAGCATTCTGATTCTGTCCATTCTTAGTTGTATTCTTTCCATTGGGTGTAAGCTCATTCCTTTAACAGATATTTAGTTTTTCCATCTTAGTTTTGGAATTCCAAGGCCCCTTTCCATTTCCATGGACACGCAGTGCAGCGTCTTCAAGTCTCTAATTCTTACATCTGTCTCTTTCACTTGCAAGAGCCCTTGTGATTGCATTGTCCCGCCCGGACATCCAGCATAATCTCCCCATGTGAAAACCCTTAATATAATCACATCTATAAAGTCTCTTCCACCTGTAATGGAATATATTCCCAGGTTTGAGCAACTACAATGTAGATACTTTGTGGGGCTGTGATTCTGCCTACCACAGACACTAAGCTTAAAGTGAAACCCACATCTTATTCAAAACTTGGAGGTTTTCCTTCATTTGGCCATTTAAATTTAATTTTTGTTTCTGTCCTCCATAGTCTTCTATTCTCCAGGCTTCAGAGCTCTCAGCTTACCATTCAATTATCTCCTTTCTCTCCTTATCTTCCTTTTTTCATTTTTTAAAAACAATACTTTCAAAGAGCAAAAATTTTAGAATTTGATGAGGTTTATTCTAGTGAAGTTTTTATCGTTTGTACTTTTTGTACCCTAAGGAAGCTTTGTCTACCCCAAGATATAGTTTCTACGTTCTCTTAAAAACACTAAAGAGTTCCAGTTGATATGTTTAGCTCTGTGAGATTGGGAGAGGGGAGCTAGATCACTCAGGTCAGGCTTTCGGGATGCCTTTTTCTGTCTCTGGACGTTGCTGGGGTGACCTCACTGACACCCATGGCTTCAGCTACCACATATGCTGATGGCTCCAAGTCTATCTGTGCAGCCCAGACCCCTCCTCATCTCCAGACCCTGGAAGCTGATGCCTTGGGCAGCTCCTCCTATTTCCCAGGCACCAGGAATGTGAGCTTCTCCCTCCCCACAGTCCTGCTGTCCTCAGGGCCCCTATGTCTCTGAAGGCACCACCATCTTCCAAGATACATGGGCCTCCCCAGGGTCTAGGAGTGCCAGACACGTAACTAGAAATGAGATGGCATCACTGTCTAAATAAAACACCACTACATGGAAATAGAACACCACTACATGGAAATAGAACATGGGAGCCCCTTGAATGTGGCAAGAGCACCCTCCCAGGCATGTTCCACCCTCACCCCGGGCTCATCAGGAGGGTTCTTAAGATGCAGACAGTTTTAAGGGGGTTGGAGGAATAGTTGAGAGGCTGAGATGTTGCACCCACAGCTGAGAATCCCTTTCTAGCACTCTGTGTCCTCACAAATCCCCAGAAATCGTCCTCCCCTGGGGAGTTCTCAAGCCCTTACAGACCTGTCCTCTCTGTGCCATCCTGCATATGCCTCCCTTGAGCTGGGTGTCCCTCTGATGGACGCATCCATTCACTGCCTGCCCCATGGGTTGTGTCCAAAGGTGGAATCTGTTATCAATGTGGATTTCTAATGGGAGTAACTTCCTCCATAAGGGAAGCCTCAGCCTCACCAGCAACAGCAGACACGGCCAGGCATGTAGACACAGAGGTAGTGAGATGGAAAGTGGGCACAGCCCAGAGAGCCTGCCCACCTCATCCTGGGGTGACCAGGACAAGGAAGCAACAGCAATCTTGCGAGCACATGTAGGAGTGACTTTCTGGAGCAGGACGAGCCTCATGGGCGTGAGACCATTGTGAGTGCTCAGGGTCTCCCCTAGAAAGGCACACGTTTAATTCTCCATTTTGAAATTTGAAGCAGTGCCCCCACAAATTATGCAGCCCGTTCTGTTCTGGAGGAACCATTCTTATCAGAACTTGGTGCTGGATTGACTTGGAGAAAAGCCTGACCATAATCTTCAGGATGAAATAAAGGCCTGGATGAATGGATACTCCAGTCTCTATGCAGACTTGCAGAAGACCGGAGCCTTTGGCATTCAGAAGAGGAATTCAGACTGTGCAAGATCTGAGGCCAGGCTCCAGCTCCCCAGGTCCCTTGGTGAGCAGGAGCTCCCTGAACCCACCGTGGGTCCTTGCTAGGGTTGTCTTGCCCATGTGTGCTTTAGACAGCATCACCTCTTATTCCATGGTGTAGATGGAGAATTCTCAATAAAGCCTTCCAAAGAATATGATCTTCACATCTTGAGTTCAGCCTCCCCGCAGCTTTTTTTAATATTGACAGCCACTTCAGAGAGAGTCCTCTTTGAGCTTTACAAGAAATATCCTGGTGTGAAAAAAGACCAAAACCAGATAGCCAGCCTGAACACTCTCTGTTTAGAGAAAGCTGGCTTAGCAATGTTGTATGTCTTTTGGATGTGCTGTGTTATTCATATATGAGAAGAAAGAGTTTCAAGGGTTAGCAAATAGCATCACATTCAGCAGAGAACATGTGGTTGGGGACTAGGGCAATGGTGACTCCTCAGACCTCAGCTGCAGCCTGATAAATGTGGTTAACAGAGTAGAAGGCAGTGACATGAAATGGGTGTCCACAGCCTTGTGCTGGGAATTGAATGAGAAAGAAGAGCTTGAACTTGGATGTTCCCCAGAGGCAGCACAGGGTCAGATGAGTTTTTCAAGATAGGCATGATCGGTCTTACTCAGGGCGGGGCCCATAATGAAAGGCAATGATAGATTAACAGGTAATAAATAACTGGAAGAGGGCATTCTGTCTTCCAATTACATGCTGATTTGCTAGGTGGCTCAATGACAAGGTAATTAAGGCGAAGGAAACAAATGTAGCAGGCACAGCGTGGGGTGGACAGTCAGCTGTCGGTGGCTTCTGCTGAGATGGCCAGAGGACTCCAGGTTCCCCTGCCGCGGCTGGCCACAGGAGTGCTGCTCCTCCTCAGTGTCCAGCCCTGGGCTGAGAGTGGGAAGGTGCTGGTGGTGCCCACTGATGGCAGCCACTGGCTCAGCATGCGGGAGGCCTTGCGGGAGCTCCATGCCAGAGGCCACCAGGCGGTGGTCCTCACCCCGGAGGTGAATATGCACATCAAAGAAGAGAACTTTTTCACCCTGACAACCTATGCCATTTCGTGGACCCAGGACGAATTTGATCGCCTTTTGCTGGGCCACACTCAATCGTTCTTTGAAACAGAACATCTTCTGAAGAGATATTCTAGAAGTGTGGCAATTATGAACAATGTATCTTTGGTCCTTCATAGGTCTTGTGTGGAGCTACTGCATAATGAGGCCCTGATCAGGCACCTGAATGCTACTTCCTTTGATGTGGTTCTAACAGACCCCTTTCACCTCTGCGGGGCGGTGGTGGCTAAGTACCTGTCAATTCCTGCTGTGTTTTTTTTGAGGAACATTCCATGTGATTTAGACTTTAAGGGCACACAGTGTCCAA
This sequence comes from Pan paniscus, assembly GCF_029289425.2. Taxonomy (NCBI): domain Eukaryota; kingdom Metazoa; phylum Chordata; class Mammalia; order Primates; family Hominidae; genus Pan; species Pan paniscus. The sequence continues at coordinate 136,328,081 of NC_073262.2, forward strand.
ATCCTTACTCCTATATACCTAAGTATCTAACGACCAATTCAGACCACATGACATTCCTGCAAAGGGTCAAGAACATGCTCTACCCTCTGGCCCTGTCCTACCTTTGCCATGCTCTTTCTGCTCCTTATGCAAGCCTTGCCTCTGAGCTTTTTCAGAGAGAGGTGTCAGTGGTGGATCTTGTCAGCCATGCATCTGTGTGGCTGTTCCGACGGGACTTCGTGATGGACTACCCCAGGCCAATCATGCCCAACATGGTCTTCATTGGGGGCATCAACTGTGCCAACAGGAAGCCACTATCTCAGGTCTGTATTGGTGCCTTCATCCAATCAATGTTCCAGGCAAAACACTTTTTAAAAAATGTGTTTACTTAAAAGTGTCTTCGTATCTACTTATCTTTCCAAAGATTTCATTTCTGCTTCTCATTGTTGTAATCGTTTTCAGTGAGATAAACTGTTGAATGGTTAATGGTAGTGCAGTTCAGGGTTTCAATGGCCACTGAAAGGAAGGAGAGGCAGGGACGAGGATCTGTCAAAGGATGGACAAGAGTGGTGTGACTCACGGAGACTGTTCGTTTGTAAAAGCACCATCTTCATGGCTGTGGATGTGCTTCAGCTGGGCAGGAGCAGGGACACTACACTGAGAACTGATCCATCCAAATTTTGCTTGCAGGATTTTCAGTAGAAAGGAGGAAGGAATAGAAATTTACAATTGTTGACGTGACAATTTTTAGTGGTCCCATCTTGCAAAAGATAGAGAGGTGACCACAGGAGACCTAAGCACTCAGAGGAAGTAGAGGTTTCAGAGAGGTTGACTCAGTTCGGTGGAATTGGGCCAATGTAGGTGCAACGGATGTCTGTGATCAGAGAATGAAACACAGAGTTCAGTTTCCAGAGAGGGAGTGTTGGATTGTAATAGGAGAATGTTTCTTGTGAAGACACTACTTAAAAAAAATTCTTACTAGGTTAACTTCATGGTCTAATACCGAAGTGTCCAATAGAAATATCATGTAAACCACATACATAATTTAAACTTTTCTAGTGGGCATGTTAAACACCAGCAAAAAGAAACCACTAAAATTAATTTGAATAATGCATTTTATTTAACCAGATGTATCCCAAATATTATCCTTTCAACATGTGAACTATTTAACGTAGCTTTTTTTGTTGTTAAGTCTTCAAAATCTAGCATATATTTGACACTTACAGTATATCTCAATTTGGAATAGCCACATTTCAAGTGCTCAATATTCATATGTAGTTAGTGACAACAATATGGTGAATGTTTATAAATATTCCATGGATAAAACTAAAATTCTATCTTTTAAATTTTTCTATCTTTTTTTTTTCTTTTGAGATGGAGTCTTGCTCTGTCACCCAGTCTGGAGTGCAGTGGTGGGATCTTGGCTCATTGCAACCTCCACCTCCCAGGTTCAACTGATTCTCCTGCCTCAGCCTCCCAAGCAGCTGGAACTACAGGTGCATGGCACCACATCCAGCTAATTTTCTTTTTTTTTGTATTTTTTATGGAGATGGAGTTTCATCATATTGGCCAGGCTGATCTCAAATGCCTCATCTCAAGTGATTCACTCACCTCAGCCTGCCAAATTGCTGGAATTACAGGCGCGAGCCACCACACCTAGGCAATTTTTCTATCTTTTAAAAGACCCTCTACTGAATCTGCCCAATTCTGTGAAGGATGTCTTTTAAAAAATCCCCTTATATAACAAATTCTGCTCAAGTTATAGTTCGGTTCTTGAATAGGTTTTGCTTTATACATAGTGATTAGATTGGTGCATGTAGGTTTGAGACTTGTATTTTCTTCACATAGTTTCCTGTTATCATTAAATAATAATCCTTAAAATACATTTTATCTGATATCAGTAATGTGACTCCTATGTTATTTTTTGAATTCCCCATCTCTTTTAATTTGAAAATGATTTGTGTGCAAGTGGGTAGCTCACACCTGTAATTTCAGCCCTTTGGGAGACCGAGGGAGGAGGATTGCTTGAGCCCAGGAGTCTGAGAGCAGCCTGGGCAACATGCTGAGACTCCGTCTCTACAAAAAATTAAAAAATTATCCAGGTGTGATGGCGCACACCTGTGGTCCCAGCTACTCGGGAGGCTGAGGCAGGAGGATCACTTGATCCCAGGAGGTGGAGGCTGCAGTGTGCCATGTTCACGCCACCTCACTCCAGCCTGAGTGACAGCGAGGCCCCATCTCAAAAAAAATAAAAATTTATTTGGAATGTGGAAATCTTGTTTTAAAGTTTAGAAAATATTTTTTAAAAACTCCAATATGAAAAACTGGGTGCAGTGGCATGTGCCTGTGGCCCCAGCTACTTGGGAGGCTCAGATGGGAGGATCATTGAGCTCAGGAGTTTCAGCTCTTGTACTTTGTTGACTGACTGACTGATTGACTGATTGATTGATTTAAAACACAACAAAACCCAAAATGACTTTAATCTGATAGTTTCTTTTCATGTCAGCATTCTGATTCTGTCCATTCTTAGTTGTATTCTTTCCATTGGGTGTAAGCTCATTCCTTTAACAGATATTTAGTTTTTCCATCTTAGTTTTGGAATTCCAAGGCCCCTTTCCATTTCCATGGACACGCAGTGCAGCGTCTTCAAGTCTCTAATTCTTACATCTGTCTCTTTCACTTGCAAGAGCCCTTGTGATTGCATTGTCCCGCCCGGACATCCAGCATAATCTCCCCATGTGAAAACCCTTAATATAATCACATCTATAAAGTCTCTTCCACCTGTAATGGAATATATTCCCAGGTTTGAGCAACTACAATGTAGATACTTTGTGGGGCTGTGATTCTGCCTACCACAGACACTAAGCTTAAAGTGAAACCCACATCTTATTCAAAACTTGGAGGTTTTCCTTCATTTGGCCATTTAAATTTAATTTTTGTTTCTGTCCTCCATAGTCTTCTATTCTCCAGGCTTCAGAGCTCTCAGCTTACCATTCAATTATCTCCTTTCTCTCCTTATCTTCCTTTTTTCATTTTTTAAAAACAATACTTTCAAAGAGCAAAAATTTTAGAATTTGATGAGGTTTATTCTAGTGAAGTTTTTATCGTTTGTACTTTTTGTACCCTAAGGAAGCTTTGTCTACCCCAAGATATAGTTTCTACGTTCTCTTAAAAACACTAAAGAGTTCCAGTTGATATGTTTAGCTCTGTGAGATTGGGAGAGGGGAGCTAGATCACTCAGGTCAGGCTTTCGGGATGCCTTTTTCTGTCTCTGGACGTTGCTGGGGTGACCTCACTGACACCCATGGCTTCAGCTACCACATATGCTGATGGCTCCAAGTCTATCTGTGCAGCCCAGACCCCTCCTCATCTCCAGACCCTGGAAGCTGATGCCTTGGGCAGCTCCTCCTATTTCCCAGGCACCAGGAATGTGAGCTTCTCCCTCCCCACAGTCCTGCTGTCCTCAGGGCCCCTATGTCTCTGAAGGCACCACCATCTTCCAAGATACATGGGCCTCCCCAGGGTCTAGGAGTGCCAGACACGTAACTAGAAATGAGATGGCATCACTGTCTAAATAAAACACCACTACATGGAAATAGAACACCACTACATGGAAATAGAACATGGGAGCCCCTTGAATGTGGCAAGAGCACCCTCCCAGGCATGTTCCACCCTCACCCCGGGCTCATCAGGAGGGTTCTTAAGATGCAGACAGTTTTAAGGGGGTTGGAGGAATAGTTGAGAGGCTGAGATGTTGCACCCACAGCTGAGAATCCCTTTCTAGCACTCTGTGTCCTCACAAATCCCCAGAAATCGTCCTCCCCTGGGGAGTTCTCAAGCCCTTACAGACCTGTCCTCTCTGTGCCATCCTGCATATGCCTCCCTTGAGCTGGGTGTCCCTCTGATGGACGCATCCATTCACTGCCTGCCCCATGGGTTGTGTCCAAAGGTGGAATCTGTTATCAATGTGGATTTCTAATGGGAGTAACTTCCTCCATAAGGGAAGCCTCAGCCTCACCAGCAACAGCAGACACGGCCAGGCATGTAGACACAGAGGTAGTGAGATGGAAAGTGGGCACAGCCCAGAGAGCCTGCCCACCTCATCCTGGGGTGACCAGGACAAGGAAGCAACAGCAATCTTGCGAGCACATGTAGGAGTGACTTTCTGGAGCAGGACGAGCCTCATGGGCGTGAGACCATTGTGAGTGCTCAGGGTCTCCCCTAGAAAGGCACACGTTTAATTCTCCATTTTGAAATTTGAAGCAGTGCCCCCACAAATTATGCAGCCCGTTCTGTTCTGGAGGAACCATTCTTATCAGAACTTGGTGCTGGATTGACTTGGAGAAAAGCCTGACCATAATCTTCAGGATGAAATAAAGGCCTGGATGAATGGATACTCCAGTCTCTATGCAGACTTGCAGAAGACCGGAGCCTTTGGCATTCAGAAGAGGAATTCAGACTGTGCAAGATCTGAGGCCAGGCTCCAGCTCCCCAGGTCCCTTGGTGAGCAGGAGCTCCCTGAACCCACCGTGGGTCCTTGCTAGGGTTGTCTTGCCCATGTGTGCTTTAGACAGCATCACCTCTTATTCCATGGTGTAGATGGAGAATTCTCAATAAAGCCTTCCAAAGAATATGATCTTCACATCTTGAGTTCAGCCTCCCCGCAGCTTTTTTTAATATTGACAGCCACTTCAGAGAGAGTCCTCTTTGAGCTTTACAAGAAATATCCTGGTGTGAAAAAAGACCAAAACCAGATAGCCAGCCTGAACACTCTCTGTTTAGAGAAAGCTGGCTTAGCAATGTTGTATGTCTTTTGGATGTGCTGTGTTATTCATATATGAGAAGAAAGAGTTTCAAGGGTTAGCAAATAGCATCACATTCAGCAGAGAACATGTGGTTGGGGACTAGGGCAATGGTGACTCCTCAGACCTCAGCTGCAGCCTGATAAATGTGGTTAACAGAGTAGAAGGCAGTGACATGAAATGGGTGTCCACAGCCTTGTGCTGGGAATTGAATGAGAAAGAAGAGCTTGAACTTGGATGTTCCCCAGAGGCAGCACAGGGTCAGATGAGTTTTTCAAGATAGGCATGATCGGTCTTACTCAGGGCGGGGCCCATAATGAAAGGCAATGATAGATTAACAGGTAATAAATAACTGGAAGAGGGCATTCTGTCTTCCAATTACATGCTGATTTGCTAGGTGGCTCAATGACAAGGTAATTAAGGCGAAGGAAACAAATGTAGCAGGCACAGCGTGGGGTGGACAGTCAGCTGTCGGTGGCTTCTGCTGAGATGGCCAGAGGACTCCAGGTTCCCCTGCCGCGGCTGGCCACAGGAGTGCTGCTCCTCCTCAGTGTCCAGCCCTGGGCTGAGAGTGGGAAGGTGCTGGTGGTGCCCACTGATGGCAGCCACTGGCTCAGCATGCGGGAGGCCTTGCGGGAGCTCCATGCCAGAGGCCACCAGGCGGTGGTCCTCACCCCGGAGGTGAATATGCACATCAAAGAAGAGAACTTTTTCACCCTGACAACCTATGCCATTTCGTGGACCCAGGACGAATTTGATCGCCTTTTGCTGGGCCACACTCAATCGTTCTTTGAAACAGAACATCTTCTGAAGAGATATTCTAGAAGTGTGGCAATTATGAACAATGTATCTTTGGTCCTTCATAGGTCTTGTGTGGAGCTACTGCATAATGAGGCCCTGATCAGGCACCTGAATGCTACTTCCTTTGATGTGGTTCTAACAGACCCCTTTCACCTCTGCGGGGCGGTGGTGGCTAAGTACCTGTCAATTCCTGCTGTGTTTTTTTTGAGGAACATTCCATGTGATTTAGACTTTAAGGGCACACAGTGTCCAAATCCTTACTCCTATATACCTAAGTATCTAACGACCAATTCAGACCACATGACATTCCTGCAAAGGGTCAAGAACATGCTCTACCCTCTGGCCCTGTCCTACCTTTGCCATGCTCTTTCTGCTCCTTATGCAAGCCTTGCCTCTGAGCTTTTTCAGAGAGAGGTGTCAGTGGTGGATCTTGTCAGCCATGCATCTGTGTGGCTGTTCCGACGGGACTTCGTGATGGACTACCCCAGGCCAATCATGCCCAACATGGTCTTCATTGGGGGCATCAACTGTGCCAACAGGAAGCCACTATCTCAGGTCTGTATTGGTGCCTTCATCCAATCAATGTTCCAGGCAAAACACTTTTTAAAAAATGTGTTTACTTAAAAGTGTCTTCGTATCTACTTATCTTTCCAAAGATTTCATTTCTGCTTCTCATTGTTGTAATCGTTTTCAGTGAGATAAACTGTTGAATGGTTAATGGTAGTGCAGTTCAGGGTTTCAATGGCCACTGAAAGGAAGGAGAGGCAGGGACGAGGATCTGTCAAAGGATGGACAAGAGTGGTGTGACTCACGGAGACTGTTCGTTTGTAAAAGCACCATCTTCATGGCTGTGGATGTGCTTCAGCTGGGCAGGAGCAGGGACACTACACTGAGAACTGATCCATCCAAATTTTGCTTGCAGGATTTTCAGTAGAAAGGAGGAAGGAATAGAAATTTACAATTGTTGACGTGACAATTTTTAGTGGTCCCATCTTGCAAAAGATAGAGAGGTGACCACAGGAGACCTAAGCACTCAGAGGAAGTAGAGGTTTCAGAGAGGTTGACTCAGTTCGGTGGAATTGGGCCAATGTAGGTGCAACGGATGTCTGTGATCAGAGAATGAAACACAGAGTTCAGTTTCCAGAGAGGGAGTGTTGGATTGTAATAGGAGAATGTTTCTTGTGAAGACACTACTTAAAAAAAATTCTTACTAGGTTAACTTCATGGTCTAATACCGAAGTGTCCAATAGAAATATCATGTAAACCACATACATAATTTAAACTTTTCTAGTGGGCATGTTAAACACCAGCAAAAAGAAACCACTAAAATTAATTTGAATAATGCATTTTATTTAACCAGATGTATCCCAAATATTATCCTTTCAACATGTGAACTATTTAACGTAGCTTTTTTTGTTGTTAAGTCTTCAAAATCTAGCATATATTTGACACTTACAGTATATCTCAATTTGGAATAGCCACATTTCAAGTGCTCAATATTCATATGTAGTTAGTGACAACAATATGGTGAATGTTTATAAATATTCCATGGATAAAACTAAAATTCTATCTTTTAAATTTTTCTATCTTTTTTTTTTCTTTTGAGATGGAGTCTTGCTCTGTCACCCAGTCTGGAGTGCAGTGGTGGGATCTTGGCTCATTGCAACCTCCACCTCCCAGGTTCAACTGATTCTCCTGCCTCAGCCTCCCAAGCAGCTGGAACTACAGGTGCATGGCACCACATCCAGCTAATTTTCTTTTTTTTTGTATTTTTTATGGAGATGGAGTTTCATCATATTGGCCAGGCTGATCTCAAATGCCTCATCTCAAGTGATTCACTCACCTCAGCCTGCCAAATTGCTGGAATTACAGGCGCGAGCCACCACACCTAGGCAATTTTTCTATCTTTTAAAAGACCCTCTACTGAATCTGCCCAATTCTGTGAAGGATGTCTTTTAAAAAATCCCCTTATATAACAAATTCTGCTCAAGTTATAGTTCGGTTCTTGAATAGGTTTTGCTTTATACATAGTGATTAGATTGGTGCATGTAGGTTTGAGACTTGTATTTTCTTCACATAGTTTCCTGTTATCATTAAATAATAATCCTTAAAATACATTTTATCTGATATCAGTAATGTGACTCCTATGTTATTTTTTGAATTCCCCATCTCTTTTAATTTGAAAATGATTTGTGTGCAAGTGGGTAGCTCACACCTGTAATTTCAGCCCTTTGGGAGACCGAGGGAGGAGGATTGCTTGAGCCCAGGAGTCTGAGAGCAGCCTGGGCAACATGCTGAGACTCCGTCTCTACAAAAAATTAAAAAATTATCCAGGTGTGATGGCGCACACCTGTGGTCCCAGCTACTCGGGAGGCTGAGGCAGGAGGATCACTTGATCCCAGGAGGTGGAGGCTGCAGTGTGCCATGTTCACGCCACCTCACTCCAGCCTGAGTGACAGCGAGGCCCCATCTCAAAAAAAATAAAAATTTATTTGGAATGTGGAAATCTTGTTTTAAAGTTTAGAAAATATTTTTTAAAAACTCCAATATGAAAAACTGGGTGCAGTGGCATGTGCCTGTGGCCCCAGCTACTTGGGAGGCTCAGATGGGAGGATCATTGAGCTCAGGAGTTTCAGCTCTTGTACTTTGTTGACTGACTGACTGATTGACTGATTGATTGATTTAAAACACAACAAAACCCAAAATGACTTTAATCTGATAGTTTCTTTTCATGTCAGCATTCTGATTCTGTCCATTCTTAGTTGTATTCTTTCCATTGGGTGTAAGCTCATTCCTTTAACAGATATTTAGTTTTTCCATCTTAGTTTTGGAATTCCAAGGCCCCTTTCCATTTCCATGGACACGCAGTGCAGCGTCTTCAAGTCTCTAATTCTTACATCTGTCTCTTTCACTTGCAAGAGCCCTTGTGATTGCATTGTCCCGCCCGGACATCCAGCATAATCTCCCCATGTGAAAACCCTTAATATAATCACATCTATAAAGTCTCTTCCACCTGTAATGGAATATATTCCCAGGTTTGAGCAACTACAATGTAGATACTTTGTGGGGCTGTGATTCTGCCTACCACAGACACTAAGCTTAAAGTGAAACCCACATCTTATTCAAAACTTGGAGGTTTTCCTTCATTTGGCCATTTAAATTTAATTTTTGTTTCTGTCCTCCATAGTCTTCTATTCTCCAGGCTTCAGAGCTCTCAGCTTACCATTCAATTATCTCCTTTCTCTCCTTATCTTCCTTTTTTCATTTTTTAAAAACAATACTTTCAAAGAGCAAAAATTTTAGAATTTGATGAGGTTTATTCTAGTGAAGTTTTTATCGTTTGTACTTTTTGTACCCTAAGGAAGCTTTGTCTACCCCAAGATATAGTTTCTACGTTCTCTTAAAAACACTAAAGAGTTCCAGTTGATATGTTTAGCTCTGTGAGATTGGGAGAGGGGAGCTAGATCACTCAGGTCAGGCTTTCGGGATGCCTTTTTCTGTCTCTGGACGTTGCTGGGGTGACCTCACTGACACCCATGGCTTCAGCTACCACATATGCTGATGGCTCCAAGTCTATCTGTGCAGCCCAGACCCCTCCTCATCTCCAGACCCTGGAAGCTGATGCCTTGGGCAGCTCCTCCTATTTCCCAGGCACCAGGAATGTGAGCTTCTCCCTCCCCACAGTCCTGCTGTCCTCAGGGCCCCTATGTCTCTGAAGGCACCACCATCTTCCAAGATACATGGGCCTCCCCAGGGTCTAGGAGTGCCAGACACGTAACTAGAAATGAGATGGCATCACTGTCTAAATAAAACACCACTACATGGAAATAGAACACCACTACATGGAAATAGAACATGGGAGCCCCTTGAATGTGGCAAGAGCACCCTCCCAGGCATGTTCCACCCTCACCCCGGGCTCATCAGGAGGGTTCTTAAGATGCAGACAGTTTTAAGGGGGTTGGAGGAATAGTTGAGAGGCTGAGATGTTGCACCCACAGCTGAGAATCCCTTTCTAGCACTCTGTGTCCTCACAAATCCCCAGAAATCGTCCTCCCCTGGGGAGTTCTCAAGCCCTTACAGACCTGTCCTCTCTGTGCCATCCTGCATATGCCTCCCTTGAGCTGGGTGTCCCTCTGATGGACGCATCCATTCACTGCCTGCCCCATGGGTTGTGTCCAAAGGTGGAATCTGTTATCAATGTGGATTTCTAATGGGAGTAACTTCCTCCATAAGGGAAGCCTCAGCCTCACCAGCAACAGCAGACACGGCCAGGCATGTAGACACAGAGGTAGTGAGATGGAAAGTGGGCACAGCCCAGAGAGCCTGCCCACCTCATCCTGGGGCGACCAGGACAAGGAAGCAACAGCAATCTTGCGAGCACATGTAGGAGTGACTTTCTGGAGCAGGATGAGCCTCATGGGCATGAGACCATTGTGATGCTCAGGGTCTCCCCCTAGAAAGGCACACATTTAATTCTCCATTTTGAAATTTGAAGCAGTGCCTCCACAAATTATGCAGCCCGTTCTGTTCTGGAGGAACCATTCTTATCAGAACTTGGTGCTGGATTGACTTGGAGAAAAGCCTGACCATAATCTTCAGGATGAAATAAAGGCCTGGATGAATGGATACTCCAGTCTCTATGCAGACTTGCAGAAGACGGGAGCCTTCGGCATTCAGAAGAGGAATTCAGACTGTGCAAGATCTGAGGCCAGGCTCCAGCTCCCCAGGTCCTTTGGTGAGCAGGAGCTCCCTGAACCCACCATGGGTCCTTGCTAGGGTTGTCTTGCCCATGTGTGCTTTAGACAGCATCACCTCTTATTCCATGGTGTAGATGGAGAATCCTCAATAAAGCCTTCCCAAGAATATGATTATCACATCTTGAGCTCAGCCTCCCCGCAGTTTTTTTTAATATTGACAGCCACTTCAGAGAGAGTCCTCTTTGAGCTTTACAAGAAATATCCTGGTGTGAAAAAAGACCAAAACCAGATAGCCAGCCTGAACACTCTCTGTTTAGAGAAAGCTGGCTTAGCAATGTTGTATGTCTTTTGGATGTGCTGTGTTATTCATATATGAGAAGAAAGAGTTTCAAGGGTTAGCAAATAGCGTCACATTCAGCAGAGAACATGTGGTTGGGGACTAGGGCAATGGTGACTCCTCAGACCTCAGCTGCAGCCTGATAAATGTGGTTAACAGAGTAGAAGGCAGTGACATGAAATGGGTGTCCACAGCCTTGTGTTGGGAATTGAATGAGAAAGAAGAGCTTGAACTTGGATGTTCCCCAGAGGGAGCACAGGGTCAGATGAGTTTTTCAAGATAGGCGTGATTGGTCTTTCCCAGGGTTGGGCCCATAATGAAAGGCAATTATAGATTAACGGGTAATAAGTAACGGGAGGAGGGCACTTTGTCTTCCAATTACATGCTGATTTGCTAGGTGGCTCAATGACAAGGTAATTAAGGTGAAGGAAACAAATGTAGCAGGCACAGCGTGGGGTGGACAGTCAGCTGTCGGTGGCTTCTGCTGAGATGGCCAGAGGACTCCAGGTTCCCCTGCCGCGGCTGGCCACAGGACTGCTGCTTCTCCTCAGTGTCCAGCCCTGGGCTGAGAGTGGAAAGGTGTTGGTGGTGCCCACTGATGGCAGCCCCTGGCTCAGCATGCGGGAGGCCTTGCGGGAGCTCCATGCCAGAGGCCACCAGGCGGTGGTCCTCACCCCAGAGGTGAATATGCACATCAAAGAAGAGAAATTTTTCACCCTGACAGCCTATGCCGTTCCATGTAGCCAGAAAGAATTTGATCGCGTTACGCTGGGCTACACTCAAGGGTTCTTTGAAACAGAACATCTTCTGAAGAGATATTCTAGAAGTATGGCAATTATGAACAGTGTGTCTTTGGCCCTTCATAGGTGTTGTGTGGAGCTACTGCATAATGAGGCCCTGATCAGGCACCTGAATGCTACTTCCTTTGATGTAGTTTTAACAGACCCCGTTAACCTCTGCGGGGCGGTGCTGGCTAAGTACCTGTCGATTCCTACTGTGTTTTTTTGGAGGTACATTCCATGTGACTTAGACTTTAAGGGCACATAGTGTCCAAATCCTTACTCCTATATTCCTAAGTTACTAACGACCAATTCAGACCACATGACATTCCTGCAAAGGGTCAAGAACATGCTCTACCCTCTGGCTGTGTCCTACATTTGCCATACTTTTTCTGCCCCTTATGCAAGTCTTGCCTCTGAGCTTTTTCAGAGAGAGGTGTCAGTGGTGGATCTTGTCAGCTATGCATCTGTGTGGCTGTTCCGAGGGGACTTTGTGATGGACTTCCCCAGGCCGATCATGCCCAACATGGTCTTCACTGGGGGCATCAACTGTGCCAACGGGAAGCCACTATCTCAGGTCTGTATTGGTGCCTTCATCCAATCAATGTTCCAGGCAAAACACTTTTTAAAAAATGTATTTACTTACAAGTGCTTCCATATCTACTTATCTTTCCAAAGATTTTATTTTGGCTTCTTTATAACAGATAAACTGTTGAGGGGCCTAGTGTATTTCAAGTTTTCAGTGGTCACTGAGAGGAAGAAGAGGCACGGACGAGGGTCTGTCAGAGGATGGACAAGGACTGCTGTGACTCACGGACACTGTTTGTAAAGGCACCATCTTCATGGTTGTGCATGTCCTTCAGCTCGGCAGGATCAGGGACACTACATTCGGAACTGATCCATCCTGGGGTTTTTGCTTGCCTGATTTTCAGCTGAATGGTGATGCAACAGTAAATTACAATTGTGGACATGATAATTTTTAGTGGTCCCGTCTTGCGAAAGATACAGAGGTGACCACAGGAGACCTAGGCACTCACAGGAAGTAGAAGTGTCAAAGAGGTTGACTCAGTTGAGTGGAAGTGGGGCTGTGAAGGTGGGATGGATGCATGTGATCAGAGAATGAAACATGGAGTTCAGTTTCCAGAGAGGGATCTGTCCTGAGAAAAGTTTTTCTGACCAGGAGTTGGGGGTCTGGTGTATGATGTGGGGACATCGTAGAGTTTGGAAGGTATGGTGATGGTTGCATGTCAAAAGGGTCTTCTACTTGGAATGCTGAAATTATCAAGAGTGGGTGGAAGGGACTAGGGAGGAGATAAGACTGTGAATCTATAAGCCCAGTGAAGCTGGGACCAGTGATGAATGGACATGTGTCCAAGAAGGGAAGTGTTTCTCAGGTGAAGCTGATCATATCACCAAACCCACCCTATCCCACTCCAAGTTTCTATAGTGGGATCTATTCTTTTTCCAAAAATTTCAGAGGTGGCTTTCATTAATACAGAATATTTGGGTTTCATTGAAATAGTACTCTGGGATGTGAAAAACCAAATTCACACACCAATGAATTTGGTTTCTAAATCCATTAAGGGAGCCATCCTTTGTTTTTGTTTTTCTTGAGACTGAGCCTCGTTCTGTCACCCAGGCTGGAGGGCAGTGGCCGGATCTCCACTCACTGCAACCTTCACCTCCCGGGTTTAAGAGATTCTCCCACCTCAGTCTCCTGAGCAACTGGGACTGCCGGCATGTGCCACTGCTCCTGGCAATTTTGTTTTTTTTTTTTTTAGTAGAGATGAGGTTTCGCAATGTTAGCCAGGCTGGTCTTGAACTCCTGACCTCATGTGATCTGCCTGCCTCGGCCTCCCAAAGTGCTGGGATTACAGGCAAGAGCCACCAAGCCCAGTGAGGGAGCCATCTTTCTTGTGAGAGAATTGAGCCCTTTTTTGTCATATTCACTGAATTTATATGAACTTCCATGAGTTTAGGTCCTTTGTATTCTTATTTCTGTACTTCTTTTTATTAGTGTAGGTATTATTGCAAAGGACACTAAACTTTATTTTTGTTTTTGATCAAACCGCAAGATATTTGTTCTACTGGTTTTCTTTTCCCCTTATGCAATGTAGTTACTGAATTGTAAAAAATATATATGTTCTTTAGCTTTGTAAAAATGTGGAAAATTAGGAAGGCATTTGAATAGTGATTGTGGCTCTTTTCTTGTGGTTTTTCACTATGAATATATTCTTTAGACTGAACTGCACTGGCTCAAATCTTCACTGTCATTTTTCTAGCTATGTGACCTAGGACAGGTACCCTAAGCATTGTGGTTTTAATGTTGTTATAGTGAGCACCCAATAAATATTATCTGTTATCATTCTTATTATTTTAGTTTAATTGCATTTATTTTATGCTGAATTTCTTCCAGAGCCATAGGTAATTTTTTTCTTCAGTTTCTTCTGGGATGTCTTTTTCTTCTGTGCAACCTCATCCTCAGGTTTAGGAACAATTTGTTCCTTATCAGTAAAGATCATCTTGAATGTGGCAGTGGGGGGTCATGTAAGGGTTAATCCAATAATGAGCTCTGCAAGACGCTTGGCTCATCTTGGATGCTTTGTTTACTTGGATAAGCTTAATGATGAGAGAATCTACATCTAAATTATTATATTTAGTATTCTCTGCATTTTAAAGCACGTGCAGCAAAAATCCAGCACCCTATTTGGGCCACCGACCTTGTGTCCAGCCCCACTGCTCGGCCCTGGGCACACTTGCCAGCCCCTCCATTGCAATATCGAAATGGTGCACACTGCTTCCATAAAGTGACATCCTTCAGACACTTGGTGGCTCTTTGTATATGCATACATTGATGTCCTGGGTAGTTTCACGAATGTCCTTTAAGTGAACAGGAAAACTGAAACCTCTTGAATTGCATGATTTTGTGGTGTTTCTGGGTCAAGTGAATAAAGAAGAATTTTCACAGATCACCTTAGGCCTCTTAGAGGAAGAGCTATCATCATCATTAGTAGAGTTTAAGACTCCTGCAGGACAAGATGTGTCACCTGGAGACCTTTGCCATGTTCGTGCCAATTTACTGAGTGCATGAAAGATCATTTACACCAAAATCTTTATCATGTATTATCTGTGACAGACATGCCATTATCATTTTTATTACATTGATTTCCTTTGTTATTTTGTCACGCTTACTTACTTGGTTTGGTTGACCCTTAGATTTGAAATTTTTCTACAAATATACAAGACCAAAGTTGAAATCTTACGTTTCTTCTCCCTCTCTTTCCCTTGATTTAAAGTTTATGGATAGTTTGAATTATTTGATTGGTCTTCTCAAAGAAATAACTGTGGAATTTGTATATTCTTTTCACTGTTTCATTTTCCGTTTCGTTAACTGCAGCTTATTTTTGCCTTAATGATTTCATCCTAGTTTCTTTTGGTTGATTTGTAGCTGCTTTTGCAACTTCGTTAGAGGACTATTACACTTCTTTACATTTGATTTTTCTTAATGAAGCTTTGAGGGCTCGAGTAAAAGATTTCTTTTACTTAGGTTTTGGTAAAAATTGCTGTTCTTTTCATTGCTTTTAGATAATTTAAATATCAGTTTTTAAATTTCTCCTTTGATGCAGTGACTGTCTATAAGGCTGTTACCTAATTCTGATATTGTTAATAATTTTGTAGTCATCTCCCTCTTATTTTTTCAAGTTATTTTGTATTATAATAAGAATGTTTCTTATGAAGACACTACTTAAAAAATTCTTAATAGGTTACCTTGATGGTTTAATACAGAATTATCCAATAGAAATATAATGTAAGCCACATACATAATTTAAACTTTTCTAGTGGGCATGTTAGAAACCAGCAAAAAGAAACCACTGAAATTAATTTTACTAATGCATTGTTTAACCAGACATATCACAAATATTATCCTTTCAACATATATTCAATATAAGATTATGACTTAACTATTTGACATAGTTTTTTCTTGCTAAGTCTTCAAAATCTAGCATATATCCGACATTTACAGCATATCTCAATTTGGAATAGTCACATTTCAAGTGCTCAATAGTCATATGTAGTTAGTGACTACCATATGGTCAATGTTTACAAATGTAAACATTGTAAGAGACTTACATTTTCTTCACATAGTTTGCTGTTATCGTTAAATAATAATCCTTAAAATCCATTTTATTGGATACCAGTATTGCTACTCCTATGTTATTTTTTGAATTCCCCATCTCTTTTCATTTGAAAATGATTTGTAGGCAGGTGGGTGGCTCACACCTGCAATTTCAGCCCTTTGGGAGACTGATGCAGGAGGATTGTTTGAGCCCAGGAGTCTGAGAGCAGCCTGGGAAACGTGCTGAGACTCCATCTCTACAAAAAATCAAAAAATTATCCAGGTGTGATGGCGCACACCTGTGGTCCCAGCTACTCAGGAGGCTGAGGCAGGAGGATTACTTGATCTGAGGAGGTGGAGGCTGCAGTGTGCCATGTTCACACCACCTCACTCCAGCCTGAGTGACAGAGTGAGGCCCCATTTCAAAAAAATAAAAATTTCTTTGGCATATGGAAATCTTGTTTAAAAAGCTTAGAAAACATTTTTTGAAACTCCAATATGAAAAGCTGGGTGCAGTGGCATGCGCCTGTGGTCCCAGGTACTTGGGAGGCTCAGGTGGGAGGATCATTGAGCTCAGGAGTTTCAGCACCTGTGGTTTTTTGATTTATTTATTTAAAACACAACAAAAACCAAAATTGCTTCCATCTCATAGTCTTTTGATGTCAGCATTCTGATTCTGTCCATTCTTAATCTTATTCTTTCCACTGAATGTAAGCTCATTTCTTTAACAGAAATTTCCTTTTTCCTTATTAATTTTGGAATTTCATGGTACTTTTCCACTTTTAGGGAGATGCAGTGCAGCGTCTTCAACTCTCCCACTCTTACGCCTGTCTCCTTCACTTGTAAGAGCCCTTGTGATTACACTGTCCTGCCCAGATACCCAGTACAATCTCCCCATCTTAAAACTCTTAATTTAATCATATCTGTGAAGTCTCTTCCACCTGTAACGGAACATATTCCCAGGTTTGAGGAAGTACAATGTAGATACTTTTGTGGGGCTGTGATTCTGCCTACCACAGACACTAAGCTTAAAGTGAAACCCACATCTTATTCAAGGCTTGGAGGTTTTCCTCTATTCGGCCATTTAAATTTATTTTTTGTTCCTTTTCTCCATAGTCTTCTATTCTCCAGGCTTCAGAGCTATCAGCTTACCATTCAATTATCTCCTTTTTTCCTGATCTTCCTTTTTTCATTTTTAAAAAACAATACCTTTCAAAGAGCAAAAGTTTTAGATTTTGATGAGGTTCTTTCTAGCAAAGTTTTATCATTTGTTGTTTTTGTACCCTAAGGAATCTTTACCCCAAGATGTGAAGATTAGTTTCTGTGTTCTCTTACAAACATTAAAGAATTCCAGTTTTTATGTTTAGGTCTGTGAGATTGGCAGAGGGGAATGAGACCACACAGGTCAGTCTTTCAGGATGCTTTTTTCTGTCTCTGGACTTTGCTGGGGTGACCTCACTGACACCGATGGCTTCCACATATGCGGATGGCTCCAAGTCTATCTGTGCAGCCCAGACGCCTCCTCATCTCCAGACCCTGGAAGCTGATGCCTTGGGCAGCTCCTTCTGTTTCCCAGGCACCAGGAGCTCCTCCCTCCCCATAGTTCTGCTATCCTTAGGGCCCCTAGGTCTCTGGAGTACCACCGTCTTCCAAGGTACATGGGCCTCCCCAGGGTCTGGGAGTCCCAGACATGTGACAAGAAATCAGATGACTTCACTGTCTAAATAAAACACTACTACTTGGAGGTAGAACATGGGAGCCCATGAATGTGGGAAGAGCACACTACCAGGCGTGTTCTACCCGTCACCTGGGCTCATCATGAGGGCGCTTAGGAAGCATATAGTTTTAAGGGGGTTGGAGGAATAGTTCAGAGGCTGAGAGGTTGCACCCACAGCTGAGAATCCCTTTCTAGTGCTCTATGTCCTTAGAAATTCCCAGGAATCATCCTCTACTGGACAGTTCCCAAAGCCCTTGCAGACCTTCCTTTTCTGTGCCATCCTGCGTGTGCTGCCCTTGAGCTGGGTTTCCCCCGGTAGACGCTTCCATTCACTGCCTGTCCCATGGGTTCTGTCCAAAGGTGGAATCTGTTATCAATGTGGAGTAATTTCCTCCCTAAGGGAAGCCTCAGCCTCACCAGCAATGGCAGACACGGCCAGGCAAGAAGACACACGGGCAGTGAGATAGAAAGTGCACACCCCAGAGAGCCTGCCCACATCATCCTGAGGTGACCAGGACAAGGTGGCATCAGCAATCTTGCGAGCACAGCACATGTGGGAGTGACTTTCTGGAGTAGGATGAGCCTCATTGGGCTTGAGGCCCTTGTGAGTGCTCAGGGTCTCTCCTTTAGAAAGGCACATATTTAATTCTCCATCTTGAAATTTGGACTAGGGCCCCCACAAATTGTGCAGCCCGTTCTGTTCTGGAGGAACCATTCTTATCAGAACTTGGTGCTGGATTGACTTGGAGAAAAGCCTGACCATAATCTTCAGGATGAAATAAAGGCCTGGATGAATGGACACTTCAGTCTCTAAGCAGACTTGCAGAAGACTGGAGCCTTCGGCATTCAGAAGAGGAATTCAGACTGTGCAAGATCTGAGGCCAGGCTCCAGCTCCCCCGGTCCCTTGGTGAGCAGGGAGCTCCCTGAACCCACCGTGGGTCCTTGCTAGGGTTGTCTTGCCCATGTGTGCTTTAGATAGCAGCACCTCTTCTTCCATGGTGTATATGGAGAATCCTCAACAAAGTCTTCCCAAGAATCTGATCATCACATCTTGAGCTCAGCCTCCCTGCAGCTTTTTCTATATTGACAGCCACTTCAGAGAGAGTCCTCTTTGATCCTTGCAAGAAATATCCTGGTGCGAAAAACGACCAAAACCACATAGCCAGCCTCCACGCTGTTCAGAGAAAGCTGGCTTAGCAATGTTTTATGTTTTTTGGATGTGCTGTGTTACTCATACATGAGAAGAAAGTTTCAAGGGTTAGCAAATAGGGTCACATCCAGCAGAGAGCATATGACTGGGGGCTAGAGCAATGGTGACTCCTCAGACCTCAGCTGCTGCCTGATAAACATGGTTAACAGAGAAGTAGGAGACAGTGACATGAAATGGGTGTTCACAGCGTTGTGTTGGGAATTGGATGAGAAACAAGAGCTTGAACTTGGATGTTCCCCAGAGTGAGCACAGGGTCAGGTGAGTTTTTCAAGATAGTCGTGATCGGTCTTTTCCAGGGTGGGGCCCACAGTGAAAAACAATGATAGATTAATGGTTAATAATTAACTAGAGGAGGGCACTCTGTCTTCCAATTACATGTTGATTTGCTAAGTGGCTCAGTGACAAGGTAATTAAGACGAAGAAAGCAAATGTAGCAGGCACAGCGTAGGGTGGACAGTCAGCTGTCGGTGGCTTCTGCTGAGATGGCCAGAGGACTCCAGGTTCCCCTGCCGCGGCTGGCCACAGGACTGCTGCTTCTCCTCAGTGTCCAGCCCTGGGCTGAAAGTGGAAAGGTGTTGGTGGTGCCCACTGATGGCAGCCACTGGCTCAGCATGCGGGAGGCCTTGCGGGAGCTCCATGCCAGAGGCCACCAGGCGGTGGTCCTCACCCCAGAGGTGAATATGCACATCAAAGAAGAGAACTTTTTCACCCTGACAACCTATGCCATTTCGTGGACCCAGGATGAATTTGATCGCCATGTGCTGGACCACACTCAACTGTACTTTGAAACAGAACATTTTCTGAAGAAATTTTTCAGAAGTATGGCAATGTTGAACAATATGTCTTTGGTCTATCATAGGTCTTGTGTGGAGCTACTACATAATGAGGCCCTGATCAGGCACCTGAATGCTATTTCCTTTGATGTGGTTTTAACAGACCCCGTTAACCTCTGCGCGGCGGTGCTGGCTAAGTACCTGTCGATTCCTACTGTGTTTTTCTTGAGGAACATTCCATGTGATTTAGACTTTAAGGGCACACAGTGTCCAAACCCTTCCTCCTATATTCCTAGATTACTAACAACCAATTCAGACCACATGACATTCGTGCAAAGGGTCAAGAACATGCTCTACCCTCTGGCCCTGTCCTACATTTGCCATGCTTTTTCTGCTCCTTATGCAAGCCTTGCCTCTGAGCTTTTTCAGAGGGAGGTGTCAGTGGTGGATATTCTCAGCCATGCATCTGTGTGGCTGTTCCGAGGGGACTTTGTGATGGACTACCCCAGGCCAATCATGCCCAACATGGTCTTCATTGGGGGCGTCAACTGTGCCAGCAGGAAGCCACTATCTCAGGTCTGTATTGGTGCCTTCATCCAATCAATGTTCCAGGCAAAACACTTTTTTAAAAAATGTATTTATTTAAAATTGCTTCCATATTTACTTATCTTTCCAAATATTTCATTTCTGCTTCTCGTTGTCATAATAGCCTTCAGTGAGATAAACTCTTAAGGGGTCTCTAGTAGCGTATTTCAGGTTTTAAATGGTCACTGAGAGGAAGAGGAAGTAGACACGAATGTTTGTAAAAGGATGGACAAGGACTGGTGTGACTCATAGAGACTGTTGGTTTGTAAAGGCACCATCTTCATGGTTGTGCATGTCCTTCAGCTCGGCAGGAACAGGGACACTACGTTTGGAACTGATCCATCCTGGATTTTTTGCTAGCATGATTTTCAGGGGAAAGATGATGCAACAGTAAATTACAATTGTTGACATGATAATTTTTAGTGGTCCCATCTTGCAAATGATAGAGAGGTGACCACAGGAGACCTAGGCACTCACATGAAATAGAAGTGTCAGAGAGGTTGACTCAGTGGAAGTGGGGCAATGAAGTTGGGATGGATGTCTGTGATTAGAGAATGACACACGAAGTTCAGTTTCCAGACAGGGATCTGTGCTGTCAAGAGATTTTCTGGTCAGGATTTCGGGTCTGGTGCATGATGTGGGGACATCTCAGAGTTCGGAAGGCAAAGTAATGGTTGCATCTCAAATGATTCTTCTACTTGGAATGCTGAAATTATCAAGAAATGGCGGAAGGGGCTAGGGAGGAGATAAGACTGTGAATCTATAAGCCCAGTGAAGCTGGGGACAGTGATGAATGGACATGCGTCCAAGAAGGGAAGCATTTCTCAGGAGAGGCTCATCACATCACCAAACCCAGCCTATTGCACTCCAGGTTTCTATAGTGGGATCTACTCCTTTACCAAAAATTTCAGAGGCAGCTTTCATTAATCCAGAATATTTGGGTTTCATTGAAATGGTACTCTGGGACCTGAATATTGTTTCTTATTCCTTGCTGTGCCATGTACATCGTGAGAGAATCAGCCTTTTTATGTCATATTCACCGAATGTGTATGAACTTCCATGACTTAGATCCTTTTGTATTCTTATTTCTGTGCCTTTTTTATAAATATAGGTATTATTGCAAAAGACTCTAAGCTTCATTTTTCTTTTTGATCAAACGACATGATTTTTTAATGCAATGTAGTTATTCAATTATAAAATACGTGTTTATTTAGATTTGTAAAAATGTTGAAAAGTGGGATGGCATTTAAATAGTGACTGTTGCCCTTCCAGTTTTTCTTTCTTTTTTTTTTTTTTTTATTATACTTTAAGTTCTAGGGTACATGTGCACAAATTGCAGGTTTTATACATAGGTATACATGTGCCATGTTGGTTTCCTGCACCCATCAACTCGTCATTTGCATTAGGTATTTTTCCTAATGCTATCCCTCCCCCAGTCCCCCACCCCACAATAGGCTCCAGCGTGTGATGTTCCCCGGCCTGTGTCCAGTGTTCTTGCTGTTCAGTTCCCACCTATGAGTGAGAACATGCGGTGTTTGGTTTTCTGTCCATGTGATAGTTTGCTGAGAATGATGGTTTACAGCTTTGTCCATCTCCCTGCAAAGGACATGAACTCATCCTTTTTTATGGCTGCATAGTATTCCATGGTGTATATGTGCCACATTTTCTTAATCCAGTCTATCATTGATGGACATTTGGATTGGTTCCAGGTCTTTGCTATTGTGAATAGTGCCACAATAAACATACGTGTGCATGTGTCCTTAGAGTAGTATCATTTATAATCCTTTGGGTATATACCCAGTAATGGTATGGCTGTGTCAAATGGTATTTCTAGTTCTAGGTCCTTGAGGAATCGCCACACTGTCTTCCACAATGGTTGAACTAATTTACACTCCCACCAACGGTGTAAAAGCGTTCCTATTTCTCCACATCCTCTCCAACATCTGTTGTTTCCTGACTTTTTAATGGTCACCATTCTAACTGGCGTGAGATGGTATCTCATTGTGGTTTTGATTTGCATTTCTCTGATGACCAGTGATGATGAGCATTTATTCATGTGTCTGCTGGCTGCATAAATGTCTTCTTTTGAGAAGTGTCTGTTCATA
Organism: Pan paniscus; assembly: GCF_029289425.2. Taxonomy (NCBI): domain Eukaryota; kingdom Metazoa; phylum Chordata; class Mammalia; order Primates; family Hominidae; genus Pan; species Pan paniscus. The sequence goes on from NC_073262.2 coordinate 136,349,984, forward strand.
TCCTTTGCCCACTTTTTGATGGGGTTGTTTGTTTGTTTTTTTTCTTATAAATTTGTTTGAGTTCTCTGTAGATTTTGGATATTAGCCCTTTGTCAGATGGGTAGATTGCAAAAATTTTCTCCCATTCTGTAGGTTGCCTGTTCACTCTGATGGTAGTTTCTTTTGCTGTGGAGAAGCTCTTTAGTTTAATTAGATCCCATTTGTCTATTTTGGCTTTTGTTGCCATTGCTTTTGGGGTTTTAGTCATGAAGTCCTGGCCCATGCCTATGTCTTCTAGGCCATGCCTATGCCTAAATGATATTGCCTAGGTTTTCTTCTAGGATTTTTATGGTTTTAGGTCTAACATTTGAGTCTTTAATCCATCTGGAATTAATTTGTGTATAAGGTGTAAGGAAGGGATCCTGTTCCAGCTTTCTACATATGGCCAGTTTTCCCAGCACCATTTATTAAATAAGGAATCCTTTCCCCATTGCTTGTTTTTGTCAGGTTTGTCAAAGATCAAATGGTTGTAGATGTGTGGTGTTATTTCTGAGCCCACTGTTCTGCTCCATTGGTCTATATATCTGTTTTGGTACCAGCACCATGCTTTTTGTTACTGCAGCCTTGTAGTACAGTTTGAAGTCAGGTAGCATGATGCCACCAGCTTTGTTTTTTTTTTTTTTTTTTTTTGCTTAGGATTGTCTTGGCAATGCAGGCTCTTTTTTGATTCCATATGAACTTTAAAGTAGTTTTTTCCAATTTTGTGAAGTCATTGGTAGCTTGATGGGTTTGGCATTGAATCTATAAATTACCTTGGGCGGTATGGCCATTTTCACGATATTGATTCTTCCTATCCATGAGCATGGAATGTTCTTCCATTTGTTTGTGTCCTCTTTTATTTCGTTGAGCAGTGGTTTGTAGTTCTCCTTGAAGAGGTCCTTCACATCCCTTTTAAGTTGGATTCCTAGGTATTTTATTCTCTTTGTAGCAATTGTGAATGGGAGTTCACTCATGGTTTGGCTCTGTTTGTCTGTTATTGGTGTATAGGAATGCTTGTGATTTTTGCACATTGATTTTGTATCCTGGGACTTTGCTGAAGTTGCTTATCAGCTTAAGGAGATTTTGGGCTGAGACAATGGGGTGTTCTAGATATACAATCATGTCATCTGCAAACAGGGACAATTTGACTTCCTCTTTTCCTAATTGAATACTCTTTATTTCTTTCTCTTGCCTGATTGCCCTGGCCAGAACTTCCAACAGTATGTTGAGTAGGAGTGGTGAGAGAGGTCATCCTTGTTTTATGCCAGTTTTCAAAGGGAATGCTTCCAGTTTTTGCCTACTCAGTATGATATTGGCTGCGGGTTTATCATAAATAGCTCTTATTATTTTGAGATACATTCCATCAATACCTAGTTTATTGCCAGTTTTAGGCATGAAGGGATGTTTAATTTTGTTGGAGGCCTTTTCTGCATCTGTTGAAATAATCATGTGGTTTGTCATTGGTTCTGTTTATGTGATGGATTACATTTATTGATTTGCATATGTTGAACCAGCCTTGCATCCCAAGGATGAAGCCGACTTGATTGATGTGGATAAACTTTTTCATGTGCTGCTGGATTTGGTTTGCAGAATTTTACTGAGGATTTTTGCATCGATGTTCATCAGGGATATTTGTCTAAAATTTTCTTTTTTTGTTGTGTCCCTGCCAACCTTTGGTATCAGGATGATGCTGGCCTCATAAAATGAGTTAGAGAGGATTCCCTCTTTTTCTATTGATTGGAATAGTTTCAGAAGGAATGGTACCAGCTCCTGTTTGTACCTCTCTGGTAGAATTCAGCTGTGAGGAAGGGGAACATCACACACCGGGGCCTGTTGTGGGGTAGGGGGAGCAGGGAGGGATAGCATTAGGAGATATACCTAATGTTAAATGACGAGTTAATGGGTGCAGCACACCAACATGGCACATGTATACATATGTAACAAACCTGCACATTGTGCACATGCACCCTAAAACTTAAAGTATAATAATAATAATAATAATAATAATAATAAAAAGAATTTGGCTGTGAATCCATCTGGTCCTGGACTTTTTTTGGTTGGTAGGCTATTAATTATTGCCTCAATTTCAGAGCCTGTTGTTGGTCTATTCAGAGATTCAACTTCTTCCTGCTTTAGTCTTGGGAGGGTGTATGTGTCCAGGAATTTATCCATTTCTTCTAGATTTTCTAGTTTATTTGTGTAGACGTATTTATAGTATTCTCTGATGGTAGTTTGTATTTCTGTGGGATCGGTGGTGATATCGCCTTTACTATTTTTTATTGCGTCTATTTGATTCTTCTCTCTTTTCTTCTTTATTAGTCTTGCCAGAGGTCTATCAATTTTCTTGATCTTTTCAAAATCCATCTCCTGGATTCATTGATTTTTTTGAAGGTTTTTTTGTGTCTCTATCTCTTTCAGTTCTGCTCTGATCTTAGTTATTTCTTCCCTTCTGCTAGCTTTTGAATTTGTTTGCTCTTGCTTATCTAGTTCTTTTATTTGTGATGTTAGTGTGTTGATTTTAGATCTTTCCTGCTTTCTCCTGTGGGGATTTAATGCTATAAATTTCCCTGACACACTGATTTAAATGTGTCCCAGGGATTCTGGTATGTTGTGTCTTTGTTCTCGTTGGTTTCAAAGAACATCTTTATTTCTGCCTTCACTTCGTTATTTACCCAGTAGTCATTCAGGAGGAGGTTGTTCAGTTTCCATGTAGTTGTGCGATTTTGAGTGAGTTTCTTAATCCAGAGTTCTAATTTGACTGCACTGTGGTCTGAGAGACAGTTTGTTGTGATTTCTATTCTTTTACATTTGCTGAGGAGTGCTTTACTTACAATCATATGGTCAATTTTAGAATAAGTGTGATGTGGTGCTGAGAAGAATGTATATTCTCTTGACTTAGGGTGGAGAGTTCTGTAGATGTCTATTAGGTCTGCTTGGTGCAGAGCTGAGTTCAGGTCCTGGATATCCTTGTTAACCTTTGGTCTTGTTGATCTGTCTAATATTGACAGTGGGATGTTAAAGTCTCTCATTATTATTGTGTGGGGGTCTAAGTCTCTATGTAGGTCTCTAAGAACTTGCTTTATGAATCTAGGTGCTCCTGTATTGGGTGCATATATATTTAGGATAGTTAGCTCTTGTTGTTGAATTGCTCCCTTTACCATTATGTAATGGCCTTCTTTGTCTCTTTTGATTTTTGTTAAAGTCTGTTTTATCAGAGACTAGGATTGCAACCCCTGCTTTTTTTTTGCTTTCCATTTGTTTGGTAGATCTTCCTCCATCCCTTTATTTTGAGCCTATGTGTGTCTCTGCACGTGAGATGGGCCTCCTGAATACAGCATACCGATGGGCCTTGACTCTTTATCCAATTTGCCAGTCTGTGTTTTTTAATTGCAGCATTTAGCCCATTTACATTTAAGGTAAATATTGTTATGAGTGAATTTGATCCTGTCATTATGGTGTTAGCGGGTTATTTTGCCCGTTAATTGATGCAGTTTCTTCACAGCATCGATAGTTTTTACAATTTGGCATGTTTTTGCAGTGGCTGGTACTGGTGTTTCTTTCCATGTTTAGTGCTTCCTTTAGGAGCTCTTGTAAGGCAGGCCTGGTGGTGACAAAATCTCTCAGCATTTGCTTGTCTATAAAGGATTTTATTTCTCCTTCACTTATGAAGCTTAGTTTGGCTGCATATGAATTTCTGGGTTGAAAATTCTTTTCTTTAAGAATGTTGAATATTGGCCCCCACTCTCTTCTGTCTTGTAGGGTTTCTGCAGAGAGATCTGCTGTTAGTCCGATGGGCTTCCCTTTGTGGGTAACCCGACCTTTCTCTCTGGCTGCCCTTAACATTTTTTCCTTCATTTCAACTTTGGTGAATCTGACAATTATGTGTCTTGGAGTTGTTCTTCTCGAGGAGTATCTTTGTGGTGTTCTCTGTATTTCCTGAATTTGAATGTTGGCCTGCCTTGCTAGGTTTGGGAAGTTCTCCTGGATAATATCCTGAAGAGTGTTTTCCAACTTGTTTCCATTCTCCGCATCACTTTCAGGTACACCAGTCAAACGTAGATTTGGTCTTTTCACATAGTCCCATATTTCTTCAAGGCTTTCCTTGTTTCTTTTTACTCTTTTTTCTCTAACCTTGTCTTCTCACTTTATTTCATTAATTTGATCTTCAGTCACTGATACCCTTTCTTCCAGTAGCTCTAATCGGCTATTGAATTTTGTGCATGTGTTATGAAGTTCTTCTGCCATGGTTTTCAGCTCCATCAGGTCATTTAAGGTCTTCTCTACAGTGTTTATTCTAGTTAGGCATTCATCTAACCTTTTTTCAAGGTTCAACCTTCCTTGCAATAGGTTCGAACATGCACTTTTAGCTTGGAGAGGTTTGTTATTACCAAACTTCTGAAGCCTACTTCTGTCAACTCGTCAAAGTCATTCTCTTTCCAGCTTTGCTCCATTGCTAGCAAGGAGCTGTGATCCTTTGGAGGAGATGTGCTGATGCACTATGGTTTTTAGAATTTTCAGCTTTTCTGCTCTAGTTTCCCCCCATCTTTGTGGTTTTATGTACCTTAGGTCTTTGATGTTGGTGACCTACAGATGGGGTTTTGGTGTAGATGTCCTTTTTGTTGATGTTTATGCTGTTCCTTTCTGTTTGTTAGTTTTCCTTCTAACAGTCAGGTCCCTCAGCTGCAGGTCTGTTGGAGTTTGCTGGAGGTCCACTCCAGATGCTCTTTGCTTGGGTATCACCAGTGGAGGCTGCAGAACAGCAAATATTGCAGAACAGCAAATATTGCTGCCTGATCCTTCCTCTGGAAGCTTCATACCAGAGGCGCACCCACCTATATGAGGTGTCTGTTGGCCCCTACTGGGAGGTGTTTCCCAGTCAAGATACACGGAGGTCAGGGACCCGCTTGAGGAGGCAGTCTGTCCATTCTCAGAGCTCAAATGCCATACTGGGAGAACCAGTGCTGTCTTCAGAGCTGTCAGACAGGGATGTTTAAGTCTGCTGTTCCCCACATGTTCAGAAGTTGTCTGCTGCCTTTTGTTCAGATATGCCCTGCCCACAGAGGTGGAGTCTATAGCGGCAGTAGCCCTTGCTGAGCTGTGGTGGGCTCTGTTCAGTTTGAGCTTCCTGGATGCTTTGTTTATCTACTCAAGCCTCAGCAATGGCGGACACCCCTCACCCAGCCAGGCTGCCGCCTCACAGTTCAATCTCAGACTGCTGCACTAGCAGTGAGCAAGGCTCCGTGGGCATGGGAGCTGCTAAGCCAGGCAGGGGAGAGAATCTCCTTGTCTGCCAGTTTATAAGACCTTGGGAAAAGCGCAGTATTTGGGTGGGAGTGTCCCGTTTTTCCAGGTACAGTCTGTCATGGCTTCCCTTGTCTACGAAAGGGAAATCCCTCACCCTCTTGCACTTCCTAGGTGAGGCGACGCCCTGCCCTGCTTCAGCTTGCCCTCAGTGGGCTGCACCCACTATCCAACCAGTCCCAATGAGATGAACCAGGTACCTCAGTTGGAAATGCAGAAATCATCCATCTTCTGTGTCGATCATGCTGGGAGCTGCAGGTCGGAGCTGTTCCTATTTGGCCATTGGTGCTGAAGCTTCCGTTCTCCTCTCCAACACCTCCTTTTTTTTCCTTTTCTCTTCCAGTTTTTCAATGTGAACATATTCTCTAGAGTTAACTACATTGGCTCAAATCTTCACTATCATCTCAGTGGAGCAGAACAAATTGGGAACTGTGGCACAGGTCACTCTTGCTATGCCCCTTAAGAATTCCACATTAACAAGGCTAATTTTTGAGTGTGGTAAAGAACAGGCTAGTGTATTTAGTAGTGAGTCCATTGACTGTTTCCCAACATGAGGTCACACTAGATTTAATATGGTTTGGCTCTGTGTCCCCCACCAAATCTCATCTTGAATTGTAATCCCCATAATCCCCACGTGTTGAGGACAGGACACGGTGGGAGGTCCCCACCTCCTAATCTCATCATAGTGAGTGAGTTCTTATGAGATCTGATGGTTTTATAAGGGGCCCTTATCCCTTCACTTGCAAGCTCTTCCTCTGTCTCTCTCTCTCTCTCTCTTGCTTGCTGCCATGTAAGACATCCTTTGCCTCTCTCTCATCTTCTGCCAGGATTATAAGTTTCCTGAGGCCCCTGCAGCCACATGGAACTGGAGTCAGTTAAAGCTCTTTCCTTTATAAATTACCCAGTCTTGGGTATGTCTTTATAGCAGTGTGTGAATGGACTAATACAGTAAATTGGTGTCATGGAGAGTGGAGTACTGCTATAAAACTACTTGAAAATGTGGAAGTGACTTGGAACTGGGTAACAGGCAGAGGCTGGAACAGTTTGGAGAGCTCAGAAGACAGGAAGATGTGGGAAAGTTTGGAACTTCCTGGAGACTTGTTGAACAGTTTTGACCAAAATGCTGATAACGTTGTGGACAATGAAGTCCAGGCTGAGTCTCAGATAGAGATGAGGAATCTGTTGAGAACTGGAGCAAAGGTCACTCTTGCTAAGCTTTAGCAAAGAAATTCGTGGCATTTTTGCCCCTGCCCTAGAGCTCTTTGGAACTACGAACTTGAGAGAGATGATCTGAAATTGGAACTTATGTTTAAAAGGGAAGCAGAGCATAAAAGTTTGGAAAATTTGCAGCCTGACCATGTGGTAGAAAAGAAAAACCCATTTTATGGGGAGAAATTCAAGCCAGATGCAGAAATACTAGCTAAAGAAATTTGAATAAATAAGGAGGAGCCAAATGTTAATCACCAAGACAATGGGGAAAATGGCTCCAGGGCATGTCAGAGACCTTTGCAGCAGACCCTCCCATCACAGGCCTGGAGGCCTAGGAAGGAAAAATGGTGTTTTGGGCTGGGTCCAGGCCCCCACTGCTGTGTGCAGCCTCAGGACTTGGTGCCCTGTGTCCCAGTGGCTCCACATGGCTAAAAGAGGCCAAGGTAGAGCCCAGGCCATTGCTTCAGAGGGTGCAAACCTCAAGCCTTGGCAGCATCGATGTGGTGTTGGGCCTGCAGGTACACAGAAGATAAGAATTTAGGTTTGGGAACCTCCACATAAATTTTAGAGGATGTAAGGAAATGCTTGGATGTCCAGGCAGACGTTTGCTGCATGGATGGAGTCCTTATAGAGAACCTCTGCTAGAGAAGGGTGGTAAAGAAATGTGAGGTTGGAGCCCCCACACAGAGTCTCCACTGGGGCATTGCCTAGTGGAGTTGTGAGAAGAAGGCCACAGTCCTTCAGAACCCAGAAGGGCAGATCCAATAGCTTGCACCGTGTGCCTGGAAAAGCCACAGACATCAATGCCACCCTCTGACAGCAGCCAGGACGAGGGCTTTACCCTGCAAAGCCACAGGGTTGGAGCTGCCTTAGACCGTGGGAGCCCATTTCTGGCATCACCTTGACCTAGATGTGAGACATGAAGTCAAGGGAGATTATTTTGGAGCTTTAAGATTTAATGACTGCCCTGCCTGGTTTTGGACTTGCATGGGGCCTATAGCGCCTTTGTTTTGGCCAGTTTCTCCCATTTGAAATGGGAACATTTACCCAATATCTGTACCCCCATTGTGTCTTGGAAGTTACTAACTTGTTTTTGATTTTACAGGCTCATGGGGGAAGGCACTTGACTTGTCTCAGATGAGACCTTGGACTATGGACTTTTGAGCTAGTGCTGAAATGAGTTAAGACTTTGGAGGACAGTTGGGAAGGCACAATTGGTTTTTAAATGTGAAAAGACATGAGATTTGGGATGGGCCAGAGGGCAGAATGATATGATTTGACTGTGTGTTTCCACCCAAATCTCATCTCATATTGTAATTTCCATAATCCCCATGTGTTAAGGGTGGTACCTGGTGGGAGCTGATTGAATCATATTGGCAGTTTTCCCCACGCTGTTCTTGTCATACTAAGTGAGTTCTCATGAGAGCTGATGGTTTTATAAGGGACTCTTTCTCCTTTACTCACAAGCTCTTCCTCTCTGTCTCTGGCCTGCTGCCATGTGAGACATGCCTTTGCTTATCTCTCACCTTCTGTCATGATTGTAAGTTTCCTGAGGCCTCCCCAGTCATGTGGAACTGTGAGTCAATTAAACCTCTTTCTTTTATAAATTACCCAGTCTCAGCTATGTCTTTATAGCAGGTTGAGAATAGACTAATACAAGATTGGTGGTGATTGAAGTTATACTGAAAGGGTTTAAAGGAGAGTCTGAGAAAAGGAAATGAATCTGCATTTATTGAGAAAGTTGATGAGAAAGTGGAATTAGAAATTCCTAGAAAGGTAAGTTGTTGTGTGAATTATTTCCCAAAATGGAGAAGTCTCTCTACCTGTTTGGAGACAGAAAGTGGAATCAGAGGAGAAGAAGATGATGGACAGAAAGGATCATTCCCTCTTCCAGATGCTTTCCAGTGTGTGATGTAAGCTGAACTAAAATCAGCTGTGTTGAACTCCAGCCAGAAAAAATGTCTGGCATTTTGTGTTTTGGAAGCTAATGAAATGGTTACAGGTCTCCAGGTCTCTTGGGGCTCACAGGGTCATGCCTTTCCTTGCCCAGTGTACTTGGTGAGAAGGTACAAGTGTTTCCATGGAGGGTGTTCATTTTAGGGATTTCAAGAGGGTCATCTTTGCACCACAGGAAATGCCCCCTTTTACACTCTGAAAACCTTATCAAACCGTTTTATAAAAGATGAATACCCACATACAGGCTCTAGCACTGTTCTGTTTTTGAGCTGAGACATTTTAAAAAGAGATTTTTCAATTCTAAAAATTCTTTAAATAAAATGCTCTTGCAGGGACAACATAGTAGGTCAACATTGTTCCCATCTCCACAAAAAGTTTTTTTTTAATTAGCTAGGTGTGGTAGCATTTCTGTAGTCCTAGCTACTGGGAATGCTGAGGAGGAAGGATCACTTGAGCCCAGGAATTCGTGGTTACAGTAAGCTATGATCTTGCCTAGGTAACAGCTACAGAGTGAGACCCTGTCTTTAAAACAAACAAACAAGCAAACAGACAATCAAGCTTTACACTTCTGTAAAAGCAACAGTTTCCATTTATGACAGCACTAATCCAGGATATATCAAAACTGAACTTGTGTTTGCTTTCAACTGTTAAAACTAGCCAGAGTTGTTACAGACCCACTACCTCTGAGTGACACTGGTATGCCACTCTTTGCTGACCACTGAACAATGGGATTTATGTACCCAATTGTGTAGATACACACCAACTCATTCTACTCTACCCAGAGTAGTGATTTCCAACACACAAAACCGCAATGAAACTGCCCATGCCTTTCTACCACTTTGAAACTCCTTTCATCCCTGAACTGCTCCAAAAGCAAACCTACTCAGCAAACTACTCAGTGAGTATCTTCACACATGTAAGTTCCCTTGTCTGATGTACAAAAAACTGAACTCATTTTTCAAAAGCCCTAACAGTCTGTCTTATTCTGATACTTCTTGTATGGTTATTGTATAAGAACCAACTACCCAGGCACCTCGGAGCATGTTGATTTCAGAGTTCAGTGTCAGACCCCATGAGCCCCTGTGGGATGGTGCCAGCTGACTGCCATGTTCCTGCTGTTTATTGCTTGGGTGCCATTACATGCAGAGTGGACTCTGAGGGTTCTAGAGCATATCCAAACCCATTATCACACTCTTTGTTGGTTAATGATGTGTTCAGGCCATGATTTTTCTGTAAAAAATTACCAGCATGCTGCTCTTAATTTTTTTCAGCCTATCCAGTTCAGTTGCCTTTTGCTCTCATGCCTTATGCAAACCTTTCCTCAGAGGTGACCCTAGAAGATGGGACCCTTTGTGATGGACTACCCCAAGGCAACATGCCCCAAAAGGTCTTCATTTGGGGCATAACCTGTGCCAACAGAAAGGTACTTTCTCATTGTGTTTATGGTGCCTCACCCAAAAAATATTACAGATACACTTGGCTTTCATCAACCTAATTTGATATGTCCCAAGCATAGCAATAGGATAGTTCTGTGTGGCCTTATGGAGATCCTTTTTTTACATTTCCAGGACCTACTGCCAAGACCAGCTTGGTCGTGGAGACCCTAACCCAGCAGCGCTAGACGAATTAAAGACACACACACAGAAATATAGAGTGTGGAGTGGGAAATCAGGGGACTCACAGCCTTCAGGGCTGACAGCCCCAAACAGAGACTTACCCACATATTTATTGACAGCAAGCCCATGGTAAGCATCATTTCTATAGATTATAGATTAACTAAAAGTATTCCTTACGGGAAACAAAGGGATGGGCTCTGGCTAATTATCTGCAGCAGAAACATGTCCTTAAGGCACAGATGGCTCATGCTATTATTTGTAGTTTAGGAACACCTTAAGCGGTTTTCCTCCCTGGGTGGGCCAGATGTTCCTTGCCCTCATTCCAGTAAACTCACAACCTTCAGCATAGGCATCATGGCTATCATGAACACGTCACAGTGCTGCAGAGATTTTGTTTATGGCCAGTTTGGGGGCCAGCTTCTGGCCGGAATTGGGAGCTTATCCCCAGCAACCTACCATAGTTGGAGAACCACGTTCAGGCTGAAGACAGTCCTAGTATACCACCGACCAACCATGTAACCCCAAGGTTTGTCCTCAGCCTTCAGAGGGAACATGCTTACACAGATTTCAGCTCAGTGATATGGGATTCAATTGTCTGACCTCCAAAATATTAAGATAATAAATGCATGTTGTTTTAAACCATCATTAAATTAAGCCAGAAGTATTGATATTATTTGTAGATTTCACCACTACACACTAAACAATAAAGTCAAACGATTTAGAGCAAACCACCTGGCTCACACTTTCCCAACGGATAAAGGTAATGCTCAAAGTGCTGAACTGAACATTCTGTCCTAGCACTAGGAAATAATCATTGTCTGCCTCAGGCTTAAGTTTAATAAATAGCGAATTGCATACAGATATTTTACAACGATTGAAAGACAAACATAGGTCCATCCGTGTAGTCCCAACAATAAGAATAGGTGTTGGCATGAAGTGTTTATAAATTCTTGGGTACAGTTGTTCTGAAAGTAAAGTTCACTTTCAATCCTAAAAAAAGTCCGCTATTCCTCCAGATGTGCTTAAAGGCAAATGTGGACTGGAATTACTTGGTGTCAATGCGGAGTAACTGCTCTTTGCTATTTATTAGGAAGGACTTTAACTCAACTCTCCATCTTCCTCCACTTCCACCCTTTCTTGGCCATTCTCAATGATTCTCTTGGTGGTGATTTTTTTGCCATCAACTATTTCAGTGGAAGTCGACATGGACTTGAAGCTGCCTGTCCCATCACTACCGTAGGACATGCAGAAGGAAGAAAGGCCCCCACTTCCCAGGGAGCCAAAGGAACGAAATCCTGTATCAAAAGAAGAAAAAACACCCCCAAAAGCTGGAAATTCACTGAAGGCAGAGAAAAGGGGTGCAGACGCTCTGCTTCTGCTTCCCCAGCAGTTCCTCTGACCCCCCAAAATATTCTCCAGCGGGTTTCCCAAGAGGTCAAAGGAGAATGGGTCCCGGCCGCCGAAGAACTCCCTGAAGACGTCGGCTGGGTCGCGGAAGCTGAAGACGTACTCGAAGGGGTCCTCGAAGGGCCTGCCGCCTGCGCAGCCGCCCTCCGCCCTCGCCTCGCCATAGCGGTCATAGATATCGCGTTTCTTGGCGTCCGACAACACCTCGTAGGCCTCAGCCACCTGCTTGAATCTTCTCTCCGCTTCCTCCCTGTCCTCGGGGTTTTTGTCGGGGTGCCACTTAAGCGCCAGCTTGCGGTACGCCTTCTTGATACCCTCGGACGAGGCCTATCGGGGTACGCCCAGCACCTCGTAGTAGTCCACCATGCTGGATGGCCAGAACGGCCCACCAGGCACTGGCACAGCGAGCGGCAAGGCTGCCAGCACCCAGGCGCAGGCCCGAGTGCTCGGCGACCTGGGCCGCCTGGAGGGCCGCCCCTTATGACGCAGCCACATCTCATTGGCCGAAGCCTATGAGCGCCTCGCATCCCAGGATGCAGTGCTCCTGGGACTGGCTCTGCTTTCTGTGAGGCTCTGTGAGGCTCCAAGACCAGGCCCCGCCCACTCCGGCCCCCAACCAGCCATGGTCTCCAAAAAGGATGGGAAAAAGAGGTTGGGGAAAAGAGAGGGCCTTGACTTTGGCTGCCTGAAGAACTGTTTTTCTTAAAGTAGGCTTTATATCAGTCTTTTTCCTCGGCCACAGGAGGGAAGAGGGTGGTGGGAGTGAGTTTAGTCTGACCGGGGCTGAAGACATCCTGTTGTTTAGGACTGCGGTTCTCTAACGTTCCAGCCCCGGTGCCCAATTGCTTTTGTTCATGGGGATTATATCTATCATACGTACTGCATTAGAGATTAAAACAGAATTAAAAAGACATATTAATTGGGCAATTTAGTAAGAATAAACCCATGACCCAATAGCAAATCCTATTTTTATTTAACTTTTATTGAGACAAAATGTAGTGAGAAGAGTGGCATCGTTTTACAGTTTTTGCATCTCTCTTCAGTACTTGGCTCTATAGAGAGGTGGATTCTCATGTCAGCTTCTGCATTCTATCTATTGTGATATTACACATCCCCCATGTAGCTTCTGGAAAACTCCACTGTACACTTGTGGGAGAATGACAATGAGAAAATCAAGTAACATTATTACGGAAATAGTTTTGACTTTGCAAAATTCTCCTGAAAAATTCTTGGGGATCCCTAGGATTTCCTGGCTCATACTTTGAGAATCGCTAGTCTAGCAGAGTAGTCCCTGGTATTCTGAAGGGATTAGTTTAGGACAACCCTCCTCTCCATACCAAAATCTAGATGCTCAAGCTCCTTTTATAAAATGGCACAGTATTTGTATATAACCTACCCATATCCTCCTTTAAACCTCTAGTCATCTCTTGATTACTTGTACCTAATAAATGTAAATGCTATGTAAATAGTTGTTTTACAGTATTGGTTTTTTATTTGTATTATTTGTACTGGTTTTTTTTCATTGCTGTTCCCCCCAAATATTTTCAATCTGCTGTTGGCTGAATCTGCAGATGTGAAGCCCAAGTATATGGAGGGTCAAATGTGCATGTTATTCACTTTTCTTGACTGCTAAAACAACCAGGGAGATCCTCTCAGACAAAAGGAAATACAGCACTATTTACTGTATCGAAACCATTAAGACTTGCAGGTCATGTGTATAGCACTGGGGATAAACGTGGGATGCAATGATTATTTCCACTAGAACTGCTATATCATGACGATGAATTTTGGGGGGACTTTTTTTGAGATCTGAGTTCTCTTCACCTCCTTATTCTCTTTTTGACACTGGATTCTTTTCTTTGATAAATTGTGAGGCAATACACTAGTAAAGGTCACTCAGTTCTAAGGGGAAAATGATTAACCAAAGAACATTCTAAGAGTTCCTATAGGGTATTAGGTCTAATGGGGATGTGTTATGTCACCAGAACAAACTTCTAAGTTTATATAGCCTCTAGTGACATAACCTGAGACCCGGACTTGGCACTTGGTAAGCACGCAATGAACAGTCATAGAAAGCTGGCCGAGGGTAGAGTTCAGTGTGAACAAAGCAATTTGGGAACATCAAAGCAAGTTTGGAGAACAACAAGTGATCCAGAATGGCTGGAGGGTAAGAGGCAGAGGGAGGGGGCAAGCAGAAGGGCTGGAGAGGAGGAATGAGCTTAGACAGGGGGGCTGGGGTCTATCCCAGAGTTTTGAGAGCAAGGCAGAGGACTCTGAATTTTCTTCTGTGCCCAGGAAGCTGCTGACCAAGGTTCCAGAAGTGTTGGTGGGGTGGGGTTTTTCAGGGAGCAGCTGAGGCAGTGATTCAGAAGGGACAGCTGGGGGTTGGGCAACTGGGGGACTGGGGCCCTGAAATGGGACCATGACAGCTGGCTCTGAGAGACAGTGGTAGAAACATCCAGATTCAGCACTTACTTGCTGGCTTGGATGCAGGGTCTAGAACGAAAAGAGAAGAGGAGTCACTTCTATACAGAAACATGTCCAGAGTGCTTACTGTCTGCAAAACCGTGGACTGGCACCTGAGTGATAGCAGGATCCAAAGCCAAAATCTTGCCTGTAAGGAATATATGTATAGGATATAGCTATACTCTGATAGCAAGGACACATATGCAAACTGCTAAAAGATACAAGGCAGAACAGAACAAAATGCTGTGGGGATTCAAGGAAGGTGGCTTTGTTTCCTTTGGAGGGCCCTGTAGATGATCTACAGGGCAATGGACATGTTTATGTTGCTCCTTTAGTAACAAGTCCCTTCATTCTGATTTGATGAAAGGAGCTGGGAGTGTGTCCCATGGTGGCCTATTAACTTATGTCTTCAGCTTAAAAAGAAAGTACCTTCAAAAGGGTTCCAGAAACACTTTCCATGGACATGTCACTCTTTAGTAGCCCCCAAAGCAAGACCATCATATTGCTGCCCTGCTGTGTGATTTCTTAGCCCCTAGAGCACCACACCCTGTAATTGCCTAGTTGTGAGTTTGTCTCTGTTCACCGGACCCCTCCTTTCAGGCAAGGACCATTTCTAACTTGGCTTTCTGTCCCTAGTTCCTAGCATAGTAGGTAGGGCTCACACGTTCCATAAATATTTGGTGGATAAGGGAATTAGCAATGGATTCTGCTTTGGTTCCAAAGCAGAGATTAATTGGATTGCTTAGTAGTAATTCATGAGCGTGAATGTGGATTGCCTACTATTGCCTACCACTATTGGGGACCTCTCAGACCTCAGCTGCAGCCTGATAAACGTGGTTAACAGAGAAGTAGGAGGCTGTGACATGAAATGGGTTTCCACAGGCCTTTGTTGGGAATTGGATGAGAAACAAGAGCTTGAACTTGGATGTTCCCCAGAGCGAGTGCAGGGTCAGATGAGTTTTTCAAGATAGGAGTGATCAGTCTTTCCCAAAGTGGGACCCATAATGAAAGACAATGATTGGTTAATCGGTAATAATTAACTAGGAGGAGAGCACTCTATCTTCCAATTACATGATGATTTGCTAAGTGGCTCAGTGACAAGGTAATTAAGATGAAGAAAACAAATGTAGGAGGCACAGCGTGGGGTGGACAGTCAGCCATCCGTGTCTTCTGCTGAGATGGCCACAGGACCCCAGGTTCCCCTGCTGCAGCTGGCCACAGGAGTGCTACTCCTTCTCAGTGTCCAGCCCTGGGCTGAGAGTGGGAAGGTGCTGGTGGTACCCATCGATGGCAGCCACTGGCTCAGCATGCGGGAGGCCGTGCGGGAGCTCCATGCCAGAGGCCACCAGGCGGTGGTCCTCACCCCAGAGGTGAATATGCACATCAAAGAGGAGAAATTTTTCACCCTGACAACTTATGCCATTTCATGGACCCAGGATGAATTTGATCGCCTTGTGCTGGGCCACACTCAACTGTACTTTGAAACAGAACATTTTCTGAAGACATTTTCTAAAAGTATGGCAATTTTGAAAAATTCGTCTTTGGTCCTTCATAGGTCTTGTGTGGAGCTACTGCATAATGAGGCCCTGATCAGGCACCTGAATGCTACTTCCTTCGATGTGGTTTTAATAGACCCCATTTATCTCTGCGGGGCAGTGCTGGCTAAGTACCTGTCGATTCCTGCTGTTTTTTTCTTAAGGAACATTCCATGTGATTTAGACTTTAAGGGCACACAGTGTCCAAATCCTTACTCCTATATTCCTAAGTTACTAACAACCAATTCAGACCACATGACATTCCTGCAAAGGGTCAAGAACATGCTCTACCCTCTGGCCTTGTCCTACCTTTGCCATGCTCTTTCTGCTCCTTATGCAAGCCTTGCCTCTGAGCTTTTTCAGAGGGAGGTGTCAGTGGTGGATCTTCTCAGCCATGCATCTGTGTGGCTGTTCCGATGGGACTTTGTGATGGAATACCCCAGGCCGATCATGCCCAACATGGTCTTCATTGGGGGCATCAACTGTGCCAACAGGAAGCCACTATCTCAGGTCGGTGTTCGTGCCTTCATCCAATCAATGTTCCAGGCAAAACAGTTTTTAAAAATTGTATTTACTTACAATGGCTTCCATATCTACTTATCTTTCTGGTGCTTTTATTTCTGCTTGTCGTAATAGCCTTCAGTGAGATAAACTGTTAAGGGGTCTCTAGTAGCGTATTTCAGGTTTTAAATGGTCAATGAGAGGAAGAAGAGGCAGACATGAATGTTTATCAAAGGGTGGACTAGGACTGATGTGACTCATGGAGACTGTTCGTTTGTAAAGGCACCATCTTCATGGTTGTGCATGTCCTTCATTGGGAAGGAGCAGGGACACTACATTGAGACTTGACCCATCCTGGATTTTTTGTTTGCATAATTTTCAGGGGAAAGATGATGCAACAGCAAATTACAATTGTTAATGTGATAATTTTTAGTGGTCCCGTCTTGCGAATGATAGAGAGGTGACCACAGGAGACCTAAGCACTCACAGGAAGTAGAAGTGTTAAAGAGGTTGACTCAGTTCAGTGGAAGTAGAGCAACAAACGTGGGATATATGTCTGTGATTATAGAATTACACACTGAGTTCAGTTTCCAGAGAGGGATCTGTGCTGACAAAAGATTTTTCTGGTCAGGATTTGGGGTCTGGTGCATGATGTGGGGACATCTCAGAGTTCGGAAGGCATAGTTTTGGTTGCAGGTCAATTGGGTCTTCTACTTGGAATGCTGAAATTATCAAGAAATTGTGGAAGGGTCTAGGGAGGAGATAAAACTGTGAGCGTATAAGCCCAGTTAAGCTGGGGACGGTGATGAATGGACATGTGTCCAAGAAGGGAAGTGTTTCTCAGGTGAAGCTGAACATATCACCAAACCCACCCTATCCCACTCCAAGTTTCTATAGTGGGATCTACTTCTTTACCAACAATTTCAAAGGCAGCTTTCTTTAATCCAGAATATTTGGGGTTCATTGATGTGGTACTCTGGGACCTGAATATTGTTTCTTATTCCTTGGTGTGCCATGTATTTCATGAGAGAATTCAGCCTTTTTATGTCATATTCACTGAATGCGTATGAACTTCCATGACTTGATCCTTTTGTATTTTTATTTCTGTACTTCTTTTTATTAACATAGGTATTATTGCCAAACACTCTAAGCTTCATTTTTTAAAATCAAACCACATGATTTTTTTATTGGTGATTTTCCCCCTTATGCAGTGTAGTTATTCAATTATAAAATATGTGTTTATTAGATTTGTAACAATGTTGAAAAGCGGGATGGCATTTAAATAGTGACTCTTGCCCTTTTCTTCCAGTTTTTCAATGTGAACATATTCTCTAGTGTTAACTACATTGCTCAAAACTTCACTGTCATCTCAGTGGAGCAGAACGAATTGGGAACTGTGGCACAGATCACTCTTGCTATGCCCCTTAGAGAATTAGAGAACACTAGCAAGGCTAATTTTCGAGTGTGGTAAAGAACAGGCTAATGTATTCAATAGTGAGGCCACTGACTCTGTCTCAACATGAAGTCACACTAGATTTATCATGATTTGGCTCTGTATCCCCCACCAAATCTCATCTTGAATTGTAATCCCCATAGTCCCCACGTGTCAAGGACAGGATCTGGTGGGAGGTGATTGGATCATGGGGGCAGTTTCGCACCTGCTGCTCTCATCATAGTGAGTGAGTTCTTATGAGATCTGATGGTTTTATAAGGGGCCATTGTCCCTTCACTTGCAAGCTCTTCCTCTTTCTCTCTTTCATGTAAGACATGTCTTTGCCTCTCTCTCACTTTCTGCCAGGATTATAAGTTTCCTGAGGCTCCCCCCTCCAACCACCTGGAACTGTGAGTCAATTAAAGCTCTCTCCTTTATGAGTTACCCAGTCTTGGGTATGTCTTTATAGCAGTGTGAGAATGGACTAATATATTAAATTGGTGCCATGGAGACTGGAGTACTGCTATAAAGATACTTGAAAATGTGGAAGTGACTTTGGAACTGGGTAACAGGCAGAGGTTGGAACAGTTTGGAGAGCTCAGAAGAAGACAGGAAGATGTGGGAAAGTTTGGAACTTCCTAGAGACTTGTTGAATGGTTTTGACCAAAATGCTGATAATGTTGTGGACAATGAAGTCCAGGCTGAATCTCAGATGGAGATGAGGAACTTATTGGGAACTGGAACAAAGGTCACCCTTGCTATGCTTTAGCAAAGAGACTGGTGGCATTTTGCCCCTGCCTTAGAGATCTGTGGAACTTTGAACTTGAGAGAGATGATCTGAAATTGGAACTTATGTTTAAAAGGGAAGCAGAGCATAAAAGTTTGGAAAATTTGCAGCCTGACCATGTGGTAGAAAAGAAAAACCCATTTTATGGGGAGAAATTCAAACCAGCTGCAGAAATACTGGCTATAGAAATTTGCATAAGTGAGGAGAAGCCAAATGTTAATTGCCAAGACAATGGGGAAAATGGCTTCAGTGCACATCAGAGACCTTTGCAGAAGACCCTCCCATCACAGGCCTGGAGGCCTAGGAAGGAAAAATTGTTTTGTGGGCTGGGTCCATGCTCCCCCTGCTGTGTGCAGCCTCAGGACTTGGTGCCCTGTGTCCCAGTGGCTCCAGCCATGGCTAAAAGAGGCCAAGGTAGAGCTCAGGCCATTGCTTCAGAGGGTGCAAACCTCAAGCCTTGGCAGCATCGATGTAGTGTTGGGCCTGTGGGTACACAGAAGATAAGAATTTAGGTTTGGGAACCTCCACATAAATTTGAGAGGATGTAAGGAAATGCTTGGATGTCCAGGAAGAAGTTTGCTGCATGGATGGAGCCCTTATAGAGAACCTCTGCTAGAGAAGGGTGGTAAAGAAATGTGAGGTTGGAACCCCCACACAGAGTCTCCACTGGGGCACTGCCTAGTGGAGTTGTGAGAAGGCGGCCACCATCCTCCAGAATCCCGAATAGTAGATCCAATAGCTTGCACTGTGTGCCTGGAAAAGACACAGACACTCAATGCCAGCCTCTGAAGGCAGCCAGGAGGAGGGCTTTACCCTGCAAGCCACAGTGTCCAAGTTGCCTGAGACTGTGGGAGCCCACTTCTGGCATCAGCATGACCTAGATATGAGACATGAAGTTAAAGGAGATAATTTTGGAGCTTTAAGATTTAATGACTGCCCTGCCTGGTTTTGGACTTGCATGGGGCCTGTAGCCCCCTTTTTTTGGCCAGTTTCTCCCATTTGGAATGGGAATATTTACCCAATTTCTGTACCCCCATTGTGTCTTGGAAGTTACTAACTTTTGATTTTACAGGCTCATAGGGGGAAGGGACTTGCCTTGTCTCAGATAAGACTTTGGACTATGGACTTTTGAGCTAGTGCTGAAATGAGTTAAGACTTTGGAAGATTGTTGGGAAGGCACGATTGGTTTTGAAATGTGAAAAGACATGAGATTTGGGAGGGGCCAGAGGGCAGAATGATATGGTTTGACTCTGTGTTTCCACCCAAATCTCATCTCAAATTGTAATCTCCATAATTCCCATGTGTTAAGGATGGGACCTGGTGGGAGGTGATTGGATCATGTGTGCAGTTTCCCCCTTGCTGTTCTCATCCTACTGAGTGAATTCTAATGAGAGCTGATGGTTTTATAAGGGGCTCTTCCTCCTTCACTCACAAGTGAACTCTTCCTCTCTGTTTCTCTCTTGCTTGCTGCCATGTGAGACATGACTTTGCTTATCTCTCACCTTCTGTCATGATTGTAAGTTTCCTGAGGCCTCCCCAGCCATGTGGAACTGAGTCATTTAAACCTTTGTCTTTTATAAATTACCCCGTCTTGGGTATGTCTTTATAGCAGTGTGAGAACAGACTAATACAAGATTGGTGGTGATTGAAGTTATACTGAAAGGGTTTAAAGGAGAGTCTGAGAAAAGGAAATGAATCTGCATTTATTGAGAAAGTTGATGAGAAAGTGGAATTAGAAATTCCTAGAAAGGTAAGCTGTTGTGTGAATGATTTCCCAAGATGGGGAAGTCTCTCTACCTGTTTGGAGACAGAAAGTAGAATCAGAGGAGAAGAAGATGATGGACAGAAAGGATCATTCCCTCTTCTAGATGCTTTCCAGTGTGTGATGTAAGCTGAACTAAAATCAGCTGTGTTGAACTCCAGCCAGAAAAAATATCTGGCATTTTGGTTTTTTGGACCCTACGGCGATGGTCACAGGACTCCAGGTCTCTTGGGGCTCACAGGGTCATGCCTTTCCTTGCCTGGTGTGCTTGGTGAGAAGGAACAAGTGTTTCCATGGAGGAAATTCATTTTAGGGGTCTCAAGAGGGTCATCTTTGCAACAGAGGAAATGCCCCTTTTTCCATTCTGAAAACCTGATTTATCGAACCCTTTTATAAAAGATGAATACCCACATATAGGCCTCTAGCAGTGTTATGTTTTTGAGATGAGACATTTTAAAAAGCGATTTTTGAATTCTAAAAATTCTTTAAATAAAATGCTCTTGCTGGGACAACATAGTGGGTCAACATCATTCCCATCTCTACAAGATTTAAAAAAAAAAAAACATTAGCTAGGTGTGGTAGCTGTTGTCTCAGTTACTGGGAATGCTGAGGAGGAAGGATCACTTGAGCCCAGAAATTCATGTTTACTAGTGAGGTATGATCTTGCCTAGGCAACAGCTACAGAGAGAGACCCTGTCTCTAAAACAAACAAACAAACAATAACCAAACAAGCTTTACACTTCTGTAGAAGGAACACTTCCCATTTATGACATCAGTAATCTAGGATATATCAAAATTTGAACTTTGTGTTAGCTTTCAACTGTTAAAACTAGCCAGCATTGTTACAGATCCACCTCTGAGTGACACTGGTACGCCACTCTTTGCTGACCACTGAACAATGGGATTTATGTAACCAATTGTGTAGATACAAACCCACTCATTCTATCCTACCCAGAGTGGTGATTTACAACACAAAAAACTACCATGAAACTGTTCCCATGCCTTCCTCCCACCTCAAAACTCCTTTTATTCCTGAACGGCTCCATAAGCAAACCCATCCCCAGCAAACTACTCAGTGAGTATCTTCACATATGTAAGTTCCCTTATCCGGATCACTAAAAAATGAACTCATTTTTCAAAAGCCCTGACAGTCTGTCTTATTCTGATACTTCTTGTATAGTTATTATTTAAGAAGCAACTACCCAGGCACCTTGGGCATGTTGATTTCAGAGTTCAGTGTGAGACCCCGTGTGCCCCTGTGGGATGGTGCCAGCTGACTGCCATTTTCCTGCTGTTTATTACTTGGGTGCCATTCCATGCAGATTGTCACAGTATTTGTTGGTTAATGACGTGTTCAGGCCATGATTTTTCTGTAAAAAAATTACCAGCATGCTGCTCTTAATTTTTTTCAGCCTGTCTAGTTGTTGCCCTTTTGCTCTCATGCAAACTTTTCCTCAGAGGTGACCCTAGAAGATGGGACCCTTTGTGATGGACTACCCCAAGGCAATATGCCCCAAAAGGTCTTCATTTGGGGCATAACCCGTGCCAACACAAAGGTACTTTCTCAATTGTGTGTATGGTGCCTCACCCAAACAATATTACAGATGCACTTGGCTTTCATCAACCTAATTTGATATGCCCCAAGCACAGCAATAGGATAGTTTTGCGTGGCCCTTTGGAAACGCTTTTTTTTACATTTCCAGGACCTACCATAGTTGGAGAACCACGTTAGGGCTGAAGACAGTCCTAGTATATCATTGACCAACCACATAACCCCAAGGTCTGTCCTCAGCCTTCAGAAGGAACATGCTTCTTACACCGATTTCAGCTCAGTGATATGGGATTCAAATGTCTGACCTCCAAAATATTAAGAGAATAACGTGTGTTGTTTTAAGCCACCAAGTTTGGGTAATTTGTTACAGCCATGATAGGAAACGAATGCATCCACTTTGCCAGGTTTACCTGCTTTTATAAAGCCTGGGTTTAACCTTTTATCTAAATAATGGTCAACTCTTCCTACATCACGAGCATTTATGTGCAATTAAAAGCCATCATTAAATTAAGCCAGAGTATTAATATATTCATAGATTTCACCACCACACAGTAAAACATTGAAGTCAAATGATTTAGAGCAAACCACCTGGCTCACACTTTCCCAACGGAAAAAGGTAAGGCTCAAAGTGCTGAGATGAACATTCTGTCCTAGCACTAGGAAATAATCATTGTCTGCCTCAGGCTTAAGTTTAATAAATAGCAAATTGCATACAGATATTTACAATGATCGAAAGACAAACAGAGGTCCTATCCGTGTAGTCCCAACAATAAAGACAGGCATTGGCATAAAGTGTTTATAAATTCTTGGGTACAGTTGTTCTGAAAGTAAAGTTCACTTTCAATCCTAAAAAAAGTCCGCTATTCCTCCAGATGTGCTTAAAGTCAAATGTGGACTGGAATTACTTGGTGTCAATGCGGAGTAACTGCTCTTTGCTATTTATTAGGAAGGACTTTAACTCAACTCTCCATCTTCCTCCACTTCCACCCTTTCTTGGCCATTCTCAATGATTCTCTTGGTGGTGATTTTTTTGCCATCAACTATTTCAGTGGAAGTTGACATGGACTTGAAGCTGCCTGTCCCATCACTACCGTAGGACATGCAGAAGGAAGAAAGGCCCCCACTTCCCAGGGAGCCAAAGGAACGAAATCCTGTATCAAAAGAAGAAAAACCACCCTCAAAAGCTGGAAATTCACTGAAGGCAGAGAAAAGGGGTGCAGACCCTCTGCTTCTGCTTCCCAGGGAGTTCCTCTGACCCCCCAAAATATTCTCCAGCGGGTTTCCCAAGAGGTCAAAGGAGAATGGGTCCCGGCCGCCAAAGAACTCCCTGAAGACCTCGGCGGGGTCGCGGAAGCTGAAGACATACTCGAAGGGGTCCTCGAAGGGCCTGCCGCCTGCGCAGCCGCCCTCCGCCCTCGCCTCGCCATAGCGGTCATAGATATCGCGTTTCTAGGCGTCCGACAACACCTCGTAGGCCTCAGCCACCTGCTTGAATCTTCTCTCCGCTTCCTCCCTGTCCTCGGGGTTTTTGTCGGGGTGCCACTTAAGCGCCAGCTTGCGGTACGCCTTCTTGATACCCTCGGACGAGGCCTATCGGGGTACGCCCAGCACCTCGTAGTAGTCCACCATGCTGGATGGCCAGAACGGCCCACCAGGCACTGGCACAGCGAGCGGCAAGGCTGCCAGCACCCAGGCGCAGGCCAGAGGCTTGGCGACCTGGGCCGCCTGGAGGGACGCCCCTTATGACGCAGCCACATCTCATTGGCCGAAGCCTATGAGCGCCTCGCATCCCAGGATGCAGTGCTCCTGGGACTGGCTCTGCTTTCTGTGAGGCTCTGTGAGGCTCCAAGACCAGGCCCCGCCCACTCCGGCCCCCAACCAGCCATGGTCTCCAAAAAGGATGGGAAAAAGAGGTTGGGGAAAAGAGAGGGCCTTGACTTTGGCTGCCTGAAGAACTGTTTTTCTTAAAGTAGGCTTTATATCAGTCTTTTTCCTCGGCCACAGGAGGGAAGAGGGTGGTGGGAGTGAGTTTAGTCTGACCGGGGCTGAAGACATCCTGTTGTTTAGGACTGCGGTTCTCTAACGTTCCAGCCCCGGTGCCCAATTGCTTTTGTTCATGGGGATTATATCTATCATACGTACTGCATTAGAGATTAAAACAGAATTAAAAAGACATATTAATTGGGCAATTTAGTAAGAATAAACCCATGACCCAATAGCAAATCATATTTTTATTTAACTTTTATTGAGACAAAATGTAGTGAGAAGAGTGGCATCGTTTTACAGTTTTTGCATCTCTCTTTAGTACTTGGCTCTATAGAGAGGTGGATTCTCATGTCAGCTTCTGCATTCTATCTATTGTGATATTACACATCCCCCATGTAGCTTCTGGAAAACTCCACTGTACACTTGTGGGAGAATGACAATGAGAAAATCAAGTAACATTATTACGGAAATAGTTTTGACTTTGTAAAATTCTCCTGAAAAATTCTTGGGGATCCCTAGGATTTCCTGGCTCATACTTTGAGAATCGCTAGTCTAGCAGAGTAGTCCCTGGTATTCTGAAGGGATTAGTTTAGGACAACCCTCCTCTCCATACCAAAATCTAGATGCTCAAGCTCCTTTTATAAAATGGCACAGTATTTGTATATAACCTACCCATATCCTCCTTTAAACCTCTAGTCATCTCTTGATTACTTGTACCTAATAAATGTAAATGCTATGTAAATAGTTGTTTTACAGTATTGGTTTTTTATTTGTATTATTTGTACTGGTTTTTTTTCATTGCTGTTCCCCCCAAATATTTTCAATCTGCTGTTGGCTGAATCTGCAGATGTGAAGCCCAAGTATATGGAGGGTCAAATGTGCATGTTATTCACTTTTCTTGACTGCTAAAACAACCAGGGAGATCCTCTCAGACAAAAGGAAATACAGCACTATTTACTGTATCGAAACCATTAAGACTTGCAGGTCATGTGTATAGCACTGGGGATAAACGTGGGATGCAATGATTATTTCCACTAGAACTGCTATATCATGACGATGAATTTTGGGGGGACTTTTTTTGAGATCTGAGTTCTCTTCACCTCCTTATTCTCTTTTTGACACTGGATTCTTTTCTTTGATAAATTGTGAGGCAATACACTAGTAAAGGTCACTCAGTTCTAAGGGGAAAATGATTAACCAAAGAACATTCTAAGAGTTCCTATAGGGTATTAGGTCTAATGGGGATGTGTTATGTCACCAGAACAAACTTCTAAGTTTATATAGCCTCTAGTGACATAACCTGAGACCCGGACTTGGCACTTGGTAAGCACGCAATGAACAGTCATAGAAAGCTGGCCGAGGGTAGAGTTCAGTGTGAACAAAGCAATTTGGGAACATCAAAGCAAGTTTGGAGAACAACAAGTGATCCAGAATGGCTGGAGGGTAAGAGGCAGAGGGAGGGGGCAAGCAGAAGGGCTGGAGAGGAGGAATGAGCTTAGACAGGGGGGCTGGGGTCTATCCCAGAGTTTTGAGAGCAAGGCAGAGGACTCTGAATTTTCTTCTGTGCCCAGGAAGCTGCTGACCAAGGTTCCAGAAGTGTTGGTGGGGTGGGGTTTTTCAGGGAGCAGCTGAGGCAGTGATTCAGAAGGGACAGCTGGGGGTTGGGCAACTGGGGGACTGGGGCCCTGAAATGGGACCATGACAGCTGGCTCTGAGAGACAGTGGTAGAAACATCCAGATTCAGCACTTACTTGCTGGCTTGGATGCAGGGTCTAGAACGAAAAGAGAAGAGGAGTCACTTCTATACAGAAACATGTCCAGAGTGCTTACTGTCTGCAAAACCGTGGACTGGCACCTGAGTGATAGCAGGATCCAAAGCCAAAATCTTGCCTGTAAGGAATATATGTATAGGATATAGCTATACTCTGATAGCAAGGACACATATGCAAACTGCTAAAAGATACAAGGCAGAACAGAACAAAATGCTGTGGGGATTCAAGGAAGGTGGCTTTGTTTCCTTTGGAGGGCCCTGTAGATGATCTACAGGGCAATGGACATGTTTATGTTGCTCCTTTAGTAACAAGTCCCTTCATTCTGATTTGATGAAAGGAGCTGGGAGTGTGTCCCATGGTGGCCTATTAACTTATGTCTTCAGCTTAAAAAGAAAGTACCTTCAAAAGGGTTCCAGAAACACTTTCCATGGACATGTCACTCTTTAGTAGCCCCCAAAGCAAGACCATCATATTGCTGCCCTGCTGTGTGATTTCTTAGCCCCTAGAGCACCACACCCTGTAATTGCCTAGTTGTGAGTTTGTCTCTGTTCACCGGACCCCTCCTTTCAGGCAAGGACCATTTCTAACTTGGCTTTCTGTCCCTAGTTCCTAGCATAGTAGGTAGGGCTCACACGTTCCATAAATATTTGGTGGATAAGGGAATTAGCAATGGATTCTGCTTTGGTTCCAAAGCAGAGATTAATTGGATTGCTTAGTAGTAATTCATGAGCGTGAATGTGGATTGCCTACTATTGCCTACCACTATTGGGGACCTCTCAGACCTCAGCTGCAGCCTGATAAACGTGGTTAACAGAGAAGTAGGAGGCTGTGACATGAAATGGGTTTCCACAGGCCTTTGTTGGGAATTGGATGAGAAACAAGAGCTTGAACTTGGATGTTCCCCAGAGCGAGTGCAGGGTCAGATGAGTTTTTCAAGATAGGAGTGATCAGTCTTTCCCAAAGTGGGACCCATAATGAAAGACAATGATTGGTTAATCGGTAATAATTAACTAGGAGGAGAGCACTCTATCTTCCAATTACATGATGATTTGCTAAGTGGCTCAGTGACAAGGTAATTAAGATGAAGAAAACAAATGTAGGAGGCACAGCGTGGGGTGGACAGTCAGCCATCCGTGTCTTCTGCTGAGATGGCCACAGGACCCCAGGTTCCCCTGCTGCAGCTGGCCACAGGAGTGCTACTCCTTCTCAGTGTCCAGCCCTGGGCTGAGAGTGGGAAGGTGCTGGTGGTACCCATCGATGGCAGCCACTGGCTCAGCATGCGGGAGGCCGTGCGGGAGCTCCATGCCAGAGGCCACCAGGCGGTGGTCCTCACCCCAGAGGTGAATATGCACATCAAAGAGGAGAAATTTTTCACCCTGACAACTTATGCCATTTCATGGACCCAGGATGAATTTGATCGCCTTGTGCTGGGCCACACTCAACTGTACTTTGAAACAGAACATTTTCTGAAGACATTTTCTAAAAGTATGGCAATTTTGAAAAATTCGTCTTTGGTCCTTCATAGGTCTTGTGTGGAGCTACTGCATAATGAGGCCCTGATCAGGCACCTGAATGCTACTTCCTTCGATGTGGTTTTAATAGACCCCATTTATCTCTGCGGGGCAGTGCTGGCTAAGTACCTGTCGATTCCTGCTGTTTTTTTCTTAAGGAACATTCCATGTGATTTAGACTTTAAGGGCACACAGTGTCCAAATCCTTACTCCTATATTCCTAAGTTACTAACAACCAATTCAGACCACATGACATTCCTGCAAAGGGTCAAGAACATGCTCTACCCTCTGGCCTTGTCCTACCTTTGCCATGCTCTTTCTGCTCCTTATGCAAGCCTTGCCTCTGAGCTTTTTCAGAGGGAGGTGTCAGTGGTGGATCTTCTCAGCCATGCATCTGTGTGGCTGTTCCGATGGGACTTTGTGATGGAATACCCCAGGCCGATCATGCCCAACATGGTCTTCATTGGGGGCATCAACTGTGCCAACAGGAAGCCACTATCTCAGGTCGGTGTTCGTGCCTTCATCCAATCAATGTTCCAGGCAAAACAGTTTTTAAAAATTGTATTTACTTACAATGGCTTCCATATCTACTTATCTTTCTGGTGCTTTTATTTCTGCTTGTCGTAATAGCCTTCAGTGAGATAAACTGTTAAGGGGTCTCTAGTAGCGTATTTCAGGTTTTAAATGGTCAATGAGAGGAAGAAGAGGCAGACATGAATGTTTATCAAAGGGTGGACTAGGACTGATGTGACTCATGGAGACTGTTCGTTTGTAAAGGCACCATCTTCATGGTTGTGCATGTCCTTCATTGGGAAGGAGCAGGGACACTACATTGAGACTTGACCCATCCTGGATTTTTTGTTTGCATAATTTTCAGGGGAAAGATGATGCAACAGCAAATTACAATTGTTAATGTGATAATTTTTAGTGGTCCCGTCTTGCGAATGATAGAGAGGTGACCACAGGAGACCTAAGCACTCACAGGAAGTAGAAGTGTTAAAGAGGTTGACTCAGTTCAGTGGAAGTAGAGCAACAAACGTGGGATATATGTCTGTGATTATAGAATTACACACTGAGTTCAGTTTCCAGAGAGGGATCTGTGCTGACAAAAGATTTTTCTGGTCAGGATTTGGGGTCTGGTGCATGATGTGGGGACATCTCAGAGTTCGGAAGGCATAGTTTTGGTTGCAGGTCAATTGGGTCTTCTACTTGGAATGCTGAAATTATCAAGAAATTGTGGAAGGGTCTAGGGAGGAGATAAAACTGTGAGCGTATAAGCCCAGTTAAGCTGGGGACGGTGATGAATGGACATGTGTCCAAGAAGGGAAGTGTTTCTCAGGTGAAGCTGAACATATCACCAAACCCACCCTATCCCACTCCAAGTTTCTATAGTGGGATCTACTTCTTTACCAACAATTTCAAAGGCAGCTTTCTTTAATCCAGAATATTTGGGGTTCATTGATGTGGTACTCTGGGACCTGAATATTGTTTCTTATTCCTTGGTGTGCCATGTATTTCATGAGAGAATTCAGCCTTTTTATGTCATATTCACTGAATGCGTATGAACTTCCATGACTTGATCCTTTTGTATTTTTATTTCTGTACTTCTTTTTATTAACATAGGTATTATTGCCAAACACTCTAAGCTTCATTTTTTAAAATCAAACCACATGATTTTTTTATTGGTGATTTTCCCCCTTATGCAGTGTAGTTATTCAATTATAAAATATGTGTTTATTAGATTTGTAACAATGTTGAAAAGCGGGATGGCATTTAAATAGTGACTCTTGCCCTTTTCTTCCAGTTTTTCAATGTGAACATATTCTCTAGTGTTAACTACATTGCTCAAAACTTCACTGTCATCTCAGTGGAGCAGAACGAATTGGGAACTGTGGCACAGATCACTCTTGCTATGCCCCTTAGAGAATTAGAGAACACTAGCAAGGCTAATTTTCGAGTGTGGTAAAGAACAGGCTAATGTATTCAATAGTGAGGCCACTGACTCTGTCTCAACATGAAGTCACACTAGATTTATCATGATTTGGCTCTGTATCCCCCACCAAATCTCATCTTGAATTGTAATCCCCATAGTCCCCACGTGTCAAGGACAGGATCTGGTGGGAGGTGATTGGATCATGGGGGCAGTTTCGCACCTGCTGCTCTCATCATAGTGAGTGAGTTCTTATGAGATCTGATGGTTTTATAAGGGGCCATTGTCCCTTCACTTGCAAGCTCTTCCTCTTTCTCTCTTTCATGTAAGACATGTCTTTGCCTCTCTCTCACTTTCTGCCAGGATTATAAGTTTCCTGAGGCTCCCCCCTCCAACCACCTGGAACTGTGAGTCAATTAAAGCTCTCTCCTTTATGAGTTACCCAGTCTTGGGTATGTCTTTATAGCAGTGTGAGAATGGACTAATATATTAAATTGGTGCCATGGAGACTGGAGTACTGCTATAAAGATACTTGAAAATGTGGAAGTGACTTTGGAACTGGGTAACAGGCAGAGGTTGGAACAGTTTGGAGAGCTCAGAAGAAGACAGGAAGATGTGGGAAAGTTTGGAACTTCCTAGAGACTTGTTGAATGGTTTTGACCAAAATGCTGATAATGTTGTGGACAATGAAGTCCAGGCTGAATCTCAGATGGAGATGAGGAACTTATTGGGAACTGGAACAAAGGTCACCCTTGCTATGCTTTAGCAAAGAGACTGGTGGCATTTTGCCCCTGCCTTAGAGATCTGTGGAACTTTGAACTTGAGAGAGATGATCTGAAATTGGAACTTATGTTTAAAAGGGAAGCAGAGCATAAAAGTTTGGAAAATTTGCAGCCTGACCATGTGGTAGAAAAGAAAAACCCATTTTATGGGGAGAAATTCAAACCAGCTGCAGAAATACTGGCTATAGAAATTTGCATAAGTGAGGAGAAGCCAAATGTTAATTGCCAAGACAATGGGGAAAATGGCTTCAGTGCACATCAGAGACCTTTGCAGAAGACCCTCCCATCACAGGCCTGGAGGCCTAGGAAGGAAAAATTGTTTTGTGGGCTGGGTCCATGCTCCCCCTGCTGTGTGCAGCCTCAGGACTTGGTGCCCTGTGTCCCAGTGGCTCCAGCCATGGCTAAAAGAGGCCAAGGTAGAGCTCAGGCCATTGCTTCAGAGGGTGCAAACCTCAAGCCTTGGCAGCATCGATGTAGTGTTGGGCCTGTGGGTACACAGAAGATAAGAATTTAGGTTTGGGAACCTCCACATAAATTTGAGAGGATGTAAGGAAATGCTTGGATGTCCAGGAAGAAGTTTGCTGCATGGATGGAGCCCTTATAGAGAACCTCTGCTAGAGAAGGGTGGTAAAGAAATGTGAGGTTGGAACCCCCACACAGAGTCTCCACTGGGGCACTGCCTAGTGGAGTTGTGAGAAGGCGGCCACCATCCTCCAGAATCCCGAATAGTAGATCCAATAGCTTGCACTGTGTGCCTGGAAAAGACACAGACACTCAATGCCAGCCTCTGAAGGCAGCCAGGAGGAGGGCTTTACCCTGCAAGCCACAGTGTCCAAGTTGCCTGAGACTGTGGGAGCCCACTTCTGGCATCAGCATGACCTAGATATGAGACATGAAGTTAAAGGAGATAATTTTGGAGCTTTAAGATTTAATGACTGCCCTGCCTGGTTTTGGACTTGCATGGGGCCTGTAGCCCCCTTTTTTTGGCCAGTTTCTCCCATTTGGAATGGGAATATTTACCCAATTTCTGTACCCCCATTGTGTCTTGGAAGTTACTAACTTTTGATTTTACAGGCTCATAGGGGGAAGGGACTTGCCTTGTCTCAGATAAGACTTTGGACTATGGACTTTTGAGCTAGTGCTGAAATGAGTTAAGACTTTGGAAGATTGTTGGGAAGGCACGATTGGTTTTGAAATGTGAAAAGACATGAGATTTGGGAGGGGCCAGAGGGCAGAATGATATGGTTTGACTCTGTGTTTCCACCCAAATCTCATCTCAAATTGTAATCTCCATAATTCCCATGTGTTAAGGATGGGACCTGGTGGGAGGTGATTGGATCATGTGTGCAGTTTCCCCCTTGCTGTTCTCATCCTACTGAGTGAATTCTAATGAGAGCTGATGGTTTTATAAGGGGCTCTTCCTCCTTCACTCACAAGTGAACTCTTCCTCTCTGTTTCTCTCTTGCTTGCTGCCATGTGAGACATGACTTTGCTTATCTCTCACCTTCTGTCATGATTGTAAGTTTCCTGAGGCCTCCCCAGCCATGTGGAACTGAGTCATTTAAACCTTTGTCTTTTATAAATTACCCCGTCTTGGGTATGTCTTTATAGCAGTGTGAGAACAGACTAATACAAGATTGGTGGTGATTGAAGTTATACTGAAAGGGTTTAAAGGAGAGTCTGAGAAAAGGAAATGAATCTGCATTTATTGAGAAAGTTGATGAGAAAGTGGAATTAGAAATTCCTAGAAAGGTAAGCTGTTGTGTGAATGATTTCCCAAGATGGGGAAGTCTCTCTACCTGTTTGGAGACAGAAAGTAGAATCAGAGGAGAAGAAGATGATGGACAGAAAGGATCATTCCCTCTTCTAGATGCTTTCCAGTGTGTGATGTAAGCTGAACTAAAATCAGCTGTGTTGAACTCCAGCCAGAAAAAATATCTGGCATTTTGGTTTTTTGGACCCTACGGCGATGGTCACAGGACTCCAGGTCTCTTGGGGCTCACAGGGTCATGCCTTTCCTTGCCTGGTGTGCTTGGTGAGAAGGAACAAGTGTTTCCATGGAGGAAATTCATTTTAGGGGTCTCAAGAGGGTCATCTTTGCAACAGAGGAAATGCCCCTTTTTCCATTCTGAAAACCTGATTTATCGAACCCTTTTATAAAAGATGAATACCCACATATAGGCCTCTAGCAGTGTTATGTTTTTGAGATGAGACATTTTAAAAAGCGATTTTTGAATTCTAAAAATTCTTTAAATAAAATGCTCTTGCTGGGACAACATAGTGGGTCAACATCATTCCCATCTCTACAAGATTAAAAAAAAAAAAAACATTAGCTAGGTGTGGTAGCTGTTGTCTCAGTTACTGGGAATGCTGAGGAGGAAGGATCACTTGAGCCCAGAAATTCATGTTTACTAGTGAGGTATGATCTTGCCTAGGCAACAGCTACAGAGAGAGACCCTGTCTCTAAAACAAACAAACAAACAATAACCAAACAAGCTTTACACTTCTGTAGAAGGAACACTTCCCATTTATGACATCAGTAATCTAGGATATATCAAAATTTGAACTTTGTGTTAGCTTTCAACTGTTAAAACTAGCCAGCGTTGTTACAGATCCACCTCTGAGTGACACTGGTACGCCACTCTTTGCTGACCACTGAACAATGGGATTTATGTAACCAATTGTGTAGATACAAACCCACTCATTCTATCCTACCCAGAGTGGTGATTTACAACACAAAAAACTACCATGAAACTGTTCCCATGCCTTCCTCCCACCTCAAAACTCCTTTTATTCCTGAACGGCTCCATAAGCAAACCCATCCCCAGCAAACTACTCAGTGAGTATCTTCACATATGTAAGTTCCCTTATCCGGATCACTAAAAAATGAACTCATTTTTCAAAAGCCCTGACAGTCTGTCTTATTCTGATACTTCTTGTATAGTTATTATTTAAGAAGCAACTACCCAGGCACCTTGGGCATGTTGATTTCAGAGTTCAGTGTGAGACCCCGTGTGCCCCTGTGGGATGGTGCCAGCTGACTGCCATTTTCCTGCTGTTTATTACTTGGGTGCCATTCCATGCAGATTGTCACAGTATTTGTTGGTTAATGACGTGTTCAGGCCATGATTTTTCTGTAAAAAAATTACCAGCATGCTGCTCTTAATTTTTTTCAGCCTGTCTAGTTGTTGCCCTTTTGCTCTCATGCAAACTTTTCCTCAGAGGTGACCCTAGAAGATGGGACCCTTTGTGATGGACTACCCCAAGGCAATATGCCCCAAAAGGTCTTCATTTGGGGCATAACCCGTGCCAACACAAAGGTACTTTCTCAATTGTGTGTATGGTGCCTCACCCAAACAATATTACAGATGCACTTGGCTTTCATCAACCTAATTTGATATGCCCCAAGCACAGCAATAGGATAGTTTTGCGTGGCCCTTTGGAAACGCTTTTTTTTACATTTCCAGGACCTACCATAGTTGGAGAACCACGTTAGGGCTGAAGACAGTCCTAGTATATCATTGACCAACCACATAACCCCAAGGTCTGTCCTCAGCCTTCAGAAGGAACATGCTTCTTACACCGATTTCAGCTCAGTGATATGGGATTCAAATGTCTGACCTCCAAAATATTAAGAGAATAACGTGTGTTGTTTTAAGCCACCAAGTTTGGGTAATTTGTTACAGCCATGATAGGAAACGAATGCATCCACTTTGCCAGGTTTACCTGCTTTTATAAAGCCTGGGTTTAACCTTTTATCTAAATAATGGTCAACTCTTCCTACATCACGAGCATTTATGTGCAATTAAAAGCCATCATTAAATTAAGCCAGAGTATTAATATATTCATAGATTTCACCACCACACAGTAAAACATTGAAGTCAAATGATTTAGAGCAAACCACCTGGCTCACACTTTCCCAACGGAAAAAGGTAAGGCTCAAAGTGCTGAGATGAACATTCTGTCCTAGCACTAGGAAATAATCATTGTCTGCCTCAGGCTTAAGTTTAATAAATAGCAAATTGCATACAGATATTTACAATGATCGAAAGACAAACAGAGGTCCTATCCGTGTAGTCCCAACAATAAAGACAGGCATTGGCATAAAGTGTTTATAAATTCTTGGGTACAGTTGTTCTGAAAGTAAAGTTCACTTTCAATCCTAAAAAAAGTCCGCTATTCCTCCAGATGTGCTTAAAGTCAAATGTGGACTGGAATTACTTGGTGTCAATGCGGAGTAACTGCTCTTTGCTATTTATTAGGAAGGACATTAACTCAACTCTCCATCTTCCTCCACTTCCACCCTTTCTTGGCCATTCTCAATGATTCTCTTGGTGGTGATTTTTTTGCCATCAACTATTTCAGTGGAAGTCGACATGGACTTGAAGCTGCCTATCCCATCACTACCGTAGGACATGCAGAAGGAAGAAAGGCCCCCACTTCCCAGGGAGCCAAAGGAACGAAATCCTGTATCAAAAGAAGAAAAACCACCCTCAAAAGCTGGAAATTCACTGAAGGCAGAGAAAAGGGGTGCAGACCCTCTGCTTCTGCTTCCCAGGGAGTTCCTCTGACCCCCCAAAATATTCTCCAGCGGGTTTCCCAAGAGGTCAAAGGAGAATGGGTCCCGGCCGCCAAAGAACTCCCTGAAGACCTCGGCGGGGTCGCGGAAGCTGAAGACGTACTCGAAGGGGTCCTCGAAGGGCCTGCCGCCTGCGCAGCCGCCCTCCGCCCTCGCCTCGCCATAGCGGTCATAGATATCGCGTTTCTAGGCGTCCGACAACACCTCGTAGGCCTCAGCCACCTGCTTGAATCTTCTCTCCGCTTCCTCCCTGTCCTCGGGGTTTTTGTCGGGGTGCCACTTAAGCGCCAGCTTGCGGTACACCTTCTTGATACCCTCGGACGAGGCCTATCGGGGTACGCCCAGCACCTCGTAGTAGTCCACCATGCTGGATGGCCAGAACGGCCCACCAGGCACTGGCACAGCGAGCGGCAAGGCTGCCAGCACCCAGGCGCAGGCCCGAGTGCTCGGCGACCTGGGCCGCCTGGAGGGACGCCCCTTATGACGCAGCCACATCTCATTGGCCGAAGCCTATGAGCGCCTCGCATCCCAGGATGCAGTGCTCCTGGGACTGGCTCTGCTTTCTGTGAGGCTCTGTGAGGCTCCAAGACCAGGCCCCGCCCACTCCGGCCCCCAACCAGCCATGGTCTCCAAAAAGGATGGGAAAAAGAGGTTGGGGAAAAGAGAGGGCCTTGACTTTGGCTGCCTGAAGAACTGTTTTTCTTAAAGTA
This sequence comes from Pan paniscus, assembly GCF_029289425.2. NCBI lineage: Eukaryota > Metazoa > Chordata > Mammalia > Primates > Hominidae > Pan > Pan paniscus. Next base: position 136,384,796 of record NC_073262.2, read on the forward strand.
GGCTTTATATCAGTCTTTTTCCTCGGCCACAGGAGGGAAGAGGGTGGTGGGAGTGAGTTTAGTCTGACCGGGGCTGAAGACATCCTGTTGTTTAGGACTGCGGTTCTCTAACGTTCCAGCCCCGGTGCCCAATTGCTTTTGTTCATGGGGATTATATCTATCATACGTACTGCATTAGAGATTAAAACAGAATTAAAAAGACATATTAATTGGGCAATTTAGTAAGAATAAACCCATGACCCAATAGCAAATCATATTTTTATTTAACTTTTATTGAGACAAAATGTAGTGAGAAGAGTGGCATCGTTTTACAGTTTTTGCATCTCTCTTTAGTACTTGGCTCTATAGAGAGGTGGATTCTCATGTCAGCTTCTGCATTCTATCTATTGTGATATTACACATCCCCCATGTAGCTTCTGGAAAACTCCACTGTACACTTGTGGGAGAATGACAATGAGAAAATCAAGTAACATTATTACGGAAATAGTTTTGACTTTGCAAAATTCTCCTGAAAAATTCTTGGGGATCCCTAGGATTTCCTGGCTCATACTTTGAGAATCGCTAGTCTAGCAGAGTAGTCCCTGGTATTCTGAAGGGATTAGTTTAGGACAACCCTCCTCTCCATACCAAAATCTAGATGCTCAAGCTCCTTTTATAAAATGGCACAGTATTTGTATATAACCTACCCATATCCTCCTTTAAACCTCTAGTCATCTCTTGATTACTTGTACCTAATAAATGTAAATGCTATGTAAATAGTTGTTTTACAGTATTGGTTTTTTATTTGTATTATTTGTACTGGTTTTTTTCATTGCTGTTCCCCCCAAATATTTTCAATCTGCTGTTGGCTGAATCTGCAGATGTGAAGCCCAAGTATATGGAGGGTCAAATGTGCATGTTATTCACTTTTCTTGACTGCTAAAACAACCAGGGAGATCCTCTCAGACAAAAGGAAATACAGCACTATTTACTGTATCGAAACCATTAAGACTTGCAGGCCATGTGTATAGCACTGGGGATAAACGTGGGATGCAATGATTATTTCCACTAGAACTGCTATATCATGACGATGAATTTTGGGGGGACTTTTTTTGAGATCTGAGTTCTCTTCACCTCCTTATTCTCTTTTTGACACTGGATTCTTTTCTTTGATAAATTGTGAGGCAATACACTAGTAAAGGTCACTCAGTTCTAAGGGGAAAATGATTAACCAAAGAACATTCTAAGAGTTCCTATAGGGTATTAGGTCTAATGGGGATGTGTTATGTCACCAGAACAAACTTCTAAGTTTATATAGCCTCTAGTGACATAACCTGAGACCCGGACTTGGCACTTGGTAAGCACGCAATGAACAGTCATAGAAAGCTGGCCGAGGGTAGAGTTCAGTGTGAACAAAGCAATTTGGGAACATCAAAGCAAGTTTGGAGAACAACAAGTGATCCAGAATGGCTGGAGGGTAAGAGGCAGAGGGAGGGGGCAAGCAGAAGGGCTGGAGAGGAGGAATGAGCTTAGACAGGGGGGCTGGGGTCTATCCCAGAGTTTTGAGAGCAAGGCAGAGGACTCTGAATTTTCTTCTGTGCCCAGGAAGCTGCTGACCAAGGTTCCAGAAGTGTTGGTGGGGTGGGGTTTTTCAGGGAGCAGCTGAGGCAGTGATTCAGAAGGGACAGCTGGGGGTTGGGCAACTGGGGGACTGGGGCCCTGAAATGGGACCATGACAGCTGGCTCTGAGAGACAGTGGTAGAAACATCCAGATTCAGCACTTACTTGCTGGCTTGGATGCAGGGTCTAGAACGAAAAGAGAAGAGGAGTCACTTCTATACAGAAACATGTCCAGAGTGCTTACTGTCTGCAAAACCGTGGACTGGCACCTGAGTGATAGCAGGATCCAAAGCCAAAATCTTGCCTGTAAGGAATATATGTATAGGATATAGCTATACTCTGATAGCAAGGACACATATGCAAACTGCTAAAAGATACAAGGCAGAACAGAACAAAATGCTGTGGGGATTCAAGGAAGGTGGCTTTGTTTCCTTTGGAGGGCCCTGTAGATGATCTACAGGGCAATGGACATGTTTATGTTGCTCCTTTAGTAACAAGTCCCTTCATTCTGATTTGATGAAAGGAGCTGGGAGTGTGTCCCATGGTGGCCTATTAACTTATGTCTTCAGCTTAAAAAGAAAGTACCTTCAAAAGGGTTCCAGAAACACTTTCCATGGACATGTCACTCTTTAGTAGCCCCCAAAGCAAGACCATCATATTGCTGCCCTGCTGTGTGATTTCTTAGCCCCTAGAGCACCACACCCTGTAATTGCCTAGTTGTGAGTTTGTCTCTGTTCACCGGACCCCTCCTTTCAGGCAAGGACCATTTCTAACTTGGCTTTCTGTCCCTAGTTCCTAGCATAGTAGGTAGGGCTCACACGTTCCATAAATATTTGGTGGATAAGGGAATTAGCAATGGATTCTGCTTTGGTTCCAAAGCAGAGATTAATTGGATTGCTTAGTAGTAATTCATGAGCGTGAATGTGGATTGCCTACTATTGCCTACCACTATTGGGGACCTCTCAGACCTCAGCTGCAGCCTGATAAACGTGGTTAACAGAGAAGTAGGAGGCTGTGACATGAAATGGGTTTCCACAGGCCTTTGTTGGGAATTGGATGAGAAACAAGAGCTTGAACTTGGATGTTCCCCAGAGCGAGTGCAGGGTCAGATGAGTTTTTCAAGATAGGAGTGATCAGTCTTTCCCAAAGTGGGACCCATAATGAAAGACAATGATTGGTTAATCGGTAATAATTAACTAGGAGGAGAGCACTCTATCTTCCAATTACATGATGATTTGCTAAGTGGCTCAGTGACAAGGTAATTAAGATGAAGAAAACAAATGTAGGAGGCACAGCGTGGGGTGGACAGTCAGCTGTCCGTGTCTTCTGCTGAGATGGCCACAGGACCCCAGGTTCCCCTGCTGCAGCTGGCCACAGGAGTGCTACTCCTTCTCAGTGTCCAGCCCTGGGCTGAGAGTGGGAAGGTGCTGGTGGTACCCATCGATGGCAGCCACTGGCTCAGCATGCGGGAGGCCGTGCGGGAGCTCCATGCCAGAGGCCACCAGGCGGTGGTCCTCACCCCAGAGGTGAATATGCACATCAAAGAGGAGAAATTTTTCACCCTGACAACTTATGCCATTTCATGGACCCAGGATGAATTTGATCGCCTTGTGCTGGGCCACACTCAACTGTACTTTGAAACAGAACATTTTCTGAAGACATTTTCTAAAAGTATGGCAATTTTGAAAAATTCGTCTTTGGTCCTTCATAGGTCTTGTGTGGAGCTACTGCATAATGAGGCCCTGATCAGGCACCTGAATGCTACTTCCTTCGATGTGGTTTTAATAGACCCCATTTATCTCTGCGGGGCAGTGCTGGCTAAGTACCTGTCGATTCCTGCTGTTTTTTTCTTAAGGAACATTCCATGTGATTTAGACTTTAAGGGCACACAGTGTCCAAATCCTTACTCCTATATTCCTAAGTTACTAACGACCAATTCAGACCACATGACATTCCTGCAAAGGGTCAAGAACATGCTCTACCCTCTGGCCTTGTCCTACCTTTGCCATGCTCTTTCTGCTCCTTATGCAAGCCTTGCCTCTGAGCTTTTTCAGAGGGAGGTGTCAGTGGTGGATCTTCTCAGCCATGCATCTGTGTGGCTGTTCCGATGGGACTTTGTGATGGAATACCCCAGGCCGATCATGCCCAACATGGTCTTCATTGGGGGCATCAACTGTGCCAACAGGAGGCCACTATCTCAGGTCGGTGTTCGTGCCTTCATCCAATCAATGTTCCAGGCAAAACAGTTTTTAAAAATTGTATTTACTTACAATGGCTTCCATATCTACTTATCTTTCTGGTGCTTTTATTTCTGCTTGTCGTAATAGCCTTCAGTGAGATAAACTGTTAAGGGGTCTCTAGTAGCGTATTTCAGGTTTTAAATGGTCAATGAGAGGAAGAAGAGGCAGACATGAATGTTTATCAAAGGGTGGACTAGGACTGATGTGACTCATGGAGACTGTTCGTTTGTAAAGGCACCATCTTCATGGTTGTGCATGTCCTTCATTGGGAAGGAGCAGGGACACTACATTGAGACTTGACCCATCCTGGATTTTTTGTTTGCATAATTTTCAGGGGAAAGATGATGCAACAGCAAATTACAATTGTTAATGTGATAATTTTTAGTGGTCCCGTCTTGCGAATGATAGAGAGGTGACCACAGGAGACCTAAGCACTCACAGGAAGTAGAAGTGTTAAAGAGGTTGACTCAGTTCAGTGGAAGTAGAGCAACAAACGTGGGATATATGTCTGTGATTATAGAATTACACACTGAGTTCAGTTTCCAGAGAGGGATCTGTGCTGACAAAAGATTTTTCTGGTCAGGATTTGGGGTCTGGTGCATGATGTGGGGACATCTCAGAGTTCGGAAGGCATAGTTTTGGTTGCAGGTCAATTGGGTCTTCTACTTGGAATGCTGAAATTATCAAGAAATTGTGGAAGGGTCTAGGGAGGAGATAAAACTGTGAGCGTATAAGCCCAGTTAAGCTGGGGACGGTGATGAATGGACATGTGTCCAAGAAGGGAAGTGTTTCTCAGGTGAAGCTGAACATATCACCAAACCCACCCTATCCCACTCCAAGTTTCTATAGTGGGATCTACTTCTTTACCAACAATTTCAAAGGCAGCTTTCTTTAATCCAGAATATTTGGGGTTCATTGATGTGGTACTCTGGGACCTGAATATTGTTTCTTATTCCTTGGTGTGCCATGTATTTCATGAGAGAATTCAGCCTTTTTATGTCATATTCACTGAATGCGTATGAACTTCCATGACTTGATCCTTTTGTATTTTTATTTCTGTACTTCTTTTTATTAACATAGGTATTATTGCCAAACACTCTAAGCTTCATTTTTTAAAATCAAACCACATGATTTTTTTGTTGGTGATTTTCCCCCTTATGCAGTGTAGTTATTCAATTATAAAATATGTGTTTATTAGATTTGTAACAATGTTGAAAAGCGGGATGGCATTTAAATAGTGACTCTTGCCCTTTTCTTCCAGTTTTTCAATGTGAACATATTCTCTAGTGTTAACTACATTGCTCAAAACTTCACTGTCATCTCAGTGGAGCAGAACGAATTGGGAACTGTGGCACAGATCACTCTTGCTATGCCCCTTAGAGAATTAGAGAACACTAGCAAGGCTAATTTTCGAGTGTGGTAAAGAACAGGCTAATGTATTCAATAGTGAGGCCACTGACTCTGTCTCAACATGAAGTCACACTAGATTTATCATGATTTGGCTCTGTATCCCCCACCAAATCTCATCTTGAATTGTAATCCCCATAGTCCCCACGTGTCAAGGACAGGATCTGGTGGGAGGTGATTGGATCATGGGGGCAGTTTCGCACCTGCTGCTCTCATCATAGTGAGTGAGTTCTTATGAGATCTGATGGTTTTATAAGGGGCCATTGTCCCTTCACTTGCAAGCTCTTCCTCTTTCTCTCTTTCATGTAAGACATGTCTTTGCCTCTCTCTCACTTTCTGCCAGGATTATAAGTTTCCTGAGGCTCCCCCCTCCAACCACCTGGAACTGTGAGTCAATTAAAGCTCTCTCCTTTATGAGTTACCCAGTCTTGGGTATGTCTTTATAGCAGTGTGAGAATGGACTAATATATTAAATTGGTGCCATGGAGACTGGAGTACTGCTATAAAGATACTTGAAAATGTGGAAGTGACTTTGGAACTGGGTAACAGGCAGAGGTTGGAACAGTTTGGAGAGCTCAGAAGAAGACAGGAAGATGTGGGAAAGTTTGGAACTTCCTAGAGACTTGTTGAATGGTTTTGACCAAAATGCTGATAATGTTGTGGACAATGAAGTCCAGGCTGAGTCTCAGATGGAGATGAGGAACTTATTGGGAACTGGAACAAAGGTCACCCTTGCTATGCTTTAGCAAAGAGACTGGTGGCATTTTGCCCCTGCCTTAGAGATCTGTGGAACTTTGAACTTGAGAGAGATGATCTGAAATTGGAACTTATGTTTAAAAGGGAAGCAGAGCATAAAAGTTTGGAAAATTTGCAGCCTGACCATGTGGTAGAAAAGAAAAACCCATTTTATGGGGAGAAATTCAAACCAGCTGCAGAAATACTGGCTATAGAAATTTGCATAAGTGAGGAGAAGCCAAATGTTAATTGCCAAGACAATGGGGAAAATGGCTTCAGTGCACATCAGAGACCTTTGCAGAAGACCCTCCCATCACAGGCCTGGAGGCCTAGGAAGGAAAAATTGTTTTGTGGGCTGGGTCCATGCTCCCCCTGCTGTGTGCAGCCTCAGGACTTGGTGCCCTGTGTCCCAGTGGCTCCAGCCATGGCTAAAAGAGGCCAAGGTAGAGCTCAGGCCATTGCTTCAGAGGGTGCAAACCTCAAGCCTTGGCAGCATCGATGTAGTGTTGGGCCTGTGGGTACACAGAAGATAAGAATTTAGGTTTGGGAACCTCCACATAAATTTGAGAGGATGTAAGGAAATGCTTGGATGTCCAGGAAGAAGTTTGCTGCATGGATGGAGCCCTTATAGAGAACCTCTGCTAGAGAAGGGTGGTAAAGAAATGTGAGGTTGGAACCCCCACACAGAGTCTCCACTGGGGCACTGCCTAGTGGAGTTGTGAGAAGGCGGCCACCATCCTCCAGAATCCCGAATAGTAGATCCAATAGCTTGCACTGTGTGCCTGGAAAAGACACAGACACTCAATGCCAGCCTCTGAAGGCAGCCAGGAGGAGGGCTTTACCCTGCAAGCCACAGTGTCCAAGTTGCCTGAGACTGTGGGAGCCCACTTCTGGCATCAGCATGACCTAGATATGAGACATGAAGTTAAAGGAGATAATTTTGGAGCTTTAAGATTTAATGACTGCCCTGCCTGGTTTTGGACTTGCATGGGGCCTGTAGCCCCCTTTTTTGGCCAGTTTCTCCCATTTGGAATGGGAATATTTACCCAATTTCTGTACCCCCATTGTGTCTTGGAAGTTACTAACTTTTGATTTTACAGGCTCATAGGGGGAAGGGACTTGCCTTGTCTCAGATAAGACTTTGGACTATGGACTTTTGAGCTAGTGCTGAAATGAGTTAAGACTTTGGAAGATTGTTGGGAAGGCACGATTGGTTTTGAAATGTGAAAAGACATGAGATTTGGGAGGGGCCAGAGGGCAGAATGATATGGTTTGACTCTGTGTTTCCACCCAAATCTCATCTCAAATTGTAATCTCCATAATTCCCATGTGTTAAGGATGGGACCTGGTGGGAGGTGATTGGATCATGTGTGCAGTTTCCCCCTTGCTGTTCTCATCCTACTGAGTGAATTCTAATGAGAGCTGATGGTTTTATAAGGGGCTCTTCCTCCTTCACTCACAAGTGAACTCTTCCTCTCTGTTTCTCTCTTGCTTGCTGCCATGTGAGACATGACTTTGCTTATCTCTCACCTTCTGTCATGATTGTAAGTTTCCTGAGGCCTCCCCAGCCATGTGGAACTGAGTCATTTAAACCTTTGTCTTTTATAAATTACCCCGTCTTGGGTATGTCTTTATAGCAGTGTGAGAACAGACTAATACAAGATTGGTGGTGATTGAAGTTATACTGAAAGGGTTTAAAGGAGAGTCTGAGAAAAGGAAATGAATCTGCATTTATTGAGAAAGTTGATGAGAAAGTGGAATTAGAAATTCCTAGAAAGGTAAGCTGTTGTGTGAATGATTTCCCAAGATGGGGAAGTCTCTCTACCTGTTTGGAGACAGAAAGTAGAATCAGAGGAGAAGAAGATGATGGACAGAAAGGATCATTCCCTCTTCTAGATGCTTTCCAGTGTGTGATGTAAGCTGAACTAAAATCAGCTGTGTTGAACTCCAGCCAGAAAAAATATCTGGCATTTTGGTTTTTTGGACCCTACGGCGATGGTCACAGGACTCCAGGTCTCTTGGGGCTCACAGGGTCATGCCTTTCCTTGCCTGGTGTGCTTGGTGAGAAGGAACAAGTGTTTCCATGGAGGAAATTCATTTTAGGGGTCTCAAGAGGGTCATCTTTGCAACAGAGGAAATGCCCCTTTTTCCATTCTGAAAACCTGATTTATCGAACCCTTTTATAAAAGATGAATACCCACATATAGGCCTCTAGCAGTGTTATGTTTTTGAGATGAGACATTTTAAAAAGCGATTTTTGAATTCTAAAAATTCTTTAAATAAAATGCTCTTGCTGGGACAACATAGTGGGTCAACATCATTCCCATCTCTACAAGATTTAAAAAAAAAAACATTAGCTAGGTGTGGTAGCTGTTGTCTCAGTTACTGGGAATGCTGAGGAGGAAGGATCACTTGAGCCCAGAAATTCATGTTTACTAGTGAGGTATGATCTTGCCTAGGCAACAGCTACAGAGAGAGACCCTGTCTCTAAAACAAACAAACAAACAATAACCAAACAAGCTTTACACTTCTGTAGAAGGAACACTTCCCATTTATGACATCAGTAATCTAGGATATATCAAAATTTGAACTTTGTGTTAGCTTTCAACTGTTAAAACTAGCCAGCGTTGTTACAGATCCACCTCTGAGTGACACTGGTACGCCACTCTTTGCTGACCACTGAACAATGGGATTTATGTAACCAATTGTGTAGATACAAACCCACTCATTCTATCCTACCCAGAGTGGTGATTTACAACACAAAAAACTACCATGAAACTGTTCCCATGCCTTCCTCCCACCTCAAAACTCCTTTTATTCCTGAACGGCTCCATAAGCAAACCCATCCCCAGCAAACTACTCAGTGAGTATCTTCACATATGTAAGTTCCCTTATCCGGATCACTAAAAAATGAACTCATTTTTCAAAAGCCCTGACAGTCTGTCTTATTCTGATACTTCTTGTATAGTTATTATTTAAGAAACAACTACCCAGGCACCTTGGGCATGTTGATTTCAGAGTTCAGTGTGAGACCCCGTGTGCCCCTGTGGGATGGTGCCAGCTGACTGCCATTTTCCTGCTGTTTATTACTTGGGTGCCATTCCATGCAGATTGTCACAGTATTTGTTGGTTAATGACGTGTTCAGGCCATGATTTTTCTGTAAAAAAATTACCAGCATGCTGCTCTTAATTTTTTTCAGCCTGTCTAGTTGTTGCCCTTTTGCTCTCATGCAAACTTTTCCTCAGAGGTGACCCTAGAAGATGGGACCCTTTGTGATGGACTACCCCAAGGCAATATGCCCCAAAAGGTCTTCATTTGGGGCATAACCCGTGCCAACACAAAGGTACTTTCTCAATTGTGTGTATGGTGCCTCACCCAAACAATATTACAGATGCACTTGGCTTTCATCAACCTAATTTGATATGCCCCAAGCACAGCAATAGGATAGTTTTGCGTGGCCCTTTGGAAACGCTTTTTTTTACATTTCCAGGACCTACCATAGTTGGAGAACCACGTTAGGGCTGAAGACAGTCCTAGTATATCATTGACCAACCACATAACCCCAAGGTCTGTCCTCAGCCTTCAGAAGGAACATGCTTCTTACACCGATTTCAGCTCAGTGATATGGGATTCAAATGTCTGACCTCCAAAATATTAAGAGAATAACGTGTGTTGTTTTAAGCCACCAAGTTTGGGTAATTTGTTACAGCCATGATAGGAAACGAATGCATCCACTTTGCCAGGTTTACCTGCTTTTATAAAGCCTGGGTTTAACCTTTTATCTAAATAATGGTCAACTCTTCCTACATCACGAGCATTTATGTGCAATTAAAAGCCATCATTAAATTAAGCCAGAGTATTAATATATTCATAGATTTCACCACCACACAGTAAAACATTGAAGTCAAATGATTTAGAGCAAACCACCTGGCTCACACTTTCCCAACGGAAAAAGGTAAGGCTCAAAGTGCTGAGATGAACATTCTGTCCTAGCACTAGGAAATAATCATTGTCTGCCTCAGGCTTAAGTTTAATAAATAGCAAATTGCATACAGATATTTACAATGATCGAAAGACAAACAGAGGTCCTATCCGTGTAGTCCCAACAATAAAGACAGGCATTGGCATAAAGTGTTTATAAATTCTTGGGTACAGTTGTTCTGAAAGTAAAGTTCACTTTCAATCCTAAAAAAAGTCCGCTATTCCTCCAGATGTGCTTAAAGTCAAATGTGGACTGGAATTACTTGGTGTCAATGCGGAGTAACTGCTCTTTGCTATTTATTAGGAAGGACTTTAACTCAACTCTCCATCTTCCTCCACTTCCACCCTTTCTTGGCCATTCTCAATGATTCTCTTGGTGGTGATTTTTTTGCCATCAACTATTTCAGTGGAAGTCGACATGGACTTGAAGCTGCCTATCCCATCACTACCGTAGGACATGCAGAAGGAAGAAAGGCCCCCACTTCCCAGGGAGCCAAAGGAACGAAATCCTGTATCAAAAGAAGAAAAACCACCCTCAAAAGCTGGAAATTCACTGAAGGCAGAGAAAAGGGGTGCAGACCCTCTGCTTCTGCTTCCCAGGGAGTTCCTCTGACCCCCCAAAATATTCTCCAGCGGGTTTCCCAAGAGGTCAAAGGAGAATGGGTCCCGGCCGCCAAAGAACTCCCTGAAGACCTCGGCGGGGTCACGGAAGCTGAAGACATACTCGAAGGGGTCCTCGAAGGGCCTGCCGCCTGCGCAGCCGCCCTCCGCCCTCGCCTCGCCATAGCGGTCATAGATATCGCGTTTCTAGGCGTCCGACAACACCTCGTAGGCCTCAGCCACCTGCTTGAATCTCCTCTCCGCTTCCTCCCTGTTCTCGGGGTTTTTGTCGGGGTGCCACTTAAGCGCCAGCTTGCGGTACGCCTTCTTGATGGCCTTGGATGAGGCCTATCGGGGTACGCCCAGCACCTCGTAGTAGTCCACCATGCTGGATGGCCAGAACGGCCCACCAGGCACTGGCGCAGCGAGCGGCAAGGCTGCCAGCACCCAGGCGCAGGCCCGAGTGCTCGGCGACCTGGGCCGCCTGGAGGGCCGCCCCTTATGACGCAGCCACATCTCATTGGCCGAAGCCTATGAGCGCCTCGCATCCCAGGATGCAGTGCTCCTGGGACTGGCTCTGCTTTCTGTGAGGCTCTGTGAGGCTCCAAGACCAGGCCCCGCCCACTCCGGCCCCCAACCAGCCATGGTCTCCAAAAAGGATGGGAAAAAGAGGTTGGGGAAAAGAGAGGGCCTTGACTTTGGCTGCCTGAAGAACTGTTTTTCTTAAAGTAGGCTTTATATCAGTCTTTTTCCTCGGCCACAGGAGGGAAGAGGGTGGTGGGAGTGAGTTTAGTCTGACCGGGGCTGAAGACATCCTGTTGTTTAGGACTGCGGTTCTCTAACGTTCCAGCCCCGGTGCCCAATTGCTTTTGTTCATGGGGATTATATCTATCATACGTACTGCATTAGAGATTAAAACAGAATTAAAAAGACATATTAATTGGGCAATTTAGTAAGAATAAACCCATGACCCAATAGCAAATCATATTTTTATTTAACTTTTATTGAGACAAAATGTAGTGAGAAGAGTGGCATCGTTTTACAGTTTTTGCATCTCTCTTTAGTACTTGGCTCTATAGAGAGGTGGATTCTCATGTCAGCTTCTGCATTCTATCTATTGTGATATTACACATCCCCCATGTAGCTTCTGGAAAACTCCACTGTACACTTGTGGGAGAATGACAATGAGAAAATCAAGTAACATTATTACGGAAATAGTTTTGACTTTGCAAAATTCTCCTGAAAAATTCTTGGGGATCCCTAGGATTTCCTGGCTCATACTTTGAGAATCGCTAGTCTAGCAGAGTAGTCCCTGGTATTCTGAAGGGATTAGTTTAGGACAACCCTCCTCTCCATACCAAAATCTAGATGCTCAAGCTCCTTTTATAAAATGGCACAGTATTTGTATATAACCTACCCATATCCTCCTTTAAACCTCTAGTCATCTCTTGATTACTTGTACCTAATAAATGTAAATGCTATGTAAATAGTTGTTTTACAGTATTGGTTTTTTATTTGTATTATTTGTACTGGTTTTTTTCATTGCTGTTCCCCCCAAATATTTTCAATCTGCTGTTGGCTGAATCTGCAGATGTGAAGCCCAAGTATATGGAGGGTCAAATGTGCATGTTATTCACTTTTCTTGACTGCTAAAACAACCAGGGAGATCCTCTCAGACAAAAGGAAATACAGCACTATTTACTGTATCGAAACCATTAAGACTTGCAGGCCATGTGTATAGCACTGGGGATAAACGTGGGATGCAATGATTATTTCCACTAGAACTGCTATATCATGACGATGAATTTTGGGGGGACTTTTTTTGAGATCTGAGTTCTCTTCACCTCCTTATTCTCTTTTTGACACTGGATTCTTTTCTTTGATAAATTGTGAGGCAATACACTAGTAAAGGTCACTCAGTTCTAAGGGGAAAATGATTAACCAAAGAACATTCTAAGAGTTCCTATAGGGTATTAGGTCTAATGGGGATGTGTTATGTCACCAGAACAAACTTCTAAGTTTATATAGCCTCTAGTGACATAACCTGAGACCCGGACTTGGCACTTGGTAAGCACACAATGAACAGACATAGAAAGCTGGCCGAGGGTAGAGTTCAGTGTGAACAAAGCAATTTGGGAACATCAAAGCAAGTTTGGAGAACAACAAGTGATCCAGAATGGCTGGAGGGTAAGAGGCAGAGGGAGGGGGCAAGCAGAAGGGCTGGAGAGGAGGAATGAGCTTAGACAGGGGGGCTGGGGTCTATCCCAGAGTTTTGAGAGCAAGGCAGAGGACTCTGAATTTTCTTCTGTGCCCAGGAAGCTGCTGACCAAGGTTCCAGAAGTGTTGGTGGGGTGGGGTTTTTCAGGGAGCAGCTGAGGCAGTGATTCAGAAGGGACAGCTGGGGGTTGGGCAACTGGGGGACTGGGGCCCTGAAATGGGACCATGACAGCTGGCTCTGAGAGACAGTGGTAGAAACATCCAGATTCAGCACTTACTTGCTGGCTTGGATGCAGGGTCTAGAACGAAAAGAGAAGAGGAGTCACTTCTATACAGAAACATGTCCAGAGTGCTTACTGTCTGCAAAACCGTGGACTGGCACCTGAGTGATAGCAGGATCCAAAGCCAAAATCTTGCCTGTAAGGAATATATGTATAGGATATAGCTATACTCTGATAGCAAGGACACATATGCAAACTGCTAAAAGATACAAGGCAGAACAGAACAAAATGCTGTGGGGATTCAAGGAAGGTGGCTTTGTTTCCTTTGGAGGGCCCTGTAGATGATCTACAGGGCAATGGACATGTTTATGTTGCTCCTTTAGTAACAAGTCCCTTCATTCTGATTTGATGAAAGGAGCTGGGAGTGTGTCCCATGGTGGCCTATTAACTTATGTCTTCAGCTTAAAAAGAAAGTACCTTCAAAAGGGTTCCAGAAACACTTTCCATGGACATGTCACTCTTTAGTAGCCCCCAAAGCAAGACCATCATATTGCTGCCCTGCTGTGTGATTTCTTAGCCCCTAGAGCACCACACCCTGTAATTGCCTAGTTGTGAGTTTGTCTCTGTTCACCGGACCCCTCCTTTCAGGCAAGGACCATTTCTAACTTGGCTTTCTGTCCCTAGTTCCTAGCATAGTAGGTAGGGCTCACACGTTCCATAAATATTTGGTGGATAAGGGAATTAGCAATGGATTCTGCTTTGGTTCCAAAGCAGAGATTAATTGGATTGCTTAGTAGTAATTCATGAGCGTGAATGTGGATTGCCTACTATTGCCTACCACTATTGGGGACCTCTCAGACCTCAGCTGCAGCCTGATAAACGTGGTTAACAGAGAAGTAGGAGGCTGTGACATGAAATGGGTTTCCACAGGCCTTTGTTGGGAATTGGATGAGAAACAAGAGCTTGAACTTGGATGTTCCCCAGAGCGAGTGCAGGGTCAGATGAGTTTTTCAAGATAGGAGTGATCAGTCTTTCCCAAAGTGGGACCCATAATGAAAGACAATGATTGGTTAATCGGTAATAATTAACTAGGAGGAGAGCACTCTATCTTCCAATTACATGATGATTTGCTAAGTGGCTCAGTGACAAGGTAATTAAGATGAAGAAAACAAATGTAGGAGGCACAGCGTGGGGTGGACAGTCAGCTGTCCGTGTCTTCTGCTGAGATGGCCACAGGACCCCAGGTTCCCCTGCTGCAGCTGGCCACAGGAGTGCTACTCCTTCTCAGTGTCCAGCCCTGGGCTGAGAGTGGGAAGGTGCTGGTGGTACCCATCGATGGCAGCCACTGGCTCAGCATGCGGGAGGCCGTGCGGGAGCTCCATGCCAGAGGCCACCAGGCGGTGGTCCTCACCCCAGAGGTGAATATGCACATCAAAGAGGAGAAATTTTTCACCCTGACAACTTATGCCATTTCATGGACCCAGGATGAATTTGATCGCCTTGTGCTGGGCCACACTCAACTGTACTTTGAAACAGAACATTTTCTGAAGACATTTTCTAAAAGTATGGCAATTTTGAAAAATTCGTCTTTGGTCCTTCATAGGTCTTGTGTGGAGCTACTGCATAATGAGGCCCTGATCAGGCACCTGAATGCTACTTCCTTCGATGTGGTTTTAATAGACCCCATTTATCTCTGCGGGGCAGTGCTGGCTAAGTACCTGTCGATTCCTGCTGTTTTTTTCTTAAGGAACATTCCATGTGATTTAGACTTTAAGGGCACACAGTGTCCAAATCCTTACTCCTATATTCCTAAGTTACTAACGACCAATTCAGACCACATGACATTCCTGCAAAGGGTCAAGAACATGCTCTACCCTCTGGCCTTGTCCTACCTTTGCCATGCTCTTTCTGCTCCTTATGCAAGCCTTGCCTCTGAGCTTTTTCAGAGGGAGGTGTCAGTGGTGGATCTTCTCAGCCATGCATCTGTGTGGCTGTTCCGATGGGACTTTGTGATGGAATACCCCAGGCCGATCATGCCCAACATGGTCTTCATTGGGGGCATCAACTGTGCCAACAGGAAGCCACTATCTCAGGTCGGTGTTCGTGCCTTCATCCAATCAATGTTCCAGGCAAAACAGTTTTTAAAAATTGTATTTACTTACAATGGCTTCCATATCTACTTATCTTTCTGGTGCTTTTATTTCTGCTTGTCGTAATAGCCTTCAGTGAGATAAACTGTTAAGGGGTCTCTAGTAGCGTATTTCAGGTTTTAAATGGTCAATGAGAGGAAGAAGAGGCAGACATGAATGTTTATCAAAGGGTGGACTAGGACTGATGTGACTCATGGAGACTGTTCGTTTGTAAAGGCACCATCTTCATGGTTGTGCATGTCCTTCATTGGGAAGGAGCAGGGACACTACATTGAGACTTGACCCATCCTGGATTTTTTGTTTGCATAATTTTCAGGGGAAAGATGATGCAACAGCAAATTACAATTGTTAATGTGATAATTTTTAGTGGTCCCGTCTTGCGAATGATAGAGAGGTGACCACAGGAGACCTAAGCACTCACAGGAAGTAGAAGTGTTAAAGAGGTTGACTCAGTTCAGTGGAAGTAGAGCAACAAACGTGGGATATATGTCTGTGATTATAGAATTACACACTGAGTTCAGTTTCCAGAGAGGGATCTGTGCTGACAAAAGATTTTTCTGGTCAGGATTTGGGGTCTGGTGCATGATGTGGGGACATCTCAGAGTTCGGAAGGCATAGTTTTGGTTGCAGGTCAATTGGGTCTTCTACTTGGAATGCTGAAATTATCAAGAAATTGTGGAAGGGTCTAGGGAGGAGATAAAACTGTGAGCGTATAAGCCCAGTTAAGCTGGGGACGGTGATGAATGGACATGTGTCCAAGAAGGGAAGTGTTTCTCAGGTGAAGCTGAACATATCACCAAACCCACCCTATCCCACTCCAAGTTTCTATAGTGGGATCTACTTCTTTACCAACAATTTCAAAGGCAGCTTTCTTTAATCCAGAATATTTGGGGTTCATTGATGTGGTACTCTGGGACCTGAATATTGTTTCTTATTCCTTGGTGTGCCATGTATTTCATGAGAGAATTCAGCCTTTTTATGTCATATTCACTGAATGCGTATGAACTTCCATGACTTGATCCTTTTGTATTTTTATTTCTGTACTTCTTTTTATTAACATAGGTATTATTGCCAAACACTCTAAGCTTCATTTTTTAAAATCAAACCACATGATTTTTTTGTTGGTGATTTTCCCCCTTATGCAGTGTAGTTATTCAATTATAAAATATGTGTTTATTAGATTTGTAACAATGTTGAAAAGCGGGATGGCATTTAAATAGTGACTCTTGCCCTTTTCTTCCAGTTTTTCAATGTGAACATATTCTCTAGTGTTAACTACATTGCTCAAAACTTCACTGTCATCTCAGTGGAGCAGAACGAATTGGGAACTGTGGCACAGATCACTCTTGCTATGCCCCTTAGAGAATTAGAGAACACTAGCAAGGCTAATTTTCGAGTGTGGTAAAGAACAGGCTAATGTATTCAATAGTGAGGCCACTGACTCTGTCTCAACATGAAGTCACACTAGATTTATCATGATTTGGCTCTGTATCCCCCACCAAATCTCATCTTGAATTGTAATCCCCATAGTCCCCACGTGTCAAGGACAGGATCTGGTGGGAGGTGATTGGATCATGGGGGCAGTTTCGCACCTGCTGCTCTCATCATAGTGAGTGAGTTCTTATGAGATCTGATGGTTTTATAAGGGGCCATTGTCCCTTCACTTGCAAGCTCTTCCTCTTTCTCTCTTTCATGTAAGACATGTCTTTGCCTCTCTCTCACTTTCTGCCAGGATTATAAGTTTCCTGAGGCTCCCCCCTCCAACCACCTGGAACTGTGAGTCAATTAAAGCTCTCTCCTTTATGAGTTACCCAGTCTTGGGTATGTCTTTATAGCAGTGTGAGAATGGACTAATATATTAAATTGGTGCCATGGAGACTGGAGTACTGCTATAAAGATACTTGAAAATGTGGAAGTGACTTTGGAACTGGGTAACAGGCAGAGGTTGGAACAGTTTGGAGAGCTCAGAAGAAGACAGGAAGATGTGGGAAAGTTTGGAACTTCCTAGAGACTTGTTGAATGGTTTTGACCAAAATGCTGATAATGTTGTGGACAATGAAGTCCAGGCTGAGTCTCAGATGGAGATGAGGAACTTATTGGGAACTGGAACAAAGGTCACCCTTGCTATGCTTTAGCAAAGAGACTGGTGGCATTTTGCCCCTGCCTTAGAGATCTGTGGAACTTTGAACTTGAGAGAGATGATCTGAAATTGGAACTTATGTTTAAAAGGGAAGCAGAGCATAAAAGTTTGGAAAATTTGCAGCCTGACCATGTGGTAGAAAAGAAAAACCCATTTTATGGGGAGAAATTCAAACCAGCTGCAGAAATACTGGCTATAGAAATTTGCATAAGTGAGGAGAAGCCAAATGTTAATTGCCAAGACAATGGGGAAAATGGCTTCAGTGCACATCAGAGACCTTTGCAGAAGACCCTCCCATCACAGGCCTGGAGGCCTAGGAAGGAAAAATTGTTTTGTGGGCTGGGTCCATGCTCCCCCTGCTGTGTGCAGCCTCAGGACTTGGTGCCCTGTGTCCCAGTGGCTCCAGCCATGGCTAAAAGAGGCCAAGGTAGAGCTCAGGCCATTGCTTCAGAGGGTGCAAACCTCAAGCCTTGGCAGCATCGATGTAGTGTTGGGCCTGTGGGTACACAGAAGATAAGAATTTAGGTTTGGGAACCTCCACATAAATTTGAGAGGATGTAAGGAAATGCTTGGATGTCCAGGAAGAAGTTTGCTGCATGGATGGAGCCCTTATAGAGAACCTCTGCTAGAGAAGGGTGGTAAAGAAATGTGAGGTTGGAACCCCCACACAGAGTCTCCACTGGGGCACTGCCTAGTGGAGTTGTGAGAAGGCGGCCACCATCCTCCAGAATCCCGAATAGTAGATCCAATAGCTTGCACTGTGTGCCTGGAAAAGACACAGACACTCAATGCCAGCCTCTGAAGGCAGCCAGGAGGAGGGCTTTACCCTGCAAGCCACAGTGTCCAAGTTGCCTGAGACTGTGGGAGCCCACTTCTGGCATCAGCATGACCTAGATATGAGACATGAAGTTAAAGGAGATAATTTTGGAGCTTTAAGATTTAATGACTGCCCTGCCTGGTTTTGGACTTGCATGGGGCCTGTAGCCCCCTTTTTTGGCCAGTTTCTCCCATTTGGAATGGGAATATTTACCCAATTTCTGTACCCCCATTGTGTCTTGGAAGTTACTAACTTTTGATTTTACAGGCTCATAGGGGGAAGGGACTTGCCTTGTCTCAGATAAGACTTTGGACTATGGACTTTTGAGCTAGTGCTGAAATGAGTTAAGACTTTGGAAGATTGTTGGGAAGGCACGATTGGTTTTGAAATGTGAAAAGACATGAGATTTGGGAGGGGCCAGAGGGCAGAATGATATGGTTTGACTCTGTGTTTCCACCCAAATCTCATCTCAAATTGTAATCTCCATAATTCCCATGTGTTAAGGATGGGACCTGGTGGGAGGTGATTGGATCATGTGTGCAGTTTCCCCCTTGCTGTTCTCATCCTACTGAGTGAATTCTAATGAGAGCTGATGGTTTTATAAGGGGCTCTTCCTCCTTCACTCACAAGTGAACTCTTCCTCTCTGTTTCTCTCTTGCTTGCTGCCATGTGAGACATGACTTTGCTTATCTCTCACCTTCTGTCATGATTGTAAGTTTCCTGAGGCCTCCCCAGCCATGTGGAACTGAGTCATTTAAACCTTTGTCTTTTATAAATTACCCCGTCTTGGGTATGTCTTTATAGCAGTGTGAGAACAGACTAATACAAGATTGGTGGTGATTGAAGTTATACTGAAAGGGTTTAAAGGAGAGTCTGAGAAAAGGAAATGAATCTGCATTTATTGAGAAAGTTGATGAGAAAGTGGAATTAGAAATTCCTAGAAAGGTAAGCTGTTGTGTGAATGATTTCCCAAGATGGGGAAGTCTCTCTACCTGTTTGGAGACAGAAAGTAGAATCAGAGGAGAAGAAGATGATGGACAGAAAGGATCATTCCCTCTTCTAGATGCTTTCCAGTGTGTGATGTAAGCTGAACTAAAATCAGCTGTGTTGAACTCCAGCCAGAAAAAATATCTGGCATTTTGGTTTTTTGGACCCTACGGCGATGGTCACAGGACTCCAGGTCTCTTGGGGCTCACAGGGTCATGCCTTTCCTTGCCTGGTGTGCTTGGTGAGAAGGAACAAGTGTTTCCATGGAGGAAATTCATTTTAGGGGTCTCAAGAGGGTCATCTTTGCAACAGAGGAAATGCCCCTTTTTCCATTCTGAAAACCTGATTTATCGAACCCTTTTATAAAAGATGAATACCCACATATAGGCCTCTAGCAGTGTTATGTTTTTGAGATGAGACATTTTAAAAAGCGATTTTTGAATTCTAAAAATTCTTTAAATAAAATGCTCTTGCTGGGACAACATAGTGGGTCAACATCATTCCCATCTCTACAAGATTTAAAAAAAAAAACATTAGCTAGGTGTGGTAGCTGTTGTCTCAGTTACTGGGAATGCTGAGGAGGAAGGATCACTTGAGCCCAGAAATTCATGTTTACTAGTGAGGTATGATCTTGCCTAGGCAACAGCTACAGAGAGAGACCCTGTCTCTAAAACAAACAAACAAACAATAACCAAACAAGCTTTACACTTCTGTAGAAGGAACACTTCCCATTTATGACATCAGTAATCTAGGATATATCAAAATTTGAACTTTGTGTTAGCTTTCAACTGTTAAAACTAGCCAGCGTTGTTACAGATCCACCTCTGAGTGACACTGGTACGCCACTCTTTGCTGACCACTGAACAATGGGATTTATGTAACCAATTGTGTAGATACAAACCCACTCATTCTATCCTACCCAGAGTGGTGATTTACAACACAAAAAACTACCATGAAACTGTTCCCATGCCTTCCTCCCACCTCAAAACTCCTTTTATTCCTGAACGGCTCCATAAGCAAACCCATCCCCAGCAAACTACTCAGTGAGTATCTTCACATATGTAAGTTCCCTTATCCGGATCACTAAAAAATGAACTCATTTTTCAAAAGCCCTGACAGTCTGTCTTATTCTGATACTTCTTGTATAGTTATTATTTAAGAAACAACTACCCAGGCACCTTGGGCATGTTGATTTCAGAGTTCAGTGTGAGACCCCGTGTGCCCCTGTGGGATGGTGCCAGCTGACTGCCATTTTCCTGCTGTTTATTACTTGGGTGCCATTCCATGCAGATTGTCACAGTATTTGTTGGTTAATGACGTGTTCAGGCCATGATTTTTCTGTAAAAAAATTACCAGCATGCTGCTCTTAATTTTTTTCAGCCTGTCTAGTTGTTGCCCTTTTGCTCTCATGCAAACTTTTCCTCAGAGGTGACCCTAGAAGATGGGACCCTTTGTGATGGACTACCCCAAGGCAATATGCCCCAAAAGGTCTTCATTTGGGGCATAACCCGTGCCAACACAAAGGTACTTTCTCAATTGTGTGTATGGTGCCTCACCCAAACAATATTACAGATGCACTTGGCTTTCATCAACCTAATTTGATATGCCCCAAGCACAGCAATAGGATAGTTTTGCGTGGCCCTTTGGAAACGCTTTTTTTTACATTTCCAGGACCTACCATAGTTGGAGAACCACGTTAGGGCTGAAGACAGTCCTAGTATATCATTGACCAACCACATAACCCCAAGGTCTGTCCTCAGCCTTCAGAAGGAACATGCTTCTTACACCGATTTCAGCTCAGTGATATGGGATTCAAATGTCTGACCTCCAAAATATTAAGAGAATAACGTGTGTTGTTTTAAGCCACCAAGTTTGGGTAATTTGTTACAGCCATGATAGGAAACGAATGCATCCACTTTGCCAGGTTTACCTGCTTTTATAAAGCCTGGGTTTAACCTTTTATCTAAATAATGGTCAACTCTTCCTACATCACGAGCATTTATGTGCAATTAAAAGCCATCATTAAATTAAGCCAGAGTATTAATATATTCATAGATTTCACCACCACACAGTAAAACATTGAAGTCAAATGATTTAGAGCAAACCACCTGGCTCACACTTTCCCAACGGAAAAAGGTAAGGCTCAAAGTGCTGAGATGAACATTCTGTCCTAGCACTAGGAAATAATCATTGTCTGCCTCAGGCTTAAGTTTAATAAATAGCAAATTGCATACAGATATTTACAATGATCGAAAGACAAACAGAGGTCCTATCCGTGTAGTCCCAACAATAAAGACAGGCATTGGCATAAAGTGTTTATAAATTCTTGGGTACAGTTGTTCTGAAAGTAAAGTTCACTTTCAATCCTAAAAAAAGTCCGCTATTCCTCCAGATGTGCTTAAAGTCAAATGTGGACTGGAATTACTTGGTGTCAATGCGGAGTAACTGCTCTTTGCTATTTATTAGGAAGGACATTAACTCAACTCTCCATCTTCCTCCACTTCCACCCTTTCTTGGCCATTCTCAATGATTCTCTTGGTGGTGATTTTTTTGCCATCAACTATTTCAGTGGAAGTCGACATGGACTTGAAGCTGCCTATCCCATCACTACCGTAGGACATGCAGAAGGAAGAAAGGCCCCCACTTCCCAGGGAGCCAAAGGAACGAAATCCTGTATCAAAAGAAGAAAAACCACCCTCAAAAGCTGGAAATTCACTGAAGGCAGAGAAAAGGGGTGCAGACCCTCTGCTTCTGCTTCCCAGGGAGTTCCTCTGACCCCCCAAAATATTCTCCAGCGGGTTTCCCAAGAGGTCAAAGGAGAATGGGTCCCGGCCGCCAAAGAACTCCCTGAAGACCTCGGCGGGGTCACGGAAGCTGAAGACATACTCGAAGGGGTCCTCGAAGGGCCTGCCGCCTGCGCAGCCGCCCTCCGCCCTCGCCTCGCCATAGCGGTCATAGATATCGCGTTTCTAGGCGTCCGACAACACCTCGTAGGCCTCAGCCACCTGCTTGAATCTTCTCTCCGCTTCCTCCCTGTCCTCGGGGTTTTTGTCGGGGTGCCACTTAAGCGCCAGCTTGCGGTACGCCTTCTTGATACCCTCGGACGAGGCCTATCGGGGTACGCCCAGCACCTCGTAGTAGTCCACCATGCTGGATGGCCAGAACGGCCCACCAGGCACTGGCACAGCGAGCGGCAAGGCTGCCAGCACCCAGGCGCAGGCCCGAGTGCTCGGCGACCTGGGCCGCCTGGAGGGACGCCCCTTATGACGCAGCCACATCTCATTGGCCGAAGCCTATGAGCGCCTCGCATCCCAGGATGCAGTGCTCCTGGGACTGGCTCTGCTTTCTGTGAGGCTCTGTGAGGCTCCAAGACCAGGCCCCGCCCACTCCGGCCCCCAACCAGCCATGGTCTCCAAAAAGGATGGGAAAAAGAGGTTGGGGAAAAGAGAGGGCCTTGACTTTGGCTGCCTGAAGAACTGTTTTTCTTAAAGTAGGCTTTATATCAGTCTTTTTCCTCGGCCACAGGAGGGAAGAGGGTGGTGGGAGTGAGTTTAGTCTGACCGGGGCTGAAGACATCCTGTTGTTGAGGACTGCAGTTCTCTAACGTTCCAGCCCTGGTACCCATTTGCTTTTGTTCATCTGGATTATGCCTATCATATGTACTGCATTAGAGATTAAAACAGAATTAAAAAGACATATTCATTGGGCAATTTAAGAAGAATAAACCCATGACACACTAACAAACCTTTTTATGTAACTTTTATTGAGACAAAATGTAGTGAGAAGAGTGGCATCGTTTTACAGTTTTTGCATCTCTCTTTAGTACTTGGCTCTATAGAGAGGTGGATTCTCATGTCAGCTTCTGCATTCTATCTATTGTGATATTACACATCCCCCATGTAGCTTCTGGAAAACTCCACTGTACACTTGTGGGAGAATGACAATGAGAAAATCAAGTAACATTATTACGGAAATAGTTTTGACTTTGTAAAATTCTCCTGAAAAATTCCTGGGGATCCCTAGGATTTCCTGGCTCATACTTTGAGAATCGCTAGTCTAGCAGAGTAGTCCTTGGTATTCTGAAGGGATTAGTTTAGGACAACCCTCCTCTCCATACCAAAATCTAGATGCTCAAGCTCCTTTTATAAAATGGCACAGTATTTGTATATAACCTACCCATATCCTCCTTTAAACCTCTAGTCATCTCTTGATTACTTGTACCTAATAAATGTAAATGCTATGTAAATAGTTGTTTTACAGTATTGGTTTTTTATTTGTATTATTTGTACTGTTTTTTTTTCATTGTTGTTCCCCCCAAATATTTTCAATCTGCTGTTGGCTGAATCTGCAGATGTGAAGCCCAAGTATATGGAGGGTCAAATGTGCATGTTATTCACTTTTCTTGACTGCTAAAACAACCAGGGAGATCCTCTCAGAGAAAAGGAAATACAGCACTATTTACTGTATCGAAACCATTAAGACTTGCAGGCCGTGTGTATAGCACTGGGGATAAACATGGGATGCAGTGATTATTTCCTCTAGAACTGCTATATCATGACGATGAATTTTGGGGGGACTTTTTTTGAGATCTGAGTTCTCTTCACCTCCTCCTTATTCTCTTTTTGACACTGGATTCTTTTCTTTGATAAATTGTGAGGCAATACACTAGTAAAGGTCACTCAATTCCAAGGGGAAAATGATTAACCAAAGAACATTCTTAACGGTTCATAAAGGGTATTAGGTGTAATGAGGATGTGTTATCTCACCAGAACAAACTTCTGAGTTTATATAACCTCTAGTTACATAACCTGAAACCCGGACCTGGCACTTGGTAAGCACGCAATGAACAGTCATAGTAAGCTGGCCGAGGGTAGAGTTCAGTGTGAACAAAGCAATTTGAGAACATCAAAGGAAGTTTGGGGAACAGCAAGGGATCCAGAATGGCTAGAGGGTAAGAGGCAGAGGGAGGGGGCAAGCAGAAGGGCTAGAGAGGAGGAATGAGCTTGGACAGGTGGGCTGGGGTCTATCCCAGAGTTTTGAGAGCAAGGCAGAGGACTCTGAATTTTCTGTGCCCAGGAAGCTGCTGACCAAGGTTCCAGAAGTGGTGGTGAGGTGGGGTTATTCAGGTGGCAGCCGATGCAATGATTCAGAAGGGACAGCTGGGGGTTGGGGGACAGGGGGGCTGGGGCCCTGAAATAGGACCATGGCAGCTGGGTCTGAGAGACAGTGGTAGAAACATCCAGATTCAGCACTTACTTGCTGGCTTGAATGCAGGGTCTAGAATGAAAAGAGAAGAAAAGTCACTTCTATACAGAAACATGTCCAGAGCGCTTACTGTCTCCAAAACCATGGACTGGCACCTGAGTGATAGCATGATTCCAAAGCCAAAATCTTGCCTGTAAGGAATATATATATATATATATATATATATATATATATATATATAGGATATAGCTATAGTCTAATAGCAAGGACAGATATGCAAACTGCTAAAAGATACAAGGCAGAACAGAACAAAATGCTGTTTTTCTGGGATTTTGGAAATTCAAGGAATTCAAAGGATTCAAGGAAGGTGGCTTTGCTTCCCGGGAGGATCCTGTAGATGATCTATAGGGCACTGGACATGTTTATGTTGCTCCTTTAGTAATAAGCCCGTCATTCTGATTTGATGAAAGGAGATGAAAGGAGCTGGGAGTGTGTCCGATGGTGGCCTACTAACTTATGTCTTCAGCTTAAAAAGAAAGTACCTTCAAAAGGGTTCCAGAAACACTTTCCATGGACGTGTCACTCTTTAGCAGCCCCCAAAGCAAGACCATCATATTGCTGCCCTGCTGTGTGATTTCTCAGCCCCCAGAGCACCATCCCCTGTAATTGCCTGGTCATGAGTTTGTCTCTGTCTACCTGACCCCTCCTTTCAGGCAAGGACCATTTCTAACTTGACTTTCTGGGCCTAGTTCCTAGCATAGTGACTGCCATCCAGTAGGGCTCACACGTTCCATAAATATTTGGCAGATGAGGGAATTAGCAATGGGTTCTGCTTTGGTTTCAGAGCAGATACTAATTGGATTGCTTAGTAGTGGTTCTCTGTTGTAATTCATGAGCGTGAATGTGGATTGCCTACTATTCAGATTAGTAAGTACTTCTTGGTCAAGGGCAGAGCTGTGGCCACAAACCATCCAGGTACACAGCAGAAGCAGCCTCAAAAAGCTTGGAAGCTCTGCATGATGCAGGAAAGTCATAAAATCATTACAGTGGTGACTTATGTGTTTATAGCCCCTTTACTCTCTATAATCTGCAAATGAACTCACACAGCATTGGGACTTTGGAAGAATTATCACCCTTAAGGTTTAAATTAAACTGTGAATTTCAGAATTTCTAATAAGGACACAACAAAGAGTGAAAGCATTGCTATGTCTATTCTGCTTGCCCAGAATCTTGGTCCTAAAAAATGAAGTGTTTGGGTGTGGGGAGGAGCTTCAGTGTGCGTGTGCATGCAAAGTACCTACTCTAAGGAGAAGAATGAGAGGGTACCCTAATTACCTGTTAATATGTCCCATAGGACACCAAAACTCTAGTTAGCTGTTTCTCTATGATCCTCTAAGCACATCCCCAAGTATGGCTGGCCAGTGATGTGTATGGTTCAAATGTTGCGATCTGTGCAGTTATCTTGGAATTGTATAGTACAGCAGTATATCCCCCCAAAAAAGAGTGTAATACTTCCAATTCTGGCTGCACAATACTTGCCCCATAGTCCATGGTCAATAAATACAAATTTGAGTTGTTTTTGCTCATCTTTCCCTTTTGACTTCAACTCAGTCATCAGAATTTCCCCAAATGCCTTTCCCCTGGATCTTGGGCCAGTGGAATGAGTACAATTTAACTTAATTGAATTTGCTTATCTATTTGGTTTCCTGTTGTGAACAAAAGTTCTCTGAAAAGGAATTTGGAAGAAAGAGACTTTGTTCTAGTGAACAGTTTGCAAACCAGGGAGTTACAGCCTCTGGTACACAATGAAGGTGAGTTCCACAGAACACAAGGCAGGCAGGTTTCACGGCAAAAATTTCCTTCCCAGGTTCCCAATCAGGTCCATTTATGCAAATGAAGGATGGAAACTTGCTTAGTTCTTATTGGTCAGTGCAGCTGCATTCTGATTGGTTGATGAAGCTGAGCCCTGAGTGGCTGAGGTGGGTGAGCTTTAATTGGTTGGTTCAGGAGAGCGCTGAAAATCTGAACTATAAAAAGGTACAGGTTTTCAGGACACTCAGAGTAACCGTGTGACCTGTAGTAAGCAAAGGGCCAGTTGGCTCTATTTTAAATCCAGGCCCAGTTAGCCACTCAAGATCTATTTTACAGGACTGGCTCTTTCAGGTTCACACTAATAAAGGCCTGTCCTTGGGGAAGACTTCTGTTCACACACGCTCCAGTGAATTTCCCTTTCTGGTCATTCTCTACCCCAGCACGCCCCCCACCCCCGCCCCGCCCCACCCACCCACCTGTTCATTTCCTTCTTAGCATGCTTCACGATTTCTAAGTTCCTGCTCATGTGTTTAAATTGTGAGTCTGGCTCACCTCATGGCGCGTGCTCGTGTGGTGGGCTTTGCTGCAGCCTCAAGACCCCACACTGTGCTGGACTCAATAAATATTGTTGGACAAAGGAATGAAACACATGATACAAGTGAGCAGGCAGTACCGGGGGAGCTGTGGAGTGGGCACTCTTACAGGTTTCCATGGCGAAAGCGGGGGTACAGTTGTGTTCTTTTCTTTCTAAAAGGCTTTCTAAAAAGCTTTCTGTTTAATTTCTGGAAAAGAAGCCTAACTTGTTCACTACATAGTCGTCCTTCTTTCTCTCTGGTAACACTTGTTGGTCTGTGGAAATACTAATTTAATGGATCCTGAGGTTCTGGAAGTACTTTGCTGTGTTCACTCAAGAATGTGATTTGAGTATGAAATTCCAGCCAGTTCAACTGTTGTTGCCTATTAAGAAACCTAATAAAGCTCCACCTTCTTTATCTCTGAAAGTGAACTCCCTGCTACCTTTGTGGACTGACAGCTTTTTATAGTCATGTGACACAGTCAAACATTAACTTGGTGTATCGATTGGTTTTTGCCACATATATATATAAGTAGGAGAGGGCGAACCTCTGGCAGGAGCAAAGGCGCCATGGCTGTGGAGTCCCAGGGCGGACGCCCACTTGTCCTGGGCCTGCTGCTGTGTGTGCTGGGCCCAGTGGTGTCCCATGCTGGGAAGATACTGTTGATCCCAGTGGATGGCAGCCACTGGCTGAGCATGCTTGGGGCCATCCAGCAGCTGCAGCAGAGGGGACATGAAATAGTTGTCCTAGCACCTGACGCCTCGTTGTACATCAGAGACGGAGCATTTTACACCTTGAAGACGTACCCTGTGCCATTCCAAAGGGAGGATGTGAAAGAGTCTTTTGTTAGTCTCGGGCATAATGTTTTTGAGAATGATTCTTTCCTGCAGCGTGTGATCAAAACATACAAGAAAATAAAAAAGGACTCTGCTATGCTTTTGTCTGGCTGTTCCCACTTACTGCACAACAAGGAGCTCATGGCCTCCCTGGCAGAAAGCAGCTTTGATGTCATGCTGACGGACCCTTTCCTTCCTTGCAGCCCCATCGTGGCCCAGTACCTGTCTCTTCCCACTGTATTCTTCTTGCATGCACTGCCATGCAGCCTGGAATTTGAGGCTACCCAGTGCCCCAACCCATTCTCCTACGTGCCCAGGCCTCTCTCCTCTCATTCAGATCACATGACCTTCCTGCAGCGGGTGAAGAACATGCTCATTGCCTTTTCACAGAACTTTCTGTGCGACGTGGTTTATTCCCCGTATGCAACCCTTGCCTCAGAATTCCTTCAGAGAGAGGTGACTGTCCAGGACCTATTGAGCTCTGCATCTGTCTGGCTGTTTAGAAGTGACTTTGTGAAGGATTACCCTAGGCCCATCATGCCCAATATGGTTTTCGTTGGTGGAATCAACTGCCTTCACCAAAATCCACTATCCCAGGTGTGTATTGGAGTGGGACTTTTACATGCATGTATTCTTTCAGATGTATTACTTTGGATCGATTAACTAGCCCCAGATATATGCTGAGCAAGCATTCTGAGATAATTTAAAATGCCCTCTTTTGTTAATTTTTGACTCCTAGGTTTGAATCTGTCTTTGGCATCATCTTCTGGATGATTTCTTGGTATCTGAGATTTCGGGAAAGCATTCCTTGGACATTTTACTCTGTGTGCTGCAGTGGATAGTAATCAATTAGAAACAACAAGCTGTTAAATGCCATAGGCACAGAATGCTGGGTTTGGGGCACCCTGCAGAAAACTCAGTTGAAGCCTGCACCTTGCCCTGGATTCAGTCAGACAGGCAGTGTTCAGGACTGATGAAATCATTCTTTGATGATGATAGATCCTGGCAATGAAAGTTGCCTTTGTGACCCTGGTTAAAGCTCCAGTTTCTAAATATTCTGATAAGAAGCTAGATCCTGCAGTCCGTTCTCTTCTAATGAGTGAATCACCAGACAGTCAGGTTCTGACATGATACAGAAAGGTTGTAGGTTTCATTCTCAAGCTATTAGGTTTATTTTTCCCCTACAGAGTTTGCAGTATGCAAAAAGTAGCATTCACATCCTCATCGAAATCTCAGCAGAGGATAGAAAAGAACAGGAGAGGCTCCTTCAGATGGAGGGTTAGGGAATGACTCTCTGAGGAGGTGACATTTCAGAGAGCATTCATTCATTTATCCTGCAGAGATTGGCTGAGGATCTACTGGCAGCCCAGGCACTTCCAGGTGCTGAGTCTGGCTCCCATTAAGGGGACTGATCTCACCTTCGGAGAGCACCAGACCTTATTTCCACTGTACCGCCAATGTGATTTGTATTTTATTTTTTTTAATTTTCTGTGCATTTTCCTTCATAGCACATCAAATATGGCAGCCATTTCACTTAGATAGTTGTTGATTGACCGCTTCACATCATGAGCCATGTGGGGACATGTGTGACTTTGCATTAATCACATCCACTGTATACTGCATCCTCAACACCTGCCAATGGGTCTGCATGTATTTGGCGCCCCATAAATCTCAGCACCTAAGGCACAGAATAGGCACCCACCGAATATGTCTTAAATTAATGAATGAGAAGAAAGGTGCCAACCGAGGTCTAGTTAATGGGTAGAGAGTAATCCACAATAGCTCTTTTTAGTTCTTTGTACTCCAGCTATTACATACCAATATGTATATAGAAACATATGTAAAATTTTTTGGTTGCTTTTTCTACAAAATAGAGTAACAGTGTATTCCCACTGCCCACTTACCGATAATGTCATGGATATCACTCCAGTTTTAAATGCTATTACTTTTTAAACTATGAAATAGTATTTCATGGTACTTGTGTACCACAGTGTATTCTGCTGGAGATCTAGTCTAGTTCCCCACAGAGGAACATTACAATTTGTATTCCAGGAGTTTTGTTGTTGTGACCTCAAACACTTCCTTTAAAAAGATAAGCTATTTTGTAGTTTAAAAAACGTTTGTTCTGTTTCTTTCTCATTCATCTTTTCTTAAGTATTTTACACGGTTTTTTTTTTTTGGTCACTACTGTGAATGTGTTATTTTTTTCCATTTCTATCTCTAGCTGATTATCTACTCACTACTCAGCTATCTCATCAAAATATTGATTTTCATAATAAAAAATAATAGGCAGTCATTTGCTGATAAAGAAATTTTGGTTTCTTCTCTTATAAATTCCATGCCAAATATCAGGGATATTGAATTTATTAGAATCTCTAAAAACAGTTGAATAATTCTGGCAATAGGAAAGATGCCCGTCTTGCTGCTATTTTAGTGGAAATTGATGATCATTTCATTATTTTGCATTATGTTAGCCATTGTTTTCTGGCAAATAGGCCTTATTGATTTAGATAATTTCCTCTTTGCGTGAGGATGTTTGTAGGAGAGGCACCGAACTTTATCAGCTGCCTTTCTGGCATTTATTGATATAACCATAAATGTCTAAGTGGTGAACTGTGTTGACTACATATTTGTTGTTGCCTTGTTTGGTGCAGTCAGGCTTAGGTGTGAAAATATGTTTGTAAATTGTACCTTTTAGTAACCTATTTTGTCTTGTTGAATGTTTTAATCTGAAATTCCACTTTTTGGATATTAATATTACCACTTCTGTATTATTTTTGTTTACATTTCCCTAGCACATCTTTAGTACTCCTTTGTCTTCAAGCTTTCTTCCTTTTTAAACAACAGGGCACTGGTATTTTTAATCCAGTCAGGCAGTTGCTTTAATAAGTGCATTTTGCCTATTTGAATCTAACAATTAATAGATTTGATTGTAACTCTCTCAGTTTTCTTTATGTTTAGTTGACTTTGCCATTCTCCTTTTTCCGGATTTCTACTGGTTGGTCAAGTTACTGTTTTTATTTTCTCTTTCTTCCTTTGTTAACTAAAAATGCCACTCTGCACTACCATTCCTCTTGTGTTGATGGTCCTATTCTCAATACTCTTGATAAAACTCCCGAACTTTAAGAATAAAGATAAAACTTTTATTGCACAAAGAAGTCCATAGAGAAAGCACAACCTGGCATTGGCATGTCTTTGGTGTGTCTGAAGGAAAAGAGATAGTGGAACAATATTGGGAGAAAAGGAATGAAACTCAAGAATTCCAAGATGTTCCTCCCTTGCCAGGGTAAGATAGCAGTGGTTCACAGACAATCGCAATGCTGGGTCTGAGAAAAATAACTAAACAGAAGATTAGTGAGGACCAAGGCTTTGAGATGGCCAGGAGAGGAAAGCTTGGGAGCAGGGAAGGTTGAGATATATGTGGGTTACTGGGAACGCGTGATGGTGAAGTCACAGATGACCCACATGGTGTCTAAGTGCTAAAGAAGAATTCTGGGAAAATGAAATGCATTTGGGAAGGGAAAATCTAATTAAAAGCCTAAACTAAAAATACAAAATTCTTGGTAAAGTTTAGGAGTTATGTTAAATGTCTCATTTTGGCTGGTGAAGTCTCATCAGAACAGGGAAATTCTCTCATTCAGGGGCATCTCATCTTTTTTTTGAAGGGAATCAATGGTGGGGGATTGGAGTGTTATTTTCAGTTAATATGTTGCTTCACTCTTTGGTCGTTCCGGTAACTGTGAAGTCAGGGCGAAGTTTAAGGGAAGCTTTGCCAAGTAGGGGATGGACTTCACCTTTATTGAGCCTCATAGTAGCTGGCTCAGGTAGGAGTTGGCCATGATGACAACTTCTCTGCAGTTTGCCCTGCGTGAATCTCTAGATGAACTTTTGTGCCATTTAAACTTTCGTGATCTCCTGCTATTTAACTTCGAATGTTTATGGACCTGTGGGTTCAATTTTGTGTGAATCACATCCTGCTGATTGCTGAGTGGGCGTGTGGGAGAGTGTGCCTGGAGGAGAACTTAGACTCGGCCTTTTCCAGATAAGCTTCAGTGTAAGAGTGGGTTTCATGAAGAGCAAAGGTCCTAGGAAATATAAGTAAGCCATTTACCATCGCTCAGAAGAAAGAACTTGAAGAGCACTTGGAAATGAGCTGTGTCTCCCCAAGAAAGAGGGAGAGAAAGAGGGGAGAGATGTGGTGCAGACCCTAGGGAGGAAGGAGTTCAGAAAAACCATCCTCAGGGTGTTCTTGCTACAAACCAAAAAACGCAGCATGGTGGTGGGGAGGATGACTCTGTCCTCCCTGACTTTTAGATGAGCCCAAGGGAAAAGGCAAAGACAAAGCCCTTAAGAGCCAGAGGACTCACGAGGGCTTGGGGCTGGTGAGAGTGGCGGGGAGAGAGGGCTCACCTTGGGAGAAGGATGGTCAGTGTCTGGGGCTTTCCTGGTCATGTTCCAAATCAGGCTTGGCAGGAGTCCTGCTGTGCAAATTGCATTTGCTGAGCCCTGTCAGAGGTCTCCTGTGTCTCACATCTAGGGTGACCAGCATCCTGGCTTCCTCAGGACTGTTCAGGTTTTAGCACTGAACATCACATGTCCCAGGGAACCCCTCAGTTTGGGCAAGCCCTGCCACATCACACAATCATATTAGTGCCCTCAGGATTCTTTGCAAACATAAAACCATAGACTCAGTAATCCCATTACTGGGTATATACCCAAAGAAATATAAGTTATTCTACTATAAAGACACATGCACATATTTGTTTATTGCAGCACTATTCACAATAACAAAGTCATGGAACCAACCCAGATGCCCATCAATGGTAGATTGGATAAAGAAAATGTGGTACATATACACCATGGAATACTATGCAGCCCTAACAAGGAATGAGATCATATTCTTTGCAAGGACATGGATGAAGCTGGAAGCCATCATCCTCCACAAACTAACACAGGAACAGAAAATCAAACACAGCATGTTCTCACTCATAAGTGGGAGTTGAACAGTGAGAATGCGTAGACGCAGGGAGGGGAACAACACACACCAGGGCCTGTGGGGGGGTGAGGGGTGAGGGGAGGAACTTAGAGGATAGGTCAATAGGTGCAGCAAACCACCATGGCATATGTATCCCAGAACTTCAAGTAAATAATAATAATAATAATAATAATAATAATAATAAATAAACCCATAAAGCCATTTGAGAGATTCTTGGGGGATTCATTGGACCACTGAAAATCTACAGTGGGAAAAGAATTGCCATGTTGATGAAACAGGAAAACTTTCCTTGTCCCCCTCACAGGGCGTGTGACAGCGGTAGGGGCTCACTTTCTCAGTGCGCCACTGCTCAAACCTCTAGGGGAGCGTACAGACGGGCAGGTTGTGGGGCTCTGACCTCACCGGCAGTGTCTAGAGGTGGATGTTTACAGCTCCTGAAGCTCCAGTGGGCGTGGGTTATGGCCTTCTTTTAGTTTTGCCCTCTATAGGCAGCTTGTGTTAACCAGCTCAATTACACCCTCTACCTTGTCGCAAGGACAGAGGGCTTTCTGTATCCTGGGGGCTTGCCTTGGTGTACCAGAAGAATCGAATCCCACCTGGGCTTGGAGAATGAGTGCAAGGATTTATTGAGTGGATGTAGCTCTCAGCAGATGGGGGAAGCCAGAAGGGGATGGAATGGGAAGGGTTTCCCCTGGAGTCAGACCGCTCAGTGGCCCGGGCTCGGTGGCCTGGGCTCGGTGGCCTGGGCTCTCCTCCGACTGCCTCAGCCAAACTCCGCGTTGTTCTGCTGGTCAGTGGCCTGCCGGTGCCTGTTGGTGAGTTCTTCTCAACGTCCAGCTGTCCTTGCGTCCCTCCGCTGATGTGCTCCTCCCGATGTCCAGCTACCTGTGTGTCTGCCTGCTAGGGTCTTGGGGTTTTTATAGGCACATGATGGGGGCGTGGCAGGCCAGGGTGGTTTTGGGAAATGAAACATTTAGGCAGGAAAACAAAAATGCCTGTCCTCACCTAGGTCCATGGGCACAGGTCTGGGGGTGGAGCCCTCGCCAGGGACCACACCCTCTTCTACCCAGCACTTCCCTTCCCTACTTCCATATCATTTAAAGGGACCACGCCCTTCCCAGCTCTTCCCTTCTGTATCACTGATGCCTTGCTCTGTGTCCACTAAGTGGAATTATCACTGTGTGTATGTACAGGTGTGTGCATGTGTGTGCATGTACCTGTGCTTTTCTTTTGGAAAACTAGCACATTACCTGGATTTTGCATCGCAAGGATAATTCTATAAGCAGGAACCCTTCCTCCTTTAGAAGGAAGTAAAGGAGAGGAAAATGCTGTAAAACTTACATATTAATAATTTTTTACTCTATCTCAAACACACGTGCCTTTAATCATAGTCTTAAGAGGAAGATATCTAATTCATAACTTACTGTATGTAGTCATCAAAGAATATGAGAAAAAATTAACTGAAAATTTTTCTTCTGGCTCTAGGAATTTGAAGCCTACATTAATGCTTCTGGAGAACATGGAATTGTGGTTTTCTCTTTGGGATCAATGGTCTCAGAAATTCCAGAGAAGAAAGCTATGGCAATTGCTGATGCTTTGGGCAAAATCCCTCAGACAGTAAGAAGATTCTATACTATGGCCTCATATCTATTTTCACAGGAGCGCTAATCCCAGACTTCCAGCTTCCAGATTAATTCTCTTAATTGGAACTTTAGATTTGGCTTTTCCCTGCCACTTCCCAACTATTAATCCAAAGGTTTTTTTTTGTTGTGGTTGTTGTCATTGTTTTCAATTTGACTCTCAAATACTCTGTTAAACTATGATCCACCACTCTCAGAAGTATCATTTTCTCTAAGAGACTCAAAAGTGTATTAGGGAGAATTTATTTAAAAATAAAATAAATGGGATATTGTTTCTTCATATTAAATAGAAGTGTTTCTCCAAAAAGCTGTTGGTTAGAACACTGAATTTATGTCTTACATTTCTGCTCTTATAGTTCTGCATCCACTTGTTTCATTAAGCAAACTTTCCCTTAAAGTGCAGGAAAGTGAAAAAATCCTAAGTGCACAGCTTGATAAATTATCACAAATTCACGTAGTGCATACACCCTTGTAACTAAACCTCCAAAACAAGATGCCGAAAGTTGCCAGTCCTCAGAAGCCTTCACAGTTACTGATCCTCCCGCTCTGTTAAAGACTGTGTTCCTTCAGAGGACCCCCCTTTTCTAGTTAGTATAGCAGATTTGTTTTCTAATCATATTATGTTCTTTCTTTACGTTCTGCTCTTTTTGCCCCTCCCAGGTCCTGTGGCGGTACACTGGAACCCGACCATCGAATCTTGCGAACAACACGATACTTGTTAAGTGGCTACCCCAAAACGATCTGCTTGGTATGTTGGGCGGATTGGATGTATAGGTCAAACCAGGGTCAAATTAAGAAAATGGCGTAAGCACAGCTATTCTAAAGGATTGTTGAGCTTGAAAATATTATGGCCAACATATCCTACATTGCTTTTTATCTAGTGGGGTATCTCAACCCACATTTTCTTCTGCAAATTTCTGCAAGGGCATGTGAGTAACACTGAGTCTTTGGAGTGTTTTC
This sequence comes from Pan paniscus, assembly GCF_029289425.2. Taxonomy (NCBI): domain Eukaryota; kingdom Metazoa; phylum Chordata; class Mammalia; order Primates; family Hominidae; genus Pan; species Pan paniscus. Next base: position 136,419,915 of record NC_073262.2, read on the forward strand.
AGAAACTAGATGTGTCCAGCTGTGAAACTCAGAGATGTAACTGCTGACATCCTCCCTATTTTGCATCTCAGGTCACCCGATGACCCGTGCCTTTATCACCCATGCTGGTTCCCATGGTGTTTATGAAAGCATATGCAATGGCGTTCCCATGGTGATGATGCCCTTGTTTGGTGATCAGATGGACAATGCAAAGCGCATGGAGACTAAGGGAGCTGGAGTGACCCTGAATGTTCTGGAAATGACTTCTGAAGATTTAGAAAATGCTCTAAAAGCAGTCATCAATGACAAAAGGTAAGAAAGAAGATACAGAAGAATACTTTGGCCATGGCATTCATGATAAAATCGTTTCAAATATGAAAACATTTACATAGCATTTAATAGTGTCGTTTCAAATATAAAAACAAATACATAAAAATCTGGATTTTTCTTTCTTCTTTTTTTTTTTTTTTTTTGAGATGGAGTCTCGCTCTGTCACCTAGGCTGGAGTGCAGTGGTGCAATCTTGGCTTACTGCAACCTCCACCTCCCACGTTCAAGCAGTTCTGTCTCAGCCTCCCGTGTAGCTGGGATTACAGGTGTCCACCACCACGCCTGGTTAATTTTTGTATTTTTTAGTAGAGAAGGGGTTTCACCATGTTTGTCAGGCTGGTCTTGAACTCCTGACTTCAGGTGATCCACCTGCCTCGGCCTGCCAAAGTGCTGAGATTACAGGCATGAGCCAGCGCTTCTGACCTGGATTTATAAATAAGATAATTTATAGGTTATTATTCACTTTATAAAAGGATGCTTTAGTTTCTATATATCATATAATTTATTTAGAATTTTATTTCCCCCGTTAGATTTAAAACTCCAATTTATATAAAAAGGTTGCCATAATAGATATCTGATCCATAAGTTTCCTGCACAGAAAGAAATACTCCATTATAAGAAGCATAGTATCTTTAAGAGAAAAACAACTCAAATGCTTAGAAGTACAGCTTTTTGCAGCACTGGAACCTGTGAGAAATTTTGTCCATGGAGTTTATGAATGAAGGAGCTATAAGATATCACAGACAAAGGCTTAGAATAAGAGCAAAGGAAAATTTGCTCAAATGTGGCCCTGAAAACGATTCAAAGGGCAAATGATTTCTGGATTAAAGTTAGTATATTACTGTCAAGCTCACTGGTAATAGGCTTATTAGAACCTTATGGGAAGAAGTGGTGGCCAGTGGTAGATTTCGTCCGACAATAGATACTGTGTGCATATGTGCGTGTGCGTTTGTGCATGTGGCTGTGCTCATGTGTGGGTGCACACATGTGCATTCATATGCGTGTGTGTGTGTGTGTGCGTGTGTTTATGAGAGTGTCCATTGCTTTCTCCCATGGTTACCTCCTTTAGAAAGAAGCAGCAGTCAGGAAGACAGATGTGAAGAGCTGGAGCATGTTCAAATGAGAGGAGACAGAACACAGGGGGACACACCAGCTTGAGCAAGGGACAACAGGGGAGGACTGATGACTGACTTCCCACCTTTGAGGTGCTAATGTGTGTGTGGTGGCACTGGATAAAAGATAAACATTGGCTAGGCACCGTGGCACACGCCTGTAGTCCCAGCCACTCTGGAGGCTAAGGCGGGAGGATTGCTTGAGCCCAGAAGCTGGAGGCTGCTATGAGCCATGATCATGCCACTGCACTCCAGCAACCTGGGCAACAGAGTGAGACCCTGTCTCAAAAAAAAAAAAAAAAAAAAAAGAAAAGAAAAGTCCACATAACCTGAGCATCATGTGCCCAGAGCGTTGGGTGGTGTGGTCCCATTCCTTCCTTCCAGCGGCTTCTTCTGGCCACCTCAATGTCAGGATGTCCTGCTCACATATCAATACCATTAAAACCTGACTTCTTTCCCCGCACTGTTGAAGCTCCTTCTTGAGGCTCACATTATGGATATAATTTTGATTCTTTCTTCAGTGGTATAGATAACTACCTGTAACCTAAGAATGACTTGGTGAAAGTCCTCTAATACATTATTTTTTTAAAAAACACAAATCAATGAGCTCAACTTATTAACTAACTTTCATCTATTCATTTTTGAGCCATCCCTGTCTGATTGTGAATCTCCATGATTCCAACACTCTGAGCTGGGGATAGTGCCCACACAAAATAAAAAGAAGTGGAAAATTTTCAAACATCAGTTTATGCAGACAACCAGGCCATAATAGGTGCTCAATTATTATTGAATTAACGAATGAAAGTTCTGGCCAGGCGCGGTGGCTCATGCCTGTAGTCCCAACACTTTGGGAGGCCGAGGCAGGTGGATCACTTGAGGTTAGGAGTTCGAAGCCAACCTGGCCAACATGAAGAAACCTTATCTCTACCAAAAAAAAATATAAAAAAATTACCCAGGCATGGTGTTGTGTGCCTGTAATCCCAGCTATTTGGGAGGCTGAGGCAGGAAAATCACTTGAACCTGAGAGGCGGAGGTTGCAGTGAGCTGAGATTGTGCCACTCCACTCCAGCCTGGGCGACAGAGTGAGACTCCGTCTTACTTAAAATAAAAAAAGAAGGTTCCAAGAAAATCCATCTTAAGGTTTATGTAGAAGGAAGATGATATTTAACATGATTTATGGCCAAGTACTAATATTACATTATAATAATGTTTCCAAATAACATTATAGATATGTTTAAAGACAGTGTATTAGGCTGTTCTTGCATTGTTGTAAAGAAATACCCAAGACTGGGTAATTTATAAAGAAAAGAGGTTTCATTGGCTCGTGTTTCTGCAGGCTGTACAGGAAGCATAGTGCTGACATCACTTGGCTGCCGGGGAAACCTCAGGGAGCTTTTACTCATGGCAGAAGGCAATGCGGGAGCTTGCATGTCACATGGCAAAAGCAGGAGCGAGAGAGAGTTTGGGGGGAAGGTGCCACACACTTTTTAATGACCGGCTCTCACCATAACTCGTGAAAACTCACTATCAGGAAGACAGCACTAAAGCACAAGGGATCCGACCCCATGATCCAAACACCTCCCACCAGGCCCCATCTCCAGCACTGGGGATTACAATTCAACATGAGATCCGAGTGTGGACAAATATCCAAACTGTATCAGTCAACAGCGATCATAATTAGTCCTGAATAGGAGTGCCTTTTTTTTTTTCTTTCTTCTCCCTTTTCTTTTCTAATTCCTCCTTTTCCCTCTCCTCTTCAATCTCCTCTTCATTCCTGTAGCACCAAGGGTTGAAGCACCTAACCCGTTTTGGATTGAGATGTTCTGATTGGGCAATGAACACTGTCCAGAATAAACAGAAATCCATTTTGCACTAAGTGGCTGCACAGACACTGCCTCATGCTAAATCTAGCACCTGGATAGTTTAATGTTTCAATGACTGAATTACAAATATATCATCACCTTGGATTTGGCACTTACAAATGGCTTTTAATTTGGCCAGAGGTGGTTGTTTACAACTTCAAATAGGAGACTATTCATAATTTCTGACGTGACATTTTCCTTTCTTTGTTTTACTGTATGAAAATATAATGAAATTTCTCACAAAATATCACTAAAAAGAAAAGAAGAAGAGTAGGAAGCAAGGTTAAAATATTTCTAAAATATAATTTTGGTCTTTCTTTTTCTCCCTTCCTCCGTCCCTCTCTCCTTTCCTGTCTCCCTCCCTCCCTCCCTCCCTTCCTCCTTTCCTTGCTTCCTTCCCTCCTTCTCTTCCTTCTTTTTCAAGAGATCAATACCATTTATTAAGAATAAGATTCTTAATTATAACCTTTCAGGTTATAATAGTAACACAGCCTGGGCAACACAATAAGACCTTGTTTCTACAAAAAAATTTAAAAATTGGCCAGACATAGTGGTGCATGACTGTAATTCCAGCTACTCTGGAGGCTGAGGCAGGAGGATGGCTTGAGCCCAGGAATTGGAGGCTGCAGTGAGCCATGCTTGTGCCACTACACTCCAGCCTGGGCAACAGGGCAAGACTCTGTATCTAAAAACAACAACAACAATAATAGAAACAGGTTTCCTTTCCCAAGTTTGGAAAATCTGGTAGTCTTCTTAAGCAGCAATGAGCATAAAGAGAAGATTGTTCATACCACAGGTGTTCCAGGCATAACGAAACTGTCTTTGTGTTTAGCTACAAGGAGAACATCATGCGCCTCTCCAGCCTTCACAAGGACCGCCCGGTGGAGCCGCTGGACCTGGCCGTGTTCTGGGTGGAGTTTGTGATGAGGCACAAGGGCGCGCCACACCTGCGCCCCGCAGCTCACGACCTCACCTGGTACCAGTACCATTCCTTGGACGTGATCGGTTTCCTCTTGGCCGTCGTGCTGACAGTGGCCTTCATCACCTTTAAATGTTGTGCTTATGGCTACCGGAAATGCTTCGGGAAAAAAGGGCGAGTTAAGAAAGCCCACAAATCCAAGACCCATTGAGAAGTGGGTGGGAAATAAGGTAAAATTTTGAACCATTCCCTAGTTGTTTCCAAACTTGAGAACAGAATCAGTGTTAAATTCATTTTATTCTTATTAAGGAAAAACTTTGCATAAATTAATCAGCCCCAGAGTGCTTTAAAAAATTCTCTTAAATAAAAATAATAGACTTGCTAGTCAGTAAAGATATTTGAATATGTATCGTGCCCCCTCCAGTGTCTTTGATCAGGATGACATGTGCCATTTTTCAGAGGACGTGCAGACAGGCTGGCATTCTAGATTACTTTTCTTACTCTGAAACATGGCCTGTTTGGGAGTGCGGGATTCCAAGGTGGTCCCACTGCTGCCCCTACTGCAAATGGCAGTTTTAATCTTATCTTTTGGCTTCTGCAGATGGTTGGGATTGATCCTTAACCAATAATGGTCAGTCCTCATCTCTGTCCTGCTTCATAGGTGCCACCTTGTGTGTTTAAAGAAGGGAAGCTTTGTACCTTTAGAGTGTAGGTGAAATGAATGAATGGCTTGGAGTGCATTGAGAACAGCATATGATTTCTTGCTTTGGGGAAAAAGAATGATGCTATAAAATTGGTGGGTGGTGTATTTGAGAAGATAATCATTGCTTATGTCAAATGGAGCTGAATTTGATAAAAACCCAAAATACAGCTATGAAGTGCTGGGCAAGTTTACTTTTTTTCTGATGTTTCCTACAACTAAAAATAAATTAATAAATTTATATAAATTCTATTTAAGTGTTTTCACTGGTGTCGCATTTATTTCTTGTTAAGTTGCATTTTCTAATTACAAAAGTAATGCATGATTATGACAGAAAGTTTGGAAAATATAGAGGTTCACACACACACGCCTTCATTGCGTGCGCATGCATAAATGCATGAGAAAAGAAAAATAACCAGTAATCACATCGCCCAGAAATAACCCCAGTTACAATTGTGGCAAATACACATACTTATAAATATTGCAGATATATTAAGTGTACCTAGTATTTGCTAACACTCTTTCTTCTACTCTGTCATGAAGATTCTCCCAAGGTGTTTTTGTATAATATTTAATTCATTTTCAGTGGCCAAGCAGTATTCTATTTCATGGATATACCAGGATTTATTTAACCATAACTTCTGGTTGGATTCACTCTTATTATTTTGTTTAATTAAAAAAAAAAGACCTCGGCTGGGCACAGTGGCTCATGCCTGTAATCCCAGCACTTTCGGAGGCCGAGGTGGGTGGATCACCTAAGATCAGGAGTTTGAGACCAGCCTGGCCAACATGGCAAAACCCCGTCTCTACTAAAAATACAAAAAATTAGCCGGGTGTGGTTGCCAGCACCTGTAACTCCAGCTAATTGGGAGGCTGAGGCAGGAGAATTGCTTGAACCGGGGTCGGGGGGTTCGGAGGTCGGAGGTTGCAGTGAGTCCGGATCATGCCACTGCATTCCAGCCTAGGTGACACAGCCAGACTCTGTCTCAAAAACAACAACAACAACAACAACAACAACAACACAACAACAAAAATCTCACTGGACATCCTTGTAGCTAAGGCTTTCCACATATTCATGATTACTTCTGTTGGAAAGTGCTTTACAACAAATTGCTAGTTGTCTCAGTCTAGGTTCCCCTGAGATGAGGATTCAAGGGCCAGGAGTTTATTTAGGAAGTAAAGGAAACACTGATAGAGGAGTGGCAGAGTGAGAAGGGGTGATGGCCATCCACAGCTGGCTCTCTTGTGGTCAATCGGAACTTAATCCTGCTGGGTGATTCTGGGAGCCAGTGGAGAAAAGACACCCCAGACTTATCCCAACGAGGAGCACGGCTGTTGGGTGCTTGAGTACTTGCCTCGTCAGGGATCGAGACGTACTCCCAGGTAGTAGTAATTTCTCTGCCCTTCCATTAGGCCACAAAGGGGGCTCTGACAGAGAGAGCTGACGAGAAAAAACACAAGCCCTTGTCACTGAAGAGGTACACAGGGGATCTGTGTGGGGCACCACCTGCACTGTTACCCTGGACAAATAGCTTAAGAAATCCCCACACTGCATCCCCACACTTACTATCAGCATGTGAGGGAGACAGGTTCCCACACCCTCGTTAGCACAAAGTACTATCTTGAAAAAGAAAGCCTGTCAGTTTGATAGGAGAAAAGCAGGATCTTGTTTACAATGTGCTTTTATTATTGTTATTATTAGAGGTTGTATTTCTTTTCAAGCTGATGAGCCGTCTGTGTTTATTTTTTGGAGGATACCTTTTGCCCACTTTCCTATTGGAGTGTATTACCCTGAGGATTTGGTAAGAGTGCTTATTGCATTCACCAGAATGTCCTTTTTGTCATGTACTGTATTTTCTCTACTTTTTTTTTTTGCCTTGTTTTACTTTTTTTGTTTTGTATTACAAGCAGAAGTTTTAAATTTGTAAGCTTCAAATTGGAGCTGGGGTGGTGCAGAGAGTGAAGATTTCAGCTGGTTCCCTGACCCCAGCTCCATCTCCTTCCCTAGGCAGTGGCTGGAACACATTCTGTCCACTATTTCCCTCTCTACATCCTTGAGGCTGTGCAGTCACCCCTCAACTACGTTCACCCTCCTTCAAAGCCCTTCCTGGTCCACCCGGGGACCAACTCCCGGCTTCACTGCCCCTAGCTCCTTGACGCCTCAACCTCTCTCAGGGACCCCAAGCTGCCATCACCTCCAGCCAGCTCATGTTCATTTGCACCTTCGTGTCTGCAGCACTGAGGCACTCTTGTTTACAAGTGAGAGAACCCGACTCGGGATACCTTAAGCATAAACAGTATTTTTGCAAGGAGACAGGCTTCTGACGACGCAAGGCTCACAGCCAGGCCTGCGCTGGGAGGAGCCTCCCCTTCTCGCTCCTGTCCCTGTTGGGTCAGAGTGCCAGCTTTCCTCTTCCCTCTCCTCGGGGTCTTTTCGGCCCCTCAGTCCCCATATTCCTCTGCCCTAGCTCCCAAGATCCCACAAGAGACAGACTGGATTCTCTCTGGCCTAGAGTGCCACCTTCCTGAAAGTCAGAATCTGATTGGTCCAGCTGGATCAGGTGTCCTCTCCCTGTCCAACCATCAATGCCCAGAGGGATTACGGAGAGAAAAACATGGCTCCCACCATCCCATTGCTGTGGCTGCTTGGGCCACGGGAGAGGGAACCTTGTGAGCTGGGCAGAATCCACCCTGTAGAGACTGCCTCTGGGTCAGTTATATGGTTTGGCTGTGTCCCCATCCAAATCTCATCTTGAATTGTAATTCCCATTACCCCCATGTGTCATTAGAGGGACCTGGTGGGAAGTGATTTGAATTATGGGGGCAGTTATCTCCATGCTATTTGTGTGATAGTGAGTTCTCACAAGATCTGATGGTTTTATAGGGGGCTTTTCCCCCTCTTGCTCATACTTCCTCTTGCCTGCCACCATGTAAGATGTGCCCTTGCTCCTCCTTCACCTTCTGCCATGATTGTGAGGCCTCCCCAGCCATGTGGAACTGTGAGTCCATGAAACCTCTTTTTCTTTATAAATTACCCAGTCTTGGGTATTTCTTCATAGCAGTATGAAAAGGGACTAATACAGTCAGCTTCTGCACAATATTTCCATTTTCCCACATTATGTCTTGGCCCTTTTGTGTATTTAAGCTCACAGGATGCTACGAATAAAGTGTTTTCTTATTTCCTGGGTAGTTCCCATAGAAGTAGTGGTGCAAAGTGCCATAGAGGGACAGCACCTAAGAGAAGCTGATTTTGTGAGTGGATTGTGAGTTCAATATTGTTGTCATAATCAGAAAAAAATGTATTTACTTTTTTTTTTTTTTGAGATGGAGTCTCACTCTGTTGCCCAGGCTGGAGTGCAGTGGTGTGATCTTGGCTCACTGCAACCTCCGCCTCCTGGGTTCAAGTGATTCTTCCTGCCTCACCCTCCTGAGTAGCTGGGATTACAGGCACGTGCCACCCCACCACACCCGGCTAATTTTTGTATTTTTTAGTAGAGACAGGGTTTCCCCATGAAAAAAAGTATTTTCAATTTGGAAAGCCAAGCAGAGCCCACTTCTTCCTCCTTGGTCTCACTGTCTTCATGTCCTCTGTAGAGGACATGCTCAGGGGCCTCTTACTTTTGGCCATGGCTTACGCACTCGACCTGTGTGTAATTTAAAAATGACCCCTTTCTCCACTCCTCCTGATTGCCATATCCTTCACAATGTGACTTTGCAACTCTTCTCATGAAAAGGAGGAATCTATTTCTCCAGCCTGTGAGTCCTGGCTGGCCTGTGACCTGCCCTGGCTGACAGAATGTGGCAAGTGATGAGCACTAGTTTCAAGTCTAGGCCTCAAGAAGCCTTCATATTCCCGCTCACTGTCTCAGAACCCTGTCCAGCTGCTATGAGAACAGCCTGGGAGAGCCCTGCTGCACAATGTCCCCATCACCCTAGTCACTTCAGCCAATAGCGAGCCAATGGCCAGCCCTCTAGCTGTCTGAGATGCATGGGTGAGACTCTAGTTGTGCTTGGCTGGACAGAGCACAGATCCACAGACCCACGCAGGTGACTCATACACTTGTGAACTATAATAATCGGTTGTTTTCAGTCATTAAGTTTTGAGGTGGTTTGTTACACAGCAATTGCTGACACATTCACTTCTGGCTCTAAATGTATCACTTTTCATGTGTTGAGTCCGAAGACCTTCAGAGGACAGAGATGTGTTCCACCTACCCTATATCCACTGCAGCATGGAAAGCCATGCTTAGCTGCACACAGTAGGCATGCAGTCTGGGCCTGTGGAATGGACTTGGCAACCACATCACCTCAGTTATCTTTCAAATGGAAAAGAAGGCTCAGTGGGGAGTGGGAGGAGGTAGTGCAGAGGGGCAGTCCTGTGAAAGAGGGGGCATGGGATAGCTACTTGTGTCTATTTCATGTTGATCAATGTATCTCCAAGTGCAGAACAAGGAACAATGCAGGAATTTTATGAGGAAGAAATGTTGGGCATGATAAGAAAGCTCATTTTCTAACCATCTGAATTCCATGAAGTAGAAAGAGGCTGGTCCTGAGAGTAATGAGCTCTCTCATATTGGAGGTGTCCAAGCACAGGCTGAGGAACTCCCATTTGGCTGGATGGGCAAACTTGGAGTGGAAATTCCACATAAGCAACCTTGGCCCTAGATGTCTCTGAGTTTTGTTCCTGTTGTCTTGCAGTGCATAGAAAGGTTTCCCAAAGGCCAATATTTCATTGCTGTACCTATGATCTGGATCATCTCTCCTAGCTACAAATGACAGGGAAATCCTTTGGGCTCCACTTTTGGTTTAGGAAATCAGGGTGCCTCCTCTCCTACCTGTCTTTGATGTTCTTTATCTTGTAAGTATTGTGCTAGTGGAAATCCAATTTCTTATCCTGCAAGTCATCCAGTCCCCAGGAAGGAGGAGTGCTCTCCCCAGGGCCTCTCAGTCTGCCCCTCCTCTCCTCTCCAACTGTCCTGACCACACCTCCCCACCCAGGGCTCACATGACTGTGTTCCCCTGGGACTTGGTTGTAAGCCATCCCCACTTCTACCATCTCCCTTTCCCAAACAGGCCCCTGTACTTCAGCACACACATGTGAATAACAGAAATGTTGAATGACATGATGTGGAGTTTTCACCCCAGAGCCCTGTGCACTCTTCAAGGACCTGGGTTGATAGAGACTCAGGGAGGCAGTTGGATCTCAAAGTTCCAAGGGTCTGGGATCTAACGGTGATAGTTCTAGTGAAACCCTCCCACCCTGCCAAGAGACCCATTCCTATAAGAAATATGACTGAAGAGCCCAGCTGTCTCACTTTGATAACCAATTCTGCCATTTGCATTTCCATTGATGTGTATTGGGCAAAGAGCAGAGCTTTTTCTTGTGGTTAATATCTGTTTAATCCAGAAGAAGACCCTAAGGAAAGGTCAGTATTTAGGTCCCAGAGTAGCTCTTTAAAATCGTTTAAAGGAAAAGAGAGTATGGGATAGTAAAGGGCCATGGGATGAATCTTTGAGGATCAAGGAACTTGGGACGGGAGGAGAAAGGATCTGAGAGCCTTTCTTCCACCATCTCGACATCTATGTTGGTGTTTCTCAATTTTTAAGAAGCTGTGGATGTTGAGAGAACCCCTTAAAGGAATTATGAGAGATGCTGATATGAATTTCTCATTAGCCATTAATTATCAGTGTCTAGAAGAGAGGGTGAGAGGGCTCTATTAAACTAAGGATATTATCTATCGCTGTGTAACAAATTATCATAAACTCGGTGGCTTAAAAGAACATCCATTGATGATCTCACGGTTCCACGGGCCAGGAGTCTAGGCATGGCTTTCCTTGGTCCTTTGTTTAGGGTCTCAGAGACTGCAGTCCTTTCTGGAGTTCAGCTTCCTCTTCCAAGCTCATGTGCTTATTGGAGAATTCAGTTTCTTATGGTTGTAGGACTGAGGCCCTCAGTTCCTTGCTACGTGGCCCTCACCACAGGCAGTTTGCATCATGGCTGTTTACTTTTCAAGGCCAGTAGAATGTTTCTGTTCAATCTGATAAGAAGGAATCTCATGAGGCATAGTGTGATCATGGGAATGACATCCCACCATCTTTGCCATATGATGTAATCCACTCGAGAGAGGGTCACCCATCACCTTTGCCATATTCTGTTGATTAGAAGGAAGTCACAGGTTCCACCCACACACCCTCAAGGGGATGGCTTTATTGAAGCGTGTGGGTCGTTGGGGTCATCTTAAGGTGTGTGTCACACCCCGTATTTTACAAATTCTGTTGATCTCAAAAGAGCTTGAGGAAGAGATGACTGAAGCCATTACAGAAGCAGCAGTAGACTCAAGTGAGGAGGTGTCAGAGGAAAGAGACGACCTGGGGCCTCTTGAATTACATGACAGTGGTAAGAATGTCATCCACATTTCTGCTTTCCTGCCCCATCTCAGACACTAACTATTTGACTGCAGCCCCAGCCTAGGTCTCCCTTTCTCCATCTGCACAGTGGACATCATACCACACATGAAGCTGGAGCTGTGCAGGTGGAGGCAAGGCCAGGGACACAAGGGCACCTCCTGTCATGGTCATTTCCACACTGCACCTGGGTGGCGTTTGTTTTCATAGGTACCTTTCAACAAGTCGTGAACCTCCTGGACATCATTGACAGCGAGTCAGCAAAGACGGACACGACAGGGGCAGGCCTTGATATGTGGAAGACCCTGGCCTCGGTGATAATCACAGAGAAGGCCACCACTGAGCCTTCTGTGGTGATAAACACTCTCATCCACTGCCTGCAGGTGCCAGAGGTAGGGCCGTCTTACCCACTGGGCTCAGCCACCTTTAGCTGTGTGTGCATCCATCCACCACCCAGCACATAGTTACTGACTATCAGAGATGTGATGTGTGGTACTGGGATACAGAGATGGGCAAGACTGTGAGGTGCTTACTCCCTGAGGGCCAACTGGGACCTGAGATGTTCATAATTTTTAAAAGTTCCCTTGTCTTCTGACACAGTGGGTTTGGGAACCATTGTCCTAGAGCACATGAGCTGAGTTGCAAAGATGTTGAGCCAGTGGGCATGGGAGAGTAAAGATACACCAGACACAATGTGCAGGGATGTTTGGCTAGTGGGGAGATGCTTAGCTGGGTTAAGGGGCTGGGGTAGAGGATGTTGGAGGGAGTGATACAAAGTGCAACCAGGGGACCTGGTGGGCTTGTACAGACAAGGTTTGCATCACGTGGTACCAGACAAGGTTTTGGACTAGACAAGGGTTTGGAACAGAGCTGATCCAAACCTTGCTGGGCACCACCCCCAGAGTTTCTGATTCAGTAAGTCTGGGGTGGAGCCTGAGAATCAGCATTTCTAACAAGTTCCCAGGTGATGCCAAGGCTGATCTGGAGAGCATACTTTGAGAACTGTTGGATTTTAGACTACCCTTTTGTCTTGGAGTAGGTAGCAAAGGGGTGCTATGAGCAGAGGAGCTTATTTATAAAAAGCTTTATTATTTTTGTTGGATTTGGATTTGCATTTGCATTTTCCCCCTTTTATTTTTAGTTGACACATAACAATTGTACATATTTATAGAATACAAAGTGATATTTCAAAACATATATACAATGTGTAATGACCGAATCAGGGTAATTAATATATCCAACACTGCAAACATTTATCATTTCTTTGTGTTGCAAGCATTCAAAACTGTTTCTTCTAGTTTTTTGAAAATATACAATCAATCATTGTTGACTATATTCATAACCTACAGTGCTATAGAACACAAGAGCTTATTCCTTCCTTCTCTCCAGCTGTAATTTTGTATCTTTTAATCAACTTCTCCCTATCGTCCCCTGCCCTTACGTTTCCCATACCCTAATACCGAAATTCTACTCTTGACTTCTATGAGCTCACCATTTTTATAGCTCCCATATATGAGTGAGAACATGTGGTATTTATCTATCTGTGCCTGACTTATTTCACTTGACATAATGTCCTCCAGTTTTATTCATGTTACGGTAAATGACAGGGTTTCTTTTTTTTATGGTTGAATAATATTCCGTTGTCAATATATACCACATTTTCTTTATCCCTTCATCCATTGATGGGTACTTACATTGATTCCATATCTTGGCTATTGTGAATAGTACTGCAATAAACATGAAAATGCAGCTATCTCTTAGATATATTGACTTCCTTTCTTTTGGATACACACCCAGTAGGAGAATTGCTGGATCATACAGTAAATCTAGTTTTACTTTTTTTGAGAAACCTCCATAGAGTTTTCCAAAATGGCTGTACTAATTTATAGTCTTACCAACAATGTGTGAGGTTTCCCCTTTCTCCACATCCTTGCTAGCATCTGTTATTTTCTATATTTTGGATAAAAGCCTTTTTAACTGGAGTGAGATAATATCTCCTTGTGGTTTTGATTTGCATTTCTCTGATGATTAGTGAGGTTGAGCATTTTTTATATCCCTGTTGGCCATTTGTATGCCTTCTTTTGAGAAATGTCTGTTCAGATCTTTTGCCCATTTTTAAATTTGATGTTTTTGCTATTGAGTTGTTTGAGCTCCTTGTGTATTCTGGTTATTAATTCCTTGTAGGATGGAGAGATATTCTCCTATTCTGTGGGTTGTCTCTTCGCTTTGTTCACTGTTTCCTTTGCTGTGCATAAGTTTTTTGCTTGACATAATCCCATTTGTCTATTTTTGCTTTTGTTGCCTGTGCTTTTGAGGTCTCACACAAAAAATCTTTGCGCAAACCAGTTTCCTGGAGCATTTCCCCAATGATTATTTTCTCGTAGTTTCATAGTTTCAGGTCTTGGATTTAAGTCTTCAATCCATTTTGATTTGATTTTTGCGTATGGTGAGAGATAGGGGTTTAGTTTCATTCTTCTGCATATGGTTATCCAGTTTTCCCAGCACCATTTATTGAAGAGACTGTCCTTTCACCATTATATGTGCCTAGCACCTTTGTCAAAAATGAGTTGACTGTAAATGCATGGATTGACATCTGGGCTCTCTATTCTGTTCCATTGGTCTATGTGCATGTTTTTATGCCAGTACCATGCTATTTTGGTTACTATGGCTTTAAAGTATATTTTGAAGTCAGGTAGTATGATGCCTCCAGCTTTACTCTTTTTGCTCAGGATTGGTTTGTCTGTTTGGAGTCTTATGGTTCCATGTAAAAATTGTCTGTAAAGAATGTCATTGGTATTTTGATAGAGATTTCAATGAATCTCTAAATTGCTTCTGGTAGTATTTTGATAATATTAATTTTTCTATCAGTGAGCATGAAATAGCTTTCCATTTTTTGGTGTCTTCTTCAATTCTTTTCATCAGTGTTTTATAGTTTCCCTTGCATAGATCTTTCACTTCTTTGGTTAAATTTATTCCTAGGTATTTTATATTTTTGTGGCTATTGTAAATGAAATGGATTTCTTGGTTTCTTTTTCAAAATGGGTGAAGTGTTCTGTTGTTTGCCATTTGGCATATACTAATGTTACTGATTTTTGTATGTTAATTTTGTAATCTGCAACTTAACTAAATTTATTTATCAGTTCTAACAGTTTTTGGATGGAGTCTTTGTATTTTTCTAGTATGAGATCGTGTCATCTGTGAACAAGGATAATTTGACTTCTTCCTTTCTATTTTGTACGCCCTTTGTTTCTTTCTCTTGCCTAACTGCTCTGGCCAGGACTTCCAGTATTATGTTGAAGAGCAGTGGTAAAAGTGGGCATTTTTGTCTTGTTCCAGATTTTAGGAACAAGGCTTTCGATTTCTTCCATCTGGTACAATGTTAGCTGTGGGTTTGTCATATATGGCTTTTATTATCGTGAGGTATGCTCTTTCTATGCCCAGCTTGTTGAGTTTTTAAAAAATCATAAAGGGCTGCTGAATTTATCAAATACTTTTTTTTTAGCATATATTGAAATGATCATATGATTGTTGTTCTTGGCTCTGTTAATGTGATGTATCACATTTATTGATTTGTGTGTATTGGACCATCCTTACATCCTTGGGATGAATCCCACTTGATCACGGTGAATGATCTTTTTATTGTGTTGTTGAACTCAGTTTGCTAATATTTTGTTGTGGATTTCTGCATCTATGTTCATCACAGATATTGGCCTGTAGTTTTCTTTTTTTGTTGTGTTCTTGTCTGGTTTTTCTATCAGGGTAATGCTGGCCTTGTAGTATGAGTTTGGCAGTATTCCCTCCTTATCCATCTCTTTTTTTGAATAGTTTGGGTAGAATTGGTATTTGCTTTTATTTAATGTTTGGTAGAATTCAGCAGTGAATCCATCCGGTCCTGGGCTTTTCTTTGATAAGAAACTTTTTATTACTGTCAATCTCATTATTCGATACTGGTTCATCGGAGTTTTCTATTTCTTCGTTGTTCAATCTTGGTAGTCTGTATATGTCCAAGAATTTATCTGTTTCCTATAGGTTTTCAAATTTGTTGGCGTGTAGTTGTTTGTAACTCTAATAACTCTAATAATTCTTTGTATTTATTTATTTATTTATTTATTTATTTTGGTGACAAGAGTCTCACGCTGTTGCCCAGGCTGGAGTGAAGTGGCACAATCTTGGCTAACTGCAACCTCTGCCTCCCGGGTTCAAGCAATTCTCCTGCCTCAGCCTCCCAAGTAGCTGGGATTACAGGCACGCACCACCATGCCTGGCTAATTTTTGTATTTTTGGTAGAGATGGGCCATGTTGGCCAGGCTGGTCTCAAACTCCTGACCTCAAGTGATCTGCCCACTTCGGCTGCCCAAAGTGCTGGGGTTACAGACGTGAGTGCCGGGATTACAGACATAAGCCAATGTGCCCAGCCAGTTCTTTGTATTTCTGCCAGTCTCAGTTATGTCTCCTTTCATTTCTGATTTTATTTATTTGGGTCTTCACTCTTTTTTTTTTATTTACTCTAGCTAAATATTTATCAATTTTGTTTGTTTTTTCAAAAACTCAACTTTTCTTTTGTTCTCCTGTATTGTTTTATTACTCTTGATTTTGTTTATGTCTGCACTGATCTCTTGTCCTTCTTTAAATTTTGGGTTGGGTATGTTCTTGCTTTTTTTAGTTGCTTGATGTGTATCATTAGGTTGCTTATTTGAATTCTTTCTACTTTTTTGAGATAGGCTTTTATTGTCGTAAACTTCCCTGTTATACTGCTTTTGCTGTATCCAATAGATTTTTGTATGTTATATTTCTATTTCCATTCATTTCAGTAAAATTTTAAATTTCCTTCTTAATTTCTTTATTGAACCAGTGGTCATCCAGCAATATATTACATAATTTCTATGTGTTTGTGTATTTTCCAAAGTTTTTTTGTGGTTGATTTCTAGTTTTATTCCATTGTGGTCAGAAAAAATAATATGATTTATAGTTTTATGAATTTGTTGAGACTTGTTTTGTGGCCCAAAATATGGTATATTCTGGAGAATATTCCATGTGCTGATGAGAAACTAATGACGTTGAAATGTGACCTCAGAGTTGGAGGTGGGGCCTGGAGGGAGGTGTTCGGGTCATGGGGGAAGATCCCTCATGAATGTCTTGGTGCCCTCCCTGTGGTAATGAGTTCACGTGAGAGCTGGCTGTTTAAAGGAGCCTGGTGCCTCCTCTGTCTCGCCTTCTCCCTCACCACATGATGCACTGGCTCCCCTTTTGCCTTCCACCATGGGTAGGCCTTACCAGAAGCAGAGGCCGGCAGCATACTTGCTGTATGGTCTGCAGAACCGTGAACCAAAATAAACCACTTTTCTTTATAAATTATCTAGCCTCAGGTATTCCTTTATAGCAATGCAAGAACAGACTAACACGGGCTTTTAAAAAATGTAGGCCAGGCGCAGTGGCTCATGCCACTTTGGGAGCACTTTGGGAGCCAAGGCGGGCGGATCACGAGGTCAGGAGTTCGAGAGCAGCCTGACCAATGTGGTGAAACCCCATCTCTGCTAAAAATACAAAAATTAGCCAGGCGTGGTGGTGCACGCCTGTAATCCCAGCTACCCGGGAGGCTGAGGCAAGAGAATTGCTTGAACCCGGGAGGTGGAGGTTGCAGTGAGCTGAGATCGTGCCACTGCACTCCAGCCTGGGTGAAAGAGCGAGACTCCATCTCAAAAAAAAAAAAAAAAAAATGTAGGCTTTGTTTTTATTCAGCTATGATGAGACCAACAGCTCAGGAGACACTTGCTCTTGAAAGGACAGTTTATTGGCTGGGTATGGTGGCTCATGCCAGGAGTGCAAGACCAGCCTGGGTAACATAGCAAGATCACATCTCTAAAAAAATTAATTAATTGGGCATGGTGGCACCTGTCTGTAGTCCCAGCTACTTGGCAAGCCGAGATGGGAGCATTGTTTGAGCCCAGCATTTTTGAGTCAAGGCTGCAGTGAGCCATTTTGCACCACTGTACTCTAGCCTGGGTGACAAAGCGAGACTTTGTCTCAAAAAAAAAAAAAAAAAGTAGAAAAGACAGTTTGTTACATTCCCAAGAGAGGGGGCCAACCACGCCATGCAGGGTCACACAAGGGAAGCACTAGGGTCTGTGAGGAGGCAGAGGGAGTCAGGGGAAATTATAGGCAACAGGCTTTATTGTGGTTTCTGTAGAAAGAAACTGGTGAGGTAGGGTAAGAAGGCTTAGAATTAGCTAATTTGAATATTCTCAGTGGACTCTGGGGCAAAGTAGCTGTCCCTGGCTGTTTGATACCTCCTCTGTGTGATTAGGACAGGTGGATAGTGGCCCAGAGTGTGAGAGCCCAATAAAGGAGGTGATTGGGAGAGGGGCTCTGTGTTGGTTGGAATACTGTGTTCAGGATGCCCTAATGGAGTACTATAGTCTGGGTGGCTTAGAAAACAGAAATTTATTTTCTCACAATTCTGGAAGCTGGAAGTCCCTGATTGAGGTGCGATATGGTTTGGCTGTGTCCCCACCCAAATCTCACCTTGAATTATAGCTCCCATAATTCCCACATGTTGTGGGAGGGAACAATTGGGAGATAATTGAATCATGGGGTGGTTTCCCTCATACTGTTCTCATAGTAGTGAATAAGTCTCACGAGATCTGATGGTTTTATAAGGGGTTTCCCCTTTCTCTTGGCTCTCATTCTCTCTTGCCTGCTGCCATGTAGAACATGACTGTGTTCCCCCTTTGTCTCCTACCATGATTGTGAAGCCTCCTGACCACGTGGAACTATGAGTCCATTAAACCTCTTTTTCTTTATAAATTACCCAGTCTCAGGTATGTTTACATTAGCAATGCGAGAACAGACTAATACAAGGTGCCAGCAAATTTGGTTTCTGTAAAGCCTTGCTTCCTTGCTGGCTTTCTTGTGTGACTGCCCTCTCACTGTGTCCTCACGTGGCTCTCCTGTGCATGCGCACAGTGGGAGAAAGCACTCTTGTGTCTTCTGCTTCTTTTATAAGGGCACCAATCCCATGAGATTAGGGTCCCACCCTTGTGACTTCATTTAACCCTAATTACCTTTCGAAGGGCTCATCTCCAAATACTATCCCACTGGGGGTTAGGGCTTCAACATAGGAATTTTTAGGGTACATGATTCAATCTGTAACAGTTGTTTTGTACTTAAAAAGCATGCTGATGGACAACTTGTTACTATCTCTAGGAACTGGCTAGCTCTGGGAGGAGTAGTCTCTCTAGGGTCAGCAAGGACCCAGGTGCCAAAGCATCAGGAAATGAAGAAAATAAGAAACCATGATTAACACACAGGTCTTAATCAGTCATCAGTGGCAATAAACAGACAATAAACAAATAGGCACATTTTAAAATTAACATGCATCAAAGATTTTATTTACTCCTTAACTAGTTAAGGAACTAGTAAGATGTTAAAAGCTGTTCAAATGAGAATTTTACCTGTGCTTTACCAGACAAAATCCATTTGCACTGCCATGAACAGGAATCATTTTCATTCCTATGTAGGAAACACGTGCATTGTTATCAGTTTTCTAGGATTTAACTTTTTTCCCTACAGAGATGTAAAGTAGCCTTGGCAATCACAGATGCACACTCTACAGAATCCAGTAATTCCACAGCATCTGCCAGACAGAACCAAGCTCTGCTCTGGAAGGCCACTCAGTGATCGCTTTTGTTATTTCCAAGTCTTTGACAGTTTTTCTCTTGTGACTATAAATATTCTCCGAAGATTATTCTTGATCACAAAAAAGGCTGATCTTCTTATAATTTGCCTGGCTATTTGTATAGGGTGCAGTAAGAGTGTTAATTAAGCATATTGGCCTCCTTGAGTTTACTGTGAAAATCTAGAGCTTCCATTCTCAATGGGGTGATATTGCCCCCAATTAAGTAAAACTAGTTCTTGGGGGACAAAGAAAATTTTACTTTTTCATGTATAAAGCATGGATATGTATAACACACACACACACACACGTATATACATACATATATACATATACATATATTATCTATATACATATACATATATATTCTATATATACATATACATATATATTATCTATATACACATACATATATATTCTATATATACATATATATTATCTATATACATAAAAATATATATTCTATATATACATATACATATATATTATATATATATACCCACACACATATATATGGCATTAAAGTCTTGTTGTGGTGTGATTAGGAAAAAAGTCTAAATGTCCTTGGGAGTAATAATAATAATAATAATAATAATAATAAAGATTGAGAAACACTGGTCTTGAGCCACGCAGTACTGAGCAGCTACTAAGGCCACATCATTAATTTCTGGGAGCTGTCATAGGGATTTCTGATTGGAGTTTTACAAATCCCTATTATTTGCTATCCCAAAAGTAGGAAACCAAGACCAAGACTCCCTGTACTGGATTTCACCAGTAGAACTTACACATTTGGGTGAATTCCTCTCTTCTTAAGGTCCCCAAATTTGCTAAGGATTCTGGACTGTTGGGAGTGACCTCCCTACCACCAGAGGTAGAAGGACATTTTTTCCTGAGGGCTTTGCAGGCAGTGGCCCCACCTAGAAAGTAACCCTCATTCCTTGAGAGTGGCTTGTCAGCTGGGCGCGGTGGCTCACGCCTGTAATCCCAGCACTTTGGGAGGCCGAGGCTGGCAGATCACGAGGTCAGGAGATCGAGACCATCTTGGCTAACACGGTGAAACCCCCTCTCTACTAAAAAAAAAAAAAAAATACAAAAAAATTTACGGGGCATGGTGGCGGGCACCTGTAGTCCCAGCTACTCGGGAGGCTGAGGCAGGAGAATGGCGTGAACCCAGGAGGCAGAGCTTGCAGTGAGGCGAGATCGTGCCACTGCACTCCAGCCAGGGCGACAGAGCAAGACTCCGTCTCAAAAAAAAAAAAAAAAAAGAGTAACTTGTCATGCCTGATTAAAAGTATTCTCAAATACGACCCCCCAGGTGTGATCTGGGATGTGCAATCTATCTGCCCAATCCCATCCTAAACCAGGTCATTTTCAGTGGTGATAAGCGCTATCATGCAGGAATTGGAAGAGAGTAAGAGGCAATTTTCCTGGGCCCACAGACTCCCTCAATAGGGCAAAGGCAAGGTGAGCCTGCCCTCTTTGGGCTTTCAAGATGGCCAATGCCCCATGCATAGAGAACCTTGTGTGTTGATCACTTAACACCTGCCTTGCCAGATATTTACTGAAATCAGGGGCAGGAATACAGATACGCAAGTCATATTGACAGGGCCAGTGGGATGAGAAGGGCAGGAGAAGCGAAGCAGGAGGATTTAGAAATGGAGGAATGGGGATCTAAGATTTGTGTGTTTGGAGGCTGGTGGTTTGGGTGTAGGGAAGGAGGACAGTGGGAGAGAGAGGTGGACTTGTGCCGGGGGCAGGGTGAGGGTCCATTCCACCCACCATGCTTGTTTCCCAGATTTCCACCCAGCGGAAGGTCAACATTTACAACATCCTCCAGGACATCATCCAGCAGGAGGGGGAGCTGGAGGAGCAGTGCGTGCAGAGGCTGGTGGCCATTGCCTCCAAGGAGATGAGGGAGATCCCAGAGGTAGGACCCCAAGCTCCATCGGTGCCTTCTCTCTGCCAGCCCAGGAGCTGGGCCACTGGGGGCCTGGCCCAGGGTGCCCACAGCCCTGTGCAGTTACCTCTCAGAGCAGGGGTAAGGCTGAGCCCAAGGGAACCAGGAGGGATGGAGAGAGCCTGGGGTAGGAAGGTTTTCCTGGAGGCCCGGCTGGTGGTGGTGCCATATGTCCCTCTTCTGTCCCCTGCAGATGGAGGGCTATATGAAGGCAGAGGTGGCCAGCGACACACTGGTGGCTCTGTCTCGAAACCACTTCAGCTTGGTCATGTACGAGCTGCAGCACCACCTCAAGCCCCTCGACCTCACTGATGAATTTGTCATCATCACACTGGCCAAGCTGGCCAACAGCAATGGTAGGGGCTTGAGGGCCCTCAGCCTGGCCCAGTGTGCCCTCCTGGTCTCTGCCTCTCTCTGCCCCTCCCATCTATCCCTATGTTCACCTCTTCCCCTTACCTTTCATTTCTCTCTTTTTCCCTCTAAAATTTACTCATTTTGTGTCTGCAGTCCTTTTGTCTCTTAGCTGTTAAGATTCTGTGTGTTCTGTCTCTCATCCTTCTTCCCCCTCTCTCCTGCTCCCCTCCACCTGCATTGTTCTGTCTTTCCATCTCTCTTTCTTTTTCAATTTCCTTCCTTCCTTCCTTCCTCTTTCCTTTCCTTTTTTATTGCCTGCCTTACTTACTCCTTCCTCTCCCTCCCCCTTTTCTCCTTCTTTCCTTCCTTCCTTCCTCCCTCCCTTCCTCCCTTCCTCCATCCCACCCTTCCTTCCTCCCCTCTTTTCTTCTCTCCTTCCTTCCTCCCTCCCTCCCCCCTTCCTTCCTCCCTCCTTCCTTCCTTTCTTTCCTTTTATATTGTCTGCCTTACTTACTCCTTCCCTTCCCTCTTTCTTTTTCTCCTTCCTTCCTTCCTTCCTTCATCCCTCCCTTGCTTTCTCCCTTCCTCCATCCCTTCCTCCCTCCCACCCTTCTTTCCTCCCCTCTTTTCTTCTCTCCTTCCTTCCTCCCTCCCTCCCTTCCTTCCTCCCTCCCTCCCTTCCTCCCTCCCTCCTTCCTTCCTTTCCTTTTTTATTGCCTGCCTTACTTACTCCTTCCCTTCCCTCTTTCTTTTTCTCCTCCCTTCCTCCATCCCTTCCTCCATCCCACCCTTCCTTCCTCCCCTCTTTTCTTCTCTCCTTTCTTCCTCCCTCCCTCCCTTCCTTCCTTCCTCCCTCCTTCCTTCCTTTCTTTCCTTTTATATTGCCTGCCTTACTTACTCCTTCCTTCCCTCTTTCTTTTTCTCCTTCCTTCATCCCTCCCTTCCTTCCTCCCTTCCTCCATCCCTTTCTCCCTCCCACCCTTCTTTCCTCCCTTCTTTTCTTCTCTCCTTTCTTCCTTTCTTCCTTCCCTCCTTCCTTCTCTCCCTTTCTGTGTGTTTCTGCCTCTCATCCTTCTTCCCCTCTCTCTCCTGTCTCCCCTCCACCTGCATTGTTCTGTCTTTCCATCTCTTTCTTTTTCAATTTCCTTCCTTCCTTCCTTCTTCCTTTCCTTTTTAATTGCCTGCCTTACTTACTCTTTCCCCTCCCTCCCGCTTTCTTTTTCTCCTTCCTTCCTTCCTTCCTCCCTCCCCTCCCCTTTCCCTCCCCTCCCCTCCCTCCCCTCCCCTCCCCTCCCTCCCTCCCTTCCTTCCTTCCTTCCTCCCTTCCTTCCTTCCTTCCTTCTCCATCCTCCCTCCCTTCCTTTCATCCCAGAAGCATGCGCTGAGCTCCTACTCCATGCAGGCCTTGTGGCAGGTACCTGGCCACTACAATACATAAGACACACATGGCTCCGGTGCTCAGAAAGGACCAACAGGCAAACAAAGAAATAGACGTTTATAACAGGAGGTGACGGGTATGAAGAGAGCAGCCAAATGGGCGTTTGAGATCTGGCTGAGGGAGGGGACCTCATCTCTGCAGCCCTTGTTGAGGTAGCGATATTTCAGCTAAGACCTGAAGGCAGAGAGGAGGACGTCTGTGTGAAGCATGGAATGGGGAGAACATTCCACACGGAGAGAACATTGCTGAGGCTCTGGGGCAGAGAAGAGCTTGGATTCTCCGAAGAGTTGAGAAGTGGCTGTGGCTGGAGTTAAGGAGTGAGAGAGAGATGAGGGGGAGAGTCAGGCAGGGCCTTGGGGACGTCACCTCGGGCACTAGGAAGCTATCGAAGGACATTAAGCTGCAGGGTCGCCTGGTGAATGCAGGTTGTGGGAAGGCCTTTCTGATTGTTGCCCGGATGGAGAGTACTAGGAGGTGGGTACTTGTGATGGTGGCTGGGCTGGGAAGCATGTGGTGAGGGGTGACAGGTGGGAAGGGGCTCTGAGACGGGACCTGCTGAGGACGGGGGAAGGAGCAGAGGTAGCAAGCCACTGGGAGCGTGTTGGCCTCCTTTCCCGAGCTAGAAGCACTGAGAGTTGGGAGCTCAAGTGAAGAACTTCATGCTGTGTATGGAGCTCATGTTGCCTGTGGGAGCCCCCAGGGGAGAGGTGAAGGGGGCAGTTGATTTGTGGCGCGGAGTTCAGAGGGCAGGTCTGGGCTTGGCTTTGGTTCTTGGTGACCTCAGAGTGCAGGTGATGTTCAAAGCCATTGATATCCGGGAGTGAAAGTAGAGAGAGGACCCAGCCTGGAGGGGTCCTGGCATTGGCAAGGCTCGGGAGGAGTCGTAAGAGACAGCGTGGAATGTGAGGCCTGGCACAGGGAGAACAATCTCAACGGGTGCAGGCCCCCGTGATGCCCATCCTGCCAAGGGGTCCAGTGAGATAAGGCTGGAGAAGGCGGGAGGTGGAAGAGCTTCACGGCTTGCTGGAGATAAAGGCCTGGATGGAGTGGGAGGGGAGGAAGGGAAGGCAGGCCTGGAAAGAGGACAAGGGACAGCAGCGAGGGGGATTATTATGAAGTCTGAAGATGGGGGCGCACTCAGGGAGGGTGAAGTGGAGGGGCCTGCCTCCTGTTGCAGAGTGGCCTGTTACGGCTCCCTTCCTTCATCCGTCTGCTCTTTTTCTCTGCTGGCCTCGTGCCTTCTCTCAGTTCCTTTCTCTCACCTGCTGTCTCCCTGCTTCTGTGTTCGCCCAAGAACGTTTGTGGGACCCCTGAAGGAGGCTGGCCTGTGTCCGGGAGGATGCATGCACTCTGGGGGCTGCTTCTTTCTGCTTCTTGCCCCTCCTTCCCGGGGGCTCCTCTGTCCTCTCTTCCCTCCCTCTCTCGGACCTCCTCTTCCTTCTCCTGGTCCTCTCTCTTCTTCCCTTTCCTCCCCTTTTGCCTGGGTTTCTTCCTGTGTCACCTGCTTCTAGCTCACTTTTTTTTTTTTTTGAGACGGAGTCTCGCTCTGTCCCCCAGGCTGGAGTGCAGTGGCGCGATCTCGGCTCACTGCAAGCTCCGCCTCCCGGGTTCACGCCATTCTCCTGCCTCTGCCTCCCTAGTGGTTGAGACTACAGGCGCCCGCCATCACGCCCGGCCAATTTTTTGTATTTTTAGTAGAGACGGGGTTTCAACCGTGTTAGCCAGGATGGCCTCGATCTCCTGACCTCGTGATCCGCCCACCTCGGCCTCCCAAAGTGCTGGGATTACAGGCGTGAGCCACCATGCCCTTCTAGCTCACTTTTTAATGCTTTTCTGACTCCTGGACTATTTCCTGGGCCCCAGCCAGGACAGAGGGCTAAGCCAGCTCTGGACTGTTAGGGGTTGGAGGTGGAGGGCAGCAGGGTTGTCCTCTCTGCCTTCTCTCTGCTCACCCCCAGCCCCAACTCCCTGTAATCATCCCCACAACCTCACAGTGTTTGAGTTCATGCCATACATGGGCATCACCCTGGCTACCATATTCACCATGCTGAGACTTGCCAATGAAGCCAAGATACGCCAGGCGATCTGCAGTGGTGAGTGACCCACTTGAGCCTGCAGGTCTGGCTCGATCAGGGCGCCGGAGGGAGACTGCTGGGTAAGGAGCAGATGGAGGGGTTGTTGAAAAAGAGGTGCACTGTTCACTTGTTCTCCAAAGGAGTTTGCTTAATCTTTTACTTCGTGTGGCCTCTGATTGGCTGCCTGGGGCACAAGAGGCTGAGATACGGTGGGGGCCTTTTAGAAGATCCCGGCTTAGAGGGAAGAAGCTGCTACCGTGACTCCATTTAGCTTGCTTTGTAGTTAAGCACTTCACTTCATGAGACCACAGAACAGCAATGAGCATTCACAGGAGAGGGAGACCAGGGAAAACGGCTCCATGTGGAGCTTGACGGGGACTGGTCTTAGATGCTATTTCAATCTGATCACCTTGCCCCAGATTTTGATTACTTAATGTTCTTGTGGGCTTATAAAAAGCCCTAGTGCCTGAGAAAAAGAGGGCCACATGTGTTCACTGTTCACTGCCCTCTGACCTGGAATCCCCAGGATGTGGGCAGGGTCATACTCCAGGCCTCGCCCTTGACCCCGTCTCTGTCCTTGAAGGAGAGGGACCCAGACACCCCCGAGTGCTCAGTTCTCGCACACACAGGCACGCAGAGTAAAAATGAAGGTGCTGTGGGGGGTTGGAAGGGCAGGGTGCAGCCTGCTCGCTACGGCAAGGCATGAGCACTTCCACTCGGGAAGCTGGGCTGGGAAGGCTTGGTTCTGCTTCCAGCCCCTCTGGCGCCAAGTGCATTCCCCTGTTGCTGTTGGTAGCCATGGAGACCTTCCGTGAGACGGTGCAGTTTTATCTGAAGCACCTGGAGGAGAGCGTGTATCCCGTGATGACCGAGGAGCAGTTTGCCCTGAAGGTGTTCCCCATGTATCGCTACTTCATGACAGTGTGGCTGAGGCACCACAACCCTGAGGTGAGATGCACCCCTCTTAGGAGGGCCTGGTGGTCCCCAGGCCACAGCTCCCCAGCCTGTGGGGCTGGGAGGTGCTGAGGGACCGTCGGGTCCAGACTTACTCCCAGGACCCTAGAGGGCAGTGACTTGACTCATGGCAGAGCCGGGGAACGCATGGATGCTGAACAGCTGGGACCTAGGAGACTCATTCACGAGGCCAGGCTTGATGAAGGTTGGTGATAATCCTTGTTACATGCTGGGCACTCTACCAGCGTCTTACCCGTGGGAGCTATTTTCACACCCACTCTGTGATATAGGACTAGTTGACAAATGAGGAAACTCAGGCACAGAGGGGTTAAGTACCTGCTCAAGGTCATGTGGCTGCTAAGTGGGAGGGACTCAAACCCGGCCACCTGTGCAGGAAAGACCTTGCTCTGCTTCTGAGGCGCCTTCTGTCCTGTGTCCTTGGATTCTGTGGCTGGGGCTGAGGTCACTGGCCTTGCTGGAGGGTGGTGAGACAATGGGTCCCAGAGCTGGTTTCTGGTGGCAGGTGAAGCTGGGGGTGATCAAGTCCCTGAAGCCCATGCTCGGCCTCCTTCTGCCCAACGATGACCTGCGGGAGCAGGTCTACGACTACATCCCCCTGCTGCTGGCGGAGTACCAGGGCGGCCTGGAGGCGCTCTTCGTCACGCAGGCGAGTGGCCAGGCAGCCACGGCTCTGGGAAGGAAGCTTAGGGAATTGGGGGCTCCCAAGTGTTTAAGGGGTTGAGTGGGAGCCGGGGGGATGTCAGATATTTTGACACTGTGTCAGGAACCCGACATCTGTGCCCTGCGAGGGAGGGGCGTGGAGCCTGGCACCCGTGGGACTCATGGGAATGAACACTGCCCTTCCGGGTGGAAGGGACCAGGTGCTGGTCCCTCGGAGGCTGCAGTGAGGCTGTGGCCTTTGCATTAGTTTGTTAGGGTTGCTGTAACAAAGAACCACACATGGGTAGCTTGAAACAACAGAGATGTATTCTCTGTACGTCCTGGAGGTCAGGAGTCCAAACTCAGGGTGTCGGCAGGGCTGTGCTCCTTCTGAAGGCTCTAAGGAAGCAAGCTGTCTTGCCTCTTCCAGCTTCTGGTGGCCCCACGTGTTCTGTGACAGTGGCAGCATCACTCCGATTTCTCCCTTCCTCATTGCGTGGCCTTTCCCTGTGTGTCCCTCTGTGTCCTCTTCTTACAAGGACACCTACCCAAAATCCAGGATGATCTCACCTCGAGATCCTGAACTAATTCCATCACAAAGACCCTATTTCCAAATAAGGTCACATTCTCAGATTCTGGGCGAGCCTGAATTTTGGAAGGACACCAGTCAACTCAAGGCAACCTTGGTAAAGGGGTGAGATGTGTGAGATGGAGCCGTTGCAGTGTTCCGAGTGGAGCTGGGGCTGGGGCTGGTGCCCATGTAAAAGGATCACTCATCTATAAGCAGGGCGTGGGTCTCAGCTCTTAAAGCAAGGAGTGGAAAGGGATGTGACTGATTTAGGAGCCATCTGTAGATCATTCTGGCTAAATAATGGGATTCACTTTTAAGTGAAGGAGGCCTTGAATGCCACACTCGGGCCTAGCGCAGCACTTCCCAAGCCTTGCTGTGGTTAGGAACAACCTGGGGGCTGGGTGAAATGCAGGCTTGGATTCAGCAGGACTGGGGTAGGGCCTAAGAGTCTGCATTTCTAATCAGCTCCCAGGGAATGCTGGTGCTCAGTGGGTCAGTGGGCCCCTGAGTAGCGAGGGTCTAGAGTTTGACCTTGAGTTGGTAGAAGGTCACCTGCCACCATTTGCCAATCCACTGCAGGTCTTGAGGCAGATCCTGGAACTGTCAGTCACCACCAACACCCCTGTCCCCCAAATGCAGCTACACACCATTTTCACAGAACTGCATGTCCAGGTGAGGCCAGCAAGTTCAGCTGGACAAGGGCATTCTCTGGGTGGATCAGCAGGAAGCTGGCGGCGGGAGGTGGCCTGGCCCACAACTCACTCGCGTGCTTCCTGTATCCTGATGGGGTATGAGGCTGTGGTGCCCATGCAGCCCCAGGTATGGTCAGCTGGGCTGCCCCTGCACCTGTGTCCCTGTGATCTTCTCCAGCCTCACTGCACGTCCCTCCCCAGGTGTGCAACAAGGCCCCGGCGCAGCATCAGTACAGCAGCCAGAATCTGATGGAGATGGTGCACTGCTTCGTAGCCCTCGGTGAGGCTCTGAGGCAGGGTGCTCCCTGCCTGCCCCGAGGCCTGCAGGGACCCTCTAGGAGTCCTGGCCCCTCTGAGCGCTGGGCCTGGGACTGCCTTGCTGGGCCTGCTCTGGACCCGGTGAGCATGACTAAAGCTGTCCTTCCACCCTGCAGCTCGCTCCTACCCCAAGGAGCTGATGAAGTTCTTCTTCAGCCAGGTGGAGACAAACAAGGAGGCCGTCCGCGTGGGGACTCTGAATCTGATTAGGGCTATAGTGAGCGCAGATGGTGAGCAAGGCAGGGTGGGTGGGGTGGGTGGGGTGGGTGGGGTGGGCGGGGAGGGAGGGCGGGGTAGGCAGGGTGGAGAACAAGGGAGGCAAGTTTCATTCATGTTCGGGCATTGCCACTTCCTAGACACTACTAGGTGGGCCAAGAAAGCCAAGGTTCTTGGCTGCTTTGCATTTTCTAAGCTTTAACCTAATCAGCACTGTGGCTTACCCTCCCCACACCCAACCCTCTGAGTCCAGATTGTTAACCTGAATCCTCCTGCTAACCTCCAAAGCTCAATCAGAGGCTGGATGTAAGGCCAAACTACACCACATAGGCATAACTCTGAAGCCCCGTGGACTCAGTGCTCAACCGTAGTCTACACATGTGATTCCAATTCCTAAGCCCAAACTCTAAACCTAGCCCTGAGATTTAAAGAGAAGCCCTGTCCCTAACCAAGGCACTAGCTCACACTCTGCCTTTGTGTGAATTTGAAGAAGGCCCCTGTTGGCAGCATGCAGCCCTACAGGTACATAATGGTTAGAAGAGCATGGGCAGCTCTCGCTCAGCCCTAAAGTTGGGTAGCTTTGTTCAGTGCACAGATTGGGCAACTGTATGTAAAGGGCCTTGTGCTGCCATTAAACCTTTCTCTTGAAGAAATGCACATTTAAGCAACAATGAAATCCTTTTTACCTATTCAATGAATAGAGATGATAATGGCTAGAGTTCACCTGGTCATTTTTCTGTGAAAGGCCAGAGAGTAAAAATATTTTTGGCTTTGCAGGCCATATAGTGTCTTTGAAAATTACTCAGCTCTACCATTGCAGACCAAAAACAGCTGTGGACTCCTGAGCATGGCTGGTTTTGTAAACTTTATTTACAGAAACAGGCTGTGGGTTATACTTTGCTTATTGCTAGTCTAGGGTGACAAGAAACCACCTGTGATACTTCAGTGACAGAGATGTAAATCAATAAATGATTTTGGGTGCTCAATTGGATACGGACCAACATTTGCACTCAACAATCCAACTTTTTGTCAACCATCCAAAGGACATAATTTCCCAAAAGTAATTGGACAAAGGTGCTCATTAAAACATTGTATTAAAAGCAAAGCATGAGAAACAGCCTAAATGTTTTTCTGTAGGGAATTTGCGGAATAAACAATATATCTGCATAATGGAATATTACGCAGCTATTAAAAAGTGTGTAGTTAATCCACTTTTTGTGGAAAAGCTGCCCTCTTTCTATTAAGTGTAGCAATACAACGTGGGGCAGTATTTACAGCATGACCTTAGTGATGTGGAAGAAATCTATGTTCATTTATGCATAAACAGGTCTGAAGGACAAAATCTATTAAACAGTGGTTATTTTTTATTTTAATTTTGCAATGAACATATACTATTTTTTCTTTCATTCAGGGAAATTAGTATTTGCCCTAATGCTCTCCCTCCCCTTTCCCCCAACCCTCTAGCAGGCCCTGGTGTGTGATGTTCCCCTCCCTATGTCCATGTATTCTCACTGTTCAACTCCCACTTATGAGTGAGAACATGCACTGTTTGGTTTTCTGTTCCTGGGCTAATTTGCTGAAGATGATGGTTTCCAGCTTAGACTGGATAAAGAAAATGTGGCACTTATACACCTTGGAATACTATGCAGCCATATACTATTTTTATAATCAGAAACAGTTTGCATCTTCAAGATGAAAACTCTCAATTGTCTCATGCTCACTTGGTGCCTGACTGCCACCTTGTACCTGCTCTCATTTCCTTTTTCCTACTCTGGGGTTGACTTAGTAACACCTAGCCTTGAGTGCAGTATCATCCTGAATGTCTAACTCTACCTCCATCCACACCAGCCCTCTCCAGAACTTTCTCATGGCTCTTTCTTGCCCCTCTTAAGCTTCCTGCTTTAGTTGGGTGTGCTGTCATCAGTTGTACAACTAGCAAACACTTGCCCAGCCCTTACGGTGTGCCAGACACTGTGTTAACTCTGTGAGAGAGGCACTGTCATTATCCACACTTTACAGGCGAGGAAACTGAGGTGCAGAGGGGCTACGTAATTCACTTTAGGTCCCACAGCTGGGATGTGGTGGAGCCAGGATTTGAACCCAGGCAAGGCCTGGTGTCAGGACCCATGCTCTTCACGGTGGTGCTTTGCAACCTCTGTGTGCCCACTGCATGCCCACTTCATGCCCAGTGCTCTGTGCCCAGCTGCAGGGCACTAAAGAGCTCGTAGGCAGAGATCTTGCCCTCAAGGCTAGTTCACCTGGGTTCAAATGAGATACACACAAAGCAGTGGCCAAGGGAACAAGGCGTGGAAACAACAGAGGGGAGGGAGATGGCCAGGGAGAGCATGGCCAGGGAGGCTCCTAAGAAAGTGCCCCTGAGCTTGGAGAATGTGGGAGGAGACAGAACGCGAGGCCCTGATGTGGGGCGGGCCACCTGACATCTCCCTGAGCTGCAGCCCTCCAGGCCTCCTAGTTTTCCTCCTTCAGAGCCCAGGATGAGTATCAGGGCCATCTACCTGGCTATCTGGGTGGTCAAGAACACCATCTCTGATACTCGGTCCAAGGTAACAGGGCAGAGACCTGGAAATGGGGGGCACTCAGGGGACCCTGCCAGGGAGGCAAAGGGAAGTCTGGGCTCTGGGAGGCAGAGGCTTTTGATGGAAAACCCGGCTTTCCATCGGGTCTCGACTGGGGCTGCAGGATGGCGAGGCCAGTGAAAGCTGAGGTTCCACTCTCGAGACCTCATTCTCTCCATGGATCTAGAGTTTTCGAGTGGTGTGTCTCAGGCACCACCTTGGACCCAACAGAGGCCGAGTAAATCCAGCTGCAGCTAGAGTCACTTGGCTGTCAAGGGTTTTGTGAGGTCTTTATCGCATGTGAGAAAAGCAACTAAGGGGTACTCCTCTACCCACCCTCAAAAGACTGAAAACCACAGTCCCAGGCTCCATGGCAGCCACATCCACCTTGGAGTGGAGCTTGGTTCTGGCCATGGGCTGGGGAAGGGAGGTCCAGCATAGTGAGGGTCTGCACAGCAGTTTTGAGGAATATCAGAGAGGGAATGGAGGAGAATGGGGGCTAGAGATTTAGGCAGAGCTGTCTTCAGTCCCTGGAGGCTGTGGAGGGAAGAGAGAAGAGGCTCATTCTGCATCTCCTTCACATAGTGATTCTCATCAATGGAGCAAGCCCCAGGGGGTCCAGGATAACACATGGGCTCCCCACGGCAAGGGCTGCTAGAATGGAGCAGCCGAGGTTGGAAGGGAGGGAGGGAGCTTTGTGTCTCTCCAAGGCTCAATTAGGCTCCCAGGTGGGCATGCTGCAGAGTGGGACCCCTGGATGAGGCAGGGGGAGGTGGACAGAGTGGGCAGTAATCAGGTAGTCCCTGAGGCCCCTTCTAGCCCAGAGCACCCCCAATTCCTAGCTCTCTATGTCACAGGATTGGGTGCCTTGGAGCCCACCCCAACCCCCAGCATGTCCACGGTCCTGTCCCCTCAGGTGAGGATGGCTATTCTCCGCATCATTGGGCAGTTGGCTCTCTGTGGCTACCAGGAGAGAATCAAAGGCTGGGGCCTGAAGTACGTGTCTGTGCAGCTGACCTTATCCACCTACAAACTGGTGAGTGGCCCTGATACGCAGACCACAGAGCAGCTGGACTTGGAAATGGTTTCCACAGTGCTGAGGGGAGAATGCCACTCAGCATACCTGTGTTCAAACCTGCGTATCCATTCATGACATGAGTTCATAGACACAGTGAACCTGCAGGTGACAATGTGTGGGGTCCTAGATATATGCACAGCTCTGAGCATTCTGTAGACTCAGTATCTGGGCATGGAGCCCCTGGGGAGTGAGGAGACCACACCTGAGACCATGACAAGCCTCTGCTAGGCCACAGGTGGGAATCCCTTTGTTCTTTCTTCCAGACAAATCGCCGGGAGAACTTTTATCAGAGGGACTTGGAGGAGAGGATGGTCCACAAAGTCACCATGGACACTGTGAAGATCATTACCTCTTCTGTCAGTGGGATGACCAACGTGAGTGGGCCCTGCCCCACCCGCACAGTGGGTCACCACGCCAGGCTGGGGGTGAACCACACATGCCCAGAATTCCACATCTTTGCTTCTTCCGTTCCTGCTGTCTGGAGTGTTGAGGGGCCTTCCTCTTCCAGTTGCCTGGAATTACTCAAAACCCAGTTCCAAAGCCAGGTCCTTGATGAGAACTTACTCTTCATCTCTGTACCCCTAGAGGCTGGGCAGTGCACGACCTCAGCATGGCTGGCAGTATCAGTCTGTATCATTTGAGCAAGTACCTGAAATGTGTCCATTACTTTAAGGCCCGTGTGTGTGTGTGTGTGTGTGTGTGTGTGTGTGTGTGTGTCTGTGTGTAGACCAATGATTTTCATGGTTTAATTTTGTAAACATTCATTGAGTTCTTACTCTGTGAAAGACAGGACAGAGGAGTGTGCACTAGGAGGACTCAGTATGACCGGAAGGAGTGGAAGGAGTTCACAGACTATGGGAGAAACAAATGTGTCAACTTTTAATTGCAACAAAATGTGACGTAGCAATAAGATAGGAAAAATGTACCATGAGAGCATCAAGGAGGGAATGATTATTCACTGAGGCTGCAGGCTAGATGATCCCTGTCCAGCGACAGCTTTTTTTAATTGCAGAAATAATCATCATCATCATCATCATCATAGCTACAGTCCATGTGGCACCCACATATAGCAGGTATACTGTACTAGGTGTGCAACCTGTGCAATCTTGTTTAATTATCCCAGCAACTACCTGCATAGAGGGTAGTTATTATCCTGATTTTGTAGATGAAGAAACAGACCCAGAGGGATTCATTAATTTGCTCAAGGCCTCATATCTGGTAAACAATAGATCCAGGATTGAAATTCCCTTAGAATTCACCATGCTGTCTTTATGGGGAAGCCCAGGAACTGGGAGATTCTAGTCCTGGTGGCTACAACAGGTTAAGCTATTGCACTTGATGGTTGGTAGCACAAGAGCCTCACCTTCAACTCCTAGGGGTGGGGGTGGGGTGGAGAGGGATTATAATTAGTTGGGGGTGTTGAACGGTCACCCAGGGAGAGAGGAGATGGTGGGGTGAAGTTGGAAACACAGCTCCAAGAATCCATATCAGTCAGGGTTCTCCAGAGAAACAGAACCAGTAGAAGACATATATAGCCTGGTTTATTTTAAGGAAGTGACTCATGCAGTTGTGGGGGCTGGCAAGTCTGACACCTGCGTGGCAGGCCAGCAGGCTGGAGACTCTAGCAGGGGTGGATGCTGCAGCCTTGTGGCTGAATATCTTCTTCCTCAGAGAAACCCCGGCGTTTCACTCTTAAGGCGTTTCACCCACCTATGTTATTGAGGATAATCTCTTTTATGGATTATGCACTTTCATCACACCTACAAGCTACCTTCACAACAACACCTAGATTGGTGTTTGACTGAATGACTAGGTACAGTCGCCTAGCCAAGTTGACACACAAAACTGACCGTCATACCAGGCATGCACAACTGGATCATCTGCCCAGGGTGCCCCTCTAGAGGACTTGGGATCAGAGGGAGGGCCCTGGATGAGGAGGGTTTGATGAGTGTGGGTTTGTATGAGGCTGGCAGCGATAGAAGTTGGGCAACAGGGATGCTGGCCCCAGCAGGGACTAGCAGACTCTCTTGCCACATCAGGGTGGGTGACACTTAAATGCCCCTGACAAAGACTGGATTTGGCGGTGGAGCCAGTTCAGGGCTGAGACTGTCAGGGGACATCTCTGGGGAAGCAGGGATGGGATGGCACCATGGCAGAGCCTGACTGTTCTCCTTAGAAGCCCAGGGCTTGGGCTAATTCTGAGCCCCTTTCTCTCCCACCCCCACCCCAGGAGTTTTGGGTGAGGCTCCTGTGCTACATCATGGAGACAGACTACATGGAAGCTTTGACTCCTATCTGTATCAGCCTCACAAACCTGGCAGAACACCAGCTCCATGGCCAGGATGTGGATGTCAGCGTGGCTGGCAAGAGCAGGCAAGGTGGGCAAAGTTCCTGTCCAGCTGATTGGATTGGGCAGGTGGGCTGGCTCCTTGTCTGGGAATGCCCACCTCTCTCCACATTCCTTCCACCCTCATTCTCCCTTCTCCTGGAAACATCCAAGTCCAAATTAATACTATTAATGCCTACCTGGATATTAATGCCTACCTGATCATATCTAGGACATGTTAGAATTGTGTAAACTTCCTTCTGGATAGCTCACTCCTCATGTCCTGTCCCCCCAGCCCACACCCCTGGTCCAGATCCCATCCTTGGGAGCTCCTGGCCCAGCCTTTCCCATGCATGACCTTACTGGGCCTCTGTTCTGTCTGGCTTCTCTGAGCCAGCTGGAGTAACTATAGGCGTCCCATCCTCTGTAGACTACCCTCACTATGGTCCACTCAGAGTGGGCACTGTTAACACCAGGCTCTCAAAACAACTATGTCCACCTACCATGCTTGCTCCTGTCCCCTTCCCTCCAACTCTGGCCCCAAGGGCATCGCTGGTGATGGAGGTGATTGATGGGGTCCTTTAGGATCCAGGACTAGCAAAGGGCAGAGCCTGCTCTCTGACTTTGATCTAAACAAGCTGGCCAGTTGATCCTCTGAGGTCTTCCTCATGCCCTTCTCACTCTTGACTCTGGTTGAGTCCTCTCCAGGTCCCCTGCACTGGCATCTTCTCAGCAGGCCTGGCCGTGCCCTTGTCCATTTGTTTGTGCACTGTTGGTTTGCTTTTCATGGGCTCATTGGCTCCCAAAGCCTGTGGAGAGAGTCAGGAGTGGGTAGAATGGCAGTGTCTAATTACTTTTGGCTCAACAGAGGATGGGGTTCACAGTAGGAGACAAAACGTTGTCATGGAAAGTCTTGGCATCCACTACAAAATGTGCATGGCCTGAAAAGAGCATCTTCTAAACCTCAACCCATTAGCACGATTCTCCCCTCTTCCCAGGATAAGTGAAATGTAATGATGTTCTTAGGAAATTCCCTGTGCCGACCCATTCTCCATTCTGGGGGTTTGCGGAACAAGATCATGTTGGGGAGGAACCTTCTAGGGTAAAGTTCCTAGATGGGGACATAGGAGCATGTCCTGGTACAAGCCAGGAAGGCTCAGCTGGGGTTGCATTTCCTTCAATCAGTGGACCTGCCTGCACCTCAGAAGCTGCTGGCCCATCTCCTGGTGAGTGGCTGACCTGCACCATGCCCTGGCCTGGCAAGGCCATGCCCTGTGGCACCTCTTCTTTAAGCTCCTAATTCCCAGAGCCCCAGGGGTGTGAGGAAGCTGAGGTGCAATGAGGGAGTTTGATGCTTGGCAGGACAGATCATTCCATGTCCCTGAAATTCCTCTCGAGTTTGGTAGAGGCAGTGCACTTGTAATAACTGGGGAGCTGGCCTGGACCTGCTTTTAGATTCCTCTGCCCAAAGCATCCCCACTACACTGCCAATGCCTGCCTACCCCTGGGGGTTGGCTCAGTCCAGGACCCATGAGTTCTTCTCTTTATGTTAACTGTGGACACTCATCCATGTTGCACTGAAGCCTGGGGTGGGGAGGGAGCCCAGGTCTAGCCCCCATCCCCCATCCTTCCTGTAGTGTCCTCTGCAGGTGCACTCTCTATTTGAAATCCCTATTTGAAAACCACCGATCTTGTCCAGCTCCTCCCTTTAAAAATGAGGACAAAGAGCTCCAAGACAAGGAGCAAGGTGCTCAGGTGCTACTTCACTGGAGCCTTGGTGCCCTCCAGGTGCTGATGTCATCACCTTACAAGGGGGAGGGTCGTGGGATAGCCATGCTCAACCTCTTGAGGACCCTGAGCCAGAGCATCGCACCCTCCATGGCCGACATGTGGGAGCTGGAGATTCCGCTACTGGTCCGGTACCTGGAAGGTGAGGTTCCTGGGGAGCCCATCCCAAGCCAACCCTCCAATCCGTGTACGTGCTGGGGTTCTAATCACATGACTTGAATAACAAGAGCTGAGGCTCACAGTTGATCCACACAGCCAGCCCACTTTTGTCCTGAGAACTGGTTGAGCAGCTTGGGAAGGTGAGGAGTGCAATGCAACGTGTGATGTGTTCATCCATGGAGGGCCTCAAATGCCACGCTAAGGAGGCATAGAGGGCCTTGAATACCAGGCTTAGGGGAGCAGTGGAAGAAAGTGGCATGTGTGACCATACATGTGTTCCTGCAGAACATACTGAGTTCACTTGGGATCAGAAAGCCTGGGAAGACAAGCTGATTCAGGTAAACGGGTAACAAGTTTGCTGAGGCCTGGGAGGAGGAGAAAGATGGGAGCAGATGGAAAGGCATTTGGTGGGCTGGGCATGTGAGGAGTTTAGAAGCCCCTAAAGGACATGTTCTCCTTCTGTCAGAGAAGACTTGGGAGTTACAAAGTCTATAGCTGTGTCCATCCGCAGGGGAGAACTGAGAGAACCTTCCATCCTGAGAGCCAGGTGCCCAGGAGGGCAGCAGGGAGTGACACCCCTTCTGCTAGCCGCCAGAGCCACAGCCATTCCTCAGACCCACAGAACATTATTAGCACTGGATTAGGGATCTATGGACTTAGTGATCTGGAGATGTGCGCAAGGGAAGCGAGAGAGGGCAAGTCAGTACTCAAGGTCACGTAGCATTCCCAGAGCCCAGGCAAGAACAAGGATGAAGGCCTTTGGCCCTTCTCACCAACATCTTGTGCCTCCCCAGTTTCTGTGAAACTCCCTCAAGAAGACCCGGGGGTCTAGCTGGAGCCTGCGCTTGAGCAAAGAGCTGAACAACCAGATTGCGAGCTTTGACAGCCCCTCTCTGGAGAAGGTTTGTCTTCATAGGGACAGGAGAGTTTGGACAGGGAGTAGACTCCAGGGGTGATGGAGTGGAGAGGATAACACCGTGTGTGTGAGATCAGCTGGACCTGTGGCTGTTTACAGGGTCCTGGGAGGAGAGGAGCGTGGTCTGGGTTGGTGGTTTTAGTTTTGTTTTGGTTTATTTTTTTGCTTTGTTTTGTTGATCCTCCAGATTCTGGTTAGCAATCACATGTGTGTATTTCTTTGTAAACACAAAACTATACCACATTGCTACAAAATTCTAAAACATTTTTGAAAGAAATCAGTGAGGGTCTCAATAAATAGAAAGCACCCCATGTTCATGGATTGAAAGATGCTATAGTTCAAATGGTGATACTCTCCAAATTTATCTTCAGTTTTAGCATGACACCTATCACAATCCAAGCTAGTTCTTTTTTTTGATCCTAAAATTGATCCTAAAATTTATATGGAAATACCAGGGGCTCTGAATAGCCAAAAAATTATGAGAAGAGAATAAAGTTGGAGGACTCAAACTTCTCAATTTCAACTTCTTACACAACTGCAGTAAAACTCCTTACACAATTGCAGTAAACAAGACAGTGAGATACTGGCATAAGGATAGATTGATAAAATAGAAGTGAGAGTCCAGAAATAAACTCTCACATTTATGGGTAATTTATTTTCAAGAAGGGTGCCAAGACAATTCAGTGGGGAAAGAATAGTTTTTTTCAACAAATGGGGCTAGGATAACTAGAAATCCACATGCAAAAGAATGAAATTGGATATCTTCCTCACACCACACATAAAGCTGAATCAAAACGAATCACAGACCTAAATAAAAGAACTAAAATTATAAAATTCTAGAAAAACACAAGATAAATCTTGTGACCTTGGGTTAGGCAAAGCCTTCTTAGAGATGACACCAAAAAGCACAAGTGACAAAAAGAAATAAATTGGACATCATGAAAATTAAAACCTCTTGTGCTAAAAATAATACAATAGAGAAAGTGAAAAAGAAGCACATTAAGGAAGAACATGTTCTTCCATAACAGATCAAAGACTTAAGTGTACAAAATAAAATAGAACCATGGAACAACTAGAAGAATATATTGATGAATATTTTTATAATGTTAACATGGAATAGCCTTTATATGCTTACAAAGAAACCAAGAAAGACGAGGGAAAAGAGGTAAACTTTATAGATATTAACATTTTTTGTGTGCTTCTACTACTTCCTGTTTGTTTTCTCATCTCCAAAAACAATAATATTTACCTTATGGAGTCGTGGTGAGGATTTAATGAAATATGGATGGTTGCTCTTATTATGTCTCCAAATATAAAACAAAATTCTTACAAATAACAAAGAAAAAGCCCACCAAAAAATGGGAAAAAGAATATAGCCAGAAATTCAAAGAATTAAAACGGATCATGAGAATATGAAAAGATGATCAGCACAACTAATAATCAAAGAAACACATCACAGTGAGAAGGTTCCACTTCTCACTGATCATGACGTATGTTGGGGAGTAGGTGGAGAAATTGGTGCGCTTAGGTTTGTTGGAGGGAGTGTAAATTGGTTCAACTTACACAGAAGTTGAACAAACTTACCCCTCCCCCTTTAACATGTATAACATGCCTGCCCTTATATAGTCTGACCTCCCAGAATAACCTGAACATTTATTTTATTTATTTTTTTGAAATTTTTTATTTCCATAGGTTTTTGGGGAACTGGTGGTCTTCGGTTACATGAATAAATGGGAATTTGCAAGATTTTGGTGCACCCATCACCCAAGCAGTATATGCTGCACCCAATTTGTAGTCTTTTATCCCCCACCCCTTTCCTACCCTTTCCCCCTGAGTCCGCAAAGTCCATTGTATCATTCTTATGCCTTAGCATCCTCATAGCTTAGCTCCCACTTATGAGTGAGAACATACGACGTTTGGTTTTCCATTCCTAAGTTACTTAGAATAGTAGTCTCCAATCTCATCCAGGTTACTGCAAATGCCAGTAATTCATTCTTTTTTATGGCTGAGTAGTAT
Organism: Pan paniscus; assembly: GCF_029289425.2. Taxonomy (NCBI): domain Eukaryota; kingdom Metazoa; phylum Chordata; class Mammalia; order Primates; family Hominidae; genus Pan; species Pan paniscus. The sequence continues at coordinate 136,458,987 of NC_073262.2, forward strand.
TCCATTATATATATATAAAATATAAACTGATATATGTATATATAAACTGATATATGTATGTATGTATATATCAGTTTCTTTATCCACTCATTGATTGATGGGCATTTGGGCTGGTTCCACATTTTTGCACTTGTGAATTGTGCTGCTGTAAACGTGTGTGCAAGTATCTTCTGCACATTAAAATAAATTGAAGAATATGTAGAAAACTCTCTACAACAGCACCCCCTGAAGGCTGGCTGAGGGGAGGCCTGAGCTCCTTCCTCCCTTCTGCCTCTCCAGGGCTTTCTGTACCGGGCCTTGGGCTTCACCTTGGCCACAGGCCTGGAGGCCAGCAAGGTGGAGGTCCTGCTGTTGGAGCTGCTGTACAAGACGGACTACAGCAATGACTTTGACAGCGAGGTGAGGGTGCCTGCAGCCTCCTCCTGTCCACCAGATGCCTCTGGACCCTTGGGGACATGTGTGTTCATGTGGCTGCATGCGTTTTGTGTGTGTGTACATGTGTGTGTGCCTTGCACGTGTGTGTGGGGGATCCTCCTCTGCCCACTGGCCCCTGCCCTCACCCTGGCTGGCTGGGTCTCCCTGCAGGGTGTGATTATGTGCTTTGGCCTGTGTGCCCGGGGCCAGGTAAAAACGGTGCTGAATGTGCTTCATGACTTCGAGGAGAGGATCCAGGAGTCAGAGCAGTCCTGGCAGATCAGTGCTTGGCAGGTAAGCCACCTTCCCTCCACAACTGGGTCTTGGGATCTCTTAGCACAGTGCTCTGGGCTCTAGTCGTTTCTAGATCTCAGTAGGAAACTTGCCTCACACGGAGTCTCCTGTCATCAAAATGGCTGAGACATTGTCTTACTCTGAGACCTCCTGGACAGAGCTTTTGCTATTGGATCATCTTAAAAATGCAGGGTGGGCCTTTCCAGGACCCAGATACTGTCACGGAGTCCCATCCCCTTGCTACTCATGGTGGGGTTCTCAGACTGGCAGTGGGGGCTCCCTGGGTGCTGATTGGAAATGTAGAGTCCCAGGCCCCACCCAGACCCACAGGATTTGAAGAAGCTGTTCAGGTAGTGCTCAGTGGGTGCTTGACACTAGGAGCTCTGCCTCAGTGAATGGATGGTGCTGGGATTGAGGGGCTCTAGCCACTGTTGCAGGGTGAGAACACTGAAGCTTGTCCATTGGCGTGCGGCTGGTTCCCTGGTGAAGCCAGTATTTGGACCCAGACAGCCCATGGCCCTATCCTCTGGAGGCTGCCCCTCCCTGCCACAGGAGATGGTCCCACCAGCTGGCTGAGCTCCTAGTGGGAAACCATCTGAAACCATCACCCATGCCTCAGGCTTTGCCCTTGACCTGGAACACTTGCCCTGGGGTCTGGTGGTTTGGATGAAGAAAATCGAGAGAGTCCCAGGCTTCGTTCCAGCTTTTCTGCAAAAAGGACCCGACACCTGGATTTCTACTCAGTCTGGCAGGGCACTGGGGCCCCTGCTCCCCATCCACAGTGGGTTTGGTGGCCCCCAACATCTCCTCCCACTCAGAGATTGTTCTGACGGTGTGAGCACCGTGAGGGCAAGGTGGAGGCTCTCGGTTCCTGCTGGATCTCCAGCCTTATGTGTGCCTGACCCGTAGCCGGTGCCTGGTAGGTGAAGGTATGAGGTGTGCAAGCAGCCTCTGTTTAGGGGTGTTCACTTGAGCACCTCCCCCCACAGCTGATGTGTGGTCTGGGCGTCTATAGCCCTAGTCTGTCTTGCTCATTACTGCATGCCCAGTGCCTGGTGTCTAGTAGATGCTCAGTAAAGATGCATTGAGTGAATGAATGCATGCATGAAAATACGATGAACATTTCAGGCACCCAGAAAACAGTCAGGTGAAGCACTGCCAGCTGACTCGATGGATTGTTTGGTCTTGTGGCCAGAGACCATCACCTGCATCTGGAGCAGCCCCTGCTGCCCCCAGTGGTTCTTTTTCTCTTTGTCCTCGTAGAAGGACCATCCCTGGAGGCGGGAGACAGTGAAAAGTGCCCTCATGGTGATGTATAGCTGCATGGCCTCCTACTGCCACCCCCAGTTGCTCCTCAACCTCATGGACAGCCCCATCACCGCTAAGATCATTCACCATTATGTCAGCAGCTGCCAGGTAGCCCCATCTGCTGCCTAGGGGGATGTCTTCTGGACCAGGCTGGTGGGTAGTAGCCTTCTGGCAGTCTCTGGGCTCCTGCATCCCTACCCAGGGGACATCCAGGCATCTTACCTGATGCCCAGCATGTGGGAAGCCCATTGCCCAAATGTGCTGTTCTCTGTGCTTTGGTGTCATGCAGAGGGGCTGGGGGGGAGTTGAGGATAGCCCCTCTTCCAGAGTGCTGGGTGGGGTCTCCAGAAGCCACAAGATGAGCCCCACCTCTTCCCAGCCTTACCCACTCCCTCTGCCCTTGCCTCTGGCCCTGACACTGACCCAGACCCTTTCATAAGGAACAAGAGGTGGGGTTGTCTTCATAGACATGCAAAGGGACTGGCTATTTTCTTGGAATGGCAAGGAGGGGAAAACACAGAGAATAAAGCAAAAACTTTTTATTTTTTAAAACTATGGCAAAATACACATAACATAAAGTTTATCATCACAACCATTTTTAAGTATACGTATAGTTCAGTGGCATGAGGTACATTCACGTTGTTGTGCAAATGTCACTGCCATCTGTCTCCAGAATTCTTCATTTTACAAAACCAAAATCCTATATCCATTCAACACCAACTCTCCATTCCCTTCTCCCCCCAGCCCTGGCAACCACCTTTACTCTTTCTGTCTGTGTGGCTTTGACTAGTCCAGGTACCTCATCTAAGTGCAATCATATGATAGTTGTCCTTGTGTGTCTGGCTTATTTCATTTATCATAATGTTCTCAAGGTTCATCCATGTAAAAGCAATCATTTTCTCAATAACCTCTCCTGCTTCTATGGTAACACATAGGGCTCGGGGCCCCTGGTCACTGAAGGCGGCCCCTGAGCTGCTTTGCTGCCCTCAGGAGGCTTGGGAAGGTGGCATCTTCCGTGGTGTATTAGTTCGTTTTAACGCTGCTGCTAAAGGCATACCTGAAACTGGGAACAAAAAGAGGTTTACTTGGACTTAGAGTTCCACATGACTAGGGTGGCCTCAGAATCATGGCAGGAGACAAAAGGCATTTCTTACATGGTGGCAGCAAGAGAAAAATGAGGAAGAAGCAAAAGTGGAAACCCCTGATAAACCCATTAGATCTTGTGGGACTTATTCGCTATCATGAGAATAGCATGGGAGAGACTGGCCCCCATGATTCAATTACCTCCCGCTGGGTCCCTCCCACAACACATGGGAATTCTGAGAGTTACAATTCAAGTTGAGATTTGAATGGGGACACAGCCAAACTATATCACGTGTGGATCCAGGTGCTGCACCTCACCTCGTATCCCCGCCATGTGCCTGTGGCCCTGCCGTGTGGCAGGTGCTCCATTCATGTGGTCGAAGGACAGAGTGAGGCCGGCCATCTCTCAGAGCATTCAACATTGAATGCTTTCTTCAGAGCAGAGGGAGTCCAGGAGCAGAGGCTGCAGCTTGGATTCTTCTGGGGCTGCTCACAAACATTCTCTCCCTCCTTTTCCCCTTCTGGGCTCAGGACATCTGTCTCAAAATGGCTTTCATGAAGAGTGTTGTGCAGGTTACCAAGGCCATCAACAACATCAAGGACCTGGAGGACTTTCACTTTGCCCAGAAGACGACTCTTACCACCATTATAGTGGTAAGCTGGGTGGGGCACCTCCTTGGTCCTGTTCCTGGTTTTGGGGTCTAACTCCCTGCGGTGAGAGGTTTTCAAAGTTCCTGAGGGCATCTGCAGAGCTCTCTGAAGTCCTTCCCTGTCTTGGCTCTGCTTTGTCCTAACTGTAGGAGTTCTGAGAATGATTTTTGTATCTGATAAAGAGTTTCACAGCCAGTCAACTGTTTGGAAACCAGGGTGGGAGATTCTGGCTGTCCTGGGTCCTGCAGTGCCCAGGGCAGCTGGTTCAGGCCTGATAGACAGAGATTCCCTGGGCCGGCTTGGCTGTAGCTTCCCTGTCTCTCCGTGGGAGGGCCTTAGGGGCAGGGATCTGCTGGAAACAGGACTTAGAGTGAAGCCCTGAAGGATGCACAGAAGGATGTAAGACAAAGAAAACGTCCACTGTCCAAAGGCTGATGGAGCCTGTGGGCCCGCCAATGTCCTTAATCCCCAGGCCTCCCCACTCATGTCATTGCCAGTGCCTTGGCCTCTCAAAGCTGCGTGGGTTGTGCTGGAAGTGGCCCTTAAGGGACACGAGATTGGGTGGAACAGAAGGCAATGAGGAGGAAATGGGATTTATTTGGCTCTCACTGGCCAGGAGCTTTGAACCTGTACTTTCACGCTAGCCTGGAGCAGCCCTGTAAAATGGGTCTCTAGGTCTTGTTTTACAGAGAAGGGAACTTGGGCTCAGGCAGAGGAAGTGCTGGCCCAGGGGCACACAGCAAGTAGATGAGCAGCGCGAGCTGGGAGCCCAGGCCCACTTTGGGCCCTGCTCCCACTCTGCTGCCTCCCCTAAGATGCCAAAAGCCAAATGGCCCTAAAAAGAATGAAAGAGATGTGGGGTGTTAGATGCTTTGGGAAGTGCCAGGTCTTCCTCATGCTAACACTGGGGAGTGCTGCCGCCATCATGGTCACCAAAAGCCACCACCCCCTGCTTGTGTTGGGCAGGCGGTCATCAAGGCAGAACCGACTGACAACCTGGTTTCTCCAGTGCGAGCCTTGGCGATGGAGGCCCTCTCGCACCTGAGGTGAGCTGGGTTCCCACCCTCACCCCATCCCAAGGGGTAGGGAAAAGTTCAAGACCATTCCTCGGTGTTCCTTCAGGGGTTGTGCCTCCTTTTTCCTCTCCTCCCTCTGTAGCAGGGGTCTCACTTGGCGGCTCCCCAGGGCAATGGGCCAGCCTAGATGATGGGGGTCGGCCTCAGCCACTCTTTTCTATAATTCTCAGCCAGATTTCAAGTTGGGTGCTTCTCCTTGGATTTATGGCACATGGGTGGGCTGCTCTTCCATTGATTGGGGATATTTTGAGCAAAATAACAGTGATAACACTGAAGAGCATTGCAAGCATCCTTCAAGATGAGTCAGGCTCAGTGAGTGAGTTGAAGGGCTCAGTCAACTATTTGTTGATACCATTGGTACAAAATGATCTAAAGCCCAAGACTTACCTTCCTGGAGATGCCAATCCATTGGTGGGGAGGGGGAAAGGGGAAGAAGTTATGGATTTATAAAATTAGTATTTAAAGAGTTTGGGTCATCTCTAAAAATACCTCCCCTATAGGGGAAGATTCATTACTTAGGCTCATAGCAGAACTATCTGTTACTTTAAGCTACATCAAACAGGCAGATTTTAAAATAAATGTCATGAACATCAACTAAGCACAATGATATGCTGAGTACTGAAGGGACACAGAGATACATAAGACCTAGTCCCAGCCTTTTAAGGACTTAGAGATAAGACAGACACATACAAATGGGATTATAGGTCAAAGCTGACTAACAGGACTGTGTTTACAGGTAAACCCACACACACATCAGCAAAAAAATATCTGAGAACAAAAAAAAGGGGCTACTAACAAAAGCAACTCAGTTTATACAAAAGGAGCTATCAAAAGGCTTGGTGCAAAGTTGGCATTTGGCTTTTGACCTGGGCTTAGGCAGAACGACTGGACTTGGGGCTTCCTAGGAGAGTGTAATACAAGACACTTTGGGGGAACAGGAGTTTAAAGTAGGATGGTGGCTCTCAACTCTGGGGGCACAATAGAACTCATGGGGAACTTTTAACAGTATGGATATCCAGGTCCCACCCCAGATCCTGGGGCTTAGACATGGTCCCTGGGGGTCCTTAAAAAATCCTCGAGGCATCTTTAATATGCATCAAGCTTGAGAATTGTTGATGAAGGAGCTAGAAGAAGAATGAGCTAGCATGCACCAATCACTAGCAACTTCCTCTGGAGGGCTTATTAAAACACAGATGGCTGCAGTCCACCCCCAGAATTTTTGATTCAGCAGGTCTTGGCTGGGGCCATAGAATTTGTGTTTCTCATAAATTCCAAGGTGAAGCTGCTGCTGCTGCTGCTGCTGCTGGTGATGGTGGTCCAAGCATTACCCGTGAAAGCCCCTGGACTAGCACCAGCCAGAGAGGGCAGATTCCATAGTTGTAGTCGGCAAGGAGCAATGGAATGTTTCTGAGCAGATTAACAGGTTCAGAGTAGACAACAGCAGATAGGAGAGATGGCCTTGGACCCCTGCATCTCTCCTTCAATCACAAGCAAGAGTCACTGGACACTGGTTACTGGTCAGAGCCAGGGCCCCTGGGGAGGGATGCTTGCCAGAGCGTCCAACTGGAAAAGTAGGCCTCTTCCTCTTCTAGGATGTGTTTCCGTGCCCAGATTGGGCAGTGGGGCAGCAGAAGCTCAACTCCCCAATGACTGTTCCTCTCTTGTCACTGCTTCTTCTCCAGCAAGCTGAAGCCTTTCTACTCCACAGAGGAAAACAGTGAGCTGATGGATATCAGCATACATTCTGTAATTTCTCTCCAACTCCCAGGAGAGGACAATGAGTCCATTAAGGTAGGTCCCTCTGGGATGCCTCATTTGCTGGGTCAGGACCTGGAAGTTAACATTAACATGGGCCATGCTGAGAGTCCACCTTCCTGAACCACCTTTGAGTGTTTAGAGGCAGCAGAGTGTAGCAAGCTCTATCAGTAAATGTAAGGTAATGCTAGCTGTTGAAACATAAACCCTGAAATCTCAGTGGATTAACAACATAAAAGTTTATTTATCACCCAAGTCAAGTCAAGCCCAGCTGTCAATGGGAGTGGAAATGGAGCTGCTTTGTGCAATTATTCAGGAACCCAGGCTGGTGGAGACCACCTGCCCATCCTCAGTGCATGAATCCCAAGATCCCAATCAATGGGTATTGATACCCAGCATAGATAGAAGAAAGAGAAAGTCTAGGGAAGACTTGAGAGTCATTTTGCCCTCCTTCTATTGGCTGAAACACAGTCACATGGCTCCACCCATGCAAGGAGTCCTGGGAAATGTAGTCCCTGATGAGATGGCTGTTTCCCTGACAACACTGTGGAAGAGGAGAAGGAATCTTTTGTGGACAGGTAGCCATCCCTGCCTCCAGGGCTTGGCTCTGGATGAAGAATCAGAACTGGGCTCCAGGAGTTCAGTATCCTGCTTTGTAAAGTGAATCCCTCTTAAATGGTTGTCTTGTACTTCACTTGAGAAAATAAGTGTCAAGAGCTCAGACTGAACAGAAGTTAGTGGATGACTGCCAGACCCCTCCCTGGCATGAACTCCCTGCAGGGAGGGGGGTTATGGGTGCCCCTCATTGCTGCCTATCTCTCTCTCCCTCTTGGCTGTAGACCCTGTATGCAAATGCCCTGAGCTCCCTGGAGCAGCTGATGGAGAGCCTCCTGCAGAGGCAGCTGGACCCCAAGGGGCTGCAGGAGATGGTGCAGGTGAGTTGCCTGGTGGCGGGCCAGAGCCAGGGATGGCCACTCCTCCCCAGAAGCTGGACTGAGGGCCAGACTGTGGGGAACAGGGGAGTGCATGAAACATTGTTTTAGTGATTTCATTTTTATAAAATTCCAGATTTGCTAAAAATTTGCAAGGATAGCGCAAAGATACTCTTCATGCAGATTCACAGTTCTTAATACGTTGTCACATTTTCTTTCTCAGTTTTCTTCTGTCTCTGTCCTTCCACACACACACATCTTTTGAACCACGGATAGCTGCAGACATCCAGAGTAAACAGTACTGTCTTATATAACAACAGTACCATGATCAAAATCAGGACATTAAATGTTGACACGATGCCTCCTGTGCCATTTGACCATGCCCAACTCACCACCCCGATGTGTCCCAGAAGCCTGGAGCCTTGGGCAGTACCTTGCCCCACCCTGAAGGAGGTCAAAGCCCTCTTCCTGTACCTCCTGCAGGAGGTGCCAGCCTCCGACGAGCCACTGACAGAGCCCAGGCTTGTAGAACTTCGCCACATGGAGCTGGAATCTGGACCCGTAGCTCCCCACATGCCCGGGACAGTGTCTGTGGAGTTCATTCTCTCCCGGAGTAGCCCTTTCCTTCCCTGTGAACAGAGCTCCAGCAGATTGGCTGCAGGATGTGGCTCCAAGGCCTGAGCAAGCCCCGGAGATATTCCAGGCTGTCCCTATTTCTTTCAAAATGTGTCCTAAGAGGGGAAGCAACTTGTCCCAGTCTCCAAGGGGAGAATGGCCCAACCTCCAGCCCCAGAGATGGCCATGAGTGATGCAGAGCGACCCCATCTTTATTGGTGTTTCTCTGCAAACAGTGCAAAGCTCCTGTGTGTGCTACAGCATGATGGCACAAGCAGCTGGGCATGGTCTCCCCACATGTGGGGAGTCTGTTTGGGGTGGTACCAGAATTCATCTGGGAGAAGCCAGAAAGAGCTAGACAGTCATCCCCAGAGCAGTGGAGCCTGTGCTGGTGCAGGGACTTGAGGAGATGTCAGGCTAAGTAAGAGGCTTGGAACAGAGAAAAGAGTTTTAAAAATAGGCCCTGGCTCCAGAGCCACAAGGGCTGACCTGCCCAAAATGCAGGCATGGCTCCCCTGTGGAGCTGCTTCTCATAAGGGCAGCCCTGCCGTGGGTCCAGCTGGGAGGGTGGTGCAGGTGTCATGATTTACTGAGGCTCAGTGGCTCATGGGGCAGTGCTGGGTGGGGGTAAGGGGGATGTGCAGTGCAGCCCTGGGTCAGGCTGGCGTACTTGGTGGCCACGTCACACTGGCTTTCACTTAGTTTGCCAAAATCTGTATTGGTTTGCTATTGCTGAATAACAAATTATCACCCACTTAGAAGCTTCTAACAACATCCATGGACTAGCTCACAATTTCCATGGTTCAGGAGTCAAGGCATGGGTTAGCTGGGCTTTCTGTTCAGGGTCTCACAAGCCTGTGATGAGGGTGTCAGCTGGGCTGCATTCCAGAGCCTGGGGTTGTCTTCCAGGATTGTGTCATTGTTGGTAGTTGCTTCTTGCCATTGTAGGACTGAGGTGCCCCTTCTTGTTTCCTTGCGCCCCACGGCTTCTTTGCAGAGGGTGCTGATGAGTGCACTCTGCCCCCTCTCCATTTACTCCTGCCCCCAGGCCCCCGGGCACATCTCCCCTCAGACCCAAACTCACCACCCTGCTCTTGTGCATTGGTTTTGTGGGTTCCAATAGTCAGTTTACACATCTCTTTGTTCAACTTAACCTTGTTAAATTACATTTAGACTTGTTAGACTCACATTAGCCTTTTAGAACCTCCCAGATGCCCCACTCTCTCTGCCTCTGTACCTATCCTGGGGGACTTCCCTTCTCAGCAGGGCCATGGGCTTGGACTTGGAAACCAGGAAGGCCCTTTTCCAACTGTAGTTTGGCAGGTGGCCTGACTGCTGCAAGCCTCACTTCCCTCTTCTGTGGAATAGGGAGACAAAATACCTTCCTCAAAGATGTGTTGGGAGGGTTAGGTGATATAATATCAGAAAGCTACCGACAACCAACCTGATGCAAATTGGGCACTAGGAGGTATTGTGGGACATGTCCGTACAGTCATCAAACAGGTGGGGGTCTCTGTGGTCATCTAGCAGTGGAGGTGGGGCTTCCGTGGGGGCCATGGCTTTCCCAAAGGTACCGTGAGCCCGTGCAGAGAAAGGGGGTTGAGTGTAGCGTCAGGGGCCTGGGTTCTAAGCACGCAAATGTTGGCGGCTCCCTCCGCCTCCCTGAGATTCAGTCCCCAGAGTCCAACCCCTACTTAGGGGGCTGCCAAGGGTTTGAAAGGGATTCTTACCTGCCAGGGCACATGCCAGGAAACTCACAGTCCTTGTGCCCTGACTTTGGTTAGCCACCTGGCAGAGGTGTGGCTGGCAGTGTCGGAGAACGTGCCCTTCGCCCGGACCATGCTCCACAGCCTGATGGGCCGGCTGCAGTCACGGCTCAGCCCCAGAATCAGTGCCACCTCCAAGGCTGACATCTGGCACCTGGCTGCGGTGGACCCCCTGATGGTGAGTTGCAGGCGCAGGCCCCAAGGCTCCTCAGGGGTCTCTGGGTAGGAGCCCGACACCCTGGACCTTCTCTCTGCAGACCCTGGGCACCATCCACCTTCTCGTTCAGAAGCTGGATGAGAATGACAAGCTCCCGGACTTCCTCCCTGACCTCATCCACACCCTCCTGCTGCAGCTTGGCAGCAGCCACCGACCAGAGGCCGCCCCGCCGGTCTTGAAGATGTGGAAGCTGGTCCACACCACTCCTCTGCCGGAGGAGATGAACCTGCAAAGGTGCTCTCTAGGGCGGTGGGTGCAAGGCAGCAGGCCTGGGCTGGCTGTAGCCACGGGCTGCCCCTTAGTTGCCAGTGGACTCCAGTGAGGGGCCCTCTGTCTCCTCCTGGTGGGATCTGATCTTACTCAAAATGCCGTTCTCATGTGTGTCAAGCACGGTGTGGTTTTCAGAGCTTGCAGATCCACTCCCTCCCTGGACCTTTCCCTCAGTCCCTTGGGCTGGGCCCAGCAGGCACTGGGGCCCCATTTCACAGATTGCAGCAGCCTCCCCAGGCCATGCGCTCCCAGCAGGGCAGCGCATCACAAGCTCCCACCTCCCTTCAGGGTCACTATCAAGTCCATGCAGCTCTTGTTCAAGAGAGTCAAGAGCCAGCACCTGGCACGTGCCCTGGACGAGCAGGCAGTGTAGGACCTCCTGCAGGACGGCGGGACATTCCTGGAGGGTGTGAGCCTGCTGGCCAGGTGGGCCCTGGCTCCCACAGGGTGGCAGGGGGACCCGCAGAGGCACCTCCTTGCTGGATGGAAGGGCTCCTTGCGAGGACATGGTCCGGTCATGGCTGAAGGCCTTCTTTCTGGGGGAACTGCCACGCCAACCTGTGACTCTAGGATGGCAGTGGTGTGCAAGACAATGAGAACCTTTTATTTGAACCCTTCCTGCTCAGAGCAGATATGAGGGCAGAGAGAGGAGGGGCTCGCCCCCAGGGCCACAAAGGGTCTAGAGCAGGCCAGGGATGGGAGTTACTTCTGGGGTCCTAGTCACTCCGGAGCCGCCCTCACTCTAGTCCCCTTTGTAAAAAGGAGATAGACATTGACTGATTCACTGACAACCTCAACCAAGTCCCCAGGAAGAGGAGGGAGAAACCCAGAGATGTTAGGACATCTGTCTGGGGTTATCTTGCCAGCAGGGTCCAGGCACCGATGTGGCCCTGCCCAGCTCTTGGCAAACGTCAGGCAGGGGCGGGGCTGTCTCCACGACCTGGCACTGTCTCTCCTCTGCAGGCTGTGCATGCAGCACGTGGAGGGCCACAGGCAGAGGCTGGCCGAGCTGGTGCTCAGGGGCAATGGACTCAGAAGTCCTGAGCTGCCGCATCAGCAGCACAGCGGTCTGCGTGGAAGTGAGGCAGCGGGTGTGGGTGGGGTGCAAGCGGAGGGGATGGGGTCCCTGGATTCTTCTGGGGATGGCTCGTCTCCAAGGCATGGGAGTCGGGGGGACAGGCGAGCGCCCCTCCTCTGAGTGCTCATTCTCTCATCTGCTCCTTCATTCATTCATCACATGAGTAGTGCAGGGCAGGCCCTGCTGGAAAGACAGGCTGAGCCCTGCAGCATTGCAGTTAGCTGATGTGTGACCCAGGCAAGTACAGTGACCCAGGGGACCCAGGGAGGGCATCTGGGTTCTCGCTGGGGCAGGCTTCCTGCAGGAGGACTCAGAGAGGCTGAGGGGCTTTGCTAGGTGGGAAGGCAGGGCCCAGCGACCCTATCTCAGAGCGAGTGTTGGAGCGTCCTGAGGGCATTGATGCCCAACGCACCCTAGGAACCAACCACAGCCCAGGCCAGGGGCCGGCCAGCGTTTTCTGTAAAGGACTGCATAGTAAATTTTTGGCTTTGTGGCCAACTCAGCTGTAGCAGGAAAACAGCCACAGCCAATACGTCAACCAGTGGGCATGACGGTGTCAACAAAACCTTATTGATGGACACTGGAATTTAAACTTCATGGAATTTTCATGTGCCATAGAATTTTCTTTTCTATATTTCTTTTCGCCAACACTTAAAAATGGGAAAATGAGTTTTGGCAGTGGGCTGTACAAAAGCTCCTGGAAGTACAAGACCAGTCTGGGAGGTACTCACCAAGCTTTTATAGGTTCTTCAGGCCCCTCCCTGTGTTCAGGCCTCTGTAAATCTTCAAAATGAGGATGGGAAGGAGAAGTGCTCCCTCGCTGTCTCACCCAGGACCTGTCCTTTGATGTGCCTGAGTTTAGAATTTTCAGTGGCTGGAAGCCACACAGGGCCAGGCGCAGGTGCTGGAATCCGAGGGCCTGGTTAAGAGCCTCCGCTCAGTTGCTGATTGGCTGGAGATGAAGTTACTTAGCGTCTCTGAGCTTCAAGCTCTCCATCTGCCCAACTGGGGAAAGCAGTGCCTTCTTTTCAGGGCTTTGGTGAGAGCTAAATGAGATAGACCGTGTATGCATTGCTTGCTTGGGAGGTAAGTGCTCATTAAATGCTAGCTAATTATGGCTGTTTAAAAATTAGGTTCAGCTTTTTTGGTTCCATATGAATTTTAAAATAATTTTTTTCTAATTCTGTGAAGAATGTCAATGGTAGTTTAATGGGAATAGCATTGAATCTATACATTACTTTGGGCAGTATGGTCATTTGCATGATACTGATTCTTCCTATCCATGAGCATGGAATATTTTTCCATTTGTTTGTGTACTCTCTGGTTTCTTTGAGCAGAGGTTTGTAGTTCTCCTTTGAAGAGGCCCCTCACTTCCCTTGTTAACTATATTCCTAGGTATTTTATTCTCTTTGTAGCAATTGTGAATGGGAGTTCATGATTTGGCTCTCTGCTTGCCTGTTGTTAGTGTGTAGGAATGCTTGTGACTTCTGCAGATTGATTTTGTATCCTGAGACTTTGTTGAAGTTGTTTATCAGCTTAAGAAGTTTTTGGGCTGAGACAATGGGGTTTTCTAGATATAGGATCATGTCATCTGCAAACAAAGACATTTTTACTTCCTCCCTTCCTATTTGAATACGCTTTCTTTCTTTCTCTTGCCTGATTGCCCTGGTCGGAACTTCCAATACTATGTTGAGTAGGAGTGGTGAGAGAGGGCATCCTTGTCTTGTGCCGATTTTCAAAGGGAATGCTTCCGGCTTTTGCCCATTCAGTATGATATTGGCTGTGGGTTTGTCATAAATGGCTGTTATTATTTTGAGGTACTTCAATACCTAGTTTGTTGGGAGTTTTTAACATGAAGGGATGTTGAATTTTATTGAAGGCCTTTTCTGCACCTATTGAGATAATCATGTGGTTTTGTCTTTAGGTCTGCTTATGTGATGAATTACATTTATTGATTTACGTATGTTGAACTAGCCTTGCATCCTGGGAATGAAGCCTACTTGATCGTGGTGGATGAGCTTTTTGATATGCTGCTGGATTCAGTTTGCCAGTATTTTATTGAGAATTTTTGCATCGATGTTCATCAGGGATATTGGCCTGAAGTTTTCTTTTTTTGGTTGTATCTCTGCCTGGTTTTGGTATCGGGATGATGCTGACCTCATAGAATGAGTTAGGGAGGTGTCCTTCCTTTTCAGTGGTTTGGAATAGTTTCAGAAGAAATGGTATAAACTCCTCTTTGTGTTTCTTTTTCCTTTTCTTTTCTTTTCTTTTTTTTTTTTTTGAGACAGGGTCTTGCTCTGTCGCCAGGCTGGAGTGCAATGACGTGATCTCAGCTCACTGCAACCTCCACCTCCTGGGTTCAAGCAATTCTCCTGCCTCAGCCTTTCGAGTAGCTGGGACTGTAGGCATGTGCCACCACACCCAGCTAATTTTTGTATTTTTAGTAGAGATGGGGTTTCAGCATGTTGGCCAGGCTGGTCTCGATCTCTTGACCTCGTGATCCACCCACCTTGGCCTTCCAAAGTGTTGGGATTACAGGCGTGAGCCACCGTGCCAGGCCAGGACACTTCTTAAAGGGAAAGGCACCTAACCACAACACACATCAGAGGGAGGACTGCAGCCAGGGTGGAAGTGCTACAGTGGCACAGGAGGGTGGGTGTGCAAGTCTGGAGACAATCCAGAAAGGCCGCATGGAGGAACTGACATTTATTCCAGGCCCTTCCCTTTGCGACTTAAAGTTACCAAAGTCAGTTTGGACTGTTGCAACTGGAGCCCAGTGAGGCCTGGAACAGAATTTGGCTGCTGGTCAAAAAGGAGAAATTAGCCCCATGTCTAAGAACATGTAGGGGAAGAGAGGGGCAGTGTGGGGAAGGCTTTTGCTATGCTCAGGCCATCAGAATAGTCTAGGTGTCCCCAGAGCAGGTAAACCAGGACTTCCAAACTGTTCCCAGTACAACTGCCAAAGGAATTCACCATCCGGGGTCCCATCAACAGGAGAGAGCTGCTATGCTGTCCAAAATCCAACCCGTGCTAAAGCCTTCTCTGGAACAGTGGTCTTCAAACTGTTTTGTGGAGCAAATGGTGAATTGATTTCCTGCCCAGTGATAAGGAGTATTGCTGCTAAACAAGCTTGAACACCACTGATGCAGTGGGGAGAGTGCACCATTCGATAGAGTACAAGGAGGCAGCTGTACATCTGTACAATTGGCTCTCCCTCCATGCCTGTGCAGAAACATTTCCAGATGGTTTATAGACCTAAATGGAGAGAGCAAAATTTAAGACAGTACAGTATTTTTTTTATCCTGATAGTATGGTAGTTTTTCTTTTAAAAGTAACAGCAAAAGCCAGAAAAAGGAGGAAGTTATCTGCCTTAGTATGTTTAGCGTTGCTAAAACAGAATACCCAAGGCTGGGTAATTTATACAGAAAAGGTTTGTTTAGCTCCTAATTCTGGTGGCTGGAAAGTCCAAGAGCATGGTGTTGGCATCTGCTCGGTTTCTGGTGAGGGCCTTGTGCTATCTCGAGACACAGTGGAAAAGCAGAAAGGTGAGTGGGCAGGTGCAAAGGCAACCCGCTCTCGCAGAGAGTGAGAACTCACTCCTTCAAGAGGGCATTCATCTATTCATGTGGTGTCCACTCCCATGACCCAAAAACCTGCCACTAGGCCCCACCCCCTAACAGTTACATGTGCAATTAAATTTCAAGACAAATGGCATCCGAACCATAGCATTGTGTTAAAATGTAACTTCCATACAATAAAATAACACAAAGTTAAATGACAAATGATAGATAATAGAAGTTAAAAACTGGATTGTTTCATATCATTGGATCCAGAATACATCCAAATCAGGAAAATAGAGGCAAATATAGAACCAGTGTCCCGAGGACATTTAAAAAACCAGGACTCCCAGGAAGACACGCTCAACAAGTCATCAAGAGAAAGCAAACTGTGAAGCAACACATCTTACACCTGCCAGAGCTCAGACTGGCAGCAACTGGCAGCGATAGTGTGGGGAAAAGGTACCTCTTATATTGTGGGACATTGGGCAAACTGGAGCAGCCATTTGGGAGAGCAATTTGGCAATAACGATGGAAGTTCAAGGCACACCCATCCGTGACCTGTAATTTGCCTCTAGGTGTGTGTGTGCCACAGATAGTTGACACTTATGCACAAGGATCAAAGGTGGATTTTGCACCCATCCGCAGACATCCAGGACAATAAACCACCTAGAGAACTCAAAGTGAGATGCCCACATCTGTCAGCTCTTGTCACATTCATTCTCTTGATGAAACAAAACTGTAGCATATGTACAGTATTAATTTACTCATATAGTTTGAAACAGAGAGACTATACCATATATAGTTTATGGGTCCCTTATTGGCAGATCCTGTAAGTTGGCCAAGACCCATGCCCAGATCCTTCCACCTCACCTTCCCCCACTGGATGACAGAACACCGGCCTTTCTGGCAGCCAGGCCTGGCCAGCAAGGTTTCAGCTGTCTGCTGGGTGTGCGGGGAGGAGAGGCACAAGCAGTTCTGGGTTGCAGTGATGGTTTTCCTGAAGAGGAAAGGGTGGGTCGCATTGTCCTTAGGAAGCAGCAGGCCTGAGGGAAGGCTCTAGATCTGTAGGGGCCATTCTGGCCCTGGTTGAGCCTGAGCCAGCATTACACTGCCGGCCTGTTCTTTGAGGAAATGAGCCGTCTGTGAGGTCTGCAGCACCTGGCGAGGTTCTCAGCTCTCAGCAGCGTGCACCCTCCTTACTGACTCACAGGCTATGGATTGAACTGTGTCCCTCAAGTTCTTATGATTAAGTCCTAGCCCCTGGCATGATGGTATTGGAGATGGGGCTTTCTGGAGGTGATTAGGTTTAGATGAGGTCATGAGTGAGGGGCCCTTATGATGGGATTAGTGCCCTCCTAAGATACCAGAGACCTTGGTCTCTCCAGCATGTGGGGACACAGCAAGAAGACAGCTTTCTGCAAGCCAGGAAGTCCTCACCGGAGCCCAACCATGCTGGCTCCCTTGTCTTAAACTTCTAGTCTTCAAAATCTGTGAGAAAATAAATTTCTACTGTTTAAGCTACCTGGTCTCCAGCATTGTTACGGCAGCCTGAGCATGCAGGTGCGCACGCACACACACACATAACGTGGTCCCAATGTAAGACGCAGGGGGGAAGGGATATGGGGCAGGGTATGGGGGTGATACCTGACATCAGGAGAGCAATCGCCTGGGGCGGCAGGTGGGAATGAAAAATGTGTAATTTAATCTCATTTTAAATCTTTCATTAAAAAAACAACCCCAAACTCATATGGCCATATATTAACTATTTACTCCAGCATGAGTTTCACCAATGTATTCTGAATATGTGAAATATTTCATTAGAAAAACGTCACCATGATATCCTGTCTTCAACAGCTTCAGTAAGAATCATGAGGAGTCACAGGCGCTGTGGCTGCAGGAGCGTCTGGGGCCACCAGGACTATTTATTTTCCTTCAAGGGTCATTGCATGCAGGGCTCGAACTTACATCTCACAAGCAAACAATATTCTCCAATGAAATGGGAAACAGGAGAGAGGATTCTCTGGACATATCTAAATTTAAAAAAGAACACATGGCTGGGAGCAGTGGCTCATGCCTGTAATCCCAGCACTTTGGGAGGCTGAGGCAGATGGATCACGAGGCCAGGAGCTCGAGACCAGCCTGGTCAATATGGTGAAACCCCGTCTCTACTAAAACTACAAAAATTAGCCGGGTGTGGTGGCGCACGCCTGTAATCCCAGCTACTCGGGAGGCTGAGGCAGAAGAATCGCTTGAACCCGGGAGGCGGAAGTTGCAGTGAGCCAAGATTGTGCCACCGCACTCCAGCCTGGGCGACAGAGACTGTCTCAAAAACAAACAAACAAACAAACAAACAAATAACCCCCCCCCCCAAAAAACACACACATTAGAAAAACAGGCCTATCAAAGAGAACCCTAAAAATTCTAATTGAGCAACTTTATTCACATAATTTCTACACCAAGAACTCGAGGTTATCTCTGATGGAGCCAATTTCACTAATATTTACTTTAAGGGCAGAGAAGTCAACCAAGTCCTCACAGTCTCAAGAATTAAAAACAAAACAAAAATACAAACAGAGAGCAAGTGGGAAGAGCAATAACACTCCAAAATAACCTACCTACACACTTTTAGTTTCCAATTTTTCTAGCATGAAATCACTTTTCTCTTCCATCCTGTAAGACGTGTTCTCTCCTCTAGGAAAAAAAAAAGACAAAGAAAATGATGTTAGCAAAATTCTAGAATTCCCAATGCCAGCCACTAAAAGGTTAACTGTTTTCTACTTATTCCATTGCATGTATAAAAATACTTATAGAAAGTGGCATTACGTTAAATAAGTAAGTTATGTTAAAGAAACAACAAAAATATAATGGCAACCCCTCCACCCTGCTCCCCACACGCCCCCAGGGAGCACAAGCTGGTGGGGAAGTCCACATCCCACACCCTGGCCCAGCTAGCGCTGCTGCACGAGTGAATTTAGGAGTTCTAAGACTTAAGCTACTTTTCCATATCTATTAAAAGGAGAGACAGCCTGCCTATTGGACAGAATCGATCTAATCAAGGGGTTCTGGTGGGGATGAAAGAAGATAAGGTGTAAAAACGGTTCAGCATGGCCTGGCACACAGAGAGCACTCAGACGTGAGGCATGAAAACTCCATATGTAGTTGCAGCTCATGAAGAATAGGTCTCTTTCCTCAAGAAATCTATCATTTAAGCGGGAAAAGCAGAAAAATACAGGAAACCAGTTAAACATGTTTATATTGTGGTTTAAAATGAAACCTTGGGTGTTCATGATTTGACTTGCTATCAAATTCCAGGGTAGCTGGGAGGGCCCTGCGGGGCCACCAAGGGCTGAGTCCTCAGGATGGTCCACTCCCCAGCCCCACAATAATGCAACCTCACACCATTCTCTACAAGGCCGAGGTCCCTCCTGTGTGGCTGGGCCAGAAGAAAGCCCTTTAGACTGAGCAGGTGAAAAAGCAAGACAGGAGCCTCTGCATGGAGCATTGGGGCAGGATGTCACTCATGGAAAGGGGTCTGCAGGCGACTGGCACGGTGCCAGATCATGGAACAAGGTGGGAAAAGGCACAAGACAAAATCCCAGGGGCAGGATGATGGTAAAAGGAAGAGCTGGGGCACTATCTGAGAAAAAGCAGTTAGGTTTAGACAAGCAGGACGAGCAGAGCAGAGGAGCTCTGATGTGTGGGAGACCAGGAGAGACCTCAGATCACTCTCTGGGCCGGAGAGTTGTTTTTGGTGAAATTCTCCCCTTTCAACTGAGAAGGAGACTCTTGAGAGGTCATCTGTTGAACAGAACGCATAAACATTGCCTCAGAGCAGCCTCCATGAAGTGTCTGCCACGAAGATGTGGCTGAGATTCTTGAAGGCTTCACTAACTGTGGCTGAAAGTCACCCGGCTGGTGGTTTGGTCTGAAAAAGCCCCAAGTAGGCATCAGGCACACAGTTGGAGACCAAGACCCGAGGGAAAGACTGCTGTTAGCCGTGCACTGCCAGGGGAGGAGCTCCGAGGGCCCTGCCCACACAGTGCCCCTGACCCTAGCCGGGGCCCTGCAGAGAAAAACCTTTCCCATCACCTGAACACTTACATATGTCCATCCTCAACTGGGAAGACAGATGACAACCAAGGCTTGTTTCATCTGCTGGTTAGCTCACACAGTATGACTTTATACACGAAAATAACTTTGAAAACCAAAACATCCAACAAAACCTGGGAGCTTCTAGAACTGAGCCAAGGAGCCTGAGCTGCTAACCCATGAGACTGGTCCGTGTCCAGACAGCTCCCCACCGCAGCACCCACCATGTGCAGCCCCTGGGAGGGTGGGGGTTACTTGCACGGAGCAGGCAGCTGAGTGGTGGGTGGAGTCTGGGGAGGATGTCCGAGGATGTAATAGCAAAGAACCGGGCAGTAGGGGGAGAATGCCAGTGAAAGTTCCCTGGAAGGGAAGGGCTGTCCTACGGCAGACCCTGGAGCAGGTGGCCCTGAGCAGTCCAAGGGCATTGGGAAGACAGAGTGACAGTGAGAAAGGCCCCAGGGGGCTCAAGCCACAGGAGGCTGCTGGCGGTCTGAGAGTGTGGTCTCTGCCATGCACAGGCCGGACTGCAGGCTTCGAAGGCAGGCACCACAGAAGAAACAAGGCATACCAGACCTTGGTTCTGAGCTGGACGCACGGCAGGAGCCAGTGGCTGAGAAGGGCTCGCAGGCCAGGCGGGTCCAGGTGGGAGAAACAGAAAATGGGACACTTATGGCAGGCAGGGTCCACCCAAATGACCTCAGAGAAGAGGCACATCGCCAGGCTAGGGCACAAGGGAAGAGGATACTGGAGACACGGCCTCACCTGCTGGAACCACAAACACACAAAACCCAAAGGAACCGGCCACATCAAACCCACAGTCAAGTCCCGTCCACCTGTGGGTTAAAAAAGTCGCATCCTCCAGATCCTGACTGTGGACACACAGAGAAGCTGTGCTGGGGAATCCAACCTTTAATGCCAACAAAGGTACTCACTCCCACTGACCCACCCCACCCCACTGTCTCTAGAGAAAAGGGCACACGCAGACTGAAACTCTAGCTGACACGATTTGCACAAATTAAGCTGCAGAACAAGGTGCAGAAGTTTTAACACTGAGCACTGAGATGATCTGCAGGGCACCCCTCGCAGCTGTGAGAATACTGTGCTCGTGGCTCTCCCAGGCCACTCTTGCTCTTTCCCTACCAGGAATCCAGAAATAGGAAGTCATTCGCTTTAGATCACTTTCGCCTTACAACAGCTATTTTCTGAGTGTCAGATGAAGAGGTTAGAAATGAAGGTTTGACAAAGATGAATAAAGCATAGTAAGTGAGGATTTGCAGGAAGAAAGCCTCTGAATGCATTCTAATGGAAAGGGTGTGAAACTTCTGCAAGAGCATCTTCTGCTCTACCTCCATGCATCTTACACAGGGACACGTTCTTGACAGAGACACTGACTTTACAGGAAGGAAAAGCATTTGGGAGAAAGCTCAGAAAATGATCACGTATGTAAGAATTCGGTTGAGATTCACTAAACGTGGCACAAAGGTTCCTACCATAAAAAGCCTCTGTCCAAAGAGCAGTCACTCACATAAAACACCACATTCAACCAACAGAAACACGCCTACCTCTCTTCTGAGTTGGGCTGTGAAGAGCTGCCCTGGTCTCCCGGTCTGATGGTATTGCCCACCCCATCTGAGGCACCCAGGGAATTGGCCTGGTGTCCGGAGCCCTGGGGGTCTGATAGCCTGGGTCTTTTGGCAGGGAACTGATGGTCCCTCCTGGTGGCACGAGCAACACATGTAGATGAATGAGCCTCAATTGCAGTTGAGCCCAGTAGACTTTTTCTGCACCCCAGGGGTGATGATGGCAACTTCTGGAAACCCTGGAAGTGAGGGTCTGGATTTAATTTTCCTAAGAAGACTTCTGTTTGATATCGAACTTCCATACTTGCTTTATCTGTAGATACTCC